>NC_133507.1:68748000-70104500 GCF_049354715.1 Callithrix jacchus
CAGGGAGGCTGAGGCACAAGAATCACTTGAACCCAGAAGGCGGAAGTTGCAGTGAGCTGAAATCATATAACTGCACTCCAGTCTGGGCGACAAAATGAGACTCTGTCAAAAAAAAAAAAAAAAGATATATTACTCTCTCTCCTACTGTAACTAAAAAGTACATATTATGCATATTGTTCTATACCTTTGTTTTTTTCTCCAAATAATTTATCTTGGAAATGCTCTGTGTTAGTACATGAAGAGCTTCCTACATGTTTTTTCTTTCCTTAAGAGCTGGATCATATTCTGCTTTGTGGAGGTACTTTATTTAACTGTATTCTTATTGAATAACTTTTAGGTTGTCTGCAATTTTGTGCTAGTACGAGTAATTCTGCAGTTAACATTTTGGATACATCATATATGTTTATAAGAAAACTTGTAGGGTATATTCATAGACATGGAATTTGCTGAGTCCTAGAGTATACGTATTTGTGATGTGATTAGTTTGTTAAATTGTACTTTCTAGGAAGTGTGTCAATTTATACTTATAGTAGAAATGTTACGAGTGCCCCTTTCTTCATAAACTTGCCAAAACGGTGTCAATAAAGTTTTAAATTTTGTCAGACTGAAAGGTAAATATAATATTTCAATGTCTGTTTAGTTTTCATAGCTCTAATTTTGAGTGAAGTCAACCACCTTTCTTGTGTTTAAAACCATTTTTAAAAAGTGTGAATCATCTGATAACATCCTTTCCAATAATGAGTTGTTGATTTTTCTTATTGATTTCTAGGAAATATTTATTACAAAGACCCTCTGATATGAGGTTACAGATGTTTATTCCCATTTGACATCAGTGATTTTAAACATTACATAATTAAACAAAATTTTATTTAAAAAATTTGCTAGCATGATGAATTAACATTGCTGAAAAAGATTACTAGGCATAATCATACTATGTCTCATATTAAAAACAAGTAAATAGGATACATACAAAATAATTATATCTACAGAAGGAATTATAGCACTCCATTTTGCATTACTTTATTTGCTTTGAGACAAATAAACCTGTTCAGAGAACTAGCTGCTTGTGCTGGGGTAGAAATAATTTTGTCATTTATTTTATCAATGGTCCCTAATTAATAAATGACAAATCTAGAAAGTCCAGCTTTCTATGCTTACCCTTATAATCAATTGCCAATTGACCAAGAAACCTAAGAAGCTTATGTTCATAACTTGGCAAAGTTTCTAACACATAAGGCTTGAAAAACATTTATTTATTATAGAGGTGATATGCTGAACCACCTTCCTACCTTGCTGTGCTTTACTGTAGTTACTAGAGTAGAAAAGATTTTCATTATTGGCTGGCATTCATAGGGCTCAGCTAAGAAGTTCCCTCCCCAGCTTACACTGAACTATATGAATGATTTATAGGTCAAAAATGGTTGCCTATTGGCAATTTTATACAGTTCAGTCTATATCTGAAAGCCTGATGCAGTTAGAGAGGATTCAGCTCTCACAGCAAAAACTCAACATTTTCAAAACTGGGCACACTGGAGTTCCTAGTATCCCACATGTCTACATTCGGGAAGTTGGCTCTCTTGCTGGAAGCGAAGACTGCAGTATTCAGCAAACACCACAAGAGGGGGCATTTCTATTGGATATGTGAAGGCTGACGTGTGCTTTCAGACTGACTTAACTGGTACAGTCAGTATGGGGGCGTGCCACTAGGCTAGCAATAAACATCGACTGGGAAGAAGAGCGGCCAGTGATTATATATTAAGACATTGTCTATCTCAGAGGGAAAGTCAGCAGCTTTCTGTCTGGCAGTCTTAAAGTTAGTAATGCTGAGAACAGGCAAGCCAAAGTGAAGGGAGATAATAGCAATTGTGATTTTTGCTGGTCTAATTGTGGATTTGGTAGCCAGAATCAAAACATCAAGAATGACAAGTAGAAAGGGCTGAAGGTGTCCCTCTTACATATTTGAAAATATCAGCTTCTTGGGAAAATTCGAGATCACATAAGAGCTCTGCTGCTCTTTAAATAGCATATTCCTGTTGGAAGTCTGGCTGCCTTGCTAAAACTGCAGTGTCCTGTGCACAGATGTTACATGCCTTCACATTAGGCAGATAATGCAGAAAATATTTTCCTTCATATTGGCACAGCTGTTAAAATCTTCAACTCAAAGACTGTGCAGCTCTTGATTAACAGGAAATTTGTCTTTTGTTTGGCTATGGAAGTTAACTTCAAACAAGAGATTAGGCTGTTCTTTCACCTGTGAAATGCCACATGGCAAATGGGTGCAGAGCAAGGGAGGTCCAGCCTTCTGGGGCTGGCTTGTGCAATCAATCTCGTATTGACCAAGAAACACAATTGCTAAGTCCCCTATATGAGAATATTAAGTGACCCTAAATAAATTGTCCAACTAGACGGGTTTTTATTAGAAAATTAAGGAAGAAAAAAGAAAATGAATATGATAAATTATGATATATTCTCGAAACCTTGAATTTAGCAGTCCCAGCCTTCTTTCATTGCGCAGCATCCTAGGTCAATTAGAATTCAGTGATTCTTGGATTTAGTTAGTGTAATTGTTATAATTTGATAGTGAGATAATAAACAGGTAATTATTTATCTTCTGTATCTGCCTCCCCCCACCCAAATTCTCTAAAATTTTCAAGCTAACTGGGGTGTTTTGCTTTGGTGCTTTGTTGGGATTCCTTCTCCTCCACATCCAAAATAAACCATCATGTTTTCACTTGTTTTTCTGAGAAACAAACATGGATGTTACATTAAAAAATGTGAGTTTTAGCTTGTTATTGTGTATAGGCATGATAATGGCTGTCTTATACATTGCAACAAGTGTAAGCTGCGCTATCTCATGCTGAATGAAAGAAATTTACCAATAATGCTGGTGCCAGATTAAGATTCTCAGTGCATCACAAATGAATTACCATGTCTATTATTTTAAAGGAGAAAAGAAAATGCCAAAAAAAAAGAAACCCACAAGAAACAAACAAACAAAGCCAAGAAATGTAAGAAGTGGGATACTGGGCAAGACTTTGGTAAAAGGCACACGATTCACTTTAGATTATCAGCTGGATAGATTATCCTGTTTCATTCCTAAAACAAACAGATTTTGCAAGTAAGTTGTGAATAAGGAATTGTTGATTGCTCTTGGGGCTGTTTTTGAGTTCTTATGGCCCGAGATGAGTAATATTCAGAAATCAGGTCTTGCATATTTTGTGTGTATGTTCTACAAAACCACATGTGGAGAGAAACATTTTAATATATTGATTTGTCATAAGTAATCAATAAATGTGTTATTAAAACAATGAATTAAAGGGATTCTTAGGGAACTCTACTACATATAGTGCATGAAGTGCATCACAGATAATAAATACAATAAATAGGGTCTGAGAGGTAGATAGAGATAGTTTCTTCTGGGAAAAGGGTGGGAAACAGTAAATGTCTTCTTCCAGCTCCAAGTCCTTGAAATGTGAGCTATAACTTCCTCTTCCCCACAAATTTCACTTTAATTTCTAGAAAAAAATAAGAGAAGAGAAAAGAGATGAGCTTTGGAAGAAGTGGAAGGGAGAATTTATTAGGGTACAGAGATGGTGGGGTGTCAGAGAGACACTGTATTAGAGTTCTCTAGAGGGACATAACTAATAGGATAGATGTATATATTAAAGAGAGTTTATTAAGGAGAATTGGCTCACACTTTCACAAGCTAAAGTCCTATGATAGGTTGTCTGCAAATTGAGGAACAAGGAAGCCGGTAGTGGATCAGTCCAAGTCCCCAAACCTCAAAAGTAGGGAAGCAACAGTGCAGCCTTCAGTATGTGGCCAAAGGTCTGAAAGACCCTGGCAAACACTGGTGTTAAGTCCAAGAGTACAAAAGCTGAAGAACTTAGAGTCTGATGTTTGAGGACAGGAAGCATCCAGTACAGGAGAAAGATGAAGGCCAGAAGACTCAGCAAGTCTAGTCCTTCCACATTCTCTTGTCTGCTTTATTCTAGCTGCTTTGGCAGCTGATTGGAGGGTGCCCACCCAAATTGAGAGTGGGTCTGCCTCTCCCAGTCTACTGATTCAAATGTTAATCTCCTTTGGCAACACCCTCACAGACACACTGAGGAACAATACTTTGCATCCTTCAATCAACTTGACACTTAATATTAACCATTACAGACACCCTTGGAATAGTCCAGAGGCTTTAATTTTAATACTTTCTTGGAGATTACTCTGACCACATCTGTTCACGCTGCTCTTCTATTAGGAAAGAGGAAGAGCAGTGCTTTCTGATAAAAGCCCACCTGGGGCCAGTGTGTCAAAGTTAGAGTATAGGAAGTTTGAGGCAACAGGTGTTTTCCATTATTATAATTCAGCCCTCACCTACACTCAGGATTAATAAGACCTGCTACAAGCATTCACAGTTAAGAGGAAAATGGAACATCTGGGTTGCTATTTTTATGTTTTTTATCTTTCTTCTACATTTCAGAGTGATATTTTGTTTTAGTTTCCTTGAAATTGAAATAAAGTTTTGGTCGAGGGCATGTCTCTATAGCTATTTGTATTTCACAGGAATGTGGGTTTTCTTACAAGGAACGAAAGTTTTAGAAATTCCCAGGTCTTGCTTATGAGGTTGGTAAGCCATCGGTGACATTATATGCATTTTCCACAAAGATTTCAAGAAAAAGAGATATGAGTGTGTTCTGCCTCATCATATAACTCATTGTTTGGTCCACATAAGACTCCAATTCTTGTTATTTTTCTAGTTAGAAGTGTAGAGTGAGATGAGGTGTAGAATGTTTAGTGTCTTGTTCATTCATTTTGTGCAGGAGACAGTGATTCCTTTGGATGCTTAAGAAAAATACTGAAGCACTGAGTAGAAATGGAATACAGTTCCTAGATGACTGTAAATATATATTTTTATCTCTAAGTGAATTCCAAGGCCTGAAAGTAATATAATTCACTTTCCTACAATAGAGCCATCCTTAGTGAAATTCATGAGAACACTGGGTTTTATCCTCAAGGATCAAGACCAGTGGACAGTAGGAGTTCTCCCTTGGGTTCACACCACTGCCATTGTGCTTGTTTGTTAAGACCAGATCCTAAAATCTGGACATGCCATTGTGGCATATGTGTCATGGCCACGAATACGTGTTGATGGCTGAGTAAGAGAGGGCTTGTATATTCAAGATCTTTTTCAAATATTCCCCATATTTATCCCGACCATCACTTTGCATCAATAATCCAGTTTGTAGCACCCTTCTAATATCCTATTCTTGAAATGTTTTAGGATTTTAGTCTGATGCTAACTTTCTATCTTAGAAGAGGAGAAAGAGAAAAGAGGGGAAAATTTGAATTTTCATAAATTTTCTAAGGATAATGAGGATATGAAGATACAGTGTTTCTTTGGAGGTTTCAGCCAGGTTAGACAATTTTTCTTCCTACTAAGTGGGATGAGATATTCATAAGGGCATAAGGATGCTTTCCAGTTTCATGAGTACTACAGCTGGCATACCAAGTATGGTTTCTTTAGAATCTAGAGGTTCTCCTTTGAGAGGAGTCTGAGCTAATGCTAGAATTATGAGGCTTTGAATTTAGAAGTCTAGAAGTTACAAGCTTCCAGGTCAACTTAGCTAATAAAAACCTAGAACACAAACAGGACTGTCTCTACCTGGAGCTTTCCCTCCTTGATGAACCAGTGCCTGACCTCTGGCCTCTGTCTGCCCTGGTGTCAGGACATTCTAACTTGGCTTGACTAACTCCAGGGCAACTCCGTGTCCCATGCTGTGTCCAGCTTTCTCTGACCTATGCCAAACTCATTGCCAACATCGACTATGTGTATCCCTGTTGCCTGCCTCAGGTGAGGCTAGCAGTTTGCTTTCCCAAAACACACTCATATTTCTTTTGCTATAGTACAAACACACATTGTTCACCGTTAGGAAAAATAACTCTTGAAAATCTGATGGACCAGGCAGCGTTCATTTTTCTAGAAGGGAACAGTAAGCTTAGTGGAGCAGGTGAGAATGCAAGGTCTGTGGCAGCAGCCTGGCACTGGAGGTTGGATGGTAGATGGAGTGAGGGTGGGTCATAGTTCAGTGCCAGCTGGAGCCTGGGTCATAATAGTCTCATGGAAAATTCCTTGGAGTTAGGGTTTTATCTGGAGACTGAGGTAGTAGCTGCTGCTTTATTCCTGGTCACCCAAGTCTTCCCTGATTTATCCTTAATACCTAAGAGAGCCAGGAAGATAAGTGTTGTTCCCTGGGAGAAGGATTCCTAGAGCTAAGTGTTCTCGGTTTCTGTGTCTAAAGCAGAGTCAAGTCAGCCTTTGGCGTGTTGAACGTCTGTGGAATCTGATTCCTCTTAGGAGAATACACACCCTGACCGCTTCCTGAAAGAGAAAGTAACATTTCTGTAAGCCTTTACTATGATCCAGGCACTAAAGTATTTTCTCTAGGCACGGAATTCTATGACATTCTGTGTATATTGTTGCCATTTTACTGTTATGGAAATTGAGGCTCATCAAGGTAAAGTAACTTGCACAAAGTCACACAATCAATGTGAAGCAGAGCTTGGTTTGAACCTAGGTCTGCTGGATTCCAAAGTCTGTGACTATTCCATGGAACAGAAAGAGAAATTCCTACAATGGGATTATGATTAGATAGATTATTTACACCATAAAGGATTTTTTTCATATATACACACAGAATGCCTCTAAATAGTAAAATCTATTAGTAAGTCAAGTATCTGATTTTGAAAAGATCAAGGTATGCAACTTTATAGCAAAGTGCGTTCTTGCATAAAGCAAGCTACAACTTGCAACTTTTGCATGTCTGTTTTCTTGGCAATGTTCAAGAATGTTTTATTCTTCACTTAATTACCTCCTGTTCTTTTATTTAAGTTGCATTATCCTTAATTTCCTCACATTATCATATTAATTAAGCTTTTCAAATGTGATAATACCTTTTCACATATGCTCAGGAAAATTATGTTTTCACCACTGGGCTATTTTGCTCTAGAAACAGTGATAACTAATCTTGAATTCAAGAAAAGCTTTGAATACTGGGAAGAGAGAAAGCAGCAACTCCAGAATAATGCCACCACCAACTCTTGCCCTCCCGCTCCGCTACACAGCAGCCTTTTCTGCTGGTGGCCTTGCTGGCAGAAGCTGATGCCGGCCCCCGCCCCAAGGTGGAGCCTAATCGCATTAAGCCCATTAATGATCCATTTGTTTCTTCTCCTTTCCACAAAAGGAAATGCATTATTCATGGATAACCTTTCTCCCCTCTCCCTTTGTGTTTTAGCAATACTGTAGACCATCTGAATTTCATGTTGTTGCACAGACTGATAATGGCTGTTTCAGTGTCTCCAATGTGAAATTACTCCATTGTCATCAGACATTAACAGGGTTCAAGAAAACATTTGGGTAGCAGCTTTTTGTTTCACTTAGAACTCTGGCCGTCCTTCTTAATGGCTCTCAACTGGCCCACTTCAGCAAAAAGTTGGTCAAACCTCTGTTCTATTCTCTTGGGGAGATGCCACTTGCTTCTTGTGTATCTAACAAATATCCTACCGGCTACTGAAACCTCTGGAGGTACAGGAGTTGTGAGCACATTTTTTTCTCCATATTATCTTTGATCATCAGCACCAACAAAATAAAGCTGTGTCCTAAGAGCTATAGCTCTATTTTTCATTGGTTGGGCCTATTCTACAGCACTTCAGGAACAGGGTCTTTGGGAGATAGAACTCCGTGCCTTTTTGTATGCCAATAAAACCCCGTTTAAAATGGTTGCTCTGACAAACATATGAAAAAAACCTCAACATCACTGATCATTAGATAAATGCAAATCAAAACCACAGTGAGGTACCATCTTATGCCACTCAGAATGGAGATTATTAAAAAGTCAAGAAACAGATGCTGGTGAGGCTGTGAAGAAATAGGAATCCTTTTACACTGTTAGTGGGAGTGTAAATTAGTTCAACCATTGTGAAAGACAGTGTGGCAATTCCTCAAAGATCTAGAAGCAGAAATAGCATTTGACCCAGCAATCCCATTATTGGGTATATACCCAAAGGAATAGAAATCATTCTATTATAAAGATACATGCATATGTATGTTCATTGCCACACTATTCACAATAGCAAAGACATGGAATCAACCCAAATGCCCATGAAGGATAGAGTAGATAAAGAAAATGTGTTACTTATACAGCATGGAATACTATGCAGCCATAAAAAGGAATGAGATAATGTCCTTTGCAGGAACATGGATGAAGCTGGAAGCCATTATCCTGAGCAAATGAATACAGGAACAGAATACCAAATATCATATAGTCTCACTTATAAGCAGGAGCTGAACTATGAGAATACAGGAAGGGGAAAAATACACACTGGGGCCTGTTGTGGGGGCTTGCAGGGAGGAAGAGTATCAAGATAAATAGCTAATGCATGCAGGGCTTAATACCTAGGTGATGGGTTGTTAGGTGCAGCAAGCCACCATGGCACATGTTTACCTATGTAACAAACCTGCATGTCCTGTACTTGTATCCTGGAACTTAAAATTAAAATATATATAAAAAATGGTTGCTCTGTCCTCTGCCCAGCTATATATGGCTTTTTGAATTTACATGAATAAAATGAAAATTTTAGTTACACTAGCCACAGTTCCTGTGCTCAGTAGCCACATGTGGCTAGTGACTGCTATATTAGACAACACAGTGGAAAGCCCACATCTCAGAAAGTTCTAGTGGCTAGCATTGGTCTTACAATGCTAAGAGCTAAAGTTTTTTGAGTATCTCTTATGTGCTGGGCACTGTTTTCAGCATTCTACATGTATGAATTCTCTTATTCCTTATGGCAAATCCGTGAGTTAGATACAATTTGTCTGATTTATAGTTGAGCAGACACAGGCACAGAGAGCTTATTTACATCATAAAACCACTTGCATCACATCCTTAATATGTGACACAGACAAGACAATCTCAGGCAGTCTGTCTCCAGAGCCCAAGCTCTGCACCTCCTCTCTCTCACACTAGATTCATTAGACAGAGACAGAGCCCCAGACTATCTGTGATTTAAATAGATGGTTTTATTTTAAAAGAATGAAAGACTGTTAATCTAGTAATCATCGCTTCCTTGCCCTTCCTGGCCCTGACTCTGCTCTAAGCAGAAGGTGGACCTTCCATTTGATAAAAAGGCAAGAGGCAAAACACCTTGTTCCTTCAGCTCTTTTCCTTGCTACTTGACTATTGCCTGGTTTCTTCATCAATTTCTGTCTCCTTTCCTTTGTATCCTCCTAAAAAAGGCTAATACCTTTACTAGCCTGCCCAGGTTCATCCTTTGCCACCTCACTCAGAAACAAGCTTCCATTGTTTACTTTATCTCTTATCAATATTTTCTCTCCGCTAAGATTCTTTGTCTTTGCAGAAAACATGTGGTACTTTTCTCCCCTATGCCTTTGTTTACATATGCCAGCCTGGCCTCTATTCCTCCTTTCAGAGTCAACAGGTATCATCTTTTCAGGAAGCCCTTCAGCTCTATCATCTCCAGTTTCCCCAGACCAGGCCAGCAAGCTGATGCTCCTCTTCCATGCTTTCATAGCCTGCTAGTTACCTGGCTGCAGTTGTTACCGCACTGGGTTTAGCAATATATTTACATTTTTGCTTTCTCCACTAAATTGTATACTGCTTGAGAGTAAGGATCAAATTCTAATCATCTCTGGATCTTGCCAGCCAGCTCAATGGCACAGTGTAGGCACTCAATAAATGTTGATTGGAAGATAGCCATTTATTCTGAAAGAAAATACAGCATCAAACACCTAAACATGTCATCTTTCTTTTGATTCTATTTTCTCCTCTGATATTGGCTTCTGGATTTTATCCTCCGACTTCTTAAAACATTTCCCTACAATTTTTATTTACTACCAATTACTCTTTTTTTTTTTTTTTGAGATAGCAGTTGTCCAGGCTGGAGTGCAGTGGCATGATCTTGGCTAACTGCAACCCCTGTGTCCCGGGAGCGATTCTCCTGCCTCAACCTTTCGAGTAGCTGGGATTACAGGTATGCCCCACCAAACCCAGCTAATATTTTTTTTAATTTTTAGTAGAGATGGGGTTTCACCATGTTGGCCAGGCTGATCTCAAAATCCTGACCTCAAATGATCCCCCCACCTTGGCCTCCCAAAGTGCCAGGATTATAGGCATGAGCCACCATGCCTGGCCTACTACCAATTACTCTTCATGTCGTGGCAGTTCGGTCTCTGCATGCCACACAGCCTTTGTGTGTAATCATTGTGTGTAAACATTGGTACTTCCTTAATAAATGAAAAGATGTCCTTTTTGTACATCTGCATTTGTGAAAGGCATAATTTCTTGAGATCTTGGCTGCTTGGGCAACTGCTTGTGCAGTGGTGACCCATTGCAGTTTTTGATTGATCTAGTTGAAAGGCTTCATCACAATATGTCAGAAGACTGTAGTTATAAATCTGAGTGTACACAATTACGAACCATGTTGCCATGTGTTTACATGTTTCCCTTTTATTCTATTTATGTGTTTCTTTTTTATTCTATTTCTTTATGCATATGGCTGTTGCAACAAAAAAGATATACCTGTTTGTTGTTATTATATGAGAACCTTTATGTTTGCAACAATATATATATTATTATTGCCTATATTATTGTGTAAAGTGGCCAATGAAATGTTCTGTTATGTTTCTCAAATAAACTCCTCTTTTAAAATGTGAATAAATATCTTTTAAATAACTTTTAAAATTATTTTTTCCAGAATTATATTTCTGGGATTTTAGACCTTAGGGATTTTCATCTTTCAGGATTTCAACATTTGGGGTTATGGTGTACAGGATTGTGTCTTTCAGGATTATAATCAGCTTCCCCGTGATAATACATTTTTGGAATTTAAACTACTTGATACGAATGACCCCACCTTGAAGTTCTCCTCTCTCTTACATTCTGTTCACATCAGCATTTGGATCCCTGCTGCTGCTTTGGTCAAATCACTTCTTGCTCTTGATGTTCTTGGCTAGCTTCTGTTCGTGTACCATTCATTAATTGTGCTGGACATTCCTTAAGCTTTAGGAATTCTTTCCCTTTCTTTGTGATGGTATACTTTTCTATGACTTCAGTTTTTTCTCCATGGGAATGACTCATTCATTCATGTCCTCCTTAGCATCTATATCCTACTGGTTCTTGAAACTTAACATTTTAAACTAGGTTAATCATTTTTGCTGTAAAATGTATCCCTTCTCCTGACTTTCCAGATTCTTCCAAAGGCATCACTATTTTGCATTGCCATATTTCAATCTTAAACTCATCTCTGATGCCTCCTATGTCTTCAGTCCCATATCTCCAATATGTCATTATATCCAATTGAGTTTTCTTTGAAATTGCTCTCACTTATTCTTTTATCACATGCCTTTCACATGGCTGCCTCCCTAATCAAGAACTTTGTTTATCTCCTGTCTGTCCTATTGAAATAATTTTCCAGCATGTAGCCTCTCCTGCCTTCTAATATATCTTTCACACCACTACCAGAGTGATCATCTCAAACAACTCTGATTATATCTGATTATGTCTTTTCTGTATTCAAAATATCTTTAATGACAGCTTCATGCCCAGTTTAAGAAAGTCCATATCATTTACTTGACAGTCAAGAACGAAATGTAACAACTTTTCTTTTCATTTTTATCTGCCATGGTTCTTTGCATAGACCCTGAATGTCTCATTTCCCAACACACTTTCTAGTCTTTCACCTCCACACTTAAAATTTTTTTTTGATTCTGCTTAAGTTGCCCTGGATCACTCCTCTGTCTTCTTCACCTCCAGTTCTACCTATTGAAGTGCTTTCTGTTCCATGTCCTGTTCAAATGCCATCTGCTCCATGCAGACTTTCCTGATGACTGAGGCTAGGAATGATCTCTCTAGCTGGGCCACATGAGAAATACTGCCTTCTGCTCGTCACTTGATCACATGTCTTCTATGAGACGGTATCTTCTTGAGCATGAATCATTCTTCATATTCCTCACAATATTTTGCTGAGGGCAGATGTGGAGTCAGTATTTGTTGACTGTGGGAAGCCCCCAGATTTTCACTGTACGTCTTTTTTCCAGAGTATTGCATTAGCCTCTCTGCTATGAGAACTTCAGCAGGAATAAACAAAGAAGAAAGTGAAAATCTGTCATTTAAATAATAGGTGGCAGCTCTGTGATATGTCTGTCATTTAATGTGTCTTAAATTTATTTTGGATGGTAAAAGAGTCTAGGTAATAAATCAAGAATTGAAGAGAAGAGAGTTAAGTCCTGATTTTGGCCTCACTACTAGTCTTTCTGCAATATGCACACATCGTTTCCATTCTTCAGTTTCTTCTTCAAAGAAACTGGCATCACTGGGTTACTTCCAAGGAGCCATGGTGATAACTACTGATTACTTTGACACTTTAAAGTGTTAAAACCATGTGGCTGTCACTTTGGCCCATTGCACTCTCTTCCTTTTGAATTGTCATGACTTGGATGCCTCGCTTACAGATACTATAATATATTGAATGGTGGTCCTGAAAACATGTACACATCCTAATCTCTGGAACCTGCGAATATTACCCTATATGGTAAAAAAAAAAAAAAGGAAATATTACCTTATATGGCAAAAGAAGTGATTAAGAATCTTGAAAAAAGGGGTTTATCCTGAATTATCTGAGTAGGCACTAAATGCCATCACATATATCTTTTTTTTTTAAACCATACATCTTTTTTATTGTTAAGTCATAAAGAGGTATCAAAATTAAAAGCAAAAATTATAGGGTAAGACTTAACTACTAGGAGCATCAAAGGAAGTGAAAATGGGACTAGGTGCAGGGAAATATGAATTAATGAACATGGGAAGGACAAGGATGGGGAGAACAGTGAGCATGTGCTGAAGATACTAGGGGAGAGGCTCTGGTGACAAATTTGATCTTAGACAAGCGCCTTAAAGAAATAATGGGATAAGATTTCTAAACCCTACTATGTGCTTAAGAGTCATCCTTGCCATTGGCACTGTCTCTGTCATCCTCTCCTTCCTCAGCCTCCTTTTCATCATCCTTGATCAACTCCAGCTGGTCATCCCGCCATCTTCATTATCATCATTATCCAGTAGGTCCCCTTCCTCAGCAGAGTCACCTGCACCCCCCTCAGACTCCATCTTCACATTAGTCTCATCTTTCTTCACAGAGCTGCTGCTCTGCTCCTATTCTGACTTATCATTCTTCATCTTTACTGCTTGTTTGCTCTGTTCCTTTTCAGTTTTTCCAGGTTTTCCAGGAGAGACTCCACTTTTTGTTTTATCTGGGTCAGTTCCTTCTTAATGGCCTGAAGGTCATCTCCTTTCAACTTTCCAGACTTGGAAGATCCCCACTGTCCACTCTTAGAATTGAAGCCACTTTTGCCCCTTCCTGAGGTGTTTCCTGATACAAGCTGACATTTCAAGGGCACTACAGCCCGAGCAATTGGAGGAGGAGGAGGTACACGTGCTGGGTAACTGTACATCCTATCATAATAATCCCGTTGAAAGTCATAGTCCAAGTCAAAAGAGGAGCTGTACATCTCCGCTGCAGATTGTTTCATACCTGCTTTTCCTCAGTTCACTTTTGGCTCTGCAGCCAAGCTAACATCTAAAACCTGGTCCGCAATTATTCTGCCATTCTCTCCTGCTACAGCAGCCTGGGCATTTCTCTCATTAACATATTGAATGAAGGCAAAACCCTTATGAACAGAGCAGCCCACAGTTTTGCCATACTTTGAAAAGATTGCCTCCACATCAGATTTTCTGACCACGAGAGTGTTGAGATTCCCAGTGAACACATGGGAGTTCATGGAGTGAGGATCTGTCTTGCTGGCCATTGTATTTGATGTTAAGGTTTCTCACAAAGCTGAAAATGTAGCTGAAGATCAAAAAAATCTCACAGGAGGGAGGAGGGAGAAGAGATTCGATTCTGAGTCTCCTATTCCTGGGTTCTATATGGAGAAGCTGACTGCTGTTTGAGGTTGGCAATGGGGACACAACCTCTCAGTCTTCATCTCTTCACAAAATGGCCCACATATATCTTTATAAGATAGACACACAGAAGAGAAGGCAATGTAAGGAAAGAGATAGAAATCGAAATGCAGCTATTCCAAGGAACACTGGGATTGCCAGCTGCCATTAGAAACTAGGAGGGAGGCATGGAAAGAAATCTACCCTAGAATGCTTAGAGGAAGCATGGACCTCTCAGCATCTTGGTTTTGGACTTCTGACCTCTAGAATTGTGAGAGAATACATTTATGTTTTGAGCCACCACATTTGTGATATTTTGTATAGCAGTTCCAGGATGTATCTTGTGATACATCTGATGCTGATATTTAATATTTGCATGCATGTTTTGACTTTCTTACAAGCTACTTGAGGAGTTAACAGTAACTATGCTTAAAATTTTTCCTTTCAACAGGTATTTATTGAGATTCTACTACAAGTCAGGCACAATTTTAGGTCAAAGTTACAAAACCGATAAAGATCTCATTCCACCTCTCAACAAAGATGTAATGTTTAGGGTGTAAGGCAGTCTAAGTGAAGCGGGGGCAGGCAAGGAAGCTTCCTAGATGAGGTGACACTATACTGAGTTCCAAAGGTTGAATTAGAATTAATTAACTAGGCTGGGGGAGTTAGGAGATAGAACAATTTTAGGCAAAGAGAACAGCATGAACAAGGTCACAGAACCCAGACCTCATGGTGTGTATCTTGTGTGGGCAGGGATTAGCTGGAAAGTTAGGGAATGGCCAGATCAAAGAGTCCTCATGTGCTGCGAAGAAGGGGAAAAACCGAGTTTTAATCTTAAACTACACATAGCAAGTGGAAGGTTTTAACCATATAATCAGTACTCAGTAGATGTTCCCTGAATGACTCTGTATTAAAATAGATGCAATTTATAATAAAAGTTGGTAGCATTGGTATAAAAAATGTTTTCTTACTGAATAGTGTCTAAATCTGTTGGTTATCATCTGTAAGAGTGCAATGAGGATAATTATAAGATAAATAAAATTCACAAAGACATGTTTTTAAGGGAAAGGGCATAGTCTCTTTATACTGTTCAGTTAAATACTGAACAGTATAATGGATATTTTACAACTTGCTACCTTTCAGCTTGTTCATATGAGGACCATAAAGCAAGTTTGTTCAGTGCCAGACATTTTAATGAAAAGCCTTTTGGAGAGCAGAGGACCTAAACAATGGTGCTGCTGTGAAGATGTGAAGGTGCCTCCCTGAGACCACATCTTACCTATGGATGAAACTCTTGTGCAAGAAGATGGAGAAGCAGAACTTCAAATAGTGACAGTGAAACCTAAAGCCACAGGGGCCTCAGATGTGAGCCTATCAGAGACTCAACATGGAGATGTGCTAGAAGAAACAGTGGGAGGTGGAGAAGTTAAACAAATTCCTAAAACATTGTATGATTGTGAGCTTGTCAGAAGCCCCAAATGGAGACGTGTTTAAAGAAATAGTAGAAAATGTAAAAGTTAAAGAAAACTAGAAATCTACCATATTAACTAGTGCAGAAGCAGCAATGCAGTCTCTAGATTCAGAATCAAAGAAGAAAAGAAGAACAAGAGAAAAATGGTGACTGCTACTGGGTGTGATACAAAAAAAGAAAAAACTGAAAACAAAGGGGAACCCAAAGAAGATGGTGTCAACGCTCCTGAAGAAACAGAAAACTGTGGGGAAGTCAGTCAAAGAGCAAGTTGAGGATATTTCATTTGCTTCTCTGACTAACTTTGTCAGTGAAAACACTTTGAAGGCAATAATAGAAATGGGCTTTACCACCATGACTGAAATTTAGCATAAAAATGATGGACCACTAATGGAAGGCAGAATCTTCCAGTAGCTACATGAACCAGCAGAGGCAAAAACCCTGGCATTTCTCATTCCTACATTTGAACTCATTGTTAAGTTAAAATTCATGTCCAGGAATGGAATCTTTATTATCTCACTAATTGAACAGCTTGTCTTGCAGACTTTTCGCGTTCTTAACGAGCTAATGACTCACCATGTGCACATGCATGGGTTGATAATGTGTGGCCGTAGCACATCTGCGGAAGTACAGAAGCTTGCAAGTGGGATCAGCACTGTTATGGTCACACCAGGCCATCTCCTGGACTGTATGTGGAATTCCACAGGATTTAAGAATAAAAACCTACAGTGTCTGGTTATGGATGAGGCTAAATGATATCTTGGAGTCATGTTTGAAGAGAAATTAAAGCAAATTATTAAATTTCTTTGAACATGGAGACTATGCCCTTTTCTGCCACACAATTAAAAAACTTGAAGACCTGGCAAGGATTAAAAAAAAAAAAAGTGGGGGGGGGGGGGCGGGCGCGGTGGCTCAAGCCTGTAATCCCAGCACTTTGGGAGGCTGAGGCGGGTGGATCAGGAGGTCAAGACATCGAGACCATCCTGGTCAACAAGGTGAAACCCCGTCTCCACTGAAAATACAAAAAATTAGCTGGGCATGGTGGCGTGTGCCTGTAATCCCAGCTACTCAGGAGGCTGAGGCAGGAGAATTGCCTGAACCCAGGAGGCGGAGATTGCGGTGAGCCGAGATCGCGCCATTGCACTCCAGCCGGAGTAACAAGAGCGAGACTCCATCTCAAAAAAAAAAAAAAAAAAAAAAAAAAACAAATGGATGCTAGTGTTGATAATGATAAAGCTACTGCAACAGTCGATAGTCCTGAGAAGGGATATATTGTTTGTCCCTATGAAAAGAGATTCCTTTTGTTCTTTATATTTCTTAAGAAGAACTGAAGGAAGAAACTGACGGTCTTCTTTTCATCTTGTAGGTCTGTAAAATACCACTATGACTTGCTGAACTACATTGTTTTGCCTACCTTGGCCATTCATTTGCAGAAGCAAAATTATGTGTATAATTACATTTTTCCAGTTCTGTAATACAGATTCAGGGATATTGTGTATAGATGAGGCAGGGAGAGGGCTAGATATTACTGGCTGGATTGTTCAGTATAATTCTCCAGATGACCCTAAGGAATATGTTCATTGTGGGAGGGCAATAGCCAGGGCCCTAAATGAAAGAGGACATGCCTTGCTTATATTTTGCCAAGAAGAATTGGGTTTCCTTTGTTACCTGAAGCAACTCAAGGTTCCATTAAGTGAATTTGACTTCTCCTGGTCTAAAATGTCCGACATTCAGTCTTGGTTTGTAAAATTAATGGAAAAGAACTTTCTTCATAAGTCAGCCCAGGAAGCATATGCATCATATATAAGAGTGAATGATTCTCATTATCTGAAACAGACTTTTAATGTTAGCTTAAATTTGCCTCAAGTTGCCCTGTCATTCGGTTTCAAGATGCCGCCTTCTGTTGATCTGAATGTGAACAGCAATGAAGGCAACCCTAAAAAGAGAGGGGGTGACAATAGATTCAACTACCAGAAAACCAAAAAAGTTAAGCCCATAATTTTTAAAAACATTAGCAAGAAATCTGTGACAGCAGGCAGTTCTCTCACTGAAGATACACTTTTCTTTCATCTTGAATGACTGTCCTGAGGTGGAATTTTCCCCTTTTGCTCTAACAAAGGAGTTTCTGTAGGCTTTAGAATTTGAATAGATATAATAACAGTGTAAATTGGCTTTGGTTGCAAGCACTGAGCATTGTTATTTCCAGCAAGTCTCTTTTGTATTTTTGGGATTAAAAACAGATTTTAACTTTTCTTGGTTGCCTAAGGGCAAAGCAAGAAATCTTCATCTTTCTTGTGATGACATATTTTAATTTTAAAAACCTCCCAAATTTACATCGTTTTAATTTTTTTGTACATTAAAAAAACAAAAGCCTCTTAGAATCAAGATGAAAACTTCAAATTTTCTGTACTTTTTCTATTTTTTTTCTTATTTTTAGAGATGGTCTTGTTTTGTCACCCAGGCTAGAGTGAAGTAGAATGATCATAGCTCACTGCAGCCTAGACCTCTCAGGCTCAAGTGATCCTCCCACCTCAGCCAACCAAGTAGCTAGGATTGCAGTCATGTACCACCTTGCCTGGCTAATTTTTTATATTTTAATTTTTTTGTAGAGATGTAGTCCAGGCTAGTCTGGAACTTCTGGCTTCAAGAGATTCTCCTGCCTTGGCCTCCCAAAGTGTGTGAGGATTACAGGCATGAGCCACAGCACAGTCCAACTTCTCTTTAATACAAAAAAGGGGGGTTATTCTTGAGAGGACAACGGGTTTCATTGTTTTTCTGGTCTGTCTACTGTAATGAAAGCTGGAGATGTTACTTAGGCAAGAAGACATCTCATGTTCTCACTCATAGGCGGGTGTTGAACAATGAGAACACATGGACACAGGGAGGGGAGCATCACACACTGAGGTCTGTTGTGGGGAACTAGGGGAGGGACAGCAGGGGGTGGAGAATTGGGGAGGGATAACATGGGGAGAAATGCCAGATATAGGTGATGGGAGGAAGGCAGCAAACCACATTACCATGTAGGTACCTATGCAACAGTCCTGCATGTTCTTCATATGTACCCCAAAACCTAAAATGCAAAATAAAAAAAAAAAAAACAGACACACAATACTGCTGTCATTAGAGTTGGTGAGCTGTCCCCACATGTTATAATTATGATTTTCATGTTGTTAGCACTGAAGTCCTCAGAAGCAGGATAAAGTGGGAAAGCAGGTATTAGGTGAGAACTCTTACTTGCAAGGAATATCCAGTTTATAGATATGAATGCAATTAAGTACTTCCTGGATTATATCTGTTAGGACTCTGCACATCTGATCCATGATACAAGCTAGAATCAACTATGCTGTGAAAACTTTTTTTCAAATTTTGTCATTTTAGCAAATTAGAAAATATTCTCTATATGTAAAAATCTCCAAGTGGGCATTTAAAAGTAAAGTGAGCAAGTACCTAAGAAATGTTTCCTGTGTGTCTGTTGTTTTAAGTTTTGCCAGAAACAAAGGAGTTGTATTTTCTGCTCACAAAGGGCTTAAAGTGTTGTTGGGAAAGAAAATGATAAAGACACTTGACAAAAGTATGTATTTTGTTTGTTTGTTTGTTTGTTTTTCTTCAGAGACAGGGCCTCACTCTGTTGCCAAGGCTGGAACACAGTGGTATAATCATTGCTCATTGCAGTCTTGAAATCCTAGGCTCATGCCATCCTCCCACCTCAGCTCTCCGAAAGCACTGAGGCTACAGGTGAGACCCACTGGGCCTGGCCCCCAAATATATAATTTTTTTGAAGCATATTGTGATACTTGGAAGTCCCTAAGTGGAAAGTCATATCGAGCAACCAATTAAAAAGTGAGAAGTGGGACTTGCATCTGACTAAGCCTTGGAGCACCAGATTTGAATTGGTATGGCAGGAAAAATGGCTCGAGTGGAGGGGCAGTGTGGGATTAAAAACAAATGAGCATGTTTAGGGACTGAAAGGAGACCAGGTCGACTGGAGCAGTGGATTCATGTTTTAGAGCACTGGGATGTTTTGGATACATAAGTTGGATCCAGATTGCTAAAGGTCTTGCTTTAGTTTTTTGTTGCTGCCATAACAAAGTATCACAAATGTAGTAGTTTAACACAACACAAATTATCTTATAGTTCTCTAGGCCTGAAGTCTAGTGGGCTCAACTGGTTTCCCTGCTTGTAATTCATAAGACAATCATGAACGTTTTGGTGCCGTTATGCTATGAAGGAGAATCTGCATCTATGCTCATTTAGGTTGTTGGCAGAATTCACTTCCATGTAGTTATAGACTGAGGGCTCTGTTTTTTTGCTGGCTGTTGGATGGTAGTTGTTCTCAGCTTTTGGAGGCCACCTGCCTTCTTCACTCATGGATCCCTTGCTCCATCTTCAAAGCTGGCAATGGTAGTTTGAGTCTTTCTCATACTTTAAGTCACTCCAGTGCCTCACTCATCTGCTGTATCACTCTGATTCTTCTGCCTTTCTTTTCCACTCTTAAGGGCCCTTGTGATTATATTGGGTCCAACTAGAGAATACAGAATAATCTCCTAATCTCCCTGTTTTAAGGTTCAGAACCTTACTTCTATCTGCAAAGTCCCTTTTGCCGTGTAAGGTAATGTATTCATGGGTTCTAGGGATTAAGGGCCAAGCTGAGGAGTTTGAATGTGATACAGAAGGTAATAGAGATGCACTGTAGATTCTTGAACAAAGGAAATGTATGTAGGTACACAGGATAGATTGATGATATGACATACCTTCAAACTGGTATTATTTAACTATCCATGCAACATTTATGTAGAGGAGAGACTGAGCAAGACATAGGGAAGAGATGAGCAAAAGAACCACTGGTGGCTGTTTTTAACCTCTCTTCGTTAGACACAAGCAAATTGACTCAAACTTGAAAACTCCACTCAGTAGAAGATCCCTATAGTGAATCCTTACCCTTGTGGGATGGTAGCTCATCCTCCGCCTGACTTATGTGGTTTATCAAAGTATTCCCTCTAAACATTTGCAGAGGAATTCTAAAATAAATATTCTTTATCTAACTATTTTTTCAATTAAGCTTCAGCCCCCTTTTACAGATGGACATCTTATACCAGTGCCCCACTGAACCCCACAGCCCTAAGCTGGTTCTGGGGATACTCATTCATTTTATTCATTCATGAGCATTTGCTATGTGCAAGTACTAATCCAGGTACTGGGGTTACTGCAGTGAACAAAGTCCCTTTGGCCTTGGAACTCACCTTCAAGTGGGAGAAGAAAGTCAGCAATCAAACAAATATACATCTGATGATGCAAATATGAAGAAACGAATTAAGTAGGTTAGGAGGATAGAGAGTGATGGGTGAAGATGG
The DNA here is from genome assembly GCF_049354715.1 of Callithrix jacchus. NCBI lineage: Eukaryota > Metazoa > Chordata > Mammalia > Primates > Cebidae > Callithrix > Callithrix jacchus. Next base: position 68,768,823 of record NC_133507.1, read on the forward strand.
AAGGTAACATTGGAGGAGACACTTAAAAGAAGTGAGGGTTTAAGCCACATGGCTGTCTAGTATAACAGTGTTTAAGGCAGAGGAAATAGCAAATGCAATGACTGTGAGAGGGGGACATGCTTGGGACTTACATGAAAAATAAATGGGTCTAAAAGACTATTCACTGGGTACATTACTTACGTGATGGTTGCACCAAAATCTCAGACATGACCACTAAAGAACTTATGTAACCAAACACTACCTGTTCCCCAAAAGCCTATTGAAATAAAAAAAAATTGGTCTAAATGTCTGGAACAGAGTGAGTGAGGGGAGAGGAGTGTTTGGAAAAGTGGTCAGAGAGGTGGCGGGCAGTGCTGTAGTAAAGTCATCTGTCATTGGTCCTCAGTAAGCAACATTCTAAAATTGGGCCTGTATCTTCTCACATACTGTTTACTACAAAACTTTAGTCTTATTACCACACAGAAGGATTTGTCTAAGAAATTTGGACCAAATAATAAAATAGCATATTTCAATTTCTGGATATACATTGCTTTGAAAAATTAACTTATATGCATTAATTGACTATTGTTTATGATATAAACAAAGCTGCTCTTCTTTTATAAGAAGAGTTGGTAATATTGTACTTTTTTATTTTCTACCTTCAATATTATTATACAATAAAAGAGCTGAATATATAATATACTGCCGAGAGGGTAATGAGCAGGATTCAATCACACATTTAAGTGAATTTTTAAAAAATCTGAACCATGTCCAAGTTCTTCCATCTAAGCATCACTTAAGAATCTGTTTGTTCAGTTGAGTTTCATCTCTGCAGCTGCCAAGGCACTTCAGTTCTGCCAGCTCAACTCTGATTGCAAAATAAAGGGTGGTCACTTAACAGTAGATGTGAAGAATGAGAATGTTCTGTGAAAAGAATGACATTATGAGAAACCCTGATAATGGAAAACTGGAGGCTTCCCTCTTGTGCCCTGCTTAGCCTGAAGGCATTAAATGGGAGGGTATTCTCACCTTCCTGAATCTCAGCAGCCTTTGGCGGGTATGTGTGCTTTTGGAAGAAGATGGATGCACTTTCCTGCAGCTTACATTCATAAATATTTTTGTAGTGTAATAGGTTGTCAAAACAAATCTGTGTTTTCCATTTGTGCGTGTGTGTGTGTGTGTGTGTGTGTGTGTGTGTGTGTGTGTCAGTATGCCTCTTCATCTTTTTGTTCATCTAGAGGTAGAGCACAGATAGTTTACTTTCTTCATTGTGGATTTTTCATTACAGTATAGATTTGTGCAGAAGTGAGTCATGAGGAGTAGGTAAATAAATGACCATATAATAGGTAGGAACAGCTTCTGTGTCTTTGTTTTAGCAGTTCTGTGTCTTTGCTGAAAATCTGTGGTTCTTTTTCAGCATTTTTGATGGAGAATCCCATCTGAAGCTTGGCAATAACTATATTATTGAGCTGGGGAGAGAAGGCCAGGTGGTCTTGTTGACCACACAGTTGTGCCTGTGGAAATGCAGCATTGCGTTCAGAGGAAAGGCACTAAGTTTCATAGAGCTTCATCACTTGTTAGCTGTGTGACCTTAAGTGATCTGCTTAACTTCTCTGAGACTCCATTTTTTATTTTGTAAAATGAGGAAAGTAATGCTTACATCCTGGAGTGATTATGAGAATTACATGAAGTAATGTAAGTATAGTGCTTAGGGTAGTGCGTGCACCTGCTGAATGCTCTATAAATGGTAGCCATTTTTACTGTGATTTTTCTTTGGCTTATTTCATTCTGATGGCACAGCATGTAGACTTGGCATAAAGCAGCAGTCTTTCTGGTGCATGGAAATATAGTCCGTTAGAGGCTAACACATCAAACCCTGCAACTCAGTGTATACATTCCTTCAAATTTTTCACAATATTTTTGTGAAATATTTCCTCTTCAAGGAAACCTGGAGAAAGCATTTTGCTGTGTGCTTCCTGAATTGACCAGCAATTCTAGTTTTCAAGGAGATTGTAAATGGATGTATTTATATATGCTGATTTGCCTCAACTTTAGAAGAATTCCTCAGGGAATTCTTCAAAAGACACAGAACATAATGGAAATGCTTTTATTTTTTCCATAAGCCATGGAAAATTGTGTGCGTGTGTGTGTGTGTGTGTGTGTGTGTGTGTGTGTCTTCTTAGTGATCTAAAAGTTACTTAGAAATGGTCAGGCAAAATGGAAAGATTTGCTAATGAAAGATTTATCTCCCCATGACTGCAATTTTATGTCCTTTCAGATTAATTTATCTGAGTTTTTTTCTATTTAGAAAAGCATTTAGTGCAATTTGGAATTGCAATTAGGATAGTCTATACCATCTGCAGTGCTTGATGTAATTCTCTAGCTTCACTATGGTTACATCACAAAGGAGGCTGGAGCTGAAGTCTGCTCTTTCACTCTAGAAAACCCAACAGTACCCACGCAATGTCTATCCTTAATAGGCATTCAATATTGGTTAATTGATAATACAGTTTTACTCCTGATGCAGTTTCCATTAGTGCTTGTGGTGAAATATTGTGCATTAGTACTTTAAAAATTATGGTTTGATGGACAGAGGATGCCACTTTCAAAGGCTCTTGTTTCTAATTCTAGATTGACAATAGCCCACATGACATTGACCCAGGCCTCTCTTAGTCATTCTGTTTTCATTCAATCAATTGTCAGATGGGATAATAAAACTGATACAGCTTCTAGTATTTTAAGGAGAGTTATTGCTGTTGTGTTTTTGCATATCTAAATGTTGAAAATTTTAATTTAGAGGTCAATGTCATTCTTTTCATAGGACACTCTTATTATTCACATCCACTATTAAGTGGCCACCCTTTATTTTGCAATCAGAGAGTAGAACTGGCAGAGTTTAAGTGCCTCGGGTCCAGGATTGATATTGATTGATTCATTGATCACTCCTCCTGTATTAATGCAGCACTGAGTGGCACAGTGTGGTGTAAGCTTTACAGTCAAGACTTGGGTGTGCATCTAAGCTCTCTTACTAGTTTTGCGATCTTGGTAAAATTACTTCACCTTTATGAGCTTCCATATCGACAACAATGACCATAGGTGGTTGTAATGATTACAGAAGAATGAGGAGGTGAAATGCCTGCACAGTACATATTGCTCGAAGATAGGAGGTGCTATACTTCCCTCCTACCATGCACACTGGCATCTCATGGAACAGACCGACAGTCCTTACTCTTAAGAGAGTTTACAATTGAAATGAGGAATACATAAAAAAGAACATAACATCAAGATTTAGCAATAAGTATCCTGGTCTTATTAACAAATGGGTCTCTGGATAGTTTGAGTGAAAACAGTGAGTAAAAACCAGGGTTCAAAAAGAGAGTCTAAATGAAACATGATTGACAGCCAACTTTAACTTCTTGTCCTGGATTTGCCTTTGCCAATGCTTTCTTCATTAATGGCTGAGTTTTAGTGAGACCACAGAAGTGAAATCTCTCATATCTGCTTCCTGATCAAGGGGATTATGCTTAGTTATATGTGAGTTGTGCTAGGTTAAGTATTAGTAAAGAGTTTGTTTTCTCAACTTCTCCTAAATAGATTAAGTGACACATTAATGTGCTTTTAATTCCATTATCTTTAATATTTTTAACTTTAAATGTATGCAATGGGTTGGGAGTGCTGGGGGATGTACCCAGCCCCCACAAGCAGATTTGTTACTACCCCATCTGCCACCCCAAATGCTAAATCCCAGGAACACCACTGCTTTGCAGTATGTTCTATTTTACAAGACTTTGAGGAAAGAGAAACACAGAAAGACAGTGACCATCACGGCAGGGTTAGAGAGATAGCATAACGTTAGAGCTAAAACTTCTAAAAAGCAAATGGAGTGTTAGAAAAAAGGAACAGAGGGAAGAATCAAATACATTTACTAGGGAATTAATGAATAGGCTAAAGGTATTTATGTAGGCAGAGAGCATATGGAAAAGGGGGAATGAATCATGGAAGAAGGCAGCAAGTCTTCTCACACGAGTTTTTTCATCTTGAGAAGTGTGTGTGTGTGTGTGTGTGTGTGTGTGTACATGAGCTAACTTGTGTGAATGTGTGATTGGAGGGAGAAACAGTTACTGGTCCAGTCCATACCACAGGAGAAAGGAAAAAAGTATCTTCCATGAGGTTGTCATGATGGTTAATGTGTTCTGAAGTGTTATATCAGAGCTATACCTTGTAGAGGACTCCTATAGCAATTATAAAGAGAAAGCCATAGAGCAGGGGGAGGGGCTGCAGAGAGCTGAGATCTGTATGAAGATGGTAAGCTTCACTACTTGTGGGCACTTTCATTGCCCCCTCCTGCTTCCTGGTTTTAAGACTTGCTGTCATGCCCAGTGATTGGTGTTGCCAAGGCCTAAATAGCTTCCAGTATTGGTGTCTCCTGTAAGAATGACTGTAGAGAAACGGGAGGCTTGAAGAGATTGCGGGATTTTGAAAGACTATGGGTTTGAAAATTTCTGAAACTTGGGGCTCTAGAGATAGAGAGGGGAAGACAAACTTGTTCCTAAGTGTTTCTGATAAAGAGTATCTTGACCAGATGTGGTGGCTCATGCTTGTAATCCCAGCCCTTTGGGAAGCTAAATGTCTTCAGCTCAGGTGTTTGAGACAAGCATGGTCTCCATGGCAAAACCGCATCTACAAAAAATACAAAAATTAGCTGGGTTTGGTGATACATGCCTGTAGTGTCAGCAACTTGGGAGGCTGAGGCAGGAGGATTGCTTGAGCTCAGAAGGTTAAGCCTTCAGGGAGCCAAGAATGCACCTCTGCACTCAACCTGGGCAACAGAGTGAGACCCTGCCCCCCCACCCACAAGAATATCTTGCCTCATTAAATGTAATTGTAACATTGGGGACAGAGTTCAGGAGAGTATGTGGCATAAGTGAGTGTGGGAAGCGATAAAGCACATGGGAGGAGCCTGAGAATAATGCAGAAAGGAAAATGCCAAATAGGGCCCAGAGCAGTTGAATAAAATGGCTGAACCTGGATGATATAAGAAAAGGCTTTAAAAAGATAGGTGAATCTGAGACCAGAGGATGGCCAGGAGTGAAACTGCCCTGCCAGTCTACAGCAAAGCCACCTGAAGTGAGAGCTGAGTGGTCAGCACAAGGCCAGGAGTTAGGGCAGTGACATCTGTACTAAACCCACAGGCTAGACTTGGGTTGCACCTGCAGAGAGAGGGCTTGGAATTGAACTTCCCCGTGGGGTGATCTCTACACAGATGCCTGAGTGGGGCCTGTGTACTGGCACTATGCTCCCTGCTCAAAGCTTGTATGTGGAAATTATAATCTAGCAGCTTATTTTTGAAATCTTGAAAAATCTCCTGACCATTATAAGTTCATAGCTAAAAGCCTCTAAATAGACAGTAAAGCACAATTTCAAAAAAGAACTTACATCTAAGGAAGTAAAAAAAAAAAAGGATAATTTTATAAGATCAAACATGTAATTACATTTAATAACTTCAAAGAGATAAAGAAGTAAAAGTATCTATACATAGACATATAGATAGCTATATTGATATATAAAAATATGATGTTATAAATCAAGAGTGGGTTACTATGGAAAAGAACTAATTAGAAATAATGGCAATAAAAAATAAGGTTGTTGATATAACAAGACATAGTGAACTAGACATAACTGAAGAGTTAATTAGTGCATCATAAAGTTGTGTTGAAATATTAATCTTATCTGATATTCATTGAGTGCTTATGTGGCTGGCATTATTCTAAGCATTTAATACATATAATTTTATTTAATCCTTGCAAGAATGATATAAAATAGGTTATCTTTTCATTCTCAATTTATTGATTAGGAAATTAAGGCAAAGAGGATAAGTAATTTGCTAAAAGTCACAAAACTAGTCTTGAATCTAAAAAGAGCCCTTGTGTTTAACCATTGCACTATAACATTAACTCCCAAGATTTCTCAAAATGCAGCACAAATAGATAAAGAGATAGAAACTAAAGGAGGAAAAATTAAGAGGGGATAAATTTCAGCCATAATGAATACAAATCTGTATTTTAACAAATCCACATGTGATTCATAAGCATTTTAAAGACTGAGAGTTTTCTTTATTCCCAAGTCTTTTTTCTTAAGATAGTAATGAACAAAGCTCTTTTCTCATCCTCTATTGGATGCTTCTCTGAGTAATGACTCAGATTCTGGGAGAATCCGACAAGGGAAGCTCCCTATTCAGCAGTCCCTAGGGTGATTTGGAAGCATAGATCTTCTGAATGCCAATTTCAAATGATTGCTAGTGGTTTACCCATTTTACAACTGAGGAAACAAAGACATTCTCAAATTTGTATATTTTAGAATGTTGAGAAGGATTCTGAGGCTACATCTGGTCATAGCAGGAAAGAGTACTGTAATTAGTGATATGTGTCATGGGCAAGGGAAGGGTTTTATATATATATTTGGCCTGGAGAGAACTCCATCTGCTAACCATCTTTGGAGGCCAATGAAAGACACAATTGGGAGAGCAATGAGCAGATAGTGAGGGCCAGTTCTTTTATAGAGATCTCAAATGCTGGGTTACCAAACTTTCTGAAGACTACCTCTGTTTTGAGGTAATATAAGCAAATTATTTTTTTACAAACATGGTTTGAGACCTTCTCAAACTGACCCATGTATTTCAAATTCTAGCACTTAAGAGAATCCAATAGAACCAACTGATTGGGGAACATCTGCACCAGCTTATGTGAACTTTGTTTCTAATATCCTAAAATCTCTATTGACAAGACAGGATTTCTGACAATTTGTCACCATTCATATTAGTGTGCAGAACGGAAGACAACTATTAATTTTTCAGGACTTTCCATATTCCTCCTCATTTCTATCCTATTCTCCTCAAGCTGACCTAGGTTGAAGGGCTGAAGAAGCTTTTAGCAAACTATGCTTATGGCCTGCCACACCTGTCAGCCCATAGGATGTTGTATCACTAAAGATTTTACTCAGGCAGTTTTTTTTTTCCTAAAGTATTTTAATTTCCTAAGATATTTTAGAATCTTTAATACCTTTCAAGAAGGCAAAGTCTTTCTAGAAGCAAGTAGTTTATTAACACAAAATAAAAAGGTCTAATAGAGCTAGACAAGGGTTTTTAAGAATGGAATTGAGAAGTCAGGAATCTATATGAAAGGATAATACGACTGTCTTTGGATGAACAGCTGTGTTGGAAAAATCAGGAAATTTGATATCTGACAGATCCAGGTAGAATTTTGACTATTCTAAAATGTACAAATTTGAGAATATCTTTGTTTCCTTAGTTGTAAAATGGGCAAAATAATACTTCCCATGCAGTGCCATGTGTATAAATGTGTGACACATTAGTAACATCTAAACAAAAATGTGAGTTTTCTTTTCTCCTGTTATCTGGTTTCATTGCACATGAAATGTTATCAACATCAATTTTAAGAGTTCAGAGAAACATCATGCCAATATTTTAGTGTTCAAACTTCCAGTTAGGAACATGACATATTATTTAATTCAAATCTCTCATGTTTTAATTTATTCTGTAAAATATAAAAATAGAAAATTCTTATGCTGGTCAGGTTGCGCCTGAAGACATGGATGTGGGGACTAAGAGCCTTAAAGCTCACATAGAGAGTAGAGCTGAGTTGGTGTACGTTAGCCAGCAGGATAAGCTGCACTTACCTGCCAGGCTGCAGAAGGAAGATGAAGTACCCTGATCACTCTTGTCTTGATTCTGAGTCCAGCCAACACTGCCTTTGAAAGTGATGAGGATGTGCATTCATTGCCATAGACTAAAGGGGAAATGCCCTGTAAAAATAAATCTTGCACTTGTAGACATCCTAAAGTCTCTAAGGTAAGATCTTTTCCAGTCTATTTGCACTGTGAAAAGGAGACTGAAGAGGAAATTGAGTCACACTTAGCTGTCAGACATGGAGGTAAGGATACACATAGCCGCCTGATTCTAAGCCATGCCAACCAGTCTGCCTCTTGATTGCCAAAGGATTTATGAACAAAATCACGTCTTTATGTGGTACTCCTAAGGTACCTACCACAGTCCTGGCATCTAGAAAATGCCATAATGTCTGATTATCATCTCAGAAAGTCACTTTCTTTTTTTAATTTTTATTTATTTTAACTACAGTAGCCATCACAATCTAGGGATGTTTGTTTTCCCTTCTCCCTTAAGCTTAATTTGGTCAGTAGGAAAGGAAACTTGACCATAATGCATCCTTAAGGAAATTTTCTGTAAAATGACATGTCATGAAGACTTAAGCACATGACAGAAATTATTATACAGTCATCTTCAGAAAGTTTATGACCGGATGTGGGAACTGGAGAACTTGGGATAATTGGATCAGGTTGTGATGTACTGCAAATCATTTGTGGTTTTGGTGGCAGCACATGTGCTAGTAAGAACAAACCAGTCAAAACTAACTGCAGTAGGCCTATTACTTGCAGGGAATAGGTTCCCACAAGAAGCTCTTGATGAACAAGTAGCTTAGAGGCACCATAAAAACCCAGAGACTTTAGCCTGAGGTCAAAGATACTTACTGGTAGCCAGTTCTTGGTCTTGATATTGAAGGAAAGAAAATATCTGAAAATCAAAAGAGGAATTCACGAGATCAGTGAAGGAGGCCAATTAACCCACTTTGCAACCAAAATGAAACAAAACCAAACAAGAAGAAAAACACCAGAAAGTTGAGGAAAAAAAGAAAATTAACATAAGTGTATCAGGTTTTGTGAAACTTTGGAGCATCCTAGGAAGGAAATGATATAGACTATCACCAGCTAATTACTAGACAGTATCTGCTGCCAGAGTCGGGGAAACAGAACCAAGGAGGAATCAGTCTCCCCTGCATGAAGTGCTACTTTCAAAGCCCAATTAGGTTTTCACAGTGCTGATTTTTTGGCTATGGACAAAGTGTGTGCTGTTCTCACGCTTTTTCATGCTGCTGCCAAGCTAGTCCTACACTGTGTCCTTAGGTGCCCACTGATGAGATCCTGAACCTGACACACCTGAGGTCAACCCTGCTCAGACAGAGCTCCTGCCAAATTGTCTTAGATTGAGATTGAATTTTCAATTCTCACTTCTGAGAGAGACTCAGTACCTGGTTCGGACATTGGGAATCATTGGTCTTTTCTCAACCACCTCCACACATCTATGTGCTGAGGGCCTTTCTTAGAACAGAGCTTTGGTCAGCATCTCGGTTAAGCTAAGCAGCTGTCTCTGGAGGATATCAGGAAAGGCCCTCAAGGTCTCTGTGTCCCTCTGACCAGCCTCCCCAGCATACATACCTCACTGCCATGCTGCCAAGTGACAAGATCGAATGGCCTTTCTCCATATATGGGACATAGGGACAGAAGTGACATTTAGGGCACAGGGAAGAATGGAAAAATTTTCTTTTCCTTAAGTGTCTCATGACTCTAGAGGGATTGTACAGGTTAAGGAGTCAGAAATGCTGGACTCTAATTCTGGCTCTGCTAGCCACTTAACTTGAGAGTCTCATGTTAGATGCATAAAAAGGGAGTTGCATGTGGAAAGCAGTATGGCAATTGCTCAAAGAGCTAAAAGCAGAACTGTAATTCCACCCAGCAATCCCATTACTAGATATAGCCAGAGGAATATAAATCATTCTACCATAAAGATATATGCAGACGAATGTTCATTGCAGCATTGTTCACTATAGCAAACATATGGAATCAACCTAAATGCCTGTCAGTCACAGATTGGATAAAGAAACTATAGTACATATATACCATGGAATACTATGCAATCATAAAAAAGAATGAGATCATGTCTTTTGTGGGGTCATGGATGGAACAGGAGGCTATTATCCTTAGCAAACGAATGCAGGAAAGCTAAATACCACATGTTTTTACTTACAAGCTAAATGATGAGAACTTTTGAACACAAAAAAGGGAATAACAGACAATGGGATCTACTTGAGGGTGGAGGGCAGGAGGAGGGAGAGGAGCATAAAAAATGATTATTGGGTACTGGGCTAATACCTGGATGATGAAACTATCTGTACAATAAACCCCTGTGACACAAGTTTACCTGTATAATGTAGGTATGTTACCTATGTAACAAAGCTTCACATATACCCCCAAACCTAAAATAAAAATGTTTAAAAAGAGGGGGCTGTGTTAGATAATCAATAGAAGGATCTGTTTCAGTCCTAACTGTCTTTAATAATCTGTGAATATGCAGTCAAGAAGGTTTCAGGCATTCATCACATCCTCTTCCTGTCATTTGCCTTTCTTGACTTTCATGTTTTTCCCTTCATTGAATCCATATGTACTTTGTTCCCCCTTTATGGCATTTACCCTATTCTGCCTTACAGTTATTTGAATTCTTGACTTCTCACTTCCTACAGATGATAAGTTTGGGAGTATCAGGGATGGAAATTTATATACCTTGGTTTTGCATCAATGTATCAAGTGAAGTGCCTGGCACATAAATATTTAGGAAGTTAGATTCTCAGTGTCCAGCATGAGATCCATGATAAGTCAATGGTTTCTGCCTTATGGCAGGTGCCCGGTGTCTGGGAACAATTCTTTTTTTTTTTTTTTTTTTTGAGATGGAGTTTCGCTCTTGTTACCCAGGCTGGAGTGCAATGGCGCGATCTCAGCTCACCACAACCTCCGCCTCCTGGGTTCAGGCAATGCTCCTGCCTCAGCCTCCTGAGTAGCTGGGATTATAGGCATGCGCCACCATGCCCAGCTAATTTTTTGTATCTTTAGTAGAGACGGGGTTTCACCATGTTGACCAGGATAGTCTTGATCTCTTGACCTCGTGATCCACCCGCCTCGGCCTCCCAAAATGCTGGGATTACAGGCTTGAGCCACCGTGCCCGGCCCTGGAAACAATTCTTAACTCACTGTTAAGTTGTCACATCTCAATCAATATGGCAGCCATGGCTGGTCTGATGAGCGGTAGTTGGAACCTTTTATTTCAAGTTGTTTGGGGTCAACTTGTATGTTTTGTGCTCTTTGGTAGCCTCTTTAGATTATGGCCCTTGGGCTTTTAAATTCTCATTGCTCTCAGGTGTTTGTTTGCTCAGCACTGTGGTGCTAAAGATGCTGTACATCAATGGTTGTAACCTCAGTTGTCTTGAAAGCAGCAGGCTTTGGTAAGAAAGATTTGAGACTTAATTGAACAGTGACTATGAAGGAAGGAGTCAAGTATTATATTGCAAAGCAGCCACTTGATTAATGGACGCAAAACACCTTTTCCCTTCTTTTACTGTTTTTCTTCCTGTTTTGCCTTAAAGTTGAGAGATGAAAAGAGCTTACAGTAGTTATAGTCATCTATAAATTCTTTGGTTTTCAGTTTCTTAGTGAATTTGTAGACTACTCTGAACCTCTGTACTGCCAAAGAGATTGAAGAGAAAGGGATTCTGTGATGCTAATATTCTGATATGCCAGTGAGAAAATAGCTACATTACCATTTTTCACTGCTATCTGAAGCCCTGCTTTCAAAATTAGTCTCCAGAACATCACTTTGATAATTTATGATGTCGGCAGAGAGCAAGTCTTCAGGGTTCAGTGGTGCTCAGTTCTGGGAGGGATACTAAAGAACGGCAAGTCATGGACGCAGGAGACATTTGTCTTGAGTTTTGACTGCCTAGTTCTTGAGCACCCTGCCTAGGCTTATAGGAATTTTCCTCATAGGAAGCAGTGTTTCTCATGACCAAAGAAGCTGAAAATGCCAAATACTTGCTTTCTTGCAGCTAGAGGATGGGCACGTGATTGGTTTCTACCAAGTGGGTGCAGTCACCTCTTTTTTTGAAACTGATGAAACAAAAAACCTCAGAACACTTGAATTTTTATCTTAGGGAGGGTGATGGTCACAGCAGCAACCTAGAGGTTTTTGAAGTGGTTATGACAACAGTTTATCTGCCATGTCCAGCAATGTGGTTGTTAGGAGGACTGTGTCCAGTGATGCTGTTTGTTTTTCTTCAAAGGACCAACCTGTGAAGGATCTGTGGTGGATCTGAGGCCTTGTTCTGGGCTGCACAGCCTCTAAGCCTGGTTCTCCAGCTCTTCTGTAGATTGTGTGAGCTATGTAATATATTTTAATAAATCCTGTTTCTGCTTTAATTAGCCAGAGTTGGTTCCTGTTGCTTGCATCTAAAAACTGTGATTGATACATTGGTTCATTCCCCCAAAAGATTTCTAATCTTTGGGTGGAGGTGACTAACATAAAAGAAACATCTGGAATATATAAGATAGCATGTCAGATTATATCCAATGGATTGGGCTTTGTACTAAAACTACTACAGGAATAGGGAATAGGAAGAGAAAGCACAGCACAGTGATTCAGACTCCAGACTAAATCCAGGGATTACCATCTCAGATACCGTGAAGGGCCATGCAGAGAGAAGTAAAAGAATGCAGCAGTTGGGCTTTGGGGAAAATTAAACGAGACAATATTTATAAAGCTCAGTGTACTGTTTATAAATGAACAAAACAGGTACCATGGTAATAGCAACAACAACAATGAAGGCTAAACCAATAAAAATCGCTAGTCTTTCCCTATTGCTTACTGTGAGCTGGCTGGCCCTTGTTCTAGAGCTTTATTCTTAGGGTGCATAAATTACATATTAAGCTTTCCTGGGAATGTCCTGCTGTATCCCAGCACTTTGGGAGGCCGAGGCAGGTGGATCACGAGGTCAAGAGATCGAGACCATCCTGGTCAACAAGATGAAACCCCGTCTCTACTAAAAATACAAAAAAAATTAGCTGGGCATGGTGGTACATGCCTGTAGTCCCAGCTACTCGGGAGGCTGAGGCAGGAGAATTGCTTGAACCCAGGAGGTAGAGGTTGCGGTGAGCCGAGATTGTGCCATTGCACTCCAGTCTGGGTAACGACAGCCAAACTCCGTCTCAAAAAAAAAAAAATAGTTTAGCATTCATCCTGGATCTTTCTTTTCTTTTTTGAGACAGACTCTTGCTCTGGTGCCCAGGATGGAGTGCAGTGGTATGATCTCGGCTCACTGCAAGCAACCTCTTTCTCCCAGGCTCAAGTGATTCTTCTGCCTCAGGCTCCCCAGTAGATGGGATTACAGGTGTGTGCCACCATGCCTGGATAATTTTTGTATTTTCAGTAGAGATGGGGTTTCACCATGTTGGTCAGGCTGGTCTCAAACTCCTGACCTCAAATGATCCACCCACCTCAGCCTCCAAAAGTGCTGGGATTGCAGGTGTGAGGTACCGCGCCTGGCCTCTACAGTGCGGTTCCTCATGGCCATTCAGTGCACCAACCAGTTGTGCCAAGGTCTGTGAGACATAGCTTGCAAGAAAAGGGACAAATATAGTTAAGCAACTGATTAAAATATGTGAATATGTCACAACATAAATATTCTGCTTATATTGTTATTATTTTAATATTCAGAAACCAAAAAATTTAGACTTAATGTATACTGATATGTATTGTTTTAGGGAAAAATTATTTCTGAAATACTGTTTGAATAAAACTAATTTATAGATCTACCTATACATTTCAAAGATTTTTTGAGGTCAGTAAATAAGTTTCATTGAACTGTACATTATTATTTCAAAAATAATATGCATTTTACTCATTTTTAGTGCCTCTTTTCACTCAGAAATATATTGTTTTGGACAATAAATTATAAGATCATCTTATATGTTTGTATTGTTTAATCCTCTCAACAACCTTCTGAGCAGATTATTTTCTAACAAATTCTGTTTACAATTGAGAAAACTAAGGGCCAGAAATTATAGGAATCTGTTGCTTAAAATTCTTAGCTAATCTGCAGCAAGCTGAGATTTCAAATTTGGGAATCTGGCTCCAGAGTCTTTGCTCACAACCATTACTCAAATGTAGGCCTCATGGGAGAAGTAGGATTTTAGTCCAAAGACTTGTTCTCTTCTACTGAGCCTCTTCCTGGAGTGTAACCTGGGGCAATTTACTTTCCCTCTTTGAGCTTCTTGTCTTTATCTATAAAATGGGGATGCTACTCTATGTCATAGAGTTGCTGGGAGGAATCAATGAATTAATGTGTAAGAAAGTGCTTTTGTAGGCTTAAAATGGTATACATATTTAAGATAATCATGTGTGGTCTTTTCCATACATCTAAGGCAGCAGTTTGTGGGATGATGCCCTAAACCACAAGTTGGGGTGTATGCTAGGCAATAGTCAATGACTCTCGGTTGCTACAAGTTCTATCTCCAATTGGATAAAGTCAAAGATAACACATCAGATGTGTGTAGAGAAACACACTATGGTGTTATATGTTAGGAATCCTCATACTGGTGACATGAAGCATATGCATGTGTGTTTGAATTTTTCTGGGCTTACAAAGAGTCATAGGGCCAAGGGATCAGAAGATTTAAAATCTGTTCTATTTTTTTTTTTAGAAGTGGCTGCCAGCAAAGAGAAATCATTTCTGCTGTGTGTCTGATTTCTGTGTAAAATCTAGGTAGAAAATGGGGGGAAAAATACTGGGTCATTGTGGCTGACTGATGGACTCTTTAATAATCCCATGAAGGTAATTTCCTGTCCTCATGGCTATTGTTCAGGCTCTAATCGCTATCCTCTCAACAATGGCAGGAGTTGGAATTGCCTCAAGTCTGAACTCCTCTGACCCACTTGGTTTGCTGCTACTGTGCAGATTTTTCTGAAGTGCAAATTTGATCACTCCACTTCCCTGCTTCTAATCCTTCAATGGTTTCCTTTGTCCTTAGGATAAAGTTCAAAGCCCTTTGCATGGTGGGGTGGACATCCACTATTTTGCCCTGCCCCACTCTCACTCCGCATAGGATGGATTTGACTGAATTACTTGGAACTAACTATGGACATGTGACCCAGGCCTGGCTGATTAGAATATTAGAGATTCATTTAGGGATGGGCATAAGATCCAATTCAGGCCACTGCAAAGTTAAGCCTGAGTTGAAGGAAACTCCTGATCCACTATATTTTCATGTCTCACTCTTCACTCCATGTTGGATGGATTCTACTACATTACCTGGAACTAACTGTGGGCACATGACTCAGGCTTGGCTAGTTAGAGTGTTAGAGATTCATTCAGGGATGGGTACAAGATCCAGTTCAGGCAACTGCAAGTTAGGCCTGAGTTGAAGAAAGCTTCCTGATGATCAGCCAAGTACTATAAGCAGCCATGCTGGAAAACTCATTAGCTCTTAAACTCTCTAGTATCTGAGTCACTGCATTCTGCCTTTTGCTATTTGGATATACAGTGTTGAATTTCCCAATGCAGCGTTTTATGCCTCTGAGCTCCCTATCCAGAATGCTGGTCATCATCCTACTCTGCTTCATCTCCTTTCTTATTCTATTCATCATTCAGAATGCCACTCAACAATGGTATCTTCCCAAAAGCCTCCACTGAAACCGCAGTCTAGGTCACTCCTTCCTTGTGTTTGCTTTTATCACTCCACCCTGTAGCCAAGGGTCTACTTCTCTGACATCCTCTAGATCAAAATTTCTCAGGGAAATAGATCTCATGTCTTATGTCTTATGTCTCAGGAAAGGGATCCCATGTGTTACAAAGTTCAATTTGTGTTTGTTAAATGAATAGAGGCAATTCACATTTGACTGAATTTTTCTCTAGTCTAGATAGTATTTGGCATACTAAGATAATTTATCTGACTGACAATTTTTTTTGGAGCTAGGGGTTCCGTGCACATTCTAGCCAGATTCTGTTCAAACTAATTAATATTTGGACCAAATGACCCTTCATACTTTAATATCCTAAAATTACTTCCTCCCCAGGACATGGGGAATCTTCTGCTTTATGAGTCTAAGTGTGGAGTTCTTCATCAGCATGAGACAGACCTAGGCTAGGCTGGACTTAGAGTGGGTTGCTGGCCGAAAATCCCAGAATGAACTCTGACAGGTTGGCTTGAGAGTGATTTGAGTTTGATGAGCTCAGGAAGATGATGCTGTAACTAACAGTACGGTAGTCCCCCTTAATTTGCGGAGGGTACGTTCCATGACTTCCAGTTGGATACCTGAAACCATGGATACAGTGGTACTGAACTCTGTGTACTATATATTTTTCTTATATACACATAGCTATGATAAAGATTAACTTATAAATTAGGAACAGTAAGAGAATAACAACAGTATACTACAATATACTCCAATAAAACTTATGTGAACATGGCCCCCTCTCTCTTTCTCAAGATAATCTTATTGTATGTTATATTTTCAAATCGTGGTTGACTGTGGTTAACTGAGACCACGAAAAAGGGGAACTGGATAAGAAGGACTACTGTCCTAAAGCGTTACTCACCTTCCACTGAGTTCTTAGACCTCCTGTCTCTTCCCCAGAAACAACTTTTATGGAAGTCATCAATAACTGATTGTCACAAAGCCATAGACATATTTGGTTCCACAAGGCTGAGTCCTGGCTTTCTTCTATAGATATTCTCTTCCTATAGGGTCTCATCCACATCCTTGACTTCAATGATCTTCACCATGTATGTCACTCACAGATTTTTATGTCGAACTCAACATTTTATCTAAACAAAAAGACTTGTAGGTACAATTGTTAATACTCAGTATCTTTAATTAAATGATATGTCAAACTCGACATGTCTAAAGCCAAACTCCAGACTTGTTCCAAACTTAGTCCTCAGCATGCATTCTCAGTTTCAATGAGAGACATTCATCTTGCATCCATTTACTGAAACCAGAAACCAAGATGTCATCTTTGATATATTGTTCTGCCTTTTATATGATCTGTTTTCAAAACCAGTTGATTTTTTGGAGCTATCTTTTGAATTTTCTCATCTCTTTATATTTACTACTACTACTACTACATTGAAGTGTTTTCCCCTACTAAAATAACCTCCCAACTTATACTCTTTTTCCTCTACAATCCTGTATTAGAGCGATCTTTTCAAAATGTAAATTT
Source organism: Callithrix jacchus (assembly GCF_049354715.1). Classification (NCBI taxonomy): domain Eukaryota; kingdom Metazoa; phylum Chordata; class Mammalia; order Primates; family Cebidae; genus Callithrix; species Callithrix jacchus. The sequence goes on from NC_133507.1 coordinate 68,785,718, forward strand.
GCTTTGTGTCACCACACTGCCTAAAGACCTTTAATTATATCCCATTGTATCCCATTGCTCTTGGGTAGAGATAAGAGACCTAACTTGGCCTTCAAGGCCTTCCATGGTCTGGCCTCTATGTGTATTCCCTGCCTCATCTTGTGTCTGTACATTTTGATTTCTATTTGTTGGGTCATACTGTGACCTCATTCAACTCTTTCTGTTTTTCATCTTCCCTTCCTGTGTAGGCATTTTTACATACTCACTGCACCCTCCTCTTGGGCTGGTTAAATCCTACTCATCCTTAGATCTTAGATTGGTGGTAGTTTCTTCAGGGGAGCCTTCCCTAACATCCCAAATTAGTTCTCCTGTGTACTTGCATAGCACTGAAGATCTCTCCTTCATAGCGCTAACCACAGTTCTAACTTTACTTTTATTTGTATATTATTAAATGATAGTCTTTCATTTAGACTACACTGCTAGCCTGATAAAGACAGAGCTATTTAATTTTGCTAACTTTTCTTGTCAATTAGATAATGCTATATAATAAATTACTCAAAAATTTAGTGACATAAAACATTAACCATTGCATGTTAAGATTTGCTTAGTGTCGTTAAGTCGTTAGGAATGTGCAAATGAAAACCACGATGAAGTACCACCTCATACCCAATTACATGGCTATTAAAAAAAAAAAAAACAGAAAATAACAAGTGTTGGTGAAGATGAGGAGAAATTGGAATGCTCACACACTGTCAAGGGAATGTGACATGGTCCAGGTGCTGTGGAAAAGAGTTTGACATTTCTTTAAAAAGCTAAAAATGGAATTCTCATATAACACCATAATTTCACTTCCAGGTTTATACCCAAAGGAACTGAAAACAGGTATTCAAACAAGCACATGTATACATTATAGCTGAATTATTCACAAAAATCAAAAGATAGAAACAGCCCAAATGTCGATCAATGGATGAATTGAACAAACAAATGACAGCAGACAGGCATACCTTAGATATATTGTGCGTTCAGTTCCAGGCCACGACAATAAAGCACTTCACACAATTATTTTGTTTTCCAGTGGATATAAAAATTATGTTTCTTTATTTAACTTTTAGGTTTAGGGGTACATGTGTAGATTTGTTACAGAGGTAAACTGTGTATCACGGGGATTTGGTATATAGATTATTTCATCAACCACGCAATAAGCATAGTACCAAATAGGAAGTTTTTCAGTCTTCACCCTGCTCCTCCCCTCTACACTCAAATAGGCCCTGGTTTCCGTTGTTCCCTTCTTTGTGTCCATATATTATCGTTGACAAGCTCCCACTTATAAGTAAGAATATATGGCATTTGGTTTTCTGTTCCTGCATTTGTTTGCTTAGGATAATGATTTCCAGCTCCATCCATGTTTCTGCAATGAACATGATCTTATTTTTTTTAATGGCTGCATAGTATTCCATAATGTATATATGCCATATTTTCTTTATCCAGTCTACTGTTAATGGGCATTTAGGTTGATTCCATGTCTTTGCTACTGTGAATAGTGCAGTGATGAACATATGTGTTCATGTGTCTTTATGGCAGAAAGATTTCTATTCCTTTGAGTATATACACAATAACAGGATTGCTGGGTTGAATGGTAACTCTACTTAAAGCTCTTTGAGAAATCTCTAAACTGCTTTCCACAATGGCTAATTTACATTACAACATGTAGTATATAAGTGTTCCCTTTTCTCCACATCCTTTGCCAGCATGTTATTTTTTGACTTTTTAGTAATAGCATTCCAACTGGTATGAGAGACTATCTCATTGTGGCTTTGATTTGTGTTTCTCTAATAATTAGTAATGTTGAGCATTTTTTTTCATGTACTTATTGGGTATGTGTGTCTTCTTTTGAAAAGCGTCTGTTCTTGTCCTTATCTTAATTTTTTTTTTCTTGTCGAATTAAGTTCCTTTTAAATGCTGGCTATTAGACCTTTGTCAGATACACAGTTTGCAAATATTTTCTCCCATTCTGTAGGCTGTGTGTTTATTCTGTTGATAGTTTCTTTTGCTGTGCAGAAGCTCTTTAGTTTAATTAGGTCCCATTTGTCAAATTTGATTTTTGTTATAATTGCTTTTGGTGTCTTTGCCATGAAATCTTTGCCAAAGTCTATGTCCAGAATGGTATTTCCTAGGCAATCTTCTAGAGTTTTTTATAGTTTTAGGTTTTACATTTAAGTCTTTAATCCTTCTAGACTTTATTTTTGTATATAGTGTATGGAAGAAGTCCAGTTTCAGTTTTCTGCATATGGCTAGCCAGTTATCCCAGCACCATTTATTGAAGAGGGAATCCCTTCCCCATTGCTTGTTTTTGTTGATTTCATCAAAGATCAGATGGTTGTAGGTGTGCAGCTTTATTTCTGGGCTCTGCATTCTGTTCCATTGATTTATGTGTTTTTTCTTGTACCAGTATCATACTGTTTTGGTTACTGCAGCCTTGTATAATCTGAAGTTGTGGTGACACCTCCAGTTCTGTTCATTTTGCTTAGAATTGCTTTGGCTATTTGGGCTCTTTTTTGGTTCTATATGAATTTTAAAATAGCTTTTTTCCCTCTAATTCTGTGAAGAATGTTATTGATAGTTTAATAGGAATAACATTGAATCTGTAAATTGCTTTGGGTGGTATGGCTGTTTCGACAACATCGATCCTTCCTATCCATGTGCCTGAAATGTTTTTTCTATTTGTCGTCTCTCGTTTCTTTCAGCAGTGTTTTATGATCCTCATTGTGAGACGTTCACCTTCCTGGTTAGCTCTATTCCTAGTTATATTATTCTGTTTGTGGCTATTGTGAATGGGATTGCATTCTTGATTTGGCTCTCAGTTTGGAAGTTGTTGGTGTATAGAAATGCAACTGATTTTTGTATATTGATTTTGTGTATCTTGAAACTTTGCTGAAGTTGTTATCTGATCAAGAAAGCTTTGGACAGAGACTATGTGATTTTCAACTGCAAACACAGATAGTTTGACTCCCTCACTTCTTATTTGGATGCCTTTTATTTCATTCTCTTGCCTGGTTGCTCTGGCCAGGACTTTAAGTACTATGTTGAATAGGAGTGGTGAGAGTGGGGATCCTTCTCTTCTTCTGGTTCTTTAGGGGAATGTTTTCAGGTTTTGCCCAGTTAGTATGATGTTGGCTGTAGGTTTGTCATAGATGGCTCTTTTTATTTTGAGGTATATTTCTTTAGTGCCTACTTTTTTGAGGGCTTTTAACATGAAGGTATGTTAAATTTCATTGAAAGACTTTTTTTTTTTTTAATCTATGGAGATGATCACATGAGTTTTGTCTTTAGTTCTGTTTATGTGATGAATCACATTTATTGATTTGTTTATGTTAACCCAACCTTACATCCCAGGGATAAAGCCTACTTGATTGTAGTGGATTAGCTTTTTGATGTCCTGCCGATCCAGTTTGCTAGCATTTTGTTGAGGATTTTTGCCTCTATGTTTATCAAGAATATTGGCCTGAAGTTTTCTTTTTTTGTTGTGCCCCTGCCAGGTTTTGGTATCAGAATGATGCTGGCCTCATAGAATGAGTTAAGGAGGAGTCACCCCTCATTTTTTTTGATAGTTTCAGTAAGAATGGTACCAGCTCTTCTTATATATCTGGTAAAATTTGGCTGCGAATCCAAATGGTCCTGGGCTTTTGCTGGTTGGTAGGCGTTTTTTTCAGTTTTGGAACTTGTCATTGGTCTGTTTAGGGTTTCAATTTCTTCCTGGTTCAATCTTGGAAGGTTTAAAAGTTATATTTAAATTATACTCTATTAAGTGTAGAAGACTGTTATGTCTGAAAAATGTACATGCCTTAATTAAAAAGTACTTCATTCCTAAAAAATGCTAAGAGTTATCTGAGCCTTCAGTAACTCATATTCTTTTTGATGACAGAGGGCCTTACCTCTATGTTGATGGCTGCTGGTTGATCAGGGTAGTGGTTGCTGAAGGCTGGGCTGGGATAGCTGTGGCAATTTCTTGAAAAGTAAGACAACTATGAAGTTTGCTGCATCAATAGACTCTTTCTTTCAGGAAAGATATTTCTGTTGCATGTGATGTTGTTTGATAGCATTTTGCCCACAGCAGAACTTCTTCCAAAATTGTAGTCAGTCCTCTAAAACCCTGCAACTGCTTTATCAACTAAGTTTATATAGTATTCTAAATCCTTTGTTGTCATTTTAACAATGTTCACAGCATCCTCACCGTCTCAAAACACCACTTTCTTTGGTCATCCTTAAGAAACAACTCCTCATCTGCCCAAGTGTTATCATGAGAGTGCAGCAATTCAGTCACATCTGCATGTTACCCTTCTAATTCTAGTTCTCTTTGCTATTTCTATATATCTGCAGGTTCTTCCTCCACTGAAGTCCTTAACCTTTCAAATTTATCCATGAGGGTTGGAATCAACTTCCAACTCCCGTTAATGTTGACATCTTAATCTCCTGTTATGAATCACAAATGTTTTTAATGACATCTAGAATGGTGAATCCTTTCCAGAGGTTTTCATTTTACCAGATTCATCAGAAGAATCACTATTTATGGTAGCTATAGCCTTATGAGATGTATTTCTTTCTTTTTTGAAATAAGGTCTCACTCTGTAACTCGGGTTGGAGTGTAGAGGCATGATCATAGCTCACTGTAGCTTTGAACTCCTGGACTCAAGTGATCCTCCTTCTCTAACCCACCGAAGTAGCTGGGACTATAGGTGTGTGCCACCACAACCAGATAATTTTTTTCTATTTTTTGTTTAAATAGAGATTGGGTCTCCCTAAATTGCCCAGGTTGATCCTAGACTCCTGGCCTCAAGCGATCCTCCCACTCTGGCCTCCCAAAATCCTGGGGTTATAGATGTGAGCCACTTGCCTGGGCAATGCAGTGTATTTCTTAATAAGACTTGAAAGTTAAAATTACTTCTTGATCCATGAGTTTCAGAAAAGATGTTATGTTAGCAGGCCTCAAAGGAACATTAATTTCCCTGTACCTCCTCATCGGAGTGCTTAGGTGACTAGGTGTATTGTCAATGAGCAGTAATCTTTTGAAAGGAATCTTGTTTTCTGAGCAATAGGTCTAACACTAGGCTTAAAATATTCAGTAAACCATGATGTAAACAGTTGTGCTGCCATTCAGGTTTTGTTGTTCCATTTATAAAGCACAGACAGAGTAGACTTAGCATAATTCTTAAGGGCCCTAGAATTTTCAGAATGATAAATGCACATTGACTTCAAATTGAAGTCACCAGCTGCGTTAGCACCTAGAAAAAGAGCCTGTCCTTGGAGCATTGACTTCTCTAGTTCTGAAAGTCCTAGATGACATCTTCTTTGAGTATAAGGCTGTTTTATCTATGTTGAAAATCTGTTGTTTAGTGTAGCCACTTTCATCAGTGATCTTAGCTGGATCTTCTGGATAACTGCAGCCTCTCCATCAGCACTTGCTGCTTCATCTTGCATTTTTATGTTATGAAGATGGCTTTTCTTTTCTTTTTTTAAATTTATTTTTATTTTATTTTATTTTTTATTTTACTTTAGGTGTATATGATATCCAGCATTTCTCCCCATGTTATCCCTCCCTACCCTCCCCCCGCTCCCAGCTGTCCCTCCCCTACCCCCCACAACTAACCCCCAGTGTGTGATGCACCTCTCCCTGAGTCTATGTGTTCTCATTGTTCAACACCCACCTATGAGTGAGAACATGTGGTGTTTGGTTTTCTGTTCTTGTGTCAGTTTGCTGAGAATGATGGCTTTCAGATTCATCCAAGTCCCTACAAAGGACACAAACTCATCATTTTTTATGGGTGCATCGTATTCCATAGTGTATATGTACCACATTTTCTTTGTCCAGTCTATCATTGATGGGCATTTGGGTTGCTTCCAGGTCTTTGCTATTGTACACAGGGCTGCAATGAACATACATATGTATTAGTATTTATAGTAGAACAATTTATAGTTCTTTGGGTATATACCCAGTAATGGGATTGCTGAGTCAAATGGAATTTCTATTTCTAGATCCTTGAGAAATCGCTACATTGTCTTCCACAATGGTTGAACTAATTTACACTCCCACCAGCAGTGTAAAAGTATTCATCTTTCTCCACATCCTCTCCAGCACCTGTTGTCTCCAGATTTAAAAAAAAAATTTTTAATTGCATTTTAGGTTTTGGGGTACATGTGAAGAACATGCAAGATAGTTGCATAGGTACACACATGGCAGTGTGATTTGCTGCCTTCCTCCCCTTCACATATATCTGGCATTTCTCCCCATGCTATCTCTTCCCAACTCCCCACCCCCATTGTCCCTTCCCCCTTCCCTGCAACAGACCCCAGTGTGTAGTGCTCCCCTCCCTGTGTCCATGTGTTCTCATTGTTCAACACCAGCCTATAAGTGAGAACATGTGGTATTTCATTTTCTGTTCTTGTGTCAGTTTGCTGAGAATAATGGTCTCCAGGGTCATCCATGTCCCTACAAAGGACACGAACTCATTGTTTTTGATTGCTGCATAATATTCCATGGTGTATATGTGCCACATTTTCCCTGTCCAGTCTATCATCGATGGGCATTTGGGTTGGTTCCAGGTCTTTGCTATTGTAAACTGTGCTGCAATGAACATTCGTGTGCATGTGTCCTTATAGTAGAACAATTTATAGTCCTTTGGATATATACCCAGTAATCGGATTGCTGGGTCAAATGGAATTTCTATTTCTAGGTCCTTGAGGAATCTCCACACTGTCTTCCACAATGGTTGAACTAATTTACACTCCCACCAGCAGTGTAAAAGTGTTCCTTTTCCTCCACATCCTCTCCAGCATCTGTTGTCTTCAGATGTCTTAATGATTGTCATTCTAAATGGCATGAGATGGTATCTCAATGTGGTTTTGATTTGCATCTCTCTAATGACCAGTGATGATGAGCATTTATTCATATGCTTCTTGGCCTCATGTATGTCTTATTTTGTAAAGTGTCTATTCATATCCATTGCCCACTTTTGAATGGGGTTGTTTTTTTCTTGTAAACCTGTTTTAGTTCTTTGTAAATTCTGGATATCAGCCCTTTGTCAGATGGGTAAACTGCAAACATTTTTTCCCATTCTGTTGGTTGCCGATTCACTCTAGTGACTGTTTCTTTTGCCGTGCAGAAGCTGTGGAGTTTGATTAGGTACCATTTGTCTATTTTGGCTTTTGTTGCCAATGCTTTTGGTGTTTTGGTCATGAAGTCCTTGCCTACTCCTATGTCCTGAATGGTTTTGCCTAGATTTTCTTCTAGGGTTTTTATGGTGTTAGGTCTTATGTTTAAGTCTTTAATCTATCTGGATTAATTTTAGTGTAAGGTGTCAGGAAGGGGTCCAGTTTCTGCTTTCTGCACATGGCTAGCCAGTTTTCCCAACACCATTTATTAAACAGGGAATCCTTTCCCCATTGCTTGTTTTTGTCAGGTTTATAAAAGACTGTATGGTTGTATATATGCTGTGTTAACTCCAAGGCCTCTGTTCTATTCCATTGGTCTATATCTCTGTGACCCACTGTGTTGGCTGAAACAACAGTGCTGCTGGGGAATCTCCTGGCCTGGCTCCCTGTTTCAGACCCATTTAATCAGGTGAATGGGTGAATCTGCCTTCTCAGAGCTGCAATTGCCAGCTTAAAAGGGCAACAAGACCAGCATATTTTGTAGAGAATCGCCATGCTGGGGTGCCTGCAAAACAGCCGCACAGGCTGAAACAGTCATGCTGGCGACCTGTGGGGCTCCTCTGCCTGGGAATCTCCTGGTCTGTGGGCATTAAACATCTGTCTGTAAATGTGGTGTCCACTCACCCTCTGCACTTTCACTGGGAGCTGCAATCCTGAGCTGCTCCTAAAGGGCCATCTTGGATCTTCCTCCCAGTTTCTTTTCTTAAACCTCATTAACAAACCTCTGCTAGCTTGAAACTTTTCTTCTGCCATTTCCTCACCTCTCTTTTTGGCTCTTTGTCCTCACCCAAATCTCATCTCGAATTGTAATACCCACGTGTCAAGGGAAGGACTGGCAATCCCTACATATCAAGGGAAGGAGGTGATTGGATCATGGGGCAATTTTCCTATGCAGTTCTCATAATAGTGAGTGCACTCTGATGAGATCTGATGGCTTTATAAGGGGTTTTCCCTTTTGCTCACTTCTCTTTCTTCTGTCACCTTGTGAAGAAGGTGGCTGCTTCCCCTTCTGCTATGATTGTAAGTTTCCTGAGGTCTCTCTAGTCATGTGAAACTGAGTCAATTAAGCCTCTTTCCTTTATAAATTATCCAGTCTTGAACAGTTCTTTATAGCACTGTGAGAAGGGACTAATACAGCCTTAATGGAATCAAAGAGGTTTAGGGCATTCCTCTGAATTAGGCTTTAGTTTAAGGAATATGTCTAGTTTGATCTTTTATCCAGAACACTCAAACTTTCTCTGCATCACAAATAAGATTGTTTTGCCTTCATGTCATTCATGGGTTCACTGGAGTGACACTTTTTGTTTCCTTCATTAACTTTTCCTTTGTATTCACAATGTGGATAACAAACTGTTTGGCACACTGTGCCTAAGCTAACAACGCTTGTTTTGTCTTTTTACATGCCTTCTTCCTCCCTAAGCTTGATCATCTCTAGATTTGGGTTTAAAGTAAGAAATGTGTAACTACTCCTTTCACTTGAACACTTAGAGGCCATGGTAGAGATATTAATTGACCCCATTTCAGTATTGTTGTGTTTCAAGAAGTAGGGAGGGCTGAGGGGAGGGAGAGAGATAGGGGCATGGCTGGCCAGTGGAGCAGCCAGAACATACACAATGTTTATTGATTGAGTCCGCAACCTTTTATGGGCATGGTTGGTTTGTGGTACCCCAAAACAATTATAACATTAACATCAAAGATCCCTGATCACAAATCACCAAAACAGGTATGAAAATAATAAAAACCTTTGGGCTGGGCACCATGGCTCATGGCTATACTTCTAACACTTTGAAAGACTGAGGTGGGAGGATTGCTTGAGGCCATGCGTTCAAGACCAGTCAGGGCAATATAGCAAGACCTCATCTCTGCCAAAAATAATAATAAAAAAATTATCTGGGCATGGTGGTGTGCACCTGTGGTTGTAGCTACTTGAGAGACTGAGATGTGAGGACTGTTTGAGCTCAGTGGGTTGAAGCTGTAGTGAGTCATGATTGTGCCACTGGACTCCAGCCTGAGTGACAGAGTGAGACTGTCTCAAAAAAGAAGTTTGAAATATTGTGAGAATTACCAACATGTGACACAGAGACACAAAGTGGGCATACACTGTTGGAACTTTTCTTCTGCCATTTTCTCACCTCTCTTTTTGGCTCTGTGTCATCACCCAAATCTCATCTCGAATTGTAATACCCACGTGTCAAGGGAAGGACTGGTAATCCCTAAATTTCAAGGGAAGGAGGTGATTGGATCATGGGGCAATTTTCCTATGCAGTTCTCATAATAGTGAGTGCACGCTGATGAGATCCATATATATAGAGAGATCTCTCTCTCTCTCTCTCTCTCTCTCTCTCTCTCTGAGATCAACAATCTGGACGTCCACTCAGAGAGAGAGAGAGAGAGAGAGAGAGAGAGAGAGAGAGAGAGAGAGAGAGAGAGAGTTACACCATAAAGTGGAATGAAGTAGTGATATATGCTACAGTATCAATGAACTTCAAAAATGTTATGCTAATGAAAGAAGCCAGATACAAAAGGTCATCTATTTTAGTATTCCATTTGTATGAAATACCTAAAACAGATAAATCTGTAGAGACAGAACACAGATCAGTGGTTGCCAAAGGCTAAAGGGATTGGGAAATAGGGAGAAATTTGCTTAGTGCAATGTTTCTTTTTGGCATAATAAAAATATTTTGGAGCTAAATAGAGATGATGATCACACAACACTGTGAATTAAATGCCACTGAAATGTTCACTTTAAAATGGTTAATTTTACATCAATAAGTTTTCTTTTCTTTTTTTAACACAAGGTCTCAGTCTGTTGCCCAGAATGAAGTGCAGTGGTGTGATCTTGGCTCACTGCAATCTCTGTTTCCCTAGCTCAAGCGATCCTTCCACCTCAGCTTCCAGAGTAGCTGGGACTAGTGCATACCACCACACCTCACTAATTTTTGTTTTTGTTTTTTTGTAAAGACTGGGGTTCACCATATTGCCCAGGCTTATCTCTGCCTCCTGCACTCAAGTGATCTAGCTGCCTCGGCTTTTCTTTTCTTTTCTTTCTTTTTTATAAAAAAATATATAGTTTAAGTTCTGTGGTATGTGTGCAGAACATAAAGGTTTGTTACATAGGTATACACGTGCCATAGTGGTTTGCTGCATCCATCACCCTATCATCTACATTAGGTATTTCTCCTAATGCTATCCTCCCCCTAGACCCCCACCCCCTGCTATCCCTCCCCTAGTCCCCCAGCCTCTGACAGGCCCTGGTATGTAATATTTCCCTCCCTGTTTCCATGTGTTCTCATTGTTCAACACCTGCTTATGAGTGAGAACAAGCAGTGTTTAGTTTTCTGTTCTTATGTCAGTTTGCTGAAAATAATGGTTTTCAGCTTTATCCATGTCCCTGCAAAAGACATGAACTCATCCTTTTTTATGGCTGAAGAGTACTCCATGGTGTATATGTGCCACATTTCCTTTATCAAATCTAACTTTGATGGGCATTTGGGTTGGTTCCAAGTCTTTGCTATTGTGAACAATGCCACAACAAACATATGTTCATGTGTCTTTATAATAGAATGATTTGTAAACCTTTGGGTATATACCAGCAATGGGATTGCTAGGTCAAATGGTATTTCTAGTTCTAGATACTTAAGGAATTGCCACACTGTCTTCCACAATAGTTGAACTAATTTATACTCCCACCAAAAGTGTAAAAGCGTTCCTATTTCTCCACATCCTCTCTAGCATTTGTTGTCTCCTGATTTTTTAATGATCACCATTTTAACTGGCATGAGATGGTATCTTAATATGGTTTAGATTTGCATTTCTTTAATGACCAGTGATGATGAGTTTTTTTTTTCATATTTTGTTGGCTGCATAAATGTCTTCTTTTGAGAATTGTCTGTTCATATCCTTTGCCCACTGTTTAATGGGGTTTTTTCTTTTTGTAAATCTGTTAAAGTTATTTGTAGATTCTAGATATTAGCCCTCTGTCAGATGGGTAGATTGCACAATTTTTTTCCATTCTTTTGGTTGCCAGCTCACTCTAATGATAGTTTCTTTTGCTGTACAGAAGCTCTTTAGTTTAATTATGGGGTATTTGTTTATTTTGGCTTTTGTTGCAGTTGCTTTTGGTGTTTTAGTCATGAAGTCTTTGACCATGCCTATGTCCTGAATGGTACTGCCTAGTTTTCCTTCTAGGGTTTATATGGTGTTAGGTCTCATGTTTAAATCTTTAATCTATCTGGAGTTAATTTTGGTATAAGGTATAAGGAAGGGAGTCAGTTTCAGCTTTCTGCATATGGCTAGCCAGTTTCCCCAACACCATTTATTAAATAGGGAGTCCATTCCTCATTGCTTTTTTCAGGTTTGTCAAAGGTCAAATGGTTGAAGATGTGTGGCGTTATTTCTGAGGCCTCTATTCTGTTCCATTGGTCTAGATATCTGTTTTGGTACCAGAGTATGCTGTTTTGATTACTGTGGCCTTGTAGTATAGTTTGAAGTCAGAGAGTGTGATAAAAATCAATGGTAGGTTGGTGGGGATAGCATTTAATCTATAAATTACATTAGGCAGTATGACCAATTTAATGATACTGATTCTCTTCCTAACCATGAACATGGAATGTATTTCCATCTGTTTGTGTTTTATTTCCTTAAGCAGTGGTTTGTAGTTCTCCTTGAAGAGGTCCTTCACATCCCTTGTAAGTTGTATTTCTAGGTATTTGATTCTCTTTGTAGCAATTGTGAATGGGAGTTCACTCCTGATTTGGCTCTCTGTTAGTCTGTTATTGGTGTATAGGAATGCTTGTGATTTTTGCACTTTGCTGAAGTTGCTTATCAGCTTAAGGGGATTTTGGGCTGAGACAATGGAATCTTCTAAATATACAATCATGTCATCTGCAAATAAAGACAATTTGACTTCCTCTTTTTCTAACTGAATACAATTTATTTCTTTTTCTTGCCTAATTTCCCTTACATTGTTGAATAGGAGTGGTGAGAGAGGGCATCCTTGCCTCGTGCCAGTTTTCAAAGGGAATGCTTCCAGTTTTTGCCTATTCAGTATCATATTTGTTGTGGGTTTGTCATAAAAATCTCTTATTATTTTGAGATACGTTCCATTAATACCTAGTTTATTGAAAGTTTTTAGCATAAAGGGCTGTTGAATTTTGTTGAAGGCCTTTTCTGCATCTATTGAGATAATCATGTGGTTTTTGTTTTTGGTTCTGTTTATGTGATGAATTACATTTATACATTTGTGTATGTTGAACCAGCCTTGCATCTGAGGGATGAATCTGACCTGATTGTGATGGATAAGCTTTTTGATGTACTGTTGGATTTGGTTTGTCAGTACTTTATTGAGGATTTTTGCATCAATGTTCATCATGGATATTGGCCTGAAATTTTCTTTAGTTGTGTCTCTGCCAGGTTTTGGTATCAGGATGATGTTGGTCTCATAAAATGAATTAGGGGGGATTCCCTCTTTTTGTATTGTTTGGAATAGTTTCAGAAGGAATGGTACCAGCTTCTCTTTGTACCTGGGTAGAATTCACTGTGAACCCATCTGGTCCTGGAGTTTTTTTGGTTGGTAGGCTATTAATTGCTGCCTCAATTTCAGATCTTGTTACTGGTCTATTCAGGGATTCAACTTCTTCCTGATTTAGTCTTGGGAGAGTGTAAGTGTCCAGAAATTTATCAATATCTTCTAGATTTTTCTGGTTTATTTGTGTAGAGGTATTTATAATATTCTCAGATGGTAGTTTGTATTTCTGTGGGATTGGTGGTGATACTGTCTTTATCATTTTTTTATTGCATCTATTTGATTCTTCTCTCTTTTCTTCTTTATTAGTCTGGATAGTAGTCTATCTATTTATTTGTCTTTTAAAAAAACCAGCTGCTGTATTGATTTTTTGAAGGTTTTTTTGTGTCTCTATCTCCTTCAGTTCTGCTCTGATCTTAGTTATTTCTTGTCTTCTGTTAGCTTTTGAATTTGTTTGATCTTACTCCTCTAGTTCTTTAACTGTGACATTAGGGTGTTGATTTTAGATCGTTCCTTTTTTCTTTTGTGTGCATTTAGTGCTATAAATTTCCCTTTACACACTGCTTTAAATGTGTCCCAGAGATTCTGGTATGTTGTATCTTCATTGTCATTTGTTTCAAAAGACATCTTTTATTTCTGCCTTCATTTCATTATCATTTATGTTCTTTTGCATTTGCTGAGGAGTGTTTTGCTTCTAATTAGGTGGTCAATTTTAGAGTAAGTGCAATGTGGTGCTGAGACTAATGTATATCCTGTGGATGTGGGGTGGAGAGTTCTGTAGATGTCAATTAGGTCTGCTTGGTCCAGATCTGAGTTCAAGTTCTGGATGTCCTTGTTAATTTTCTGTCTGGTTGATCTGTCTAATATTGACAGTGGGGTGTTAAAGTCTCCCACTATTATTGTGTGAGAGTCTAAGTCTCCTTGTATAAGTCTCTAAATACTTGCTTTATGAATCTGGGTGTTCCTGTATTGGGTACATATATATTTAGGATAGTTAGCTCTTCTTGTTGCATTGATTCCTTTACCATTATATAATGTCCTTCTTTGTGTCTTTTGATCTTTGTTGGTTTAAAGTCTGTTTTATCAGAGACTACAACTGCAACCATACTTATTTTTTTGCTTTCCATTTGCTTGGTAAATCTTCTTCCATCCCTTAATTTTGAGCCTGTGTGTCTGTGCACATCAGGTGGGTCTCCTGAATACAGTACACTGATGGGTCTTGACTCTTTACCTAATTTGCCTGTATGTTTTTAATTGGGATATCTAGCCCATTTACATTTCAGGTTAATATTGTTATGTGTGAATTTGATCCTGCCATTTTGATGCTAGCAGTTTGTTTTGTCTGTTAGTCCATGCAGTTTCTTCATAGCATCAGTGGTCTTTACAATTTGGTATCTTTTTGCAGTGACTGGTACTGGTTGTTCCTTTCCATATCGAGTGCTTCCTTCGGGAGCTCTTGTAAGGCTGGCCTGCTGGTAACAAAATCTTTCAGCATTTCCTTGTCCATAAAGGATTTTATTTTTCCTTTGCTTCTGAAGCTTAGTTTGGCTGGATATGAAATTATGTTTTGGAAATTCTTTTTTTTTAAGAATGTTGAATATTAGCCCTCACTCTCTTTTGGCCTGTAGGGTTTCTGCCAAGAGATCCACTGTCAGTCTGATGGGCTTCCCTTTGTGGGTAACCCATCCTTTTCTCTGGGTGTCCTTAGCATTTTTTTTCTTTTTTCAACCTTGGTGAATCTGATGAATATGTGTCTTCGGGTTGCTCTTCTCGAGGAGTATCTTCCTGGTGTTCTCTGTATTTTCTGAATTTGAAGGTTCGCCTGCCTTGCTAGGTTGGAAAAGTTCTCCTGGATAATTCCCCAAAGAGTGTTTTCCAACTTGGTTTCATTCTTCCCATCAGTTTCAGATACAATGATCAAACATAGATTTGATATTTTCACATAGTCCCCTATTTCTTGGAGGCTTTGTTCATTTGTTTTCACTCTTTTTTCTCTAATCGTTCTCACTTTATTTCATTGAGTTGATCTTCAGTCTCTGATATCCTTTCTTCCACTTGATGATTTGGCTACTGAAACTCGTGTATGCTTCACAAAGTTCTTGTGCTGTGTTTTTCAGCTCCATCAAGTCATTTTTGTTCTCTAAGCTGGTTATTCTAGTTAGCATTTCATCTGACCTTTTTTCAAGGTTCTTAGCTTCTTTGCATTGGGTTAGAACATGCTCCTTTAGCTCAGATATATTTGTTATTACTTACCTTCTGAAGCTACTTCTGTGAATTCATCAAACTCATTCTCCATCCAGTTTTGTTCCCTTGCTGGTGAGGAGCTGCAATCCCTTGGAGGATAAGGGGCATTCTGGTTTTTGGAGTTTTCAGCCTTTTTGTGCTGGTTTCTTCCCATCTTCATGGATATATCTACCTTTGGTCTTTAAAGTTGGTGACTTTTGGATGTGGTCTCTGAGTGGACATCCTTTATGTTGTTAAAATTCTTTCTGTTGGTTAGTTTTCCTTCTAATAGTCAGGATCCTCTGCTTCCGGCCTGCTGGAATTTGCTAGTGGTCCACTCCAGACCCTTCTTCCCTGGGAATTATGAGGTGGGCTGCAGAACAGCAAAGATTGCTGCCTGTTCCTTCCTTTGGTAGCTTTGTCCCAGAAGGGTACCCGCCAGATGCCAGCCAGAGCTCTCCTGTATGAGGTGTCTGTCAGCCTCTACTCAGCGGTGTCTCCCAGTCAGGATACAGGGGGCTCAGGGAGGAAGCAGTCTGTCTGTCCCTTATCAGAGTTGATCACTGTGCTGGGAGATCCATTGCTCTATTCAGAGCTGCTGAGCAGAGATATTTAAGTCTGCTGAAACTGTACCCACAACTGTCCATTTTCCCAGGTGCTCTGTCCCAGGAAGGTGGGGCGTTATTTATAAGTCCCTGATGGCTGCTGCCTTTTTCCAGAGATGCCCTGCCTAGCACGGAGGGAGTCCAGTGACTCAGTCTGCCTGCAGTGGCCTTGCTGGGCTGCCGTGGGCTCCACCTAGTGGCTATAAAAACTTCCCAGGGACTTTGTTTACACAGGTGAGATTAACACCACCTACCTGAGCTTCAGCAATGGCAGGCACCCCTGCCTACACCAAGCTCAAATGTCCCAGGTTGAGCTCAGACTGCTGTGCTGTCTGTGAGAATTTCAAGCCAGTAAATCCTAGCTTGCTTATTTTCATGTGGTTGGGACACACCGAGCCAGATCACTTGGCTCCCTGGCTTTGTCCCCCCTTTTCAGGGGAATGAGCAGTTCTGTCTCACTGGGGTATGAGAAGAAAGAAAAAAACTGCTGTGACTAAAATGGCCACCCAATTTTGTGCTGAAAACCCAAGATGCTGGTGTTATAGGCACTGGAGGGAATCACCTGGTCTGCGGATTGTGAAAACCATTGAAAAAATGCAGTATCTGAGCCAGAGAGCCCCAGTGCTGGGAAAAGTCCCTAATGGCTTTGTTTGGTTAGGAGAGGGAGTTCTCCAGCCCCTTGGAGGACAACCTCCCAGTTGAGGCGATGCCCCACCCTACTTTGGCTCACCCTCCTTGGGCGGCACCCACTGTCTAACCCATCCCAACAAGATGAACCAGGTACCTCAGTTGGAGATACAGACATCAGCCACCTTCTGTGTCATTCTCACTGGGAGCTGTGTAGTGGAGCGGTTCCTATTTGGGCATCTTGCTGGAAAATCTTGCCTTGCCTTTTCAAAGTGGTGGGATTACAGGTGTGAGGCACTGTGCCTGGCCTCAGTAAGTTTCTTAAATAAACTTTAGCCATTTTTTATTTTACAAGAAGCTGCATACTTGGCTAGACTCAGTTCTGTTGATCTGGGTGAGATTCACTCATCTCAAGTGGGTTCATTCATGCATTTGCTATTAGCTATGGGGTCAGTTGGAGGTTGGAAGATCTAGGATGACTTTGACTTGGACGACTTGGCTCTACTCCATGTACTCTCTCATTCTCCATCAGGCTATCCTGGCTTATTTTTCAAGGCAGACGCAGAGGTTAAGACAGCAAGGCCTCTTGAGATGTAAGTTCAGAACTGGCATCCTTACTTCCCCTCCATTTAGCTGGTCAAAGCAAATTGGAAGACAAGCTTAGATTTAAGGGGTGGGGAAATAAACTTTATTTCTTAATGGGGAAGCTAAAATGCTACTTTATCAAAGAGGTAGATACAGGGAAGGGTGGGGGGAATTTGCAAGTGATCTGTCAGTTTATTAATCCCTAGTGCATGGTTCACACTCCATAAGTATTTGTTCATTTAATAAGTGTCATTGAATTTAGCCCAGAAGGGGACCTAAGGTCCTAATTCCACATTTGAAATTATGAGTTCCCATGATCTGGAAAGAAAAAAAAAAAAACCAAAACAGAATTCTTGGAGGTATTGAGACCTTCTCAGATTAGCTTAACTTTTCCAATCATACATAAATCAGAAGCTCTTTCACTCTCTTGTAAGGAGGATAGAATACCCCATCATCCTCCTCTCTGGCCCAGATCTCTCCTCCTCCCTGTTTTGGTTGGGATTTTAAAGATTTTCTGGTGTTAAATTCTGAGTTAACACAAAGGTTGTTAGCTATGCCAGTGGTGTGGCTCTCTCAAAAAAACAACTGGATCTATTAAAAAAAGTCTGATTTATGTTGTTTGCCAATTTATATGGTGTAAATACTCCTGTGATGGCCAATTTCAAGCTACCACCTTAAAGTCACTGAACACAGATCCAGGAAAAGATGTACCACTTTTGAATCTTGGGAGTCAACAAGAGCCAACTCCAGCTTACCACTGGATGACTCTGTGGGGCAGAGCTCAGCAGCACCTTGCCTGCCTTACCCTCCTGCTTTTCCAGGACCATCAGAGCCAACGATCTGCTATATTTTGTTCTTCTGCTATTTTAATAGTTTATTTCATTCATTTACTCAATGTTAATTATCAAGCAACTCTCATATACAGTTACGTCAGGCTGTGAAGAGACAATGATGAACAATAGGAATATGGTCTTCGCTCTCATGGAACTCGTATTCTCCCTAACTGAGTGAGTCCTGCATCTCTAAC
Organism: Callithrix jacchus; assembly: GCF_049354715.1. NCBI lineage: Eukaryota > Metazoa > Chordata > Mammalia > Primates > Cebidae > Callithrix > Callithrix jacchus. Next base: position 68,803,494 of record NC_133507.1, read on the forward strand.
ATTTTGTTCACTGATGCTCTGAGAAGCTGTTAGTGTGATAGCATTTCAATCCAGAGAAAGAGGACCCCTATTTAAAAAAAAAAAAAAGGATTTTGGGGAACGATCCAAGATGGCTGATCGCTAACATCTTGGGATTGCAGCTCCCAGCAAAAGCTCAGACAACAAGAGGACACCACACTTTCAGACAAATTTTGGTCACTCACGGAGCAGAAGATTCCCAGTGGAGGAGCTCCACGGGTCGCCAGCACGACTCTTGTGGCTGGCACAGTGGTTTCGTCGGCACCTCGGTGTGGCAGCTCTTGGTGCAGAGTAAACGGGACTGGTTCCCCTCCTGACCGAGGTTTGGAGGAGACACATGGGTCGCCAGCGTGACTGTTGTGACCGGCGCAGCAGTTGTGCCAGCACCTCAGTGTGGCAGCTCTTGGTGCAGAGTAAACGGGACTGGTTCCCTTTCTGACCGAGGTTTGGAGCTCCTGGAAGGCAGAGTCAACTATTACTGACTCAAGAAGGGATCCAGACTGGAGATTCCCAGGCAGAAAAGCACCATCAGTCTTAACGCCACTGCTCTGGCCCTGGGAATTAACAACTTGGACGTCCACTCAGAGACCTAATTTGAAAGTTGGTAATTACAAAGACGACAGGTGGATAAATTTACAATGATGGGAAGAAACCAGCATAAAAAGGCTGAGAATACTCAAAATCAGAATGCCTCTCCCTCTAAAGAGGATCACAGTTCCTCATCAACAAGGGAGCAAGACTTGATCGAGAACAAGCGCATCCCATTAACAGAATCAGGCTTCCAAAGATGGATAATAAGAAACTTCTGTGAGTTAAAAGAACATGTTATAGCCCAATGTAAAGAAACTAAGAACTTTGAAAAAAGGTTTGACGAAATCCTAATGAGAATAGACAACTTAGAGAGGAATATAAGTGAATTAATGGAACTGAAGAATACAATGCAGGAACTCCAAGAAGTATGCACAGGTTTAAACACTCGAATTGTTCAAGCAGAAGAAAGGATATCAGAGGTAGAAGTCCAACTTAATGAAATAAAATGAGAAGACAAGATTAGAGATAAAAGGATAAAAAGGAATGAGCAAAGTCTTCAAGAAATGTGGGACTATGTGAAAAGACCAAATTTACGTTTGATAGGTGTACCTGAATGTGACGGAGAGAATGAATCCAAGCTGGAAAATATTCTTCAGGATATTATTCAGGAAAATTTTCCTAAACTTGCAAAGCAGGACAATATTCAACTCCAGGTAATACAGAGAACACCACAAAGATATTCCTCAAGAAGAGCAACCCCAAGGCACATAATCGTTAGATTCACCAGGGTTGAAATGAAGGAGAAATTACTAAGGGCAGCCAGAGAAAAAGGTCAGGTTACCCACAAAGGGAAGCCTATAAGACTTACAGCAGATCTCTCAGCAGAAACTCTACAAGCCAGAAGAGAGTGGGGCCCAATATTCAACATCCTTAAGGAACACAACTTTCAGCCCAGAATTTCATATCCAGCCAAACTAAGCTTCACAACTGAAGGAAAAATAAAATCTTTTATGTACAATCAAGTACTCAGAGATTTTATTACCACCGGGCCTGCTTTACAAGAGCTTCTGAAAGAAGCATTACACATAGAAAGAAACAACCAGTATTAGCCTCTCTAAAAATATACCAAAAAGTAAAGAGCATCAACATAAAGAATAATTTACATCAACAAATGGATAAAACAGCCAGTTAACATCAAATGGCAGTAATCCTAAATTTAAATTGACTAAATCCCCCAATCAAAAGATACGGCCAAAACCCAATGGCATGTTACATCCAGACCCATTTCACTTGCAAGGATACCCAAAGACTCAGAACAAAGGGATGGAGAAAGATTTACCAACCAAGTGGAGAGCAAAAATAAATAAATAAATAAATAAAAAGCAGGAGTTGCAATTCTCATATCTGATAAAATAGATCTTAAAGCAACAAAGATATAGCGGTAAAAGGATCAGTGCAACAAGAAGAGCTAATGATCCTAACACCCAGATACATAAGACCTATGAAGAGACTTAGACTCAATGAGACAGAAAATTAATAAGGATATCAAGGACTCGAACTCAGATCTGGAACAAGTAAACTTAATTAATATTTATAAAGCTCTCCACTTTAAATATACAAAATATACATTCTGGTCAATACCACATCACACCTACTCATAGGTTTAAATGAAACATTGATTGGCCATTATTAATACCCATTTTTTTAAGAATAAAGCAACATTTCCCTTCTCTCTCCCTCTTTTTCTTCCTCTTTCTTTCCTCTCCTTCATTTCCCTTCTCTCTCCCTCTTTTTCTTCCTCTTTCTTTCCTCTCCTTCACTCCTCTTTTTTCTTTCCTTCTCTCAAAAAAAGAAAAAAAAGAAATCAACCTGTAGACCTCTAGATCCAGGTCGGCAATGTCTCTTTCATTGCTCAATTTCCTTCCTTCCCTTCTCTCCCTTCTCTCTCTCCCTCCCTCCCTCCCTTCCTTCGTCCCTCACTTCCTCCTTTCCTCCCTTCCTGCCTTCCTCCCTTCCTCCCCTCCTTAAAAAAAAAGTATTCTATCCATAGGATGATGATATGGTCACTCACAGAATTGATTTTTACCAGTCTTTTTGGACTGCTTCTTTCTGGATTGGAACCTAATATTATAGAACAGATATATAATTTAGTTCGATGTCATTGCTTCATCACAATCTGCAAAATTAGAGTTTGATTTAGCACCACACAGAACCCAAAGAAATCAGAAGGCATTTTAATGGCTTTACTGCATTGCATAGTATTCAATGTGGTATAATCAATACATAGCACTCTGTAGAAATAAACCATTCAGATTCTCACACATCTGAAAAAAGAGGAGAGCATGCTGAAAAGTGCTTTCTTTTCACTGACTAAACAATAATGACACCCTGGGGGAATCAAATATTCATTTAAAGACAAATACTAAGGCATATATTATCTTTTCAGTTGTATATAGTGCTTTTTTGGTATACTGTTAACCATGGACATATGTTTTCTATTTCATTCTGTTATCAAAACACAGTGTGTTTTTTTCTTTTTTCCATAGAGGGTGGAAAGTGAGGATAGCAGTGGGAGTGGGCAGGTGGGGTGAATCAACATATAAAATGTATATATATATATACATTTCATATTCTGTTATATTTTACATGTTGATAATATGAAATACGTCTTATATATATATTTCAGATGACTGACTGAAGTTCCTAACACAAATTATGCTTTAGTGAACAAGAAAAGATATGTGATTTATTTACTGTGTTCAGGACCCAAACATAAAGCTTTATACAATCAGTCATCTACAACACTTACAGCTTTAATATTAATTGCATTTGGAAAAGCAGAATAATAGCAATCTTTGTGTGGGACAAGCAGCTGGAAGGCATATTTTCAGAATTCAAAGCAGCTGGTTACCCTTGGAAAGTGTAAGATTGACTTGGGAAACAGTAACTCATTCCAGAAAAAGAATGCACTCCACTCAGCAGTCAAGGTCATAGAGCCTGGAGTCGTCCTAGAAAATAGACTAACTGCTGGGGCAATTTGGTTTAACAAACTGTTATTTCCCCATGCAAAATACATTGCCCTCCTGCCAAGTCTCATGAGTAAGTAAAGAAAAATAACCACTTGTACCAATTGCTTTGGGAACCAGTGTTATTGTGGGCTGTGAGTGATGGGTTGCAGTGAAGTTCTGTGGAGAGCCCCTCAGGGATACAGAATAGAAAGATCTGTGTTCTGCTAAATTCCATGAGAACTTGTGTGAGTCTTAAAACCAATTCCTTGGCCAGCCTCACCATTGGAAGGAGGGTTACAGAGCAGTGATCACATGTTTCTATTTGATTTAGAACTGCATGTTGGAAGACTTGGCTGGGGAGAGTTTATGTGGGACTCTTAATGTCAAAATTAATTTCTCTTTGCTCTATGTTCATATAGCACATTATTCCACCTCTAGTGGTGCATACTCTCCATTCAACTTGAACTGAGTGTCTATAGAGATTGGAGACCATCCTGGTTTATCTTAATATTCTCTCTGTTCTTGATAGGTATAGAGTGAACATTTGTTCAGCTGAAGTGAGAGGAAATATAATTATTTCACAGGGTTTGCAGTCTCCAGCTGATCACACATTTTCTGTTTAATTAATGGGGCCTTTAGTGAATCTGCTGCCTTGGCTACCTTTGGTTCACTTGTGCCTCTTGGGTCTCACCTCTCCCTCTCTTTCTGTGGGAATAATCCTGTCTATCTGTTTGACAGGGTTTTTGGTAAAATCAAATAATAGCATATATAGAACTCTGAAAATTTGAAAAAGGACTTTGAATAATTCTAGTCTTAAATTTTCCACAAGCAGGGAGCTTCTACATTCTCTCTCCCCAGTGGACATCTGGCTTCTGCTTGAGAGCTGCTAGTGATTCTAGTGGGCAAGACATTTCAAAGTTATAAAGTGAGATCTGCTAACAATATCATTTTCTTTGTTTCTCAGTAATTAGAAGTGTCTCTCCTATGTCCTCATTCTACCTAGTGACAGAAAAATGAGTCCAGATTTTTTAGTCATTTTAAGCTCAGCCATTTCAGCCAAACTCATCTCTCTGGTGGCAGACTTTAATGCCATGCATGCTTATACAGTATTGGGCTTCTGGGAGGCATCTGGTCCTGAAGAAATGTACTACACTGTCACCACTGTGACACACAGTCCTGCTTGATTCCTAGGCCTAGCCCCTTTCACATTGGCACACACTAGGATGCTCACGTTCCCATTTATTTCAGATCATCAGCCTAGACCAGCAATTCTTGAATTTTTTGGTCTCAAGACCTATTTACACTCTTAAAAATTATTGAAATTCCAATAATTTGTTTTTATGTGTTATGTCTATCAATATTTATCATGTTAGAAGTCAAAACAGAGAATTTTGAAACATTTATTACTTCAAAGACTACTATGTGCTAACATAAATCACATGTTGTTTATGAAAATATATTTTACAAAATAAAAATTAATGTCGAGTAGCTTCAAAAAATTTCTCCCAATGTCTGTAATATTTGGCTTAATAAAAAGTAGATTATTATATCTGTTTCTGCATTCAAACTGTTGTGATATGCTGTTTTGATTGAAGTATATATACATAGCCTGGCCTCATATAGATAGGTGGTTGGAAAGTATTTAATAGCATTTTCAGATACTGTCCATATTCTTCTCAATACTATACCAAAACTCAACAAGTGGTAGTTTTTTTTTTAATTGTACTTGAATTTCTGGGGTACATGTGCAGAATATGCAGGTTTGTTATATAGGTGTACACATGCATGGTGGTTGGTTACATCCATCACTCTGTAATCTACATTAGGACTATCCCTCTCCTAGCTCCCCATCCCTAACTCCCTGGTGTGTGATGTTCCCTTCCCTGTGTCCATGTGTTCTCACTGTTCAGTTCCCACTTGAGTGAGAACATGCGGTATTTGGTTTTCTATTCTTGTATTAGTTTGCTGATAATGATGGTTTCCAGCTTCATCCATGACCCTGCAAAAGACGTGAACTCATCCTTTTTTAATGGCTGCATAGTATTCCATGGTGTATATGTGCCACATTTTATTTATCTAGTCGATCACTGATGGGCATTTGGGTTGGTTCCAAGTCTGTGCTATTGTGAACAGTGCTGCAATAAACATACATGTGCATGTGTCTTTATAATAGAACATACTATAATTCTTTGGGTATATACCCAGTAATAGAATTGCTGGGTCAAATGGTATTTCTAGTTCTAGATGCTTGAGGAATCACCACATTGTCTTCCACAATGGCTGAACCACTTTACACTCCCACCAACAGTGCAAAAGAGTTCCTACTTCTCCACATCCTCTCCAGCATCTGTTGTCTCCTGACTTTTTAATGATTGCCATTCTAACTGGAGTGAGATGGTATCTCAGTGTGGTGTTAATTTGCATTTCTCTAATGAACAGTGATGGTGAGCTTTTTTTCATATGTTTATTGGCTGCATAAATGTCTTTTGAGAAGTGTCTGTTCATATCCTTTGCCCACTTTTTGAGGGAGTTGTTTCTTTTTTCTCATAAATTTGTTTAAGTTCTTTGTAGATTCTGGATATTAGTACTCTGTCAGATGGGTAGATTGCAAATTTTTTTTTCCTGTTCTATTGGTTGCTGGTTCACTCTAATGATAGTTTCTTTTGCTGTGCACAATCTCTTTAGTTTCATTATGTGCTATTTGTCTATTTTGGCTTTTGTTGCCATTGCTTTTGGTGTTTTTGTCATGAAGTCTTTGCCCATGCCTATGTCCTGAATGGTATTGTCTAGGTTTTCATCTAGGGTTTTTATGGTTTTAGGTCTTATGTTTAAATCTTTAATCCATTTTGAGTTAATTTTTGTGTAAGATATAAGAAAGGGGTTCAGTTTTAGCTTTCTGCATATGGCTAGCCAGTTTTCCTAACACCATTTATTAAATAAGAAAGAATTCTTTCCCCATTGCTTGTTTTTGTCAGGTTTGTCAAAGATCAGATGGTGGTAGCTGTGTGGCATTATTTTCTGAGACCTCTATTTTGTTCCATTGGTCTATATATCTGTTTTGGTACCACTACCATGCTGTTTTGTTTACTGTAGCCTTGTAGTCTGGTTTGAAGTCAGGTAGTGTGATGCCTCCAGCTTTTTTTTTTTTTTTTTTCTTAGGATTGTCTTGGCTACGTGCGCTGTTTTTTGGCTTCATATGAAATTTAAGGTGGTTTTTCCAATTCTGCGAAGAAAGTCAGTGGTAGCTTGATGGGGATAGCATTGAATCTATAGATTACTTTGGGCTGCATGGTCATTTTCATGATATTGATTCTTTCTAACCATGAGCATGGAATGTTTTTCTATTATTTGTTTATGTCCTCCCTTATTTCCTTGAATAGTGGTTTGTAGTTCTCCTTTAGTTTTTTCACATCCCTTGTAAGCTGTATTTCTAAGTATTTAATTCTTTTTGTAGCAATTATGAATGAGAGTTCACCACTGATTTGGCTCTGTTTGTCTGTTACTGGTATATAGGAATGCCTGTGATTTTTGCATATTGATTTTGTATCCTGAGACTTTGTTGAAGTTCCTTATCAGCTTAAGGAGATTATGGGCTGAGATGATGGGGTCTTCTAAATATATAATTATGTTATCTGCAAATAGAGACAATTTGACTTCCTCTTTACCTGTTTAAATACCCTTTAATTCCTTCTCTTGCCTAATTACCCTGGTCAGAACTTCCAAGACTATGTTGAATAGGAGTGCTGAGAGAGGGCATCCTTGTCTTGTGCCAATTTTCAAAGGGAATGCTTCCAGTTTTTGCCCATCAGTATGATATTGGCTGTGGGTTTGTCATAATTAGCTCTCATTTTTTTTGAGATACATTCCATCAATACCTAGTTTTTTGAAGGTTTTTAGCATGAAGTGTTGTTGAATTTTGTCAAAGGCCTTCTCTGCATCTACTGAGATAATAATGTGGTTTTTGTATTTTATTATGTTTATGTGATGGATTATATTTATTGATTTATGTGTGTTGAACCAGACTTGCATCCCTGGAGTGAAGCCAACTCTGCCTGCATTTAGTTGTTTATCCAGTAGTCATTCAGGAGGAGGTTGTTCAGTTTCCATTTAGTGGTGCAGTTTTGAGTGAGTTTCTTAATCTTGAGTTCTAATTTGATTGCACTGTGGTCTGAGAGACTGTTTGTTATGATTTCTGTTCTTTTGCATTTGCTGAGGAGTGTTTTATTTCTAATTATGTGGTCAATTTTAGAATAGGTGCGATGTGGTGCAGAAATGATGTATATTCTGTTGATTTGGGATGGAGGGTTCTGTAGATGTCTGTTAGGTCCACTTCATCCAGAGCTGAGTTCAAGTTCTGGATATCCTTGTTGATTTTGTTTCATTGATCTAATATTGGCAGTGGAGTGTTAAAGTCTCCCATTAGTATTGTGTGGGAGTCTGTCTCTTTGTAGGTCATTAAGAACTTGCTTTATGGATCTGGGTGCTCCTGCATTGAGTGTGTATATATTTAGGATAGTTAACTCTTCCTGTTGCATTGATCCCTTTACCATTATAATGTCCTTCTTTGTCTCTTTTGATCTTTGTTGGTTTAAAGTCTGTTTTATCAGAGACTAGGATTGCAACACCTGCTTTTTGTTGTTTTCCATTTGCTTGGTAAATCTTCCTCTATCCCTTTATTTTGAACCTGTGTGTGTCTTTGCATGTGGGGCTTCTGAATATAGTACACCAATGGGTCTTGACTCTTTATCCAATTTGCCAGCCTGTGTCTTTTGATTGGAGCATTTAGCCTATTTACACTTAACATTAATATTGTTACGTGTGAATTTGATCCTGCCATTATGATGCTAGCTGGTTATTTTGCCCATTAGTTGATGCAGATTTTTCCTAGCATCAATGGTCTTTACAATTTGGTATGTTTTTGCAGTGGCTGGCACTGGTTGTTCCTTTCCATGCTGAGTGCTTCCTTCAGGAGCTCTTGTAAGGCAGGCCTGGTGGTGACAAACTCTCTCAGCATTTGGTTGTTCATAAAGGATTTTATTTATCCTTCACTTCTGAAGCGTAGTTTGGCTGGATATGAAATTCTGTGTGGAAAATTTTCTTTTTTTTTAATTGTACTTTAAGTTCTGGGGTACATGTGCAGATCATACAGGATTGTTGCATAGGTACATACATGGCAATGTGGTTTGCTGCCTCCAGCCTCCTGTCACCTATATCTGGCATTTCTTCCCATGTTATCTCTCCCCAACCTACCTACCCCCCACTGTCCCTCCCCTAATCCCACCAACAGACCCCAGTGTGTGATGCTCCTCTCCCTGTGTCTGTGTGTTCTCATTGTTTAACACTCACCTATGAGTGAGAACATGCAGTTTTTGATTTTCTGTTCTTGTGTTGGTTTTCTGAGAATGATGGTTTCCAGATTAATCCATGTCCCTACGAAGGACACGAACTCATCATTTTTGATGGTTGCATAGTATTCCATGGGGTATATGTGCCACATTTTCCTTGTCCAGTCCATCATTGATGAGCATTTGGGTTGGTTCCAGGTCTTTGCTATTGTAAACAGTGCTGTAATGAACATACATGTGCTTGTGTTTTTATAATAGAACGATTTATAATCTTTTGGATATATACCCAGTAATGGGATTGCCTGGTGAAATGGAATTTCTATTTCTAGATCCTTGAGGAACCGCCACACTATCTTTCACAATGGTTGAAATAATTTACACTCTCACAACAATGTAAAAGTGTTCCAATTTCTCCACATCCTCTTCAGCATCTGTTGTCTCCAGATTTTTTAATGATAGCCATTCTAACTGGCATGAAATTGTATCTCAATGTAGTTTTGATTTTCATTTCTCTAATGACCAGTGATGATGAACATTTTTTCATATATTTGTTGGCCTCATAGTTCTCTTCTTTTGAAAAGTGTTCATATCCTTCACCCACTTTTGGATGGGTTTGTTTTTTCTTGTAAATCTGTTTTAGTTCTTTGTAGATTCTGGGTATTTTCCCTTTGTAAGATGGCTAGATTGCAAATTTTTTTTCCCATTCTGTTGGTTGCCGGTTCACTCTAATGATTGTTTCTTTTGCTGTACAGAAGTTCTGGAGTTTAATTAGATTTCATTAGCCTATTTTGGTTTTTGTTGCCAATGCTTTTGGTGTTTTAGTCATGAAGTCCTTGCCTATGCCTATGTCCTGAATGGTTTTGCCTAGGTTTCCTTCAAGAGTTTTTGTGGTGTTAGGTCTTATGTTTAAGTCTTTAATCCATCTGGGGTTAATTTTAGTGTAAGGTGTCAGGAAGGGGTCCAGTTTCAGCTTTCTGCACATAGCTAGCCAGTTTTCCCAACACCATTTTTTAAACAGGGAATCCTTTCCCCATTCAAAAATCAGATGGTTGTGGATGTGTGGCATTGCCTCCAAGGCCTCTGTTCTGTTCCACTGATTTATATCTCTGTTTTGATTACTATAGCCTTGTAGTATAGTTTGAAGTCAGGTAGCATGATGCCTTCAGCTTTGTTCTTTTTGCTTAGGATTGTCTTGGCTATGCGGGCTCTCTTTTGGTTCTGTATCAAGTTTAAGGTGTTTTTTTTCCAGTTCTGTGAAGAAGGCCATTGATAGCTTTATGGGATAGCATTGAATCTATAAATTACTTTGGTCAATATGGTCATTTTCACAATGTTGATTCTTCCTAACCATCAGCAGGGGATGTTTTCGCATCTGTTTGTGTTCTCTCTTATTTCATTAAGCAGTGGTTTGTAGTTCTCCTTGAGGAGGTCCTTTACATTCTTTGTTAGTTGTATTCCTAGGTATTTTATTCTCTTTGTAGCAATTGTGAATGGGAGTTTGCTGATTTGGCTGTTAGTCTATTATTGGTGTATAGGAATGCTTGTGATATCAGCACATTGATTTTATATCCTGAGACTTTGCTGAAGTTGCTTATCTGTTTCTGGAGATTTGGGGAAATGTTGAATATTGGGCCCCACTCTCTTATGGCTTGTAGTATTTCTGTCAAGAGATCTGCTGTGAGTCTGGTGTGGTTCTTTTTGTGGGTAACCTGACCTTTCTCTCTGGCTGTCTTTAGCAGTTTTTCTTTCAACCTTGGTGAACCTGATGATTCTGTGTCTTGGGATTGCTCTTCCTGAGGAATATCTTTGTGGCATTCTCTGTATTTACTGAATTTGAATGTTGGCCTGCCTTGCTAGGTTGGAGAAGTTCTCCTGGATAATATCCTGAAGAGTGTTTTCCAACTTGGCTTCATTCTTTCCTTCACTTTCAGATACACTGATCAAACATAGAATTGTTTTTTTCATGTAATCCCATATTTCTTGGAGGCTTTGTCCATTTCTTTTCATTCTTGTCTTTAATTTTGTCTTCTTGCTTTATTTCATTCAATCTTCAAGATCTGATATCCTTTCTTCTGCTTGATCAATCTGGCTATTGAAATTTGTGTATGCTTCATGAAGTTCTCCATTAGGTTGTTTATGTTCTTCTCTAAGCTAGTTATTCTAGTTAGCATTTCATGTAACCTTTTTTCAAGGTTTTTGGCTTTCTTCCATTGGGTTAGTACATGCTCCTTTAGCTTGGAGAAATTTGTTACTACCCACCTTCTGAAGCCTGATTCTGTTAATTCATCAAACTCATTTTCCATCCAGTTTTGTTCCCTTGGTGGCGAGGAGCTGTGATCCCTTAAAGGAGAAGATGCATTCTGGTTTTTTAGAGATGTCAGCCTTTGCACTGCTTTCTTTCCATCTTTGTGGATTTATCTTCCTTTGGTCTTTGAGGTCAGCATCCTTAAGATGGGGTCTCAGAGTGGATGTCTTTTTTGTTGATGATGAAACTCTTTCTGTTTGTTAGTTTTCCTTCTAACAGGCCCCTCTGCTGCAGGTCTGCTGGAGTTTCTTGAGGTCAATTTCAGACCCTGCTTGCCTGGGAATTACTAGTGGAGGCTGCAGAACAGCAAAGATTGCTGGCTGTTCCTTCCTCTGGTAGCTCTGTCCCAGAGGGGTACACACCAGATGCCACTCAGAGCTCTCCTGTTTGAGGTATCTGTACACTCCTACTGGGAGATGTATCCCAGTCAGGATATACGGGGGTCGGAGAGTCACTTGAGGAAAAAGTCTGTCTCTTATCAGAGCTCAAACACTGTGTTGGAAAATCCACTTCTCTCTTCAGAGCTGCCAGCCAGGGATGGTCAGGTCTGCTGCAGCTGCACCCACTATCACCCCTTTTCCCAGATGTTCTGTCCCAGGAAGGTGGGGGCTTTATTTTTAAGTCCCTAATGGGCTGCTTTTTTTTTTTTTCAGAGATTCCCTGCCCAGCAAGGACATCTAGTGAGACAGTGCCTGCAGCTGCTGAGCTGTGTTGAACTCTGCCCAGCTTGGATTTCCCAGCAGCTTTGCTTACACTGTGGGGTTGAAATTGCCTATTGGAGCCATAGCAATGGTGGATTCCCCTCCCTCACCAAGCTCAACTGTCCCAGGTTGAGCTCAGACTGCTGTGCTGGCTGCAAGAATTTCAGACCAGTGGATCTTAGTTTGCTGGTCTCAGTTGGGGTGGGACCCACTGAGCCAGACCACTTAGCTCCCTGGCTCCAGCCCTGTTTCCAGGGGAGTGAATGGTTCAGTCTCACTGGAATTCCAGGCACCACTGGGGTATGAAAAAAAACAGCTGCATCTAGCTTGACTTCTGCCTGAATGGCCACCCAGTTTTGTGCTGGAAACTCAGGACCCTGGTGGTTGTGTAGGTACTGGAGGGAATTTCCTGATCTGCAGGTTGTGAAGACTGTGGGAAAAGCACAGTATCTGGGCTGGAGTGCAGGATTGGCTTCCCTTGGCTAGGAGAGAGAGTTCTTGGGCCCCTTTCACTTCCCCAAGAGGCAACACCCAACTCTGCTTCAGCTCGCCCTCCTTGGGCTGTACCCACTGTCCAACCACTCCCAAAGAGATGAACCAGGTACCTCAGTTGGAAATGTAGAAATCACCCACCTTCTGCCTTGCTCTCACTGGGAGCTGTGCACTGGAGCTGTTCCTATTCCACCATATTGCCCCCATCCCCAACAAGTGGTAGTTTCTTAAAGGTTAGTTGCAATGTGGAAGCTGAAACCACAGCAATAAATGTTTTCTATTCTGTCACATTAAAATCCATTGGTTTACCTTGTACTTAGAATAGATCTTTTACTCATGCCTAATTTCATAACATGCCCTGGTCTTTTGGAAAATTGGTTTACTCAGTTATGCAGATGTTCTGCATAACTGAGTGCTGACACATTTCATTATATAACATAAAAACTCACAGTCACTGATATCATCAATTTATTAATATCATCTGTTTCATGACAAAGGTCATTAAGTACCAGGAAGCTATCAGGCTCACAGTGGTGGATATAAGTTTTCTAAATTTTTTAAATTGAAAATAAAAACTGAGTTATGGGCAACAAATTCTGTTAATTGTTTTCTTTGATATGCCAGACTCAGTTGATTAATTTTCAGGAAAATCAAAAATATTCAAGTCTGTCAATACTAAAATCTGAATAGTCATAATCTGTCTTTCAGTCTTTCATGCGAATAAAAATGCCATTCCATTGAAAAAGCACCTAGTTCAGCCTGCGACTCAGTTGCACTTCTGCTTTACCTTTTTTTTTTTTGAGACATGGTCTTGCTTTGTTACTTGGACTGGAGTGCAGTGGTGCAAACATAGTTTATTACAGCCTCAAGCTCCTGGGCTCCAAGCATTCCACCTGCCTCACCTTCCTGATTAGCTAGAACTATAGGAATGCATTACCATGCCTGGCTATGTTTTTGTTTTTAGAAATGGGGCCTTCTTACATTGCCCAGGCTGGTCTCAAAGTCTTGGTTCCAGTGATCTTCCCACCTTGGCCTGTCAAAGTGGTGGGATTACAGCTGTGAGCCACTGGGCACAATCCTCTTTGTTTCCTCTACACAACCATTGCACTTTGAAATGCAGCAGAAGTGCTTTATACATACTATCTGTTTTCGTCTGTTTATATGCTGCTGATAGAGGCTGGGAAGAAAAAGAGGTTTAATTGGACTTACATTTCCACATGGCTGGGGAGGCCTCAGAATCATGGCAGGAGGAGAAAGGCACTTTTTACATGGCAGCGGCAAGAGAATAATGAAGAAGAAACAAAAGCAGAAACCCCTGATAAACCCATCAGATCTCATGAGACTTAATTCACTATCACCAGACTAGCATGGGAAGGATCAGGCCCATGATTCAATTACTTACTCCTGGGTCCCTCCCACAACATGTGGGAAGTCTTGGAGATACAATTCAAGTTGAGATTTGGGTGGGGACACAGCCAAACTATATCACTATCCATTTCCTCCCATGGGATATTCAAAATACTCATAACAGATTTAATAAAATTTTAATTTGTACTATATTATCAAAGACATTCTTAAGTGAAACTGGCATTTGAAAAAATAAACGTGAGGGTGTGGTGACAAAGGACACAGTCACAACTAGTACAGTTTGGTGCCACTGCCTTGATTCATGCCAAGGTACTGGCAGTTTAACTCACTGTTCCTTTTTCATTATGAGTTCAAATATCAGCACCATGAAAAAGGAAATCAACATATTGATATACATATAAGAATAGTTTCAACCTCATGGATGCCCAAGAGGATCTCAGTGACACTTGAGAGTATGAATCACACTGATTACTGCTAACTGGGAGGCTCCCAGTCTTTCCAGCCATCTCATAGCTGTGTTCAAGCACTCGGCTTTGGGGAAAGACACTGGTTTGTTCCCCATGTTTCTAAGGGGACAAGAAGAATGTGCAAGGCTCCCTCAGGCCCCCCATGTCCAGTATCATGGAGCAACCCCTGCTATTTTTTCTCTTATGCTGTGGTGATGGTGTCCTGTGAAGGTCCTCATCATAATGTAGTCCTATCAGCTCTCAGATCCCCAGCTTTGTGTATGAGTGGGTTTTTTATCATTAATATCAGAGCTTGGTATCATTAATATCAGCCTTTATCCTCTCAGGCACACTCATCAATATCCTAATACTGAAACCAAATCTGCACCCTATTATATTCACACATTGACATAAATCCCATCTTTTGGACTTACAAAGAACAATTTGAATCACTTTACAAAAGTAGTCCTTTTGATTTTTTCCAAAAGGCTGTCAACCTCCCTGTCACTTCTGCTCTCAAAAATTAAATGGTATGATGGGAATGAGATGGATATGGGTTTAAGTTTTGCACAGTCACCTGAACTGTGACGTTGGGCAAGTCACTTCATTTCTTTGATTTCTGGTTCATTATCTGTAAAACAGGTATAATAATTCTTAACTCATAAGGTGCTATGGGTATTTCAGTGTTTTAAGGTGAGGTTCCCAGCTCCAGGGCTGCAGACTGGTACCAGTATGTGATCTGTTAGGAACCAGGCAGCACAGCAGGAGGTGATCCACATTGCTGCCGCCTCCTGTCAGATCAGCAGAGGCATTAGATTCTCATAGGAGTACAAACCCTACTGGGGACTGGCATGTGAGGGATCTCGGTTGCATGATCCTTAGGAGAATCTGACTGACTAATGCCTGATGATCTGAGGTGGAACAGTTTCATCCGAAAATCATCTTCCCTCCCTTCCCCCAAGTCATTGGAAAAATTATCTTCCATGAAACTGATCCCTGGTGCCAAAAAGATTGGGGACCACTGGCCAGGTGTGGTGGCTCATGTCTGTAATCCCAGCACTTTGAGAGGCCATGGCTGGCAGATCACGAAGTCAGGAGATGAAGATCATCCTGGCTAACATGGTGAAACCCCTTCTCTACTAAAAATACAAAAAATTAGCCTGGTGTGGTGGCTCGTGCTGGTAGTCCCAGCTACTTGGGGAGGCTGAGGCAGGGGAATCGTTTGAATCTGGAAGTTGGAGGTTGCAGTGAGGTGAGATCACACCACAGCACTCCAGTTCAGTGACAGAGTGAGACTCCATCTCAAAAAAAAAGAGGACAGGATCCAAGATGGCGGTTTAGGAGCAGCTCAAAATAGCAGCTACCAGTGAAGGCGCAGTGGGTGAGTGGACACTGCATTTCCAGATGGATATTTATTGCCCACAGACCAGGAGATTCCCAGGTGGAGGAGCCCCACGGGTCACCAGTGTGGCTGTTTTGACTGGCGCAGCTATTTTGCTGGTGCCCCAGCGCAGCAGTTCTCCATACAAAATACACTGGTCTGGTTGCCCTTTTAAGCTGGTGATTGGAGCTCTGGGAAGGCAGAGTCACTCACTCATCTGATTAAACAGGGGACAGAAACAGGGAGCCAGGCCAGGAGATTCCCAGGCAGTGCCATTGTTTCAGCTGGTGCAGTGGGTCACAGCATGGGAAATCACACAGATCCCAGTGCCCGTTCAACAGGTGACTGGAACACCTGGGAGAGAGTCAACCTTTCAACTTAAAATAAAAAGGCTCTGAGACAGGGAGTCAGGTGATCAGGCTCGGCGGGTCCCATCCCCCTGCCCCCCAAAAAAGCAATTGGAAACACCCTGGGTTGAGAGTTTCATGGCAAGCACAGCTGAACCGAGGATGGTGCAGCTCTGTGGGGGAGGGGCATCCACCAACACCAAGGCACTCCACCCATACGGAGGTAGTCCACCATTGCTGAGGCAGCCTGCCATTGCTGAGGCAACCCACCATAGCAGAGAGAGTCTGCCATTACAGAGGTGGGCCACCATTGCTGAGGCAGTTCTAACCACACCCATATAAACAGGACTGCAGGGAAGTTCACATGGCAGTAGGGCGAAGCCCACAGCAGCTCAGCAAAGCCTGTGCAGGCAGACAGTGACTAGACTGCCTGCTTGCTGGGCAGGGCAGACCTGAAAAAAAAGGCAGCAGCACAACAGAAACTCATAAATAGAGCCCTAACTCCCCGGGACAGAGCACCTGGGGGAAAAAAAGGAGGGTTTACGAATTCTGCTGCAGCAGACTTAAATGTACCTTCCCAGCAGCTCTGAACAATGGAGCTCACAGCTAAGCACTTGAGCTCCTATAAAGAACAGACTGTCTCCTCAAGCAACTCCCTGACCCCCATATATCCAAAGAGTCACCTCACAAAGGATTGATCAGACTGACATTTGGTGGTCATCATTCTGGGATGAAGAGAGCAGAAGAAGAAACTGGTAGAAACCCTTACTGTTCTGCAGCTGCTGCAGGTGATCCCCAGGCAAGTAGAGCCTGGAGTGAACCTAAGCAGTCCTCCAGCAGAGGGGCCAGACTCTTAGAAGAAAAAATAAGAAGCAGAAATAACTTCATCAACTGGACGTCCACTCAGAGACCCAATCTGAAAATCAGCAACTACACAGATGACAGGTGGATAAATCCACAAAGATGGGAAGAAACCAGCACAAAAAGGAGGAAAACACCTGAAACCTCTCCTCTTACAAGGGATCACAACTCCTCACCAGCAGGGGAACAAAGCTGGATGGAGAATGAGTGTGATGAAATGACAGAATCAGACTTCAGAAGGTGGGTAATGAGAAACTTCTGTGAGTAAAAAGAACATGTTCTAACCCAATGCAAAGAAACTAAGAACGTTGAAAAAAGATTTGATGAAATGCTAATGAGAATGGACAACTTAGAGAGGAATATGAGTGAATTGACGGAGCTGAAAAACAACAGGAGAACTTCGCAAAGCATGCACAAGTTTCAACAGCCGAATTGACCAAGCAGAAGGAAGGATATCAGAGGTCGAGGATTAACTCAATGAAATAAAACAAGAAGGCAAGATTAGAGAAAAAAGCATAAAAAGGAATGAACAAAGTCTCCAAGAAATATGGGACTATGTGAAAAGACCTAATCTATGTTTGATAGGTGTACCTGAATGTGACAAAGAGAATGAATCCAAGCTGGAACCAGAACACCTCTCCTCCTACAAGGGATCACAACTCCTCTACAGTATATTATCCAGGAAAACTTCCCCAACCTAGCAAGGCAGGCCAATATTCAACCCCAGGAAATACAGAGAACACCACAAAGATATTCCTCAAGAAGAGCAACCACAAGGCACATAATCGTCAGATTCACCAGGGTTGAAATGAAGGAGAAAATGCTAAGGGCAGCCAGAGAGAAAGGTCAGGTTACCCACAAAGGGAAGCCCATCAGACTCACAGCAGATCTCTCAGCAGAAACCCTACAAGCCAGAAGAGAGTGGGGGCTGATATTCAACATCATTAAAGAAAAGAACTTTCAACCCAGAATTTCATATCCAGCCAAACTAAGCTTGATAAGTGAAGGAAAAATAAAATCCTTTGTGAACAAGCAAGTACTCAGAGATTTTGTCACCACCAGGTCCGCTTTACAGCTCCTGAAAGAGGCACGACACATAGAAAGGAACAACCAGTACCAGCCACTCCAAAAATATACCAAATGGTAAAGAGTATAAACAAATTGAAGAATCTGCATCAACTAACAGCCAAAACAGCTAGCTAGCATCAAAATGGCAGTATCAAATTCACACATAACAATATTAACTCTAAATGTAAATGGACTAAATGCTCCAGTCAAAAGACACAGACTGGCAAATTGGATAAAAAGCCAAAACCCATTGGTGTGCTGTATCCAGAAAACCCATCTCACATGCAAGGATACACAAAGGCTCAAAATAAAGGGATTTACCAAGCAAATGGAGAGCAAAAAAAAGCAGGAGTTGCAATTCTCATCTCTGATAAAATAGACTTTAAAGCAACAAAGATCAAAAGAGACAAAGAAGGACATTACATAATGGTAAAAGGATTGATGCAACAAGAAAAGCTAATGATCCTAAATATATATGCACCCAATACAGGAGCACCCAGATACATAAGGCAAGTTCTTAATGATTAATGAAGAGACTTAGACCCCCACACAATAATAGTGGGAGACTTTAACACCCCATTGTCAATATTAGACAGATCAACCAGACAGAAAATTAACAAGGATATCCAGGACTTGAACTCAGACCTGGAACAAGCAAACCTAATAGACATTTACAGAACTCTCCACCCCAAATCCACAGAATATACATTCTTCTCAGCACCACATCACACCTACTCTAAAATTGACCACATAATTGGAAGTAAAGCACTCTTCAGCAAATGCAAAACTGAAATCATAACAAACAGTCTCTCAGACCACAGTGCAATCAAGTTAGAACTCAGAATTCAGAAACTAACTCAGAACCACACATCTTCATGGAAACTGAACAACTGGCTCCTGAATGTTGACAGGATAAACAATGAAATGAAGGCAGAAATAAAGAATTTTTTCAAAACCAACAAGAATGAAGACACAACACACCAGAATCTCTCGGACACATTTAAAGCAGTCTCTAAAGGAAATTATATAGCAATAAGTGCCCACATGAGAAGAAAGGAGAGATCCAAAATTGACATCCTATCATCAATATTGAAAGAGCTAGAGGAGCAAGATAAAAAAAACTCAAAACCTAGTAGAAGACAAGAAATAACTAAGATCAGAGCAGAACTGAAGGAGATAGAGACACAAAAAACCCTTCAAAAAATCAATAAATCCAAGAGCTGGTTTTTTGAAAAGATCAACAAAATAGACAGACCACTAGCCAGATTAATAAAAGAGAGAATAACCAAATAAATGCAATAAAAACGATAAAGGGGATATCACCACAGATCCTACAGAAATTCAAAGCATCATCGGAGAATATTACAAACAACTCTATGCACATAAACTAGTAAACCTGGAAAAAATGGATAAATTCCTGGACACTTGCCTCCTCCCAAGCCTAAACCAAGAAGCCAAATCCCTGAAAAGACCAATAACAAGATCTGAAGTGGAGGCAGCAATTAAGAGCCTACCACACAAAAAAAACCCAGGTCCAGATGCCTTCACCACCGAATTCTACCAGACACACAAAGAGGAGCTGGTACCATTCCTTCTGAAACTATTTCAAATAATCCAAAAAGAGGGAATCCTTCCAAAATCATTTTATGAGACAAACATCCTGATACCAAAACCCAGCAGAGACTCAACAAGAAAAGAAAACTTCAGGCCAATATCCATGATGAACATAGACGCAAAAATCTTTAATAAAATACTGGCAAGTCGACTGCATCAGCACATCAAAAAACTTATCCATCATGATCAAGTAGGCTTCACCCTGGGGATGCAAGGCTGGTTCAACATACGCAAGTCTATAAATGTAATTCACCTCATAAACAGAACCAGAGACAAAAACCACATGATTATCTCAATTGACTTAGAGAAGGCCTTTGACAAAATTCAACAGCCCTTTATGCTAAAAACCCTCAATAAACTCGGTATTGATGGAATGTATCTCAAAATAATAACAGCTATTTATGACAAACTTAAAGCCAATATACTGAATGGGCAAAAACTGGAAGCATTCCCTTTGAAATCTGGCACTAGACAAGGATGTCCTCTCTCACCACTCCTATTCAATATAGTACTGGAAATTCTACCCAGAGCAATCAGGTAAGAAAAAGAAATAAAGGGTATTCAAATAGGAAAGGAGGAACCCAAATTGTCTCTATTTGCAGATGACATGACTGTATATCTAGAAGATCCCATTGTCTCAGCCCCAAATCTCCCAAAACTGATAAGCAACTTCAGCAAAGTCTCAGGATACAAAATCAATGTGCAAAAATCACAAGCATTCCTATACACCAGTAACAGACTTAAAGAGAGCCAAATCAAGAACAAACTACCATTCATAATTGCTACAAAGAGAATAAAATACCTAGGAATACAACTAACAAGGAAAGTAAAGGACCTCTTCATGGAGAACTATAAACCACTGATCAATGAAATAAGAGAAGACACAAACAGATGGAGAAACATTCCATGTTCATGGTTAGTAAGAATCAATATAATGAAAATGGCCATCCCACCCAAAGTAATTTACAGATTCAGTGCTTTCCCCATCAAGCTACCAATGACCCTCTTCACAGAACTGGAAAAAACCACCTTAAAGTTCATATGAAACCAAAGAAAGCCTGCATAGCCAAGTCAATTCTAAGCAAAAAGATAAAGCAGGAGGCATCACCCTACCAGATTTCAAACTATACTACAAGGCTACAGTAATCAAAACAGCATGGTACTGGTACCAAAACAGAGATATACACCAATGGAACAGAAGAGAGGCCTCGGAGGCAACACAACACATCTACAAACATTCGATCTTTGACAAACCTGACAAAAACAAGCAATGCGGAAAGGATTCCCTGTTTAATAAATAGTGTTGGGAAAACTGGCTAGCCATGTGCAGAAAGCAGAAACTGGACCCCCTTCCTGACACCTTACACTAAAATTAACTTCAGATGGATTAAAGACTTAAACATAAGACCTAACACCATAAAAACCCTAGAAGAAAATCTAGGCAAAACCATTCAGGACATAGGTATAGGCAAGGACTTCATTACCAAAACACCAAAAGCCAAAATAGGCAAGTGGGACCTAATCAAACTGCACAGCTTCTGCACAGCAAAAGAAACAGTCATTAGAGTGAATCAGCAACCAACAGAATGGGAAAAAATTTTTGCAGTCTACCCATCTAACAAAGGGCTGATATCCAGAATCTACAAAGAACTAGAACAGATTTACAAGAAAAAAGCAACAAGCCCATTCAAAAGTGGGCTAAGGATATGAACAGACACTTTACAAAAGAAGACATACATGAGGCCAATAAACATGAAAAAATACTCATTGTCATTGGTCATTAGAGAAATGCAAATTAAAACTACATTAAGATACCATCTCACACCAGTTAGAATGGTGATCATTAAAATATCTGGAGACAACAGATGCTGGAGAGGATGTGGAGAAATAGGAACATTTTTACACTGCTGGTGGGAGTGTAAATTAGTTCAACCATTGTGGAAGACAGTGTGGCGATTCCTCAAGGACCTAGAAATAGAAATTCCATTTGACCCAGTAATCCCATTACTGGGTATATATCCAAAGGACTATAAATCATTCTACTATAAGGACACATGAACACAAATGTTCATTGCAGCACAGTTTACAATAGCAAAGACCTGGAACCAACCCAAATGCCCATCAATGATAGATTGGATGGGGAAAATATGGCATAAACACCATGGAATATTATGCAGCCATCAAAAATGATGAGTTTGTCTTTTTTAGGGCCATGGATGAACCTGGAAACCATCATTCTCAGCAAACTGACATAAGAACAGAAAATCTGACACCACATATTCTCACTCATAGGCAGGTGTTGAACAATGAGATCACATGGACACAGGGAGGGGAGCATCACACACTGGGGTCTGTCTTGGGGAAATAGGGGAGGTACAGCAGGGGGTGGGGAGTTGGGGAGAGATAGCATGGAGAGAAATGTCAGGTATAGGTGATGGGGAGGAAGGCAGCAAATCACACTGCCATGTCTGTACCTATGCAACAATCTTGCATGTTCTTCACATGTACCCCAAAACCTAAAATGTAATAGAAAATTTAAAAATTAAAAAAGTCCTTTATATATTTATGAGCTTTTTTCTATTTTAAGAATATTTTATTTTATTTTTTTTACTTTTTAAACTTTCTTGTTAAAACTAAGACATAAACACACATTAGTCTAGGGCTATGTGGGGTCAGGATCATCAACACTGTCTTCCACCTCCATATCTTGACCCACTGCAAGGTCTTCAGGGTCAATAACAAATATGGAGCTATCTCCTATGACAAAATGCCTTTTTCTGGAATCCCTTCTGAAAGGACCAGAAGGCTATTTTATAGTTAACATGTTTTATGAGTAGAAGAACACTCTAATATATTGATAAATGGTGACTCACACCTGTAATCCCAGCACATTGGGAAACAGAGGAGAGAGGATCACTTGAGCCCAGGAGTTTAAGACCAGCCTGGGCAACATAGCAAGATGTTGTCTCAACAAAAAATAAAAATAAAATTAGCCAGTCATGGTGGTGTGCCTGTAGTCCTAGCTACTTGGGAGGCTGAGGCAGGTGGATAGTTTGAGCCTAGGAGTTCGAGGTTGCAGTGAGCTATGATTATGCCACTGCACTCCACCCTCGGTGACAAAGCAAGACCCTGTCTCTAATAAAAATAACAAAATTTTTAAAAAGTTAAAAATTAATGATAAAGAATATAGTATAGCAAATACATAAACCAGTGATATAGTTGTATCAAGTATTATGTATGTTTGTATAATTATATGTGCACTTTTATATGACTGGCAGTGAAGTAGGTTTGTTTATACCAGCACCACCACAAATACGTGAGTAATGTGTTGTGTTATGAAGTTATAATGGCTACAACACCACTGGGTGATAGGAATTTTTCAGCTCTGTTATAATTGTATGAGACTACCTTTTTATTAAATATATGTGATATTGACTGAAAATTATCATTATGCAGCACATGACTGTAGTTTGAAAACAGATATATCTTGATTTATCAAGGAAAACTTTAATAACACTGAAATGTATAGAAAATAGGCTGTGGAGTAAATTACACTATTCTGTTACATCCCTTGCAACAGAGGATGTTTCTCCTTTGTGTTGAGAAACCTCTGCAGTATTTGCAACAATAAATTTGTAGGTTGACTGTGTAGCTGAAAATTGTCACTAGGGGGCAACCTATCACTGAAATGTGGTATGACACTTCCTGCATCATCTGATTTCAATAAGAAACTGGCCCAGGGAGGCACACGTTCTCGGCACAGCTTCTAAAGGAAAATTGACGCATCTATAAATGTTGAATCAGCACAGTCACTGGGTGGTGAGCAAAGGAAGGAAAAAGTCTTGCGTAACATTAAAAGCCCCGCATACATCAGTGGTTAGAAATACAAATGTTGTGTGCTTTGATCACAAAACCTTTATGATGCATGTATGCTGAGTAGGAGAATATGGGCTACTGTCAGGTTTTAAAAAAGAATCATAGTTTAACTTTTGTTATGCACACTCTCTGTCTCTGTCTCTCTGTCTCTCTCTCTCTCTCGTTCTCTCTTTCTCTCTGAATTAAAAGCCACTGTGCAAGTAAACATTTTACAATTGGGAAGGAATCGAAACAAGTAGAAATTGATTAATTCCTTAAGCTCTTAAACCCTAGGTTTAAGCTGAGCAGAACGCTATGGCCAAGCAGTTCCTCCTCTGCTTGGTGACTTTTGCTTGATCCTTTATTTTCGTCTATTGTTTTTCCTCTTTGCTGCTCTTTGTCTTGCATTTTATATTCCTCAAGTGATCTTATCTAACAAAATCAACAGCCCCAGCTCTGAGGAGAGTCGTCGCTGTGTTTTTTTAACCGGGCTCTGAATGGTCTCCGAACATTGCACAGAGGCAATATTTGAAATGTGAACCTGCCCAGTTCTCCTGTGAGCAGCAGAGCTGTCGGGTGCTACCGTATCTATGATCATAAAAGGCCTCTGAGAGCCCTAACATCCCTGAGTGACTGGTAAGACCTTGTGTAGTCTGGGAACTGGGACAGAGCTGAGGGTGGCCTGACACACTGTCACCCCAGGCACATGTGCAGCATAAGGTGGCCCTGGGGTGCATGTAGAAACTTAGGGGCCAGGCCCAAAAGCCTGTGATGCAAATGGAGCTTTAAAATGAAGAAAGAAATCTATTAGACTGGAGGTAGAAATCCACAGAAACTTAGGCCTATAGAATTAGCTGTTATCCAGTAAGGTAGAGGCTATAACATGTGGAAGCAGTAGGCATGGCTGGGTGTGGGCTCTCTAGCCAGACTAGGGTTTGAATCCTACCTCCATCTCCTGCCACCTGGATGACACTGGGTAAGCTACTTAACATCTCCTTGCTTTAGGTTCCTCCTCTATAAAATGAGTGCTTGAAATACTGCCTGGCACATAATGAATTCAATGCAGGTTAGCTACTATTATTAATTATATAGAGATGATAGAAAGAGACTTAACAAAAATCTCAGTTCCCTCATCTGTGAAATGGGATAATAGTAGAATCTGCTTTATAGATTATAGAAGTATGGGAAGAATTATAGAGTCATCATAAAAATTACAGAGATGGTGGCCGGGCATGATGGCTCACGCCTGTAATCCAAGCACTTTGGGAGGCCGAGGCAGGTGGATCACCTGAGGTCAGGAATTCAAGACCAGCTTGTGATGAAACTGTGTCTCTACTAAAAATAAAGATTTGCTGGTCATGGTGGTGCACACCTGTAATCCCAGCTACTCGGGAGGCTGAGGCAAGAGAATCACTTGAACCCGGGAAGTGGAGGTTGCAGTGAGCTGAGATCACACAATTGCACTCCAGCCTGGGCACAAGAGCAAAACTCCAACTCAAAAAAAGAAAAAAGAAAGAATTACAGAGATGTTAATCAGAATTACCTAAGCTGTTATATAGGAAGTACTTAGACTAGTACCTGGCCAATAGTAAGTGCTCAGTAAATCTTAATTATTATTATTGTCATTGTTATGAGAAACCTGAATGCAGATAATGCTACTTTCTACTGTAAAGGACTAAAAAATGTTGTAAGGAATGAATGTTTTCAGTGCCTCATAAATATCCAGGATGCTCCATAAATGTCTATTCTTTAAATTACTTAGCTTGAGAATTCTGTTTCTGAGGTTGTTTAATATCCATGAAACCTAATTTCAGCAATGGAAGCCTAGAGTTTAAGAGCATTCGTCCCACAAAGCAGTGGGTCAACTGTTCTATGTCCTGGAACCTCTTGGATAATCTGAAGATATCTATGGATTCTGATCCCAAAGAAAACATACACCTGTTCACCATTGCATATACACATTCAGGAGTCTTTAAGCACAACTTGAAACCCATCCAGGGATTCTGTAGAAATCAATGGGTCCAGAGCTACAATTTCTATAGTAGAAGAATGTAACTAAAAGAATTGATTCTTTTCATTTGTTTGTTTTGAGACAAGGTCTTACTTTGTCACCCAGGCTGGAGTGTGGTGGCATGATCTTGGCTCATTGCAACCTCTGCCTCCTGGGCTCAAGGGATCATCCCACATCAACCTCTGGAGTAGCTGGGACTACAGGCACACACCACCATGTCCAGCTAATTTTTATACTTTTATTAGTAGTAGAAACAGGATTTCACTATATTGGCCAAGCTGGTCTCAAACTCTTGGCATCAAGTGATGCCAAGTTCCACCTTGGTCTCCCAAAATGCTGGGATTACAGGCATAAGCCACTGCACTTGGCTGAAAGCATGATTCTTTACAGATTTTGTTATCAAAAAATAGGGTTGGGGGATGGCCCAAAAGTCAGCACAGTCCCTAAACCAGTAGTTCTGAAACTACTGATGATGGAAATTCAATAATAACCTGAGATATTCATTAAAATTAAGATCCTTGGGCTGTTTCATCAGACATTTTAGGTTAGTAGGTCTTTGGAGTGGCATAGCCCAGAAAATCAAATTTTAGCATGCATCCTATTAATTTATATGCAGAAGGCCCTTGAAACACACTTGGAAAACTGTTAACTTAGCCTTGGAAAAACTTAAACCAGATCTTATAGCCATTGGGTTCTTAGTAAAGTACAATTACAAAAGAAAATAGAAATCATGTCCCTCTTAAAGCTAAGTATACCATTCATCTAAACAAAGTACCCAGCAAGCATGAAAAGGAGGAGTGAAACTGTAGCTCTCCAGAAGGGCCTGGTAGGACTGGGGAATAATTTTCTCAAAGATAAGTTTTGCTTGAGAGACATAAGTTATACTACTGAAAGATTAGATGACAGGAGGCATTTTGATCTAAATACCAATCTTATTACTAATGTAGTTGTCTCCTTTGCTCCAATGGAGTCAACATGTACTCTGTTATTTCATTTATAACTCATTTATTCCCCAACCCTTATCTGCTGGTTATTACTGCTTTTCTCAGCCAGGTGGGAAACTTGAGGGCAGAAATTGTATTTGGTTATTTATCTCTATTCCTGGTATAGGGCTTAGCAGATATTGTTTCGTAGACTCAATAACTGTTTAATTAACTTACAATATAAGATGGTGAAAGGCAATAATACAGACCCTGTGGTTGTAAATCAACATTCTTCTGGCCTCAGCAATGTAGAAGGGCTTTTTGGTAAATTGAACAACTCAAACTCATTTTGATCACATCCTTTATCAGAGGTTTCCCCTCCCAGACACACAGGTGGAGGATGAAATAAACACCTTGAGGCTTCATTCTCATTTGACCATTCTACATAGTGTTGGGAAACATTCTCCTTACGTGGACATGGCCTTTGTGGGGTCACTTTCTCTAGAGTTCTCCTGACTCCTTAAATGTTCCCAAGGTCAGGGTGGTATTACTTCTTTCCCTCTTGTTAAACAAATGACATTGTGAATGGTGAACTCCAGATAGATCAAGGGCCAAGGACGTGCTGTCTTCTGACCCTCTGAAGCAGATGTGGGACAATGACCTTCAAGGCTGCTACAGAAACCCAGACAGTGCCTGCTGACTCAAAACCATTAGCCTCCAGAAAAATGAGGTTTTCAGGGGCTCAGAGTTATGATCAGTGATTTACCTCAGTAAACCAGAGCACGTGGCTCTGAAAACAATTGATATTGTACATATCATTTATAGCTAAACTGTTGTTTTAATACAAGAAGGCCATGTATAAAGAATTCTCAAATATGTAGTACTGGGCCATGTTTGGAATTCCCATCAGCCTCATTACTTCTGAGCTTCAAATTAAATTTTCTGCTTTTACCTGCATGCAGTTGCCTAAGGGCTTATAAAAAATATATTTTTTTCTTGCTGGCCATTTCTTAAATGGGCTTTAAAAAGTCTGGAGTCTTAGGAATGTTGCACAGAAATGTAGGCAAACAGAAAGGCAAAGTAACATAAGGCAATGTTTTAGGCAAATATATGGTAACATAAGGAAAGCTGAAAAATGAACATTGGTGCTACCTGGCAGTGCACATCCTGTGTTTCATTAAACCCCAAACATCTGAAAATCATTTTCTGGAACTCATTGCCTTTAACTCCCAGAAGAATCTGCCTTTCTCTAAGTGACAGACAACATTATCCCCACGCCTGTGGAATCTGCTGTGAGCATTCAGCAACGAGAAGGGGAAGGATGAGATGGTGCCAGTAATGAGGAAACTCAAGCCATTTTTGAAAAATGAGCAGAGATCAGATGAGCTTTTACTGGCAAGAATTGAGGAATCTTTTTGAAAATATGGCTCTGCATCATAATAATCTCAAGGGAAGCCAAAGTGCTTTTAAACAAAAGAACACAAGTAAAATCTTGCAAAGATAACACATACAAGCCTCCCTAGATATTCACTGGTATGTTTTTTTTTTTTGACACTAATGAACTATTGAAGATGCTTGAAGCAGGCTAATCAAATTGAATGGAAGAATATTTTCTGAGGTTAGTTATAGGAGTGAGGAGAGGCGAGGCTTCAGCCAGGTGCCCTTGGTGAAGTCTAATTCCCAGTGTTCAAAACTATCACCAGAAGGAACTGTCTATTGTCCCATCAAAGCTGTGATCATGAAATGCACAAAAATCAATGGGCTTGTAACTGAAATTTCTAGCTACTGCTCTTTTCAACCCCTATAATCGCCCCTCAGAATCATATAGTTTTAGTGGACAGACTGCTCAGTGGAAGACAGTAGCACAAGAAATAAAAGCACCTGGCCACATTCATTCATTCACATATTTTTCCAGTTGTGAGCTGGTGACCATTCTATCAGTCAGGCTCCTTCTAGGAAACAAGCACAGTTAACTAAGAACAGGATTCCCCAGGTCTGGGGAGAGCTAGAGCCCTGGAATAGGGGCTGCTATGGAATACTGCTATTGTCAGAACTCCAAGTGGGGAGGGTGCAGGGGAAATAGATACCAGTTTCTCCCCTTGCCCTCTGATCTTGGCCAATTAATCCTGTGGGACAAACCACAGCTGGAAGCCAGAGGGCAAGACAGCCCAGTGATATGCTAAATTCAAGTCAGCCTTCTATGGCAGAGAGCAAAGCGGAGAGTAGAGCAGAAAATGGATGAGGGTGGCAAGCAAAAACAAATGCAATCATGCTTCCAGAACCGACCAGACAGTGCAGCATAGTGTCTATGTGCTATTTTTTAAAAAAACAATTTATAACAAATCAGGTATGTATCCCTTCCCTTCTCTATAAACCATCATAGTACATCTTCACTAAAAATTCTGCTGATGAATGTTAAATCATGTGGTGTAAGTTTATTCTAGTTGCTTTACTTCTCTTCTCTCACCATGAGTAGGGCACAACATATATGAATATATTTTCAGGCATCTCTGTCTACTCTTAGATCTGCTTTAATATAAATTCACCAGTGGCAAAGACTACAAGGTTGTACAATTTGGGCTTTTGCTAGGCAATTAGCATGCTCCCTGTAACCAAAGTTAATGATGCTGGTAAGATCTTGCAACCCCAATTACTCATTCATCCCCCTATGTTAGTATCTCAAAGAGGATTACAATCTTGGATTTTGTATAGGGTATAGGAACTGGGATTTCAAGGCTGTTGTGGAGGTAGAAAGCTGGCTGGCTAGAAGAGAAATAAGAGATTCACTCATCTCTTCAACAAATATTTGTGTACCCCTACTTAATGCTAGGCAGTTTGCTAAGTGCAAGGAACACAAAACTAGAAAAACTTGTGAAGCAGACCAGTACTCTAAGGATTTGCAACTTAATGTGATATGTGCTTTAATAGAGAAGTGAATATAGCTCTGTGGTGCCATGAAGCAGAGTGTCTGGTGAATCAAAGGATTTGCAGAAGAGGTCACAAGTGAATTGGATCTTGAAGAAAGAGTACTGATATGCTAACAGTAAGTCCTGAACAGGATCATCTTTTAGGGCTACAGGGCTGTGACTGAGAAAGGTGCTAGAAAACAAGGTCAGAGAAAAAAAAATTAGGACCAGTTGGAAAAGTCTTCATTATCCCCCATATTTTGGAGTTTTTCGAACATTTAATTTAAACATAATACATGGGACTTTTTTTCCCCACATGGCACATTTTTAATGTTAATTTTTAGTCTTTCCTCATTCAGGAAATAAACACTTTCCATTTTCTTTGGTCATTACAGTTCATCTTCTTCCCTGCTCCATGCAGGTTTCCATAAAAATTTAGGATTAAGTTTACTGAGAATAACTGTTCAATGTTTAGGCTTGAGTCTAAACTAAGATTTAGATAAGCCTTTTGCATTAGTTTTCCATTGCTTAAGCTATTGCTGTCACCAATTTACCATTGCACAGATTCAGGCAAAGCTGGAATGTAAAGCTTGCTTTCCTTTAGAACATTCTTTACAAATTATAAGCTGATGTTGAAAAATCAGGTAAGGTTTGCTTCTAGGTCTCTTTGACTGTCTCCTCTCTTTAGGGAAGAGGGAAATTATGATGAATGGACAGCTTAAAGTGTGCTTTAAGTCATCACTAGTGGGAGTCACAAAATGGAAATTATAAAGTTTTAAACTTATTTGAAAAGTGTAAAACAATATTTCTCTAATATAATAAAATTCAGCAACTCTGTTCTCTAAAGACTGTCAAGCTAGAGAGGCATTTATTGGGGATTTTTTGGAATAAGATCATCTCACCCAGGCAAGAGTTTAAGCAGTTTTTATCACATGGTGAGCATGGACATAGCTTAGCTTTTCCACACCAGACCGTTTCCCAACAATAAAGGCATTGATCAGGTACCAGGATAACAGGAGTAACCAGACTTTCCAGCTTACCTCTGTTACTCACAGATTAATATACAGGACAGAAACTCCCAAAAATGCTACTATTTCTCAGATGATATCTCAATAATGCTGCTTTAAGGAGATGATGAAGATGAATACATAATCATTCACATTTATGTACCATGTTAGAATTTTTATTTACTTATTGGTGTTATATAAAAAATTACCATTGACTGAGCAGGTGGTCAATCTGGGTTGCCTCTATTATGAAATTTCTATTATGAATGAGTTTGAAAACATTTGAGGCCTATAACATTTAAACATCTAAAAACACAATAGATGTGAATACATTGATTGATTGCATTTTAATCCTCAAGTGATTCCATAAATAAGAAGAGTACTTACTTTTATTCTCATTTTATAGATGAGGAAAATGAATCCCATAGGGCATAGGTGATTTGGCAAAGGCTGTAGAAGTGAATGAAACAATAGGAAACCGAACTTTCCTTTGCTGACCCCAAGGCCTCATGTTCTCCTTTTGTAAACCTTCGACTGAAGTAACATTCCTGATCCACCAGGAAATGGGCATGAATGCTGAGCTATTCTTGCAAAGGTCACATGTTTGCCAGGGTCTAGTCATACACTCTCCCATCTCTCCTGGTGACCATTTGCCTATAATGGTGAGGGGACTGAATAGTTAGATTGTGGTCTAAGGTAAAGTAACAGAGAAAGGCTGATACTCAAACAAGAGAGGAAGCACATGAGCAAAAATCATGCTGGAGAAAATTGTGATCCAGTTTAACAATTCAACACTTTATAAGCATGTGCTGTGTGCCAGGACCACTGCCAGGAGCTATTAATAGCGATAAAAGGCACAATTTCTGCTCTGGAGAAACTCACAGTTTGGAGGGGTAGATAATTAGAAGACAGCATGACAAATGCAGTATGCAAAGGGTGTTATGGGAGCCCATAGTTAGAAATCTATACTCCAGCTGGAGCTAGGGAATAAAACTGGGGGAGGGAACTAGGAAATGCTTTCCAAAGAGTCAATCTGAGAAGAATCTTAAAGAAGCAGAAGTTAGTCTTGCAAAGGAGGAAAGGGAAAGAATGGACATTTCAGGTACAAAGTTGTGGGGGTAAGTGTAAGCACAGAAAATTCAAGCAGGTACCCGTTGCATTAGTCTGTTTTCACACTGCTGAAAAAGACATACCTGAGAATGGGTAATATATAAAGAAAAAGAGGTTTAATGGACTTGCAGTTCCTTGTGGCTGGGGAGGTCTCACAATCGTTGTGGAAGGCAAAAGTCACCTCTTACCTGGCGGCAGACAAGAGATAATGAGAATCAAATGAAAGAGGTTTTCTCTCATCAAACCACCAGATTTCATTAGACTTATTCACTACCACAAGAACAGTATGAGGTAAACCATTCCCATGATTCAGTTATCTCCCACCAGGTCCCTACCACATGTGGGAATAATGGGAGCTACAATTCAAAATGAGATTTGGGTGGGCACATAGCCAAACCAACCCCACAGCATAAGCAAAGCTGCTGGGAAATTTGAACTGGGCAGAGCCCAACACAGCTCAGCGGCTGCAGGCACTGTCTCACTAGATCTCCTTGCTGGTCAGGGAATCTCTGAAAAAGGGCAGCAGCCCATCAGGGACTTACAAGTAAATCCCCCACCTTCTTGGGACAGAACACCTGGGAAAAGGTGCAGTAGTGAGTACAGCTTTAGAAGACCTAAATGTCCCTGCCTGGCAACTCTGAAGAGAGCAGTAGATTTCCCAACACAGAGTTTGAGCTCTGATAAGGGACAGACTGCCTCCTCAAGTGACTTTATGACCCCTGTGCACCCTGGCTGGGAGGCACCTCCCAGATGCCTCATACAGGAGAGCTTTGGCTGGCATCTGGCTAGTACCCCTTTGGGACAATCCTACAAGAGGAATGAACAGGCAGCAATATTTGCGGTTCTGTAGCCTCTTATGTTGACTCCCAGGCAAGCAGGGTCTGGAGTGGACCTCAAGCAAACTCCAGCAGACCTGTAGCAGAGGGGCCTTTTAGAAGGAAAACAAACAAGGAAATAGTTTCAACATCAACAAAAGGGACATCCACTCAGAGACACCATCCAAAGGTCACTGACCTCAAAGACGAAAGGAGGATAAATCCACAAAGATGGGAAAAAATCAGTGCAAAAAGGCTGAAAACTCCAAAATCTGGAACACCTCTTCTCCTTTAAGGGATCATAGCTCCTCACCACCAAGGGAACAAAACTGGATAGAGAATGAGTTTAACAAATTGGCTGAAGCAGGCTTCAGAAGGTGGGTAATAACAAACTTGTCCAAGCTAAAGGATCATGTTCTAACCCAATAGAAGGAAGCTAAGAACGTTGAAAAAAGGTTAGATGAAATGCTAACTAGAATAACCAGTTTAGAGAAGAACATAAATGACCTGATGGAAATGAAAAACAAAGCGTGAGAACCTTGTGAAGCATATACAAGTTTCAATAGCCAAATGAATCAAGTGGAAGGAAGGATATTAGAAATTGAAGATCAAATCAATGAAATAAAAGTGAGAAGGCAAGATTAGAGAAAAAAAAGAATGAAAAGAAATGAACAAAGCCTCCTAGAAATATGGAATTACATGAAAAGACCAAATCTACATTTGATCAGTGTACCTGAAAGTAATGGGGAGAATAAAACCAAGTTGGAAAACACACTTCAGGATATTATCCAGGAGAATTTCCCCAACCTAACAAGGCAGGCCAACATTCAAATTCAGGTAATACAGAGAACATCACAAAGATACTCCTTGAGAAGAGCAACCCAAGACACATAATCATCAGACTCACCAAGGCTGAAATGAAAGAAAAAATGCTAAAGGCAGCCAGAGAGAAAGGTTGAGTTACCCAAAAAGAAGCCCATCAGACTCACAGTGGATCTCTCAACAGAAACACTACAAGCCAGAAGAGAGTAGGGACCAATATTCAACATTCTTAAAGAAAAGAATTTTCAACACAGAATTTTATATCCAGCCAAACTAAGCTTCATAAGTGAAGGAGAAATAAAATCCTTTATGGACAAGCAATTGCTGAGAGATTTTGTCTCCACCAGGTGTGCCCTAATAGAGCTCCTCAAGGAAGTTCTTTCCATGGAAAGGAACAACCAGTACCAGCCACTGCAAAAATATACCAAATTGTAAAGACCATCAAGCTAGGAAAAAACTGAATCAACTAATGGCAAAATAACTAGCATCATAATGGCAGGATAAAATTCATACATAATAATATTAACCTGAAATGTAAATGGCCTAAATGTCGCAGTTAAAAGACAGAGACTGGCAAATTGGGTAGAGTCAAGACCCATTGGTGTGCCATATTCAAGAGACCCATCTCATGTGCAAAGACACACGTAGGATCAAAATTAAGGGACAGAGAAAGATTTACCAAGCAAATGGAAAGTGAAAAAAAGCAGGGGTTGCAAGCCCAGTCCCTGACAAAACAGACTTTAAACAATCAAAGATAAAAAGAGACAAAGAAGGGCATTATAATAGTAAAGAGATCAATGCAACAAGAAGAGCTAACTATCCCAAATATATATGCACCCAATACAGGAGCACCCAGTTTCATAAAGCAAGTTCTTAGAGACCTACAAGGAGACTTAGATTCCCATACAATTCTAGTAAGACCCCACTGTCAATATTAGATCAATGAAACAGAAAATTAACAAGGATATCCAGGACTTGAGCTCAGCTGTGGACCAAGCAGACCTAATTGACATCTACAGAACTCTCCATCCCAAATCAGCAGGACATACATTCTTCTCAGTACCACATTGCACCTATTCTAAAACTGACCACATAATTGGAAGTAAAACACTCCTCAGCAAATGCAAAAAAAGTGGAAATTATAACAAACAGTATCTCAGACCACAGTGCAATCAAATTAGAATTCAGGATTAAGAAACTCACTCAAAACCACACAACTACATGGAAACTGAATAACTGCTCCTGAATGACTACTGGATGAATAACAAAATGAAAGCAGAAATAAAGATGTTCTTTGAATCCAATGAGAACGAAGATACAACATACCAGAATCTCTGGAATAGATTTAAAGCAGTGTCTAGAGGGAAATTTATAGCACTAAATACCCAAAAGAGAAAGCAGGAAAGATCTAAAATTGATACCCTAAAATCAAAATTAAAAGAACTAGAAAAGCCAGAACAAATTCAAATGCCAGCAGAAGGCAAGAAATAATTAAGATCAGAGCACAACTGAAGGAGACAGAGACACAAAAAACTCTTCAAAAAAATCAATGAATCTGGGAACTGGTCTTTTGAAAAGATCAACAAAGTAGATAGACCACTAGCTAGACTAATAAAGAAGAAAAGAGAGAAGAATCAAATAGATGCAATAAAACATGATAAAGGTGATATCACCACTGTTCCCACAGAAATACAAACGACCATCAGAGAATACTATAAACATCTCTATGCAAATAAACCTGAAAATCTAGAAGAAATAGATAAATTCTGGGACACTTACACCCTCCCAAGACTAAACCAGGAAGGAGTTGAATCCCTGAATTGACCAATAACAAGGTCTGAAATTGAGGCAGCAATTAATAGCCTACCAACCAAAAAAAGTCCAGGACCAGAAGGTTACACAGCCGAATTCTACCAGAGGTACAAAGAGAATCTGGTACCATTCCTTCTGAAACTATTCCAAACAATACAAAAAGAGGAAATCCCCCCCCCCCCGAATTCATTTTGTGAGGCCAACATCATCCTGATACCAAAACCTGGCAGAGACACAACTAAAAAGGGAAATATCAAATCAATATCCCTAATGAACATTGATGCGAATATCCTCAATAGAATACTGGCAAACCGAATCAGACAGCACATCAAGAAGCTTATCCATCATGATCAATTTGGCTTCATCCCTGGGATGGAAGTCTGGTTCAACATATGCAAATCAATAAACATAACTCATCATATAAACAGGACCAAAGACAAAAACCACATGATTATCTCAATAGATACAGAGAAGGCCTTTGACAAAATTCAACAATGCTTCATGATAAAAACTCTCAACAAACTAGGTATTGATGGAACATATCTCAAAATAATAAGAGCTATTTACGACAGACCCACAGCCAATATCATACTGATGGGCAAAAACTGGAAGCATTCCCTTTGAAAATTGGCACAAGACAAGGATGACCTCTCTCACCACTCCTATTCAACATAGTATTGGAGGTTCTGGCAAGGGCAATCAGGCAAGAGAAAGAAATAAAAGGTATTCAAATAGGTAAAGAGGAAGTTAAATTGTCTCTATTTGCAGACGATATGATTGTATATTTAGAAGACCCCATTGTCTCAGCCCAAAATCTTCTTAAGCTAATAAGCAACTTCAGCAAAGTCTCAGGATACAAATCAATGTGCAAAAATTACAAGCATTCTTATAAACCAATAACAGACAAACAGAAAAATCATGAGTGAATTCCCATTCACAGTTGCTACAAAGAGAATTAAATACCTAGGAATACGACTTACAAGGGATGTGAAGGAAGAACTACAAACCACAACTCAGGGAAAAAGAGAGGACACAAACAAATGGAAGAACATTTCACACTTATGGTTAGGAAGAATCAATATAGTGAAAATGGCCAAACTTTCCAAAATAATCTATAGATTCAATGCTATCCCCATCAAGCTACCACTGACTTTCTTCACAGAAATGGAAAAAAATACCTTAAATTTTACATGAAACCCAGAAACAGCCCACATAGTCAAGACAATTCTATGCAAAAAAAATAAAAACAGAAAAAGAAAAAAACAAGATGGAAGCATCATGCTACCTGACTTCAAACTATACTACAAGGCTACAATGACCAAAATAGAATGGCGCTGGTACAAAAACAGATATATAGAGCAATGGAACAGAACAGAGGCCTCAGAAGTAATGCCACACACCTACAACCATCTGATTCTTTGACAAACCTGACAAAACAAGCAATGGAGAAAGGATTCCCTATTTAATAAATGGTGTTGGGAAAACTGGCTAGCCATATGCAGAAAGCTGAGACTGAATTATTTCCTTATACCTTATACAAAAATTGACTCAAAATGGATTAAAGAGCTAAACATAAAATGTAAAACCATAAAAACCCTAGATGAAAACCTAGGCAGTACCATTCAGGACATAGGCATGGGCAAAGACTTCATGACTAAAGCAACAAAAGCCAAAGTAGACAAATGTGATCTAATTAAAATAAGAGCTTCTGCACAGCAAAAGAAACTATCATCAGAGGGAACAGGCAACTTACAGAATGGGAGAAATTTTTTGCAGTCTAGCCATCTGACAAAGGGCTAATATCCAGAATCTACAAAGAACTTAAATTTACAGGAAAAAAACAACTCTATCAAAAACTGGGTGAAGTATATGAACAGACACTTCTCAAAAGGAGACATTTATGCAGCCAACAAACATATGAAAGAAAGCTCATCATCACTGGTCATTAGAGAAATGCAAATCAAAACCACATTGAGATACCATCTCTTGCCAGTTAGAATGGCGATCATTAAAAAGTCAGGAAACAACAGATGCTAGAGAGGATTGTGGAGAAATAGGAACACTTTTACAATATTAGTGGGAGTGTAAATTAGTTCAACTGTTGTGGAAGAGAGTGTGGCGATTCCTCAAGGATCTAGAACTAGAAATAGCATTTGATCCAGCAATCCCATTACTGGGTATATACCCAGAAAATTATAAATTGTTCTATTGGAAAGACACATGCACACACAGGTGTATTACAGCTCTGTTCACAATAGCAAAGACTTGGAACAACCCAAATGCTCATCAATGATAGACTGGATAAAGAAAATGTGGCACATATACACCATGGAATACTATGCAGCCATAAAAAGGATGAGTTCATGTCCTTTGCAGGAACATGGATGAAGCTTGGAACCATTATTCTTAGCAAACTAACACAAGAAGAGAAAACCAAACACTGCATGTTCTTACTCATAATTGGGAGTTGAACAATGAGGACACATGGACACAGGGAGGGAAACATCACACACCAGGGACTGTCAGATGTTGGGACACTAGGGGAGGAAAAACATTAGGAAAAATACCTAATGTAGATGACGGGTGTTGGATGCAGCCAACCACTGTGGCACATGAACACCTATGTAACAAGCCTGCATGTTCAGCACATGTATCCCAGAACTTAAAGTATAATTTAAAAAAAAAGGCACTAAGGTTATTACTGCTTTGTTTCTGTCTTTAAAATCACATGGAAGTACATTAATAATGCAACTTGATTTGGATCCAGAACCTGACCTGGAAGAGACTAACGAATGTGATTTTTAGCTATGCAGCCCCGGGAGACGGAAACACACATTAAAAGGAATGGGGATAAAGAGCAAGGGACAATTGACCCTATTCAGGGCCTGAAATAGTTAAGACATGTCTTCTGTTTTTATTGGTGGTTTTATTGCACCAATATCAGAATTAGAAAAATAAAAACCTTACAGATAATTTCATCCCAACCTTTAATTTTTTAGATGAGGAAATTGAGACCTAGAATATTCAAGTGACCTGCTCCAGAGCCCACAGATAATTAATGGCAAATCTTAATTCCTTGTCTAGAACCTTTTCATTTAACTAATTTGTTTATATCCTCCTATGTTCCAAAGAAAATCTAATGTGTATTACAGACATAAAAAACAATATAGCAGAATAAAATTAGAAAAAAAAGTATTAAATATGAGACCCAATGAAGGGAAGGGAGCATCACACCAAGGAGCCAGGACTTCAGCACATAAAAGTAGATAATTTAGAACCCTGAAGAGCAAAGAGAAAGCAAACACTCATTCTGGGATTGAATCTAATTTAAGGTGCTTGGCTAATGAATTTAACCTCAATTTTTATATGTTAAAAAGGTTTCTTTATATTTTAGCATAATTATAATAATTCCTTAGTTTAAAAAAAGATTAAAAATAATAGTGATTTTTAAATGCTAGGTTTTGTTGTTGTTGTTGTTGTTGTTGTTTTCCCCAGAGAAGCCAAAAGGCTAAATCACTGACGCAGCAGTGATTTGTTCCATGGAGGCGGTAACATTACCCTTAAATGATTGGAAGAGGAGATGCCAGTATCTGGAATGAACATAGGTCAGCATTTCACAGTCAAGGGCTATCTACGCATGTCAGAATTGTCAGCTGAAGGCTGCAGAGATGATTTGAGAGGGAGTGACATGCTAAGCAGCAGTTTGATTTCATGATTAATTTAGAATTGGCAAATAAAATTGCCTGTCAATAACCAAATAACAAAAATAGAAGAAATACCAAGTGTAAATTATGAGCTTTGTGTTTCTCTACAATGTATTTTGGAAAATTAATAAATTACAATAAAAATTACAATATATTTTGGAAGTTAATAATTTCTTTTATTCTTACCACCTAGCTCCCTTCCTCCACATTAATTTTTTTTCCCTAGAATGCAATTTGGTGTTCTCTCCAACCTGTTCTAATTGCAATTATACCCGGGGGAAGTTATCTTTTCAAGTGCCAGAAAATAAGTTAGTGCCCAGGGGAATGGCAAAGCTGGAAATGTGATGAGAGTAATCACCAGACCAGTTTTTTCTCCTGCAGAACGAAAGAAGGTTTGGGAAGATGGTATCACCCACAAGTCTCACATAGGAAGCCCTAGTGTTCATTTTCACAAGAAAATAATTGTCCTGCATTCTTTGGATCATCTGACAAACTGCTTTCTGGTGTATTGATTTGCTGACACACTGAAAAAGTAATAAATCAATAGCCAGCTTTGTTTAGAAAGCAAGGAAAAGTAGTGCTTGCTTGAGGAACCACGTAAGATTAGAATAGGGATTAAGCCCTTGAAATAAAGAAAATAATAATGCATTTGGGAGGACCTTTAATGACCCAACAAGAAGGCCAAATAATAAGAATTGAAGGGAAACTTACATATAGTTAGTCCAGACAAGTCTCGTTTTGCACAGGTTGGTGTTGCAGGCAAGATGCTAACAATCCATAGCTATACTGGAATAGTGGTCCATGAACCAGGTAAGACGGTTAGACATAGTCACATGGGTCAGAATGCTAAGTTCATCCAAGCTCATCTCATAAAGAAAAGAAATAGCTTTGCCATCAGAGAGGCATGATTCTGAATCACAGCTCTGTTATATACTAGCTGAGTTTACCAGAGCAAGTTACTTAAACTCCCTGAGCAACAGTTTCCTCATCTATAAATCTGAAATAACTCCCCTCCCATGCTCTTACAAACATAATGCAATGCTTCAAAAGTGACTGGTACATGATAGTTGATAAATAGTAGCAATTATTGTTAACAAGAAGATTTTTTGAGCCATGGGACTAGACCAGGAGAAAATAGAAAGAAAGTTGAATTTTTTTTTTTTTTTTTTGGTCAATTGAGCAATTTCTAGATTACAGAGAAACTCTTAAGATGGATTAAAGACTTAAACTTTTAAGACCTAAAACAATAAAAATCCCAGAAGAAACCTAGACAATACCATTCACAACAAAGGCATGGGCAAAGACTTCATGACTAAAACACCAAAAACAATGGCAACAAAAGCCAAAATTGATGAATGGGATTTAATT
The DNA here is from genome assembly GCF_049354715.1 of Callithrix jacchus. Taxonomy (NCBI): domain Eukaryota; kingdom Metazoa; phylum Chordata; class Mammalia; order Primates; family Cebidae; genus Callithrix; species Callithrix jacchus. The sequence continues at coordinate 68,843,312 of NC_133507.1, forward strand.
AAAACAAAGAGCTTCTGCACAGCAAAAGAAACTATCATCAGGTGTGAACAGGCAACCTACAGAATGGGAGAAAAATTTTGTAATCTGTCTGACAAAGGGCTAATATCCAGAATCTACAAGGAATATAAACAAATTTACAAATAAAAAAACCCATTAAAAAGTGGGCAAATGATATGAATAGACATTTCTCGAAAGAAGACATTTATGTGGCCAACAAACATATGAGAAAAAGCTCACTGCTCATTAAAGAAATGCAAATAAAAACCACAATGAGATACTATCTCATGCCAGTTCGAATGGCAATCATTAAAGAGTCAGGAAACAACAGATGCTGGAGAGGATGTGGAGAAATAGGAATGCTTTTACACTGTTGGTGGGAGTGCAATTTAGTTCAACTATTGTGGAAGACAGTGTGGTGATTTCTCAAGGATCTAGAACTAGAAATACCATTTGACCCAGCAATCTCATTACTGGGTATGTACCCAAAGGATTATAAATCATTCTATAAATACACATTCACATGTATGTTTATTGCAGCACTAGTAACAAAAGCAAAGGCTTGGAACCAAACCAAATGCCCATCAAAGATAGATTTGATTAAAAAAATGTGGCACATATACACCATGGAATACTATGCAGCCCTAAAAAAGGATGAGTTCATGTCCTTTGCAGGGATATGCATGAAGCTGGAAACCATCATTCTCAGGAAACTAGTGCAGGAAGAGAAAACCAAATACCGCATCTTCTCACTCATAAGTGGGAGTTGAACAGTGAGAACACATGGACCCAGGGAGGAGAACATCACATTCCAAGGTGTGTCCAGGTGGGAAGCTAGAGAAGGGATAGCATTAGGAGAAATACCTAATGTAGATGACAGGTTGATGGGGGCAACAAACCACCATGGCACATGTATACCTATGTAACAAACTTGCATGTTTTGAACATGTATCTTACAACTTAAAGTATAATAATAAGAAGAAGAAAAAGAAAAGCACATCGTAAGTTGCTACAGTCACTGGAGGGAAGTCAATTATTTAGTTGAGGATAATGGTGTCTGATTTATCAGGAGAAAATGATTTGACATTGTGGGAAATGTGAGAAAAGTCATCAAAATATAAAAATGTGGAAATTATTAACTGAATGAGATGAGGTACTTGGTGGTATGTGGGGGAAGGGTATGAAATAAGTTGTCTTTACATAATTGGAGATAGGTGGGTAGGAAATGGTATATCTAGGTTGGAGTTCAGGGATTTGTATCATTCTTTGTGAGGAAAATTACCATTCAAAATAACATCAAAAATTTTTGTAAGCAAGTATTCTTTCTGAATAAAGCGTAAAGGAAAAAAAGGATATTGACAATCAGTTTTACCAAGAAAACTGGGGAAGCTGAAAAGTTAGGCCAGGTAAGAAATTAAAAACTTCCATTTTCTACCTGCCAGTTATCAGGCTACCTAATTCAGTAGGAAATGCAGCAGTGAGGTTTTCGGATGAGACAAATGACTAATTCTAACAAAGGGGAATAACCCCGCATGGCATGAAGTGTTTTAGTCATGAACAAAAACTGGTTTAGTCAGGTATGTCTGAGTGAGCCTTTAGGTAATCATAGCACAATTAAGTCCAGCATTTTAGCAAGGTGGGGTAAAGCCACAGACACTGATTTAAATACAACTCATGCACAGATCAGAGAAACTTGGCTGAAATGGATTTTAAAATAATTTTTTAAAAAGCCTAGAGGCTAACTAAAAACATTAATGCAAACACCTGAAAATTGTTTGCCAAAAATAAATCAAAATGTCCAGGTATTAGGGGTGAACTAAAGATTAAGGGACTAAATAAATAATTTTAGAAGCACATTGCAAAGTTTTCTGAAATCAGTAATAAGATTATTTTTAAATACATCAAGTTACAAGCTATGTAGATACAGAAAAGTTACACATGTGGATAACAAAGAAATAATACAGATCCAATGAATTCATTTGTTTTTCTCCTGACTAGAAAAGTGATCAGCATATAAAAAAAATTAATTCAGAAAAGACAGATTTTTCTCCCTTTTTCTGACTTTTTATTTTCTGAAAAATTTGAGAACACTACAAATTTGTAATGGAACCCAGTTTTAAGGAAAACTGCTTCAAAAAGTTCCATAGTTGTTTTTTTTTTTTTTTTAAATTTCAAAGGAATATGGTAGAGAAAGATGTCAAGGCTGGACTCCATTTCCAAATTAATACCGGAAGCAGGTACTTGTGAGCTATGAAGGAAAAAGTCAGGGTACAGCAAGATCACTGGAAGTGGCTGATACCCACCCAATATCTTCTAATGGACTCCGGATAGAGCAATTGTCCAAGACATAACAGCAGTGCATTTGGCCACTGTGGCAGTGGCTGCCATGTGACTCCAAATACTTTGGGAGTAGTGGTTAGAACCTGCTGGTAAGCCTATAAAGTCTGTGATGAAAGCTGGGATTCCAAATATCCAACAGGTGAAATATTTTTGGAGGGTCTGGCAACAATGCTAGTACAAAGAAAACCGTGTCTTATTAATCTGCTAGTTATTTCTAGAAACAGTTTTATTAAATTTTTTTTTTCAATCATGAAAGCAATATATCCTCATTGGGAAGGAAAGGAAATACAGAAAATTATAAAGAAGACAATAAAAATCAGGTATCATCATCCTACTACTCAGCAATACCCATAATAATGTCTTGAAGTGTATGCTTACAGTTTCCCCTATACATGTTTTCTGTCTTTTGTAAATTTTGCATAAAAAATAAGACAGTACTGTCTTGTAGTATGTATCTTTCACATAAAAACATACAAAATGCAAATCTTTCTATGTCAAAAAATATAGCTATATATTGTTTCTAATAGTGGTATTGCTTGGATATTAAGTAGTTTATGCAACTAATCATCTATCTTTTAAATATGTAAATTATTTCAAGTTGCATAACAAATTATTTACTTTAAAAATTGGTTAGATATTTGGCATTCAGTATATTCTTTATATGTATTAATCCATACCTATTTCTGAATCATATTATACTCTCAGAGTATAATATGCTCTGTGTGGCATCTAGCATATCAGACAATAATAGTATCTTTATCCATTCCCTGGAAGAGAAAACAATGAAAAGCCAAACATCTTTGCTTATTTCTTAGGATAAATTTCTAGAAGTTGAATTCCCAGGCCAAAGGGAATGCACATTTTTAAGGCTTTTGCTGCATACGGCCGAATTGGCCTCTTGAAAGGTAAACCAGTTCACACCCACATGCCATTTCCTCACACTCTTCTCAACACTGTATAGATCACCATTCTATTTAATCTTTATGAAGCTGGTAGGTTAAAAAATGCATCTCATCCTAATTTGCAGTCCTTCAATTACTAATGATGTTGACTATCTTCTTACAGCTATTTGTCTTTTTCTTTTTCTTTATTTTATTTTATTTTTTTGAGACGGAGTTTCGCTCTTGTTACCCAGGCTGGAGTGCAATGGCGCAATCTCGGCTCACCGCAACCGCCGTCTCCTGGGTTCAGGCAATTCTCCCGCCTCAGCCTCCTGAGTAGCTGGGACTACAGGCACCCGCCACCATGCCCAGCTAATTTTTTGTATTTTTAGTAGAGACGGGGTTTCACCAAGCTGACCAGGATGGTCTTGATCTTTTGACCTCGTGATCCACCCACCTCGGCCTCCCAAAGTGCTGGGATTACAGGCTTGAGCCACCGTGCCTGGCCCTGTCTTTTTCTTAGGAATTGTTAATACACATTCTTTCTGTGAAGTTTCTTGGGGAGTATTATGTGGTGCAAACAATGGGAGAATCCACTGATTTAATTTATTTTTATAAGACTATTAAGTTTCTTGGAGGAAAGGCCTTATCAGCAATGAGTTGGTCTCCTGGACTCACTGCTGATTTGTGTTAAAGGTAGGGCCTTAACTTGTAGGGAAAGTTGGAGTCAACATCGTAAAATATGATCAGAAAAGGAAAGGGTGCCATGGGCTTAATGATACACTGTTGGGAGCAGAATACAGGAATGGCTCCTGAGACTGTGTGAACACATAGAAAATGGTAGCTAAGACTAAAACATTACTGGTAAAGTATTATAGTGGTGGCAGGAAACGCTTCCTTCAAATACTTCCAAAAACATTTCACTTCTCAAAGTTTTAAAAAGCCAAATGTTCAATGTTTTCCAGATCATTGCTTTTTTAAAAAATTTAATTAACATACAGTAAAATAGACTTTTTCATGGTGTTAATTCTATGAATTGTAACACATGCGTAGATTTAACCAACACCACAATGAGAATGTGGAAACTTACATCTCCCCGCAAAACTTCTTCGTGCTACCCTTTTGTACCCACACCTGTCCTCTTGGCAACTACTGGTCTGTTTTCAGTCACTTTAGTTTTGTCTTTTCAACAGTGTCATATAATTTTGTATTCCCATCAGCAATATATGAGTGATCCAGTTTTCCATTTCCTCACCAGAACTTGGTATTGTTAATATTTTTTATGTTAGCCATTTGGATAGGTGTACAGTGGTATGTCATCATCATTATAATGTGTGTTTTTCTAGTGGCTAGTGATGTTGAGCATCTTCTATTTGCCACCCATATCTCTCCTCTGGATAAGTCTCTGTTCAAATCTTTTGCCTATTGTTAAATTGGGATATTTCCTTACTGTTGAGTTTTGAGAATTTTTTTATACATTCTGGATATGTAGAGACTCCCCTCACTTCTTATTTCCAATATCCCCTGGGGATATCCAACTTTCAAAATGCAGACTTCTAAATTTTTATAGGTCCTTTGTAGGATATGTAATTTGCAAATATTTTCTCAGTTCTTCTATTTTCTTAACAGTGCCCTTCACAGAGCAAAAGTGTCAAATTCTGGTGAAGTCTCAGGATCTGTCTTGAATATGCTATGTGGATGCTGGTGAATGATTGAAACTCCCAATCTCAAGCTCCCCCTCATCTCATACCTATATAGTATCTGGTCTCCACATCCAATTCTCTGGACTACCCCTTCACTCTCCTGCTCACAAAAGTCAAATTCCATTGTTAATTACATAACGCAAATAAATACTTGATTTACTTTTAACATCAATTCAGCATTAGGCAGGCTTATTATGTATTTATGCATATATATATTTACCCTTTTCTGAGTCATATACCTTAGGGAAGTAGACACTTGGTCTTCTATTCTTGCCTGAACAACACCTGGAATATCAGAAAATGACAGAGTATCATCACTGGAAGGACTTAGAACCCTGGTAATAAACATGTGGCCTGTGGATCAGCAGCATCAGCATTGCCCAGTAGAAAGTGAAACTCTCTGACCCTACCCCAGGCCGAAGAGTTAGAATTTGCATTTTAATAAGATCCCCAGGTGCATATTAAAGTTTTTGAAGCAGAGCTTAACAGCTCATCTGGTTCTTACTCTTACTTTCCAAAGAAAGATACTGAAGCCTAGAGAGAACAAGGCTGGTCTTCCAGGTCAGCTGCAGGTAGGGCTACAACCAGGGTGAGAACCTAGCCTTCTTTCTCCACGGACATTGTGTTCTGCACAGCACCACCTGCCTCCAGCATTTTGGATGACTGTACATCTTAGCCTGTATGGGAAGCATCAACATTTGTCTTAATGCGGTCTTTCTCCAAAAAGACTTCCCTCAATTCTTATTTCCAATATCCCCAGGGATATCCAACTTTCAAAATGCAGACTTCTAAATTTTTATAAAGAAATGAACTAAACACTCTTTGGGGAAATAAAGTTTTTTTTTTCCCCTTGCATTTGTTTACTTCTCTGTAAGCTCCTGAGATGGCTAACACACTAGTTGTTAATCACACCATCTGTTCAAACAGCACTTCTAAATCATTCGATTCATACTTTTCTTTTTAAGGAATTTTTTTTTTCTGAACAATATGTTTGTGCCTGTGTTACTCCCATCATTTGGCAATGCAGTTTGAGCTATTTAAACTTTCCTATTTATTGTCAATGGCTTTTCAATCAGCAAATATTTTTTAAATGTGCATACACCACCAAAAGCTGTGTCTACTAACTTTTCAAACATTGAAAACAGTAGAAAAATCTGTTCCAGTCTGTCTGCTGTCAAATTTTTAACCATCTGATTATATTTCAATGAAGTGTTTAGGAAGATGATTTATCTGGCTGACCCTGGGAAATTTTCCTCATTGGCCCTGAAGATGGCAGTGCTGTGCAATTCAGTACAACTTCTTACCTTTTTTTTTTTTTTTTTCTTCTCCCCTCCTCTAAAAGGAATTTCTGGAATGGCAGAAAGTGGGGGAGGATTCACTAAATCTGAACCTTCTAACACTTAGCATAAACCTCTTCTGAACTCTGGGACAGTTAGGTTTATCTTTGGGTTCCTTTTTGTTGTTGTTGTTTAAAGCTGTATCCAATGCGTTTCCTGTTTCCAGTCCAGATTAGAAATGGAAATAGTTTAAAGGTTATTCTCATATCATGGGTAACCAGGAAGTGCTTATACAGCTTACTGAGAAGCTGATTTTCACAAGACTGCTTAGTTTTAAAAACAAACAAAAAATCTAACAAAGGCCCAATCCAAGATAAGCAGGAGCTAAGAATACTGGCGATTCTGAATTCCTACTGGGACCACATCTCTGGAAGCCTGCCTCTCCTGGTTTCCTTTTCTTAACCACGGAGGCCTGCTGCCTGCTGACATTCTTTACATTTCATTAGCGGGGTCTGGAGAAGTGGGTTTAGAGGGACACATGCTCAGGCTTCAGGCAGGAGAGACCAGAGGGTAATTTCTTGGTCCTGTCATTGTTAGGGTATGGACATGGGAACAGAGGTGGGGACAGGAGTGTGTAGATTCACCCAACTTGTTTTTGGGATTCTCAAAGTTCAGTGACAATTCAGCTAGCCAGAAAACATTTATTAAAAACAATTAGGGGAGAGGGTTTATATTAAGTGTTGTTATGAATAAAAATAACCAGCAATGTTACGTGTCATAAGCCAATTCCCTTGCTAAATATTGTAGCAACATCTCATTTAATCTTCACCCACAACTGTGTGAGATAGGTAATATACTTGTTTTTTAATTTAACATATAAACTGAGGGACAGAGGGGATAGGAAATGTGGTTAAGGTCCTATACTTGTATGTAAAGTTGTTAAGTAAAATGGCCTATGCATTACCTAGGGCACTCCTCAAAGTGTGGTACCTAGACCTACACCATCAGCATCACTGGGGAACTTGTTAAAAAGGCAAATTCTCTGTCTGTACCCTGGACCTGCTAAATCTGAAACACCAGTGGTGGAGCCTGACCATATGTGTTTTAACAAGCCCCCACAAGTGATTCTTATACACATTATTGTATGAAAACCACTGAAGTAGGTAGTTATCTATAGTAACTTGGCAGAAAATGATGGAACTCCAGTGCCAAAATGCATGCTGTGGAAGGAAATTTCTCACTAGTTGCCAGTTTGAAGGATGGACAGGTAGCACAGCACAGCCCTAATGTACGTCCTTGTTTGGGTGAAGGCTGGCTGGTTTTAAACTTGCTTTTACTCATGTCCTTGAGGTGAATGGCATCTTCCAGGAGGACCTTTCTCTCACATCACTTCCCACCACCTATTTTCCCAACCCTCCCCCCAGGCCTGGGGAATTCTTGGCTTTGAGGGGGTGAAGGGATCGGAGATGGAGGTATAAATGAGGACAACTACCAAGAAATCATCTCATTTTCTTCTAAACCTTTCATCTCAGTCTTTGAAAGTCCAAAGCCAGGAAAATATTCCTTTCTTTTCTACTTTCTGTGATCTTATCCTCTATCAGACAATGAGCTTAGAATAGGTAGAATGGAAGGTGAAGAAAGATAAAAGTAGGAAGAATATACTGCTTAGTGTTTCAAAATTATTGCAACACACTGGAATGCAAACTACTAGGTTTTCATATTCCTCCTAAAAATGCCTTGGGCAGAGATTCAGCACACAGAAACTAGAGGTAGCTCTGAGTTGTTGAAAGTGATTTGAGAAGCTCCACTTACATCTTCTTAGATGTAAGAAAAAAATCTTTCTTCTATCAAGGATCTAATGTAACTTGTTTCTTCTTAGAAGTTTGTTCTTTTAAGTAAAGCTGGGCTCTATCTTGGCGTTTATTATTTAGAATGCAAATTTCTTCCTAGAGAATACCCCTTAGTTTGCCAGATGCTTGCTGGGAATACCCTTCTCTTTCTTTCCATCTGTCCTCTCTAAATCCCTCCTTCAGCATCCATCTTAATTCTAAACTATTCTTTTAAATATTTGCTGATCATTCCAGCCAGTATTGCTTTCTGTCTTTTCTTACCACTCATATCACTTACACGTTCACTTTAGAAAACTTCTTTTATACTGCCTTCCTTACTTTATCTTCTATTTCAAGTCAGATAATTTCATGTGTAAACATGTTTTGTCTCCTTTACAATATTATAATTTTTCAGGGATGTGAATCCCTGAAAGATTAAGGAGGAAACATCTTCCTCTCTATCACTTCATGATTACACGAATGCTGAGGTTATTATTTTATATTAAGATTGTGTTATACTGTGGATCTGAATTTGGGACTAGGTCATACCCACACCAGGGATGCACACAGCTGAAAAGTAAGGTTAAGCCTAGTGTCTGTCACTAGGGGAAGGAACATATGTATTAGACCAGCACAGATGGTGCAGGAGAGAGAAAGGGAGTGCTGTCCTGAGCTTAACTTTGAGGGAGGGTTGAGATATCTATGGTGTGTAGAAGTGAAGGGAAGGTGGGGAGATTGTGGTCTTGAGGTGTATTAAAGCCAGTATCTGTCACATAAAGGTGTCTACTTAAAGTTATTTTTAAATGATGCTCAGAGACTTTTTGGGGGTTCCAGAAGTTTCCAGGGAGGCCTCTCAGGGATTACCTTAAGATGAAGGAGGGTCAGTAGAAAAGTAGAACCTGAAGGAGTTTATCTCTTCACTTACTAGAGTAGCTCCAAAGTTTTCTGTTTGATTTGTTAGGGTTTGTGTAAGACTCTGCTTGAAATAAAGGTTTTTCCTGCTGAAAAAAGACTAGGAGTGACAAATTGTTTTCTTTGTAATCTGAATTGTTTTGATTTCTGCATTCTCAACTTATTTATTTATTATTTATTTAAGACTGGGTCTTGTTCTGTTGCCCAGGCTGGAGTGCAGTGGCTTAATTTTGGCTCAATCCTGCCTTGACCACTGGGTCTCAAGTGATCCTCCCAGCTCCACTTCCTCCCGAGTAGCTGGAACCCCAGGTGAAGTCACCACTTATGGCTAATTTTGTTTACTTTTTGTGGAGACAGGGTTTCACTATGTTGCCCAGGCTGGTCTCAAACTCCTGTACTCAAGCAATCCTCCTGCCTTGGCCTCCCAAAATGCTGGGATTACAGGCATGAGCTGCTGTACCCAGCAACTCTCAATATTTATTTTTCTTTATTCTTGGAATTTTGAGAAGCTTGGTTGAAAGCATCTCAACTAAGCAATGGGACAAGTTTTTGCCCACACAGAGTTTACTCTCAGAGGTGACCATGGGGGTGACAAAGGAAACTAGAGGGAAAAGCCTCCAGGGTGAAGGCAACATCAGCAAGAGGGGGGAAAAATTCATTCAGGTCACACAACTCCTTCCCTCTGTGTCTCTCCCTGCCCTGATTTTTTATTTCAGTGCTAAAGAAAGTTTATTATAAAGATGCTATATATCTATAAATATATACATATATTTCTTTTCCATATATAAATACTTCTTGAATTAAGAGTTCTGGTGCTTTTAAAGAGATATCAAAAGTAGGGGAAAGAATACAAAAAAGAATAGATCATTGAAGATGAACTTTTCTTGTTTACAGACAGTTGCAAGGAAATACCAATGTCAGACATGAAAATCTGCACCCAACTCTTCCCCTGCTGCCCACCTTCACCGTTCCCCTCCCACCCAAGCTAGAAGGAACATTTGGTCTTATTAAGGGTGATATTTTCAAGAACCATAACACAAAATCTGACAGTGCCTTAACAGTGGAGTGCAGTCCATTTTAATGCCAAACTGGGTCGTGGAATTCTGATGTTTGGATTCTTTTCAGGGAGTCAATGGGTATATGTGATTTCATTTCAGACTCTGATGGTTGCTCAGACTGCTTCGAAAAGCAGGCTGTCATTCCATTTTTTATATTAATGCTTTAGGGAAATCTCTTTTGGCTTTCCTTGGTAAAGAGATTTTAAAAAAGGAAAGACATTTTGCAGCAGTGGCAACAGTGACAATGGCGGCTGAGCAGCCACCTCTGCCCCAGCTGCTGCCATGCTTCATAAAACTACCCCAAATGGGGGAGTACATTTAGCAGAATGATCAATTCGCTGCTGCCATATCACTTCTATTTATAATCTTGGCACAGCTACAGATTTCAAGGGTTTTTGAAGACAGAAGAACTTGCTACATGAAGTGATTTTAGCTCTGATCTTTTCAGAGTTTGAATTCAAGGGAGTGGGATTTTCCAGCCTCTAATGGAATTGATGTTCCTGAGGAACACAACAAGCTTCCTGCTCACAGGTGATGACTTTTAATACAGGCAAGGAAGAGGCTCACAGGGGCCTTTCTTCTAAGGAATCTTTTTATGATGACAGTAAGTTTATAACATAGAGGTATATTTAATGTATTTTAAAGTGTTTATCCACAGATAATGTCCTTAAATCACCTAAGGGTTTGTCTCACACATCTTTCTCTGTCTTGCCTCAAATTATTCATTTCCAATACTGGCCTCTGTTAATTAAATGGTATGTCTATGGGGGGCATTTCCACTTGAATGATAATTAATGTGTTTTTTCTCAATCCAGCTGCCCATGAACTCTAGTAGATAAATTGTTTTTTTATATATTTTACATATTCAAGGCTGGCTTGGATAATGATGTCCTGCTCAAATTAAAAAAGAAAAAGAATAAGAAACATCATCCAACACATAAGCTCTCTTCTTTACCCTTTTACAATCTGGGTATGTTGGAGAGGAAGAAAAATATTCATAAATAAGAGCACCAAAATGCCACAGTAACCATGGTGGAAGCTACATTGACCTTTTGGTTGATTTTCATAATCATTTTACATCCTTGCCTGTGTCCCCTAGTGTTTTATAAGCATATGGTTTCTGAGACATGTATAAATTAAGATTAGGTTATTTAAATATATTTGGTTCCAGAAATATGCTAAACTTGTGACAAATTTACTTTGCAATGCACAAAGTCTTCTTTTTGATTTTATGTATGCTTCTAATGCTTTTTTAATGGGAGACAGAATGCATTATAGTGGTTAAAGGCATAGGATCTGACATGAGACCTGCATTCGAATCTTGACTTCACCACTTGGCAACTAGGAGACCTTAGATGAGTTCTTAACCTATTTGTACCTGTTTTTCCTCATCTATAAAGTGAGAAGAATATCTCTCACATAGGGCTATTGTGATGATTAATACTATTATTTTTATAAAACAAATAGAACAATGCCTGGAAGACACTACTAACTACAAGAACTATTAATCAGTATTCACAAAAGGAAATATTATAACATTTAAGCAGATTTACTGGAAAAATTGCAAAAATGTGTCTTGTTTTATACCACACTCTCGATCGATTGATAAAAGTCTCAGAAAGTGAAATTTTAGCTCCAGCATACTATAATTTCAGCAGATGAATAGTGTGGACATCAGATTTGTAGTTTTAATATATGTGTACCTTGAAGAGAGGAGCTATCAATCTAAATGGCAATACAGGGGAGAATTGCCCATCCCAATAGGTGAGCGTCTAAAGGGGAGCTTCATCCTACCCCAAGGGAAAGGAGTGGCCTTGGGGCAAAATTCCCATCAGAGTACCTTCCTTAAATAAACCCTATTATTTTTCAGTTCTGACTTGTCCTCCTCTTACCCAGAGTAAAAATGATATAAAAATTACATAGCTAGGAAAAATTTAAAAAACGTTGTCTTTACACTGCCTACTCCTGATTTAGAATAACATTAGGAAAAGTGACATTGAAACTGGGTTATTCCACCTGCTGATGCCAAGTATGTTTAGAGAACTTTAACCTGGCTTGATCATTGATAATGGGACCTGCGTCGGGGAGCTTCTAAAGCAAAATGTTAGCATTGTTGCACAATAAATATCCAGAAAGGAAATTGAGATCATTACAGTTAGGGAAGCTTTAGCGAGAAACAGGTAAACTGGAATTGCTTTCGAAAAGAACTGTCTTCAGAGCTTTAGAAATGCTATTAGATGGTCATTTTTTTTCAATGCTCCCAAATTTGCTTAAAGAAATTAGGAACTCACAGATTGACCTAGTTTATGAAATACTTCTGAGTGCTGAGACCTGTGTCATGCACCTTATATTTTATTTTGTGAAATCATTTTGTAATCTTAATTAATATTTTCAACTTTAAAGCTGAGGAAGCTGAGGTTCAGACACAAGGCTGGTATGTAAGTGAAGCTGGGATTCAAACCCAGGTTGTCCAATATAAGTCCATGAGCTGTCTTAAACACTCTATTCCCTTTATGATCTCACAGAAAGTATAATAATGAGAGTTGATAGGTATCTATACAGCTTTATCATTAATTCTAAGACCTAAGAAATAGTTATGCTGTGAGATTTCCATGGGTATTAGTAATAATGCCAACAATTGGACTAAAATGTCAAATGGCAAATTTTACCACACTGGGAAATCATAGTCTCCTCTCACAATTACTGAGATCAATTTTCTTCTGTTGAAGAAGTGGGCAAATCGCACAGATGAAGCTAGTCTTGAATGGAAATGTTCCAGTAATATTAAGGATCAGTAGTAGCACCTGGAGAAAAACACAACAAAGCTACTGCCGATGCTGGGCACTGCACTGACCTGATATTTGAAACTGTGAGTTTCACAGTCTGCTTAATAATTAAAGCAATTTATCTTCAAGTGAATCTAGGCCATTTTGTTATTTCCACATGAAATTCTTGGGGAATAGAGGTGCCTATAGAGAATCTCTGTTGTGTAAACACTATTATGGAAAGTACGTAGGTAACTCTTGAAATGCTATATGGCCACTAGAACTTTGTCCACTATCAGAACTAATGCCACTACAACTGACTGGAAAAGACTTAGACACTGTTAGCAAGGTAACTTACCAGAGGGTTGCCACCACTTTGCAGAACATGCAGTGTAGATGAAACAATAGTAATAGAAGTCTTTATCCTGTTCCAAAGGCCAAACAAACAAGATACAATAGTGACTTCAAAGGCTAAAGAATTCTGAAATTATACGGTATGCCATTTGAAGACAGATTTGCTCCATCCAGTTTGATAGATACTAGCCAGTAGCATGTTGGCTATTGGGCCATTGAAATGCAGCTAGTTCAAATTGAAATGTGCTGCAAGTGTAAACTATATACCAGATTGAAAGACTTAGCATGGAAAAAGAATGTAAAATATCTCAATAAAATATCTTGTTAAAATGATATTTTTGATATATTGGTTTAATTGAAATATATTAATAAATGTATTTGACCTGTTTCTTGTAGTTTTTTAAATTGTGACTACTATAAAATTTCAATTGCATATGTAGCTCACATTGTATTTCTTTTTTAAAAAATTTATTTATTGTATTTTAAGTTCTGGTATACATGTACAGATTGTGAGAATTGTTACACATGCCATGGTGGTTTGCGGCATCCATCCCCCCTCACCTACATTAGGTATTTCTCCTAATGTTATCCCTTCCCAATCCCCCCACCCCCTACTATCCCCCCTTAGGCCCCCCACTCCTCAACAGGCTCTGGTGTGTGATGTTCCCCTCCCTGTGTCCATGTTTCTCATTGTTCAACTCCCAATTTTGAGTGAGAACATGCGGTGTTTGGTTTTCTGTTCCTGTGTCAGTTTGCTGAGAATGATGGTTTCCGGCTTCATCCATGACCCTGTAAAGGACATGAACCCAATCCTTTTTTATGGCTGCATAGTATTCCATGGTGTATATGTGCCACATTTTCTTTGACCAGTTTATCATTGATGGGCATTTGTGTTGGTTCCAAGTCTTTGCTATTGTAAACAGTGCCAAAATGAACATACACGTGCATGTGTCTTTATAGTAGAATAATTGATAATCCTTTGGGTATATACTCGGTAATGGGATTGCTGGGTGAAATGGAATTTCTGTTTCTAGATCCTTGAGGAATTGCCACACTGTCTTCCACAACATTTGAACTAAGTTACACTCCCACCAACAGTATAAAAGCATTCGTATTTCTCTACATCCTCTCCAGAATCTGTTTTCTCCAGATTTTTTAATGATCACCATTCTAACTGGTGCTCACATTGTATTTCCATCGGCAATGCCAGTATGTAATCTATACCAGCAGCAGGTGAGGAATGAAGATAGCTTTGTCCCACATCATGGACAGTGAAGGACTCTAACGAAGTCAGAGGGAATATTTGTCAGCCTCATTATCTCTATTGGTTTTGAGTTTTTAAAATGTCATTAATTCTGCTATTATCTTTATTACAGCTTTTCTTCTACTCTCTTTGCATTTATTCTTTTCATCTTCCAGTCTTCAATGGAATTCTTAGCTCATTTATTTTTTATTTTTCTTGTTAAGTAAACTCACTTAAGGCTAAAATATTGCTGTAGTAACATGCACAAAATTTTAGCATATAGAACACTATTATTGTTGTATAATTTCAGAGTTTTTTGTTTTGTTTTTGAGAGGGGCTTTTGCTATGTTGCCTAGGCTGGGCTCAAGTGATCCTCCCACTTCAGCCTCCTGAGTAGATGGAACTACAGGCACATGCCACCACATCTGGCTAGGTTTTTTTTTTTTTTTTAAAGAATTTCCTCATTATGATTTCCTCTTTGATTAGCACGTTATTTTTGTGATATAGATATGTAATACAAATAGCTTTGTGGCCTGGTATGTAGTCATTTTTTTCAGATAGTTCCACTTAGGCTTGAAAAGAAAGTATGTTTTCTGTTTTTCTATTTATTACATATAGGTTTATATGTATAGAATATCTTTTAGATTAGCTCTTTAATTGTGTTGCTGAAATATTTTATAAATATTCAGTATTTTTCTTTTCTCTGCCTGCTATATTAGATCCTGAGAAAGGTAAATGAAAATCTCCAACATGATTGTAGATTTGCCAATTCCTTTTTATAATTTTATCATTTTTACTTTATGTATTTTGGGACTATTGTTAAGTACATAAAAGTTCATGACTATTTTGTTTTCTTTTTCTTTTCTTTTCTTTTCTTTTTTTTTTTTTTTTTCAGATGGAGTTTCACTCTTATTACCCAGGCTGGAGTGCAATGGCACAATCTCAGCTCACTGGAACCTCCGCCTCCTGGGTTCAGGCAATTCTCCTGCCTCAGCCTCCTGAGTAGCTGGGATTACAGGCACGCGCCACCATGCCCAGCTAATTTTTTTGTATTTTTAGTAGAGACGGGGTTTCACCATGTTGACCAGGATGGTCTCGATATCTTGACCTCGTGATCCCCCCGCCTCGGCCTCCCAAAGTGCTGGGATTACAGGCTTGAGCCACTGCACCCGGCCCTATTTTGTTTTCTTACTGAATTGTTCTTTTTATCTTATGTATCTATGTTTCTATTAATGCCTCTTGGCTTAAAACTCTATGTCGTTTGATTTAAATATTACAGTACCAGCTGTCTTGATCAGTATTTACCTGGTTGATGTTTGTCCATCCCTTCTCGATCATTAAGGTTGGGGTGCATCTCTGTTTTTTTGTTTGTTTGTTTTGCTTTTTTAGAGACAGAGTCTCACTCTGTCACCCAAGCTGGAGTACAGTGGTGCAATCATCATAGCTCACTGCAGCCTTGAACTCAAACTCTTGGGCTCAAGTGATTCTCTTGCCTCAACCTCCTGAGTAGCTGGGAATACAGATGTAAGCCACCATGCTACTTAAAAAAATTTTTTTTATGGAACTGGGTTGTCATACATTGTCCAGGCTGGCCTTGAACTCCTGGCCTCAACCAATCCTCCTGCTTCATCATCTTAAAGTGCTGGGATTATAGGAATGAGCCACCATACCCAGCCTGTGTGTATCTCTTAACATAAAAAAATAGCTGGATGCTGTTCTCTTTTTAAAAAATCCTATTTGGGTGAATTTAACCTTTTATATTTATTATGATTATTAATATATTAATGCTTATTTGTCCTATCTATTTTATGTTTCTTTCTCTTTCCTTGGTTCCTATTGAATTCAGCAAATTTTATTCTCTCTGCTTCCTCTCAAATAATTTGTAATTATACATTTGGTTTTTGCTCCTTATAGTGGTTAGCTTTTAAGTTTCTTTTTTAATTTTTTGAGACAGTGTCTCACTCTGTCACCCAGGCTGGAGTGCAGTGGTGCAATCATGGCTCACTGTGATCTCAAACTCCTGGCCTCAAGTGGTCCTCCCCTCCTGGCCTCCCAAAGTGCTAGGGTTCAGGCCTGAGCCACTGCAACTGGTCTAGCCTTTAAGTTTCTAACATGCATATCCAACTTAACAAAATGTAAATCTGACCAAGTTCTCTATCTTCTTCCTGAGCAAATGTCAGGACTTAGAATGATTATTCCATCCAAACTTTATTTAGATTTACAAACATGCTTACTAGCTTCTTTTTCTCATCACTATTTCTTGTGTCTACTATTTTCTTCTAAGATTACCTCCTTTCTTACTGAATAATGCTATTTCTTTTTTAATTAAAAAAAAATTTTTTTTCGTTAAGCTTCTATGACTAGTAAATTCTTTCAGTCTTTATATCTAGTTACTTTCACTTGACATAATTCAACTGGTGGATAGTTACTTCCCTTTACCACTTTGAAAATATTACTTCATTACATGGTAGCATCTGTTGCTGCCAATAGGACCTCTTCTGTCAGTGTATGTTGTCCTTCTATGCACATGGAATGACATTTTAAACTCCTTTGTTTGTGATAGCTCCAAAGCCCCTGCCCTAGTAGGTTTCATATCCATTAAGAATACAAACCATGAGCTGCTTTGGCTTAAGATTCTATTCACTTCTCTGATTTTTGTTGCTCTTTTTACACTCAAGGATTTCACACTTTGGATTTGGCCAAGTAGCTAAATTTTGTTATTGTTGGAGTTTAATTTTTCCACAAAGGAGAGTTCTTTACTGTCAATTCAGTCCTCCATATTGACTAGACATTCTTACTTACCTCATTACTGCTGCATTCCATAGCCTCTAGAGGTGAGGTACTCCAGATGGTAAAGACCAACAAAGATGCCCACCCGACACAATGGGCTTTGACCTACTGCCTGGAAGTTAGAGTCATGAAAATTAATTAAAAGAGTCAAAGGCTCAGGGCACATATACTTGCTGAGAGCCCTCATGATGCCCCCCTGATGTTCTAGTTGAGGGGAAAGGAAAGACCTTTCACCTTGGCAGGCTGCTCTTTTAGACAGATTTCTATTTTGAATACTCCCTGCCTGGCATTTCTAACATGGATTCTACATCTGGTTTCTGAGACATGCCTCTTTGACCCGATGTGGGAGTGAATTGCATTTATACCCCAGCTGCATCCCTCTCTGTGCTGCCGTGGACTGCTTGCAATTTATCAGTTGGGTCTAGTTCCTGTTGACCAAACCTTACAAATTCAGGGGACACACACTTCTGAGAGAAGTGGCAGCAACTCCTTCTACTGGAGAAGGATAGGATAATGGGAATTTTCAGCTTGCTCCAGAAAACCTTTTCACAAAATTCCCTCTCTCTCTGCCCTTTGACCTTTCCTAATCTTCCTGCAGCTTAACGATTTAAACTTTCTTCAGCACCTGCTCTGACATATTCACATGATTTCATTATCCCATTCTCTTTATTCTCACCTCTCTTTACTCATACTTAACAATACCCCGGTATTGAATTTTAAGGTTCTGATATCTTTCACATTTTAGTGCCTATTTATTCTAGTAACAGTAACTTGTGAGTTATTAAAAATATCTAAAATTTACCATCATTCTTCTTGAGATTCTCCTTTAGTATTTGTTATTATGGAATATTTTTTCTTAAAAGTGGAAGTGCCTGTGATCTATGACCACCTACTAGGACATAATTTTTTAAAAAATTTGAATGGAGGTTCTTAGGGGAACAAAAATCACTTTTGTGGTGGCCATAATGTTAATTCTAACTTTGAAAGATTGGTTTTTACATGGTAGGCATTATATAAATATTGCTGAATAAGGGAGTGAGAAGGAAACAGTCTGAAACTTATAACACCTGTCCTTGAATTGAAGAAGTATTAGAAAGCATTGGAGGAACTGTTAACTTTTAAATTTCAAAGAGGAACAAAACTTTTTTAGAGGGCCTTTTCTGAGTTTCAAGCACATTCTCTTTGGTGTACCTAAAACATTTTATTTATAGATAGTGGTGGTTTGTCTGCTATTATGCTTCCTGAGTTTGTGATATTATCTTACTTTAAATGCTTTTCAAGGATGCTTACATCAGTGCAGTGGGGACTGGATGAAATTTAAGGTCTCTTCTAACCTAGAGATTCTGTACTTTTTTCAGAATTCTGGCATCATCCATTCTCTTCACACTAGTGGTCCAGCAGATGCAAGTTACATAGGACAGAGCTTGGGTCACCTGTGGTGCAATTACGTTCTCAAAGGTCTTCAGTGGCAATGGTACACTGCCATATGGCTAAGTACAGCATGCAGGTGTCACAGATAAAATCTTTCTGAAACTTTTATGGGCTCAAAATCCAACAACCTGCTTTGGGAACAGTATGTACTTCATAAGAAAATTTAGATCTTGGTCCACATGTGTCTCAAGAACTGTGACTTATTTAGAATGAAATGGGATATCTAGAGGAACATCTTGTTTTCTTGTTTCTTCTTAGCATTAAGCACAGTGTTGAACAGGTGTCAGGTGTAGGCTTTTACATTTTAAAACTTATTCTCCGAAGAGTTTACATTTTTCAGCCAAGTTTGCTAGTTTTCCATCTGTTTGTGTAAGAGAAAAATATGACATTAATGGGACTTTTGAGTTATATTTGTTATCTTATCAATGACCACGGAACAACTTGCTTGAGTTCTAGGACTCACTGTCTCTATAAAGAAGCATATTTTCTGTGAAGGTCCGTGGCAGGTGTTGACGCGATATGATTTCTGCACAGTGCTCTGAATGTCAAAGTGAAGAAATTCAATGAAGTGCAGGTAAACAGTGGGAGTAACTGTGACTCTCTTAAGGTAGCCAAATGCCTCGTCATCTAATTAGTGACGTGCATGAATGGATGAATGAGATTCCCACTGTCCCTACCCACTATCCGGTGAAACCACAGCCAAGGGAATGGGCTTGGTGGAATCAGCGGGGAAAGAAGAGCCTGTTGAGCTTGATTCTAGTCTGGCACGGTGAAGAGACATGAGAGGTGTAGAATAAGTGGGAGGACCCTGGCAGCCCCCACACCTGTCCCTGCGAGGGGGTGGAGTGGGGTCTGCCAGCCTTGCACAGCCCTTTATTGCTAAAGACTCTGAATAAACTAGGTATTGATGGAATGTGTCTCAAAATAATAACAGCTATTTATGACAAACCCACAGCCAATATCATACTGAATGGGCAAAAACTGGCAGCATTCCCTTTGAAGTCTGGCACTAGACAAGGATGTCTTCTCTCACCACTCCTATTCAATATAATATTGGAAATTCTAGCCAGAGCAATCAGGTAAGAAAAAGAAATAAAGCATATTCAATCAGGAAAGGAGGAAGTCAAATTATCTTTATTTGTAGACAATGTGATTGTATATTTAGAAGACCCCATCATCTCAGCCTCAAATCTCCTGAAACTGAAAAGGAACTTCAGCAAAGTCTCAGGATACAAAATCAATGTGCAGAAATCACAAGCATTCCTATATACCAATAAAAGACTAACAGAGAACCAAATCAAGAATGAACTGCCATTCACAATTGCTACAAAGAGAATGAAATACCTAGGAATACAGCTAACAAAGAATGTAAAGGACCTCTTCAAGGAGAACTACAAAGCACTGCTCAACGAAATAAAAGAGGACACAAACAGATGGAGAAACATTCCACGTTCATGTTAGAAAGAATCAACATTCTGAAAATGACCATACTGCCCAAAGTAATTTA
This sequence comes from Callithrix jacchus, assembly GCF_049354715.1. Lineage (NCBI taxonomy): Eukaryota > Metazoa > Chordata > Mammalia > Primates > Cebidae > Callithrix > Callithrix jacchus. The sequence goes on from NC_133507.1 coordinate 68,863,399, forward strand.
TAGATTCAACGCTATCTGCATTGAGCTACCAATGACCTTCTTCACAGAACTGGAAAAAACCACCTTAAACTTCATATGGAACCAAAATAGAGCCCACATAGCCAAATCAATTCTAAGCAAAAAGAACAAAGCTGGAGGTATCACACTACCTGACTTCAAACTATACTACAAGGTTATAGTAATCAAAACAGCATGGTACTGGTACCAAAACAGAGATAAAGATCACTGGAACAGAACAGAGGCCTCAGAAGCAACGCCACACATCTACAACCATCTGATCTTTGACAAACCTGACAAAAACAAGCAATGGGGAAAGGATTCCCTGTTTAATAAATGGTGTTGGGAAAATTGGCCAGCTATGTGCAGAAAGCAGAAACTGGACCCCTTCCTGACACCCTACACTAAAATTAACTCCAGATGGATTACAGACTTAAACATAAGACCTAACACCATAAAAACTCTAGAAGAAATCCTAGGCAAAACCAGTCAGGACGTAAGCATAGGCAAGGACTTCATGACTAAAACACCAAAAGCATTGGCAACAAAAGCCAAAATGGACAAATGGGACCTAATTAAACTCCAGAGCTTCTATACAGCAAAGGAAACAATCATTAGAGTGATTTGGCAACCAAAAGAATGGGAAAAAACTTTTGCAATCTACCCATCTGACAAAGGGCTAATATCCAGAATTTAGAAAGAACTTAAACAGATTTACAAGAAAAAAACAAGCCATTCAAAAGTGGGTGAAGGATATGAACAGACACTTTACAAAAGAAGACATACATGAGGCCAATAAACATATGAAAAAATGCTCATCATCACTGGTCATTAGAGAAATGCAAATTAAAACTACATTGAGATACCATCTCACGCCAGTTAGAATGGCGATCATTAAAAAATTGGGAGACAGCAGATGGTGGAGAGGATGTGGAGAAATAGGAACACTTTTACACTGTTGTTGGGAGTGTAAATTAGTTCAACCATTGTGGAGCTTCCTCAAGGACCTAGAAACAGAAATTCCATTTGACCCAGCAATCCCATTACTAGGTGTATATCAAAGGATTATAAATTTTTCTATTATAAGGACACATGCACATATATTCATTGTGGCACTGTTTACAACAGCAAAAACTTGGAACCAACCCAAATGCCCATCGATGATAGACTGGACAGGGAAAATGTGGCACATATACCCCATGGAATACTATGCAGCCATAAAAAATGATGAATTGGTGTCCTTTGTAGGGACATAGATGAACCTGGAAACCATCATTCTCAGCAAACTGACACAAGAACAGAAAATCAAACACCACGTGTTCTCACTCATAGGTGGTTGCTAAACAATGAGAACACATGGACACAGGGAGGGGAGTATCACACACTGGGGTCTGTGGGGGTGAACTAGGGGAGGGACAATGGGGAGTGGGGAGTTGGGAAGGGATAACATGGGGAGAAATGCTAGATATAGCTGATGGGGAGGAAGGCAGCAAACCACATTGCCATGTATGTACCTATGCAACAATCTTGCATGTTCTTTACATGTACCCCAAAACCTAAAACACAATAAAAAATATATATTTTTAAAAAAGAAGCATGCTTTCTGTTCCACAAAGCTCTGAGTATTATTTGGTAATAAAATGGGTTCTAGAGAGAGAATGTGTTAGGAACACCAAGAGGTATTATCCTCTGTCTTAGCCTCTATGCATGCTTAAATTTCTATGTTTGAATTCAGTAAATGGGAAACAGGAACATGCACATCCACCTTCTAAATGATTGAGAATGAAGGGGATAAACATGCCACATTTTGCAAAGCATTTAAATTTGATGAAGAAGCTGAACACAGAAAAGAAAAGGAGTATCAATAATGCCAAACTACAGTGAGCTATATATATTAGCATCCATGTTGTTCTCCTAGTTAATATAGGGATAACATCTTATATTCGATAGCATAACTGTCACTTATGTTTCCATTTATAAAAAATTCTAAAAATAGAATTCTGAATTCCTCAAAACAATTCTGAGTTCCTAGCATCATTTGTGCTGGATAATTGAGTGCATGAACTTTATCAGATCTACATGTATGTATCTATTTACATGCATAAATGTATATGGTGGTGGCACCTCTAAGACATTCTGGCTGCTGGGAATCAACAGTGAGTTGTATATATGTGTACATTTCAGCATAACTCACAGAAATAAGATGGTCAAAGTGAAAACTATTAAAAACAAAGTCTCTTGGAATGAATTTTGTGTTGTCCAGTAGAGGCAACTGAATAGATGGATGGACTGTGGCTTCTGAGAACACGACAATAGAAAAATTATAAGGAAATATTACCAGGAGCATTCTAGTTACCTATGGCAGACAAGAGCTTACCATAGACAGGCCTGCCAAGTAGCCTTTTCTAGTTATAATTCATGTTTTTAGAAGAAAGAGTCAGCTAGCTAGTCAAAAAGGGTAGCAATAATTATATTCTCTGTCAGTGGGAAAATAGGAAAATGAAAAACAGGATAACTCAAGTCAGAAAGGCAGAACTCAGCATATTCTGAAATCTCTCAGTTTGAAGTGAAAAGTGAACATCTTGTTTCCTTTGGAAGCAAGAAACAAGTTTTTTGTTTTCTTATCTCCTATAAAGAAAAATGAAGCAATGCTGTTTACATGTTTAATGTTTAAAAAAATAAAGACTGACAGTCACCAGAATGATGGGGCAGTGGATAAAGAGCAGACCCAAAGATCTCCTTCCCTCCTCCGGACTCCACCCTGAGAGTTTCCCCAGAGAGGAGAACACAGATGTGAATCAGAGCTGGCAGGATGGAGCTCTGAAAAGCCATCTCCCTGCACTCTCAGAGCTTGGATCCCAAGGCGATGACTGGCAGCACCACTCTTGCCCTCTGGCTATATTTCTGGAAGAATTCCAGGAACTGCCAGGGCCAACAAACCTCTTTAAGTCATATGATTTGGCTGTGAAAGATCCTGACAAGAAATCTTGCCTTGACTTGGGAGCCAGGGAGTGGAGCAGGGGCAGGGTGAATGGAGCCAGGAATGAATTATCTGAACGAGCACAAACATTTCTGCTTGCCTCTGTGTCCCTCTCCTGAAAGAGGCTATGTTTGGAATCCCAGTCGCATTTCTGGGCCAAGCCCCAGTGATTCAGCTGCACCACCTCTGTGGAAGAACACAGTGGAGTCTCCTCACAGCTCTGCCTGTTCCTTCCAAAAGGAGCCAGGTTGCTGCACCTGGTGCAACCAACCTTCCCCTACAAATCTACAAATCTGCTCTGCTTAGGGTAAGACATTCTGAGCAGGCAATGGACAAGAAAAACCACTAAGGTGCTTGCTTTTCCACGTGAGGCTAAGATAGTCAGCTGACAACAGGAGAAGCACAGTTCCCTGCCCCAGGCCTTGCTCAGGGTGATCATCAAATGCCTTATTGAAAAATAAAATCATCTTAAATGATTTAAAACTATAATCAAGTTTGTTATTTAAATATTAATGATGCTATTTAATCTTTATCTAAATACAGTGATTGTAATTAGGATATTATTAGCTGTCCTCATAAATACAGGGTTTAAGTATTTGTCTTAGATGAGGAAGGAAATTGGGGTTTTATTTCCCAGAGGGAAGATGGGGATGCAGTGTAGGATGGGAGAAACAGCTCCAGCCTCACTGCCTTGGGTTTGAGGACTGACCTGGCCATACCCAGGCTTTGGCCTACTCTATTTTTTAAGCAAACTTCTGGAACCTTCCAGCTCTTCCTCTCTAAAATGAGAAGAATCATACTTATGTCATGAGGTTATTGTGAAGTTTAAATAAATCACCCAGGACAAGACCTGGTACATAATAACTGGTTAAGAAATGGTGACTACATTTATATTATTAAAACAAAAGAGATAAAAGTATTAAAAATATAAAGATTTAAGTATCAACAGGACTTAGCAGCACTCTGAGATTATGGGATCATTTTTTATTTTCTCCTTCATTCTTCTCTTTATTAAAAACAAACAAGATCAATGAAGTTTATGATACTGATTTTCTACCTACAGCATAGCTGTATTAACCTATGTCTCTCTATCTGCCTATGCAGACATACATAGAATTGAGTAATTGCATGCTTTAATTAAGGTTGAAATGAGTTCTCTCTGGATACCTACCTAGGACACCAGCAGTCACACTCCAGTGTGAGAGAAAACCCTTGCACAGGGCTTCAGTGATCTTGAGGCTGGCTGGGGTGTCCTCTCCCAATTAGCTGGGGAGCTTTTGGCTTAGTTCAGTTTTCTCTTTCATAAAATGCTCTCTGATCAGACAGCATGATTCTGTAAGTCTCTTAGTGCTCTAAGGTAATGTTATACTATGATTATCACAAAGAGAGCAAACAACCACTTCCACAATTCCAAATCATACTCAGGAGTCCCAGGTGGAAGGGAGAATGTATACTATGAACTGCTTTCACATGGAGAAAATTATTCCCTGCAAATTTCCTGACCCCAAGCTGACAGGAAGGGAAGAGGAAGACCTGGTAGCATTCCTCTGAGGATTCCGATTCTCAGGGCCATTCATAATCACATAGCTGTAACTGTAGGCATTTTGGTCAATAAGCCTCCATGTCAGTCTACCTGGTGAAGGGTGGTTCTGCCTGCTTTGTCAAGTGGGCGCCTGCTCTTCCGTTTCACTGAACTAATAAATCATGAATACTTTCCTTAGCCATTTAAAAGTCATTTCCTCTCATTTTCCCTGGGCACCAGAGGCAATCTTATACTTGAAGGCTGGTGTGTGTGTGTGTTGATTGCTGCCTTCAAGAATAGGATGTGATAGCAAACAACTGCTAAGATTTTCCATCCAAAATTTATCAAGGATCTAAATTCTAGCACTGCATTCATCAAAAAGCAAAGATGTATGCCTTGTATTACTTAACCTTTCCAAGCCACCTGCTTCTTATTATACTTTTTATTTTATATTCAACTTCCTATTTGAAATTCAAACATCTTATTATAATCATGTGTATGCTTTCTAAAATGGAATATTCTAAAAGTTGGTGTTTCATATATAAAAATTACCTTTGTGATCATTTATTCAATGAATACTATTTTTTGCTAAGTGTAACCCAGTTTTCTAGATATGGAAAAGGAGTAAAGAAGGGAATAATGGCTGTCTTCATGGAGTTCAGAATTTCAGTGTGTCTGGGATCAGGAACGGAAAAAGACAACAGATAACTAATATTGTATATCGGACTGTGAAGAGTTCTGGAGAGCAAGCAGGGAAGGAAGGTGGCAAGATCCAGGAGTGTTTGTATGTTGTGGGGAAAGGGTGGGGCTCACATTTAAATAGGGTTCTTAAGGAAAAAGCCAATGACAGGGTGACTTGAGCAAAGGTCTGAAGGAGATAAGGGAACAAGGCATGGGGGATCTTGTGGAAGAGCTTCCTACTGACAAGGGATAGCAAGTGCAAAGCCCCTGAGGCTGGAGCTGCCTGGCACACTTGGCTGGAATGAAGTGAGTGATGGAGAGAGTAGCAGGAGATAAGGTAGGAAAGCAAAGGTGACCAGATGAGAAATCCGGAAGTATTTCCCAGAGGAAGAAATGATCAGTTAGTACAATTATTAGGAACTTGGACAACATCAATAAATAAAACAGATGAAAACTTATGCCTCCTGGAGTTCCCATTCTAGTGAGTGGCAGCAGAAGTTAATAAAAAAAACAAAAAACCGAATTGTATGGTATGCTAGAAGTGACAAATGAGTAGGAAAAAAGTGGGGAGAGAACGGTGGGATGTGTGGGTTCTTTAGAAGTTCATTGTAACCTGGAACAATCTTAGAATGCAAACATCTCAAGCCTAGAGCCTAAACTCTTTGTTCTTTTTTATATTACCCAATTCTTAGCATGTCGTGGGTAACTAATACAAAGTCATTGAACATGGTCCTGCTAAATAATAGTCATTCTACAAATGTTTCTGTTCTGTACCCGAGATTGTAATAGGTGAGCAAAAAGAGACACAGCCTGCCTTCCTGGAGTGTACAGTTTGGCGGTAGAGATAACATTGCTCAAATAATCATGTGAGTAAATTAATGTAAAGTTACAATAGTGATAGTGCTGTAAATGAGAGGCATTTGAGAATAAAAAAGCATATGATGTAAAAAAGGAGTGACAGTGTGTTACTCTGCCTTCAGTGTTTCAGTAGTATATTGGCTTTCCCAGGCAAATGGCATTTTGTAGTGATGGTGAAATAGAAACTAGAAAGAATGCAAATGTTTCTCACTGTTTAAAACACATACTAAGCCACCCTTTGGAGAGGCAGTCCTACCATCTCCTATATTAAGACTTTGCTTATTTGAAATTTGTCTAAACAGTAACAGCCTCTTGGCAGTATAGTTTAAACAATACTCAAAAGCCGGGGAAACTTGACTCATAATTTGGAAAAGGCCTTGGGTGTGCTTAGGGAAAAGCCTTTAATAGGTTCTGAGATACAAGTAAGATACTAGTGTTCTATTCTTTATATAAGGCCAGGAAGTCTGACTCCAGCTCCATAACTCATTTTAGATAAACCTATTTTCAGCTTTACTTGGAGGATGTAACTCTTGGTCATTCTCTACTGTCCATTACTTTAGTTGACTGGTGATATGGTCCAACAATTGAACCAGAAATATATTCATTCACCAGCAGCAATGACGTATTTTTCTGCATTATGCTCGTCCTTGACAGAGGATGCTTCAGCTGTTCCCTTTGCTGCCTTGCTGTCAGTTTGATAAACGGACAGACTTCCTTCCCAGCAGGGCTGGTGTGGTTCCAGGTTGCAGCACTGCCCACTTCAGCAGTCTGCAGGCCATTGTTCCTGCCTCCTGTGAGCTCACAGAGCCCATTTGGAGTGCACCGGGGCATTCCAAAAGACTCTCAAGCTGACAGCATCAGACCAGTACAAGGAGAAAATAAAGTTTCATTTTGTTCTGTTAAATGTCTCTGCCAGACTCTACAGAGACATAATGCCAGAAGAATAAAGGGAAAGTTAATTTTGTCCATTGTGCAGAGCTATTTTGAAAATTTACTGCCAGGACCTTCCAACGGGTACATTTGTATATTTTAGCTTTTCCTTCAAGCAGTTCTCTAACTCAGTGATTCATTCATGTGCTGAATTTTTACAAGGCAGGAAAGAGTCAAATAGTATATCGATGAGGACAGATTTAAATGATAAAGAGAGTGAAATAGGACGTGACAGATTATGGAGACTAAAAAACGGTTGGCCACAGAAAAGCAGTCCTGTCCAGGCTTTTCAGCAGAATTGATAGCATTAGCTTATGTGAACAGACTGACTGTGGATTGATGATGTACCACATGCTTCTTTTAGTTATATGCTCTTTCATAGTCTACTTTAAGCAAAGCCGTAATCACAGAGGTAGTTGTATCTTTCACAGTATACTCTCTTCCCACTCCCATCCCCATGATGTTCCTGTGGGAAGGGTAAGGATTTTAGTCACCAAAACTGAAGCTCAAGGACATCTAGGCCTTGGGTCAATTTCACCAAGCTAGTAGTGGTAGCAGGGATTTGTTCTAATGCCTTCCTATGTCAAGAAGGAAGTAGGCCAGGTGAGGTGGCTCACCTGTAAACCTAGCACTTTGGAAGGCTGAGGAAGGAGGCTCACTTGAGGACAGGAGTTTGAGATCAGCTTGGGAAAGATAGGGAGACCCCACTATCTACAAAAGGTAAAACATAAAAATAATTAGCCAGGCATGATGGTGCATGCTGACAGTCCTGGATAGTTGGGAAGCTAAAGCAGGAGGATTGCTTGGGCCCAGGAGTTCAAGGTTGTAATGAGATATGATCATACCCCTGCACTGTGGCCTGGGTGACAGAGCAGGATGGTGTCTCAAAACAAGAACAAAAAATTTGAAAGCAAATCAAAAGTAAGATGTAGAAAGCTCTTTTTCACTGTAAAAAACAGAAGGTTTCTCTACAAAAATCAAGATATTGAAAATGTGAAAAAGTGGGCAGATATATCTTAAGCTAGATGAAATATTCACAGATTTATTTTTTCCTATTATTTTTAAATTTTTAATTTTTATTGTCTTACATATCTTTTTTGGATACATTTTATTTGTTTATTTTTAAATTTCAACTTTTATTTTAGATACAGAAGGTACATGTGCAGATTTGTTACATGGTATCATTATTCATCAGTATAGTCACCTGCTCTATCAGTTTGAGAAGCCCCAAATGACATAATAGCAGTCATGGCTTTAAATTTGGTAGAACTCTTTCTACTTTTCTGTGTTGTCTGGTGGAAGCCTCCCTGCACTGGCCATCCTCACCTCTGCACCAGGATTCAGAACTTTTAAGCAGAAGAGCCTAAGGATGGGAATCACACTTCCTACATGTGTGTCATTGGGAGTGGTGATGAGAAGAAGCAAGACAAAAAACACACAAGAGGAAATATCTGGAGATTATTTTTCTAAAGATGAAATATATACAAATAAAATGCCTCAATGGAAGAAGCATTACCATATCTGGCATGGCAGATGTGATAGTGGATGCCATTTGGTTATGTTAACTTTGGTCCACTATCACTCATGATATCCTTCTAGTATTTGCAGGGACCAAACAGGTGAATTGAATGAGGCTATCCCTTCATCCTTCAAGTCTTTGATGGTGGTGCTAAGTTATGTAATTTCTCCTGAGATTGGAGAACTTCCCAATCTCAGTTTGGGGAACTTCCCATGTCCCTTCCAAACACATAGCAGCGCTTATTTCAGTGGCCGAGGAACCAATCTTGATTGTACTAAGGGACCAGGCAAATCACCACACAGATGGCCTGTGGACCCATTGGACCACTATGAGATGGACATGAGCCAGGATTCTATTCATCACCTGGCTTCCACATGCCTCTCTCTAATGAAGGGTCACAACAGCATTTTGAATTCCTTGCTATCAGAGCCAACTCAGACTCTAAGTCTAACCGTCCTTGAATGGTCTGGGTATTTTCCTTTTCCCAGTAGACATCTGATATTCTGGTAAATAGCTTCAAGTCCCTTTAGGGAAGCATCAGGAGATATTTATTTTAAATTCTTGCAGTGGTGTGTTACAGTATACTTCCAAATAGGACCTAACCTCTTTGAGAGTCAGTGAGCTCTGGATCAGAGACTGAGTCCTGGGTCTGGGAACTGACTTAGATCTACTAAATGGGTGAGTGAGTATGATTTCCCATTGGGGTGACTGACACCAGTTTTCTGCTTTCCATATCTCTCCTGCTGGTTCTATAGAAGATGTGAAATTCTGGTTGGCTGCCCATCCATCTTGCTCCCATGATTTATTAACAATTGCTACAGATTCCTATGGATCAAAGCACTCGGGTCATCACTCTGACCTCACTGTTTATTTCAGAAATTATGACCACCCTATTTCTGGGAAGACAAATCAGCCTCTGCTATTTCAGAATCCTATCAGTTCCACTGATACCAGGGAGACTGGTTCCTATGTAGCACCTCCCACTGTCAACAACACAACCAAGGTTCTCCACAATGATGGTGCTCCCCTTATTCTGCATTTTTCATTGACTGAGAGTAAGAGTGTTCTCTGGACCCCCTCAGGCAACATAGTCAGGTGGTAGGTTCTTTGATGTAACATAGTAAATCCATTCCAACATTTCCACCTCCCTGAGCCCTTCGACCCCTTCGCCCAAACCCTGCAAAGGCCTGACTTACCTAATTATTTTGATAATGACCAAGCCTGAAGGAACAATCCTACAGTGTATTAGGACCAGTTCTATATGTCTTTGCTAAGACGTTGAACCCCATGTCACGGGAGAGGGTTCTAATGTCAATACTTTCTCCCTTCTCCAGCCTTATGCAGTAACCTTATGTGTGGGCACTCTAAGATCTAATCCTACACTTGTTCCCCTGGTTTCTCCCATTAGCCAGGTCTTAAAATTCTCTGGTTGTACTACTTTCTTCCAAAGCTGGGATCATATACTCTTCACAATGGTGCTGTGTCCTAAACATTCCTGTAATTATAGCTCTTATTCCACAGGATAGGAACCAATGAAGGGGGTCTTCGAATTGCTTAGTATGTACACTTAGAGATTAGAGAAATAGCTTTCTGTTGGGTTCAGTCTGGAGACAGAGGAGATGGAAACAGAACATGAGGAGGTGGAAAGTATCTTATGAAGCATCTTCTTCCGATGAGGTTTTTGCAGAGTTTCTAGGTCAAGGTTTCTCAACAATAGGACCATTGACATTTGGGCTAGATAACCCTTTGTTGTGAGGGGCTATACTGTACATTATAGGATGTTAACAGCATCCTATAATGGCCTCTACCTATTAGGTACCAATAGCACCTCTCTATCTCAGTGGTGATAATTGTATGTCCCCAGTGTGGACCACTGATTAAATGTTAGAAAAGGGCTCTCTTCCTGCAGCCAGGCTCCTGCAGATGTCTCTTGGGTGATGGCAGAATTCTCAGGTACAGCTGAGGTGAGCTATTATCAGGCTATTACTGTGTGCATCTGGTAGCTGTAGCAACAGCTGGAGAAAAAAACATGGGCTAAGTTGATGTGAGCCAGGGCATAAAATGTCTCTGACACAGAGGTACATAACACCCACTTCAATTCACAGATAGAAAAACTAAGGTTCAGGAAGGTTAAACAACTTAAGTCAAAATATTGGGCATAAATATATGTAGGATATAATACCTACATATGAGAAATTTTAGTCCAGCAAATTGTGAACTATTATATAATAAATAATTGCATGTAAGTGTTGATAAGGTCATACAACCATCAAGTGACAAAGTTAAAAATAGAATGAGGTCTATTTGACTTCCAAATCTGTATTCATTTTAGTATACAGATATGGTTTAGGATTTCTTATATGTACCACATGCTAGAATTATTTGCATGCCTGATATCATTGAACATTTGTAGAGATCTAAATAGTAGATATTCTCACCCCCCATTTTTCAGATAAGGAAGTAGCCCTTTCTTGTACACCTTCATATGCCCTAGATGCATAACACTTAAAGAAGACATTGCTTTGTAGAGAAGGGTGACCTCACACTGATAAAATCAATGTGGGCAAGTACAGAAACGCAATGTATTCCTAGAAGCAGGAGAACCTGGTGACTGATTCTATTAACTCCATCTTCATCCTCCCACAGTGTGACTAATTAAGATATGGTCTGGTACTGATAGCTCGACTCCTTTTAAGAGTGGCTTGTGAAACTGTGGCAACTATCTAAAAATATAAAACTAATACGAGACAAATAATGTTGTTACAAGGCTATTGATAACCAAGGATAATGGGAAAAGCAAGAAATAGCAAGTTGGAACTAATTACCAGGGAAAGCCCCTGACACTGAGAGTGGTGAGCCAGGATAATGGTCTCCTGAGGGGAGTGGCAGAATCACCATCAGTTAGTACATTTAAAAATAGGCAACAGAGCGCTAGAAACAGAGCTATTGGGAATAATCTTGCATTAGGCAGGAAAGGAGGTAATTGACTAACTGACCTAATATTAAGAGCTTTCTTTCTCATGAATTTCTAGAATTCTAAAAAGAAAAAAAAATAGAATCTTATAGGCTGTATACAGAAATGTAGGTACCTGATGACTGGAGATGCCTAAATATAGCCTCAAATTATTCATAAATGCAAAATGAGAGCAGCCGTGCCCCAGATGGAGCATAATACGAGGGTCAGAGGAAATGGAGGAGACAGACAAGGAAGAACTGAAGCACTGTTAGGAATCATATTTCTCTGATGCTCTCAGTTGGGGCCGTGCCCAAGTATGTGAGCTGAAAGAAGGGTGTATTGGTTAATTACTTAGCTCTTTCTTCCTTTCCTCATTCGGTCCTACTCTACTGCAGTGTAAGAATTTACAAAGACCACTATTTACAAAGACCACCTGTACCATCCCTATCTTCCAAGTCAGTGTTCTCCTTTCCTTGAAATTGGTGCATGGCATGATCTTAAAGTACTCTTTCCCAAGGAGTAGGCAGTCCAAAAGCTTGACTCTAAGCCACAGGAAGCCTTACTAAAAATGCCGACTTCAGGATCTCACTGCATCAGAGTGTCTGGGGAAAGACCCTATGAATCTGCATTTTTAAGACATTCCCTAAGTCTTAAAATTATTGGCATTATTAAATTGGAGAAACTCCCCCTAGGGATGGGCACCATGGCTAAACCAAAAGAAACCACAGGGGAGGGAAGTGTAGCCCAAGCTTCCTCCCTGTTTACCCTAATTTTTCCTTACTCCCAACCAAATAAGATTTACTTTAACTTTCATACAACTCTTGTACTTATAAGTATGCACATACACTCACCTATACTTTATATTATGCCTACTTGCAAAAGGCTTTAATGGAATTTTTTTGTTTGTCTAATATGCTAACTACTATTTCTCTGCTTTGTATTCGTGGTGCTGTTTTACCCTTTGGAGGACAGAGGTTATGTTTCAATCATCTTTTTTTTAAAAAAAAAAATCATCTTTCCATCACAATTGTGTGGTAAAGAGTGGATATTCTTATTGAATGCAACTAAGTAAAAAATGTATACAAAGTAATAAGAACAGGGCATGCAATAGAAACCCAGGGCATGTTAGCTTTGCCAATGTGAGAAGGCGTAGTCTGAAGGCTGAACACTTAGCTTGGTGCTCAGACTTGGCTTTTGTTTCTAGTTCTACCAATCATCCTGTAAGAAAATTTGAGCTAATCATAGGGTTTCTCAGTTTCCCTCTCTGGAAGCCAAGATAACAATCACTTTCTTACTTTTCTTACAAAGTAGCTAAGAGAGTAAGCATGAAAATATCACTATTTAACATCATGTTTCACTTAAGACAGCTAAAAATGACATCAGTATTATCAACATCATCATTTTACAGTCTCCAAATCACTGAACAGGAGTTCAATTTGAGTTCCCCAGAGATAATTATTTTACCTTATACCAGGACGTACAAGAAATGATATAACAGGAAAAAACAAAGATTCCAAGAATTACATCTAGTTAAAATGTATATCAGTAATCAGTCTTCTAATTCAATTCCCCAGATAATGTTAGCTATAGGGACAAGAAAAATAATTGGCATTGTTTAATTTTTGACATGCTACCTAATGAACAGCTAAACCATTTTCATAGAAGGCAAAATTACAGCGCTGCTGCTGATGCAGTTACTGTATCTAAAGTTAATTGGATTTTCTATTATGATGAGGTTTGTTTTGCAGAATTTAATCTCAATTGCTCTCAGTTGATAGTGAGACAAGAGATATACAGGGCATGTCGGGGGAATCATGGGTTGGGGAGGAACCTCATTAGGTCAGAGAATCCTCAGGTTTATTGGGGTGTCACAGGAACTAGGATTCGTGTAGAATATGTCTTCTCAATATGAAGATTTTCAGGAGGGAAAACTGACTACTTGTTATTGCAGCCTCTCTCTTTCCTCCTTCCTTTTCTCCCTCCCTTCCTCTCTCCCTCTCTGCCTTTCTTTCTCTCTCTCTTCTTTCACCCCCTGTCTTTCTCTCTTATTCTCTCTCCCCTAGGCAGAGTAATGTGTAGTTCCATTAGGATGTTGAGTACTATCTGTGAAGACTGGAACCAGCTAGCCATACCAACTTCTTTTCTAGTTCAAGGGATTGCTCTACAAATTATCTAATTTAGCATGAGTTTGTCTGCTCTGGTGTTTTGAAACATGAAAAGAGCTTTTGAACTAAGAGAACCAATTTGAAAAAGGCTCTAGCAGTCAGTAATGGGCCAGCAGACAATGGGGCTTTCCCAGTTGTGAAATGAAAACAATGAACAGGGTGTGGTCACATGTAAGTGGGGCTGTACACCTAGGCCTCGATGGTCAGAGAGCGAGTCCCTGGACAGGGCTCCAGTGAGCAGATGGATCCAGGGCACTCAGAGATCTGAAGGGGTTCAGAAAGGCCACTTGGCCTAGCTTTCTATAAAGGAAGCAGCATCAGCTTATAAATTTGATATTTTTTATGATAAAAAAGCTATTCATTAAGTCACTGTGTTTATTCATATGTATTAAGGGCATTAATTCATTAAGAGTAAACATGTAAAATACATCATATTTTGTTAGCTTTATTGTGGTATTTATTTTGTAAGTTAAGAAGAGTCTTTAAAAAAAGTGACCATGGGCCTCCTTAGACTTCTAGAGACCCTGACCACATCTGGAGCCTGCTGGAGGGACTGCCTCAGTGAAGAGGGCCTGTCTACAGGCTCTTTGCAGATGTGGGAGGAAGCTGAGGGAGAGAAACTAGGAGGGCAGTTGGTGAGAGTCAGGACCTAGGCAGGTTCCAAAATATCTGCCTTTTAATAGCCCTGACCCAAAAATATAGCCTCTGTCTATATCAATTTTTAGGTTAAACCTACTCAAACATTTGGTCTAATGAAAGAATACAAAAACATTGCCTGGCACTTAATTTACTTAAAACAGTTGAATAACAATTGATAAAACTCCAAACTTAAATAGAAAGTAGGCTCCAGAAACTGCAAATTGTAGTTCAATCACAATTCCCTGTTACAAAGTGTATCTTAACCATGCACTTTACAGTTTAGAAAGCATGTACATATATTTTCTCTCAAGTTCCCTCAATAGAACAATACCTAATGTCTACAGTGACACATCTGGGCTCTGCTTTAAGGGGAAAATTGGTCTTAGTAATATGTTTGGAGAGTCGTAATTTCACACTACAGATGAAAATCTGAAGGTAGAGACCAGACACTCAATCCTATGGAATCTAGAAAAAAAATGACTTTGCAGCTATCAAGGTATATTTTGGCACTATGTAGGTACATGTCTAATTCCACTGAATTCACCCAACAATTTGCCAAGGGCTACCTGCGTTGTCATTGCATCCTATAAGTCAAACTGAAAGCAAGGAAAGCAGGTGAGGCTCTGCCTTCCCTACTCATCCCCTGGATGGGTAAAGCAATGATGTGCTATACTTCATTTCCTATTATCCCCACTTCAGGGCCCCCTGCCTGTCACAGCTGCAAACCCAAAACTCCTCTCTATAGACAATACACTACTAGAAAATTGTCTGCTGTCCCTTTACAATCTAGTAAATTAAAATATAGTCCCTGTCCCTTTAGCATTGCATTTTTGGAAGGCTTTTCACTTCAAATTTGGAAAATAACAAGGAAATGTTAATAGTCTTTAAAAAGTCTCCAAGAAGTACTTCTTGCAGCATCAGCCTCTTCTATGAAACTTCTACTTGTTCTCTGCACTTTCAGAGGCATGCCCAGCAATAAGAATGTAATGATTGCATTTTAACACTTTATTCCTTTCGCTTTCTAAAGAAAATTGAATGAAGGATATTAAGTACCCTCCAAATGCTAAGAATTCTGAGGAGTAACTTCAGGATGGCAGAATATATTATTCTGCTCTTTTTCCCTAGGTATTTAGATGTTGAATTTGGATTGTGTAAGTCTCTTCCAGACAGTTTGGATATTATCTCCCATAAATCTCATGTTGAAATGTAGTTCTCAATGTTGGAGGTGCAGGCTGATGGGAGATGTTTGGATCATGGGGGTGGATCCCTCATGAATGGCTTGTGTTATTCCCTTGATGATGAGTGAGCTGTCACTCTGAGTTCACATGAGATATGGTCATTTACAAGTGTGTGGCATCTTTCCTACCCACTGCATCTCCCCACTCTCTCTCTTTTGCTCCTGTTTTCACCATGTGAGATGCCTGCTTTGCCTTTGCCTTTTGCCATAAGTCAAAGCTTCCTGAGACCTCCATAGAAGCTGAACAGATGCCCATGCCCATGCTTTCTGTAAATCCTGTAGAACTGTGAGCCAATTAAACCTCTTTTCCTTATAAATTACCTGATCTCAAATTTTCTTTTTTTTTTTTGTATGAGACTGAGTCTTGCTCTGTCAATTTTGGCCTCTGAGGTTCAAATGATTCTCCTGCCTCAGCCCCCTGAGTAGTGGGGATTATAGGCACACACCATCACACCTGGCTGATTTTCTCATTTTTAGTAGAGATGGGTTTTGCCATGTTGGCTAGGTTGGTCCTGAACTCTTGAGCTCAAATGATCTGCTCTCCTTGACCTCCCAAGTGCTGGGATTCCAGGCTTGAGCCACCATGCTCAGCTTCAGATATGTATTTATAGCAATGCAAAAACAGCCTAACACACTCCCATACACACTTGTTTCTTAAGTTTTTCTCACTCCTGTCTTTGTGATCGCACTTCTGTCTAAGCCACTCACATGCCCCTTCTGGTCCTAGATTGCCTTTCTCAGTCTTAGTTCTGCTCCTAGGTCATCAGGCCCTTTCTCAAATCTTGTCCATATGGCACTTGATAATCAATTCCAGAAAACCTTTTAACTAATAAAGGAGGAGAGGGTTATTTTGTTCAAACCACACTCTTCAAAAAATACACATCTCCCACTGTTCTACTTTGTTTTGGTGTAATGTAAATATTTGCACAGGGGCCTAACTTTCACTTTTTCACTAATAAACCTTTTTTCAATTACCACTGCTTGGTCTTCCTGAAACCAATATCTTTGCCCATTTTTCCCAATGGAATATTAATCTTCTTGAATAAATTTTAACTTCTTATTCAAATGTCTAAATGATCACCATATCAATATAGGCAACGTGTAATGATTCATTATCAGTACGTATAAATTATTCTTAATCTATAACTATGAGTACCTCCTACCTTGTACATGCTTCATCTAGTAATCTTATCCATCCCCAAACCAATCTTATTTAAAAGTAAGACATGGACAAGCAAGGTCCAAAACCAAAGTCTTCTCAAGCGTTTCCCACTCAATACAACTCCACTGGGAAGAACAAGCTTGGAAGACAATTCTAAGTGGTTCCAGAGCAAGAGCTCAAGTGAACAACCAGAAAATAGTTTGGCAGAGAAACTTTTTTATTTTTTTGAGATGGAGTTTCACTCTTGTTGCCCAGGCTGGAGTGCAATGGCACAATCTTGTCTCACTGCAACCTCTGCCTCCCAGGTTCAAGTCATTCTCCTGCCTCAGCCTCCTGAGTAGCTGGAATAACAGGCATGTGCCACCATGCCTGGCTAATTTTGTATTTTTAGTAGAGACTGGGTTTCTCTGGGTTGGTCAGCCTTGTCTCGAACTTTCGACCTCAGATGATCTGCCTGCCTCGGCCTCCCAAAGTACTGGGATTACAGGCATGAGCCACCAGGCCCAGCCGAGAGATATGCTTTAAAAAATACTTGGGGTACTTTAATTGATGAGGCATGGATATTTTATTACCTCAACCAGCCAACATTAAGGCATATCTAGGGATAAAGATTAAAATGGCACAATTACAGCCACCAAAGATACCACATTTTAGCAAAAAACAAACAAACAAACAAACAAACAAAAAAAACCCCCTGACATTGGATACAAATATCTAGGGACTTCTGAGGCATTTCAAAAACTGTCATTCTTCCTATTTTTCACAGAAAGAAACCACTGTATATTAGAAAGAGTAAAGGACTGTGCTAGGGTTACAAGACATGGCAGCAAGTTGGCCAGGGTCCACATGGAAAAAATGGAGATGAAGGGGACATGGTTTTCAAAGCACTTGAGACAGAGAAATTAGTCACAGACTTTCTCTTAACCACAAGAGTCCTTACAGGTTTTCATTAATATTTTTAATACATAAAGTTGCATTTGAGTCAGACAGCTGGAACATAATAATATCTTCTTGATTAGATGAAAAGGTTTTTTTCCCTGAAAATTATTATAAAAGGAACATAACACAGTCCCTAATTATGAAGTTAGTGAAAAAAATGTAGTGAATACTAGGTGTGGTGGTGGTGGTGTGTGTGCACATGAGCATGAAATAAGTCAGCATTCCATTTATTCTGAGCGTATATTTTTCCATTTGTTCCTATATCACATGTCATATGAACCCAGACTCTTTGTCAAAACAAGCACTGAGAAGGCAACTAAACATAAACAAAGCTATCTGTAACAGGTGCAACAAGAAAAGCACCATTTTTTTCCTGAGCTCACTTTGCTACTCCCTGGAGCAATTCATAGTCCTTAGGTAAGATTCTTTGTTTTCCTAGGAGATTTTTCTAAACTGTAGTCTTATGTATCAAAAGGCAATATCCTGGTGCATGTTCTAGAATTAGGAGTTTAAGTATATCAACATTAAGCTTTGCACTTAATGTTCTAAATTAAATAGCTGAGAAATTTAGAATGGTATTTCCTTGCCTTTCTTTTTCAGTTCAACCCCTAGAGCACAGTTAGCATTCCCTTAGTATTTATGAGTGGTAATCCTTACCAGTATGTGGCCAAGAGTCACACTTGATGCATACAGCATATATACTGCCTGCTGAAGTCATGTCTTGACAGGGGGATATATCTGGAGAAAATCACTAGCATTCATTTTCTTCAGCATATCTCACCATTCATTTATTGACTGACTTACTCATTCAAATATTTATCAAGCTCCTACTTTATTCCAGATGCTCTTTTTGCCTACACAACAACCTCCCCCTTCTTCCATGTGGCACAGCCCATATTTAGCTCTAACATCAACTCTTGCTGCACATGGCTCAGCTAAAATCCAATTGATTTAAACCAATCTTGATCTTGTTCTTTTTGTAAGGGATTGATTTCATGAAATGTAGAACTCCCAGCACTGGCCAATGAAAACAGAGAGAAAGTCTGGTGGAGGGCTTCTGGGAAAGGTTCTTTGCTCTTAAAAAGAGTTGTATAAGGAAGAAACTGTCTGTGATGGTTAGTTTCATGTGTCAAGTTAGCCAGTCTATAGTATCTGGTGGTTCAATTGAACACTAATCTAGGTCTGACTGCGAAGGTATTTTATAGATGTGCTTACCATCTACAAGTACTTGACTTTAAGTTTAGCTTTGATAATCTGGATGGGCTTCATCCAATCAGTTTGAATGGCTTTAAGAGCAAAAATGAGCCCTCTCTGGAGGAATGAGAAACTTTGCCTCAAGACTGAAGCATCAGCTCCTGCCTGAGAGTTTCTAGCCTGCCAACTTACTCTGGATTTTGGACTTGCCAGCTCCCCAAATCACATAAGCCCATTCCTTGAAATGATACATATCTCCTTATAGTTCTGTTTCTCAGAAAACTTTAACTGATACATTTTTTCAGTCTCCAGAAATTCAGATGAAAGGGTATAAACATGGGAAGAAAGTGGGTTTTTGGCAATGTGATTGAGTTGCTGAGTTAATCAACTCTAGACCTCTCTTATTTGGGACTCCTTGTGATGAGAGAACAAATCTCTTCATTCTTTAAACCTTTATGAGTTGAGTCTTCTGTTACTTGAGGCTAAAACCAACCACACTAACACAGAAACCATCAGGAAACAATGAGTACCATACATATAGAATCACAATTAGCTAACCACAGAGAAGTTAAGATAAGAACATGATGGTCTTTGGGTCATTTTCTTTCAGATAATGAAGAACTCACTATCACTGAATAGAAGGTCAGACTGAGTGCAATTAAGAGTCCAGAAATTAATTATCATCTCTTTATATTTATAGGACTGACATAATAGTAGAAAAAAAGTACAGTAAAAAGATCTTCTTCCTATGGTGATAGACTGTTTTATTCTATGGAAGGAAATCTTGAAAACAGTATTCATATTCAGAAAATAATAAAGCTGTGCTTAATGCATTTGGAAATTACTGAATAATTATCTTGTTCCTTATTTTACAATTTTGAGGCCTTACCAAGAAAGGGCTGTCTAAATGATTTCTCATTTTAATGGCTCATAATTGGCTATTTTAGTTCTGTTCCACACTCGGGGTTACAATTAGAGTAAAATTACAAGGAGCTTTGATTCCTGCCCCAAGATGTGTAGGTGTGTGCAAAATGCTTAGTGTCTTCTGAATCAAGCAGGTGTTACATGGGCAGTGTATGCTGGAATGAAATAAATTCACTCTCAGGCTGAACTATGTAATCTGGTTGAAACTATGTAATCTAGTTGCTAACATCTGGTGGTTTGAGTTACACATATATGAAATGGTGTGTATGACAGAAACACTGAAATGCTCTTTAAAAAAAAAAGAGAGAGAAGCCTACAGTTCACTGTTGCATCATCTTCACAAGTTAATCATTTCTAGAAAATTTCACTTACTTTGAATAACAACTACACAGAAGTGCAAACAGTAGGTGGGAGCCCGTGAGGAGTGACAGACGGCAATTTGCGGGGTTCTCTTTCCCAGACCCACTCAGTACATTTGAGGAACGTTGCAACTGCATACAATTTTAAAAACTTGTTTGAACTTTTGTTGGGTTTGGTTTTAAGTGGAAGGTTAACTTCCCCACTATAAAGGAAAGTGGTTTTTGTTTTTGTTTTTTAGGAATGCAAACTATACAACAAACATTTAAACTGCACTCATTTTTCCTTTATGTCCAGTAATAAGATGGTGGCCACTGACATTTATGGGGCACTTATCACGTACTTAGTGTGTTGGAGCTGGGAATACAAAGATGGAGAAAACTGAAGTGATTTCCAGTGTAATAGGATATTTTTAAAAATAAAAAACTCTTCCTTATAAAGTGATGTTCTACATTATTTGGGTAAACAAGCATTACCTTTAAGAAAAGGTAACATTGTAGCCAACATCTCTCTTCTCTACTGATTTGGTTTTTAACATCCAGAAACAAGGAAGGTCTTAGAGCTCCTGTTGAACTATGTCAGGTGATGAGTCTTAGCAAAAGTATAAACTCCTATGACTCCCACAGCCTCCAGGACACACAAGCCACTTGGGAAGAGGATCAAATGCCTTCTTTCCTCATGGGTTAGTCTGAACTTACTCTTAACACTCCTCCCATGATAACCTGATTAAGCTGAGCATCATATGAAATGAGACTCTTTAAAATAACATATTAATCTATCTAGAAATTAAATATCTACTTCTGTTTTCTAAAAATGCAGCCCACTGACCAAGTATAGGAGACTCTTGGGATGCCCAGTAAAACAGTGTATTGCTGCTTTCCATCTCTCCAGGTCTACAAAATCACAGTTTTCTGGGGTAGGGCCCAGAACTTTAATTTCTCACAAGCTCACTGGGGAGATTTTGCATTCACTGAAGTTGATGAATAGATAACCACTGCTATTGGGTCAGATCGATACCTTCTTTTCCCAACTCATTGACCCCAGAGGCTGACCTATATGGAGGCATCCACTAGGATCTCCCTGTCTCTGGCTTCTGGTTGGCTCTGTGGTCAGTGGACTTCCCAGGAGCTAATTGCAGGAAAGGGTAAGCGAGGTATTTATTTCCTGGGCATCCTCTTTGCTGTGTTGCTTGCAGATGCCTTCTGCATCTCATAGGACTTTCTCTTTCCCAATTCCCACAGTGACTCAGGCCTCTTGTCCCTTTGGACCCGGATGTGATAACACGTCCTCTGATGTTATTCTCCCTAGAGCATTGCACTATTTCCTTAATTTTGCCTGTACTTTGTCAACAGTCCCTCTGTAAATAAACCCTCCTCCAATCTAATGTGAGTCTGCCATTTGCTTTCTGTAGAAATGTTGACTAAAACAGATATGGTTAGTAATATTTAGTAACTATGTAATATTTTATGGTTTGTAAATTTCTTCTATATTTATTTATTTATTTTTTACAATATAATATGATTTAAGTAAAGTAGATTTTTAAAAAAAACATTTTATGAATAAGAACATTGAGGCCAAGAGAAGTTCAATAAGATGTCATCTAGCTGGTCAGTGGGAGAACCAAAGAGCAAGTCTGGTTTGATGACTTCATTTAGAACTCTTTCACTTCATCGAGCGGTCAGCCCCCTTCTTTCCTCACCAAAAGTTATTTAAAATGATACCATTACTTGATATAAGTACAACTGAAATTATATATATTTTTGTAACATAAACACTCAAAGAAAGAATTCAATGTAATCTATGCACTTGTTTCATTTGAGGCTAAGACCCCTCTGAGGAGTGAGAGAGAAAGGCTCTCACAGGTGAGTTTCTTGACAGTGGTGCACATGGTCTTATGCATCTGCCTCTTCCACAACCTAGGCTCTGAGGATCCTTCCATCCAACAGTGGCTTAACCCCTCATTCCTTGGGCTCCCTCTGTTCCAAGGCACCTTCTACCATAGAATCTCTAAGACTTTCATCTGTATCTCTAGTTCTTTCTTCAGATTGGCAGCATGCAGGGTTCTACTTTTTTTTTTTTTTCCATTCGCTACTATATCTCCAATTTATAGCCTAATTCTGGGTGCACAGTAGGTGCTCAATAAGTATTTGTTAACTGAATAAAAGAGCTTCTATATGTCTAGTGCATCCATATGCCAGTATATTATAAAATCATGGGGCTAGGCACAGTGGATTATGCTTGTAATCCCAGAAGTTTGGGAGACTGAGGCAGGAGGATCATTTAAGCCCAGGAGTTCCAGACCAGCCTGGGCAATTTATAGGGAGACACCAACTCTACCAAAAATTTTAAAAATTAGCCAGGCATGGTGGTGCACACCTGTGGTCTCAGCTACTCAGGAGGCTGAGGTGGGAGGGTCAACTGAGCCATCCCAAGGGAGGTTGCGGCTACAGTAAGTTGGGCTTGTGTTGCTGCACTCAAGCCTGGGCAACAGAGGAAGACCCTGTCTCAAATATAAAATAAAATAAAATATCCTGGAGTCACTTCCTGCTTCTCAGTTTTTCTTATCCTCTCTTCTAGCCAGTTGCCAATTTCTGTTGATTCTACTTTTGGAATCTCTGTTAGATATGTTTATTCCTTCTCATTCTTGCTGTCATTACCCTAATTTAGGGTCTCAATGCTGTTTCCTTGAAGTCAATTGTAAAAGTTTTGTAATTTCCCCTTTTTGCCTGTGCCCATGCCAGAGTGTTCTTACTAGAGTCCAGCTCTGATCATCTTACTCATCACAACCTTTAAAGGGCTACAAAGCAACAATTAAGACACCTTAGCATATTATTCAATGCTAAGCACCTTGCTGCACATTTATTTCCCCAAACATCCTTTTATATCCTCTTCATTTGAGTCCCCTCGAACATCAACTTGTCTGTCTTCTAGTCTATTCCCACCTCCATGCCTTTGCTGGTACTACTATAACATCTGAAATACCTTTCTTTCTCTAGTCCATTTGTGTACAAGGCTATGGTATGAAGCCACTTCTTCCATGAACTATTTCCCAATTGTGCTCTTGCTTATCCTTTTTCAGAAGTAATTTTTTTTCTGGTTTTGAACTGTCATAGTACCTTACCTATATCACTTTAGCAGTATTTAATACCATCTATGTATTAGGATTATTTATGCTACTCTTCTGTGTCTTAATCTCTCAACAAGACAGTAAGATACTTGAGTTCAAGATGCATATTTAATTATCTTTGTATCTTATTATTAATACGTTTGGTACTTCATATTTAGGACATGCTAATAAATATTTGCTAAATTAATATGTGTAATTATGTAAAGCATAGACAAGAAATGAGGCATCTGTATCAATGAAAGGCTAGTGAATGAGGTGATTCTGAAGCATGAATATAAATCAGAGGGATACATCCCTGCAACAAAGACATAGAGGGAAAAAAAGTGCTTGTGTCACTTGACCCCTAGAGATGGTGTATTGGTCAAGGTTTTCTAGAGGGACAGAACTAATAAGGTAGATATATATACATGTCAAGGAGAGTTTCTTAAGTTGTATTAACTTACACAATCACAAGGTCCCACAATAGGCCATCTGCAAGCTAAGGAGCAAGGAAGCCAGTCCAAGTCCCAAAGCTGAAGAACTTGGAGTCTGATGTTCAAGGGGAAGAAGCATCCAGCATGGGAGAGAGATGTAGGCTGGGAGGCTAAGTTAGTCTAGTCTTTTCATGTTTTTCTGCCTGCTTTATATTCCAGCCACACTGGCAGCTAATTATAGATGGTCCCCACCCAGATAAGGTTAGTCTGCCTTTCCCAGCCCACTGACTCAACTGTTAATCTCCTTTGACTATATCCCCACAGACACACCCAAGATCAATACTTTGCATCCTTCAGTCCCGTCAAGTTGACATTCAGTATTAACCATCACAGAGGGCTTGCTTGCCTGAATAAGAGATGAGAACGAGGGACACTGGACATTTGGGGAGAAGATCAGGAGGTTCATGGAGCTAAGTGAATTGGACTGGTGGATGATGGGCAGATATTGAATGTGTTCTTTATGACAGAAAATGGCAGATGTGTTTGCAATAGGCGGAAGATAGACTGGAAGTAAAGGAATGTTGAAGATGACAGTTACACGGCACTATAATCAAGACCCAAATAACTTGATGTGGCAACAACAAAATGGCTGGACTTGCATACCAACAGTGAGTCGATGAATGTGGGTGTTGATGGGATGTTGAAAGAGGAATCGAAAGCAGGCAGAGGTATGTCAGGGATCACTACACTGACCGTGAGGGAAAGGCTCTGAGGCTTGAGATGCTCTTGGATTATTAATATCAGAAAAGTTCAGTAGCAGCATTGACTTTGGGGATGGAGATCACCTCAGAACTGGAGAGGGGTCAGGGCAGATGCTCAGCTCTGTGAGGTGAAGCACTCATGGACTTCAGAGGCCTCCTGTAGATGTGTCAGGCATTGGATATCCATTTCAGATGGGAAATACTGATACTCCAAGTAGTTTGTGTATGTTACTCTTACAATTCTTTCTGGGTCACAGAAGAATTCCCTTCCTATTGCAATTAAACACTGAATGTCTGATTCCAAACCTGAGAGTAATTTAATATGGAGAATGAGGCACTGGCAACCCCTGGATTTTTTTTTCTAGGCTTTTAAATGCTTTACTGAACAAGTCTAATTGCTCAATTTCCCTGCCAGAATCTCATCACTGGTTAAATGAATTCAGTAGTATTCACTTCAAAGCAATATTGTGAAGCTTAATTAATGAATGTCTTATTTATAAATTCTTATAAAGAATTGTTTTGCTTCAAAACTTCAGGATAAAACCAAATTGAACCTGAGTCTTTTTGTGTCAATGGCTTTTTAAAGAAAGTCTCTCTTTCTCCCTCTGGAGAAATCAGCATAAACACAGTTGGAATTTATCTAAACAAAAGAATGGGGGCATTTTCATCATTTCACCATAAAATGGAATTTTTCCTGGAGGTGCTTTTGTATTCAATGTTCAATTTAGACTTGACTTTACCTTCTCCCACTGCCTGTCAATTACCGAGGACTAGGGAACACTTAGATTTAAGTGGTAAGCAGAGTTTATCCAGGGAGACAGAATCAGGGCAAAGTTGTACATTACATTCATCTTTAAATTTTTGTTCCCTTGGCTGTCTGTGGCCTGTAACTATAGCTACATGGTCAAATATTGTTTTTTCATATCTACCTCTCTTGGGGTATGTGGGTAAATGCCAAAGAACAAAATAGCTAGAATAGTTTTGAGAAATTTCTCCACATTTAAAAAACCCATTCATTGTATGGGAGAGATGACAAATCTATGTAGAAATCCTGTTTGGGCCTCATACCAAAATAACCCCACAGTTCTCTGTGGTATTTGGCCATCTCCTGTTTTTTGTTTCAGTGTGACACAAGGTTACATAAACCCCAAGCACCATTCTATGGAGTCAAGGTTACAGTAAAGAAAGAAAGGGTTAGGGAATGTCAAGGTCAGTGGTTGTGGAAAACAGAATGGGTGGTAAGCTATAAAAATGGGAGCTTGGTTTTGGCAACATTGTGAAGCTGGTAAAGATTGCCTGCAATATTCCCTCCCTTTTCCTCTCCCTATACACCTCTACTTCTCCCCTTCACCCAAAGCCCGTTCTTCACATGGCTATCTAGGTCTCCGTGTACTTAAGTCTCAATGGATACTAAAGTTCCATTGCTAAAGTATTGGCTGATGCTTGAGAGATATGTGGAGGGTGCCTGTGGTGTAGGTCTATGCCAGATGTCTGTGGGCCCCCGACATAGATCAATAAGAGGGGAAATAGTTTTTGCTTAGTTAGGATGGGGTTGGAGGTGGGTGGAGTTTCTTGCTGGGAATAAGGGAGGAGGACTTAGAAACTCAATGGTAAAATTTTAGACCTATGCAAGCTAGTAAAAGAGCTGTCTTTGAACCCTTTAGAGCACAAGATGTAGAGTGTTGCCTGAAAGCACAGAACAATAGATTACTACAACTAGGAGAAAAGAATCACTTGGTTGGGACAATCAGTGGCCCTTGTACCCAGCCCCAGGGCACTACATTTAATTTTCAGAAGCAAACTAAACATTTTCAGAGATTCAGTATCACCTTGATGTTTTTCGTGTTGAGTTTCCAGCTGGAATAATATTTCAAAGTGCCAGAATTCTCACAAGACAACTACATTTTACAAATATTCAACCAATTCTCAGAAGAGAGAGCTTTGGAAGACAGTTATTAACAGTCCTGATAAACTTCATGAAAGCATCCACAATTTTGGCTTCTTGTCCTGATGGAATTATAACTCCTTTTGATTTTTCATCTCTAGAACTTTTTAAAACAATAATAACGTGACAAAATGCTTTAAAATTATACATTTTATATTCTATAAACTAATTCTGTATAAAGCATATTGGCCCATTTTCGCAAGAAAAACTTTTTGTTTTTGGCAGTGGCTATAAATAGCTGTATCATTATAAAACTGTGAAGAATCGTGGGTTGAGAAAAGCTGAAAAGAAAATAAGAAAAATAAATTCCTATTTTATCTTATAGGGCAAATAAATATTGGATTTCTCACAAGAGGCCTATAAAATATTTTATAAGCAATAAATCCTTAATCTCTTAAGGAGGCTGCATGCTATGTTGGAATAGGAATCAGAGGGCAGTTTGTAACTAGCTCTAACTAGCTCTGTAATATTGGGTAAGTGTGGCAGGCACGCTTGGTTGTCTACCCAAAAGCATTCTTTCATGCTAGTGGCTCCCCTCATTAGTCAGCTCCCCACAGCTTGACAAATTCTCACCCCAGGGATGCGATCAAGATTGATCCAAGCTAGTCAAAGGACACCCCTCTCCTTTGTCAATGAGTGGGTTAGTGATGACCATGTGATCCAATCTGGCTAATGAGATGAGAAGGGAAGGCAGCTGGGGCCTCTCTTAAAAAAATTTCTTTGCACTGTAAAAATATCCCAGAACTTTGGGAGGCTGAGAGGGGACCACTTGAGCTCAGGAGTTCCAGACCAGACTGGGCAATATGGTGAAACCTCATCTCAAAAATACAAAAATTAGCCGGGCATGGTGGCATGTACCCATAGTCCCAGCTACTCATGAGGCTGAAGTAGGAGGATTGCTTGAGCCCAGGAGGTGGAGGCTGTGATCATGCCAGTGAACTCCAGCCTGGGCTACCAAGTAAAACCCTGTCTTGGAAAAAAAAAAAAAAAAAAAAAAAAGAAACACAAAAGAAATCAACTTAACTAAGTGATCCAACATGGCATCACCAAAAAAGAGGCAAAGAAACATCCAGAGTCTCCTGTTTTTTTTCTGTTATTGTACTTTAGATTCTGGGGTACATGTGCAGATCATGCAGGATTATTGCATAGGTACACACATGGCAATGTGGGTTGCTGCCTCCATCCTCTAGTAACCTACATCTGGCACTTCTCCACATGTTATCCCTCCCCAACCTCCCCACCCCACTGCTGTCCCTCCCTTGGCCCCCCCAACAGACCCCAGTGTGTGATGCTCCCCTCCCTGTGTCCATGTGTTCTCATTGTTCATCACCCACCTATGAGTAAGAACATGTGGTCTTTGATTTTTGGTTCTTGTGTCAGTTTGCTGAGAATTATGGTTTCCAGATTCATTCATGTCCCTACAAAGGACAGAAACTCATCATTTTTTATGGCTGCATAATATTCCATGGTGTAATATATGCCACATTTTCCTTGTCCAGTCTATGATTTCCTTGTCCAGTCTACCATCAATGGGCATTTAGGTAGGTTCCAGGTCTTTGCCTCTATGAACACACATGTTCATGTGTCCTTATAATAGAATGATTTGTAACCCTCTGAATATATACCCAGTAATGGGATTGCTGGATCTAATAGAATTTCTATTTCTAGATCCTTGAGGAAGCACCATACTTCCACAATGGTTGAAACTAGTTTATACTCCCACCAACAGTATATAAGTGTTCCTATTTCTCCACATCCTCTCCAGCATCTGTTGTCTCCAGATTTTTTAATGATCACCATTCTAACTGGCATGAGGTGGTATCTCAATGTGGTTTTGATTTGCATTTCCCTAATAATCAGTGATGATGAACATTTTTTCATATGTTTGTTGGCCTCATATATGTCTTCTTTTGTAAAGTGTCTGTTCATATCCTTCACTCACTTTTGGATGGGTTCGTTTGTTTTATTCTTGTAAATCTGTTTTAGTTCTTTGTAGATTCTGGATATTAGCCCTTTGTCAGATGGGTAGACTGCAAAAATTTTCTCCCATTCTGTTGGTTGCTGGTTCACTCTAATAATTGTTTCTTTTGCTGTGCAGAAACTCTGGAGTTTAATTAGGTCCCATTTGTCTATTTTGGCTTTTGTTGCCAATGCTTTTGGTGTTTTAGTCATGAAGTCCTTGCCTATACCCAAGTCCTGAATGGTTTTGCCTAGGTTTTCTTCTAGGGTTTTTATGGTATTAGGTCTTATGTTTAAGTCTTGAATCCATCTGGAGTTAATTTTAGTGTAAGGTGTCAAGAAGGGGTCCAGTTTCTGCTTTCTGCACACTGCGAGCCAGTTTTCCCAACACCATTTATTAAACAGGGAATCCTTTCCCCATTGCTTGTTTTTGTCAGGTTTGTCAAAGATCGGAGGTTGTAGATGTGTGGCATTGCCTCCAGGGCCTCTGTTCTGTTCCATTGGTGTATATCTCTGTTTTGGTACCAGTATCATGCTATTTTGATTATTGTAGCCTTATAGTATAGCTTGAAGTCCGGTAGAATAATGCCTCCATCTTTGTTCTTTTTGGTTTGGATAGTCTTGGCTATGCAGGCTTGCTTTTAGTTCCATATGAATTTTAAGGTGTTTTTTTCCAGTACTGTGAAGAAGGCCATTGGTAGCTTGATGGGGATAGCATTGAATCTATAAATTACTTTGGGCAGTATGGTCATTTTCACAATATTTATTCTTCCTAACCATGAACATGGAATATTTCTCCATCTGTTTTTGTCCTCACTTATTTTGTTGAGCAGTGATTTGTAGTTCTCCTTGAAGAGGTCCTTTATATTCTTTGCTAGATTCCTAGGTATTTTATTCTCTTTGTAGGAACTGTGAATGGCAGTTCATTCTTGATTTGGCTCTCTGTTAGTCTGTTATTGGTGTATAGAAATGCTTGTGATTTTTGCACATTGATTTTGTATTCTGAGACTGTGCTGAAGTGGCTTATCAGTTTAAGGAGATTTTAGGCTGAGATGATAGGGTCTTCTAAATATACAATCCTGTCTTCTGCAAATAGAGACAATTTGTCTTCTTTTCCTAATTGAATACCCTTTTTTTTTTCTTGCCTAATTGCTCTGGCTAGAACTTCCAATACTATATTGAATGGAGTGATGAGAGAGGGCATCCTTGTCTAGTGCCAGATTTTAAAGGGAATGCTTCCAGTTTTTGCCCATTCAGTATGATATTGACTGTGGGTTTGTCGTAAATAGCTTTTATTGTTTGAGATATGTTCCTTCGATAACTAGTTTATTGAGAGTTTTTAGCATAAAGGGATGTTGAATTTTGTCGAAGGCCTTCTCTG
This sequence comes from Callithrix jacchus, assembly GCF_049354715.1. Lineage (NCBI taxonomy): Eukaryota > Metazoa > Chordata > Mammalia > Primates > Cebidae > Callithrix > Callithrix jacchus. Next base: position 68,893,045 of record NC_133507.1, read on the forward strand.
CATCTATTGAGATAATCATGTGGTTTTTGTTTTTGGTTCTGTTTATGTGGTGCATTACGTTTATAGACTTGTGTATGTTGAACCAGCCTGGCATCCCTGGAATGAAGCCTACTTGATTGTGATGGATAAGCTTTTTGATGTGCTGTTGCAATCAGTTTGCCAGTATTTTACTGAAGATTTTTGCATCTATGTTCATCATGGATATTGGCCTGAAGTTTTCTTTTTTTGTTGAGTCTCTGCTGGGTTTTGGTAACAGGATGATGTTGATCTTACAAAATGCTTTGGGAAGGATTCCTTCTTTTTGTATTGTTTGTAATAGTTTCAGATGGAATGGTATCACCTCCTCTTTGTACATCTGGTAGAATTCAGCTGTGAAACTATCTGGACCTGGCCTTTTTTTGGCTGGTAGGCTATTAATTGCTGTCTCAATTTCAGCCCTTTTATTGGTCTATTCAAGGTTTCAAGTTCTTCCTGCTTTAGGCTTAGGAGTGTGCAAGTGTCCAGGAATTTATCCATTTCTTCCAGGTTTACTAGTTTATGTGCATAGAGTTGTTTGTAGTAATCTCTGATTATGGTTTGTATTTCTGTATAATCACTGGTGATATCAGCTTTATCATTTTCTATTGCATCTATTTGATTCTTCTCTCTTTTCTTTTTTATTAATCTGGCTAGTGGTCTATTTTGTTGAACTTTCCAAAAAACCAGCTCCTGCATTGATTTTTTGAAGGTTTTTTGTGTCTCTGTCTCCTTCAGTTGTGCTCTCATCTTAGTTCTTTCTTGTCTTCTGGTCTTCTGCTAGCTTTTGAGTTTTCTTTTCTTTTTTTTTTTGAGACAGAGTTGCACTCTTGTTACCCAGGCTGGAGTGCAATGGTGTGATCTTGGCTCACTGCAACCTCTGCCTCCTGGGTTCAAGCAATTCTCCTGCCTCAGCCTCCTGAGTAGCTAAGATTACAGGCATGCGCCACCATGCTCAGCTAATTTTTTGTATTTTTAGTAGAGACAGGGTTTCACCACTTTGACCAGTATAGTCTTGATCTCCTGACGTCGTGATCCACCCACCTTGGCCTCCCAAGCTTTTGAGTTTTCTTGATCTTCCTCCTCCAGCTCTTTCAATTTTGATGATAGGGTGTAGATTTTAGATCTTTCCTCACTTCTCATGTGGGCATTTATTGCTATAAATTTCCCTCTAGACACTGTTTTAAATGTGTCCCAGAGATTGTTACGTTGTGTCTTCATTCTCATTGGTTTCAAAGAACATCTTTATTTCTGCCTTAATTTCATGGTTTATCCAGTAAACATTCAGGAGCCAGTTGTTCAGTTTCCATGAAACTATGTGGTTCTGAGTTAGTTTCTGAATTCTAATTTGATTGCCCTGTGGTCTGAGAGACTGTTATGATTTCTGTTCTTTTGCTTTTGCTGAGGAATGATTTACTTCCAATTATGTGGTCAATTTTAGAGTAGGTGCGATGTGGTGCTGAGAAGAATGTGTATTCTGTGGATTTGGGGTGGAGATTTCTGTAGATGTCTATTAGGTTTGCCTGGTCCACATCTGATTTCAAGTCCTGGATATCCTTGTTAATTTTCTGTCTCATTGATCTGTCTAATATTGACAGTAGAATGTTAAAATATCACACCGTTATTGTGTGGGAGTCTAAGTCTCTTTGTCGGTCCTTAAAAATTTGCTCTGTGTACCTGGATGCTCCTGTATTGGGTGCATATATATTTAGGATCATTAGCTCTTCCTGATGCATTGATCCTTTTACCGTTATGTATTGCCCTTCTTTGTCTCTTTTGATCTTTGTTGTTTTAAAGTTCATTTTATCAGAGACTAGGATTGCAACTCCTGCTTTTTTGTGCTCTTCATTTGCTTGATAAATCTTTTTCCATCCCTTTATTTTGAGCCTATGTGTGTCCTTGCATGTGAGATGGGTTTCCTGAATATAGCACACAGATCGATCTTGACTTTTTATCCAATTTGCCAGTCTGTGTGTTTTGATTGGGGCATTTAGCCCATTTACATTTAAGGTTAATATTGTTATGTGTGAATTTGATCCTGCCATTGTGATGCTAGCTGGATGTTTTGCCTGTTAGTTGACCCATTTTTTTTTCATTGTGTCAATGGTCTTTACCATTTGGTATGTTTTGGAGTGGCTGGTACTGGTTGTTTCTTTCCTTGTTTAGTGCTTCTTTTAGGAGCTCTTGTAAGGCAGGCCTGGTGGTGAAGAAATTTCTCAGCAATTACTTGTCCATAAAGGATTTTATTTCTTCTTCACTTATGAAGCTTAGTTTGGCTGGATGTGAAATTCTAGGTTGAAAGCTCTTTTCTTTAAGGATTTATTGGCCCCCACTCTTTTCTGGCTTATTGGTTATCTGCCAAGAGATACACTATGAGTCTGATGGGCTTTCCATTGTGGGTAACCAGACCTTTCTCTCTGGCTGCCCTTAGAGTTTTTCCTTCATTTCAACCCTGGTGAATCTGGATTATGTGCCTTGAGGTTGCTCTTCTTGAGGAATATCTCTGTCGTGTTCTCTGTATTTCCTGGACTTGAATGGTGGCCTGCCTTGCTGGGTTGGGGAAGTTCTCCTGGATAATATCCTGAAGAATATTTTCCAGCTTGAATTCATTCTCTCCATCACATTCAGGTACACTTATCCAATGTAGATTAGGTCTTTTCACATAATCCCATAATTCTTGGAGGCTTTGTTCATTTCTTTTCACTCTTTTTTCTCTTGTCTTGCCTTCTCATTTTTTTATTTCATTGAGTTGATCTTCAGTCTCTGATAACCTTTCTTCTGCTTGGTCAATTCTGCTATTGAAACTTGTATATGCTTCACAAAGTTCTCGTGTTGTGTTTTTCCACTCCATTATGTCATTTATATTCTTCTCTAAGCTGGTTATTCTAGTTAGCATCTCATCCAACCTTTTTGCTAGGCTCTTAGTTTCTTGCATTGGATTAGCAAATGTTCTTTTAGCTCTGAGAAGTTTGTTATTACCCACCTTTTGAAGCCTGTTTCTTTCAATTCATGAGATTCATTCTCCATCCATCTTTGATCCCTAGCTGGTGAGGAGTTGTGATCCTTTGGAGGAGGAGAGGCATTCTGGTTTTGGTATTTTCATCCTTTTTGCACTGGTTTCTTTCCATCTTAGTGGTTTTATCTACTTGTGGTCTTAGTATTTGGTGACTTTTGGATGGGATCTCTGAGTGGACATCCTTTCTGTTGATGATGAAGTTATTTCTTTCTGTTTCTTAGTTTTCCTTCTAACAGGCCACTCTGCTGCAGGACTGCTGGAGGTCCACTCCAGACACTGTTTGCCTGGGGATCACCCACAGAGGCTGCAGAACAGTAAAGGTTGCTGCCAGTTTCTTCTTCTGTTATCTTTATCCCAGAAGGGCACCAGCCAGATGTCAGCCTGAGCACTCCTTTATGAGGTGTCTCTTTGGGTATATGGGGGTTGGGAAGCTGCTTGAGGAGACAGTCTGTCCCTTATAGGAGTTCAAGTGCTGTGCTGGGAGCTCCATTGTTCCATGCAGAGCTGCTGGTCAGGTACTTTTAAGTCTGCTGCAGCAGAACTCATACTGCCTCTTTTCCCAGGTGCTCTGTCCTAGGAATGTCAGCTTTATTTATAAGTTCCTGTTTGCTGCTGCCTTTTTTATAGATGCCCTGCCCCAGATGGAGTAGTCTAGTCACAGTCTGCCAGCAGAGGTGTTGCTGAGCTGCTGCAGGCTCTGCCCAGCTGCTGTGTGAACTGCCTCGGTAGTGGTTGTTGCCCTTCCCCGAACTGAGCTGAACCATCCTGGGTCCAGCTGCACTTACTGGGAAACTCTCAGTCCAGAGCATTTTAGATTGCTTTTTTTGTAGGGCTGGTACCCACTGAGCCAGATCGCCTGGCTCCCTGTATCTGCCCTCTCCCCTTCAGTTGAATGGGCAGCTCTGTCTCCCAGGCATTCCAGGAGCCAGTTGAAATGGCCGCCCAGATCTGTGTGAGTTTCTGTGTGCCAAGGTGGCACCAGATGAAACCACCATGCTGTAAACTTGAGGCACTTTTCAGCCTGGGAATCTCCTGGTCTGTGGGCAGTGAAAATTTGTTTGGAAATGCAGTGAGCACTCACCCTCTGCATTGTTCTTGCTGGGAACTGCACTCTGGAGCTCTTTCTATTTGGCTATCTTGGATCCTACCTCCTGATGTGTTTTTATATAAACTAAACAATTGACGATTATGACAAATCACCAATTCTTGACAAAATGTATAGAGTTTGTTCATGAGAAAGCAGTCAAATCCAGGTTGTGGCCTGGACTCTCCAACAATATCAGTCTCTTAAAAGACATCTGAAGAAAAGATTTAGCATCCTATATTCTAGATTATAGGATATCAAAGATGCCTATTCCTTGATTGAATCTTGGATCAAAGGGAGGAAAAACTGCTTTGAAAGATACTTTTGAGATAAATGAAGAAACTTAAATATGGACTATGTTTTAGATAAAGCTTTTTAAAATAAGTTAAGTGTTTGGCATATATAACACATTTCTGATTGTATAGAAAATGTTCTTATTCTTGGGGGAGTTATGCTGGAGAACATAGTGGTAAGCTATCACGAGGTCTGCAACTTGTTTTCAAATGATATAATATGGAAGAAGGGAGAGAAAGCAAATGGTAAAAGGTTAATTTAGGGTTCCACAGTCCAGTAGGAACATCATCCAGGAATTATTAAATGTGCAGACCCTCAGGTCCCATCACAAAAGTAATGAATCAGACTTTGAATTTTAGCAAAATTTCCAGATGATTCCTGTTGACATTAAAGCTTCTGCAGGGCACATGCTGTGGACAAACAGCTATATAATCTCCATAGACAGACAAATATATGAACTTTATCTGTGAATAGAAAGAGGAAAATGAAGTAGACATGCAGAGAGAAACAGAGGGGAGAAATTACAGGGCTCTAGACAACAGTGAAAGCATTCCAGTTGCTATTGCTGCATAGCAGTATAAAGCAACATCAATCAGTTATAATTATCTCTCACAGTTCTGGGATTAGCTAGGTGGTTCTCTTTGGGAGTCTCTCATGTAACTGCTATTGGATGGTAGCCTTGGAGTCATCTTAATGGCTTCCTTATCACATGTCAGTTTCTTGGGGTTCCTTGGGCATTTCTGTCTTCATATGGCCTTTCCAAGTAGTCTCTCCAGCAGGACAGCTTCAAGACAGCTTCAGGACAGCCAGATTTCTTATATGGATACTCAAGGTTCCAAAAAATCACATTTCAAGACAGTCACCCAGATGGAAGCCATATCACCTTTTACAACATAGCTTTAGAAGTCTCTTACCACTCTTCCACCATAACCCTGTTACTTATGGCATTTACAAAGGCCCACATAGTTTCAAGACAGGGAGGCATAGATTCCAGCTCTCAGTGTGGGAATGTGAAGGTTTAGGAAGAGTATGTAGGATGTAAAATATCGTTGTGGCCAATTTGGGAAAATAGTCTGCCAAAGAAAAGAACCTCAATTCTGGATAATCAAAAACAGTGTCCAATTGTACTTCTCTTATATTTCGTTAGATACCTTATATATTTCAGTAAAACCCACCTTTTCATTTTGTGTGTGTGTGCTAGATAGAGGGATTTCTATAAATAACAGTCAAAACAGCCTTGGCTAATGGGTATAAGTAAGGATTTTAGACATTCTTCTATTAGGCATCTGTCATCAAAAAGAATCCATTTCAATCCTTATCTTATTCTAACAGGTCATGATTAGATTACTGGAAAGCACAAACACACAATCTCTGACAGATACTTATAAATACAGTAAGTCCAATGTGTCTACCTGGTTGGTAGGACCTTTGCTATAGCAAGACAGCTAGCAAGGCTGGCTAGGCTCTAAGTCACATACTCAGTAGCAAGCACCTTCATTGATTCTGTTGCTAACAAACTGCTGTTGCAAATCTCCTAAGCAGTGCTTTTCTGGGTGTGGCTCAGGAATTTCATGCATCTGAATGTTGTAGGGGTGATTATTAAGATGCAGATTCCTGAACTCTATCCATACACAATCTCAAGTGTATGAAGCCAAGGAATCTGAATTTTAAAAGCTTCCTTTGTGAAGCTCTTCCTTACATTTGTGTTTCTCAAACTTTAATGTAAATCTGGGATGGGGCATGAGGTTCTGCATTTCTAAGGTGCTCCCCAATGATATTGCTGGTCAGTGCATCACACTTTTAAGTGCATCACACTTTTAAAGTGCAAGACCTTAAAGCAAGACCTCAAACTGTGGTGTCTAGACCAGCAGCATCAGCATCTCCTGTAAACTTGTTAGAAATGCAGATTCTTAGGATTTACTGCATACCTACTGATATTGTTTGTCTGTCTTCACCCAAATTTCATCTTGAATTATAGCTCCCATAATTCCCATGTACCAGGGGAGGGACCTGGTCAGAGGTAATTGAATAGTGGGAGTGGGTTTTTCCCATATTGTTCTCATGATAGTGAATAAGTCTCACAAGTTCTGATAGTTTTATAAGGGAGAGTTCCCCTGCACATGCCCTCTTGCCTGCTGCCATGTAAGACGTGTCTTTGCCTCTCCTTCACTTTCTGCCATGATTGTGAGGCCTCCTTAGCCATGTGGAACTGTGAGTACATTAAACCTTCTTCCTTTGTAAATTACTCAGTTTTGGTATGTCTTTATTAGCAGTGTGAGAATGGACTAATACACCTAGTGAATCAGAAACTCTGGGGGTGGGAGTAGCAATTTATGTTTTAACAAACCCTCTAGCTGATTCTGATGCTCACTAAAATATAAGAACCACTGCCATAAGGAACGTCCCACTGATAGACAGCAGACCTTCCCAGGCACAACTTATTATCAGAATCACCTGGGGTGAGAATGCACCTTCTATAGGTTTCTAGACATCCTCAGGAGATGCTAATTATATAGGTCTGGGCTGGGGCCTGGTGATCTGAAACCACTGGTTTAGAGTGATTAGCAGGACAGTAATGCAGAGGCAAGGCTGATGCAGTTTGATGGAGGATGCTGGGTTGGAAGAAGAAGAGGGAATCAAAAAGAAATTCAGTTACTTAAATGATTACTATGTAACAAGTCCTGAGCTGAGTAGTTGTTTTTAAGATAGAGTTTCACTATGTTGCTTAGGCTAGACTTGAACTCCTAGGCTCAAGAGATCCTTCTGCCTCAGCGTCCCAAGTGGCTGAGACTATAGGTGGGCACCATTGCACCCAGCTCTGGACTGGACGTTTTATATTGGGGGTTTTATACAATGACATTTAATTTTCCTTCTCCTATAGATGTGTTTTTCTCATCAAGCTGCCCTATATGGCATGTATTATTACCTCCATTTGATACATCAAACACTAAAGATAAAACATGGAAAATAATTTGTCTAAAGTCATACAGCTAGTAATGGAACCAAAAATTGAAACTGACTTTCTGTTACTTTGAATCTCTTTCCATTTTATTCAGTAATCACAAAAAGAACTTCACAAGGTGGTTGAAAGAAAGTCTGGAGATCATGATGAGGGCCTGAGGATGCCACCACGGGCAGTGCAGCATTGAGTTAATGGCATACACATCAGTTTCCCCACCTAGACCGTGGTTTTCTAGAAAGAGATCCATGTGATCATTTATTTATTCACTCAACAAACACTTATTGAAAATCTATAATGCACTAAATGCTCTTCTCAATGCTGGGGATACAGTAGTGAGAAAAATGTCCTGGTATGTTATGATTTTATTAATTGTTACTTCTCACTACCTAGTGAGGCAGATGTCACCCCATAGATGCTATATGATTACTGCCTTATGCATTATCTGTTATGGATAATCTAAAATTAACTGTAGAATTAGCCATAGCTAAGCTACTGAGCCAGTGTATTAACCAGTGTCTAATTACATAAAGCTCTAATTTTTCTTCCTACTCTGTTTTATGGGGGGCGCATATTGATGAAAATTAACAACATAACCATAAGACTAAGAAATGGAATTTCTTATTTGGCAGCCATCAGTAAAATTTTCTAGAAAGAAAGTTGTAAGTTCAACTGAATTGTTGTAAATGAATCTTGGAAATCAACTAAAATGTCATTGATCTTAGTTTTCTTACTGGCTCCAGCTGTGGGACTAATAGATTGCTGACGATCTTTCACGTGTTTCTTTCAAATATACTTTCCTGAAATGTTCTTTTGAGCAAATCTTTAATTGCCTCTAGAGGGAAATTAGACACAGTAGTCAAGAACTTTTAAAGTAAAGATATAATGAGAGGAGTCATGGAAAAAGTAAACATTTAATATATTTAATTTTAAAAATCTGTGAAAGATTTGCCTTACTAATGTTATGAATGGAGTGCATAAAGAATACTGCTGGTGACAGTATTCTTCCCATTTGGAGATACTTCTTATTTGGAAAAGATACTGGTATACCATTGATATTCCAGGTTTTGAGTCTCACTCCTTATTTTCTACCTCTTTCCCTTAGGAAGATCTTGAAAGATAAATAGTAGTGTTATTGTTTAGGTAAGAAGAGTAAGAGGCAAACCAGTAGCCATCTAAGAATTCTTGCAGCATTTGCTCACACTTAAAGTTACTAATCATTTTCCAAGTTAAGTGGGTTACTTACAAAGACTTCAACTTGCAAAGAGTTGCAAAGGTGGGAGATATAGGAGAAGGAATGACACTTATAGTTATTTGCTATATAATATTCCCATTTTATAGGGAAGAAATAACCATAATAAGTAATGTTTTCAAGGTCACACAGCTAATAAGCATCAGCATAGGATTGCCTGACTGTTACATGAGGTCATTCCACAATATCTGAAGGAAGAATTCTTCAGAAAGGATATGTGTTATATTTGAAGGAGAGATAAGAGGTAGTTTCCATTATTCAAAACTAGAATAGATTGTAATATATCTGGAGTAATCCTTATGCTCCAATACTTTGTTCCCCTCTCCCACTAAAAATGACGGAAATGACACAGATCAGATATTGACATTGTTTTGGGACTGTAGAATGCAGAGTTTGCTTTCCTGACTTTCCTTCTGTGACCCCTCTGTGCTGTTCATATACTTCCTGTAAATGTTCCTCCCATGAAACTGTAGCTTCCTGAGAGCAGGATTAAGCTTTCTTTATTCCTGCATCTCTAGCTGTTGGGAGAATGAATCAACAGTTTGTTTCACAGTGGTACTTTGATCTTTCTTTCTTATTTTAATTAATTTATTTCTTTTGTCTTGTTCTGTCACTCAGGCTGGAGTACAGGGGCACAATCAAAGCTCACTGCAGCCTTGAACTCCTGGGCTTAAGGGATCCTCCCACATCAGCATCCCTAGTAGCTGAGACAAGAGGCACATGCCACCACACCTCGCTATACTTTGATTATTAACAAGTTCAATCTTCTGGAAGTACACATAATTTTTCCAACAAAATTGATTGACTACCTGGTAAGTGTCACTGGAGGAAGCATGCTAGGCATGGGAGACAAAATGTCAATGAGAAACCGTACTGTCTCAGGGCTTTCTTGCTGTAGAGCTCCAGGGGCACCAATTACACACCATAGTCTGCATACTTGGACCTGTGCCAAGCAACCTGTGTGGCCAAAAGTGTGGGCCCTGATGTACCCCTTACCTTAAACAGCCACAAATTAAATGATTTTATGTACCAAAAATAAATGTGCTGTGTCTATGCATGTGACTTGAAGGATGAGCATGTGTTTAACATTACCCCATCCTATCTTTAGATTCAGGGCCATCTGATTTTACAAACTGCCGTGGAAATTTTAATGAAGCATAGGGGTAGCACAAGGATGTGTTCTTTCAAAGAATCACATTCAACCTCCCCAACCAGAGCACTATCCTTTCAGAAATGGCAGCTTTGTAGTAATACTCTGAACTCATAGCTGTACTTATGCACAGTTTTCCTTCCTTCTCCATGCTGTTCTAGAATGGAGAGCGGGGACAGACCCCACACCCTCAGTGATGGGAGCCGAATGCCGGAGACCTGTGCACCTACTCTTCCCCCCTTTTCTCTTTTTTGTTTGCTGCTTCCCCCAATAATCTTTCACAATTTGAACAACATCGTAGGAGGTTTCTAGTGGATCCATATACTGTACTTTTAAAACAACATTGTATCTTCCTGATTCACAGGTGCAGAGGGAAAAAAACCATACCAAAACAAACCCCTACACATTCAAAATAATCTGCAAGGAAAGCCTGCATTGAAAATCATGTTGCCGTATAATTACCCTGTTTACAATCTCTCATATGTCTTTTCTCAGAAAAAAAGGCAGATTTGGAAACAAAGCAGGAAGAAGATGCCAGAAAACCCTGGCAAGGCTCTGACCACTGCCTGCTTAGGAATGGCCACAGAGGGAGAGAAATGTGTTTACAATTAGGACGACCCAGAGCAGGTCCGATTACATCTGTACACAGCCACACTGAAGAGATTTCCAGAGTGAACTTATCGTGTGGGCCTAAGTGGATAAAAGGCAACTTAGGCTGGAGCCAGTACAAGAAAATAAATGGGGCCTCCCACCTTCCACTCTCGATCTGCCCTTTTCTGGGCTCACTCTTAGCTCTTGAATGAAGATGTACAAAATCATCATGATTTGGGGCTCTCTTATGTTATAGTTTACAAGATTTTCATGCATTTTTCAGCAACAGACCAAAAAAAGAGAAATAAAACGAGTGTTATGAAGTGGTTTCCATGCTGACTATGATTTTCAGAATGAACAGTTGATGTTAAGGAGATCCAGCAAGACCCTGAAGCAGCTCAGGATCCTACTTCTCTCCGTCCAGGGACAGTATTCACACTTTGCTTCCAGGCTCTTAACACATCCCTCTAATAATTTCACACTGATATGGCAGGACAATTAGCTTAACCCACTCTCAAAAACAAAGCAAGTTCTTGGTGAAGAACTAAAGAAATTAAGGTTTCTCTCTATTGCTACAGTGTTCTAACACAAAAATATTCCATCAAGGCGGCGCGGCTCAGGCGTCGGAGCGGGCGAATGCGGGCGCCGCCGCCTCCTCCTCCACGGCTGTTTACCCGGCTGCATTGTGGGAGTTTGACCTCCGCTGCCGCCAACCGCCGCCTCAGCTTGCGCCGCCGCTGCCGCCGCCGCCGCGCACGCCATGGGAGCCGTGACTGACGAGGAAGTCATACGGAAGCGTCTCCTCATTGATGGAGATGGTGCTGGAGATGATCGGAGAATTAATCTGCTAGTGAAGAGTTTCATTAAATGGTGCAACTCTGGGTCCCAGGAAGGATATAGCCAGTACCAGCGTATGCTGAACACACTGTCTCAATGTGAATTTTCAATGGGCAAAACTTTACTAGTATATGATATGAATCTCAGAGAAATGGAAAATTATGAAACAATTTACAAGGAAATAGAATGTAGCATTGCTGGAGCACATGAAAAAATTGCTGAGTGCAAAAAGCAAATTCTTCAAGCAAAACGAATACGAAAAAATCGCCAAGAATATGATGCTTTGGCACAAGTGATCCAGCATTATCCAGACAGGCATGAGACATTAAAGGCACTAGAAGCTCTGGGAAAAGAATTAGAGCATCTTTCACATATTAAAGAAAGTGTCGAAGATAAGCTGGAATTGAGACGGAAACAGTTTCACGTTCTTCTTAGTACCATCCATGAACTTCAGCAAACATTGGAAAATGATGAAAAACTCTCAGAGGTAGAAGCAGCTCAGGACGCAAGCATGGAAACAGATCCTAAGCCATAGATAGGCTAATTGCCCACCATTCCCAGGAATATTGAAATAGCTGCATGAACATAATGTGTTTAAAATGTGGTGTGCTCTTGAGATATTTAAAGTTTTGGCAGTACAATACGCTGTTTTGAAATATGAATGTACATTTCATTCATATTTCCTTACACAAAGGAAAATGACTTTAGTATAGATTTTTTTATTAAAAGGCATTTTTTATTCTTAAAAGGTAGGAAGCCACATCGAAATATGCTTAATAAAATGCTTTTAAGCTGGAAAAAAAATATATTCCATCAAATTAGCTGCCACTCCCTTGATTAAAGAACAAAAACACAACAAAACTTTGAGCTCCTTGTAGTGTCCTGACTTCCCCAATGGGTTCTGGTTTCATTGTGTGAGTGCTTTTTGTCCCACACAGATCAGTCTATATTCTTCCTAGACAGAAGAGCTGATGTGACTGCCATTCAGAAATTTACCTACTTTGCTCATGTCCCTGGCCATTCTTTTGCTCATAGACTTTTCAAATAAGTCTATATTATTGCTTGCTAATCCTTTTAAATCAATTACAACAAGTTGTAGTAATACTGCGTTGTATGACGTCTTTACTTAAAAGACCTCCTAAAGGTTTTTGGGAGGTATTAATAATTTCCTCCACACGCACACATATCACCCATCCTGCCACTGCCACTACTGCCCACAGAAAAATGAAGACATCTTGATAGCAATTTTTAAAGAATCAACATTTCTATAATACTCTACCTTTCATTGCCAATTTATCAGAACCGATTATTTACTGAACAGAACCTAGCTATCTACATTGTGTTTCTACAAACAAATGTTTAAAAACAGCTACATTCTAGCTATCTACATTGCATTTCTACAAACATTTAAAAAAATAATCATTCAGTCAGATGATTATTTTTTGTAAGTGGCGTATGTCATAGAGTGCCCATGTATTAATAATACAGAACCCAAACTGGGATATTTTAGAGTAAGGAAGCGCTATTTACAATTATTCTGGGGCAGCAGTTATCAACTGGCACTGACCTTATTTGTAGGTGACTTGTCTGAATTTATGGGTCTATAATTAACAGGGATCTCTGGGTTGTGAAACTCCATTTTTGTACATCCCTGCCTTTCCCCTCCATTCCCTGACAGGGGTTATTCAGTGCTGTTGTCCACACCTGCAAGACGGTCATGATAAGGAGGGGCCCTGGGGACAGAGCCTCTGTAATTATTTGGAGTACCCTCACGTTTTCCATGTTTGTCTGAAGGAGGTGTCCTGGGCAGTATGGTAAAACCATTGAGAAGGTGCTGTTAGGGAGCCTTGCTACATCAGCACCAGAAAAAATAACATTTAGAACCAGTTGGGCAGCAAAAGCTCTTTAGAAGCCATCTTTGGTCCTTTCTGGAGCATCTTCTGGGAGTCTACCTTGGATGGGATGCCTATGTTTAGATGTGGACTGATCGGGGCTGGCTGGCTTCCCAATTAGTTATTTGAGACCCTTAATATCTGATGACCTTAGGAAGTCAGGCCCATGGGGCACTGCCTGCTCTGTTGGCCAGCTGGCTCAGAGACCATGGCCCTGGTTCTCCCTGAATGACTGTTTCCCATCTTCCTTTTTATTTGACTTGTCAACATGAATCTTTTCCCTCTATAGCCAAATGTGAAAATTTCTCTCTCAAATGTTTTTTAAACATAATTATCTTTGAGATTAGTTTCATTCTCATACAAATTCAGTATTCCATCAGTGTTAGTTTTGCTGAAATTCAGATTAAAATTTTCTGGAAGTTGTCATCTAAATACTATAGGGTTAAAAATTGACTTCCCTGATCATTTGGGATCAATATTTTCTCCCTTCCTGGATCAAAGGTAACCTTTTATTTGAAGACTGTGTGCCCACCATTTAGCTTCATTTTATGTTTTCTCAAAATGGTCTTCGAGACCCTTATGTCTTGATTTTGTTGGACACATTTTGCTCATGGAGTAAGAATTCTCAGTTGTCTAGCTGAAGCTGTCTAGTATGCCCCTCTAACTTTCTTGAGCACTGTTACAGCAGTGCCTGTAATAAATGAAGAATGCTGCCTCTAACTGCCTCTTGCTGACAATTTTAGGGACTGATTAAATATTTGCATGGTGGCTGTAGTCCTGCATAATGGCTGAGAGGTCAATGAAGGGCAGCCCTACCCTTTCCCTTTCTTTCTGTGGCTGATGAAAAGACATTCAGCATTAAGCTCGGTAGCACTGTAATACAAAGATACAATATCTTTCCTCTAATGACTCATTACTATCTATTTTAAAAGTAAGTACATTTATATAAAAATGATAATGTCACAGTGTGTCTAGGCTTTTCACATTATTGCTTTCTTTTCCCTTGCCATGTAGCCATGTATTATTTCTAATGGAAATTCAAAAATCAAAATGTTATCAATTCAATTGTCAGGGGCAGCTCTGGATATTTGATTTAGTTCTTGCAGCAGTGGTAAAGAAGGCAGAACAAGGAGGTCTTCTGGAATGCCAGGGAAAGTGTGATGAAATGTGGTGGGTTTAACTCTTTTTGATGTTATAGATTATTGCTTCCTATAGCGGCACTTCATTTAGCTAACATTGCTGGGGAATGAGGTGTTCCATATAGACATGTTTTCCAGAGCTGAAACTGTTTCATGCCAATACTTTTATACTTTAAATGAAGAGTATGGATGAAAATCTAAAATATACAACAGTCTCTTGCCTTCTGAAGCAGAGCAAAGAAACTATAAGGAATATTTTCTTTTTGATCCAAGGGTATCTAATAGTGCACCAATCCTAGAGCAGGAGGGAGGGTCTGTGTTTTAAGTTTGTGTTATTTATGGTAATTTATATCGTACTTATTCCTGAGATTACCTTGAAATGAAATACAATAAAACTGAACACAATAGGCTAGGTTAAGCTCTCTGACAAGTGTATAGGGTGCAGATATATTTTATATTGAAACCAGATGTATATACTTTCAATATCAGACAGCAAAAGGATTGTTTGAAATCCAAAGATGTTGGTTTATATATTGTCCCTCATTTGGAGTTCTATCTTGCATCAATATGGAGGTGGCTGAAGAGGGATGTTTGCTGATGCAGCTTTGAAGCGATCTATGGCTCATTCTATTTGGAACACCAGTGTCAGCCAACCATAAACTCTCCTCAATCACAATAGGCCACAGTCCCAGTGTTCCCTGTCCTTGTCCCTGGTCTGCCTCCCAACCTTCTGCCTCCCTCTTTCATCTTCCTGATTATCTGCAAAGACCGATATTCTATTACCTCTTCTTCGATTCTCATTCTCTTTCTCCCACCTCCTCATAAACCTTCTTTGTCCTGTTTCCCTTTAGGTAAACACCTCTACTTTTCCCAGCCTTTCTTCCACCCAGAAGCTGTCTAACTAAATTTATTTTTGCTTCTAATAAGATGACTAGAGACAAGTTATTTGAAGAGATTTGACTTATTTTAGTGGATTAGTGGATTAGTTTAGTGGATTATGCAAGTTAATGGGTAAATCCATATGAGAAAGTAAAGTATTGGTGTTAATAGGTTTTAAGGTTTATTTCACAGTCTCTCTTGAAAAGAAAAAATATTGCTGATTATTATAATTACCTGAAAGAAAACATGAGCATCACAAGAATGGATAATGATAAAAGCACATGAAAATGAGCACATGTTATCAGAAACATGTAAACCCTGAAAACAACAACAACAAAATGGAAGACGGAGATTCATCCACGGCTAGCTGAAGGAAAAAGGGAACTGTTTGTTCATGGTTGCTCAACTCTCTCTGGATCTTATAATGTATGCTGGTTTCATTTATTTCATGTAGACTACTCTGTTTGTCTTACAGTGACCCTAAAATTAAGCTTTCTAGTTAGGTTATGACTACTTAATGCTTATTACTAAGAACTACTTGCTTGAATTGGTCTATACATAACCCCACATATACTTACAGACAAATTATTTAGCATGACTCAAATTTTGTGTCAAGAAAATTGTCAAGCTATGTGTATAACTTCAGGAAATTCCACCAGGATTGTGAAGACTTTCAGAGATCTGTGTCATTTTGCTCCTGGGGCTTCCCTTCTTGTGAAGACAGAAACAGGGAAGCAGCATCCAGATCAGTGCTTGGGTTCTGAATCATCACAACCATTTTATGGAAATAACCAAGTATTATTCTTCAGGAAAATATTGGAGATTCCTGATATAAGAAACATTTACATACTTGATAGCTTATTCAGTCTCCACAATGGCTAGTGAAAAAGTAAGGCTACTGTAGCCTTGTAGTTCAGTTTGAAGTCTGGTAGCGTGATGCCTCCATCTTTGTTCTTTTTGCTTAGGATTGTCTTGGCTGTATGGGCTCTTTTTTGGTTTCATATGAAACTTAAGGTAGATTTTTTCTTATTCTGTGAAGAAAGTCAAGGGTTGGAAAGGCACTAAATTTATAAATTACTTTGGGCAGTATGGTCATTTTTTATATTGATTCTTCTTATCCATGAGCATGGAATATTTTCCCGTTTGTTGGTATCTTCTCTTATTTCCTTGAGCAGTGGTTTGTAGTTTTGCTAGAAGAGGTCCTTCATGTCCCTTGTAAGTTGTATTCCTAGGTTATCTTATTCTCCTTGTAGCAGCTGTGAATGGGAGTTCATTCATGATTTGGCTCTTTACTTGTACATTGTTTCTATATAGGAACGCTTGTGATTTTTGACCACTAATTTGGTGCAAACCTTCAACAAACCTGACAAAAACAAACAATGAAAAAAGGACTCCCTATTTAACAAATGGTGCTGGGAAAAATTGGCTAGCCATATGCAGAAAATTGAAATTGGACCCCTACCTTACACCTTATGCAAAAATTAAGTTAAGATGGATTAAAGACTTAAATGTAAAAACCCAAACCATAAAAACCCTAGAAGAAAACCTAGGCAATACCATTCAGGACATAGGCATGGGCAAAGACTTTATAACTAGAACAACAGAAGCAATTTCCACAAAAACCAAAATTGATGAATGGGATCTAATTAAACTAAAGAGCTTCTGCTCAGCAAAAGAAACTAGTATCAGAGTAAACAGGCAACCTACAGAATGAAAGAAATTTTTTGCAATCTACCAATCTGATAAAGGCCTAATACCCATAATCTACAAGGAACTTAAACAAATGTACAAGAAAAAAACAAACACCTCATCAAAAAGTAGGCAAAGGATATGAACAGACACTTCTCAAAAGAAGACATTTATGCAGTAAACAAATGTATGGAAAAAAAATCATCATCTTTGGTCATTAGAGAAATGCAAATCAAAACCACAATGAGATAATCTCATGCCAGTCAGAATGGTGATTACCAAAATGTCAAGAAGCAATAGATGCTAACAAGGCTGTAGAGAAACAGGAATGCTTTTACATTGTTGGTGGGAGTGTAAATTAGTTTAACCATTGTAGAAGACAGTGTGGAAATTCCTCAAGGATCTAGGACCAGAAATACCATTTGACCCAGCAATCCCACTACTGTGTATATGCCCAAAGGATTATAAATCATTCTACTATAAAGACACGTGCACACATATGTTTATTGCATCACTATTTATAATAGCGAAGACTTGGAATGAACTCAAATGCCCATCAATGATAGAGTAGATAAAGAAAATGTGGCACTTATATACAATGGAATACCATACAGACACAAAAAAGAATAAGATAATGTCCTTTGCAGGGACATGGATGAAGCTGGAAGCCATCATTCTCAGCAAACTAACACAGAAACAGAAAACCAAACACCTCATATTCTTACTCACAAGTGGGAGTTGAACAATAAGAACACATGGACACAGGGAAGGAAACAACACACACTGAGGCCTGTCAGTGGGTGAGCACTAAGGGAAGAAAGAGCATTAGGATAAATACTTAATGTATGCAGGGCTTAAAACCTAAATGATGGGTTGATAGGTGCAGCAAACCATCATGGCACATGTAAACCTATGTAACAAACCTGCACATTCTGCACATGTATCCTGGAACTTAAAGTAAAATTTTAAAAAATTGAAAAAAAGAAAAGGAAGGCATTCCTAATATCCAATGCCATCCCTCATACACATATAATATATTAGGATTGTGTATTCTAATGTGTATTAGGGAGAACAGCAGGAGGGAGACTGTTGTGGACTGAATGTTTGGGCCCTCCTGCAAATACATATGTTGAAATTCTAACCCCCAGGGTGATAGTATTAAGAGGTGGGGACTTTGGGTGGTAGCTAGGTCATCAGGATAGAGCCCTCATGAATGGGATTAGTGCCCTTATAAAGCAGACCTGAGAGAGCCATCTTTCTGCTATGTGAGGATACAATGAGAAGTTGACAGTCTAACCACAAAGAGGGCCCTCACCAGACCTTGATCTCAGACTGGTATCCCCTGATCTCAGAACTGTGAGAAATAAATGTGTTGCATACAAGCCACCCAGTCTATGGCATTTGGTAATAGCAGCCTGAGCTAAGTACTCACACTTCAGTCTACTTCTAATATTTATTAAATCAAATTAGTCAATAATATGACACTTTACCCCAGATGATAATTTTACACCTACCAATGCAGCTTATGTAATTGCTTGAGTGAAGTCTTTTAAAGCCAGGTTATCATTTTATTACAATTCTATCAGATATTAATGTAATGGTTAATTGATGGGTAGAAATAATATTAATTGTACTCTATGTTAGGTCATGGCTTACAAAGATAAAAAAATGAGATCTTACTTTCAAGTTGCTTATAGTCTGGCACAAAGGTGTATATATGGCCAATCAAATATTAAACCACAGTATGATAATTGCTAAAGGGAAGTTGGCATTTCCAAGTCCCCAGATAACTTGTCTCTGAGTACTGAACTACTTTGAGAAGCAGGTAATAGAGGTCAGACAGGAGTAATAAGTGGCCTTTCTTGCTAGTAATGGGCTGGAGAATATAGCTTGGATCTAAGGCCAATAGGCTTTACATCCTCCCCACTCATCTTGAATTGACATTGTCTGGTAACGGGCGGAGCAGCTACTCTGGTTCATTCACACAAGGCAACAGGAAGTAAAAAGGAAAATGTGGGTTGTTTGTGGGCAGCCAGGTCCAGACAACTACTACTGAGGAATCCCTACTGAGGAATATTGCCCTGTATCTCAGTTCTACCAATCAGAGGCTGGTGAGACCCTTCCTCCTTTTTCTATGGGAGTAGTGAGAAGGGATGGAAGTGGTCTTCTAGTGCTATTCCTTCTGGGGCTTAACATTTTTTCTTCGGGTTGGAAAGTTGGCCTTTGGGTGGTATGCACATAGTGCTCTACTTAATGGGTGGGAGTGAGGGGCAAAGAAGCAGGTGGGCAGCAAATGGAAATGCAGAGGAAGAGTTCCTGCAAGTGTCTTTCTATTGATGCTCACAGAGCCTTGGGAGAGAAGTTGTGGGATGAAGTACAGACTATATGCACTTTCCAAATTGAAACCTATATAAATCCTAGGCCTTCAGTTGTACAGCAAATAGAAAGCATTTGTTTGTCTATACTCTTAATGGATATTGCTTTGCATTTGTGTGTTCAAATAAAGCAAACATGCATACTATTATTGCACCAATGACTACAGTAACTCATCACATATTTATGCACACACAGTGTGATGCTAGTTCTTTTGTGATCTTTTTGTGATGACTGTGTAAGGAATTTTCTTCTAAAGAATTAAATCCTTTATGTATAATTTTAGATTGAAATACAGTAGTAATTTATCTGCAAAAGACTTTTGCATATGTGATAGCTGCTGCTCCAAAATAAGTAACAGATGTGTAGGGCTTCATTGAAATACAAATTTGTACAATGCATTCTTTAAATATGAAAATTTGCCATGATAAAAGATGTGTCAGGAATTTAGGCTTTTATGTCTGCCTTGTTTTATTTAGTCATGAGCAAAATATAATAGAGAAAGCCCCAATGAACATCTCAGCTCAAGTTTGAAAGACAGTGGTCCAGATTAGCTTTGGGAAAATGCCAAACGTGAACTCTAAAGCAAATGCAGGGTAGAAACAAATGACAATTGTAAAATATTCAGTAAAGTACTGTCCCAAATGTCCACCCCCATTTTGACTTTAGACAGACTCTTTAGCCATGAAAATTGCTTAACAGTTTTAGAAAGTTGGGTTGCTTTAAGTGCTCAATTCCTCAAGGTATATGCACAATCTTCACTACCTACCTGATTGGCAACAACAAATTTAACTCGTATTAGAATCAGTCATCAAAACACAGACTAACCTTGGAATTAGTAGTATTAACAATGTTTAGCATAATCCTATTCAGTACTCTAGAAATAAGACCTTAGAATCCTTTGTCTTATAAAACCAAGATTCTTTAATTTACCTCTTCCAAAATTGTATAATGTATTGGTAAATCCTCTTTTGAACATAAGCATATTTGGGGAATATGAAAACTCATTATATTTTATTGAAACAACTGTTTCATTTACATAAATGTGCACTTGAATTAGTACTTTTCAAAATGCATGAAGAAAGCACAATTTTTGGAAGTAGTCAGCAAATTTTATCTGCTCAAAATACCTGTAGCAGGCATTTTACCTCCTCATTAAAATGTTCTCTGTTCAGTCCTGTTTAGTGAAATGATCTGCTATATAACCTGCCCTGAAAGACCAAATGATAAACATGTAAATTAGAATGTCTTCCTTGTTTATATGAGAAAGAAACATCAGCGCCATCCCCACAAAAAAATCACCTAGAAAAGTAGGGAAAAGTTTGAAGTGTTGCAGTTGAAGAATAAATTGTGTAGTGTCTTTTCACTAACTTTTCAGATAGTTCTAGCTGCCACTGTGGTTCAATTTGGAGCAATGCTACTCAGATTATAAGAATTAACTTTCTGGGGCCTATTTTCTTTAACCTTTATATGACCTTAAAGCTTTTTTTTTTTTTTTGGTCTTTTTTTCTTTATTCTGCCTTACTTCTACCTTGTGCAGCCATGAGTAACTTCAAAGCAATTTTCTGTCTAATACTAGGTATTATTGTGTGGCTATTCATTCTACCACATAAAACATCATTTGCTTATAAACATTCTCCCCCTCAAAAAGGGGCAAAATGAGTCATTAAAAATTTTCCCAGGTTTTCATTAGCAGAGAAATGTTGGGAAGAGGAAGAATGTGGATTCTTTACATGCAGTGGCATAGTTTCTCCTGGCTATTTGTAATTCACATTTCTCCCCATGCCTTCATATTTCTGCTCATGCACATGAGGTGAAAGTCACTTTTTAAAGCAGAGGCTATAACTTTTAAAACTGAAATAAATAGTCAGAAATCTCTGCAAATAAATTAAGGTAGACACTTCATTGCTTCCCCTTCATGTTTTCTCTGCATGACCATTTTATTTTTAATAAGTCCTCCAGGATACTTTTCACAAGTCTTTCATTCTTTCAAAGCTCTTTACTTTTAATAGTATAAACACATCCATTTTACAAGTAATGATAATGAACATATAATCTACACATAAGTTGCATGAACAAGCCCCTAAGAACATGCTTAAAGGTAACTTTAAATTAAATGCTTACATACATTCATGCTTACATGTTTACTAAGTTGTAGGTTAGTGTGTTGAAAAAATGGAACACTTATAAATGCTGAAAATAACACAAAGCTGTAGCCAGACTGAGTTTTGGACATGGATAATCAGAACAGTCTGTAGCCCGTCTGTGGCTAATGGGATGTTTCTCCCAGCTTTGTCACCATGGCAAATACTTTATAATACACAAACATTTGTAGTGCTAAAAATCCACCCACTCTTTTTGAAAGATGGACAGGTTTTGCAAAATTACATTCCAGCTAGTGCTACCCTGCTGATTTTTAAGATAAGTTTTTTTCTGTTTGCTATTCATGTACTTAACAAAAGACCAAAGGGAAAAATATATATGGTTTGTAAAACGTATATTGCACTTTCATAGTTCAATTACCTTACAGAGAAATACATGTCAGCAGGTTGTTCTGATGGCCAAATTTCAGGGGGAAAGAGTCTATTTTGTAGTGATGATGGTGGGGAGGGGAAATCTGTGGGTCTGTAATTCTAAACTTCATCATTTTCCCCACATAAACGTAAAATAAAAGTGAAATACATTTGTGGGACAAATATAGCTTCAAGGCAAGCCCCTTAGTCCCATGGACAATCAGATTGCTGCCCTTAAGCTCCCTGGGAGGGCTTTGGGTATATGTCTTTATAGTGAATACCACTGGGGCCAGTATTCGATTGAAGCCATAGCCTATCCCAACTTTCTATGTAGCCTCTGGAAACAGCTAGGAGCACCGCATACATGGTCAAGAACATATTGGTCTCCTTTCTGACCCTCCTCCTTTCTTGCCAAGACAGCAAAGTGTAACACATACTCCAATTCATTCCTTTAATTCAAGGGAGGGGAAAGAAAGACTTGGTAATACTTCATTGCGAAGCCAAGCAGAAATGCCAAAAACATTCAGAATATTGTGATTGGGGGAGAATGTAGGCAAAACAGTCTTTCCCACAAGTGGGTGGAAGAGGACAAGTCACAGTTTTAAAAGCATATAACATCATGTAACATAGGTGTATAGTGCCAAAAAGGGCCAGTCTAAATATTTACATGCAATTGTGATGTACGAGGAAAGGCTTAACAGAATGCTTAGAGAAAAAAATGAAAGAATGTGTGTGCTACTGGAAGCTCTGAGCACAACAGCGGGTTTGTTGGCGACCTGTGTGAGTTTTACAAGCTTGTCTACTCTGTCTGTTGCCCCAGCATTATCCTGCCACATCGTATGGTCTTTCCCAGAATCTCACAGCATCAGACAGGAAGCCAGGAGACAAGGACATCAATATATGACAGTTATGAATGCCTTCTTGAGGGAAGAAACCCTCCTAACAATTGTTATTCAATCTAATTATTGTTACCCTTCAGTAAAACCATAAACACGTATTTCTACAAATCAGGCTTTGTAGAATCAAATGATGTGCTTAGGTGTCGCAGTTCCAAGTAGTAATAATTTTCTTTGGTTTTACTTTGGAAAGCATTTGGATGCTAATCCAGAATTTGCTTTATTAGGTCAGAGCTACGGCTTGAGAGAGTGGATACATAAGAGCATCTACCAACCTGGCAATCAAGTTTTCCCTGTTTAAAATGCCACATGTAAATGATCAGTTCCAATGATATTGGCTGACAGTGAAAGCTTTTTAACAAAAGAAGGAAATCATTTGATTTCATGCTTGTGGGTAAAGTTTTATATTAATAGCATTGGCATGATGAAGACTTCTTAGGAGAGAAGACTGAGGTTTTCTTTCCCTCTCCCAAGAAAAGATATTATAGTAAAACAGGAAATAAGTCTTGGTAAATAGTAACAATTTTGCTGTGAGTTTAAATATTTATTTTATTGCCCAGTGCAAAATATTTATGTTCTTGATATTTCTAATGAATTAAATACACCAAAATTAGATTCTATGCAAGCAACACCTGGTGATGTAAGTTGCCCTTTTAAATAGCAATTTTAGCAACTCTCAAACAGAGATAGAAATACTGCCTTCTATTTTGTTTGAAATTCATTTCCTGTCTCTAGGATATTCACTGACCTTTCAATGTTGGCCATTTTGCTTTTTTATTTTTTCCAGTGAGTCTTATTCCAGTTCTCATTGACTTCATTCCATTCTTGACCTCTTTTCCCCTCAAGAAAATTAAATGCAGCCCAAACATGTTGGACCCCAATTAGTTTTATAGCTCTTCTTTCCTCCCTCACTAATGCATTCTTTAGTTTGTCACAAGTCAGTTGGCCATACACATTCAATCTCCACAAACACCTACAAAACAAACCCTATCTTAGATTGATTTTTCAACGTACAATTCTTATTTACAAAATTTGAAATCCCCTTAAGCTTGTATCAGAACTTCATGGTAACTGTTAATTATATCAGTTTTATTCAACATCCTTCAGTTCCTGGAAGCAATATTGGTTCCTACGGATATTTTTCTGTCTATCATATTTTTATTAAAACCCACAATAGTCTCTATTTTATCTTTTTCTTAGATAAGTGCATTAAAGAAGAATAATGCAAATAAAAGGGATTTTTTTATGGGACATGTCCTGGGATCATACATCGAATAACTATAAATAAGCCAGATATGATCCTGTTTCACCTAAAGTGCTGAAGAGGACAGAGCATTCTTATCTGCATGATGAGATAATTTGTAATCTTCTCTTTTTCCTTAGGGCAACTAAATGCATGTGTAAGCTTGTTTGTGCTTCTAGAAATGTCTCTAATATTTCCCTAAACTCCACCACAACATTTTCAGTGAAAAATGGCTCTGCAGTTTGTTTCATCATGCTAATTGAAATGAATTATTATACCATGCAGAAAAAGCCTTCTCATCTAAATTAGACTTCGCAGATATCTCTGATTTACCTGCAATTGGATTACAAGAGCAAAAATAATGCTTCAGAATTATCTAGTTAGAAAGGGAATATGCATCTTAGCAAAAATGAAGTGAATAAAAAAAGAAAGCCTTAAGAAAATGGTATAAGTTCATTCTCATATATAGACAAATCAATTAGGCATTAATTTGAAACAATTGTAGGATTTATATTTTCAGCACTTTATGACATTACAGTAGTGGTTTACTACATTTATGAGCCTCTGGCCAAGGAATATTTCCTTCTTCCAAATATTTCTTGTGATTTGTGTAACTCTGAGGAAAATGAGACTGTACAGTTGTCTGGTTTGCATAGTGCTGTTGCCTAATAAGTTAAATGCATATAACTGCCTCCATGATTCTTTGGTCTGAATTTAGGGCTAAAACTCATGGCCCTTTCTAAGCCTGGCCCCTTTTCCAGGCTCACTTTTATCCAGATGTTTCCCACTCCTGTGGTTTAAGGCTTCTCCAGATTCCCTGCTCCCCAGACATCTCATTCAAGTCCCGAGGAGCCTTGTGTTTAGACTACATTACCAAAGACTTTATAAAATACACATAGCGGGGCATCGTGGCTCACTCCTGTAATCCCAACAATTCAGGAGGCCAAGGCAGGAGGATCACTTGAGGTCAGGAGATCGAGACCAGCCTGGCCAACATGGTGAAACCCCGTCTCTACTAAAAATACAAAAACTAGCTGGGCATGGTGGTGGACACCTGTATTCCCAGCTACTTGGGAGGCTGAGGTAGGAGAATCACTTGAACCCAAGAGGTAGAGGTTGCAGTGAGTCAAGATTATGCCACACTCCAGCCAGGGCAACAGAGTGAGTGAGATTCTGTCTCAAATAAATAAATAAATAAATAATTTAAAAAATACATGCAAACAAAAACAAGAAACTCTGGATGGGCTCCTCTCTGAAAAGTTTGAAATGTCAGGAGGCAAATGACAGTCAGTGGACACTCATGAATGTTTCTGCTTCCCCTCTCTGGTGTGGGCTACAGGTGAACACTGAGATGTACTATTTGTGGGTAACGTTGCCTTCCACCTGGGGGCCCTTGGAAAGTCCCTTTCGGATTCCTCCCTTTTTCTCCACATTCCACTCAGACGCACATGTCTTTTCATCCCAGTTAAAAACTCATCTCAGCCTCAACCACTTATAGCAGGTGTTCTGGTGAAACCAATCCATCAAGTTTCATAATGTCCTGAAGAAGTGTTTTTCACACTGAGTCTTGGTTCATTAGTGGTCTTGAAACTAATTTTGTAAGTCCCAATACATTTATAATCTTTTTTTTTTTACTTTCTATTTTGAAATTATTAAATTATTAAAATTTATTTTGAATTATTTTATTTTGAAATTATTATTCACAGAAAGTTGCAAAGAAATACACAGGCCTCACATACATTTTACCCCACTTCCCCCAATGCCAAGATCTTGCATAACTATAGTACAATATCAAAACCAGGAACTTTACTTTGGTATACTCCTGAGAGCTTATTCAGATTTCACTTTCAATGCATTCACTCATGAGTGTGTATATGTATGGATCTGTGCAATTTTATCCTATGTGTTCACATAACTACCAGCACAATCAAGGTGACTATTGAAATAAAATTAGTCTAGAAAATATCACAGGTTGTTAAGGTAAGAATTGTTCCATGAAACTGCCCAGGTTTTCATTAATTTATATCCATATTCACACACAAATTACATGCATATGTATAAATGTATTATATAATATAAAATTCTTTTATTACTGTGGGTCATGATCAACACATTTTGAAAGTCACAGTCCTAGACTCCTGCTACTCAAAGTCCAGTGTATGAACCAACAGCATCAGCCTCATCAAGGGGTTGCAATTTCAAGTCCTACCCCTGAAGTATTAAATCAGAATCTGCATTTTGAAACAGGATCCCCAGATTTGCATTACAGTCAAGTCTGAGAAGCACTGTCCTGGTGAACAGCTTCATTGAGTCTATAAGAGGGTAAGATATAAACTCTGTATTTCATTGAGAGCTGGGAATGAGGGCAATAACCTGCCACCTCTGGAAAGTTTGAAGAGACCTGGCATTGTGGGCATTTTTCCTTGCCTGCTTTTATGGGAGGCAGGGCCAGAGTTGATATGGCATGGGTTGCTGTGGAAATGATGATAGAATTTATATCAGGAAGCTCCGTATTTTGTTGGGGAGTTTGTAATGGTTTCCATGAGACACCAGGGTGCAAAACAAATTGTTGGTTCTTTATAATTTCCATAAAATAGTGATTGATGTCTCCAGAGGGAGTTTAGCCCATGGTATTTTCTGCTTCAATAAATGTAGTTGAAAAGCTGACTGTCCCCTGGCTGCTCAGTGCTACTCCCACAGAGAATGTTATTTTTTCTTTTCTTTTCCAAGTAGCTGACTGAAAGAATATATATGGGGGGAAAATGAGAGAACAACTTGGCCTTGCTCATTAAGATTTGAATCCTGTATTATGTGTTCACAATTCCTGAGGTGCTGTTATTCTGTGAGCCTCATCATTCTTTATGAGATTAATAAAATGAATGAATATTATTTTTGTAGCATCTATACTTCCATCTCAAAAATAATCCATGTGATAGCAATTCCATGTGAGTAGGGCTTTCGAAGATCTGAGCCCTGGTCTTTTTGTGATGGGAAAGACGGGGCAGGATGGGGAAAGTTGAAAGGGAAGCAGTGGATTGGAATAACAATGATCTAGCTCAGATTCATTCCACCAACTCCTAGCTGCTGTTCTTGAAGTAAGGCTAATTAAAGTAATTAACACACTTCAGACAAAATAACCCACCCAAATATTAACAAAACGCCTTTCATAAGAAAAACACAAAATGTGGTCTGTCGTTTTATTTCTGCTTGAGAAGGCAATATTATGAAGGAATGTGAAATCCTTTAATTAGACACAATTTAAAAGCCAGACAGAAAATTAAGATGCTGAGATTTCTACCTAGAGAAACAATATTCATACTGAAGAGCAGTAGACAATGTACTGCACACAGACAGATGTTTTACAGTGAATTAAGATTATCTCATCATGTCAGAATATTACTCTGTTATAACCACATTAAAATATACTTCGATCACAAGTTATAGCTTCATAATGAGATTAAAAGTCTACCCTGGTAGATGCCTCAAGCCAGATTTTAAAAAGAAGTTCTGATTTTTTTGGTTATAGGCATTTTTCTTGTATGCAAATACATTTTACAGTTAGAAAAGAGTGCAGGTGCTAAGAAGTGAATATCTTCTTGATATCTTGAAACTGGATATCAGGAGTCTTGTGAACATGGAATTGAGAATTGCAAGTGCCTCTGTACCTATTTAGTGGGTTATCAGAAAGAACATTGGCCTGGAAATCACCATCTTTAGTGCCTAGGCCTGAACTCTATCCCTAGGTTTTGCATTCCCAGATTCGACAAACCTGAGATGAAAAATATTTGAAAAAAAAAACCAATAAAATAATAAAAATTTTAAAACTGTATAACAACTATTTATATAGCATCTATCTTGTATTCAGTATTATAAGTAATCTAGAGATGATTTAAAGTATACAAAAGGATGTGTTTTAGCTATATGCAAATACCACACACACACACACCATTTTGTATAAGGCACTTGAGTATCTGTGGATTTGGGTAGCCATGGGGGTCCTGGAACCAATCCCCTACAGATACCGAGAGACAACTATATAATGTATAGTGTAAATAATAAAGAATTTTAGGATTTCAACATTATCTAGGGCTCAAAGCAGCTCAGCACCATCTAGGCCATGTGACCCTTCAATGTGATGTTCAGCCCTCACACTCTGATTACTGGTCCATTAATGAACTAAATCTACCCTGCAGAGGCCTATGTTTAATGCCTAAACCCCCAATTAGTGATTCAAAAAACTTCCTATAGCCTTGTTAATTATGAAATAAACATCTTGGGTGTCTACCTACTCCCAACTCTCCATCTCCTTCCTTCATTCCCCCAAAACACAGAAGAGCACAAGCTACCTGGGAGGTATTTAAAACCTAGTCACAGTTTCCACCTTCTACTTTAAGTAGACATATTAAATAAATGGCTTTAGGGCTTTAAACTTTTAACTGCTGGAAGAATTAACTAGTTTCCAACCAGTCTCAAAAGAGGGTTTAATGACCTTTAAAAAGTAAACATGGGTCTTAATTCTATTCTCACCTGTGCTGATTGAGTTTTTCTTTTTCCAGTAGATTTTCTCACGTTTTTCTCACGTTACCAGCCTCACTCCGCCCCTACACCTACGAATCAAGATGAAATTTATGAGATTCTACTTGATTTAAAAGTGGCATCATCACAGATTAATGATATAATTATATTACCACTTGGGACTGTCGCTGTGGACTTATTTGGAGAGTAAATATTTTAGATTTCTGCCATTTCCTAATAGATTGCAGCTTGTGAGTCACCCTTTAAAAGCTGTCAAGATTTATTGTATCTTTGCTCAAGACCCTGTGCTAGGCTCTCTTGTAGAATATTATACACTCTTGGTGTTCAATAAGCAGTTGACAATGACAAATGAGAATCAGTCCATGAAATACTTGGTGGCATCTTCAAGGGCCAAGCATTACTCTTTGATAATGCTGAAACCTTAACTCAAATTCAAGGATGACCAGCTTTACTAGATTTTTACAGCCCATTTTAAGAACTGCAGATTATTTCCCAAGACAATTATGTGGTAACCAAAAGAGTTCTTATGTAAACTTAATATAACGGGACTCAACATACCTACTGTATAAGTTATGAGCTGGCAAAAAAGATAAGCAAAATCTTTGATTACTACTACAAAAGTGAGCGGAGAAAACAAAAGTGAATGTTTCTGGTGGTTCTAAAGGTTGGGGAAAATATAAATATTGACATGTGCCCCATCTTTCCATACTAAACATACCTATTTACACCGCAGCTTTGGCCTGGACAAGATAAAGGGGTATCAGGAATAAAAAAGAAGATAAAGGAGCAAAAGAGAATAAGCATGGAAAAGGCATAAAGGAGCAAAAGAGAATAAGCATGGAAAAGGCAGCTAGCAGGGCAGAGTAAGGTTTTTAATCTTAAAGAGCAGAAGCCACAGTTTATGTCTAAGACAGTGCCAGAATTCTCTCCCCCACTGTACCCTGATACCCTCTCCCACCCCATTGTAGAGGCCACCTGTGGAGAAAGAGATGCCAGTCACATGAAACTTGAGGTTAGAAACCACTATTCTGATTTTCTGATGATGTACATCCTTCTGACCAAAAAATAAAACTAAAATTGGGAAGAATAGTTGTTCCTTAAAAATAGCTGCGATATTGATTATAAGGGCAATTCATTTTGCTTATTTTTTTTTCAGACAGGATCTCATTCTGTCACCCATGCTGGAGTGCAGTGGCACAGTCATGGCTCACTGCAGCCTTGACCTCCCAGGTTCAAGTGATCCTCCTGCCTCAGCCTCCCAAGTAGCTGGAACTACAGGCACACACCAAGCCTGGCTAATTTTATTATTGTTGTTGTTAGAGGCAGGGTCTTGCTATGCTGCCCAGGCTAGTCTTGAACTCCTGGGCTCAAGTGATTCTCCCACTTCGGCCTCCCAAAGTGTTGGAATTACAGGGATAAGCCACTACATCTAATTCACTAACAGTTTCTTCTTAGGAATCTGATCAAAATGCATTTGCTCATATGCTAAAATATTTATAATTATAAATTATTTCAATAACTGTAATCATGAAGAAGAAAAACTATACTTAAAAAGTCAGAGCTCATAAACAAAAGGATGAAATCTCACTCATAGAACCTTCTAGAAACTGATGAAAGCTAAATGACAAAGTATTTCAATGAGAATATTGAGAATAGTAATTTCATTATGACCACTTAGAATAAGAGGAATGAGGCAGTTTCAGCTTGAGGGTGAGGAATATGAGCTGTCTGATCATAGGAAAACTACATGTCTCTTGGGAAAAGGAACTGGGAAAAATGAAGAAAAAAATAATATTTGGCTTTCAAAATATACAAATATACATTATTTACTGTCAAGCAGAGTGCTCATGACTATATACTATTAGTGATATGCAATATAGTTATAAAATTGTATTGATAAAGGAAAGATGTAAGAATAGAGAAATAGCAAAGTGCATGCAGTTTGCCAACCCTTCAATTATTTGACAGCACATTCTTAGCATAAATATTCTGTATGCATCACAGACAAGTTTTCAGCAAAGAAAGCCCTGCATTGGCCAGGAGCCAGAGAACACTCCAAGAACAAAAGTGAGCCCTGCCCCCATACCATAGTACCTATTTATAGGCCAGTTAGAAGTGATTGGGAACATCTAGTTTTTCCAAGTTGGAATAAATATATCAAGAAATCTTGAGGCATTTGAAAAGCCCTAGGGAGTATGCATACTAGACCCTGGGAAC
This sequence comes from Callithrix jacchus, assembly GCF_049354715.1. Classification (NCBI taxonomy): domain Eukaryota; kingdom Metazoa; phylum Chordata; class Mammalia; order Primates; family Cebidae; genus Callithrix; species Callithrix jacchus. The sequence goes on from NC_133507.1 coordinate 68,923,620, forward strand.
AGCCTTGCTGATCAACTAAAAGCTTTGTTATCTATCCCTTTACAGACTGGCTCAGTCCAGCTAACCCAGCTTTCAGCTAAATCACTGAAAGAAAGAGGATGAACCTATAAAGCCATCTACTTTCATTGTTCATTAGTGGGGAGAGGAATTAGGAATTAGAAAAACTAACAACTGTATAAATAAAGGCAAAAATAATCTTTATGATTTTACAAAGATCTGGTACCTTACAGTTGATGAATGAACTTGAATTTTAGTAATTAATAATGAACTGAAATTTTAGTAATTAATAATCACTATGAGGAAATAATTTAAAAACTGTATTCAGTGTTTGAAAGGCAAACATTAAGTTAGAGAAGTAAGAGACAATATATTGCTCTGGAGAGATTTATGGGTTTGTCTTCTGTGACACCATTTGATTATATTCTAGGATGGTGAAGGAAAAGTAGAAATGATTCTCTCTCCTCCCCAGAGATTTGTTTACATTCCAGAGTAGAGGTTTTTCTCCCTCTCTGAAGAAAAACCAGATATGTCAGTAATCTATAGAAGCTCTGAGCTTCATAATTTGAGAGTTCCTATCCTGTGGCGTATGTGTGCATACGGTGCATGTGCAAGGAAACATTAGGCCCTTATATTGAGTTGCCCTGTGAGGACTAAGGCTCAAGGTTAAAATGCTCAGTGAATGATAAATGGTCTTTTCCCTGATTCAGAGATCTTGTGTTTCCTGCCAAAAAAAAAGTATGCATGTACGCACATGCGCACACACACACACACACACACACACACAAACAGGACATCACCAACAGCTCTTAGATTTGAAAGAACAACAACCCTCAAAGATAAAGTGTCTCATGAATTGAAATAAATATATTGTTAATTCCCCGCTATGATGGTTAATTTTATGTCTGGGCCATGGGGTACCCAAGAGATTTGATCAGCACTATTCTGGTTCTGTCTGTGAGATTGCCCTCTCTAATGTGGGTGGGCCTCCTCCAATTAGTTGAAACTCTGGACTGAACAAAAATGCTGACCCTCCTCCAAGTAGAAGAGAGTTTTTCCTGCTTGGCTGCCTTCAAACTGACACATTGGTTTTTATCTTACCTTTAGACTTAAACTGAAACATCAGCCTTTCCTAGACCTCAAGCCTGTTAGCCTTTGGACTGGAATGAAACCGTCCTCTCTTCTGGGGCTTTAGCTTGCAAACTCACCCTGCAGACCTTGAGACTTGCCAGCCTCCATATTTCATGAGCCAATTCCTTTCTATTTCAATGTACATATAGAAAGAGATTACAGAGAACTCACACCACACATGTCCTCTTGGTTCTGTTTCTCTAGAGAACCCTAATATACTTGCCTTGAAATAAAACAAACATAATCAATAACAGACTCACTTGCTTTAAGCTGATGATGTCCCAACTTTTGCGTACATCTAGAAATTGAGTACATACAAATCTGAGAATTCTCTAAGAAGTTGTTAGTTCTCTTAAGCCTGCCCACACCTCTGTGAATACTCCTTCCTTAGTCTCTTTATTTAAACCACTGGGGTAAATTCTTCTGGGCCATGATACATTTCACTCTGGAATTCAATGCCACAGTTGAAAAGAATAAGGTATATATGAATGATAAAGAATTTAAAAATACATATTTTTATATATAAATATATATAAATATGTGTGTGTGTGTATATATATATATATACACATATATATATATATATTTTACAGCAAGAACCATATTCCAGGAATGCAAGAAAATGAACAGTCAGCTATGCATGGTGGCTCATGCTTGCAATCCCAGTACTTTGGGAGGCCATTGCAGGAGGATGACTTCAGGACAGGAGTTCAAGAGTGGTTTGGTCAACATAGAGAGACCCTTGTCTCTTACAAAATTTTGAAAATTAACAAGGTGTAGTGGTGTGCTCCTGTAGTCCCAGCTACTCAGGAGACTAAGGTGGGAGGATTACTTGAGCCCAGGATGTCGAGGCTGCAGTGAGCCATAATTGTGCCACTGTACTCCAGCCTGGGCAAGAGAGCAAGATCCTGTCTCAAAAAAATAAATCAATTAAAATAACATAAATGAACAGTCAAGAAAGACAAATACTGAAAAAGATTAAAACTATCATGCTATGATTTGCTAGTCTTTTTGCATAAAAAATAGAAATGCTCTGGTTGGCAAGGAACGTCTATACAAGATCATCTTCTTTTATGCATGCTCTAGAAAAATAACTTCCATTTATGTAGTATTTCTATGGGTCCTTAAGAGAATAAGTATGCCAATTTTTCTAATAAAGGTAACAGACAGTGTGATAAATTAGTAAATTGTATAATGTAACACAGCTAATAAATATAGCAATCTGGGTTTAAACTCAACCCGATGTGACTCAAAGCCCATGTTCTCTCCTCCACTTAACATTTTTAAAGTGGTCTTCTGTTACAATTATACTGATGTTCATGCCTTACCTCAAGATTTTAATTCAATTGGTCTGGGGCAGAGCCCTTTCTAGGTATTGTTTTTATAAAGTTCCTCACATGGTGTTCACATATAGGTTGGGTGAGAACCACTGTGCCTACACTCAATAAATGTGGAGAAAGTGACAGCAATAACATGGGCGGGAAGCATTTACATTCGAAAATCTATTACTGAAGAATCAATGAAATAACTCAGTTTGATCAATGAAAATACCTATTATAAGCTGAAGGGTTTTCTTCATTCAGAGCTCATGCATTTAGAAAAGTTTCTTGTCAATAATTATGGGGTTACAGCTTATATAACAGGAAGTTTAATCATTATACTCTAATGGCTTCTTTGACCTAATAGGATAGTACTGATTAAGGCCAATCTAACACTTGCTATGTATTTTTCATCAACGGTTGTCAATGAATACCATTAAGTCCACAACAAGAACAGGCTTCTTATGTAATATTCAGTTCAGATTAGGAATTTGACCCCTATAAAAGCTTAGAATAACATGTAGGCACTATTTACTGAGATCTTATTCTAGGGCAGACAACTGTATTAAGAATTTTAGAAATGACTTTGTTTAATCCTTTCAGCATCCCTGTAAAATAGTAGTATTACCTTTATGTACAGGTGAGAAACTTGTATTCAGAGTTCATACAACTTGCTCAATTTCATAGCTAGAAGAGGACACTAGGATTAAAGCCAGGTCAATTTGACTTGAAAAGCAGTGCTTTTAATCTTGATTTTATACTGCAGAAATATGAAACATAATATTGCGATAATCATAATTCCTCACTGAAATTTAAAATATGAGAACATTTGAACATCATCCCCCCTGGCCTGCCCTAGCTCCATCTAGCTGCAAGAGGTAAACTTTTCATATCTGTGAGAATCCATCTGACAGGTGAGGTCTGGGTTGGTTTGCTGCCCAGGGCCGGAATTCCCAGGTGAGTCCCTGTGCTGCTGCTCCCTGGACCCCAGCATCAACCCCACACAGGTCCCTGGAATGCTATGTGAGGTCCCCCACTGAGTGTGTGTGCAGAGCCCAGGCATAAACTCCTGGTCACCTCCTGGCCACCACTACCCCTCCCCAACTGACTCTAACATTTTGTGTATTGATGTCAGGTCAAGCTTCTTCAGGGGTAACTACAGCCCTTAGGTGCTCTGAATTGTGTTTTTCATGGGGCATCCAGCCCTAGTTCCTGTAGGTCTGACAAACCCGTCTAACCCATCTCTTCCACAGATCTATTAGAAAACACCAGCATGCTTAGGTTGGCGGATGACATACAAGATGCCTAGTTAAATTTGAATTGCACATAATAAACAAGAATGATTTTTCAGTTTATTTCCTAAACATTACATGGGACATACTTATACTAAAATTATTTATTATTTACCTGAAATTCAAATTTAATTGAGCATCCTATATTTTTATTTGCTAACTGGCAATCCTAGCATGCTTAGTCACCAAAATTTTTCAGATCTGAGCATCAATGTGGAAAAAATAAGAAGAAAAATCCAACCTCTTGTCGTAAAGGAATACATATAATAAAGGTTCTAATAGAAAACTTTAAAAGAGTTTTCTTGCTTCAGTGTCACACTTTTATAAGCATCAGTGAAAATTGACTTAATTATCTTGATGTGATGAAACATGCCACAATTTGTCTTTCTCCTTTATATCATGATGACATTCACAGTAAAATTGTTTTACTATACCAAAAATGTTTTTCTTGTGCTTTTCTCTCTGACTGAAATTTCAGATGAGTTTTCTTTTTTTTAAAAAAAAGCCTATTATACCTAGAATTAGACGATAAAGAAGAAAAATCCTTGACAGTGACACTGTCAAAATAAAACAATATTTATGATAATGTAAAATAATGGTAGTGAAATTTATTGTCTAGAAATGCCAAGAGAGTTTTGAATGTTTTATTAATCCTTGCAATACTCCTTGGGGTGGATTATCATTGTCTAGGTTTTACAGATAGAAAAATGTAGGTACATAGAATTACCTTCTTTGACTAAACTAGAAATTTGGGACACCGTGTGTTAGCCAAATCTCAATACAACCTCCCTGTCCCAAATACTTTGCTCATAGCTCCCCAGCTTCTGAAATCCTGGCCTGATGGCCGTGAGACAGTTAAAGAAATCAACAATAAAAAACTGAAGAGAATTCTGATAAGTCATTTTAGAAAAGTGTCAAGGAGTATCCCAAATGTTTAGCCACTCATCAAGTTCTTGAGGGGAGGAGGGAAAGAGGAAGAAGAGCATGTTCAGCATTTCCTCAAAGCATGAATATAAAATGTGCCTGGCCCTCAAGTGACTTGTAAAAAATAAAATGAAATCTGATATATGTAAACGAGCTCTGGGTTATTCAGGCTGGATGAATTGTGATTTGTTTTTCCCAACACTGTATTTCTCTATCTTTTACAGGGCTGCTAATGTACATATATTTAATATGGGAGACGATTCCTAAATGTCATCCCAACATGCCTATTTGCCCTCATGGGATCTATGACTTTAATTATTCCTCAGGCCTTTCATCTTCAAGATCTCATCCAAAAATAGCTTAAACTGTGTGTATGTGTGTGTGGTTTTCACCAGGCATGAAGCAGCATCACAGCCAGGGGCCCTGTACGTGTGTCTGAGGTGGCAGGGCCACCTCTGGAGAGCCAGTGGCCTTCATTCTGCTTGGCTAGGTGACAAGTGGTTCCAACATGCACCCTGTGTTTGATAATGTGGCTATTTCTACTGTTCCAAAGTGCAAATGTCCCCAAGTGCGTAAGTGGCACATACTGTTTCACGGTGAATTGAGCCTTTTATCAGGGAGGAAATGACCCAAATTGGCATGTCTGTGAACAGATTGCATCAGCACAAGCCCTTTAATAAAGACAGCCTTTGGTGGTGCTGCTCAGCAATAGGGTGGATGATAGGGAGGTGTACCCAAGACAATCTACTGGCTAAGCATGTGTCTTTGCAGCAGGATCCTGGCACGAGAATTACCCTTAGACCCAGTAAATCTAGAGATTAGTCTGGAGTCTCTTTTGTGCACTAAAATTCAGCACATTTTTTCTATCCCTAAGCCCTTTCCTGAAAATGGGTTTCTAATATTATGTCTGAATTCCTTGTTCACTGAACCTACAAGGAACGTATGGGGCAATGGAATTAAAAGATTAAACCTCAGGCCACTTGCACTAAGTCTTTAAATGCCTTATGAAGCACAGTTTACATAGCAACTGAGTCTACAATTGGAATAAGCAGACTCAATTGCTTTTAGAGAGTCTTAAAACTCAGGTGTTATGATAATTTTCTTTCTTAACCATTTTCCTGCTGTAGTAACAGGCCCAGTGGCATTATAATTTCTCTTGATGCACACCATTAAATTTCACTTATGATTGTATGTATTTAAGTTGTGTTTTGGCTGCACCCTTAAATATTACAAGGTGACTTCATGTGATCTGGACTTGGAGATTAGCTCCTCTCTTGAGATCATGTGCAGTCTCTTGAGTAATCTCACCTAAAAACTTGTTAGAGCTGTATGCTAGCTCATTTGAAATGTATGCAAGCTTTATGATAAGAATAGAGGCCAAGAAAAGTTACCAATAATAATTATAATAGTAATGGTAGTAATGGCTAGCATTTGCTGAGTACTTTCTGCAGGCTAGAAACAAATGCTTTTCCTGCATTATTTCTTTTACTCCTCAGAGTAGGCCTATGATTTCTGTACTAGTATCTTCCTTGGTGTGTATTTTTGTGCCATATCTGTCTCTTCCATGGGAGGACATTGGTGTGCCTTTTTTCCCTCTCTCTTCTACGTCAGCAATGATTTAGCTGTCTACTAGATCATGCCCATCAGAAGCCAAACATTGTGTAAGCTCTTCCCTTTGAAAAGACAAAACAAAACTGCATCAAAAAACAAAGCCTCCTCCTGACTCTACTTCCCATACAGGCTACCATCCCATTTTTTGTTCCCTTTTACAGAAAACAATCTTGAAATAGCACTTAGCTCAGACAGTTTGTTTCCTCGCATTTTTTTAAAGAGATATGGTCTCACTCTGTCACCCAGGCTGTAACAATTTTTAAAGAGTCAACATTTCTCTAGTAAATCTGCCTTTCATTGCAAATTTATCAGAGCTGGTTCTTCACTGAGCAGAACCTATTTTAGCTTTCTACATTGTGATCCTACATTCAAACATTTTTAACATACATTTTTCAGTCAGAAGACCATTTTATCTTTATTTTTATAGAGATAGGTCTCGCTCTGTCACTTAGGCTGGAGTGCAGTGGTGCAATTATGGCTCACTGCAGCCCTGAACATCCTGAGCTTAAGTAATCCTCCCTCCTCAGCCTCCTGAGTAGCTGGGAAAACAGGTGTGCATCACCAGACCCAGCTAAGATTAAAAAAAAAATTATTATTATTCATTCTCTGGCCTAGCTTCCCAAAGTGCTGGTATTATAGTCATGAGACTCCTTACCCAGCCAATGCATTTTTTTTCCTTAAATAACTCCAGATTATAGTTTGCCCCTGCTACTCTGTCCAAATAACCTCCATGCTACTAAATTCACTGGCCAATTTTCAGTATCTCATCCACCAGCAGCTTCTGACAAAATTACTTCCTCTTTCTTGAATCACTGTTTTCCCAGAACTGCACTTTTGGGTTTCCTCCTACTTCCCTGGTCACCACTATTCCCCAGCTCTTCTTCATGTTGGAAGGCCCCAGGGCTCGATGTTGAGTCTTCCTGCTTTTCTATCCACGTATCATTCATTGCTGATCTCATCCAGAATCATGGCTTTACATAATCTTTATGCTTCATACTTTCTACGGACTTCTCTAGATTTGCTCTCCAACCTTTTCCACCCTGCTCTCTGGGAAGGCATAGCAACATATTTCCTTGGCCTTTAATTTTCATTTGTGTTTGGCCCATGAGGGCATGGGCAGGTGATAGGAGGGTAGAAGGAAAGAGATTGGAGTATTTATTCTTTGTCCATTGCAATAGATTGGCTGCATTTTTCTACTGAAGATCACATTTCTTTTCAGGTCACCCTCCTTATATAGCCACCCTCTTTAGGTCTGATGGGTGTTCCTTCCCTTCCCTTTTTATACTAGGGATGTTAATAGCTCTAGACTACTCTACCATTCCTTGTTGATTTCCTTAAATCCTACCCACACCTTTGAAAATATTTCTTGTCTCAATTACTCAATTTGAATATAACTTTATTTCCTACCAGGATCTTGATGGAAATATGTTCTAAATGCTGACACTCCCAAACTTCTATCTCCAGTTTAGATCTCACTTTTATGAACAGCAGACTCCCATATTCAGCTGCCTCCTCCATATCTTTGTTATGTTCAAAACTAAACCCTGTATTTTACTTCCAAATCTGTTCTACCCACAGCCTTCACCATTTAATCAATGACAACTCTATCTTTCAATTGTTCAGACTAAACATCTTGAATCACCCTTGACACTTATTTTCTTTCAACATCTCATCTAATACATCAGGAAATTTTTAAGGCTCTTTCTTGTAAATATATCTAGAATCTAACCAATTCTCACTGCCTCCTCTCCTACCACCTTGGCCCAAGCTGCTGACATTTCTTCTCTTCATTTATAGCAATAACCACCTGCATTATTGATGGAGATTTCTTATTGGTCTCCATTCTTTACCCTTATTACCTATAGTTTATTCCAGAACACATCATGTTGCTCCTCTGCTTAAAAGCTTGTGATGGATCCTGTATCACTCGAGTGAAAGCTGAAGTTCTTCCATTCATCTACAAGACGATACATGAGGTGACAAGTTAATACACCTCTGACCTTCTCTCCTCCTATCTTCCTCTCTCTGTTCCAGCCATACTGATTTGTTTGCTGTGCTAGAACAAAATCTTTAATCCACTCTTCTCAATCTTAGAATGCTTAAAATCATTTAGCTAACTTCTTCAACTGCTTCAAGTCTTTGCTCAACAGCCCCTTCAAAATGAAGCCTACTGTGACCATCCATATTGAACTGCAACCTTTCTTCCTGCTAGCTCTCTCCATTTCCCTTCCTCTGCTCCACTTCTCTTGCTGGAAACCTGTGTCAGATACTAATATTCTAGACTATTTATTTAATGTTTATTGTTTATAGTCTACCTTCCCACCCCAGCCCCGCTAGAACATAAACACCTCAAGGGCAAATATCTTTGTTTTTTCACTAGTATGCTGCCAGTATCTAAAAGAGTGCTTTGTTCATAGTAGCAACTTGAAAATTTTGTTATATCTGCCTCCCAAAAGTTTTTATATGTTTTGGATTCATTTTCATTAAACTAAAATATTTTTGAATTAGCCTTGTGTCCTCTTCTTTGATCCATGAGTTATGTAGAAGCGCATTGTTTAATTTTCAAGTGTTTAGAATTTTCTGGATAGATTTCTGTTAAACTCTGTTGTGGTCATAGAAAATAATTTATATTTCAATTTTTAAAATTTTTTGAGACTTGCTTTACAGCCTAGACTGTGATCTCTCTTGGTAGATGTTTTATATGCACTTGAAATGAGTATGTATTCTGCTATCATTCGGTGAAGGGTCTTGTATGTCAATTATGTCAAGTTGATTGATACTGTTTTCTTTTCTATCCTTACTGATTTTGCTATCTCCTTGTTTTACTGATTGCTGAGAGAGGGATGTTAAAATCTCCAACTATTATTGTGAATTTGTTTATTCAAATTTTCTCCTTTCAATCCTATGTATTATTGCTTCACATATTTTGACTTTTTGTTGATACACAAACATTTTTGTATTTTTATGGTTCTTTAGTAATGGGCCCTTTATCATAATGTGATGTCCCTTTTTACTTTTGCTAGTATTACTTGTTGTAAAATCTAATTTGTCTGATACTAATTAACATAACCACTCCAATTTTTTAAACTAGGTTTGCATGGTATATCTTTTTTCATCCTTTTACTTTTAATGTACATATGTCTTTATATATTTAAAGTAGATTTTTTATAGGTGGCATATATTTGGGTATTGTTTTTAATTCAATCTGGCAATCTACCTTCCACTAGGGGTATTTAGACTATTCATATTTAAACTAATTATTAATATGGTTGTATTTGAATTTACCATTTCTCCAGTTACTTGTCTCATCTCATTTCTTTTTCCTTTTAAACAAGCCCATTCAAAGGTGGGCAAAGGATATGAACAGACACTTTACGAAAGAAGACATATATGAGGCCAACAATCATATGAAAAAATGCTCATCGTCACTGGTCATCAGAGAGATGCAAATCAAAACCACATTGAGATACCATCTCATGCCAGTTAGAATGGCGATCATTAAAAAATCTGGAGACAACAGATGTTGGAGAGGATGTGGAGAAAAAGGAACACTTTTACACTGTTGGTGGGAGTGTGAATTGGTTCGACCATTGTGGAAGACAGTGTGGCGATTCCTCAAGGCCTTAGAAATAGAAATTCCATTTGGCCCAGCAATCCCATTACTGGGTATATATCCAAAAGACTATAAATCGTTCTACTATAAGGACACATGTACACGAACGTTCATTGCAGCACTGTTTACAATTGCAGAGACCTGGAATCAACCCAAATGCCCATTGATAATAGACTGGATTGGAAAAATGTGGTACATATACACCATGGAATATTATGCAGCAATCAGAAATGATGAGTTTGTGTCGTTTGTAGGGACATGGATGAATCTGGAGAACGTCATCCTCAGCAAACTGACACAAGAACAGAAAATGAAACACCGCATATTCTCACTCATAGGTGGGTGATGAAAAATGAGAACACATGGACACAGAAAGGGGAGTACTAAACACTGGGGTCTACTGGGGGGAAAAGGGGAGGGCCAGTGGGAGGGGGAGGTGGGGAGGGATAGCCTGGGGAGAAATGCCAAATATGGGTGAAGGGGAGAAGGAAAGAAAAGCACACTGCCATGTGTGTTCCTACGCAACTGTCTTGCATGCTCTGCTCATGTACCCCAAAACCTAAAATCCAATAAAAAATTAAAATAAATAAATAAATAAAAATAAAAATATTTTAATATTTTAATAATTCTATCTTATCTCCACTCTTTAATTTTTCTAGTGATTACTCCAGGGTTTACAATATGCACCTTTAAGTTACCATAGTCTTCTTCCAGACATTATTATATAACTTCTCCTCTAGGGTAAGAACCTTGAAACACTGTATATGTTTTTCCAGCTCTCATTTATTTCCTACTCCCATATTATTGTTGCTACACATTTCACTTCTGCATATAACCCCAACATACATAGCTAGTATTTTGCTTTAGATCAGGGGGCAGAAAAGTATGACTTGCAAGCCAAATCTTGCCCATGGCCTGTTTATATTATACAGTCTGTGAGCTAAGGTGATGGGGAGGAAGGCAGCAAACCACATTGCCATGTATGTACCTATGCAACAATCTTGCTGGCTCTTCACATGTACCCCAAAACCTAAAATGCAATAAAATATGTATTTTAAAAAAGAATGGCTTTTATATTTGTAAATTGTTATATAAACAACAAGAACAAGGAAGAATATATAATAGAGACCTTATATGGCTCACAAAGCTCAAATATTATCTGGCCATTTACAGAAAACCTTTTTCAGTTTCTTTTACAGATACTAAAATTAACAAAATTATCTTTTATATATACTCTTATTTTTATTATTTTTAATAGTCTTCATTTCTTTAATGTAGATGCAACTATATAAGAGAAGCATACTATCTTTTCTGGTGAACTTGAACCCAAAGGATGTGAGCCTGGAGTTGCAGAGGTCTTGATAAAGGGCTTCAGGATGAGGCTGACAGAGAGAAGGCAAGACCCACAGACTAGGAAGAACTGGTCACATCCTTTTTTTCTGAAGCCAGTGAGTGCTACCTTGAACTTTCAGTTACATGAACCAAGAAATTCTCATTTTTGTTAACTATTTTGAGTTGAAATATCTGTAACCTGTACACAAAAGATTCCTTCCTGACCAATAGGAAAGGCTCTTTAGAAGCCAAAGTAATGAAAAACAAAAGTTTTCACCTGAAACTTTATTTTAATGTCTAGAGCCTATTGTTAGTTGCTTGACTGAAGAAGTCAAGTTCAACAGGGTACCCTGGAAAGTCACTTCAGGGCATTAAAGCAATTTTTTAAAATAAACTTTTCATTTTAGAATAATTACACATTTACAAAAAAGTTACATAGACATTACAGAGAGTTTTCAGACACTATTTCCTGTTTTCCTCTACTGTGAATGTCCCACACAACCAAGACACATTTGCCAAAACAGTGATACGTTTCTATTAACTAAACTACAGATTTTATTTGGATTTCACAAATTTCTCACTAATATATGTCTTCTCCCTCTTCTAGGGTCCTGTCTAGAATATCACATTGCACATATCCTAATCTCTGATCTGTGGCAGTTTCTCCACTATCCCTTGTTTTTCATGACCTTGACAGTTTTGAAAGATACTGGTCATATATTTTACAGGATGCCCTTTAATTTGAGTTTGGTGTTTTCCTCATAATTAGAGTGAGATGATGGGTTTTGGAGAAGAATGTCACAGAGGTGAAGTAAGGAAATATTTTAACAGAATTGATTAGGTGATAAGAAAATAAATGCTTCATACATTGAGTTAAGGAGACCTCTGAGGGGGACATGGTGGTACATGGGGGGCCTCAGTGTTTGCCATCGTTCAGAATCACAGTGCATTGAATACTAAGCATGGCACTTTTTGCATTTCAAGGAGACAAATGTGCATAGTGTTTTGCTGTGAATCTCTATATAATCATGGTAAATTTAAAAAACTTTTTACTTTCTGAAAATTCAAGCCACAGATATACTAATTCATTTCAATAACTTAAAGCTCATATTTCTCACTTCAATGAGAGAGGCACCTTTATTTTGCAGGGACCTTTCTGCTATATGAGTCCTGTGACTAGATTTATGCCTTTGGCTCCAGTTGATTTTGATAAAATGCTTCAATAGTCATGATTTTTTTTCTTTCACACACATATGCCCACACACTGTTATCAAAGGGTTACAGTTAGTTTCCAACTTACGATGGTTTGACTTATGATATTTTAAGTTTACAAATGGTGCTAAGTGATGCTCATTTAGTAGAAACCATACTTCAAATTTTGAATTTTGATCTTTTCCTGAGCTAGCGATATGCAATACAATACAATCTTGTGATGCTGGGGGCAGGGGCAGAGAGCCACAGCTCCCATCCAGCCATGATATCATGAGAGTTAACAATCAATACCCCTACAGTGGACTGTGTTGCCAGATGATTTTGCCCAATTGTAGGCTAATGTAAGTGTTCTGAGTATGTTTAAGGTAGGCGAGGCTAAGCTATGATGCTCGGCAGGTTAGGTGTATTCAATGTATTTTTGACTTATGATACTTTATATTTATAATAGGTTTATCAGGACATAACCCCATTGCAAGTCAAGGAGCATCTGTATATTGCTTCCAACAGAAATACATTATTAAATTGAGTTGCTGTATTACCAGGAAATAGTAACTAGATTGTCCACTTCCTCCTCTCTATTAATCCATCAATAATTGTGGTAGTTATTGAATATTCATTAGGCAGAACACGGGAAAAGTCGGTAGAAGAAAAACCAAAGGATGCTGCCATTGTCCAAAAAAGGCCTCATGGTTTAACACATTTATGATTCGATTGTTCAAATTGGATCATGCATGTGAAACATTGCAAGGTATTATGTAACAAAGCTGACTAACTTCCAAATGAATTCTCTTGCTGTAGACACATTAAAAAACAACAACAAACAACGTGCTCTGCATCCCATCAGAGCATATGTTGTTGGTTGTTTTTGTTGTTTTTTAATGACTCTGCAGCCCATTCAGACTTTACTCCTAAGTATAGTGAATTTCCCTAAACTCCAGTTGGGGGTAATCGCATTTTTTGTTTGGTCTGAACAACATTTTGAAATATTTTGAATTAGTTAATGTTTTGCAATTTGAGGGCATCCCCTTAAACTGTGTATTTTTGGCTTCCTGTTGAATCCAAAGACTTGGTATTGTTGGGGGGAGTGCATGTCCAGTGTAGACAGGGCATATAGTTCCTAACCCGTCTGTTTTAATCCCAACTGGCTTTACTTATTTGTTGTACTGTTTGCTCAAAAGAAATTACAACTTCTGCTCCAGAGATAGTTAAGATGAATTGTCTGGAAGGTCAGATGAAATGGAAGTTTTGTGCTTTCAGAGTAAAAAGAGAATAATTTAACCCCAATGGAATGGCATCCTCCTGGCCCAGGAATGGAATAGAGACAAAGGGAGGGTAGCAAAGAGTCTTCTGGAAGGTTGTTGTCTGAGGCAGCAAGATGTGGAAGGGGTAGGAGCCTGTAATACCAATTACTCTGCCTTGGTGAGAGTCTCCAGTGACTGAGGTTGCCACAAGGGACTGAAGCCACCACAGAGCAGCCATCGTTTTCCAGCCCTCAGTGGCCTCTGCAAAATACAATGGCAGCAGCAACTGCCAAAACCTGAGGTCCAAGCCTGCTCCTGTATTTTCTAGGACCTCATGTGCCCAAGAGAGTGGGAGGAAGTTCCAAAAATCTTTTAATGCTGGAACTGGATCTCTTGCCAATTTTGGTAGGCAGAGAATTGGAGCTAGATTTGATTAGATCTAGAAAAGCAAAGAAATGCAACATTACCTTCATCCCATGTTTTGAAACAACATATTCTTGTGCATTACAGTTAAATGTGGCTTTTCCTTCAAAAGAGCCTAAGCTGATTTATAAGAAGCACAGACTTATAGTAAGATAACAGTAATTGAGTTGATTAGGTTCAACTACATATGTGATTAAGCTCACCCTCAAGAATAAATGGCTGAACTACATGGTCTTCAAGCTCTCTCGGTTCTGAAAACAACAATATTGGTAATCTTAGGAAATATTCAGAATATAGTTGGTGAATGGAGGTTGAATTATACAGGCTGGCAGGTAGAATAATTTAGCAGCCGGGCATACAAGAATGGAGAAGCTGGTATCTATCTTCATTGTGAAGCCACTGTCACTTAGACAAATACATCCATGGCAAAGATTTAAATTTAATGGAAACTGTATTTCTTAAACTAAAATTGACAGTTTAGTACGTTAGAATTTACTACAGGCCTCTTTACAACTGTGAATAATTTTATTTCTTTCTAACCTGATAAGCAGCTTTGCTTTCTGAGCTCAGGACTCATGGTACAATTGCTTAATGACATTTCCCCTGGCAAGTTCCAAACTTGGAGAAATCTGACAAGACACCTAAGATTCATGTGATCAAAATGTTCCAAAAAATCCCCACTCCTTCCAAAGTTTCCTCTTTTCTATTTCCCCTTACTAAATTACCTTAACTGGATGCCTGGGAGCCACAATACGTCATTGTAATCTCATGTCAAGTTGCTGGTCAGAGCCTATGGATTCTATATCTTTATATTCAAGGTCATGAAGAGTTGAGAGCTGGAGGCTCTCTACCTGCCAGCTGCTCCTTATTCCAGATATTCATTTTCTCTGGCCTGAACCATTGCAGCAGTCTCTTAACTAAACTTAAGCCCTTCTACTGTCTGCATATTGACACCTGAATAACCTTCCTATAACTCATTTTAAAATGCATTGATACAGTCCCTTTGGGAGACAGTGTTGTGGTGTCTTACAAAGCTGAATATAAGTCTTAGCATATGATCCAGCAACTGCACCCTTAGTATTTATCCAACTAGTTTGAAAACATATGTTCACATAAAAACCTGCACAAAAATGCTTATAGAAGCTTTATTCATGATCAACAAAAACTGGAAGCAACCAAGACATCCCTCAACGTTGAATAGAGAGACAAACTGTGGTACATTCATAAAACAGAATATTGTTCAGCAATAAAAGAAATGATACTCCCCCTCCCCACTTTTTGTGTTGTTTTTTGAGACAGGGTCCTGGTCTGTCACTCAGGCTGGACTCTGAGTTCTGTACTCCCAGTAGTAATGAGCACTCTTAGTGCTCAGATCTTGGTTTTTTAATCTGTTTCTCCAATAAAAGGAACCAGGGCTCATTAGAAAATGGCAGTTCTAGGATTGGGGCAGGAAATGTGTATAATGAGTTTGGAGCATATTGTTATTGCAGAAGGTAAGGAAGTGCAGGGGGAAGTGAAGTGTGCACACACACACACACACACACACACACCCAATGGCCAAAGCTGGAACAAACTGAGCAATGAGATAAATGAAGTAGTATCAAGTTATAACAAAATATAAAATAACCATGCATCGATACTGATATAAACGAATGATTAATTAAAAAAGTGGGTGGGGATAGACAAACATTTCTTGCAGAAAAAAATCCAAATAATTTATGCATATATTTCACCCTCAAGGTGGTAGAGCATAATTCACTATTCCTTGTGTGTGAGCTATGCATAGTGACTTCCTTCCAAAAAGTATAGTATGCAAAGGGCAATAATAATAATAATAATAATAATAACTTTGCAGTGGAGAAATACTACCTCAGCCAGGTGGTTAAGGTTAACACGAGCAGTGATAAGTCATGTTGACCATATGTTCCCTTGGTATGATGTGATGAGAGAATGACAGTTTACTTTTGTGGTCTTCCTTCCCCAAACCTATAATCCCAGTTCAATCATGAGACCAATACCAGACAAATCCCAATTGGAGGGCATTCAACATAACACCTGGCCAGTATGCAAGACTGTCAAGGTTATCAAATATAAGGAAAGTCTGAGAAGTGGTCATGGCCTGGAGGCACCTAAGGAAACATAATGACTAAATATAAGATGATATCTTAGATGGGATCCTAAAACAGAAAATCGACTCTAGGTAAAAACTAAAGAAGTGTGAATAAAGAATGGGCTTTAAATAATAATGTATCAATATTTATTTATTTATTCATTTATTGTGATGAGTAGACTATACTAATGTAAAATATTAGTAACAGGTGAAACTGGGTGTCGAGTATATGGTAATTCTACTGTAAGATTTCTGTAAATCTAAAACTGCTTAAAAAAAAAATTTAAAAGTATGTACTGAGTGTCTACTACATGCCTGAAACTGTGACTATAGATAATGAGCTCTGCCTTAATGGAAATTATTGTCTGACTGGTGAGACAGGCATTAGTAAATAATTATACATACAACTATATAAATATGAATTTATAAAAATTACTAAATTATCATTCAGTGATATTCTAGTGCAGTAATTACCTTAGTCTGAAGGTCATTGAATTTTCCCAATAAAGTGACATTCAAACCAAGTAGGAGTTGTCCAGGTATGGATGGGGAGAAGAAAAACACTGAAAACAAAGGGAATAGCATGTGCCAGGGAATGAAGGTAGGAGGAACATGGCATTTTGATGGAGAAGAGAAATGACCATTGTTCTTGGGGTTCTGAGCTCAAGGTGGGAGAAAGGACAGAATGAGAACAGAAGCCAGGTCCGTGAGTGGTTTCTCTCCTGGGACCCACAGATTCCCAATCTGCTGATGAGTAAAACTCTTTACTTCAGTAAAATTGGTCTCCTTTGTTACCCTTTATGTATTTAAAGATATTGTTCTGAAAATGGGTTCATAAGCTTAACAGACACCCAAAGGAAACCAACCTGCCACCATGTTAAGGATGTTACACTTTATCCCAAGTACAATAAGGAACCATTGAAACATCTTTAGCTGCTTAAAATTCTTCATTGGTTCGATTTGCCTATAGAACAACGTGCAAACTCCTTAGCATGAAATGATCACCACAGGCATTTTCAGCACTTTTTGTTTTCTGGAGCCTGATACCCCAGTATCCATTTTGTTCTACACTTAAATGCTACCAAACCTCTTGAGGTCATTAGGCAAGGCCTGCTGTTCTCTGTCTTCTTGTGTTCATGCTGCTTCCTGTGCCTGCAAAACTCTTTCTTATCTACTTATGCTTCTAGACTTGGGTCAACAATAAGCTTCTCTCTAAACCTTTTCTTGTCTTTCCAGATTGAGATGAAGCCCCTTTCTTCTGCAGCCCATTATACTCTTTGTGTGCTAGACAGCATGATAGCCCCCCACCCCCCACTGTGCACAAGGATGTCCACATTCTAATCTCCAGAACTTGTGAATATGTTATCTCATACAGTGAAAGGAAATTTGTAGAAGTGATTATTTCAAAGAGCTTGAGACAGAAAGATTATCTTGAATTATCGGGCATATTCAATATAAGCACATGGAGCCTTTATAAGAGGGAAGCAGGAGAGGCAGAAAGAGATGGGACAAAGAAGCAGAGGAGTTGGGGAAAAGAGAGTAGGAGCAAGTGTGAGTGAGTGCTGAGCTTGAAGATGGAGGAAGGAACACAAGCAGGGCATGCCAGTGGCCTCTAGAAGCTAAAAAAGGCAAGGAAATGATTTTCCCCTAGAGCCTCTAGAAGGACCATAGCCCTGCCAACACTTTGATTTTAGGACTTCTGCCCTCCAGAACTATGAGATAACAAGTATGGGTTGTTTTAGCACCAAATTTGTGGTGATTTGTTATAGCAGCAATAAGAAATAAATGCACTAAGCGTACCTCTGTTCAGGTTCTCTTATATGTTACTATACTTATTTAGGCTCCCTAATTAGTTATGATCTATTCAATTACCCATTCAACAGCAACAATTAAGTCTTGAGGGCCTTCTCTGGTCTTGGTACTGTTCATGGTGCTAGAAATCCAATAGTGTATGAAACAAATGAAGTCACTGATCTCAAGATATTACAACTCAATGTCTGGCACATATGAGGCTTTAAAAAATGTTTGTTGAATGAATTAATTAAACTAGTTTTATAATTATAGACTTCAATAATAGTAATTGTTTCTTGGTAAGAGACAAGGTCTTGCTATGCTTTTACAGGCTAGAGTACACTGGTTTTTTTACAGGTGCAATACCACTACTGATCAGCATGGGAGCTTTGACCTTTTCCATTTCCAGCTTGGGCCGGTTGACCACTTAGGCAACATAGTGGTCTCCTGCTCCTGAGAGGCCACCATTTTTATGCTCAACTTAGTGTAGACACCCGACTGGCATAGGTTACTACAGCCGAGAACTCCTGGGCTCAAGTAATTCTCCTGCCTCAGCTGCCCAAGTAGCTGACACTACAGCTGTGGGCTATTTACTATGCCCAGTACAAGGAATCTTTATTTAAATAACAATTCTACAGAAAATGGTGTTATTGCAAATCATCAGAAATGGTAAGACCATGCCCAAATTCATACCACAGTAAATTTTACACTGTTTCTGAAAAAGAAGGAACTCATGGAGTACAAATTTGTACTATTAGTTTTTTCAGTTTCTGGGAAATCAAATGTATACACCAGGGCAAACACTATACAGTTTACAGAGGCAGTTGATCCAAGGTGATGATACTTGGGCAGAGGAGCTGAAACTTTGTGCCATTTGGTTTACCCTGCAGACTAGTAATAACATGAAAACAAATTCCAAGCAGACAAATAATTGATTGGATCCTCAGATTTTTAGAAGCACATTTAGAGGTTGACACTTTTTATAGTGGCTAAGAAATGTGACAAGAGTCTCAATAGTGTTCAGTAAACACAAAGAATAAATACTGCTTCTTGTCACAGTTTTCAGTGATAAAGCTAAGAATCTTGCAGGGGAGAGACAATTCAGTACAGGTTCTGAATTTCTAAATGACTTCCCCTTTCTTAGGATGTGCTTACCAAAAGCTAGATATCTAATTCATGACAAATTGCTTAGCAGAAACTTAGCTCCTGGTTTTCCTCAAGGCTTAGGCACCCAGCTCTGAAAGCTAAAGTTCTCTCAGGTTCCATTTTATGGTCAGGACTAGCCATGTGTGCCATGGGCAATTTGTAGAAAAGGTTATGTAGTAGGAGAATGAACCACCACAAACATGAGCTGCAGAGTAACATAAACCTGGTCATGGGAGGATATGTCTGAACACTGAAGGAAAGCGTCTCAAAAGAGTCGAGAGACAACAAATTTCCCGTGGGGACTTGGACTAAGCAGCAGTTTGTACTGGGTAAGATTGACTCTTATGACCATTTGGCATTAATTCTTTTTTGATCTGAGCAAATGAGAAAACATGGCTTTGGAGACGTTTGAACTCACAGAAGAGATGATTCCAATAAAGATAATTTCTTCTCTCCATCACCTCTCCAGAAGAAGAAGAAATAAGAAACATATAAACCCATCAGAACGAAGAGAAAGGAATATGTAACATTAGTGAATATGGGTTTTTGTTTTTAATTTGCTTTGCAGTGGGATGGGTTTAATCTTTGGGAGGCTACATACATATTATTATTTTCCTCCTCTAGCTAACATACACTAAACTAATCCATGATGCTTATTTAAAATAGAACAAAGAGGCTGACTCCAAGGACTAAGGTATCAACAATTCTGCTTGGTGAGCCTAGGATCACAGGTCCTATTACAGCAGCCTATGACCTGCTAAGGCCCGTAGGGCACATGTGAGAGTTCAAGTAGTCAGAGAGCAGATGGAGGCCTGGTAACTGACTGAGCATGGGGATGAAGTCATGACTTATAGTGCTTACGGAAAAGAAGTCTGGATGAAGAGAACAAATTCGCACAGCAGAACTGGTGGGAAGCTCAAAACCTGGAGGGACCAGAGGTGGAAGTGAGTCACCAAATGGGGAAAACGGGAGCTAAATTAAAGACTATCTTAGAACATTGTCACATCCACCACCAATCCCTCTGCACAGAGCCCCAGACAAATGCCTGATTCCTGCACGTTCACACCATCTTCAAGCAGGAGGAGACCAGAGCTTCATTCTCTAGAGCAGAGGGAGACTTACTGGAAAGGTAATCAAGCTTAAACTTCAAGGTCCTTCATCTGTATGCGCCCCTGCTAAGACAGCGGGCCTGAAAGAGCCCTATGATGTGCTCACATGGCAAATATTTTTATAAACTTTTGCAAAAGTAAAATACTTTAACCACAATTATTAAAGACTGCTATTTCCTTCCAATTCAAGTTCCTCTCCATCATACTCCCTCCCATTTCAAATGGCTTTACAATGGCTATGGACATTTTTTGGGACATGCCCATGGGAGAGTTGAATTGGAGATATGTTTAATTTGGGTTTACTAGGATACATTTATGTAGTCTGTAAGCACTTCTGGGTATAAAGCGTTGCTCACCAGCCCAGTGTAAAAGGAACTAACTACCTATTGTATTAGGTATGATTCATTGTGGCCCAAAGGTGGAGGGTCAAAAGTCATACAATGGTGTGAATGTATCTCCTGGTGCCCAGCATGGGGAATATGTAGATAATGAAAGATGAATAAGCTCATCTGCAGAAAAATTTTCCAATCACCAGATTTATAATTAGTAAACAGAAGATTTGGTTCCCACCAATGTCTGCTCAAAATGGAAATTCTCTCTTGTCAGAAACATGCTTGATGATATGGTGTGTACAATTACAAACGCATCATATATGTTTTTATGGGAATTGTACTAAATAGATTAAATCAAAATTCCTGTTTATGGGGAACACAAACATATACTCACATGATTTATGTCTCCCAATGGACCATATTGCCTTCAAGGCAAAATGGCCTAGAACAAGTGTTCTAGTGTCAAAACTCATACATGTATATTCAAGAATAAGATGAAATATGTAGTATGAGTATTTATTTAGAAACTGAGAGAAAATGTAGGTAAAATGTAAAGGAGTATGAAACAAAAGTGATAATAATGACAATTTAAATTGGTAGAAATTATCTTAAGGTAAAAAAGCAATCCAAAACAAATAATTTTGGGGGCATTTTAAGCAACAATTATTAAGAAAAAGAAAAACTTATTTTTCTTTATTTTAAATTGGTGCATATTAATTGTACATATTGTGGGATGAATGTGATATTTTGCTACTTTCATAAATGTGTAGTGATCAGATCAAGGTAATTAAGATATTTATCACCTCAAACATTTATCATTTCCTTGTGCTGGGAATATTTCTAACATTCTTTTGAGCTATTTTGAAATATACAATAACATCACCCTACAGTGCTACTGAACACTAGAACTTTTTTTTCTTCTATATTTTTGTAACCACTAACCAACCTTCTTATCTCTCCTGATACCTTTCCTGGTTTTTGGTAACCACCATTCTACTGTGTACCTCCATGAGATCACTTTTTAAGTGATCACATGAGTGAGAACCTCTAATATTTCTGTTTGCCTTCTCTAACTTCACACAATGATTTCCGGTTTCATGCATGTTGTGACAAATGACAAGATTTCCTTCCTTTCATGGCTGAATAATATTCCATTGTGTAAATATTACACATTTTCTTTATCCACTTTTATTCACTGATGGACACTTAGGTTGTTTTCATATCTTGGCTCTGTACTGCAATAATATGACTGCAATCAATATAGAAGTGCAGATATTGAGAAAGAACATTTTTGAGTAGAAACAATGAGTGAGCTTTTGGATACTTTTGCAATTCAATTAATGAAGAAATGAGAATCATATGAACACAATAAAAAATTTAATTTCTTGATGTTTTATATGAAATATTGATATTATAAAGATAACATAAAACTCACAATATGCCACCATGATGAAGACACTGATAACAAGCTGATTAATGAATATCATCAATTTAAAGATTCTTTAAGACTAGTCATTGCACAAAGCACCTTGAAATGCCCAGAAATCTTTCAGTTTGTAATGGAAGAAATGTAATAGAGGGCTCTCCAAATTTGGCAGCAATCCTAATTTACATGGCATTACCAATGAGTTGTGAAACCGAAAAAAACCTCTAAACTACCAATATGTTAAAAAAATTTAATAAAGCTAGAGGAAAAACTGAATTATTTTCCTGGCCTCTGTAAAGTTAGAGTCTGCAACAACAACAAAAAAAAAAAAAAAAAAAAAAAGTAGGAGAAAAAGTATTATAAAGTGAATTAATAAAGAGTGGAATTTTTCTAGATTTGGTGACATTTGGGGAATTTGTCAGCTTTGTTACATGTGCTATTGATTGTAATTTATTTTCCCATTATAAATAAATAGTCACTTTCATACTGAATTCAGATTCATGATTTTGTGCTCTTTAAAATGATCTCACATTGCAAAAGCATCAGGTTCCACAAAACTGTATCTGCCCCTACTCAAGACATGCTGAAAGGGACAGGCTTGGGGCTCACAAGAGATGCAGGGCTGAAAGCTGAACGTCTGCAGATGCAAAGACAGTGGGCTTTCTGTACTGGCCTCTGCCTGGTCATCTAACAGCAAAGCTGCCAGTTCATATGCCTTAGTCAAAAATGCAGAGCTCTGGTTAGCACTTTGATACATTTTTTTAAAGTAAAACATTAAAAATTGCAGAGAACACCATGACCACATGTGACACAGACTTATCACTTATATCACTTATCACCATTTTTTCTATTCTCTTTGGATATATACTTTAAATAAATAAAATATCAGGCCAGCATGGTGGTTTATACCTGTAATCCCAGCACTTTGGGAGGCAAAGGCAGGCAGATTTCTTGAGTCCAAGAGTTTGAGACCAACCTGGGTGACATGGAGAAACCCTGTCTGTATAAAAAATAAAAAAATAACCCAGGTATTGTGGTGCACACCTGTAGTCCCAGCTACTTGGCTGGCTGAGGCTGGAGGATAACTTGAGCCTGGGCGGTAGAGGTTGCAGTGAGCTGAGATCATGCCACTGCACTCCAGCCTGGGTAACAGAGCCAGAACCTGTCTCAAAAAAAAAAAAAAAAAAAAAAAATTATACTTATAGTTGAAGACCTTATGTGAAAACCTCCTCTTTCCCTCCTATTGCATGAATTTTAGTTCTTGTTGGATTTGCTCCTCAAATTTATCCCAAATCTGGTTACTTCTCCTACTTCTATTGCCATTGCCATATCCTAGGCCCCTGTAGTCCACCTCTCTTGGAGACAAGAGCAAGTGCCTCATAAGTAGATCTTTCGCTTTTGCTACTGTTAGAGTCAGTTCTCCATTTGGCACAATGATCTTTCATAAACTTAAGTCAGATTGCGTCATTATCTTTCTCTAAAATTTTTCAGTGGTCTTCCATTGCAATGAAGAAAAAAATGTCCACATTCTACAAGAATCTTCATGGCATAAAAGCAGTACGGGCCCACTGTGTGAGCTCATCTCTCACCACTTCTTCACAGGCTCCAGTTGCCGAGGCCACTTTAAACGAGTCAGCTGGTTCCACCTCTGACCCTCACGCCTTGTGTTTCCACTTGCCTAGACTGACCCCCAGACCTTTCTAGCACTGTTCAGGTTTCAGCTCAGTGGCACCTCCATAAGTAATATCTCTACTCTATGCCTTTATGCTGTCTTATTTTCTTTATAAACTTTTGAAATCTGTAATCATCTATTTACTATTATAATTTTTTGGTCTTATTTATACACTGGAATGTAAGCTCTGTGAAAGTGGGAGATGTGTTTCTTTTTATACTGCTGTATTTCAGGCAGTGCCTGTTACATTGCAGTCAACCAATACTTATTTGTAGAATAAATTCAAATTAAACTTCTCTGCAACGTCACCAGATATTAGTTAATAAAGAAGCAGCAGGCCAGGTGGCTCACACCTATAATCCCAACACTTTGGGAGGCCAAGGTGGGTGGATCACTTGAGACCAGGAGTTTGAGACCAGGCTGACCAAAATGACAAAACCCTGTCTCTACCAAAAAAAAAAAAAAAAAAAAAAAAAAAAAATAGCTAGGCTACTCAGGAGGCTGAAGCAGGAGAATTGCTTGAACCTGGGAGTTGGAGGTTGCAGTGAGCCAAGATCATGGCACTGCACTGCAGCCTGGGTGACAGAGTACAACTCTGTCTCAAAAAAAAAAAAAAAAAAAAAAAAAGAAGCAAGGACTTCAAAAATAAAGCTAAAAATCTAAGAGATTCAAAAATCTAAGAGAACACGATCTTCAGCTTGGAATGTCATATTCAGCCAAATTATTAATCAAGTGTGACAACAGCAAAGGACACTTCCTGACATGTTGGGACTCAGAAAATTAGCTTTCTACATCCCTGCCTTGAGAAGCTGGGTAGATTCCAATGAAAAGAAATACCAAACCAAGGGAAGGGGAGACACAGAACCCAGAAGGCAGTGGATCAACCTCTTGAGCACAGGAAGGAGATGCCTTAGGGTGACAGTGAACATCTGTCCTAGGGAAGAACTGGTCCAGAAAAGAGTTGGGACAGAGGGAGCCACCAGGAAAAGAACTATCTGATAAGAGAGCCCCCTTGGGAAAACAAGAGAAAACAAAGCAAAAATAAGACATGCAGGTGGAAGACATTATGGCACTTTTGGAAAAAATTAAGAAAGAATATTTATATAGTCATAACTATGTAACTCAAAACAGCTGAATAATTCTATTGGGGAAATGGCTTCAAAGAACTAAACCCTGGTTTATCGTAAGAGGAAGTTAATGTCTAAAATCAACAAATTGAATAGTAGCAGTATACATATATTATTTGGGAAGTAAAATGTAGCTATCTGATGAAATAGCTAAGAGACTAAAAGGTAGTTGCATCTGGTGAGTCAAACTGAGAAGCTGGGAAGTGTGGGGACTGAACAAGGAGATTGCTGTTTTCCTTTTCAGATTTTCAGTACTATCTGCTAGATGACTAATGAAAAGAAAAAGACATAAATATTTAAAAACTGTAATTTCTTCTGGTAACAGTGATGATAACAGCAACAACAAATACACAACCCATGCTTTTGCTGGGTTCATTCTCTGAGTTGGGAAAAGATGTATCACTGTCTTGGAGATCTATTACATTTGTGGATTACACCCATTGACTCCTTTGGGACCCTGTGGTTTATTTTAGATGGCCTTAAAAATTTAAAAGCCAAATTGTGCAATTAACTTTTCAATGCTGTATGGTTTAGAAATTACGTAGCTGTGTCAGGATAGAGCGTGTGTGTGCGCGTGTGCGTGTGTGTGTGTGTGTGTGTGTGATGCTTTTGAGAAATGTCAGTAGATTTGGTTCAGAACAAGAGCAACTTGTATTCTTCTGATAGAATTCCAAATTGGCCTACAGTGGTAACGCTTATGGGAAAATCAAGATAGTGCATGTGGTAATGTCTAAGACTTTGGAAAAAACCTTTCAAATATTAGCCAGACTCTTTGAAGTGAATTCAGAAATACTAAAAACCAATTCACGAAGAATGTCCTTTTGGAAGTGGTGAGTTGGACAAGAGCAGGAATGGCTTTCTTTCATTTTTTATAACTTAAAAAATTTTTTTTTTCAAATTTTATTTTAGATTTGGGGGCATGTGCAGGTTTGTCACATGGGTATATTGTGTGATGCTGAGGTTTGGAACACAAAAACCCTGTCACGCACGTAGTGAGTGTAGGACCCAACAGTCAGTTTTTTAACCCTTGTTCTGCCCTTCCTCCCCAACCAGTATTCCCCAGTGTGTGTTGTTGCCATCTTTCTGATATGACTGCTTTTGGAGGTGAACAAGCATATATTTAAATGAAATACAAAAATAATTACTGTTGGAGTTTTTGTGCTTCTAATGGTAATGGGGAACACAATAAGTAATAATAATAAACAGTAACTTCCAACTTGATTTTTGTCTAAACCAAATAGAACGTGAAATGTAGAAGTTTTGACATTTGTAAAATGAAGAATCATTGTATTTTTGCATCATCCTAAAAAGCTCCCCATTCTTAATGGAACATTTGTTAGGAATACAAATGACTGGATTGCATAATATTTACTGTTATTGGTCAATGCAGCCTGGGTACATTCAATCACTATCCGTTGACTAGCTCTTTACTCACAGGAGTAGACTGAACTAACCTTGTTCTCTGTGGGTGAGGGAGCCTGTTCCTAAGACAAAAAAAGCAGGCAGCTTCTGCCAAGACTCACTTCCTTCCTGAGTCATTTTGGATGCAAACATCCTTGGATTCATCTGATGGAGAGAGGATGAGAAATCTATTTGTCAGATAAATGGAGTAAAGAGATAAATAAAAAAATCACAACCACTATTTTGTAGGAAGCTAGGAAGGATGAGAGATAACCTTAGTTTTCTGTTTTATGGGAGAGAAAAAGAGACCAGAAAAAGACTGTTGTAGATAGGCAGGAAGCTGAGGTGATCTATGAATAATGTTACCTGCTCGATCAGGCAGTTCTGGGAA
The DNA here is from genome assembly GCF_049354715.1 of Callithrix jacchus. Classification (NCBI taxonomy): domain Eukaryota; kingdom Metazoa; phylum Chordata; class Mammalia; order Primates; family Cebidae; genus Callithrix; species Callithrix jacchus. The sequence goes on from NC_133507.1 coordinate 68,950,220, forward strand.
AGGAATGCTTGCTTGGGGTGTGCCACAGCCATAAAAAACAAAATAAACAAGCAAGCAAGCAAGCAAAAACAGTGTCTGCATCTCGCAGGATTTGGGATCCAGGCTGGTACTAGGCAATATCTTCAAGTAAGAAATGTGTTGTGTACAGCTGTTTAACTTGCTCTCCTCTTACCTTTCCATCCCACACTCAGATACACACTATGGAGTTTCCAGTACAACTGTGCTAATCCCAGTAAGTGTGCCTGCTTATTAGAGGGGTGAGAGGGAGAACATGCAAGTGAAAACACTCAGGAAAGTTGGAGGAGAGCATAACCAACAGGAAGTGACTGTACTCCTGAAGCCATTTCCAAGCCGGCTCTGTTTCTGGTTCGGTCAATAAAAAGCTTTTTTAATTTAAAATAGTTCAAGTTATGTTTCAGTTTGAGATTGAAAGATGCAGCCAAGAGTCTTGCCTTGAGATACAGTAATGATCTCAAAGGGAGGGAAAAAGTCAATGATGAGTTTTCAGATATTGTAACACTTGGGCAGAGGACATTTAGAGCAGCTTTCCTTTGTGACATACTGTCATAGCTGCCAAAGGGAAAGGGAACACTGGGTATTTTTTAAAGAAAATATAGATTTATTAAGGGAAAATTGATGCAAAACAAACTACACATATTGAAATGTACAATTTGATGAGTTTTGATATGTTAATGCACCAGTGAAATCACCACCAAAATCAAGAGAATGAACATCCATCACTCTCAAAAGTTTCCTTTGACCCTTTGTAATCTTTTCTACACATCTTCATTTCCCACCCCAATCCCCAGTTACTCAATGATCTACATAAATGGGATTACAGTGTATGTACTCTTTAGGACATTATTTATTTATAATATGTATTCTTTCACATAGTGTAATTATTTTGTGATTCATCCATGTTTTTATTTCTGTAATGCTTTCTCTCTCTCCCCTTCTTTGTATTGCTGAGAATGTTGAATTGCATGGATATTCTACAATTTGTTTATCCTTTCACCTGTTGAAGGACATTTGGATTATTTTCAGTCGTGGCTATTAAAAATGAAGTTGCTATGAACATTCATGTACAAGTTTTTAGATAAAGCTTTTCATTGCTCTTGGGTATATATGTAGTATAATAGGATTGCTGGCTTGTATGGTAAATGTTTACCTTTTTAAGAAATTATAGAACTGTTTTTCTAAGTGATTATAAGCATTTTTTAAAAGTTCTAGTTGCTACCAATCCCCATCAGCATTTGGTATTGCCTGTCTCTTAGTAGAGCCATTCTAGTGGGTTTGTATGGTTTTAATTTGCATTTTTTAAAACTTCTCACAATGTTTATTTAGCATTTTTCATGAGCTAATACGCCATCATGCATTATTTGATGAACTAACTGGTCTGTTGAAAGTTTTTACTCATCTTAAAAATTCTAAACTCTTTAAAATAGCTTTACTTAGGCATAATTTACATACCATAAAATTTACCTCCTTTAAGTATACATATCAATGATTTCTAGTAAATTCATATAGTTGTGCGACAAACAGCAGAATCTACTTTTACAAAATTTTCATCCCATCAAAACATTATCTCTAGACATTTGTAATAAATCTTCACTCCCACTCCCAGCCCTAAATCTGTCTGCTTTTTTCTCTACATATCTGCCTTTTCTAGAAATTTCATATAAATGGAACCAGAAAAGATGTAGTCTTTTGTATCTGGCTTTTTTTTTCACTTATCAAAGTATCTTTGAGGTTTATCTGTGTTGTATTATATATCAGTTATTTGTTCCTTTTTATTCCTAAGTAGTATTCAATTGTATGCATTCAATTATATACATATATAACATTTTGTTTATCTATTTGCCAGTTGATGGACATAAATTGTTTCTAGTTTTAAACTATGGTGAATCATGTTACTTTGAACATTCATGTGCATATCTTTGTGTCACATGTATTTTCATTTATCTTGGGTAGGTACATAGGAATAGAATTATTGGGGTACATAAGTATATGCTTAACTTTTTAAGAAATGACCAAACTCTTTTTTTTCAAAGTGGCTATTCTATTTTATATTTCCATCAACAAAACATGAGGGTTCCAGTTTCTGTATAGTTTTCTTCTACAAGATTCAAGTCAAATAACTCCCTGTGCTAGTGCATGTGGCCTTTTACTCTGGAAAACTGAACCAGGGATGGGGCCCTGGCTGTTAGGTGCTATGCCAGGAGAGCTCTACCTATGAGGACTGATAGAAATCAGTGGGGGATCCTCTCTCCGGGCAAATTTGATGTAAAGAAGGAATAAAGTGACTGGTGCAAATACATGCAGATGGAAGCAGCAACACAAAAATGCTGAGTCCCAAGAGGGCAGAGGAGAGCTTGGTGAACTACTCCGAGTATGGAGCCATGAGAGAACTGGGTCTGCACTGAATCTTGATGGATATTCCCTATGACACAGCCTCTCCTCTTCTCCATCTGAAACTCTTCTAAGTAGTCACTCATACTCAGCAAATTCTCTCATATCTTTAGTCTCCTTGACCTATCTTCTGGCTTCTCTAGAACCTGACTTTCTGTCCCTAAGAGATTCCTCCTTCTTCAGCACTCTCAGATTGAGGCTGCTCATTTACTTAAAATTCACATTCATCAGAGGTAGAGTTTAGTGCTGTCTTCTCTCTCTCATGGCCTTTACTACACAAGTGCTTCCTGCTCCAGACTACATTTCCATGCTTTTGTTAATGAACAAATGCCTGTCCCCATAAGACTCAGATCACTTGACCATAACACTCTCCACCACACTCTTTATTTCTGTCTCCTTCTATCTCTTTAGTCATTGAACACCTACAGTTCAGTTTTCCTCTTCTCAGAGACTCCTACATGTAGACAACTCACTCAACCTCCCTGTTTCTGAGTCCCTTGACCTTCCCATCTCAAATGTCTGTCTCCGCCATTCCACTGTAGCCACTTCTTCCAAAGTTTCACTGTGGAGTTTGGCATCACCATGACTCTACCTCTGAAGTTATTAATTTAAGCATTTCCCCCTCTGACAACTCTCTAACTTTCCTACTTGCTTTGTAAAGTACTCCCTCTTCAAGTGTTCTGTCATCTCATCAGGACTTCCTTGATCAACGTTGATAACTATCCTCCCTCTTAATCTATCAAAGCCCTGCTATCTTCACTTCCCATTCTCTCCAGCTCAGATTCCATGTTCTACTATTTAAAACACTCCATTTCTATGGTCATATAATTTTGCATACATTGTTCATCTTCCACACTCACCTTTAATAAACAAGCAATGTGAGGAATTCTACCTACATCATCTTCACAGATTTTCCCAGACAATTAAGGGTACAGATATCACTATACGTTATTGGTCTCCAGACCAAACTGGGCTCCCAAAACTACCTGGTTACACTATTCTCTGATTCTCTTTATTTTTATTTTGTTAATTAATTAATTTATTTATTTTGAGATGGAGTTTTCACTCTTGTTGTCCAGGCTGGAGCGCAATTGTGTGATCCTGGTTCACCGCAACCTCCACCTCCGGGTTCAAGCCATTCTCCTGCCTCAGCCTTCTGAGTAGCTGGGATTACATACCACCATACCTGGATAATTTTTGTACTTTTTGTAGAGATGAAGTTTCATCATGTTAGCCAGGCTGACCTGAGGTCAAACTCCTGACCTCACGTAATCCACTTGCCATGGGCTGCCAAAATGCTGGGATTACAGGCGTGAGTCACCACACCCAGCCTCTACCATTTTTTTAAACAATTACCTCAAAGCTTTTCTTCTCTCTTCAAACCTTTGATCATCTTCAACAATATGTGCCTCCCTACTCTCAGCATAAGACTGTCTTCTACATCATGAAAAATGTGGAAGACTTTAGACACTGAGCTCTTAATTTACTACTCACCAGACCTACAGCTCCACTTATTAAGGATTTTGCATCCACTTTCTTCCCTCCTATTGCAATGCAGGAGGCATCCTTCCCTCTGTACCTCCTTGTGCTCTCTGACTTTACACATAGCTACTTTCTCTGGAACTCCTATCTCTCACTCATATCTTCAATTTCTAAATTTTTCTCCTTACCAGATTTTTCCCAATAGCATTTTAAAATACTATAGTCTATTTAGTCTTAAAGGAAATCTTCCCCCTTTTATCCTTTACACACACACACACACACACACACACACACACACACACACACACACCCCTGAACCCCACATCCATCTCCAGCTGCTGCTCTTTCCTTTCTTTTCCCTTCAGAACCAAAGTCTTTAAAGATTTCTCTATAATTATCTATTCTGGCTTCTGTTTCCCACTATATCACTGAAACTGTGTTCACTAAGGTCACTGAGAAATTCCATAAGGCTAAATTTAATGGATCCTTGGGGTCTTATCTTCTTTGACCATTTAACCCACTTGATATGCTGTTCACTCCTTTTATTCTTGAAACAAATTAGGCTGCCCAAGAGACAAGAGTACACAGTAAAGCAATGCATTCCAACCAGGGAACCAGAGAGCTGGATTCTAGGCATCTTTTCAACCACTAGCCTGTCAACCTTCATTTTAACCACCAAGCCACTTAGTATCTCTGAGCTGAAGTGCCACATTTTTTTAATGTGAAGAGAAGACTTCATGTATGGGAAAGTGGGGGTGGACCAGATGGCCTTTTGAGGTCCTTTTTAGCCCCTGGAACTGATGGTTGCTGATTTTGAGTCACACATAAGTTAGCAGTTACGTTTGTATGCATGGTTCAGCATTCCCATCTTTTGAAGTGAGACATTTTCTCTTGCTGCCTAAATTACTTCTAGGTTATAACTTCACCTTTAGAAGTAATATTATCTCTTTTAGGTCTCTAGTCTGTTCTTTACTAACCAGATTTTCTAGAGGGGAATAACTAGCCAACTGAAATACTAAGTTAGCTCCTTCAGCATGCTAAGATTCCTAAGCTTTTAAATTCATAGAAATGAAATTTTTACTCACTGGGTAAAAGTAATAAGGAGAGAGTATCTTTTGCCCCCAAAGACTAGCGCTATCAGGAAGACGTATGCAATGTTTATACTGGCCTCAAGGTCTTATAAAAAGCCTTGAGGGGAAAAGGTAGCACAAGTAACAGAAAAGAATAATTTCTTTTATTTCTAGACCACCCAATGTAGTGCAGTAGGAAGAGAGTGGACTTAGAGCTAGAAGTGAATTTAGACTCAGTTCAGTCAGCAGTTGCTCTGTGAACTGGGGCAACCTACCTCAAGTAGCTCATCTGTAAAATGGAGACAGTAATGTCTTTATTGGGTCTCCTAGCATGATTGTGAAAATCTAATGAGCCTACAAATATAAAATACACTGAAAAGTACAAACGGCTGTGCAACTTAAGATATTTACTAATGGAAAAATAACAACATCCTGGGAAGAAAGGTCTACTGGGACAAGGACTTTCTGAATATATTTGTAGTAGCCAAGACATTAGATTCATACTTCAGACTATCACATATGACATAGCAGAGTCAGAAACTGGTAGAATATTGACTTGTTAGAGGGAAGAGAGTTTTAGGCAGAAAGAAGTAGGTGAGATTGTTGGTTTCAATCTTCACTCTGCTTGTAGGTCTTTCAGCCTACAGAAGTTGATCTGTAAACTGGAAGGAGATTGCTCATAACTTCTCAGCCATAGAGATTGCAGTTTGTAGAAGTTTTCCAAAAGAATTATTGCTTAAAACAAATGGACTATCCAGAAAGAAATACAAGTCTAAATAGAGCAAAAAGTGAGAATATTTAGATTCGTTAATTTCTTTCAAAATTTTAATAGATTGGAAAAATATGGTCCTGTGTCTCACTGGTACATGTTGAAAGAAAATATCTGTTTTTCCTTTCCTTAGTTTCTTTTTCTAAAAGACTTCATATATAAGAGAGGAAACTTTCCCTCTATCTGGTTTAAACTAATCTCAAAGATATTAATATGAAAGTCCACCTAGGTACATTACAGTATATGGATTTAGCTACTTCATTTCCACATTATTGCTTCTTCTCACATAATTTAAACACACAACATACTTGTCATTCTTCTTCTTATAAATCTACTGGGAAGATCCAATCATTAGGCACATTATTTTGTGCATAGAAATTTACCTTTCTCCCTTGCTATTCATGATTTGAATCAGGGCCATCTAAAGCAAAAATTTTCCTCCTCTTAATGTATTCTGTGAACCCACTGCTCCACAGGTGGTAAAGGTCTGTAGTTTTTAAGTGATCTTGTGAGAAAATTGTTAAGTGATTTCATGGGTCACTCCCATTCCATCCAATTTAGGAAATAATATTTTGGTTTCCAGGATTTGTGTGCTTTTTTGGCATCCTAGAGTATAAAGAAAAAGAAAACGCTTTTTTTTTTGTCTGAGAGTGAACAAGGGATAGTTCACTCTACTTTCCTGTGTCTGCAAGATTCTTACTTTCCAATAACAGAATCCACGAGAGCTGGTTTAAGCAGAAAGAGCTCTATTAAGGATTATCAGATCACCTACAAAAATCTTTGGGACAGCCAAAGAGGAAACTATTTTAACAAAAGCTTCAGAGTATATACATGACAGCATCCAACATCTACCATTTGGCACTATTCATGCTAGAGAACAGCATAGGGAACCTAAGTTCCATTGCGATCAATATTCTTTTTGCCCAGTGTTCATCCTTAAATTTTAGTGGAGGGGGAATATGAATCACTTTCAGTTTGTGAATAGATATGGGTTTGAAATTGCTAGATATGAGGACATGAATGACTGTGAATAGAAATAGGGTTTGAAATTGCTAGATATGAGGACATGGGAATGATTCTGGATTTTTTTCTCCCTTACTTTCTTTACAGCATTGTTTCCCCAAAATGGAACATCTTTCTCTGCCAGCCTTCAAAATGGCTTAGGTAGTACAGGATTATGGCATGATGTAGCCTTGAACGCATATTGCGCAGTGTCTTCTGTTTTCAATAATCTTCCAATCCTGATTATATTAGGACAAAGTACGGTATTTACCTCAGTGCTGTTAACACTTTTCTCCCCTTGCTGATGTCCTTTTTAACAACAAATCTCACTTAAGCTTAGAATGTTCAGCAGGTGGGCAATGGAAGTGAGTTAAACTTTAATAATATTCTTTTGATCTTACTGTATTCATTTTTACAATTTAATTTTTATTCATGGTACTAATGCTGGTTTTCCATTTCCAAGTCATTAAAGTTTCCTTTCAAAACAAACAAAAAAGTTAAGTAAAAAAGTGAGTCAACTTACAGAAAATATTAAATATATAACACATATGTGGTAAGCAGATATAGGAAAAGTCCTGAAGGTGGAGGGCAAATGACTAAATCTCATAAATACTGCCTTATAGAACATTTCTGATGCTTTACATATGGCCTTGGAGCAAGTTATTTAACTTATACCTGAGTTTTTCATCTTAAAATGGAGGTAACTTTAGCTTACAGAATGGAGTGGTTCATGGAGATAATGATTGTAGACTCCTTCACAGTGTCTAGCACAAGGCAGAGGTTCAAAATGTGGTAGCTATTATTATCAGAAAAGGTAGGTATCAGACTCCTTTTTTTTTTTTTTTTATTTGAGATGGGGTTTCGCTCTTGTTACTTAGGCTGGAGTGCAATGGCGCGGTCTCGGCTCACCACAACCTCTGCCTCCTGGGTTCGGGCAATTCTCCTGCCTGAGCCTCCTGAGTAGCTGGGATTACAGGCACTCACCACCGTGCCCAGCTAATTTTTTGTTTGTTTTTTTTTAGTAGAGACGGGGTTTCACCTTGTTGACCAGGATGGTCTCGATCTCTTGACCTCGTGATCCACCCGCCTCGGCCTCCCAAAGTGCTGGGACTACAGGTGTGAGCCACCATGCCCGGCCCCAGGCTTCTCATTTTAAAGAGGAGAAAATTCAGAGTCAGAAAAGCTATGTGACTACTATAAACTTAAGTATTACTTACTTTGGGTACAATCATTTCTTAAGCATTAATTTAAATTTCAAAAACTACATTTCATCACATTCCTGATGAGTAGCTGAGAAGGTATATGTAAAGACTGTCTCCAGTGCTGATTTGGTGCATCATTTTAATAAATTGCTAGTTACTTTAGCTAGATGGTTATTAGTGTTGATGATGTCATGTGTGCAAACTTGGTTCTTGAGAGATTCTTTATAATTGCACTGTTTTATGACTGCAGAGTATAGTTATCACTAAACTAAATGATGTTGGTGACAAGAGGGATCTAATGAGAGAATACAATGATAAAAATTAATCTTCACTACTGGAACGCAAAACTGAAAGTAGGGACAATTTTTCCCTCCCCTCTCCTCCCCTCCCCTCCCCTCCCTTTCCCTCCTCTCCCTTTCCCTCCCCTCCCCTTCTCTCCCACCATTGGAATGCAAAACTGAAAGTAGGGACAATCTCCTCTTCCCTGCCTCTCCTTCTCTTTCCTCCCCTCCTCTTCCTTTCCCTTTCCTTCCCTTATGAAGACAGATAAGGATTGACTTTAGGAGCATTGGTTTAGGAGCAGTTATACACACATGTATGAAGAGACGGAACATCAGGACCAGGAACCATAGCAAGAATAATCTTATCCAGAATTACTATTATCCTGTGAGGCTACCATGCCACACAACTTCTACCATACGGCCCAACCAGACTAGCATATGAAACTGCACGTACTTTGGTTTTGACAAGTGCAGAGCCAGCAATCTCTAAGTGTGAAACTGTGGTGTTGCATTATTTCTGGCATTTCTAGAATAAGAAATGATCAGTTTTTTTTTTTTAAAGCACAGAACAGATTTAAGATCAGATCATAAGTCAGTAGAAAAAAAAATTCAGAGCTTGAAAATTTCAACTTGCTTTATATGAGTCTTAGGCTCAGGCACCCACTCCTTGCTTACGCACATAGTTAATATAGTCTGAACTAAGTTTACTCAACAATTACATTCACTTGCTTCCCTAAGTGACAGCAGGACCTTATTATGGTATTTATCAGCATATATAAAGCACACTTTCCAGTTCATTTTTTAAAAAATTAAAATGAAGTTGTTTTGAAATTGTGTTTGTATCACATTGTTGGGGGGAGCAATTCAAGAGCAACTCCCAGTGTTGCAGCAGGGGTAATTATGAAGTTGCTTAAAGCATTAGTAGTGCAGTTGAACATGGAAGTCTGTAAAGAGGAAAATCTGAAAAATCACTGTCATCAGAGTAAGTGGTTGTAATTACCTCTAAAGATAAAAGATAAAATCTATTTTTATACAAATATTTTAACCAATGTAACTGTAGTTGCTAGATGACCATTTATGTCATTTGTAATCAGATTGCTTGACAAATTAGACATGTAAGCAGGAACTGATACTAATGAAAAACAGTGGTAATATATTTGTTCAAAGCTGCCTCAGACTGCTTTAAATGCAACATGCCTCTCTATGAGAAACACATGATTCTGGCGGAAGGGTAGAATTCCCATGAAATGGTTAATCTACCAAAGATACCAAGCCATTTGGTAAATGCAGGGTGTTCAGTGCTAAGAGTGAAGCAAAGTGGCAAGTTGCCAAGGAGGGATGGAACAGGTTCACAGAGATGTTTGTTACCAGTATTTTGATTTGTGGCAAACTTGTTTGCCTCAGGAAGTCACTGACAGTGGGGGAGGAAAGGGGGTAGTTGCTATAGTTGTGTCTAACACTGATCCAGACACAACAACAATCAAAACCCAGGAGCTGACATTCAATCATTAAAGGATCCCAGTCGTTGTATAGTACACCTATCTGGCCAACCTGCAAAACAACTCAAAGAAAGAAGAATCTTAATTTCTCAAACTAGGAAATGGAAAACTGCAGTATCTGAACACTTGCATCTAAGCTCAGATAGGAGCAGTGATAGTATTAAAATAGAATGGGTTTAATAATAAATTTTGGCCATACAACTGCGATCTACAGAGTAGTAAATTTTTAATGTTCATTGGCTCTGCCTCCTTTTAAACAGTATAAAAGTATACTATGTCTGCATATACAATGATGCCATTATATTGTGGCAGTAGTTGAAGAAATGGCTGTGCCATGATTAACTGTAGAACAGAATTGCTTGACAGCAGAGCTGTCAAATATCAAAACACTTGCCAGGTTTTTTAATTGGACAAGCTGAGGAATGTATAGTGTTGTTGCTATAACTGAAATCAATCTATAATTTGAATAAAAATTAACTCTTTAATACTGTCTTCCTCCTTACCTGCACAATGTCCAAAAAACCCCAACACAAACAAGGAGGCAAACAAACAAACAAATGAAAATCCTCCATAGAAATCTCTGCATGCATGCAGACATACATTCATGATTGATGACTGATAAATAAAGGACCAGTGTTTGTAAGGCTCTTTGAAGTTTGCAGAGAGCTTACATGTATATTATGTTGTTTAATTCTCATAATAACACCATGAGATGGATTGTGCAGGCATTTCAATTCAGTTTTCAATGAGGCCTATAAAGGACAAGGTTTTGTGCCAGACACTTAAGATGAAAACATAAATCAGAGGACATCCCTGTGGCCAATAAATTTGACAAAAGAGGAAACTGAGTCAGAGAGAGAGAAAGAGATGGTCTAGTAAGATTTTTTGCTGTAGAGAACAAAAGTCTGTATCTTTGGATGCAAGCTCCTATGATTTTATCCTTTTACGATGCTACCACTGAACAGAACGAGGCCAAATTAGCCAAGAGAGAAATACATTTTTGTTGAAAGCTGGTTTCCAAGGCACTCTAAATTTCATACAGTGAAACCAGCTTAGCAGATAACTCAATTCAAAGATCACCTGCCTATTAAAGCAAGGTTTTTAGGCCAGTGATTTTATATCCTTTAAGAGTGATGCTGAATAAGCTTGCTTTATAAAACAGTAAATTTTTTCAGCTATGACATGTAACAAGCGTGGAAGACATCCCTCTCAGTCTTACAAGAAAAAGCTAGATGAATCAAAAATCAATTACCTTTCTTGAACCTATCAGAGATCTTAACTTGCAGGTCAAACAGCCACCCAAAATGTGAAGAAACAGGTGCATCCAGAGAGATATAGCTGTGATCTGTTTACTGGGAGCAGATGCTGCTGCAGCCGTAAACTGGTAAGAACATTTAATGAGGACTTTGTTGGATTTCTGGAGGCTTAGTATGGACCAGCAAAGACTTAAAAACTCCTGGGGGCTCAGCCTTTCGGGGCCCTATACATTTGTGGGTTTTACCTCCAGAGACCCTACAGGGTTCTCACTGTGAAAATTAGAGATAAATCCCCTTGTAATTTGCCCAGGGGGGAGGTACATAAAACCATATTGAAATACACCTTGGAAAAACCAGATATGTCAAGCTGATAGTATATATCCTTCATATAACGTGATGAGAATGGCGTTATTCTTCTGTGCCCTTGTTCCCCAAAACTCATAACCATGAGAAAAACATTGGACAGGTCTCATTTGAGAGATAGCTACAAAATACCCCTCAAAACTCTCATTAAATAAAAGGAAAGTTTGAGAAACTGTCATAGCCATAAGGACCCTAAAGAGGCATGATAACTAAATGTAATGTGGTATCCTGGAATAGAAGAAGTCTGAATCAAGTATGGACTTTAGTTAATAATACTTCAATATTGGTTCATTTGTTGTACATAAATGTCCTAGACAAATATAAGGTGCTAATAATAGAAATTAGGTATGAGGTACATTCAAACTCTCAGTTCCATTTTTGTAACTTTTCTGTAAATCTAAAACTATTCAAAAAGCAATGGATGAAAATGTAAATAAGATTGAACCGGGTTCTGAAACAACTTCTTAAGCTCACAGTTTCTTGTGAAATATCTATGTCAGTAAGTGAAATTGATTATGCCCTAAGAATAGTTATTTGTCTCTGAAGGCCTTCTCTTTGACTTCTCAACTTGGGTGAGAAACCAGGAAGTTTTGAGGGAGAAAGTGGCCCCCGATATGGTCACTCAGACTGATGAATCAGCCCTTAATATTCTGCAGTGATGGATTTTTTAGAAAACAGTATCAGGAAATAAATTCAGTCATGAAGGAAATGGACTTCTCTTGACTTACCAATGTGACCAGAAGCACCACAGATGTAGTTGAGTCTAATTCTCTTACTTCCCACTTGAGGATATTGAGACCTGGGGGGAATGCATCCATGTTAGATTCAGGATTAGAACTCAGTTTCCTTTGTCACCAATTTCAAACATTCAGTGAAAATGATGATAGAGTGAACACCCTATGCCCACCACTACCTACATTGATTCAATGATTAATATTTTGTCATATTTGCCACATGTATTTGCAAAACCATTTAAACATTTTGTGACACTTCATCTCTAAAGATTTCAGCATATATTTCCTAGGATCAGGATATTCTTTTATATACCCATAACACCATTATAAAAATAACTAAAAATAATTCCTTAATGTATCTAATACCTAGTCCATTTTCTAAATTTTGAAATGTGTGTCTCAAAATGTCTTTTATATTTTTTTCCTCAAATTATGATCTAGTCAAGATATCTCAGTGCATTCATTTTGTCTTTATAATCTCTGTTTGTCTGGAACATTCCCCAAACATTTCTTTTTGGATGTTAATGTTTTGTAAAATGCCCCATGGCATACTAGGCATACGAATACATGGCATACGAATCTGAGGCCTGAAGGTGAATAATTATGTATCATCAGATGAAGAAGTATAGAAAAAGGAAAAATGTTTTCTGAGCTTCTGTTTCTCTGTTCTGGCTACAATCCCAGAAGTCAGAGGACCAACCTGTGTTACTGTGGAAGAGGACAGAATATTTGGTGCCCTTTCCCTGGCAAACAAAAAAGATACCACCCTACAATTGAAAGGGACAGTATTTCTCTTATTCCAAGTACATTTGAGACAGAAAATAATGCATTTCTTTTAAACGACAAGTAGTTGCAAATGCAAATTGATAAAGATCCACATCTTTTTGGGAAGGAGTTAACATATCTCTTCACAGTCATTCTGGGATTAAAAGAAGAGGCCCTGTTTTTGCATGGAGACATAGATACCTCCCAAAAGATACTCACCCCTCCTGGTCTGTGGACTTTTGAAAATTAGGACTGTATTATGTTCAATTTTATTTTCAGTGTCTAGCAGCTCAGTAAATATTATTTGAATGTATCAGTCAGTTATAAAGCCAATTGAATAATATTTGCATTTCCATATTAAATACTTTGTTGTGCATAGCAACAACTTCTTTTCCTGAACTCCTCACCATGCGTGTTCACTATATGCCCTGACACTAAGCCTTCTTTCTCATGGTATCTCTGCTGGAAAAATAATACAGAAAGTGTCCTGACACAGTGTTCCACTGTTCCCAAACTATCAAAGCTTGTAAAAAAAAATAAAAAAAAATAATAAAAAACTCCAATGATACCTAGATGCTGCCTAGATGCTGCTCTTACTGTGTGATTCTTTGAGAGAGAACATGAATTCCCACAAAACTAGTTATTCTGAATAATGTATTAACATTCGTGTGCAGGCCCAGAAAACTGATTTACTCAGGACTAAGTTAAAATCTGGAGCCCTAAGCTGAGAAAATATTTGGCATCCTACCCACCCATGTTAAAAGAAAATAATAACAATAATGAGACTATTGCTTGCTCTTATACTATAAAATAAGAGCAAGGAAGTTCGATGAATTTCTGTTTTTAAACCATCTTAAGTATTTTAAGGCTGTCTTTCCTTATTTATTATGGTAAAATATACATAAAAGTTACCATTATAAACATTATTTATTTAAATTATTTATTTCATTGGTTTTGGGGGACCAGAGGATGTTTGTTTACATGGAAAAGTACTTTCTACACATTGTGCCCAATATGTAGTCTTTCATTCCTCACCCTCCTTCCATCCTTTCCCACAAATCCTCAAAGTCCATTATATCATTCTTATGATTTTGTGTCCTCACAGCTTAGCTCCCACTTATAAGTGAGAACATACAATGTTTGGTTTTCCATTCCTGAGTTACTTCACATAGAATAATGGTCTCTAACTCCATCTCTGTGGCTGTGAATGCCATTATTTCATTCCTTTTTATGGCTGAGTAGTATTCCATGGTGTGAATATATAAAAAGAATTTGATATATATATATCTCCATATTTTTGCAATTATGAATTGTGCTGCTATTACCATGTATGTGCAAGTGTCTCTTTCATATAATGACTTCTTTTTCTCTGCGTAGATACCCACAACTGAGATGGCTGGATCAAATGGAAGATCTACTTTTAGTTCTTTAAGGAATCTCCATAATGATTTTCATAGTGGTTATACCAGTTTACATTCCAACCAACAGTGTATAAGTGTTTCCTTTTCACCACATTCACACCAACATCTGTTATTTTTTAATTTTTAAATTATGGCCATTCTTGCAGGAGTAACTTGGTATGGCATTGTGGTTTTGATTTGCATTCCCTGATAATTAGTGATGTTGAGCATTTTTTTCATGTTTGCTGGTCATTTGTATATCTTCTTTTGAGAACTGTCTATTCCTGTCTTTTGCCCAGTTTTTGATGGGAATACTTTGTTGTTTTTTTTTTCTTGCTGAATTTTTTTGAGTTCCTTGTAGATTCTGGATATTAGTCCTTTGTCAGAGCATAGTTTGTCAAGATTTTCTCTCACTCTGTGGGTTGTCTGTTTACTCTGCTGACTACTTCTTTTGCTGCACAGAATCTTTTTAGTTTAATTAGGTCCCTCTCATCTACTTATCCTTGTTTTTGTTGCATTTGCTTTGGGTTCTTGATCATAAAGTCTTTACCTAAGCCAATGTCTAGAAGAGTTTGTCCATGTTATCCTCTAGATTTTTTTTTTTTATGGTTTCAGGTCTTAGATTTAAGTCTTTAATCCATCTTGAGTTGATTTTTGTGTAAGGTGAGATATGAGGATTCAGTTTCATTCTTCTACATGTGGTTTGCCAATTATCCCAGCACTAGTTTTTGAATACGGTCTTCTTTTCCCACCTTATGTTTTTGTTTGCTTTGTCAAAGATAAGTTGGCTGTAAATATTTGGCTTTATTTCTAGGTTCCCTATTCTGTTCCATTGGTCTATATGCCTATTTTTATATCAGTATCATGCTGTTTTGGTAACTGAAGCCTTGTAGTATATTTTGAAGTTGGATAATGTGATATCTCCAGATTTGCTTAGTCTTGCTTTGGCTATGTGGGTTATTTTTTGGTTCCCTATGAGTTTTAGGATTGTTTTTTTAATTCTGTGAAGTATGATGATAGTATTCTGATGGGAATTGTATTGAATTTGTTGATCACTTTCAGCAATTATGATCATTTTTACAATATTGATTCTACCCATCCATGAACATGGGTTGTGTTTTCATTTGTTTGTGTCATCTATGATTTCTTTCAGCAGTGCTTTGCAGTTTTCCTTGTAGAGCTCTATTGCCTCCTTGGTTAAGTATATTTCTAAGTATTTTGTTTTTTGCAGCTGTCATGAAA
Source organism: Callithrix jacchus (assembly GCF_049354715.1). NCBI lineage: Eukaryota > Metazoa > Chordata > Mammalia > Primates > Cebidae > Callithrix > Callithrix jacchus. The sequence continues at coordinate 68,965,694 of NC_133507.1, forward strand.
AGGGTTGAGTTCCTGATTTGATTCCCAGCTTGGCTGTTTTTGGAGTATAGCAGTGCTACTGATTTGTGTACATTGATTTTGTATCCTGAATCTTTGCTGAATTCATTTACCAGTCCTAGGAGCATTTGGATGAGTCTTTAGGGTTTTCTAGGTATATGATTGTATCACTGGTGAACAGCAATAATTTGACTTCCTTTTTACTGATTTGGATGCCCTTTATTTATTCCATTTGTCTGATTACTCTGGCTGGGACTTTTGGTACTATGTTGAAAAACAGTGGTAAAAGTGGGTATCCTTGTCTAGTTCCAGTTCTCAGGGAGAATGCATTCAACTGTTACCTGTTCAGTATAATGTTGGCTGTGGGTTTATAATAGATGGTCTTATTACCTTGAGGTATGTCCCTTCTATGATGGTTTTCATAAGAGTTTTAATCATAAAGGGAAGCTGGATCTTGTCAAATGCATATTTTGCATATATTGAGATATCATATGATTTTTAAAAATATTCTAAGAGATGTATCACATTTATTTACTGGCATATATTAAACCGTCTATGCATCCCTGGTATAAAACCCACTTGATAATGGTTTATTAGTTTTTGTTGTTGTTTTGTCCTCTTCTGATTTTGACATTAGGGTCATACTGGCTTCATTGAATGATTTAGGAAGGATTCCCTTTCTCTATCTTTTGTAATAGTTTCAACAAGATTGATACCAATTCTTCTCTGAATACCTGATGAAATTCAGCTGTAATTCCATATGGTCCTGGACCTATTTTGGGGGAAAACTTTTAAATTACTGTTTTAATCTCACTGATTGTTATTGGTCTATTCAGAGGCTTTATTTATTCATGATTTAATCTAGGAAGATTGTATACTTCCAGGAATTTATTCACGGAAGTATACAATCTAGACTTTCTTCTAGACTTTCTAGTTTGTGCACATAAAGATGGTCATAGTAGTCTTGAATGATCTTTTGTATTTCTGTGGTATTGGTTGTAATATCTCCAATTTCATTTCTAATTGAGCTTATTTGAATCTTTTCTTTTTTTGGTTAATCTGACTAATGGTCTATCAATTTTGTTTATGTTTTCAAAGAACCAGCTTTTTGATTCATTTATCTATTGTACTTTTTTGGTTTCAATTCTATTTAGTTCTGCTCTGGTCTTTGTTATTTCTTTTCTCTGCTGAGTTTGGGTTGGTTTGTTCTTGTTTCTCTATTTCCTTTAGGTATGACCTTAGACTGTCTATTCACAATCTCTCAAACTTTTTTGATGTAGGCATTTAATGCTATGAATTTTCCTCATAGCACTGCTTTTGCTGTATTTTAGTGGTTTTGATAGATTCAGTCACTAGTATTGTTCAGTTTAAAGAATTTTTAAATTTCCATCTTTATTTCATTATTAACCCAAGGATCATCCAGGAGCAGTTTATTTAATTTCCATGTATTTGTATAGTTTTGAGAGTTCCTTTTGGAGTTAATTCTGTTTTTTTTTCCACTGTGGTCTGAGAGGGTAGTTGATATTATTTCAATTTTCTTTAATTTGTTGAGATTTGCTTTATGGCTTATCATATGGTCTATCTGAGAGAATGATCCATGTGCTGATGGAAAAATGTATATTCTGTACTTGTTGGGTAAATATCTGTAAATATCCATTATGTTCATTTGTATATTTTGAGGCCATTTTTTATTTGTTGTCTTTCTGTCTTGATGACCTGTCTAGTGCTGTCAGTAGAGTACAGAAGTCCATCACTATTATTTTGTTGCTATCTCATTTCTTAGGTCTAGTAATATTGTTTCATAAATTTGGGAGCTCCAGTATTAACTGAATATATATTTAGGATGGTAATATTTTCCTGCTGGACTTATGCTCTTATATAATGTCCTTCTTTGTCTTTTATTAACTGTTGTTTCTTTAATGTCTATTTTGTCTGATATAAGAATAGCTACTCCTTTTTGCTTTTGTTGTCCATTTGCATGACATATATTTTCCCATCCCTTTATCTTAGGCTTATGAGTCCTTATGCATTAGGTGAGTCTCTTGAAGACAGCAGATAGTTGATTGGTGGAGTTTTATCCATTCTGCCATTCTGTATCTTTCAAATGGAGCATTGAGGCCATTTATATTGAACATTAGTGTTAAGATGTGAGGTATTTTCTTTTATTTATCATGCTAGTTGTTGCCTGAATACACTTTCTTTTTTCCATTGTGTTGTGGTTTTATAGGCCCTGTGAGATTTATGCTTTAAGCAGGATCTATTTTGGTGTATTTCAGGTTTTGTTTCAAGATTAAAACTCCTTTTAGCATTTCTTGTAATGCTGGTTGGTAGTGCCAAATTCTCTCAGCATGTGTTTGTCTGAAAAAGACATTATCTCTCTTTCACTTGTAAAGCTTAGTTTTGCTGGATACAAAATTCTTGACTAGCAACTATTTTGTTTGAGGAGGCTAAAGATAGGACCTCAATCACTTCTAGTTTGTAAGGTTTCTGCTGAGAAATCTGTTGTTAATCTGATAGATTTTCCCTTATAGGTTACCTGCAGCTTTTATCTCACAGCTCTTAAGATTTTTTCCTTCATTGTGGTTTTAGATAACCTGATAACTATATGTCTACATAATGATCTTTTTGCAATGACTCTCCCAGGTGTTCTTTGAGCTTCTATCATTTGGATGTCTAGATCTCTAGCAAGACCAGGGAAGTTTCCCTCGATTATTCCTTCAAATACGTCTTCCAAACTTAAAGATATCTCTTCTTTCTCAGGAAGACCAATTATTTTTAGGTTTGACCATTCAACATAATCCCAAATCTCTTGGAGACTTTGTTCATTTTTTAAAATTCTTTTTTTGTTTTCACCTGATTGGGTTAATTCAAAAGCTTTGTCTTAGAAATCTTTCTTTCTTCTTGTTTGATTCTATTATTGAAATTTTCTAGTGCATTTTTGTATTTCTTTAAGTGTGTCTTTCATTTCCAAAAGTTGTGATCATTTTTTCTTTATGATAACTATTACTCTGGTGCATTTTTCATCCATATCTTCTATTGTTGTTTAAATTCCTTTAAGTTGTTATTCACCTTTCTCTGATATCTTCTTGAGTAGCTTAATCATCAGCCTACTGAATTCTTTATCTGGAACTCAGAGATTTCTTCTTGGTTTGGATGCATTGCTGGGGAGCTAGTGTGGTTTTTTAGAGGGGTACTATAGAACTGTGTTTTGTCATATTACCAGAATCATTTTTCTGATTTTCATTTGGGTAGACTATTTCAGTGGAAAAATCTGGAACTCCAAGGCTGCTGTTCAGATTCCTTTGTCCCATAAAGTGGTCCCTTGATGTAGTACACTCCTCTTTTTCCTATGGATGGGGTTTCCTGAGAGCCAGACTGTAGTGACTGTTACTGCTCTTCTGGGACTAGTCCCCCAGGAGGGCTACCAGGATCTGAGCTGATGCTAGGGAATATCTGCAAAAAGTCCTCTGATGTGCTCTTTCTTCAGGTCTTCCACCTGTGGATACCAGCACCCGCTTTGGTAGAGGTAGTAGAGGAGTGAAGCAGGCTCTGTGATATGAGAGTCTTTAATTATAAACATGTTTAGTATGCTGGGTTTCTCAAATATTGGTTATGCTAGCAGTGAAGTTGTCACATGAACAGACTCAGGACCTCTGGTTAGCCAGGATGTTGTAGGCGGCAGAATTAGCTGTTGTTTTCTCCTTCCTTGGAGCAGGGTTATTCTGTCATGAGCTGCTTTAATGTCCTGAGTTGGTTGGCCTGCAGCTCAGAGGTGGTGCTTTCAAAAGAGCACTAGATATGATAGTAGAAGTGGGATATAAGCTTGCTATAAGTTGGCCAGTATAAGTATTCGGGTTTCTCAGGTGATGGGTGGGGCCATAAAGCTCCCAAGAGTTTATGTCTTTTCTGATCACCTATGAGAGTGGGTAGATAAATACCATCAGCTAGGAGCAGAGTTAGGCAGGTCTGAGTTCAGGTTCTCCTGGGCATGGCTTGCCATGGCCACTGTTAGGGGGTGAGAGGTGGTTCTTAGGTCAGTGGGGTTATGTTCCAGAGGGTATTATGGCTGCCTCTGTTGCCAGGTAAGTGGGGGAAAGCCAACGGCAATAGGCCTCAGCCAGCTCCTATGCAGTTGGCAAGGCCAGTCTCACTGTGAGCCATGCACCGTTAGCCATGGCCTGCTAGTAGCATTGAATTTATTTCCAGGCAGCCTGTGTGGCGGGTGGGGGTGGTGGGACTGGAGTGGCAGTGTACTCAGTTCTTATCTCAGGCTATAAACCTCCCCACTAAGAAAGAAAGCATGGCTTTCAGGCCACACCCCTCTATATTTGCCTATATTCTCAGCTGTGGCTCCTGCTCTCCTTTCTGCAGCAGTTCATGTTCACCCCCAGATTCTGCTTGAGAGTTTGTGTCCAGTTAAAATTATTATAAAGTGCAGTTGAAAGCTTCTTTCACCATGTGACCCAACCTAAATTCTGTTGTTTGCCTTCCCCAAGAGACCCTGTGAGATATAGTCAGGGATGGCTTCCCTGGGCTCAAGCTGGAAAATGGGAGGACCTACAAGGCTCTTTCTGCTGCTGCTTCTACTTTTACATTTCACCACAAATTCATTTCAGCTCTAGGTATGTTTAAATTCTTCTATTATAATCTGGATTTTCAGGTTCTTCAGTGGGGATGTGCGTTTGCAGTCACGTTTTCCCTCTCTCACACTTTGGGAACTCAGAGTTTTTGCCTGTCTCATGGAATTTGCAGCAACATGCTGTGTCTTTCAAAGGATCTGTGAATTCATTCAGTTTTCCTAGTATGTTCCTGTGGTCATTCTTGGAGAAAAAGTCCATGATGTGTGTCTCCATACGTGGTTCTGTTCTTCTAAATGAAAGCTGCACATTAGCCATGTCTCCTATCCACCATCTTCTTCTCTTTCCCATTTTAACCACTTTTACATGCACAGTTCTGCAACATTATGTATATTCCATTGTTGTACAACCCCACCTACCATCTATTTTTAGAACTTTTTCATCTTCCCCAACTAGAACTCTATATCCATTAAACACTAACTTTCCATTCTCCCCTCCTTCCAGCCTATAATTTTGCAAGTTTTTGTTGATTCTTTCAGATTTTCTACATAGCAATTATGTGATCTGAGAACAGACAGTTTTATTTCTGCATTCTCAATTGGTCTACTTTTTCTTTTCTTGCTATATTGCTTTAACTAGCACTTCTAATATGAGATTGAAAGAAGTGCTGAGCCTGAGGAGGGTCATTCATGACCTGTTCTTGATTGTAACAGAAAAGTTTTCTCACTGCTAAGTAGGGTGTTAGCCCTAGGTTTTCTGTAGATATTCTTTATGAAGTTGAGCACTTTTCTCTCTATTCATAGTTTGCTAAGAGTTTTATTGTAAATGAGTGTTGTCAGATGCTTTATTTTTGCATTTATTGATATGATCATGGATTTTTTATTCTTTAGGCTATTGGAAGTTAATTGATGCTCAAGTTTTGAACCACTCTTGCATGCCTGGGAATAAGCCCACTTGGTCATGGCATATAATTTTTATACATCGTTAGATGCAATTTGCCAATATTTTGTTGAGGATTTTTGCATCTAGGTTCATATGAGATATTAGTCTATAGTTTTCTTTTCTTAAAATGTCTCCATTTACTTTGGGTATTAGAGTAATGATGATCTCATAGAATGAGTTAGGAAGTATTTTCTCTGCTTCTATCTTCTGGAAGAGATTGAATAGAATGCATATAATTTCTTTCTTTAATATTTGAAAGAATTCACCTGTGAACACATCCTGGCCTGGTACTTTCTGTTTTGGAAGGCTTTTAGTCATTGATTCAATATCTTTACTAAACACCTATCCAAACTGTCTAATTCTTCTTGTGTGAGTTTTGGCAGATTGTATCTTTCAAGGAATTTATCTATTTCTTCTAACTTATAAAATATGTAGGCATAGAATTGTTCACAGTCTTACTCTATTATCCTTCTAATGGTTTTGATTTTTTCCCTAATAATTAGTGACTTAAGCATCTTTTGATAGGCTTATTGGCCTTTAATGCTTTAAAATACATATCAAATATATGAGTCTAGCAAATAAATTTCCACTTCTTTTTCTGTTCCCTGAGTTTATTGTTCTATTGGGGCAAACCAGCACTCAGTTTACTGCTGGGGAAGGGAGAGAAACTGAAACATCACCATATGGCAGGTGCTTTTCCTTCATAATCCAGGTACTTACCATTTTATTAAAATGATGTCTTTTATGTTCCAATGCCTTTTTGAAGATAAATGTTTAATAAGTACCTTAAATAATAAACACCTTATACTCATGTAATCCTGCTATCATACATGAATACAAAGACTAGGAAAATGCACAAGCACAGCTCATCACCTGAAAGAACCTCATCTTCCTTGGCACTGGAGTTGATTTTGAATGCACTCTATGTCCAGAGGATAGTTAAGATCAGTTCTTCACTGTTAGCCTCAAATAGCCTTTCTATTGAACAAATTCCAGAAAAATTCCTCTCTTTTTTCTTTTCTACTATTCTACTAGACAGAATTGAGTGGGAGATTAGGCTTTGTTTCTGTGACTTGTGGTCAAGGTAGTACATTCTATTTGCCCTAATCCCTTTCCTCTCCACTTTTTAGAGTAAAACCTGTCTTTCTTTCCCTTCCTTTCTATTCCCCCTCCCTCCCTCCCTCCCTCCCTCCCTCCCTCCCTCCCTCCCTCCCTCTCTCTCTCTCTCTCTCCCTACTCTCCCTCATATTCCCTTCCTAGTGCTTTGCTACTGTGGGGCTGCAACTCTCAAGGCTAAAGAAAATGGACAGGAGACCCAGCATGCCACATTTAACTTATTCTAAAATAAATGTGGTCAGAAGATATTGGAGACAAACTTCTTGCCATGGTAATTCTGGGTTTCAGAGAACTATTTTTTCCCCATCGAACTATGTTTAAAAGATAACTGGAATTAAGCAATAGAAGAAGGGTACTTCCTATCCAGAATATATGCAAAGTTAAAAGAATATTATCTATGAAATGACTGCTTTGGTAAAAATTTTTCTTAAAAAGATGAGATTTAGAAGACAGCTGAATTCCGTTTCTCCACCCACCCTATCCACATATAGAAGATCTTCAAGTGTTCCTTGATTTGAGTGCAAAAGAGGACAATTTCTCTCCTGTTTATTCATAAAGCAGAGAGCCAGAGCTCTGATGAAGGCTACACCTCTTGTCATTTGAATATCTTTTCACTTCCTTTGGAAGCCTTAAAACCAAGGAGATAACTTTTTTTTTTTTTTAGCATGGACTTATATTTAAACTCTGACTTTAGGGTGATGCTAACTTAGTTCTGAATCAACAAATATTTACCTTCTTTTAAGCCTTAATATTCTTTGCCTATTTAATATCCTCTAACACTTTGTAATGATTTGTAAACATCTGAAAAATATAAGAAAAAGACAAAAAAGATGGGAAGAAGTTTACCCAGGAACTGAGCATATGGTTCAGCAGAGAAGTTTCTGGAAACAGCTGGTATTAGATGAGACAACAACAGAATTTTTTATGTCATGTGCAGGGTAAACCTGTTTCCAGAAAAGCACATAGGAGAAAATCTATACAGACATCATAACACCTTTGTCTGAGTGCTATCCTTTGGCAGCTATGTGGTCTTAATCATGCTACGTAACTTCTCTGAACCTTAGTTTTCTCAATATGAATTGCAGATAACGTGGACTAAATGAAATAATTTACATCATAGTGGTTAAGTTTTACGTTCCATACTGCTGTGGTGTATATGTGAAACAACAGTCAGGTTAGTATATGTTGCCCTTTCTCCTACTTACACCTCACTTCCTGTTCCAGTACAACTTATTAACTTATAAAGGTGAAAGGACATTGCTGATGCAAATATTGAGCCTGTATGAATATGCTTGCTCCCTATTGTTCATTTACTCACTGGCTTACTTTTCCATTTGATAATGATGTAATCTGTATTAGTATATACAAACATGTTTGGTCTTCATAATGCTGGTTCACATTTGTTAAATAAAAAGCTGACATTTACATGTTAGGTACAGGGCTTACCAAGAGTAAAAGGTCTCAGGCTTGTCTTCATTAACTCTGTGGGTTAGCCTGGCTACATTCCTGCCAGTATACCCAGTCAAATTAGCTGTGTTAGTAAGATGATGAGGTTCACAAAATCATGGTTTTTCGTTTTGATTGTACTTTCCTTGCACGGTGTGGACAATGACAATGGGAACAGGAGTCAGATAATACTCATCTGTTTCTCAACTACAGCAGCCAAATGTCACGGGCTTGTCCTCTAGAACCTTGGTGCTTAGACAAGTCTACCACGTTAGCACAAAAAAGCAGGGCACCATGTTGCCTTTGTTCTCAATCCTAGGCTGCTCTGGAAAGCCTTTTGGAATGTATACATGATTCTCAAGGCTGTTCAAAGAGATGAATGCTGTATACCCTCATGAATGGCTTGCTGTATACAGCTTTCCTAGAAAGCCAAGGGAAATTCTCAGCCCCTGATTTCTGGCTGAGGAAACTATACCTCCAATCTCAGACTATCTGTTTTTTACATGTGAAAAGAATGCGGATTATGAATCACTTTACCAAGGATTCAGAAACCATGTACAAAAGCACCTGGCTAAATATTTAGGTACCTACATTATAGTGTAAGTGTATTTGTGTGTGTGTGTGTGTGTTATTTTTTAATTCTGGGAGCTTACTCTGTAAACCTGTTTTTCTTTTGCATACTGAAAGGGAAGAAGTCCTCCGTAAGAATTCAATTATATTAGAATACAAATTGGAATTTCAATGCTTTTGCTGGTTCTTTGGGCTGTTGAAGGCTAGAGGTGATTGCGATTTGTCTATCACAGTATCCCAGTTGTTTTTGGTGATGTAAATACAGACTAAGAACTTTTTAGATGTTGAATGAGGGAAAGTGAAATTTCTGTGTACAAATATAAGTTTATTGGAAAACTGTCAGCTTGAAGCAGGAGAGGGAAAGTGAAGTATCTTGATGGGAGAGATGGAGACCAGAGAAAAGGGTGGCAAGCTTTGGCCTAAGGAATTCTGGCCAGTAAGGAATTCCCTTGGCAGGGAAAAGACGCTGGCATTTTATGAGTGAGGTCTACAACTAATTTTGAGGTTATTTCCTAGAATATCCTATTCTATTTCCCTTGAATTTTAGTAAAACCTGATTTCTACACACTCTAGTGGTTCACTAGGAAAATAAGTTTCCATGTCTTACTTCCATCAGAGGGAATGGAGGGTAGAGGAAAGAGGACAGGGGTATAGAAAGTGAGTTTCAGATAAGAGATCAAAATTCAATACAGGACATTGGATTCAGAGGTAACTGGGGGAAATGTCAGGCATTCAAGAATCCTTGGAGAGAGGGAGAAAGAGAAATATTTGAGTTTCTATATTTGAATATTAAAGACAAAAAAGGCTGCCAAAATTAAAGCAATTGGGGAGCTAACCACCTCCATTGTTATATTTGGGAGATACTAGAGCTACATGAAATACACACATGCCCAAACTTTATTCCTCTATATACTTTTGCATTGGCAACAAAATATTTGAGGAAGGAATATGGTCACATCCAACCCTCAAACCCCCTGATTTGTGATGTTATACTCTAAGAAGGGTCACCATATGTCTGAGAGAGCATTTCCAGATCGTCTGGCCTATTCTCAAATACTTTCTGCCCAGAGTCAGATCCTTTCAGGGATGTAGTATTAAGTGATGTGGTTGCTGTGGTATGTTTTTGCTGCTGGCTCATGTTTCACATTCTTCAGAAATGGGGCCCACAGAGATAATCCCAGGAAACCTGTAGGCCCTGGAATAAGACTGCCTCAGCTTCCACGGAATTCACAGTGTAGTGGGAGAGAAAGCCAAAGACACACTTCATCACAATAAAATGTGATAAGTTCTATAATAGAGTTCTATATAAGGTGCTGTGGAAGCACAGAGAATGGAGTCTTTTACTCTGCCTGGAGAGGACACAGGGAGACTAAAGGAAGCACTCCTCCACAAAGTGATGTCTGAGCTGTCACTGGTGGAAAGAAAAGGGAGAGCGGGACATTCTAGGCTAAAGGGAACAATGCCCACAAAGACTCAAGATGTGAAAAAGCTTGGAATATTCTGGGGACAGTATAGCCTGCCTGTTGGGGTTATCCAGAGGGAAGTGGAGAAGAAATGGCAGAGATTATAAAGAAGTGAACATTCTACATTAGGAATTTGAACTGTATGGGGAGCTAGTTATTATTCCAAGACACCTGTGGGGATTAGTAGGTTGAGACAGCCATCAGAGTTTTTGAAGGAGTTTTTGAAGAAGTGGAGAACAGGCAGGTCTGCAATAGTTGGAAGAGCTGAACTAAAACACAGTCACTGCTGCCAACCTATACATTCCTTCCAACCTTTATCATGAGTTTATTTCTGACAGTTTGCTGTCCTTGACTGTAATTCTTCCCTATATCACTAATATACAATAATTAATGTTTTAGGCTCTGAGTCTATCTTCTTCGATAATTTTACAGATATCATCTGCATAAAAATGTTACTGCAGGCAGAGATATCCTATAGTATTGCTTGTTTCAAAACCTTCTACTTATCCCACCCTACCTCCACCTTCACTATTATTTTTTGGATGTTTCAAAAAATAATAAAGCAGGCACAAAATAACTGAACTACTGCAAAATTGGGGGTGAGGCATTATTAGTTCCACAATGATTATTACACAATAATCATAATCACTTTCTCAGATATCATATTGATTTCAGAACAATTTTCTCAGGTATCTATTGATTTAAGAATAGTCACAGAGTGTGACTTCATTCCTGGGATGCAAGGCTGGTTCAGCATATGCAAATCAATCAATGTAATCCATCACATAAACAGAACCAAACACAAAAAAATACATGATTTTCTCAGTAGATGTAGATAACACCTTTGACAAAATTCAACAGCACTTTATGCTAAAAACTTAATAAATGAGGTACTGATGGAACGTATTTCAAAAAATAAGAGCATGACTATTCTTAATAGTCACATAGTGTGACTGTTCTTAAATCAATAGTGATATCTGAGAAAATGTGAGAATTGATTATGGTCAAGATTATTTTAAAGATGAAAATTCTTATAGACAATGTTTGGCATAAAGGATGCACACATTTTCTTTCTGGTGCATGAAAATAAAAAAGGCCAACGCTTCAAACATTTGTTAATCTTTTTACTTGAAAATTATAACAACTGCAATATAAAGTTTTCACGAATATTTTTGGAAGAAATCTTTCCAATAAAGATGACAAATACTAAATATGTAAGTTAACATTAGGTATGGCTGCAAGTAATAGGCTCCCCCCAAAAACAGTAGTTGAAACAATACAAAAGTGAATTTTTCTTTACATAATATTCTGGTATACTAAAGAGGAACCCTTAGAGAAATAGGTGACATTACCAAGGTTCTTCCTTAGCTGCAGGAGCTTCAGCCATCATATCTGAATTCCAGTCAGAAGACAGTAAGGTACAAAGAAAAAAGCAAAATGTGCATGCTTTTTTTTTTTTAAGGAAAGTCCTAGCAAAATTTATATTGGTGGACCACTAACAGCCTTTGCTACATTCTTCCATGATATAGAATATTCATTTATTTATTTTGGAACTTCTACCAATTTTTGGAACTTGTTTTGTTGATATATTTGGAGAAAGGGGTAAGAAATGGAAAGAATGAAGTCTTCAAAGGGGGATATAGGAATAAAAAATGGCATGGTAGTTAGGTTTCTAATGGACTGTCTTTCCTTTTTCTTTAAAAAATTTTAATCCAGAATGGTATTTTAATGGGTTTGGTGGAAGGAGCCACAGGTACAGGTTTGAGAAAGACTAACATAAGAAAATATATCAATTGTATGAATATGCATTTTGGGACATCAACCACTCTTAAGAAGACATCTAGTGTACTCCAATAATATAAATGGTTTTATTAAGATCCTGGACTGTGAAGACACCAAAGGCAAGTGATGACCAAATTATCGTTACTTATAGTGTCCTGTGAAAAGAGACCTCTCTGGGTGCCTCAAGGTTGGGTTGCAACATAGACCAGCTGGTTCTTTCTCAGGCTTGAGTACTGAGCTAGGAAAACTGATGTGGAGGCAGAGTCTGAGATTCTCTCCATATCAGACTCTAACTTACTACAACTAGATGTGAATGTTAAAAAAATAACTGTAAGTTCTATTTTCCAACATGATAGAACACAAGAAAATACCATCAGGGACACATTCATAAAACTCTGCTCTCTCTGCCTCATATTCTGTGCACAGGATTACATTTCAGGCAAGGTGATAAGATTTCATTTTTCAATCCACACCATTTTCTCTCTCTCAGAACCTAATCTCTTCAAAAGCACAGTAGTGTTTAATCTCTTCAATGTGTAATGATTTTTAATCTATCTGGAGGCAAGTAATTATAAAGATATTCTAGAATCTAAGGAATATGAAGCTGGAAACACCTAAAGGTCTAAATCCTGTTTAAGCTAATCTGTAGCATATATAACTATGATTGAGATCAATGAAATCTAATGAGGTATAAAACACAATTTTTTATGTAGAATTATGCTAACTTTTTATACATCACATTTAGTCACTTTGAGGTTAACTAAATTTTAAGGCACTGATATTAAGCCAATCCATTTTATTATAATTCAGTCAATTTTAAATACTTTATAAAAGATGTATTTTAAAATATACTTATATCCATTTTCAAAGACTTTTGAAATTGCCTGCCCCTTTGGGAAATTAAAAAACTGAGAAACAAAATCAAGCAAGTACCAAAAGTCTAGTTGGAAAACCTAAACGAAGTGAGAGTAAAAGAGTAAACAGGTCTGAAAAGTCTATAACTGAAACAAAAATTCTATCTGGCTTTTACACTAGAGTCATAATCTTTATCAGAGTCTGTTCTTAAGTTAGATAGAATAGATTTAATTACAGATAAAATTCTCTGAGGCAAGCAACCATTAGAAAGTGAAGGAAAGCCCTCAGGTGGTTCTATTGGCAATATCATATCTGACCTGTGTCCACTAGGGATGGCAAAGGGGAAGCTTTTTTTCTTCAAAAGATGCATTATTGGCTCATTGCAATGCTGGAGCAGGAAAACTGTTCTCAGAGAAATCTGAAGCCAACCAAAATGCAAGTGACTTCTACTACTTCCTGGACCCAAGTTGTGGTATACCAGCCAAAGCTACACGTCAGTGCATGATGCAGGGACAAGTTGCCATGTTGGCCCATAGGTATCACTGCAGGGGTGTTGCAAAATAAAATCTGAGATTGAACTATTAGGTGTCAAGGATTTATACAGATTTATACACTCCAGTCAGTAGACACTGTTTAACCAACTCTTTATACACATAGCAATATCCTCTCCAAAAACAGCCAGTCTCACAAAATCCTTAAAATACGTACATCCTAATTTAAATCACCGACAGTCTAATCACACTTACATGGAACATGCAGGTCAGTAACAATATCTTCAGGTTTTAGATGAGATTTCAGTTGGACTTGAAACATGGAGTTTAAAGTAAAAACGGTGTTAGGGTAAACTATTGTTGAAAATCAATAGTGTAGCCTTTCATTCTTACCCAGTAGCTAAAAGAAGCTGACTTTTGATGTCATCACTGTTTTACATTTCCTACTTAGAGTTCAAGGAAACTATACAAGGAGATTACTTATAATCTTCTCTAAACCATCTCCCATACTTTTCAATATTCTCTTTGTTGTTTCAACATTTAATTTATCAAAAATTTTAAGAGGTAAAAATGACAACAGTTTTAAATGAATGAAAGAAAAAATCACTTACTGTTAGTTTATACCTTTAAGAACATTTCATTAGAAAAGAACCTTCTTTTTTTTTTTTTAATTTTTTATTGGATTTTAGGTTTGGGGGTACATGAGCAGAGCATGTAAGACAGTTGCGTAGGCACACACATGGCAGTGTGCTTTTCTTTCCTTCTCCCCTTCACCCACATTTGGCATTTCTCCCCAGGCTATCCCTCCCCACCTCCCCCTCCCACTGGCCCTCCCCTTTTCCACCCAATAGACCACAGTGTTTAGTACTCCCCTTTCTGTGTCCATGTGTTCTCATTTTTCATCACCCACCTATGAGTGAGAATATGCGGTGTTTCATTTTCTCTTCTTGTGTCAGTTTGCTGAGGATGACGTTCTCCAGATTCATCCATGCCCCTACAAACGACACAAACTCATCATTTCTGATTGCTGCATAATATTCCATGGTGTATATGTGCCACATTTTTCCAATCCAGTCTATTATCAATGCGCATTTTGGTTGATTCCAGGTCTTTGCTATTGTAAACAGTGCTGCAATGAACATTCGTGTACATGTGTCCTTATAGTAGAACGATTTATAGTCTTTTGGATATATACCCAGTAATGGGATTGCTGGGTCAAATGGAATTTCTATTTCTAAGGCCTTGAGGAATCGCCACACTGTCTTCTACAATGGTTGAACTAATTTACACTCCCACCAACAGTGTAAAAGTGTTCCTTTTTCTCCACATCCTCTCCAGCATCTGTTGTCTCCAGATTTTTTAATGATCGCCATTCTAACTGGTGTGAGATGGCATCTCAATGTGGTTTTGATTTGCATCTCTCTGATGACCAGTGACGATGAGCATTTTTTCTTATGATTGTTGGCCTCATATATGTCTTCTTTCGTAAAGTGTCTGTTCATATCCTTTGTCCACTTTTGAATGGGCTTGTTTGTTTTTTTCCTGTAAATCCGTTTGAGTTCCTTGTAAATTCTGGATATCAGCCCTTTGTCAGATGGGTAAACTGCAAAAATTTTTTTCCATTCTGTTGGTTGCCGATTCACTCTAGTGACTGTTTCTTTTGCCATGCAGAAGCTGTGGAGTTTGATTAGGTCCCATTTGTCTATTTTGGCTTTTGTTGCCAATGCCTTTGGTGTTTTGTTCATAAAGTCCTTGTCTACTCCTATGTCCTGGATAGTTTTGCCTAGATTTCCTTCTAGGGTTTTTATGGTGCCAGGTCTTATGTTTAAGTCTTTAATCCATCTGGAGTTAATTTTAGTGTAAGGTGTCAGGAAGGGGTCCAGTTTCTGCTTTCTGCACATGGCTAGCCAGTTTTCCCAACACCATTTGTTAAACAGGGAATCCTTTCCCCCTTGCTTGTTTTTGTCAGGTTTATCAAAGATTGTATAGTTGTAGATACGTTGTGTTGCCTCCGGTGCCTCTGTTTTGTTCCATTGGTCTATATCTCTGTTTTGGTACCAGTACCATGCTGTTTTGATTACTGTAGCCTTGTAGTATAGTTTGAAATCCGGTAGTGTGATGCCCCCGGCTGTGTTCTTTTTGCTTAGAATTGACTTGGCTATGCAGGCTCTCTTTTGGTTCCATATGAAGTTCATGGTGGTTTTTTCCAGTTCTGTGAAGAAAGTCAATGGTAGCTTGATGGGGAGAGCATTGATTCTGTAAATTACTTTGGGCAGTATAGCCATTTTCACGATATTAATTCTTCCTAACCATGAACATGGAATGTTTCTCCATCTGTTTGTGTCCTCTCTGATTTCGTTGAGCAGTGCTTTGTAGTTCTCCTTGAAGAGGTCCCTTACGTTCCTTGTGAGTTGTATTCCAAGGTATTTTATTCTTTTTGTAGCAATTGTGAATGGCAGTTCGTTCTTGATTTGGCTTTCTTTAAGTCTGTTATTGGTGTAGACGAATGCTTGTGATTTTTGCAGATTGATTTTATATCCTGAGACTTTGCTGAAGTTGCTTATCAGTTTCAGGAGTTTTTGGGCTGGGGTGATGGGGTCTTCTAGGTATACTATCATGTCGTCTGCAAATAGAGACAATTTGGCTTCCTCCTTTCCTATTTGAATACCCTTTATTTCTTTTTCTTGCCTGATTGCTCTGGCTAGAACTTCCAGAACTATATTGAATAGGAGTGGTGAAAGAGGGCATCCTTGTCTAGTGCCAGATTTCAAAGGGAATGCTTCCAGTTTTTGCCCATTCAGTATGATATTGGCTGTTGGTTTGTCATAAATAGGTTTTATTACTTTGAGATACGTTCCATTGATACCAAGTTTATTGAGGGTTTTTAGCATAAAGGGCTGTTGAATTTTGTCAAATGCCTTCTCTGTGTCAATTGAGATAATCATGTGGTTTTTGTTTTTGGTTCTGTTTATGTGGTGAATTATGTTTATAGACTTGCGTATGTTGAACCAGCCTTGCATCCCCAGGATGAATCCTACTTGATCATGGTGAATAAGTTTTTTGATTTGCTGTTGCATTCGGCTTGCCAATACTTTATTGAAGATTTTTGCATCTATGTTCATCATGGATATTGGCCTGAAGTTTTCTTTTCTTGTTGGGTCTCCGCCGGGTTTTGGTATCAGGATGATGTTGGTCTCGTAAAATGATTTGGGAAGTATTCCCTCTTTTTGGATTGTTTGAAATAGTTTTAGAAGGAATGGTACCAGCTCCTCTTTGTGTGTCTTGTAGAATTCGGCTGTGAACCCGTCTGGACCTGCGCTTTTTTTGTGTGGTAGGCTCTTAATTGCTGCCTCGACTTCTGACCTTGTTATTGCTCTATTCATAGTTTCAGCTTCTTCCTGGTTTAGGCTTGGGAGGACACAGGAGTCCAGGAATTTATCCATTTCTTCTAGGTTTACTAGTTTATGTGCATAGAGTTGTTTGTAATATTCTCTGATGATGGTTTGAATTTCTGTGGAATCTGTGGTTATTTCCCCTTTATCATTTTTTATTGCATCTATTTGGTTGTTCTCTCTTTTATTTTTAATCAATCTGGCTAGTGGTCTGTCTATTTTGTTGATCTTTTAAAAAAACCAGCTCTTGGATTTATTGATTTTTTGAAGGGATTTTTCGTGTCTCAATCTCCTTCAGTTCAGCTCTGATCTTAGTTATTTCTTGTCTTCTGCTGGGTTTTGAGTTTTTTTGATCTTGCTCCTCTAGCTCTTTCAATTTTGATGATAGGGTGTCAATTTTGGATCTCTCTATTCTCCTCATATGGGCACTTATTGCTATATACTTTCCTCTAGAGACTGCTTTAAATGTGTCCCAGAGGTTCTGGCATGTTGTGTCTTCATTCTCATTGGTTTCGAAGAACTTCTTTGTTTCTGACTTCATTTCATTGTTTACCCAGTCAATATTCAAGAGCCAGTTGTTCAGTTTCCATGAAGCTGTGCAGTTCTGGGTTGGTTTCTGTATTCTGAGTTCTAACTTGATTGCACTATGGTCTGAGAGGCTGTTTGTTATGATTTCATTTGTTTTGCATTTGTTGAGCAGTGCTTTACTTCCAATTATGTGGTCAATTTTAGAGTAGGTGTGATGTGGTGCTGAGAAGAATGTATATTCTGTGGATTTGGGGTGGAGAGTTCTGTAGATGTCTATCAGGTTTGCTTGCTCCAGGTCTGAGTTCAAGCCCTGGATATCCTTGTTGATTTTCTGTCTGGTTGATCTGTCTAATATTGACAGTGGAGTGTTAAAGTCTCCCACTATTATTGTGTGGGAGTCTACGTCTCTTCGTAAGTCATTAAGAACTTACCTTATGTATCTGGGTGCTCCTTCATTGGGTCCATATATGTTTAGGATCATTAGCTCTTCTTGTTTTATCGATCCTTTTACCAGTATGTAATGGCCTTCTTTGTCTCTTTTGATCTTTGTTGCTTTAAAGTCTATTTTATCAGAGATGAGAATTGCAACTCCTGCTTTTTTTTTGCTCTCAATTTGCTTGGTAAATCTTCCTCCATCCCTTTATTTTGAGCCTTTGTGTATCCTTGCATGTGAGATGGGTTTCCTGGATACAGCACACTGATGGGTTTTGGATTTTTATCCAATTTGCCAGTCTGTGCCTTTTGATTGGTGCATTTAGTCCATTTACATTTAGTGTTAATATTGTTATGTGTGAATTTGATACTGCCATTTTGATGCTAAGTGGCTGTTTTGCCTGTTGGTTGTTGTAGATTCTTCATTATGTTGATGCTCTTTAACTTTCAGTGTGATTTTGGAATGGCTGGTACTGGTTGTTCCTTTCTATGTGTAGTGCCTCTTTTAGGAGCTCTTGTAAAGCAGGCCTGGTGGTGACAAAATCTCTGAGTACTTGCTTGTTCGCAAAGGATTTTATTTTTCCTTCACTTCTGAAGCTCAGTTTGGCTGGATATGAAATTCTGCGTTGAAAGTTCTTTTCTTTAAGAATGTTGAATATTGGCCCCCACTCTCTTCTGGCTTGTAGTGTTTCTGCCGAGAGATCTGCTGTGAGTCTGATGGGCTTCTCTTTGTGGGTAACTCGACCTTTCTCTCTGGCTGCCCTTAGTATTTTCTCCTTTATTTCAACCTTGTTGAATCTGACGATTATGTGCCTTGGGGTTGCTCTTCTTGCGGAATATCTTTGTGGTGTTCTGTGTATTTCCTGCATTTGAGTGTTGGCTGTCTTGCTAGGTGGGGGAAGTTTTCCTGGATGATGTCCTGAAGAGTATTTTCCAGCTTGGATTCATTCTCTTCGTCCCCTTCTGGTACACCTATCAAACGTAGGTTAGGTTTTTTCACATAGTCCCACATTTCTTGGAGACTTTGTTCATTCCTTTTTGCGCTTCTTTCTCTAATCTTGGTTTCTCGTTTAATTTCATTGAGTTGGTCTTCGACTTCAGATATTCTTTCTTCTGCTTGGTCAATTCGGCTATTGAAACTTGTGCATGCTTCGCGAAGTTTTCGTATTGTGTTTTTCAGCTCCTTTAATTCATTCATATTCCTCTCTAAGTTATCCATCCTTGTCGAGCCTCCAACACTTCTTAATGAGAAAGGAGCATACAGGTCTCTAGGAGGACCAGGTTTGTTTGTTTGTTTTGATACAGAGTCTCTCTCTACCAGTCTGGCTTGAGTGCAGTAGCACAATCTCAGATCACTGCAACCTCTGCCTCCTGGGTTCAAGTGATTCTTGTTAAGAAGGCCCAGTTCTACACCTAAAATGACTGGAATCTTCATTAAAGTAGAGGATACTTTCAAGTCATCATTTCATAGTTCATTTCAGACACAATAAAAATTACAGAAGAGGAGACAGTGAATATTAATTTGTTTTAAGTTTTTAAATTGGGAATATGCTTTCAAAAGTCTTCAACCATTATCAGAGCTCTAGAGATTATTATTTCTATCTTTTTTTTGAGACAGTCACACTCTGTCATCAAGGCTGGAGTGTAGTGGTGCAATCATGGCTCTCTGCAACCTCTGCCTCCCACGATCAAGTGATTCTCGTGCCTCAGCCTCCTGCATAGCTGAGACTACAGGTGTGCACCACCATGCCTACTAATTTTTTGTACTTTTAGTAGAGTCAGGGTTTCACCCTGTTGGCCAGGTTGGTCTCAAACTACTGACCTCAAAGGATCTGCCCTTCTCAACCTCCCAAAGTGCTGGGAATATGAGCCACTGCGCCTGGCCAAAAAATTTTTTTAGAGACAAGATCTTTTTATATGCCCAGGCTGGTCTCAAACCCCTAGCCTCAAGTCATCCTCCTGTCTCAGGCTTCCATAGTGCTGGGATTACAGGTGTGAGCCACTGCACCTTGTATATTATTTCTATATTTTATTTAATATAATTATATCATAGGACGAAAACTCAGCAGCTGTCATTTATCTGAACTAACATCCATTTACCACTTACTATATATCATTGTACTATGTAATGTACATTAACATATAGTAAATGGTAAGTGTATCAGTATGTACTATGTTTATCCCTATTTATTATAAATATATCACTATGTATATTCTATTCACTATGTACAATAATACACGGTGATTCTGCCCTCAAGGAGCTTATAGTCAAAAGAGAAAACAAATATATAAAACAAGTATATTACACATTAACTGTCACTGGACATTAGAGAAAAAAGAAAAATAGAAAAAAGTAAAATTTTTAAGGGTTTTGTTTTCTGCTGTCATTCTACAGACCATTTTCCAACTGGTTAATATCTTTGGCTGTGAATTTGTCAAAACACATGTGTTGGAGAGAGATCCAAGATGGCTGATCGCTAACAGCTCGGGATTGTAGCTCCCAGTGAAAGCGCAGAGAATGAGAGGACGCCACAATTTCAGATGAATTTTCATTGCTCACGGACCAGATTTCCAGTGGAGGAGCCCCACGGGTCGCCAGCACAACTGCTGTGGCTGGCGCAGTGGTTTTGCCGGCGCCTCAGCATGGCAGCTCTTCATGCAGAATAAACGGGTCTGGTTCCCCTACTGACCAGTGTTTGGAGCTCCAGGAAGGCAGAGCTGCTTGTTACGAACTCAAGAAGGAAGCCAGACCAGAGATTCCTGGGCAGAAGAGCACCATCAGTCTTATGGCTGCTATTTTGGCTGGCACAGTGGGTTGCTTGAATCCCAGCACTGGGAATCAATAAATTGGACGTCCACTCAGAAACCTAATTAGAAAGGCAGTAATTGTAAAGATGACAGACGGATAAATTTATAATAAAGGGAAGAAACCAGCCTAAAAAGGCTGAGAATACCCAAAATCAGAACCCCTCTCCCTCTACAGGGGATTGCAGCTCCTCATCAGCAATGGAACAAGCCCTGATGGAAAAGGACTGTGTTCTATTATCTGAAGTAGGCTTCAGAAGGTGGATGATAAGAAACTTCTGGGAGTTAAAAGAACTTGTTCTAACCCAATGTAAAGAAACTAAGAACTTTGAAAAAAGGTTTGATGAAATGCTAAAAAGAATAGACAATATAGAGAGGAATATAAATGAACTAACAGAGTTGAAAAATACAACACGAGAACTTAGTGAAATATGCACAAGTTTGAATAGCAAATTGATCAAGGAGAAGAAATGATATCAGAGGTCAAAGACCAACTTAATGAAATAAAACAAGACAAGAATAGAGAAAAAAGGATAAAAAGGAATGAGCAAAGTCTTCAAGAAATATGGGACTATGTGAAAAGACCTAATCTACATTTGATTGGTGTACCTGAATGTGATGGAGAGAATGAATCCAAGCTGGAAAATACTCTTCAGGATATTATCCAGGAAAATTTTCCCAATCTAGCAAAGCAGGACACTATTCAACCCCAGGTAATACAGAGAACACCACAAAGATATTCCTCAAGAAGAGCAACCCCAAGGCACATAATCGTTAGATTCAACAGGGTTGAAACAAAGGAGAAAATACTAAGGGCAGCCAGAGAAAAAGGGCAGGTTACCCACAAAGGGAAGCCTATTAGACTTATAGCAGATCTCTCAGTGGAAACCCTACAAGCCAGAAGAGAGTGGGGGCCAATATTCAACATCCTTAAAGAACAGAACTTTCAGCCCAGAATTTTATATCCTGCCAAACTAATCTTCACAATTGAAGGAAAAATAAAATCTTTTATAAACAAGCAAGTACTCAGAGATTTTATTACCACCAGGCCTGCTTTACAAGAACTTCTGAAAGAAGCATTATACATAGAAAGGAACAACCAGTATTAGCCTTTCTAAAAATATACCAAAAAGTGAAGATCATCAACATAAAGTAGAATTTACATCAACGAATGGATAAAATAGCCAGTTAACATCAAATGGCAGTAACCCTAAATTTAAATTGACTAAATCCCCCAAACAAAAGATATAGCCAAAACCTAATGGTATGCTACATCCAGACCCATTTTATATCCAAAGATACAAAAAGACTCAAAACAAAGGGTTGGAGAAAAATTTACCAACCAAATGGAGAGCAAAAATAAATAAATAAACAAAAAGCAGGAGTTGCAATTCTCGCATTTGATAAAATAGATTTCAAATCAACAAAGATACAGTGGTAAAAGGATCAATGCAACAGTAAGAGCTAACGATCTTAACACCCAGATACATAAGACCCATAAAGAGATTTAGACTCAATGAGACAGAAAATTACTAAGAATATCCAGGACTTGAACACAGATCCAGAAAAAGTAAACTTAATAAATATTTATAGAGCTCTCCACTTTAAATACACAAAATATACATTCTATACTTTAAATACACAAAATATTGATTGGCCATTATTAATACCCATTTTTAGAATAAAGCAATATTCCTGTTCTCTCTCCCTCTTTTTCTTCCTCTTTCTTCCTCTCCTTCTCTCCTTTCTCCTTTTAAAAAAACACATGCATACACATGCACACACACACACACACGTGTTGGTTAGTTTTATGTGTCAATTTGGCTAGGTCATGATACCCAGTTGTCTGGTCAAACACCAGTGTATATATACATATCCTTCACTTACTCCTGAACTGTACATGTTGAAGAATCCCTGAAGAAAGTGATAGTTAGAAGACTAAACTACCAGGGAAAAATTAAAAAAATGCTTGCTTCTAGGAAGACAGAGTTTGGAGTTCGAGTTCCACCAAATTAGAGTAGCTTATAAAACCTAGGGCTTTTTATTAAAACCTCAGAAAGGCTGTATTATGAGTAAGGATCAAGTTTTAGGACTAGTGTCTATGCTGTAGAACTAAAAACAAAACTGAAATACAACTCTTATAACAATTCCAAAAAGTCAAGATTTCAAAGGAACAAGAATATGCTCTAGCAGTTTATTGCCTGATAAGGCAAAAATCAGCATTGTTTTAAGAAATATAATAAATCCAGAGAATCTAAAACTTCTCATTCATAATACTCAGTGTACAATCAGAAATTACTAGGCATGAATGAAGCAGGAAAATGTGGCTTATAAGCAAGAGAAAAAAGTTAACAGGAACAGAGTCATGGATGGCTCAGTTGTTGGAATTAACAAGACTTTAAAACAGAAGTTATTAATATGTTAACAAATAAATAGAGAAAATAGATATAGAGTAAGATATGAAATTTTAGGAGAAATGGATTCTAACAAAATAATGGAAATTAAACTGAAAATGCAGTATCTGAGACTTTAAAAAATCACCAAATAGGCTTGTCAGAAGATTAGACATGAAGAAAGAGAGGATCAGTGAACTTGAAGACATGCTAATGGAAATTATTCAAACTGACAGGCTGAGGGAAGAAAGAACTGAAAAAATGTGCCTTAATGACCCTAAGATAATATTAGGTAATTTGATATACATGCAAATTGAGTTCTAGAGGAAGACAATATGTAGGAAAAAAGTTGAAATCATCTTGGCTAAGAGTTTTTCAAATTTAATTGAAAACATCAACCTCAGATCCAGGAGGCTTAATAGACTTTAAAATCAAAAACAAAAAATTCTAGGCATATCATAATGAAACCACTTTTAAAAAATCAAAGAGAAAACTCTTTAAAAGCATCAGGAAAAGAACATCCCTGATGGGACAATCTAAGACATGACAGTGAACTTTCAATAAAAAACAAGAAGAAAATTTATAATGAAACAACCTATTCAAAATTGTGACAGAAAAAATAATTTGTCAATCTAGAATTTTATATCTAGAAAAAATATGAGGTGAAATCAAGACATTTCCAGATAATGAAAGATAAGAAAAATTCAAAGCCAGCAGACCCATACTACAAGAAATTCTAAACTCAATTCTTTAGGCTAAGGGAAATGATATCAGATATAAATTCAGATCAACAGAAAGGACTGAAAGGCAATGGAAATAGCAAAAAGGGTAAATACATCTTTTGTTTCTTTTCTTAAATTAGGAAAAATGATGATTAGAGGTTTAAAGCAAAATAACAATATATTGTAGTGTTTATAATATGCATAAAAATAAAATGTAGGATTATAATAGCACAAATGACACTGGGATAAATAGGATACATTATGGTAAGATTCTTACATTATATGTGAAATGATATGAATTTAATGTAGACTAGGATAATTTAAGGATGTATATTACAATTCCTAGAACAGCCATTAAAAAATATAACATCAAAAAGTACAACTAATAAAAACCAGTGAAGACCAATAAATGCAATACTAAATACAAAAGAATGGAAAAGTCGTCAAAGGAACAAAGAATAGAGAGGCCAAATATTAAATAAATAGTAAGACACTGGATTTAAACTTAATCATATCAATAATTACATTAAACATACAAGGACCAAACCCTCCAATTAAAAGGCAGAGATTATACACTGGATAAAAAGGCAAAACCCAGTAGATACTGTTTATAAGAAATACACTTTAAAGGTAAAGACATAGATGGATTAAAAATAAAAAGATTGCTCTAGTTTCTGGTCTGGCATGTGACAACATCTGGCACTAGAAGTTGTCACTCCATCAAAAAAGTAAAGCTGAACAAACTGAAAAATTAACACTTCTTGTTAGATCCACCAGTGAAGTGAAGTCATGCCTTCAATGAAGGATGCTTCACTGCTATCCCCCATGTTGGAAAGTCAGACAGATAGATACAGAGAATCAGAATTTACCAGAGCAGAAATACACTCTATAGAAACCAATACCAGATAGGAAAATCTGAACTGTAACTGATAAATTTCTGGAGGCTCAGTGTGGAAAAATGTGAAATATGAAAACACCAGATAAAGGCAATAATAGATGGGCCCTCCCACTTATGAGTTTTATCTTCAGAAACTCTACAAGTTTCTCACAATGAAGATCAGAGAAAAGTCCCCACAGGCTTCCTGCAGAAAGAATAGAAATCATTTTGAAATACGTCCGAGCATTTTATTCTTCTTAACAGGGTCTTCCCTGAAGATAAATTATTATATCAGAGCCTAATCTGCCAGGTTTTATCAAAGCTTAATTAACCTGAATGAAGGGATATACTCAACTTTACTCTACTCTAGTCTTTCCCGTGGAAGAAGGAAAATACCCAAATCCAGCTTACTCTAGCTATCCTATCACCTAAGGGAGTGAGAAAAAAAAAAAAAAGGAAAAAAGAAAACACTGAGATGCACTTGTGAAGTTCATAACCAAAATACACATTTTTCTCAAACACATGAGAAATATTCACCAAGACAGATCATAGTCTGAGCCACAAACACACCTTTAAAAACTTAAGAGAAGCCTTAAAAAAATACATGCAAATGTATTTCAAACTAGTTTTGGAAGCCTTTGAATTTAATGATATCTTATAATTTTCTTATAAAAACAAAATTAATAGAAAAGAAATCATACAATGTCTCCTCTCAGAACATAATTTAAACTAGGAAGCAATAACAGCAATATAACTGTGAAATCCCAAAACACTTGGAGATTATACAATGCAATTCCAAATAACACATAGGACAAAAAACAAATCTGAAGATATATTAAAAATACATTGAAATAACTGAAAATGAAAATAGGACAACAATATTTGTGGGATGCAGTGAAAGCAGTGCATAAAGGAAAATTTATAGTACTGAATGCATATATTTAAAAAGAAGAAACATCTAAATCAATATTCTAAGATTCCACTTAGGAAACTAGGAAAAGAAGAGCAAATTAAGTTTAAAGCAACCACAAGGAAAAAAATGTTAGAGCAGAAATCAATAAAATTGAAAACAGGAAATCAATAAAGAAAAAAACTTGGTGAAACTCAAACTGCTTTATTGAAATGATCAATCAAACTGATAAACCTGTAACATGCTAATTAAGGGGGAAAAAAAAGACACAAATTACTAATGTCAAAAATGAACAAGGGGATTCTAACATCAGCAAGATAGCTGACTAGAAGCCTCTAGTGCTCACTCACTTTCTCTAAGACAGCCAAAACAATGAATAACTATGTTCTGATGAAAATAACTAAAGGGGAGTGTCAGTACATCAAAGGAGTAACAGAAACCCTAGTCAGTCCCGAAAAGCAGGGAAGCCACATAGTACAAGGAAACATCTGGCCTCCACCACCCCATTCCCCCAGCTGGGCTCAGTTGAGAACCAGGAGGAACTTCTCCTGGCAGGGAAAAGGTAAGTAAGAGGATCCTAGAAGACCCCATCATCAACACCTTAGACATGCATGACTTATCACTGGGGACTCCTGCAGTTCTTTCAGGCAGTAAGCTCAGCTGAGGGAGCTTCCCAGAGTTCACATGACTGTGTTCCCTCCAGAGAAGGAGTGAACACTGTATCCTATCCCCTGTGACTGCATAGTTAATGTGCTATGCCACCTTGGATCTAGAGCTACTCCTGGAGTGCTTCATGATCCAGGGGTGAGTAGCCATGGCTCCTTTTCTTCCCTGGGCCTAAGCTGCCACCAAACCACCCCTGCCCAGTGGTCCAACGTATACAAGGTACCTTGCAAGCAGCTGTTATTCTGTTTTATATGGGACCAGGCAGTAATGGAGTCCTTCCATCTGCCCCTTCCAGTCTCTGGAGCAACCTGCCCTTAGGGGCCAGAGCCGATCCTGCACACTGCCTCCTGAGGAAACAGTGCCTTTGCAGATCCACTCTCTAGACCTCTCTCAGTGGCTGTTGTACCCTGCACCTTTGGAACCATAGCTAAAGCCGCACACTCCCTCCTGGGGAAATGGTGCCTTGGTGGAGCTTCTCTGTCTATGCCTCCCAGTCAGTGTTGTGCCCTGCCCCTCTGTGCCTGAGCTGAAGCCATGCTCTGCATCCCAACGAAATAGTTTCTTGGCAGAACTGCTCTGTACACCCTTCCCAGTTGCTGCTGTGTCCGGTTCTATGGGATTCAAGATGAAGCTATGTGCTGCCTTCCAGGGAAATGATACTGTAAATGATACTGTGTTGGAGCTGTTCTATATAACTCTTTCAGTCACTACTGTACCCTGTCCCCCTGTACTGGAGATAAAACCATGCCTGAAATCCTGGGTATATGGTGCTTTGGCCACTCAGAACAGCCATACTTTCCTGTCCCTGAGCTGAAGAAGCACACTGCCTCCTGAGAAAACAATACCTTGGCTGTCCAAAGCAGTAGGGCCTCCCTAATGCCTAAATGGAAGCAGTTCACTGCATTTTGGATATGGGGACTTGGCTGCCCACAGTGGTCACAAACTTCAGCCTCTGAGCTGAAGTGCCACCTTGTGCCCCAGGGAAATGCTACCTAGGCATGAGTTAAAGCAGTGCATTGCCCCTGGGGAATTAGTGCCTTGGCTGAACTAAGCAGCCACACAACCAGGGCTGAACTGACATAATACAACATATCTCAGGGAATGAGTAGGGGCCGTGCTGGGAGTCTGCACCTTACAGACTAAACCGTAGTACCCTACTTCTGTAGTGCTGGACTAGCCTCTTTGAGTACGAGCTGCTAAGAAAGCCCTCTCCCTGAGGAGTGGAAAGATAGCTGTACTGTTCCCTGGTTCCAAAGACCCAAATGACAGCCATACTTTGTCATTCTGGGTCTTGCTGCTACTCTGCCTAGCCTCAAAAAATTTGGGATATTGCCAAAGTTCCACCATCCTAGGGTCTAGAGTTACCACTACATGGTACTTCATCCACTGGGATCCAAGTTACCATTGAGCCCTATTGGCTCTGGCTCTCGAACTGCAGCCATACAACGCTCCCTGGGTCTCAACTTCCAGAACATCCTTTCTTCCCTGGAGCTGGGCCAGTGCTCTGCTCCTCCAGGGTCAGAGTCATTGATGCAGCTCAGCCTCCTGGCCCTGAGCTACTAGAGACTATCTCATAGTCACAGGTTCTGGCTCTGTGATCAATCTACATCCAAGCCTATCACAGAGAGTGAACAGGCACCCCAAGGCCCAGATGCCAAAATGGTTTATGTGACTCTGAGCCTAAGATTCTGTCTCCACAGCTACTTTGAGCATCTGCAGCTGGAACCCAGTACTGCTGATGTTAGTAGGCCACGTCAGACTCTCAGAAATCCCTATGACCCCATTACAGAGAAAAGTGAGAAATAGGAGGATCCCCCAAACCCATGCCACTGAGAACTTTAACCTATACTACCAATGCCACTGCCACTAACTTCTACATCCTAGGTCACTGAGGTATTCATAGTTATTACTGGCACTGACTGCAGCTAAAGAAGCTGCATGGAGACTATACCACTGCATCTATTTAGAACCAGAATCACCACATCACTTCCAACTGCCACACTAACACCCATCTACAGTTGAAAGTTTTTCTCTATTAAAGCTAATCTAGAAAGTTTGGAAGAAGCAATTGTTCCAGCAAATGCATAGATATCAATGCAGGGACACAAAAATATGAAAAATAAAGAAACTATGACACCACAAAAGGAATATAGTAAGTTTCCAATAACAGACCCCCGAGAAAAGGAAGTTTATAAATTGTCAGGAAAGGAATTCAAAATAATGATCCTAAGGAACCTTAGTGAGATACAAGATATTACAGATAAATAATTAAACAAAATCAGAAAAGCAATTAACGATATAAAAGAAAAATTTTAAAAAGAGATAGATAGTATAAAAAAGAAAAAAGAACAAAATTCTGCAGCCAAAGAATTCAATGAATGAAATTAAAAAATATAGTAGAGAGCTTCAACATCAGATTAGAAAAACCAGAAGAATCTCTAAACTTAAAGACAGTTCATTTGAAAAAAAAATCAAAATAAAAAGAGTGAAGAAAGCCTAGATGATTTATGAGACACTAATAAGCAAATGAATATTTACATTACAATACTTTCTGTGCCTTTTCTTAAAAGGCACAGAAAATCCATTTAATAAAACAATAGTTGAAACTCTCCAAGTCTTGGGGAAATATGGACATTTAGATCCAGAAAGCTCAAAATTTCCTAAATATATTTAACCCAAAGAGGGCCTTTCTGAGACATATCATATTCTTGTCAAAAGTCAAAGTAAAAAATAAAATTCTAAAAACATCAAGAAAAAAGGGTCAAGTCACACATACAAGGGAATCCCCATTACACTAACAGCAGAAACCTTACAAACCAGGAGAAAATGAGATGATGTATTCATAGTGCTGAAAGAAATTGCCAGTCAAGAATACTACACCCAGCAAAGTTAACCTTCAGATATGAAGGAGAAATAGACTTTCCCAGATGAGAAAAAACTGAGAGACTTTACCACCACTAGAGTGGTCTTAGAAGAAATGCTTAAGAAAGTCCAACAACTGGAAGCAAAAGTGCAATAATCAGCATCATGAAAACATGCAAAAGTATGACACTGTTAAGGAAAGGAATACTGATAGGGGAAGGAATACTGACAAGGAAAGGAAAAAGAAAAAACTTGTCAGTACAGAAAACTATCAAACCTCTATGACAAACAATAAGAGAAGAAAAAAGGAACAAAAGATACATGAAACAACTAGAAAACAATGAACAAAATGACAGGAATAAGCCCTCACCTATGAATAATAATGTTGACTGTAAACAGATTAAATTCCCCAATTAAAAGATATTAACTGGTACAATAGATATAGAAACAAGATCCAACTATATTCTGCCTACAAGAAACTCACTTCACATATAAACACAGAATGTATGTGAAGAGCTGTAAACATATTCCATTCAAATAATAAACAAAAGTGAGAAGGAGTAACTATACTTAGATAAAACAGACTTTATGTAAAGAATTGTAAAATGATACAAAGAAGATCGTTATATAATGATAAAGGGAACAATTCAGCAAGAAGATATAATAATTATAAATATATATGCATCACATCTAAATATATAAAACAAATATTATTAGATACAAGGGGAGAGATAGATTCCAATGCAATAACAGTTGGGGACTTCAATGGCTCATTCTCAGCATGGGAAAATCATCTATACAGAAAAACAACAAAGAAACATTTGATCAAAACTGCACTTTAGACAAAATGGACCTAACAGAGATTTAAAGAACATTTAATTCAACATCTGCAGAATACACATTCTTTTTATCAGCACATGGTAAATCTTCCAGAATATATCACATGTTAGGCCACAAAACAAGTTCTCAACAAAATTTTAAAAATTGAAATTATATCAATTACCTTTTCTGACCACATTGGAATAAAACTGAATATCAGTAGCAAGTGGAACTCTTAAAACTCTATGAATACATACTAATTAAACAGCATTCTACTGAATGACCAATGAGTCAATAAGTAGTTAAAAAGAAAATATAAAATGAAAACAGAAGCACAACATGTCAAAACCTGTAAAACACAACAAAAGCAATATTCAGAAGGAAATTTATAGCAATAAGCATCTATATCAAAAAGTAGAAATATTTTAATTAAATAACAATATATCTCAAGGAACTAGAAAAGTGAGAACAAACAAAACCCCAAATTAGAAGAAAAAAAGATATAATAAAGACCAGAGTACAAATAAACAAAATTGAGACTAAAACATAAAAAGATCAACATAACAGTTGTTTTTTTAAAAAAATAAATATAATTAACAAGCTATTAGCTACATTAACCAATAAAAAATGAGAAAAAGACTCAAATAAATAAAATCAGAAATTGAAAAGGAGACATTACCACTGATATCACAAAAATATAAAGAATCATCAAAGACTACTATGAACAACAATATACTAACAATTAGGAAAGCACAGAGGAAATGTATAAATTCCTGGACACATAAATACTACAAAGATCAAACCAAGAAGAAACAGAAAAAATGAACATACCAATTATGAGTAACAAGATTGAATCAGCAGTAAAATATCTCCCATCAAAAAAAAGCTCAGGACCTGATGATTTCACTGCTAAATTCTATCAAATATTTAAAGAATTGATGCCAATTTTTCTCAAACTCTTCCAGAAAATTGAAAAGGAGGAAATTCTTCCAAACTTATTGTATAAGGCAAGAATTACACTTATATCAAAACCAGAAAAAGATAAAACAAAAAAGAATTACTGTATACCAATATCCCTGATAAATATAGATGAAATAAAAACCCTAAAAAACCAAATCCAGTAGCACATTAAAAAGATTATTCTCCATGATCAAATGGAATTTATCCTAAGAATGGAAGGATTATTCAGCACATGCAAATCAATAAATGTGATGTATCACATCAACAGAATAAAGGTCAAAACCATATAATGATCTCAATAGAGAAAAAGCTTTTTTTTTAATTCAACATCCCTTCATGATAAAAACTCTCAACAAATTAGGTACAAAAGGACTGTACCTCAAGGCAACAATGGCTGTATATGACAAACCTATAGCTAATATCATACTGAATAGGTTTTCTTCAATACAAGGATCCCACTCTCACCACTCTTACTCACTCTGGAAGTGTTAGCCAGAGCAATTAGGCAAGAGAAAGAAATAAAGGGGATTCAAAGTGAAAAGCAGAAAGTCAAAAGCAAAAATAGACAAACAGAATAATATCAAACTAAAAAGCTTCTGCACAGCAAATGGAACAATCAAAGAAGGAAGAAAACATGCAGAATGAGAGAAAATATTTGCAAACTATTCATCTGATAAAGGATTAATATCTATAATATACAAGGAACTCAAACAACTCTATGGTAAAAACAAATAATATGGCTTTAAAAAGGGCAAATCAGCTGAATAGACATCTCTTAAAAGAAGACATACAAATGGTCAATGGGTTTATGAAAAAATGCTCAATGTCACTAATCATCAGGGAAATACAAATTAAAACTACAATGAGTTATTATCTCACTACAGTTAGGACAGTTATTATTTTAAAAATGAAAAAAATCTAACAAGAACACAAGAAAGCGGAACTCATATACAATGTTAGTGGGTATATAAATTAGTATAGCAATTTTAGAAAACAGTATGTATGTTTCTCAAAAAAACAAAAACTAAAACTGCCATATGATGTAGCAATCTCACTATTGGGTATATATTCAAAGAAATGGACTCTCGTATCTATTGCAGCACTATTCACAATAGCCAAGATATGGAATTGACCTAAGTGTCCACAAACAGGTGAATGGAAAAAGAAAATGCAAGATATATACACAAGAAAGCACTATTTATCCATAAAAAAGAATGAAATTATTTCATTCAGGGAAACATCATAAACTTGGAGGACATTATGTAAAGCGAAATAAGCCAGGCATAGAATGAGAAATACCACATGTTCTCAGGCATATGTGGAAGCTAAAACATTGATCTCATAGAAGTAGAGAGTAGAATAGTGGTTACTTGAGATGGGGAAGTGGGGCAAGTGGGATAAGGAAAGGTTGCTTAAGGGCTACAAAAGTACAGCTAGATAGGAGGAATTAGTTATAGTGTTTATAGAACTACAGGGTGATTATAAGCAACAAAATTCATTGTATGTTTTCAAATAGCTAGAAGAGCAAATTTTAAATGTTCCCAACACAAAGAAATTATAAATAATTGAGGTCCTAGGTATGCTTATTACCCTGATTTGATTATTAGACATTGTATAAATGTATTGAAATATCACTCTGTACTCTATAAATATGTACAATTATGTATCAATTAAAAATAATTAAAACATGAAATGAATAAGGGATGTAAGTACAAATCCCATCAACATCAAATGAATAATAAAGGAATATTATGAAAAACTTTTTGCTCGCATGTTCAATAACCCAGACGAAATAGAAAAATTCTTTGAAAGGTAGAGTCTGTCAAAATTTACCTAAGAAGAAATAAACAATTTGAATTGTCTACTGAAATTGTCTATTAAAGTAAGTGAATCAGTAATTAATAACCTTTCAAAACAGAAAACTCCAGGCCTACACAGGTTCACTGATGGATTCTACCAAACATTTAAGCAAGAAATTGTACCGATTTTCTTAATCTCTTTTAGAAAATGGAAGCAGAAAGAATACTTTCTAACTCATTCTATGAGACCAAAATTACCCTATAACCAGACAAGACAAAGACATTACCATGGCAGAAATCTACAGACCAATATCTCCATGAACATAGAGGCAAAAATCTTCAATTAAAAATTGACAAATTGAATCCAACAATGTATAAAAGGAACTATACACTGTTATTATGTGGGATTATTTCCAGGAATTCAAAGCTGGGTTCAACACCAGAAAATAAATTAATGTAATCCATCACATCAACAAGCTAAAGAATAAAAATTACTTGATCATGTCAATGGATGCAGAGCATTTGACAAAATCCACCACTCACTCTTGTAAAAACACTCAGCAAACTAGGAATAGAGGCAGCTAACTTAACTGGATTAAAAAACTCTACATAAAATCTACTACTAACATCATACTTAACAATGAAAATA
Organism: Callithrix jacchus; assembly: GCF_049354715.1. Lineage (NCBI taxonomy): Eukaryota > Metazoa > Chordata > Mammalia > Primates > Cebidae > Callithrix > Callithrix jacchus. The sequence goes on from NC_133507.1 coordinate 68,998,747, forward strand.
TAAGCTTTCTCACTAAAATTAGGAACAATGCAAGAATGCTTCCTCTAAGCATCAAATTGTACCTCTAAGCATCAAATTGTCCTAAGTAATGCAATATTATGGTTTGAGGGGCAGCTGCCAAAACTCATATTGAAATTTGATTCCTAGTACGACAGTGCTGGAGGTTAGGTCTAGTGGGAGGTGTTCAGATCATGGAGGTACTGTCCTCACAAATAAATTAATGCTGCCTCATGGAAGTGGGCAGGTTCTCACTCTAGCAAGAATGGATTCATTCCTGAGAAAGTCTTCCTGCATGTCTCTTTGTAAGTGCCCACTTTCACTTCTGCTTTTCAATAGGAGTAGAAGCATCACAAGACTCTCAACAGATGGTTTGCCCCATCATGAGCTTCTTAGCCACCAGAATCACGAGCCAAATAAACTTATTTTTAAAATAATTACGCAGTCTCAGATTTTCTGTTATAGCAGCAGAAAACGGATTAAGACATGCAGTAAGATGAGAAAGGAAATAAAAGGTGCATGGTTTGGGAAGGAATAAATAAAACTGTCTTTGTTCTTAGATTACATAATTGCTTATGGAGAAAATATAAGAGAGTTGACAAAAGAACTTCTGGAATGATTAAACCACTTTAGCAAGTTTGCAAGAAACAAGGTTAATATTAAAAAGTCAATCATTTTTCTCTATACTAACAATGAACAAATGGAATTTGAAAACAAAAACACAGTAACAATTATATGAGGAGCCCCCAAAATAAATACTTAGGTATATAGTACTTAGGTATATATATCTAGCAAATACCTAAATACTTGGCTATATATATATCTAGCAAATTATGCATAAAACCTATATGAGGAAATCTTAAAAAAAAAAACCCTGATAAAACATGTAAAAAAAAAACCTAAATAAATGAAGAAATAGTCTGCATTCAGAGATAGGAAGACTCAATATGGTCAAGACATCAGTTATTCTCAACTTGACCTATAGATTCAATGCAGTTTCAGTCAAAATCTTAGCAAGTTCTTTTAAGAATATTTGCACACTAAATCTAAAGTGTAAATAAACAATGACCCAGAATAACCAACATGATATTGCAGGAGACGAAAAAGTTAGACACTATCAAACTTAAAGATATACTATATAGCCATAATAATCAAGACAGTGTGGTATTGGTAAAAGAATAAACGAAAAGATGAGGGGAACCGAATAGAGAATCCAGAATGGACTCACACAAGTGTTGTAAACGGATATTTGACAAAGAAGCAAAGGCAATAGAATGAAACAGAGACGTCTTTTCAACAAATGGTTCTGGGACAACTGGACATCCACGTGCAAACAATTGAATCCATATGAGATTTTATGCCCTTTACAAAAATTAGCTCAAAATGATTATCAATCTAAATGTAAAATGCAACACTATAAAACTCATCAAAATAAAATGGGAGAAAATCTACATAACCTTGAGAAAGCCTTTGACAAAATTCAACAACTCTTCATGCTAAACACTCTCAATAAACTAAGTATTGATGGAATGTATCTCAAAATTATAACAGCCAATTTATGATAAACCCACAGCCAATATCATACCAAATGGGCAAAAGCAGGAAGCATTCCCTTTGAAAACCAGTACAAGACAAGGATGCCCTCTCTCACCACTCCTATTCAACATAGTATTGGAAGTTCTGGCCAGGACAATCAGGCAAGAAAAAAAAATAAAGTATATTCAAATAGGTAAAGGGGAAGTCAAATTGTCTCTATTTGCAGATGACATGATTGTATATTTAGAAGACCCCACTGTCTCAGCCCAAAATCTCCTTAAGCTGATAAGCAACTTCAGCAAAATCTCAGGATACAAAATCAATGTGCAAAAATCGCAAGCATTCCTATACACCAATAACAGAGAGCCAAATTATGAGTGAACTCCCATTCACAATTGCTACAAAGAGAATAAAATATGTAGGGATACAACTTACAAGGGATCTGAAGAACTTCTTCAAGGAGAACCAGAAACCACTGCTCCAGAAAATAAGAGAGGACACAAAGAGATGGAAAAACATTCCATGCTCATGGTTAGGAAGAAGCAATATTGTGAAAATGGCCATACTGCCCAAAGTAATTTACAGATTCAATGCTATCCCCATCAAGCTACCATTAACTTTCTTCACAGAGTTGTAGAAAAAACACCTTAAATTTCATATGGAACCAAAAAAAAGCCCGTATTACCTGACTCCAAACTATATTACACGGCTGTGGTAACTAAAACAGCTTGTTCCTGGTACCAAAGCAGAGAACAGAGACCTCAGAAATAATGCCACACACCTACAATCATCTGATCTTTGACAAACCTGACAAAAAGAAGCAATGCAGAAAAGATTTCCTATTTAATAAATGGTGTTGGGAAAACTGGCTGGCCATAGGCAGAAAGCTGAAATTGAATTCCTTCCTTATATCTTATACAAAAATTAACTCGAGAGGGATTAAAGATTTAAATGTAAAACCTAAACCCATAAAAAACCTAGAAGAAAACCTAGGCAATACCATTTAGGACATAGGCATGGACAGACTTTGTGACTAAAATACAAAAAGCAATGGCAATAAAAGCCAAAACAGACAAATGAGATCTAATTAAACTAAAGAGCTTCTGCACAGCAAAAGAAACTATCTTTAGAGTGAACAGGCAACCTCCATAATGGGAGAACATTTTTGCAGTCTACCTATCTGACAAAGGGCTAATATCCAGAATCTACAAAGAACTTAAACAAATTTATAGGAGAAAAACAACCCCTTCAAATGTGGGCAAAGGATATGAACAGACACTTTGCAAAATGAGACATTTATGCAGCCAACAAACAATGAGAAAAGCTCATCATCACTGGTCATTAGAGAAATGCAAATTAAAACCACATTGAGATACCATCTCATGCCAGTTAGAATGGTGATCATTAAAAAGCCAGAAGACAACAGATGCTGGAGAGGATATGGGGAAATTGGAACACTTTTATAGGGTTGGTTGGAGTGTAAATTAGATTGTGGAAGACAGTGTGCAATTCCTCAAGGGTCTAGAACTAGAAATACCATTTGACCCAGCAATACTATTACTGGGTATATACCAAAAGAATTATAAATCATTCTATTATAAATACACATGCACACATATGTTTATTGCAGCACTGTTTACAATAGCAAAGACTTTGAACCAACCCAAATGCCCATCAATGATAGACTGGATAAAGAAAAAGTGGCACATATACACATGGAATACTATGCATCCATAAAAAAGAATGAGTTCATGTCCTTTGCAGGGACATGGATGAAGCTGGACACCATCATTCTCAGCAAACTAACACAGGAACAGAAAACCAAATACCACATGTTCTCACTCCTAAGTGGGAGTTGAACACATGAGAGCACATGGACATAGGGAGGGGAACATCATACACTGGAAATTGTTGGAGGGTGGGGGCATAGGGGAGGGATAGCATTAGGAGAAATACCTAATGTAGATGACAGGGTGATGGATGCAACCAACTACCATAGCATGTGCATACGTGTACGAAACCTGCCTGTTCTGCACAGGTACCCCAGAACTTAAAGTACAATAAAAAAGTTTTGAAATACTATCAACAAACCTGCCCTGATTGATATTTATAGAATGCTCTAACAAATCACTGAAGAACATAGTTCTTCTCAAGGGCATAAGGAATTATCACCAAAATAAACCACATGGTAAGTCACAGAGCAACAAAAGATTCCAAATGGCCAATAAATATACAAAATGTTCATCAGATAAATACGGGTAAAATCAGGAGAATTCTGATAATAGCAGATGTTGGCAAATAAGTAGAACAACTGAAACTCTCATCATTATTGGTAGGAAAGAGTTTGGCAGTTTATTTTAAGGATAATCGTAGCTCCAAGAGAAATAGAAATGGGTTTGCAAAAAGTCATCTACAAAAATATTTGTAATAGGTTCTTAAAAATAATTGCCACAAACTGCAAGCAACCCAAATGACCATCAAAATCTGACTGAAGAAGCAAATTGTGATATATTCACTCAATGGAATATCACTTAGAAATACAAAGTGATAAGTTTTTAAAACAGTAATAGCATGGATGAATCTCAAAAGCATTATATTGAACAAAAGCCAGACATAAAAAGTATTGCATAATCTAATTTATGTTAAGTTCTAAATAGGCAAAACAAATTTATGATCAGAACCATAGTTGTTCCTTGGAAAAGGGAGTAAACCAGAAAGCAGTGTGAAACAGAACTTTATGGGTCGTAGATTACACTGGTGTAATTATTTCAAACATCATTGAATTATATGCCTAAAAACTCTGCTTATTATATGCAAATCAAAGTTCAATAAAAAAGAATATGGTTAGGAGGAAAGGATATTTTTACTTTATTAAAAAAAGAAAAATTCAGTTCTCAGTTTTTCTGACATTTTTACAAAAAAAGACATCCATTTTCAAGAATTCTCTTTTTTTTAATGGAAAGGAATCAAAATGAATTATCTGATGGGCATAGTGTTAAGAGGGTATTAGTTTATGTTGATATCAAGTTTTGATTTCGAAAATAGAAAGTCAACAATAAACTGATTGGACAATTTTACCTCAGTTCACATCAAGATATAGCTTTGAAATTTCAAAAATGGTAGAGTATATTCTCTCTATATATTACAGAAATAAAAATGGATAACATTATTTCATGAAAGTGTCATTAATTTTTAGCTTGTTTTCTATTACTGATTTCCTACCTCTTTGCCTTCCCTTGGATAATCTATTAAGAAAGAAATTCCAAGCTCAGATTTTTGTTTCTACCCTTACCCTGTGGAATGTCAAGATTTTTAGATTGTTACAGCTTAAAAAAAAAACCAATATCCATTATAAGTAACCTCTTCTGCCCTTAATCTTGTTCTAACACTTTTTTTTTTTTTTTTGCTCAGGAGGCCCTTATCTAAAAGTCCTTCTACTAATTCATACATCAATTAACTCAGCAACATTTATGTCAAATAACAAGGAAAAATAATTATTTCTGCAACATATTCAATGCCATTTCAATCAAATTCCTCTAACCTGAAAAATCCTGACAGCTATGTTTTAGAGAATTTGATGACTCTTTTAAACTCTTTAGAAAGGAGGCTGCCAGATGTATTGCTGTGTTCACATATGTGCATGCATGAGTGAATAAAGTAATTAAATGATCCTTAGGTAGTTTGCTAAACCCTTACAGAGAGACTTTGTTAGAAAACTTGGCATCTTTACTTAGGCTACTGATCTTGCTTTCCTATTTGCACCAAAGCATTTGGTTTCTAAAAATTATGCTTAGGGATTAATTTGCCTTATGCCAACTGATAAGTGAGATTTATCTTAATTTGAATAAACCATAAATGTCCATTCATCAGTTATGATCCTTGCTAAGGCAAGCTGCCAAGAAACACCAGGTGTCTGGGCCAGAGTTTACTCAAATATAAGATGAACTCTTTTCCAGTGTTTGAAAGCTATGAATCCTTCCTTTGACTTTGGGCCAAATGTTTAATGTCTTTTAGTCTTTGGGGTTTTTTTGTCTGTGAAATAAAAAGGTTGATTACATGGGCTGTAAGTTTCAATTCTGTGAATTCAATTGAATTCTGCAATTCTATGGACATATGATTGCTAGTAAAGGGAGGGATTATTGATATCACTGGCACATGACTTGACTCAAAAACTTGGTGTAAACATGGAAAGTTAAAGCCAAAATTATGCCTTCATCGTGTATCAAAGACTAATATTATAGTTAAAAAGTAATGATGAAAATGGTTTTCTTTAAGAAACATATCTAGCTTGGGCCATAAAGTAGACATAAACAAATAAAAACAAATGACAATATATAATGAAGTATTAAAAAATTGCCTAAGTTCTAAGGGCCAGAGGAATGAACTCAGATTATAACTGACAAACATTACAATTAAACCGTTACAATTGTCTTGTCCTCAATGCCTCTTTCTTTGCCCATAAAACCATATACTAAAGTATAATGTACAACAACTAATTCTTAGTAACCAAAAAGAATGATGGTAAGTAGAAAAAAAGTGCAACCCAGTATTCAATGACAATTTGCTGCGTTCTACATCATCAATCAAACATTATACTAGCATTCTACTAAAAGAAAAAAATAATTTAAAATAAAGAAGAATTTTTTTATATTATGCTAATATTTTCTTTTATTCTCTAGTTTCATGCATTGAAAATGACTTATAAACACTATTTTGCTTCATTGGTTCCGTTCTACAACTGAGAGAAAGAGAAGCCATTAAAATAGTCTTGACCTTAATAGGCATGACTTATGATATTTATTACCCCTGTGATTACATAGCAGAAGTAGATGATGGCTTTTACAGAAGATGCATGAGTTCTAGTGAAGTATAATGACTTATTTCTGGTCACTACTGTACTTTTGTTCAGTAGATTGCTATACTCTATGTGTTAGTTTGCATTGCTATAAAGAAATACCTGAGACTGAGTAATTTAAAAATAAAAGAGGTTTATTTGGCTCATGGTTCTGCAGACTATACGTGAAGCACAGTGCTGACACCTACTTCTGGTGAGGGCCTTGGGAAGCTTCCAGTCATGGCAGAAGGTGAAGGGGGAGCTAGTGTGTCACATGGCAAGAGAGAAAGCAAGAGAGAGGGAGGAGGTGCTAGGCTCTCTTCTTAAACAACCAGATCTCATGTGAACTCACAGAGTAGGAACACATTCCCATGAAGACTGCACCAAGCCATTCATGAGGGGTCCTCCCCCATGACCCAAACACCTCCCACTAGGCCTGCCTCCAATACTGGAGGTTACATTTCAACATGATATTTGGAGTGGACAAACATCTAAACCATATTACTCTAATTTTGCTAATGTAAAGCAACAGGAAACAATTCTTGTTTCTAGTCACGTCAGAACACTCCTTTTCCCAACTTATCTTATATTTTCATGCTTTTAAATGGGTGAATTATATTGATTTTTTCCCTTTTTAAAAAATTATGTTTTTTGATCTTTTTATTAGAATGAATGTACAGAAATTAATGCTTCTCATCACACTTTAAAAATGTTTAATTTGGCAGTATTTTTGTTAAATTTAGAGTACATTGTAATATATTTCATAGAGATCTTTATCCAGCAACAGAATCTTTATACTAAGCAATGAAGTTTTAAAAGTATCTTTCTGGTTTGTGCTTGGAGTAGATTCTGCCTATACCACAAATGCTTTTTGAATAAGCTTTCTATTCAGGATACTTTTAAAGTTGCTTTGACTTACTAGACTAGCAGGCAGAAGATGAGAGAAGGCAAATTGGAAGAGAAGAAAACAAAGGTTAACTGAGAAAAAGAAAACAATTATATTTTTAGTTCTCTGGAAAAGCAAGTTCAAAAACTAAAGATATCATTTGCGTATTTTCTTCCTTTTCAAAAATTTAGCATAGTACCCAAAGTCTAGTACCCAAAGTCCAGCATTAATTTTGATTCTACAGTGTTATTTAGAATTCACTTAGCTCAGAAGCACCTTTAAAACAATAGATCCCAAATGGTTTCTTTTAAAATTCAACCCAGGTTTTCTGAAATTGAAATGCATATGCAACTCAGTTGTAGGATTAAACATACATCTTATGGTACACATGCTGGCATTAAATTGAAACCTGAATGATGAGAAGTCATTTGCATGGGCAGGAAGCCAAATCATTCTGGAGTTCTACATGCAGGCAATAACTTACATCGACAGGTAGAAAACATGTCATGTGCTTTTGGCACAACAATGCCAAAATGCCTGGCAATGACTCATAACTCAGCTATCATTTAAAAATGCTAAAAAACATGAAAATCATGGATGCAAACTTGCTCTTGTCTAAATTTGAAGGCAAAGGAGTCCTTGGGACTTGACAAAGTGAATCATGAACAGGAAGGAAGGAAGGGAGGGAGGGAGGGAGGAGAAGGGAAAGAAGGAAGAAAGGAAGGGAGGAAGGAAGGAAGGAAAAGGAAGGAAAGAAGGAAGAAAGGGAGGAAGGAAGAAAGGAAGGAAGGAAGAAAGGAAGGAAGGAAGGAAGGAGGGAGGGAGGGAGGGAGGGACGGAGGGCGGCAGGCAGGCAGGCAAACAGACAACATTATGTTTTGGGTTTCTCTCCTTCTTATTTCTATTACCATAAGGGACTTAAAAGAAGAATTAATAGCATCTGTTTTTCCTATTCATTTTCTCATTTATTTAAGATAAATTAAATGTCTTTTTACCCTCTCTATTTTTATCACTGTGATTGGCTCTATCATTTTCTATGATCTCCTCTTTATTTCCCATGAAATTGTCAACTATGAACTTAAAGAATGTAAGTAATTTCCCTTAAAATTAGTGGTATCTACGTTTTTCTGAGGCACCTGCTGGAAGCAGGCTGGATAGATTAAATAAAGGAACAAACCACAGTCAGTGGCTCTCCCTATGCTAGAATAATCAAAATTCCAAGGCAATCTCCATCAGGATTACTGTAGATTTATAGTGAATACCACTTTTCCAGGGCCAAATTATTGGATTTCCCTGAATAACAGGGCGTAACATGATTTTTTTCCTCTTGAACTCGTCCCACTCAGAAAATTTCTTATACATATAATTTTAGGTGGTGGGGCAAAAAAAACCTCCCCCCGAAAAGATTTCAACTTTTGATCTAGGTAACCAACAAGAAATGAACAAGAGCAGTCACTACATACCTAGAATGGCCTTCTCTACAAGTGCCTTCAAATATGACAGCTGTTTTCCATCCAAACAAACTACAAGGATGCTGCCATTACTCCCACGTAAACACACACATCAAATGGTCACCCTGCTGTGGTTTGGGTTCCAGTGTACATGGCAAAGTGAAATCAGGCACACTTGTTGACATAACATGCCTCAGCTGCCAGTGTTGGGAAGCTGCTGGTGTCAGGAGCTGTTCCTCCCCAAAGCTGAGCTCAAAATCTGAGTTTTGAGGGCAGAGGATCTCATTGGTATCTCTTTGGCAGTGCTCACATCAGCTCTCACATGATGAGAGGAAAGTTTAAATCTTGAATTCTGAAGAGTCTCAAGCAATAACATTACAAGTTTCAACAGGTGGCACTGTTCAAATAGTTACATAAAGTGCTTCTTCTGCCATTAAGACCTAATTTGTAATCTCTGGAGTAAAATGATGTACTGTTTAAATATCCTGGAGTGGATCATTCCTTTAGCTAGGACAGAGAGAGATTTTTGTCTGTCCAGCATGGGAGGGCAATTGAATAAATTTGTTTAACAGTGACTTGTGAATAAGTAAAAACATGAACAACAGATGTTACTCAATTATCATTGCTGGTTGTGTTTAACTGTCCTCTATAAAATGTCTGTGAATATGAAAATTACACAGAGAAAATTACCTTCATCATCTGAAGTGTGTGAAAGGCATAGAACCATATTTCTGTTTCAACACTTCTCTCGGTACCTAGACTATTTCCAGGTATGGAGCAGGCTCTTGAATATTTGGTGAAGGAATAACTGAAGCACAGAATGAATTCTTTTGGCCCATGATCAGCTCCTTTAGATACCAAGTTCTTTAGTAACATGTCTTGGTTCTCTGCAAGTTATGCAAGCCCAATTCATTCCCGAATGTTTGTAGTATACCAGGAAACAGTATCCAATGACCTCGAAAATTCTTACAACCTTACCTACCAGAAAATATTTTATACTGCATCAAAAACTGATCTCTAAAGCAAGAAACCCACTTACTGTCTATATATGTTGCCAAGTAGTTAAATGAGACAGGTACCATTTAGAGCAGGGTTTTAGGTAAACTTACTTACTGCAAATGAATATTGAAATCTGGATTGTTCTTTCACTTATATAAGAATATAGTTTCCCTTCCTTTCCCCCCTCTTCCTCTAGTTCTGTACATTCAGTTCTTGTTTTTCTCACTCCTTTCTGTTAGCACTTCTGACTACAGTTCTATTCACATTACTGATCATCTTTCTCATAAGAAATACTTTAAAAGTTTTGTTGTTGTTGTTGTTAAGAAAATTAACAACAGAATAACTTCAGTGCCTTTTGGATTAATAATTCTTGCTAATTCACATTGTAATACTACTATATCTAGTCTTTTAAAATCATTTTACGGAGAGCTATTATAAATTAACTAGCTTGATCATACAATATGTCAATTGGGTCTAAAGGCAAATACTGTCTTTGTACACTGAGGTGTATCCATTGCTTTTGCCTACAACTACTCTGCCATACCTGACACCAAAGGGCCACCAGGAGACACAAGTAGAAAGTGTGCCATGGAGAAAAGCAGATGGATATACTTACTGGCTAATCTCAGGCTCCTTTGCATGTACTCCATTAAGGGCTACACACACTAAGTATGCCATTTTTTTCTTCTATGTCAAGTCTCTCAAAATATACTGACTGGGTTCCAATGCTCAGGACTAATGAGTTGTTGTGGGAGGCCAAGAAAGTCTGTGTGGTCTATCTTTAAGACACTTATAATCAAAGTGAGATGAGAGTAATGAACAAGAGATACATCAATTAATTTCAGATATATTTATATATGAAATGGAGTATAATCCAATGATGTAATCAAGATTGGCTAAATGATCAATGGGATCTAATGAAAATGGGGCAAAATGAAAATGAAAGGCACTTTGTCCAAAAATTAAGAATTTCGAGTTGGTGACAGAAGAGCATTAAATCAAGTCATTTGATGGTGTTCAACCAGTGGATGAAAGAGTCTGTAAGGTCCAAGGATCTTTCACTCATTTGTCTGCTGGGGGTGCTGAAAAGCTAGGCTCAGCTGGGACTGTAGCCTGAAAAGCCTGCAGACACCTCCAGCATAGAAGCCTCAAGATAGTTGAAATTCTACATAGTGGCTCAAGCTCCAAGAGTGGTCTTGCTAGCAATGGCACTATTTGGAGGAATAGCAATAAATTCTCAATAATGCACTGTTTGATTCAACATGAACCTTGAATGCTGGTTGCATAAAAAATATTTTGTATTAATAAAGTACCACTGTGGAAAAAATTCAAGAACTAAAACATAACCAAGAACAGCAAATGACAAATCTATACTTTGGCCCAAACAACTATTTTTCTGTGGCTGTGTCGTGCCCTGGCCCCCCAATGAGGTACCACTTTTACAGTGACTCTCAAACACTGACATATTATATGATGGGTATGCATGAGTGCTAATGAAAGGAACTGCATACTGGTTAATTGTGCAGTCTCCTGGGTTTATATCACAGCTCTACCACTCACTGTGTGTCCATGAGCAACATGTATAACCTCTTGTGCCTCATTTACATTACAATAGTATCCATCTCATATAATTTTGTGAAAATTAAAGGAGGTAATACTCCTGGCTCATGGAAAGCACTACTATTGTCACTCCCATTATTACAGGCACAGAGCTTGGGGAAGAATTCATCATCCTGGATAGAGGGAGAGAAACAAAATCAAGGAAAGTGACAAAGATATTGAGTTAAATTGATTATAGAGGTTTGCCAAGTGGGCACGACATTATTTAGAGACAGAGATGAACACTGTTACAACCAGAACTTTACAGACCTAATTTATTCAAAGGCATTTCAAAAGTGATATATAAACATGTTAATAAAATTTTTACAAATTATGGGAAAAAATCATGTCAAGTTAACTTCAAAGTCAAAAAAATTCAGAGAGAATATTATCTTTTATGAACCCTGTCTCCTTTGATGGAAAAATGTTGAGCCTTTTCAAAGGCAAGGACCAGGTGTTGGTTGTCTTTGTATTCACCCATACTTATTGAATGAAATTAGTGTGAACTTCATTTTGTTTTAGCCATGTCCCCACAACATGCTTCCTGACAGTTGTAAGCAGGACTCACCTGCCTGCAACTGTAGGCAGAATTCATCCTGCAGTGACTCTTTCCTACTCATCTAATAATTCTGAACACCATGTGATAAGACAATCATTCACTGAAACTCAGGGAACAATCTCTACACTATTATTTACTGCAAAATTTTGATGACATTTTTGACTGAGTCAGGCAAAGCTATGGATTCAAGAGAACAGACTTAGAAAGTTACTGGGCAAAGTCTTCAGAGGCCAGATATTGGCTGACTTTATAAAAGCACTGTGCAATAGAGGAATTTATCATAAGGTAGAAGCATTTCTTTTTCTCAGATAGGCAGACCAAGGAATATTTTTTTACTCCACGGGGTATTTTGGTATTAGAAAGAGCAGTTTATCAAATCAATCTTTACCTGGTGGACAGCACATTCTAATACAATGGGTTCCATGAAAAGAGGATTCTGACAGATTCATTCGTTTCTGCTTCAGCAGGTAGCATTCTCTGGCTTCCCAACTACTTGTCACACAGGGGTTGATGTTCTAGAATAAATACAGATGACTTTCACATACTCCAAATCTTAAAATAACTTGTCTAGTGTAAAATAAAAGGTTCTATTTCTTATTCTTATATCTGCTTTTCAGATTTTAGGTCTTAGAATGTTTCTTAATAATGGATCCATTGAAAACTGGCATAAGATAAGGATGCCCTCTCTCCCTACTCCCTGCAATCTCTGGCCAGGGCAACCAGGCAAGAGAAAGAAATAAAGGACATTCAAATAGAAATAGAGGAAGTCAAATTGTCTCTGTTTGCAGATGATGTGATCCTATATCAGGAAAACCCCATCTTCTCAGTCCAAAAGCACCGTAAGCTGATAAGCAACTTTAGCAAAGTCTCAGGATATAAAATCAATGTGCAAAAATCACAAGCATTTCTATAAACCAACAATAGATATGCAGAGACCCAAATCATGAAGAACTCCCATTCACAATTGCTCCAAAGAGAATGAAATATCCAGGAATACAGCTAGCAAAGGAAGTGAAGGACCTCTTCAAGGAAAACTACAAACTACTGCTCAAGGAAATCAGAGAGAACATTTACAAATGGAAAAATATTCTTTGCTCCTGGATAGGAAGAATCAATATCATGAAAATGGTCATAAGGCCAAAATAATTCATGGATTCAATGCTATTCCCATTAACTACCATTGACATTCTTTACAAAATTAGAAAAAACTACATTAAAATTCATATGGAGAGGATTGAGGCTCTCGCTGGATGCGCGGAGAGGGTGAGTTGGGGACGCATTTCCAGACGGACCTTTGTTGCCCACAGAACGGGGAAATTCCCAGATATAAAACAAACGTGGGACGCGAGCCAGAGATCTTGACTGGTGTAGCCAGCAGCTGGTGCGGCTGTGGCCCACGCCGGAGTGCAGAGGTGCTCCACAGAGTTCCGCACAAAAGCACACTGTTCCGGGTGCCCTGTTGAACTGGCAACCTGAGACCTGAGAGGGCTGAACTTGAGACTGAACGGGACTTGAACAGTGAGGCAGCCCAGGACAAAGCATTAGGGGTAGCGCAGTGTGACAAACAAACTGGCGATTCCAAACACTCGCTGTTAGGAGGTTCCCTTAAAGCGCAGCTCCGTGCGGGAGGGGCGTCCGCCATTACCGAGGCAATCAGCCCCTACTGAAGTACACACCCATTGCTGACGCAGCCTGCCATTGCCGAGGCAACCCGGTACAACAGAGAGACTCCGCCGCAGGGTGGAGCCCGAGGCTGCAGGGCGGAGACCGCAGCAGAAGGGCAGAGCCTGCAGACACAAGCCAAACCTCACACCAGCAGGGCAGAGCCTCGGCAGGACAAGACTACCTCCTAGCTGGGCAGGACAACCTGGCGGACACTCAAAAATAAAGCCCCAACCCCTTCAGAAAGAGTAGCTGAGAAAAAAAGGGCTTTTTATGAGTTCTGTTGCAGCAGAATTAAACATAGCAGCCTAAAAGCCCTGAATGAACATCAGAGCTCACGGCTCAGCACTTGAGCTCCTATAAAGTACAGACTGTCTCCTCAAGCTGCTCCCTGACCCTCTATATCCAAAAGACTGACATTTGGCAGGCATCATTCTGGGACAAAGATAGCAGAAAAAGAAACTGGTAGCATCCCTACTGTTCCACAGCTGCTATAGGTGTACCCCAGAAAAGCAGGGCCTGGAGTGGACCTCTGCAGTCATACAGCGAAGGGGCTAGACTGATAGAAGGAAAACCAAGTAACAGAAATACTTCATCATCAACAATCTGGGTGTCCACCCAGAGACCCAATCGAAAAGTCAGCAACTACACAGACGACAGGTGGATAAATCTACAAAGATGGGAAGAAACCAGCGCAAAAAAAAGGAAAACACCTGAAACCAGAACACCTCACCTCCTAGAAAGGACCAAAACTCCTCACCAGCAAGGGAACAAAGCTGGATGGAGAATGACTGTGATGAAATGATGGAATTAGACTTCAGAAGGTGGATAATGAGAAACTTTTGTGAGCTAAAAGAACATGTTTCAAATCAATGCAAAGAAACTAAGAACCTTGAAAAAAGATTCGAGGAAATGATAACAAGAATGGATAACTTGGAGAGGAATATGAATGAATTAAAGGAGATGAAAAACACAATACGAGAACTTCGCGAAGCATGCACAAGTGTCAGTAGCCGAATTGACCAAGCAGAAGAAAGAATTTCAGAAGTCGAAGATCAACTCAATGAAATAAAATGAGAAACCAAGATCAGAGAAAAAAGCGCAAAAAGGAATGAACAAAGTCTCCAAGAAATGTGGGACTATGTGAAGAGACCTAACCTACGTTTGATAGGCGTACCAGAATATGACGAAGAGAATGAATCCAAGCTGGAAAATACTCTTCAGGACATTATCCAGGAAAATTTCCCCCACCTAGCAAGACAGGCCAACACTCAATTGCAGGAAATACAGAGAACACCACAAAGATATTCCACAAGAAGAGCAACCCCAAGGCACATAATCGTCAGATTCAACAAGGTTGAAATAAAGGAGAAAATACTAAGGGCAGCCAGAGAGAAAGGTCGGGTCACCCACAAAGGGAAGCCCATCAGAGTCACAGCAGATCTCTCGGCAGAAACTCTACAAGCCAGAAGAGAGTGGGGGCCAATATTCAACATTCTTAAAGAAAAGAACTTTCAACCCAGAATTTCATATCCAGCCAAACGGAGCTTCAGAAGTGAAAGAAAAATAAAATCCTTTGTGAACAAGCAAGTACTCAAAGATTTTGTCACCACCAGGCCTGCTTTACAAGAGCTCCTGAAAAAAGCACTACACATAGAAAGGAACAACCAGTACCAACACTTCCAAAATCACACTAATTGCTAAAGAGCATCAACATAATGAAGAATCTACAACAACTAACGGGCAAAACAGCCAGCTAGCATCAAAATGGCAGTATCAAATTCACACATAACAATACTAACCCTAAATGTAAATGGACTAAATGCACCAATCAAAAGGCACAGACTGGCAAATTGGATAAAAAGCCAAAACCCATCAGTGTGCTGTATCCAGGAAACCCATCTCACATGCAAGGATACACAAAGGCTCAAAATAAAGGGATGGAGGAAGATTTACCAAGCAAATGGAGAGCAAAAAAAAGCAGGAGTTGCAATTCTCATCTCTGATAAAATAGACTTTAAAGCAACAGAGATCAAAAGAGACAAAGAAGACCATTACATACTGGTAAAAGGATCGATAAAACAAGAAGAGCTAACGATCATAAACATATGAGGACCCAATACAGGAGCACCCAGATACATAAGGCAAGTTCTTAAAGACTTACAAAGAGACTTAGACTCCCACACAATTATAGTGGGAGACTTTAACACACCACTGTCAATATTAGACAGATCAAACAGACAGAAAATCAACAAGGATATCCAGGGCTTGAACTCAGACCTGGAGCAGGCAAACCTATTAGACATCTATAGAACTCTCCACCCCAAATCCACAGAATATACATTCTTCTCAGCACCACATCACACCTACTCTAAAATTGACAACATAATTGGAAGTAAAGCACTCCTCAGCAAATGCAAAACAACTGAAATCATAACAAACGGCCTCTCAGACCATAGTGCAATCAAGTTAGAACTCAGAATTCAGAAACCAACCCAGAGCTGCACAGCTTCATGGAAACTGAACAACTGGCTCTTGAATGTTGACTGGATAAACAATGAAATGAAGGCAGAAATAAAGAAGTTCTTCGAAACCAATGAGAACGAAGACACAACATGCCAGAATCTCTGGGACACATTTAAAGCAGTCTCTAGAGGAAAGTATATAGCAATAAGTGCCCATAGGAGAAGAATGGAGAGATCCAAAATTGACACCCTATCCTCAAAATTGAAAGAGCTAGAGGAGCAAGATCAAAAAAACTCAAAACCTAGCAGAAGACAAGAAATAACTAAGATCAGAGCTGAACTGAAGGAGACTGAGACACGAAAACCCTCCAAAAAATCAATAAATGCAAGAGCTGGTTTTTTGAAAAGATCAACAAAATAGAGAGACCACTGGTTAAAAAGAAAAGAGAGAACAACCAAATAGATCAATAAAAAATGATAAAGGGGAAATCACCACAGATTCCACAGAAATTCAAACCATCATCAGAGAATATTACAAACAACTCTACGCACATAAGCTAGCAAACCTGGAAGAAATGGATAAATTCCTGGACTCCTGTGTCCTCCCAAGCCTAAACCAGGAGGAAGCTGAAACTATGAATAGACCAATACAAAGGTCAGAAGTCGAGGCAGCAATTAAGAGCTTACCACACAAAAAAAGCCCAAGTCCAGACGGGTTCACAGCCGAATTCTACCAGACACACAAAGAGGAGCTGGTACCATTCCTTCTGAAACTATTCCAAATAATCCAAAAAGAAGTAATCCTTCCCAAATCATTCTATGAGACCAATATCATCCTGATACCAAAGCCCGGCAGAGACCCAACAAGAAAAGAAAACTTCAGGCCAATATCCATGATGAACATAGATGCAAAAATCTTCAATAAAATATTGGCAAGCCGATTGCAACAGCAAATCAAGAAACTTATTCATCATGATTAAGTAGGATTCATCCCGGGGATGCAAGGCTGGTTCAACATACGCAAGTCTATAAACGTAATTCACCACATAAACAGAACCATAAGCAAAAACCACATGATTATCTCAATTGACACAGAGAAGGCATTTGACAAAATTCAACAGCCCTTTATGCTAAAAACCCTCAATAAACTCGGTATCGATGGAATGTATCTCAAAGTAATAAAAGCTATTTATGACCAACCAACAGCCAATATCATACTGAATGGGCAAAAACTGGAAGCATTCCCTTTGAAATCCGGCACTAGACAAGGATGCCCTCTCTCACCACTCCTATTCAATATAGTACTGGAAGTTCTAGCCAGAGCAATCAGGCAAGAAAAAGAAATAAAGGATATTCAAATAGGAAAGGAGGAAGCCAAATTGTCTCTATTTGCAGATGACATGATAGTATACCAACAAGACCCCATCGCCTCAGCCCAAAAACTCCTGAAACTGATAAGCAACTTCAGCAAAGTCTCAGGATATAAAATCAATGTGCAAAAATCACAAGCCTTCCTCTACACCAATAACAGACTTAAAGCCAAATCAAGAACAAACTGCCATTCACAATTGCTACAAAAAGAATAAAATACCTTGGAATACAACTCACAAGGAATGTAAGAGACCTCTTCAAGGAGAACTACAAACCACTGCTCAACGAAATCAGAGAGGACACAAACAGATGGAGAAACATTCCATGTTCATGGTTAGGAAGAATTAATATCGTAAAAATGGCTATACTGCCCAAAGTAATTTACAGAATCAACGCTATACCTACCATTGACTTTCTTCATAGAACTGGAGAAAACCACCACCAACTTCATATGGAACCAAAAGAGAGCCCGCATAGCCAAGTCAATTCTAAGCAAAAAGAACACAGCGGGGGGCATCACACTACCAGATTTCAAACTATACTACAAGGCTACAGTAATCAAAACAGCATGGTACTGGTACCAAAACAGAGATATAGACCAATGGAACAGAACAGAGGCAACAGAGGCAACACAACATATCTACAACTATACAATCTTTGATAAACCTGACAAAAATAAGCAATGGGGAAAGGATTCCCTGTTCAACAAATGGTGTTGGGAAAACTGGCTAGCCATGTGCAGAAAGCAGAAACTCGACCCCTTCCTGACACCTTACACTAAAATTAACTCCTGATGGATTAAAGACTTAAACATAAGACCTGGTGCCATAAAAAACCTAGAAGGAAATCTAGGCAAAACTATCCAGGACATAGGAGTAGGCAAGGACTTCATGAACGAAAAAGCATTGGCAAGAAAAGCCAAAATAGACAAATGGGACCTAATCAAACTCCACAGCTTCTGCATGGCAAACAAAACACTCAATAGAGTGAATCAGCAACCAACAGAATGGGAAAAAATTTTTGCAGTTTACCCATCTGACAAAGGGCTGATATCCAGAATTTACAAAGAACTCAAACAGATTTACAGGAAAAAAACAAACAAGCCCATTCAAACGTGGGCAAAGAATATGAACAGACACTTTACGAAAGAAGAAATATATGAGGCCAACAATCATATGAAAAAATGCTCATCGTCACTGGTCATCAGAGAGATGAAAATCAAAACCACATTGAGATACCATCTCACGCCAGTTAGAATGGCGATCATTAAAAAATCTGGAGACAACAGATGCTGGAGAGGCTGTGGAGAAAAAGGAACACTTTTACACTGTTGGTGGGTGTGTAAATTAGTTCAACCACTGTGGAAGACAGTGTGGCGATTCCTCAAGGCCTTAGAAATAGAAATTCCTTTTGACCCAGCAATCTCATTACTGGGTATATATCCAAAAGACTATAAGTCGTTCTACTATAAAGACATGTACACGAATGTTCATTGCAGCACTGTTTACAATAGCAAAGACTTGGAATCAACCCAAATGCCCATTGATAGACTGGATTGGAAAAATGTGGCACATATACACCATGGAATATTATGCAGCAATCAGAAATGATGAGTTTGTGTCGTTTGTAGGGACATGGATGAATCTGGAGAACGTCATCCTCAGCAAACTGACACAAGAACAGAAAACGAAACACCACATATTCTCACTCATAGGTGGGTGATGGAAAATGAGAACACATGGACACAGAGAGAAGAGTACTAAACACTGGGGTCTATTGGGGGGAAATGGGGAGGGCCAGTGGGAGGGGGAGGTGGGGAGGGATAGCCTGGGGAAAAATGCCAAATGTGGGTGAAGGGGAGAAAGGGAGCAAAACACACTGCCATGTGTGTACCTATGCAACTGTCTTGCATGTTCTGCACATGTACCCCCAAATCTGAAATGCAATAAAAAATTTAAAAAAAAATCCATATGGAACCAAAAAAAGAACCCATATAGCCAAGACAATTCTAAGCAAAAAGAACAAAGCTAGAGTTATCACACTACCCAACTTTAAACTATACTTCAAGGCTGTAGTAACCAAAACAGCATGATACTGGTACAAAAACAGACACATAGACCAACAGAACAGAATAGAGATTTCAGAAATAAGACCACACATCTATAACCATCTAATCTTTGACAACCCTGGCAAAAACAAGCAATGGGAAAAGTATTTCCTATTTAATAAATAGTGCTGGCAAAACTGGCTAGAAATATGCAGAAAATTAAAACTGAACCCCGTCCTTAGATTTTACACAAAAATAACTCAAGATGGATTAAAGACTTAAATGTAAAACCCCAAACTATAAAAACCCTAAAAGGAAACATAGGCAATACCATTCAGGACATAGGCATGGGCAAGGATTTTATAATAAAAATGTCAAAAGCAATTGCAACAAAAGCAAAAATTGACAAATGAGATCTCATTAAACTAAAGATCTTCTGCACAGCAAAGAAACTATCATCAGTGTCAACAGACAACCTACAGATTGGGAGAAAATTTTTGCAACCTATCTATCTGACAAAGGTCTAATATCTAGAATCTACAACGAACTTAAACAAATTTACAAGAAAAACAACAACCACATTAAAAAGTGGGCAAAGGACAGAAGCAGATACTTCTCAAAAGAAGACATTTATGCAGCCAACAAACATATTTTAAAAGCTCAACATCTGATCATTAGAGAAATGCAAATCATAACCACAATGAGATACTATCTCATGCCAGTCAGAATAGTGATTCTTAAAAATATAAGAAAAAAACAGATGCTGATGAGGCTGTGGAGAAATAGAAACAATTTTACACTGTTGATGGGAATGTAGATTAGTTAAACCACTGTGGAAGACAGTGTGATGATTTCTGAAAGACCTAGAACCAGAAATACATTTGACCCAGCAAATCCCATTACTGGGTACACACCCAAAAGAACATAAATCATTCTGTTATAAAGATACATGCACGAATATGTTCATTGCCACACTATTCACAATTGCAAAGACATGGAATCAACCCAACTGTCCATCAATGATAGACTGGATAAAGAAAATGTGGTATATATACAACATGGAATATTATACAGTCATAAAAAGAAATGAGATCATGTTCTTTGCAGGGACATGGATGGATCTGGAAGCCATTATCCCCAGCAAACTAACACAGGGACAGAAAGCCATACACTGTGTTTTCTCACTTACAAGTGGGAGCTAAATAATGAAAACACATGGACACATGGTGGGGAAGGACACACAGTAGGGCATGGCTGTCAGGGGGTGAGAGAATGGAGAGCATCAGGATAAATAGCTAATGCATGCTGGGCTTAATATCTAGGTGATGGGTTGATAGGCACAGCAAACCACCCTTGCACATGTTTACCTATGTAACAAAACTGCACATCTTGCACATGTATCCCAGAACTTAAAATGAAATGAAATTAAATATTTTAAAAATGAATTCATTCACATCACAGAGAACTATTTCTCTAAATTCATGAGATCTCTTTGAAATGTTTTCTGAAATATTAGCAACTTTATTCATCCTAATCACCCAGTAGCAGGCAAAGCAAAATTAGCTTGTGTAGTTGTAGATATCCATATCCTATACAAGAATTGATTGCAATGATCTATCTTTATTCATCTGTATGTGAATTTAAAAAGAAATCTGATGTCTACAAGAGTTTTCCAGAAATAAGTCAACATATTGACTCTGTAAAAGAAAAACTTTTGACAAATTTAACAGAGTTTAATTGATCAGAGTATAATTTATGAATCTAGCAGACCCCTGAGCCAGAACAGATTCAGAGTGACTCCAGTGCTGCCGCATGGCCAAAGAGGGTTTATGGACAAAAAAAGGAAAGCAGTGTATAGAAAATGGAAGCAAAGTACAGAAACAGCTGAATTTGTTACAGCTTGGTGTCTGCCATATTTGAACGTGGTTTGTATAGTTAATTAGCTAAAACTTAGTAATTGGTAAGAGAATAGATCACAGTTTATTTATACATCTAGTTGGGTTATAGTTCACTATGTACAAAGAAATCTTCAGGCTGATCTTAAAATATGTAAGGAGGTAGCTTTAGGCTAAACTTAATTTAACAACTCCAGGGAATTAAAGTAGTTGAGAAAAATAAGGCTGGGTGGCAATCTGTTTACTTCTGAATGACTTTTTGGTGCATACTCATTTTATAAGCATGCACCATTTGGGAGAGTTTTTTAAATGAACTTTATGAGATCCTAATAGATATCAAAACAATATTAGGTGGTACAAAAGTTATTGTGGTTTTTACCATTAAAAAATAAAGGCAAAACCGCAATTACTTTTATACCAACCTAAAAGATTCTGTTGCTTTACCTAATAATGAATCAGTGATAAACACTCTTTGGGTGTATTCTACAATCATGTGTCCTTTATTTCTTAGCCCTCTAATGGCAACAATGAGGCTCATATCAAATCTTCTAAGTTTGTTGAGATAATTCAAGGTAGAGATTAAAACAAACAACAACAAAAACTTGGCTAAAGTCTAAAGAAAAGAAACTTCAAGAGATCCAAAACTGCTAGATCCTAAAACTAAGACGTGTATCTTTAAATGTGTTTATACTAAAAAATCAAGAGACTTTATACAAGAATCTGGATTTCCAGTGTCTCTTGGTAATTCTGAAGGTGAAGCAACAATGATCCTGAAGCACTGTGCTACCTTAAAACAATTCAGTAAAGGCTGAGTTGCTGCTGCTGTCTTTGGATGGAGCATGATTCTCCAGTCTTTGTTATTCAGAGGATATGTGGAAATTCAGTTATATCAGGCTTTGCCTCATTAGTGTACATTTTCTTCTAGACTCACTAGTTATTTGCTAGGGACAGGGTAACAGAAATACAAGTTTCATAGTCAGTTATGCCATATATTTATTTTGTGATGTTGGGCATTTTGTTGCATCTATCTTAGACATCTCATGTGAAATATTCCTGGGATTAAAGATTCTTCTCATTTCCTTCCTTCCCTAACATTCTATGAATCCAACTATCTTTGTCCTCTTATTCATAGAGTCTGTGGCTTTACAGAAATAATGTAGGCACAATTTGCACACCACAGAATTTAAAATTTTGTTTGGCTAGGAATTGGCTATTTGAAGATTTTTTTTATTTCCCCTATTTAGTATTTTTAGTTTTGAGATAATAATCATATACCTGACACCTAATTTAAAAATAAGTGGACTTTTAAAATTTGTGTCATATGTACAAATGATATCTATTACTTAAAAAAAACAGATTTGAAACATAATTAACATACCATAAACTCACACTTTTAAAGTGTACAGCTCATTGGGTTTAAAAAATTTTTATTTTACCAAGGTAAGAACACTAAACGTCATATCTATCCTTTTAATTTTTTAAGTGTACATACAATATAGTACAGTATAGGTATAATGTTGTATAGTCAATCTCTAGAAGGTATTCAACTCGTTGAACTGAAAATTTATGCCCATTAATCACTAACTTCCTAATTTTCCCTCTTCCCAAACTCTGGAAACCACTATTCCATTATTTGATTCTATAAATTTGGCTATTACTCATATCTTATATAAGTAAAATCATACAGTATTTGTTTTTATGTGACTGATTCATTTCACTTAGCATCTAGTATCTTTTAAGTTAATCCATGTTGTTCCATATTGCAGAATTTCCTTCTTTTTTAAAGCCTGGATAGTATTCCATTACATGTATTTACCACATATTCTTTGCCCACTCATCTGTCTGTGGACATTTAGGTTATTTCCACATCTTGGCTATTGTGAATAGTGATGCAATAAATATGGGTGTGCTAATATATTTCTCAGATCTTGATTTCAATTCTTTTGGATAAATACCTCCAAGTTAAGTGCTGGGTTATACGACTGCTCTGTTTTTAATTTGTGAGGCACTGCCATACTGTTTTCCATAGTGGCTGCACCATTTTGCATTCCCACCAACAGTGTATGAAGGTCCAATTTCACTACACCTCCACCAATATTTGCCCTTTTTGAAGTAGCCCTCCTAACAAATATGAAGTGATATCTCATTGTGGTTTTCATTTTAATTTTCCTGATAACTAGTGATATGGACTAAACTAAGGAGATAAAAGATTATTGTACTGAAAACTATTAAACATTAATGAAAGAAATTAAAGAAGATACAAAGAAATGGAGGAACACCTGTGTTCACAGATTGGATGACTTAATATTGTTAAAATGTCCATACTACCACCAGACTATCTATAGATTCAAGATAATCCCTATTAAAATTGCAATGCCATTATTTACTAAATAGAAAAAAACAATTCCATATTATCTATAAAGTATAAACGACTTTAAATAGATAAACCAATCTTGAAAAAGAAGAGCAAAGCTGAGGGTATCACACTTCCCAATTTCAAAATATATTACAAAACTACAAAAATTAAAACTGTGTGGAATAAAGAGAGACATATAGACCAATGGAACAAAATAGAAATCCCAGGAATAAATCCATGCATATATAGTCAACTGATCTTTGACAAGAGTACCAAGAATATATAATGGGAAAAAGATATTAATAGTTTCTTCAAAAAATGGTGTTGGGTAACTGAATATCTGCATGCAAAAGAATAAAATTGAACCCTTATCTTACACCATACATAAAAACTCACTCAAAATTTATTAGACAAACATAAGAATGGAAACTGTAAAAAATTTAAAAGAACATGAGACATTGTGTTAGCAATGATTCCATGGATATGACACCAAAAGCACAAGCTAGAAAAAAAAAAAAAACCAGGTAGGATTATATCATCAAAGGAAGCAATCATGCAAGGTAACCTGTGAAATGGGAGAAAATATTTGCAAATTATATATCTGATAAGGGGTTAATCTCCAAAATATATAAGGAATTCCTACAACTCAATTGAAAAAAAAATCCAATAACCAGATTTAAAATGCCTGAATAGACATTTTTTTAAATAAGACATACAAATGGCCAACAGACATATAAAAACACTTCTGTTTTTATTATGCTCACAGATATATGCAACCATCACAAGAGTTAATTTTAGAACATTTTCACCACTTCAAAATGAAGTCCATAGCTTTTAGCTATCTTCTATCTATCTTTCCATCCCCATCTTCCTTCTACCCTCATTAACAACTTATTGACTTTTTGTCTCTGTAGATTTGTCTGTTTTGTACATTAATATAAGTGGAATCATACAAAATGTAATCTTTAGTGATTGGCTTATTTCAGCTAGCAAAATGTTTTAAAGCTTCATTCATTTTGTAGCATGTGTCAGTACTTTATTTCTTTTTATGGACTAATAATCTTCCACTGTATGGATATATCACTTTCTACTGTATAAATATTACATTGTATGGATATCCCACTTTTATCCATTTGTTAGTTGATGGACATTGAGAAATTTCCACCTTTTGGCTATTATTAATAATGCCACCATAAACATTAATATACAAGCTTTTGTGTGGATATGTTCTCATTTTGCTTGGGCATATGCCAAAATGTGAAATTTCTGGGTCATGTTGTAACCGTATGTTTAACCATTTGAGGAGCAACCAGACTGTTTTCCAAAGTGGCTGCACAATTTTACAACCCACTTAGGAATGTAAGAAGGTTCAAATTTTTCCATATCTTCAATATCTGCTATTATCTCATGTTTTGATTCTAGCCATCTAGTGTATATGAAGTGGTGTCTCATTATAGTTTTGACTTGCATTTCACTGATAACTAATGAAGTTGGGCACTTTTTTCATGTGCTTTTTGACCATTTCTATATATTCTTCAGAGAAATGTCTATTCAGATTTCTTGGCCATTTAAAATTGGGTTGTAGTTTTATTATTGAACTATTAGTAGCTCTTTATGTATTCTAGGTATCAGTTCCTTATCAGATATATGATTTGCAAATACTTTCTTCTACTCTGTGGACTTTCTTATGTATTTAATGTACAGAAGTTTTAAATTTGATTCACTTTAACTTATCTGTAGTTTGTTTTCTTGTTTAGGTGTTTGGTGTGATATCTAAGAGGACTTTGCCTAACCCATATTCATGAAGATTTTCTTCTGTTTTTTAAAGATTTTTATATCTTGACTCTTATGTTTATGTCTTTGATCCATTTTGAGTTAATTTTTTACATGGATTGAGGAAGATGTTCAACTTTATTCTTTTGTTGATATACAGTTTTCCCAGCATCATTTGTTAAAAAGGCTATCATCCCTCATGAATGTTCTTGGTACTTTTGTTGAAAATCAGTTGATCCTATATATACAGTTTTATTTCTGGGCACTCAATCCTATTCTATCGACCTATGTATGTCCATTTCCATGCCAGTAGTATGCTCTCTTGGTTATCATTGCTTTGTTATACATTTTAGAATCAGAAAACATGAGTTCTACCATTTTCTTCTTCTTTTTCGAGATTGTTTTCGTTGTTTTAGGACTCTTGTAATTTCATGTGAATTTTATAAGCAGCTTATCAATTTCTACAGAAATATCTAATACTCTAATAGGGTGAGTAAAAAATATAATCTAATTTTTTGTTTATTTAGCTTTGTATTTCTTTCAACATTATATTATAGTTTGTAGGGTATAAATATGTACTGCTTTTGTTCAATTTATTTCTGTCTTATTCTGACACCATTGTAACTAAATTTTTTTAAATCTCATTTTTTGGTATTTTTCACTGCTAGTGTTTAGAAATACAATTGAATTTTGTACACTGACCTTGTATCCTGCAATCTTGACAAACATGTTTACTATTTGTAATAGTTTATTAGTAGATTCTTCGGATTGTCTATATACAGAAGCATGTCTCCTGCAAAAAGAGATAGTTTGCTTCTTCTTTTCCAATCTGGATGCCTTTTATTTCTCTTTTTGCTTCATTGCTTTGGCTAGAAAATCCAGTACAATAATAAATAAAACTGGTGAAAGCAGACATCCTAGTCTTTTTCCAGATCTTAGGGGGAAAGAATCTAGTCTTTTATCAGTAAGTGTGATGTTATCTATGGGCTTTCTGTAGATGCTTTCTATCAGGTTGAGGAAGCTTCCTTGTATTCCTAGTTTGTTAAGTGTGTTTATCACAAATATTGTTGCATTTTGTCAAATGCTTTTTCTGGCTCTATTGAGATGGTTGTACCATATTTGTTTTATATTTTGTTGATATGATGTGGTACCTTAGTTGATTTGAGATAGTAAATAAACATTCCATTCTTGGAACAAATCCCACTTGGTCATGGCATATAATGCTTTTTATATTTTCCTACTATTTTGTTGAAGATTTTTGCTTTTGCTTTCTTAAGAAATATTGGTTTATGGTTTTATTTTCTTGAGATGTCTTTGTCTGGTTTTGGTATCAGGGTAATACTGGCCTTATAAAATGAGTTGGGTAGTATTCCCTCCTCTTCTGTCTTTTAAAAGAATTTATGATGGATTGGTTAAATTATTATTTAAGCATTTGGTAGAATTCAATGGCAAAGCTGTCTGGCTGGGCCTGGGCCTGGGTTTTTTTTTTGGGTGTAATTTTTAAAAATTACTTATTCAATCATTTTGCTTTTGATAGATCTGTGCAAGTTGCCTATTTCTTCATGAGTCAGTGTCAGTAGTTTGTATCTTTCTAGGAATTTTTCCATTTGATCTGTTACCTAATATTGGTGTATAATTATTTACACAACTCAGTTATATTCCCTTTCATATGCATAAAGTTAGTACTAAAGTCACTTCTTTCATTTCTGATTCCAGTTTAAGTCTTCTCTCTTTTTTTCTTGGTCAATCTAGCTAAAGATTTGTCAATGTTTTTCTCTCTTCATTTATTTATTTACTGATATGGCTTGGGGCACTATTGGAAAGAGATTATTGTGTTTTGCACTGTGAGAATATGAGATTTGGGGGCCAGGGATCAAATGATGCGGTTTGCATCTATCTGTGCCCCCAGAAAATCTCATGTTGAAATGTAATCCCTAGTGTCAGAAATGGAGCCCAGTGGGAGATATTTGGCTCATGGGGGCAGATACCTCATAAATGGCTTACCAGCATCCCCTTGATCATGAGTGAATTTATACAAGATCTGGTTGTTTAAAAGTATATGGCACCTCCCTTACCATGCTCTCTTTTGTTCCTATTCGTGTCATGTGAGACATTAGCTCCCCCTTTGCCTTCCACCATGATTGTAACCTTCCTAGGCCTCACCAGAAGCTGAGCAGATGCCAGCTTGTCATGTTTTCTCTACAGCCTGCAGAATCATGAGCCGATTAAACCTATTTGATTTAGAAATTACCTGGTCACAGGTACTTCTTTATAGCAACTCAAGAGTGAACTAGTACATTTACTCAAATTTTTAATCAACTTCCCTTTAAAGTAAAATTTTAAAAAAACAGCTTTTACTTTCACTGATTTTCTCTGTTGTTTTGCAATCTTTATTTTCACTTTAGTTTTTAGTATTTCCTCCCTTCTGCTCGTTATGTTAGTTTACTTTTAACTTTTTCCAGTGTCTTAAAATATAAAGTAGATTATTTTTCCCCCTTTCTTAACTTAGGCATTTATAGCTATACATTTCCTTTCAAGCACTGATACTGCTATATTCCATAAGTTTTTGGTATGACTTAATTTTCATTTATTTCAAAGTATTTTTTTCTCTTTTTATTTCCTTTATTTTTTGAGACAGAATTTTTCTTGTTACCTAGGCTAGGATGCAATGGCGCAATCTGGGTTCGCAGCAACCGCCTCATCCCAGGTTCAAGTGATTCTCCTGTGTAAGCCTCCTGAGTAGCTGGGATTATTGGCATGCACCACCATGCCTGGCTAGCTTTGTATTTAAAGTAGAGATGGGATTTCTCCATGTCGATCAGGCTGATCTTGAACTCCCAACCTCAGGTAATTTGCCTGCCTCATCCTCCCAAAGTGCTGG
This sequence comes from Callithrix jacchus, assembly GCF_049354715.1. NCBI lineage: Eukaryota > Metazoa > Chordata > Mammalia > Primates > Cebidae > Callithrix > Callithrix jacchus. The sequence goes on from NC_133507.1 coordinate 69,027,058, forward strand.
GATTATAGGATTCTCTCTGGTGTCCAGGCTGAAGTGTAGTGATGCAAATATAGCTCACTGCAGCCTTAACATCATGGGCTCAAGCAATTCTCCTCTCATAGCTGGGATCACAGGTACATGTCAATATGCCTGGCTAACTTTAATGTTTTTTATAGAGATGGTGATATGGTTTGGTTCTGTATCCCTACCCAAATCTCATCTTGTAGCTCCCATAATTTTCACATGGTGTGGGAAGGATCCATAAGAAGATAATTGAATCATGGGGGCAGTTTTCCCCATACTGTTCTCATGGTAATGAATAAATCTCAGAAGATCTGATGGTTTTATAAGAAGAAACCCATATTGCTTCTCTTCATTCTCTCTTGCCACTGCAATGTAAGAAGTGCCTTTTGCCTTTTATCATAATTGTGAGGACTCACCAGCCACATGGAACTGTAAGTTCATTAAACCTATTTTTCTTCCTAGTCTCAACTAAGTCTTTCCAGTCTTGAGAACATCTTGAGAGAGATGATTTACAGTATTTGGTGGAACAAATCTCTAAGCAGCAAAGCATTTAAGATGTGACTTCGGTGCTATTAAAGGCATTCAGTTTTAAAAGGGAAACAGAGCATAAAAGTTTAGAAAATTTGCAGCCTAACAATGCAATAGAAAGGAAAATCCCATTTACTGAGGATAAATTCAAGCCAGCTGCAGAAATTTGCATAAGTACTGAGGAGCCAAATGTTAATCACCAAGACAGTGGGGAAAATGTCTCCAGAACATATCAGAGACCTTTGCAGCAGCCCCTCCCATCATAGACCTGGAGGCCTAGGAGGAAATAATGGTTTGGTGGGCTGGGCCCAGGTCTCTCTGCTGTGGGCAGTCTAGGGACTTGGTGCCTTGCGTCCCAGCCACTGCAGCCATGACTAAAAGGGGCCAAGGTATAGCTCATACTGTTGCTTCAGAGGGTGCAAGCTCCAAGCTTTGGTAGCTTCCATGTTATCTTGAGCCTGCAGACACAGAAGTCAGAAATTGAGGTTTAGGAACCTCTGCCTAGATTTCAGAGGATATATGGAAACATCTAAATGTCCAGACAAATGTTTGCTTCAAGGGAAGGGTGCTCATGGAGGTCCTCTGCTAGGGCGGTATGGAAGGAAAATATGGTATGCACACTCCCAGAGTCCCCACTGGGGTGATGCCTGGTGGAGCTGTGAGAAGAGGGTCACTGTTCTTCAGACCCTAGAATGGTAAATACAGCTTGCTCCATGTACCTGGAAAGGGTGCAGACAATGCCAGCCTGTGAAAGCATATGGGAGGCAGGCTGTATCCTGCAAAGCCACAGGGGTGGAGCTGCCCAAGACCATGGGAACCTACCTCTTGAAACAGCATGATCTGGATGAGACATGGAGCTGAAGGAGATCATTTTGGAGATTGAGATCTGACTGCCCTGCTGAATTTTGGAATTGCACGGGGCCTGTAGCCCCTTCATTTTGGCCAATTTCTCCCATTTGGAACAGTTGTATTTACCCAATGCCTGTACCCTCATTGTATCTAGGAAGTAACTAACTTGCTTTTGATTTTCCAGGCTTATAGTCAGAAGGGACTTGCCTTGTCTCAGATGAGACTTTGGACTGTGGACTTTTGAGTTAATGTGGAAATGAGTGAAGACTTTGGGGGACTGTTAGAAAGGCATGATTGGCTTTGAAATGTGGAAGACATGAGATTTGGGAGGGGTCAGGGGCAGAATAATATGGTTTGGCTCTGTGTCTCCACCCAAATCTCATCTTGTAGCTCCCATAATTCCCACATGTTGTAGGACATAATTGAATCATGGGGGTGGTTCCCCCTATACAGTTCTCATGGTAGTAAGTCTCATGAAATCTGACAGTTTAGTAAGGGGCTTCTGCTTTTGCTTCTCTCTCATTCTCTCTTGTCACCACCATGTAAGAAGTCCCTTTTGTCTTCTGCCATGATTGTGAGGCCTCCCCAGCCACATGGAACTGTAAGTCCATCAAACCTATTTTTCTTCCCAGTCTCAGACATGTCTTTATTAGCAGCATGAAAATGGACTAATACAGATGGGGTTTCACAGTGTTGTCTAGACTGGTCTCAAACTCCTGGGCTCTAAGCAATTCTCCTGCCTCAGCCTCCCAATGTGCTGGGAATACAAGTGTGAGCCACCATTCCCAGCTGCATGGCAAAGTATCTTCTAATTTCCCTTTTTGTATCTTCCGTGACTTGTTATTTAAAACCATGTTATTTAATTTTCATATTTGTGCATTTTCCAAATTTGTTATAGATTCCTAATTTTTTTCATTTTGGGATTCATGAAAATAATTTATATTAATCTTTTGTATTATTGAGGTTTTTTTAATGGTTTATGATATGATCAATCCTGAAAACTGTTCCATGTACACTTGAGAAGAATGTATATTCTGCTGCAGTTGGTTAGAATTTTCTATAGATGTATGTAAGTTCTGTCATTCAATATTTCCATTTCCTTGTTGATCTGTGGTCTAGTTGCCTTGTCCAGTATTGAAAGTGGATATTGCAGTCTCCAAATATTATTATTGAGTTATCTGTTTCTCCCTTTACTGCTGTCAGTTTTGGCTTCGTGTATTTGGTATTCTGTTATAAGGTACATACATATATCTAAGTGTTAAATCTTTCTGAAAGACTGAACCATTTACCATTTTAAAATGTCACTCTTTATCTCTAGTAACTTTTTTGTTTTAAAGTCTATTATGTCTGATATTAGTAGAATCACTTTATCTGTTTAGTGGTTGCTGTTTGCATGATTACCTTTTTTCATCTTTTTACTTTCAGTTTGTGTATCTTTGCAACTAAAACATATCTTCTATAGAGAACATGTAGCTGGATCTTTTTTTGTATATAGCATGACAATTTTGCCTTCTAATTCACTCCTTAATCCATTAACATGTAATGTTTTTATTGATGAAATTGGATTTAAGAGTGCCATTTTACTTTACATTTTCTGTGTTTCATGTCCTTTTTATTTTCACTTTATATTAAAAAGGAATATTTGCATTAAGTGAATATTTTCTAAGGTACTGTTTGAATTTATCTTCTCGCTTCAGGCATACCTCAGAAATAATGCATTTTCTGTTCCAGTCTACCACAAGAAAGCAGGTATTGCAATAATTGAAGTAACACAACTTTTTTTGGTTTCCCAGTGCATATAAAAGTTATGTTTATATTATGTTATAGTCTATTAAGTGTATAATAACATTGTCTAAAAAAGTGTACAGAACTTAATTTTAAAATATTACTAAAAAATCCTGATAATTATCTGAGCTCTCAGAGAGTTGAAAGCTCACCAACTTTTGCTGGTGCTGAGTTGTGATCTTTTTGCTGATTCTCATTGTTGATGGCTGCTCACTAATCAAGGTGGTAGTTGCTGAAAATTAGCTGACTGTGTCAATTTTTTGTGACATGAATAGACTCTTCCTTTCATGAAAGATGCTGTTTGACAGCATTTTATCCATAGTAGAACTTCTGTCAAAATTGCAGTCAGTCTTCTCAATCTTTGTCATTGCTTTGTCAACTGAGATTATGTAATATCCTAAATCCTTTGCTGTTATTTCAACAATGTTTACAGCATCTTCACCAAGAGTAGATTCCATCTCAAAACACTACTTTCTTTGATCATCTATAAGAAGGAACTCTTCAGCCATTCAAATTTTATCATGAGATTACAGCAATTCATTCACATCCTCAGGCTAACTTCTAATTCTAGTTCTCTTGTTATTTTTACCACATCTACAGTGACTCCCTCCACTAAAGACTTGAACCTCTCTAAGTCATCCATTAGGGTTGGAATCAACTTCTTCTAAACTGCTGGTAATGTTGATATTTTGACCTCCTCCCATGAATCACAAATGTTCTTAATGGCATTTAGAATGATAAATCTTTTCCAAAGGTTTTCAATTTACTTTGCTCAGATCCATCAGAGTAATTATGATTTATGGCCTCTGTAGCCTTACTAAATGTATTTCTTAAGTAATAACACTTGAAAGTCCAAATGATTCCTTGATTCATGGGCTGCAGAATGAATGCTGTGTTAGCAGGCATGAAAACTACATTAATCTGTACATCTTCATCAAAGTTCTTGGATGACTAGGTGCATTGCCAATGAACAGTTTTATTTTGAAAGGAATCTTTCTTTTCTGAGCAGTAGGTCTCAATAGTGAGCTTAAAATATTCAGTCAGGCTGGGTACAATGGTTCACACCTGTAATCCCAGCACTTTGGGAGGCTGAGGTGGGCACTTTACTTGCGTCCAGGAGTTTGAGACCAGCCTGGGCAACATGGCAAAACCCCATCCCCCTCCCCCCAAAAATGCAAAAATTAGCCAGGCATAGTGGCAGGTATCTGTAGTCCCAGCTACTTGGGAGCCTGAAGTGGGAGTATGACTTATGCACAAGATCCCAGTGAGCTGTGATCACACTATTGCACTGCAGCCTGAGTAGCAGAGCAAGACCCTTTCTCAAAAAAGATAATAATAATTCAGTAAATCATGCTGTAAACAGTTGTGCTGTAATCCAGGCTTTGTTGTTCCACTTACACAGCACAAGCAGAGTACATTCAGCATAATTTTTAAGTGCCTTTCAATTTTCAAAATGGTAAATGAGCATGGGCTTCAACGTAAAGTTGCCAGCTGCATTATCCCCTAACAAGAGATTCAGCCGGTTTCTTTAAACTTTTTTAACTTTTAATTTTCATGGGTACATAAAAGATATATATGTTTATACATTACATATAATATTTTGAGAGTGGCATGCAATGCATAATAATCACATCAGGGTAAATGGGGTATCCATCACCTCAAGCATTTATCCTTCTGCATGATACAAACCAATTATACTCTTAGTTATTTTAAAATGTATAATTAAGTTATTTTTGACTATGGCCACCCTACTGTGCTAACAAATACTAGGTGTTCTTTATCCTTCCTATTTTTTTGTACCCATTAACCCTCTCCACTTACCCCCAAGCCCTTACAAATCCTGAGGGTCAGGCTCAGGATTTTTGAAGCTTCAATTTCAGGCATTGACTTCCTATATAACATCTTCTATATAAAGCTACATCATCTACATTGAAAATTTATTGTTTATTGTAGCCACTCTCATTCAACGATCTTAGCTAGATTTTCTGGATAACTTGCTGCAACTTTACATTAGCACTTGCTGCTTCATCTTGCACTTTTTTTTTTTTTTTTAGATGCAGTTGCTTGGGCTGGAGTGCAATGGTGCAATTTCTGCTCATTGCGACCTCTGCCTCCCAGGTTCAAGTGATTCTCCTGCCTCAGGCTCCCAGGTAGCTGGGATTACAGGTGTGAGCCACCATGCCCAGCTAATTTTTATTTTTAGTAGAGACAGGGTTTTATCATGTTGGCCAGGCTGGTTTCAAACCCCTGACCTCAGTTTATCCAACCCCCTTGGCCTCCCAGTACTGGGATTACAGGCATGAACCACAGCGCCCAGCCACACTTTTATCTTTTGGAGATAATTTCTTTCCTTAAATATCAGGAACCAACCTGTGCCACCTTCAAACTTTCTTGTGTAACTTTCTTACTACTATCAGCCTTCACAGAATTGAAGAGGGTTAAGACCTTATTCTGGGTTAGGTGTTTGCTTAAGAGGATACTGTGGCTGATTTAAACTTCTATCCAGACCACTTAAACTTTTTCCACCTCAGCAAGTAGACTGTTTTGTTTTCTCATCGTTCATGTGTTTGCTGGAGTAGCACTTTTTATTTCTTTCAAGAATTTTTCCTTTGCATTCACAACTTGGCTAACTGGTGCAAGAGGTCTAGCTTTCTGTTTATCTAGGCTTTTGACATAACTTTCTCACTAAGCTTAAACATTTCTAGTTTGTGATTTAAAGTGAGATATATATGCCTTTCTTTCACTTGAATACATAGAGGTCAATGTAGGAATATTAATTGGCCTACTTTCAATAGTGTTGTACCTCAGGGAATAGGGGGCCCTGGGGAAAGAGAGAGAGATGGAGGAATGGCTGGTCAGTGGAACTGTCAGAGCATACACAATATTCGTTGATTAAGTTTGCCTTGTTATATGGGTATGGGTTTGTGGTGCCCCAAAATAATTACAATAGTAATACAAAGATCACAGATCACCATAAAGGTATAATAATAAGAACATTTGAAATATTGGGAGAATTACCAAAATATGTCACAGAAACACAAAGTGAGCACATGCCATTGAAAAATGGTGCCAATAAACTTGCTTGACAGGGTTGCTACAACCTTCCATGTGTAAAAACTCCAGCATCTGCAAAGTGCAATAAAGCCAAGTACAATAAATCAACGTATTTATGTACATATATATTTCTAGTTATTTCCCTACTGATTGCTTTAGAGTGTACCACATGTCTTAATTTATCAGAATCAGCTTCAGATTTATTCTAAATCAATTCCAGTGTGATACAAATATATCTTATCTATATATACACTCTATATAGCTCTATACCTTTTCCCATTTAGTGAAATTGTTGATATCTCTAAGTGTTACAAACCTCAGAATACATTGTTATAATCATTTATAAAATATCACATCTTTTTAAAAAGCCAAAAGGAAGAAAATTTTATATTTATAGGTTTTTAAAAATATTAATACTCTCATTTATCATTTCTGAGTTACCATCTAGAATAATTTCCTTAGCCCAATACTGCTTTGCTTTGAGTCACCCCCTATTACTAGCAAGTATATTACATTTTTGTATGTATGGACCCAATAATTCAATATACATGTGGTTTTATATAATTTCTTTATAAATCAGTTAAGAAAGGATAAATAACATTTATACTGTCTTTTACAATGACAAAATTACTTTTACTAGTGCTCTATTAATGTGAATTCAAATATGGGATCAACTGTTTTGAGCCTGAAGAATTTCTTTTAGTATTTCATGTGAGATGGGTAAGATTTCAACACATTATTTCAGTTTGATTTATCTACAAATTTTATCTTTATTTTTGAGAGAGCTTTGCTAATATAGGGTTCTTGGCTGACAGTTTTTTTCTTTGAGCACTCAGAATATGTTTGTGTTGAAAAGCTAGCTGTTAATCTTTTAGAGGTTCCCTTTTAAGTGATGAATCATTTTTCTCATGCAACTTACAATATTTCATTTTTCTCTTTGATCTTCAGCAGTTTTGCTATGTTTTATCTATCTATTGACCTCTTTGTGTTTACCTTGCCTGGTGCTTTGAACTTCCTGGAGGAATTGGTTATTTTTTAATACACTTGGGAAGTTTTCAGCTAATAGTTCTTTGAGTATTTTTATGCTCCCTTTGCATGTCTCTTTTTCTGTCTGGTGCTCACATTATATGTAAGTTGGTGCATTTAATAGTGGCCCACATTCCTTTGAGACTGTTCATTTCTCTTCATACTTTTTACTACTTGTTCCTTGAATTACATAATTTCAATCAATATATCTTCAGATTTACTAATTCTTTTTTGTCAGTTCAAATCTACTTTTGTTCTCCTTTAGTGAATTTTTAATTTTAGTTACTGTACTTGTGATGCAACATTGTCATACTTCTCTTCACTTATTTTTTAAAAATTAATTACATTTATGAGATACATGATATTTTGATATGTGTGGAATATTTAAATCAAGCTAATTAACATATCATCATCACATTTTTTTTGGTGATGAGAACTTTAAAAATTTACTCTTAGCAATTTTGAAATATACAATTGCTATGGTTTGAACATGTCCCTTCCAAAATTCAGTTGTTGAAATTTAATGGCCAAATGTGATGGTACTAACAGATGAAGAATTTAAGAGGTAGTAGGTCGTGAGGGCTTCTGCCTCATAAATGGGACTAAGGCCCTTGTATAGAAGACTTTATATAGCATTTCACCTTCTGCCATATGAGAACACAGTGTTCCTCCCCTCCAGAGGATGCCACAGCAAGGCACCTTCTTGGAAGCAGGGAGTAGGACTTCACCAGACAACAAACTTGTCAGTACCTTGATCTTGAACTCCCAGTCTCCAGAACAGTGAGAAAGAAATTTTTGTTGTTTTAAACTACCCAGTCTCAGACATTTTGTTACAGCAGCACACACTAAGGCAACAACACATTATTATTAACTATGATCACCATGTTGTGTGATAGATCCAAAAAACCATTTGTCTCCTGTTTTATTGAAGCTTTTCGTTCTTTGACCAACATATGACCATCCTCCCCTACCTCTCCAGTCTCTGGTAACCACCATTCTAGTCTCTATGATTTCAGTTTTTATTATCTAAAAGATTCTACATGTAAGTGAGATCACATACTAGACACTTCACCTTTCTGTGCCTGCCTTATTTCACTTAACATAATGTTCTTCGGGTTCATCCATTTGTTGTAAAGGAAAAAAAATTCTTTTTAAAAAACTGAATATTTCTTTGTATACATATAGGACATTTTCTTTACTCATTCACCTGTTGATAGAAACTTAGGTTGATTCTGTATCTTGGCTATAGTGAAGAGTGATGCAATAAACATGAGAATACGGCCATCTCTTTCATATACTGAGTACAATTCCTTTAGATGTATATCCAGAAATTGAATTACTTGATCATAAGGTAGGTCTATTTTTAATTTTTTGAAGAACCTCAATACTGTTTTCCATAAACACTGTACTGATTTACAGTCCCATCAGGATTATCCAAGTGTTTCCTTTCCTCCATATTCTCGTTAACACTGGTAACTTTCATCTTTTTGATAATAGCCATTCTAACAGATGTGAGGTGATATCCCATTGCTATTTTAATTTGCATTTTCCTGATGAATAGTGATGCTGAGCACTTTTTCATATACCCATTGGCCATTTGTATGCCCTCTTTTGTGAAATGTCTCCTCAGGTCCTTTGCCTACTTTTTATTGGGTTATTTGCTTTCCTGCTATTGAGTTGTTCAAGTTCCCTATATATTTTGGATATTCACCCTTTATCAGATGTATGCTTTGCCAAGTATTTTCTACCAATTCAAAGGTTGTTTCTTTACGTCTCTAATCATGGTTTTTTGTTTTTTTCAGAAAACATACTTATTACTTTGAAGGTATTGTCTGTTAAATCTGACGTGATCATTCTCACAGGCAGTTTCTGTTGCTTTTCATTTTGTTGTTTTTCTAATGTATGGGTTACATTTTTGTTTTTATTCCTCTCTCTCTCTCTCTCTCTCTCTCTCTCTCTCTCTCTCTCTGTGTGTGTGTGTGTGTGTGTGTGTGTGTGTGTGTGTATGTGTTTGATTGTCAAAAATTAGACATTTTAGGTAATATAGCAGCTTGGGGTACTGGTCACATCCTTCTGGGACTCGTTATTGTAATGTTTTTTAAATGTCTTTAGTGACTTACTGGATTATTGTAGTAAATTATATTCCTCCTCCCACTAAGTGTAAAGCCTTTAATGTTGCAGGGGCTGCAGGCTTGGGTATGCCTAGAGTCATCCTTGGATGACAGTGGCTTTGGCAGGACTCTCTTTGACTATCTCTTTCCCTGACTGCCCCCTCCATAACCACCACCACCACCACCACCACCACCACCAAACACATTTTAAGCTCCTCCACTGATTGATCTATTATTATTTTTTAATTCCCTGGGGATTTAACAATTTGATCCACGACTAAAAAACCAAATTTGGCCTTCTTTAAAAAGATTATTCTTGAAGTCAATGTTTGACATTTGTTCTGACTCCAGCAGGCTTCTCCTAGCTGTCCCCAGTTCTTTCAGTCACAAACTAGCTGGCCTATAATTTAACCTATATATGTCTAATAATTCTACTAATATCATAGTTCGCTTTCACCACACCCTCCACTGTTTTTGAAAAAGACCTACGCTTGAACTTCTCCAAACTCTTGAAAATAAAGTGAGTTTCTTCTGAAACAAATAGTAACTATCCCTTTTAAGGCCACTTTTCCTTAACGAAACATTTCTGAAACTCAGCTGTGGCACTGAGGGTAGGGAAATAGCATGCTTCTCTCTGAATGACACTCTTGCTTTAGCTGCTGAGAGCTCAGTGGGGGTAGGGAGTAACCTCAGGTGTTTTCAGCTTGCCTCTCCTTGTACACAATCACCACTTTATGAGCTAGGACTAGGGTAAGTAAGATTCCAATATTCTCAGCAGCATCATGGCCAAGGAAGAGCCTCTATTCCATGAGTGAGTGCTGGGTTAAAGAAGGGAGCCCCCACCTTTCACCACATTTCTCCTAAATTTAGTTTTGACAGCAAGCAGCTGGGGCAGAATGAGAAATGTTGATGTCCTGCCCCTCTGGGGAGAAAGCCCTCTGCATGAGAGCTGAGGAGAGAGAAAGCACCGTATTCATGGCTGCACCTGTCCGGTTTTAAGTTTCCATCTTGCTGAGTTAGAAGGTAAAAGATAGGAATTGGATGTTGTTTCAGATATCACAGATTCATGCTGTTCTTGCTGAATTATAATAGATTTTCTTAAATAAATTTATTTGCTGTATGTCCTTAAGACCACTTAAATGGTTACAGTTTTAATGTATAATTTCCCCCACTTTCTCTGGAAAATAGATTCACTGAGCTCCTCACATTGCCATGCCCAAGATTTCTTCTCCTTCTTAAATTTTCAAAGTGATGTTTCCCCCAAAGCTTGACTTAGAAAAATACCACTATGTTAAATATGTGAAGTATATTAGGATGATATTTTTGCTTACTTCATAAAAAAGCAAACATGAAAACACTTCATGCTAACAAGAAGTTAACTACTTAAAATGTTGGTATCTTGGTTGACTAGTTGTATTGACTCAATAGTCATGACTTCTTTACAAAGCCAGCTGATGGGGGATGAAAGAATAACATTATGTATGATAAATTAACTTTTTTACATGCTTGTGTCATAAATTTAATTCTACTTACAAGGAAATCATCTATTACCACTTTGTTATGGTAACCATAATTGGATCATCCCTGCTATACCTCCCCTTATACAAATCTAAGGGAAGATAGTAAAATAAATCTCTTTCTACTTTTCTTGATCTTTATCTGCTAGTACATATATAATGAAAAATATTTTTAAAAATTTATATACATCATTGGGATATCTTACAGAAAAATCACTCCAATTATTAACAGACTTCTATCACTTGACCTTTCCTTTCTCCTCATCCTTAAATGCAATGCTTTTCCATTGCATAAATGACACTGCAGTTCAGGTGTGCTACTTACATTTTAGCATAACCTTTCTGCTATTTCTAAGAGTATTGTTTCAAAGCATGAAATTTAACTGATAATGTTCACAAACTGTTTAATAATGAGTTACAGAAACTTCAAAGCATGGAAAATTTGTTGTAACAATATGGCCTAAGTGAGCAATCAGGACATTTGCCGTCCACCTGTCAAGGTGATAATACGCTCAACCCCTAATTATCTAAGCATTTAGATTTGATGTCACATCAAATTTTGGATGGCATTTTCCAGGGCATTTTTGCTTCATCCCCTCTTGCCCTAGATTCAAGAAATGTAAGTGAATTTTAATAATAATCTTTAAAACATAAAATGGTAAGGGAGTATTTGCTCTCTTATTCCTGAAATAAGTCACATAATATATTGCACAAGCATATAGAACCAAGTTTTGGACTAGCCCTATCATTTAAAAACTACATTGCTATACCTATTATTAATCAGGGTAATTGAGAGTTTATGGGTGTCAGTACAATGTAAAAAGGGGGTTGGTATAATATTTGGACAACATAAAGATGTTTTTAACAATCCACAAATTAAGATTTATAAAGAGTTATTGGCTATTGTTGTAGAGTTCCTTATATACCCAACTACTTTGGGATATCAAACTAAAACATATCAAAGAGACATGGAGAACTGAAGTCTATAATTACACATGGCTCAATTAACTTTTTAAAGTAGCATTAAGAATATTCTTAGGAGAGTTGTGCTACATTAAAGGGTGATGTTTACTTATTTCTACCAAAAGATTTTCCTAATTGTTAACTTTTATACCAAATAACCTCTATTATTTTAAATCGCAGACTACATAAATGCAGTCTCCATGCCATCTATATCTTTTTCTAACCAATGTCATATCCAACAATATTGCACATAATTGTAAAAAAAAGTTTAATTACTTATTTTCTATTTAAAATTTTTTTAATTTGTTAAAATTAAGAAATAATTTATCTACACGGGGTAAAATGCACAAATGTTAAGTATGTGATTCAGTAAGTTTTGATAAATGTTTATATCTATGTAAATATTACTGCAATCAAAACATAGAACATTTTTATTAACATAAAATGTGTTCTCATACTCTCTTCCTGTCAATCATCACTATTCAAAGGAAATCAGTGTTTTGATTTTTACCAGCATACATTAATTTTTACTTTTCTAGAACTTCATATAAGCAGAGCTATTTATGTTTTCCTTTCTGTCTGGCTTCTTTTGTTCATCACAGTTTTGAGATTCATCCAGTGTGTGTATCAGAAACTTTTCTTCCATTTTTATTGCAGAATAGTATTCTACTGTATGAATGTATTACAATTGGTTTGTCCTTTCTCATGTTGCCGTGTGTCTTAATCTGTTCAGGCTGCCATAACAAAATACCACAGGCTGGGTAATTTATAAACAACAGAAATTTACTGCTCCCAGTTTTGAAAGCTGGGGTGTCCAAGATCAAGGCACCTGCAGATTCGGTGTCTGGTGATAATTGCTCTCTACTTCAAAGATGACACTTACTCACTCAGTCCTCACACGGCAGAATGAGGCAGAAAACTTCCTTAAGTGTCTCTGATAAGGGTACTAATCCCATTAATAAGAGCAGCACCATCATGACCTAATGAACTTCTTAAAGCCCCACTTCTTGACACCACCACAATGGGGGTTAGGTTTCAACATAAATTTTGAAGGGACACAAACATTCAGATTATAACAACATGTACATAAGATGTGTACAGGTTTGGCTCTTACTAGTAAAGCTTTTTTTGTGGATACGTATGTTTTCATTTCTTTTCTTTTCTTTTCTTTTTATTTTTTTTTTTAAGACAAAGTCTTGCTTTGTCACCCAGGCTAGAGTGCAACAGCACAATCTGGGCTCAGTGGAACCTCTGCCTCCCAGGTTCAAGCAATTCTCCTGCCTCAGCTTCCCAAGTAGCTGGAACTACAGGCATGTGCCACCAAGCCCATCTAATCTTTTGTGTTTTTAGTAGAGACGGCGTTTCACCAGGTTAGACAGGATAATCTCTATCTCCTGACCTCATGATCTGTCCTTCTCAGCCTTCCAAAGTGCTGGGATTACAGGCATGAGCCACTACACCCAGCCTGTTTTTATTCTTGTAACTAAATACTTAGAATTGGTATTAGAATTAGAATAGAATTCCTAATATATGAAGGTTTATTCAAACATACTGCCGGTTTTTCAACATGGTTGTACCATTTTGCATTCTCACCAGTGGTACCTGAGAGTTCCTATTGCTCCATATGTTTGCTAGTCTTTTTAATTTTAAAGCAAAGTAAAAGCTCACTGTGGTTTTAATTTATATTTCCCTGAAATAAAAGATATTGAGCACCTTTTCAGATGCCATTTGTATATTTTCTTTTGAAAAAGGTACTTTTAAGACTTTTGCCTGTTTTCAATAATGTGTTTTTCTGTTTATTATTGCCTTGTTAAGAGTTCTTTATATATTCAAGATCTATACATTTTGGATATAAGCCCTTTGGTAGATACCTATGTTCCTACAATATTCTTCCATCTTTGGCTTCCCTTGTCATTTTCACAGTGAATCTTTTGATGAGCAGAGGTATTTAATTTTTACTGAGTCTAGCTTATCAAATTGTTTTCCTTTACAGTTAGTGCCATTTGTGTCCTAATACATCTTTGCCTACCCCACAGAGACATGACATTTTTTATTTTTTCTAGAAACTTATGGTTTTAGTGTTTACCTTTAGGTTTATAATCACACTAATTTTTGTTTATCTTATTGGGTCATTTGACTCTGAAATGGAGATTTCCATGAAAGAGACTTACTGACATACACACACTTCAGCACCCTCTCTGATCTACCCCTTGCATAGCTTGGATCCATATATTTTATATAATAGGGAATAGCATTTGTAAACCTTCAGATATTGGTGCTGCTGAGGAAGGCAGACAGGAAAGGCAAACCTAGGAAAATCAACTTGCTACTAAGTGGCTGATCTTCTCAAGGAATAGTGTCATGTTAGGAGCTCAGTGTTGGTTTCTGTAGTTCCAAGTTGGATATTCTCTAGTGGCAGTAGCTAGATTGGCCATGGTAAGATACAAAGATCTTCAGATTTTGTGCTTACTCCTATAAGTCTATCCACATGCCTCTTCCCCAGACTTCCTTTCCCCAGTCTTATAATACTTCTCATTTCAAGCAACTGACCAACCAAACAAGCCATTCATGTAATTTCATGTATATTACTACACTGAGCTGCATCTCCTTCCTCACAAAATGAATAATGAAGTTCAGCACACAAGCTTTGCCCATTGGCAAGATTTCCCCTCATTGCTGTCTTTGCTGCACTTTGAATGGGGCTATAGTTGAGCTGTTGTTGATTTGTGGCCTGAATCTATACAACAAACTGATCTATCTGTGAACTGTGCTTGACATTTTTCCTCCTCTATCAGTTGGTCATAAGGAATTTTCAAAAAGCTACAGGTATGAGCAGAGAGTGAAATGATGATATGACATTACCATCTGTGCCACTTTTGCTGTGCAGCTAACATGTGTCCTCTGATCCTAGTTGTGCCCAACCTTACTGTAGGAATACAATGGATTACTGTCAGATCTGCTTAATCTGATGAGGTTGAGGTTCTGACAGAACACAGCTCAGCTTTGTAGTTACTTGATATCTCATGATTAGATATTCTATCTTGACTTGACCTCAATAACATGCCAGGACTTCTTTTTCTAGTGGAATAAATTACCCATTATAGATAACATAGCTTTGCTCCAGACACATAAATGTCTATGTTGTGATTCTCATCTGGGGTCTTGGTATAAGCTCCTCATGATGTGTTTTTCACTATTACAGATAACTCTAGTACATATAAAGTTTTTTGCACTGCAGTCTGAAGCTGCTCCAGAAATCTTTTTTCTGTGAGCCGCTCTGAAAACTGCTGATCTTCGAAGTCACCTGGTAGTTGAGTTGGAGGAACATTCCAAAGCATGGTATGTACTGTAGTCAGAAAATCTAAAAATTCTAATAGGTGCTATGCTTTCTTTTTCAGTGGTGGTAGGAATAAGATATAATTTGTTCTTTTCTTTAGAAAAGAATGCTACTGTATGGCACAAACTATACAAACCCTAAAAATGTCACTGATGTGGTAGTCATTTCAATCCCTATGGTGTTTATAGCCAATCCTCTGCAGAACATGGGATTACCAAGGTTTCTGATACACTTTCCACTTTTTGCCCATCTGATCTGATTCACATGATATTATCCAGATAGTAGACTGGGTGATATTCTGCAAAAAGTCCAGATGGTGCAGATACTTTGGTACTATCATATGACAGATGGCAGGAGAGTAAATAGAGCCCCAGAGTAATACCATAAGGAACACTGTTGTCCACCCCATATGAATGCCAGGTTTTTCTGGTTCTCTTTCTGATAGGAATGGGAAAAAACGCATTTGCCATATAAATGGTCCCATACAATATGCTCGAGTCTGTCTCAGTCTTCTCTAGAAAATAGCCTTCATTTGGTATGTTAGCTGAAATTGAGGCCATTAAGTTTATTTAGCCCCCTGTCATCCTCCAGGATCTCTCTGATTCATTTAGGGACCATATATGTAAACTGAATGGTGGAATAATGGGTGCCATTTTATGCCCCTGAATTCCTAGGTCTTTAATGTGGTACTGATCTCTGCCATTACCCATGGGATAGAATACTGTTTTTTAATTTAGTATCTTGTCTAAGTGGAAGATTCAGTAGTTTCTACTTGACCTCCTACATAATAAAGCTTCTTCTCAATAGGCCAAGAAACCAATATGGGGGTCCAGTTAACCGATGTGGGAGTTGAGTAAAATATCTTCTTTTCAATTATACAGTTGGAGGTTGAGGCCCATTGATCCAGGAGATCCACTGTGAGCCAGACCTGGATCAAGCCATTTATTTATCCTTACCCTCAAATGCTCTCATTCTAGCAGGACCATAAAGATCCTTTGAGTCCCAGATTTCATTGTTAACTTAGACTGTTTCTCATAACCCTGAAAACATCAAAAATGTGTAATTATTTCTTTTTTCAGAGACAGGGTTGCTGTTTCTCAGGCTGTAGTACAGTGGTATGATGGTAGCTTACTGTAAGACTCTATTGATACACCCACCTCACCCTCCCAAGTAGCTAGGACTACAGATGTGCACCACCTTGCTCAGCTATTTTTTTTTTTTTTTTAATTTCTGTAGAGACAGAATCTCACTATGTTGCCCAGGTTGGTCTTGAATTCCAGACCTCAAGTGGCCCTCTCACCTCAGCCTCCCAAAGTGTTAGGATTGCAGTCATGAGCCACCATACCCAGCTAATTTTTTTTCCTTAATGTTTAGTCATCTAAGTAATGGTTAAAATGTTTCTTTGAGGAAGGACTAGGGAAATCATTATGTCATCCCTTGTTTTGATGTTGCTATATCCTTCCTTTTAGAGACATAGCCTGTCCTTTAGCCAATAGATTCTGGATCTAAAACTGGCTCGTTTCAGGAAAGGAATTGTAATTTTAAAAACTGGAACAGCTGACTTAACCTCCTGATCATCCAAATTTCTCCTTTAGAACTTCCTGTAGAGATATAAATGTTGTATATCTATACCGTCCAATATGAACCACTAACCACATGTGATTATTGAGCACTTGAAATGTGGCTAGTAAAAACTAGTTTTTAAGTTTTATTTAACTGATTAAAATTTAAATGTGAATATCCACATGTGGCTAGTGGCTACTGTATTGATAAGGAAGGTATAGATTTGAGCAGTATTCTTACTGACTAGCTACCTTACCACTGGGGTGCCACATTCATTGCCATAACTCTTTCATTACTAGAAGTATGCCACCTTGTTTCTGAAGGTCAAGTGTAACTTTGTCTTTATTACTTTTATTACTGTATTTATTATTATCCTATCTTCCCTGTTGATATCAAGGAGACTAGGTCTATAACATCATCTTCTACAATTGGCTGGCCCTGGCCAACATAGAGCAGCTACCACACTGAACTCCCCAATGATGCCAGTGCCTCTTGCAGTAAACAGTGTCTTCCAGGTCTTCCTACCCAGCAATCAGCCGGTAACTTCATGACCTGAAAAATCATATCCACGCTAATATGCCTACTTCTCTACACCTTGTGAGTCTTTCTCATAATGTGTCAAGGTTGTCTAGCACTTCTACATTACTTCATGTATAACATCACTTTTTTTTAAAGCTTCCAAGAGCCAACCTATAATATTAACACTGTTTCCCAGGATTCTTGCCAAGATGCCAGCTACTGTATCATGAAGCAGTGCTGCCATATTAAAAAATTATTGTAAAACTTTACATCCTGTTATCCTGTCTCCCTTGATCTAGCATCTTCATGATGCAGTAGTTACTGTATATACTCTTCTAATTCTTGCTGGTGGGTGTTGGCTAGATGTGCAGTCCTCTCAGTATATCATCTCCTTCCTCTCTTAGCAGAATCACCACTTTCTCAGTCTGGTTATGTTGTGACTCATCCTAGGACTTGCACATTCACACCATCTAGTCAATATATGGAAGTTGATCTCTAAGCAGGGTTATAAGCTTGGGTGTAAATCACTCTTTAACTGAATATAATTTCTGGGAAAAAAGAAAGTCAGCTGTAAACCATCAATAGGAAACTATATCTCCTCCAACTTTTATTTTAGGTTCAGCAGGTACATGTGCGGGTTTGTTACATGGGTAAATTGTGTGTTATTTGGTGTACAAATTATTTTATCAATCAGATAGTAAGTATAGTAGCCAACAGGAGCTTTTCACTCCTCACCCTCCTCCCACCTCTCCATCCTCAAGTAGCCCTTGGTGTCTGTTGCTCCCTTCTTTGTGTTCATGTGTACTCAATGTTTAGCTCCCAGTTATAAGTGAGGACATGGTATTTTGTTTTCTGTTCCTCCATTAATTCTCTTAGAATAGCCTCCAGCTCCATTCATATTGCTGCAAAGGACATAATTTTGTCATTTTGTAGCTGCATGGTATTCTAGTATTCTACAGTGTATATGTACTATATTTTCTTTATCTTGTCTACCAGTGATGAGCATCGAGATTGATTCCATGTCTTTCCTATTGTGAATAGTGCTGTGATGAACATATGCACACGTGTCTCTATGGTAGAATGCTTTATATTCCTTTGGGTATGTACCCATTTCTGAGATTGGTGCGTCAAATGGCAGTTCTATTTTCAGTTCTTTCAGAAATCTCCAAACTGCTGTTCACAGTGGCTGAACTAACTTAAATTCCCACCAGCAGTATATAAGCATTTATTTTTCTCTGCAACTTCTCTAGCATCCATTATTTTTGACTTTTTAATAATAGCCATTCTAACTGGTTTGAGATGGTATCTCATTATGGTTTTGGTTTACATTTCTCTAATGATTAGTGATATTTAGCATTTTTTCATATGCTTGTTGGCCTTGTATATGTTTTCTTTTAAAAAGTGTTCATGTCTTTTGCTCATTTTTTAACAGGGTTGTTTGGTTTTTTCTTATTGCTTTTTTTTTAAGTTCCTTATAGATTCTCAGTATTAGTTCTTTATTGGATGCATAGTTTTCAAATATGTCTCTCATTCAGTAGATTGTCTATTTATTCTGTTGATGGTTGCTTTTGTTATGCAAAAGCTCTTTAGTCTAAATAGGCCTCACTGGCTAATTTTTGTTTTTGTTGCAATTCCTTTTGGAGTCTTCAGAAATTTTTACCAGAGTTGATGTCTAGAATGGTATTTCCTAGCTTTTCTTCTAAGATATTTACAGGTTTAGGATTTACATCTATCTTGAGTTGATTTTTGTATACAGTGAAAGCAAGGTATTTACTTTCAATCTTTTGCATGTGGCTAGTTATCCCAGCACCATTTATTGAACATGAAGTTTTCCCCCCATTGCTTGCTATGGTACACTTTGTTGAAGTTGGTTGTAGGATTACAGTTTATTTCTGGGTTCTGTAACTTGTTTCATTTGTCTATATGTGTGTTTTTGTGCCAGTACCATGCTGTTTTGATAACTGTAGACTTGTAGTATAGTTTGAAGGCAGGCAGTGTGATGCCCCTAGCTTTGTTCTTTTTGCTTCTGATTGCTTTGGCTATTGCGGATTTTTCTTGGTTCCATTTGAATTTTAGAATTGTGTTTTCAACATCTGTGAAAAATGTTATTGGTAGTTTGACAGGAACAGCATTGAGTCTGTAAATTGCTTTGGGCAGTATGGTCATTTTAACAATATTGATTCTTCATATCTATGAGCATGGAATGTCTTTCCATTTGTTTGTGTCATCTCTGAATTCTTTCAGTAGTGTTTTATAATTCTTATTGCAGAGATCCTTCACCTCTCTAATTAACTGTATTCCTGGGTATTTTTTTATGGCTATTGTTAATGGAATTGCGTTTTTGATTTGGCTTTCAGCTTGGATGTTATTAGTTTATAGGAATGCTAGTGATTTTTGTATGTTGCTTTTGTGTTCTGAAACTCTACTGAAGTTGTTTATCCAAGCTAGAAGCTCTTAAGCAGAGACTGTGGAGTTTTCTAGGTGTAGAATTATGTCCTCTGTACAGAGAGATATTTTGACTTCCTCTCTTCCTATTTGAATGCCTTTTCTTTCTTTCTTTTCCTTGATTGCTCTGACTAAGATTTTCAGAACGATGTTTACTAGTAGTGGTGAGAGTGGAGATCCTTGCATTGTTCTGGTTCTCAAGGGGTTTTTTCAGTTTTCTCCCATTCAGTATGATGTTGGCTCTGGGTTTCTCATAAATGGCTCTTACTGTTTTGAGGTGTGTTCCTTCAATTCCTAGTTTGTTGAAGTTTTAGCATGAAGAGATGTTTAATTTGATTGAAAAGTTTTTCTGTGTCTATTGAGATGATCATGTGGTTTTTATTTTTAGTTTTGTTTATGTGATGAATCACATTTACTTATTTGCATATGTTGAATCAACCTTGCATCTCAGAAATAAAGCCTACTTAATCATGGTGGCTTAGATTTTTGATGAATTTGGTTTCCTGGTATTTTATGGAGGATTTTTGTTTCTATGTTCATCAGGGATATTGTCTTGAAGTCTTTTTCTGTAGTCTCTCTGCTAGGTTTTGGTATCAGGATAAGTTAGAGAGGAGTCCCTTCTCCTTGATGTTTTGGAATGGTTATGGTAGGATTGATACCAGCTCTTCTTTTTATGTCTGTTAGAATTTGGTTGTGAATGTCTGTTCCAGGGATTTTTTTGGTTGTTGGTGGTAGGCTTTTAAAATTACTGATTCAATCTCAGAAGTCATTATTGGTCTGTTTGGGGTTTCTGTTTCTTCCTCGTTCAATCTTGGGAGGTTGTTATTTCCAGAAATGTATACATTTCTTCTAGGTTTTCTACGTTGTGTGCATATTGGTGTGAATCTGGTGAGCACCCAGATTCATAAAAACAAGTTCTTAGAGACAAAGTGACATAGAAAAATCACAAATTAATAGTGGGAGATTTAAGCAACCTATTGGCAGTATTAGATCATTCAGGCAGAAAACTAACAAAGATATTCAGGACCTAAACTCAACACTTGAACAAATAGAGAGAAAAGATGTCTACAGAATACTCCACCCAATAGCAACAACAGAATATGCATACTCCTTATCTGCACATGGCATATACTCTAAAATAAACCACATACTTAGCCAGAAAGCAATTTTTTAAAAATTCAAAAAGATCAAAATCATACCAATTATACTCTCAAACTACAGCACAATGAAAATAGAAATTAACACCAAGAATATCTCTCAGAACCATGCAATTCCATAGAAATTAAATAATCTACTCTTGAATGACTTTTGATTAAACAAGGAAATTAAGGCAGAAATCAAGAAATTCTTGATTGGAATTTATTTTCTTTGATGATGCTACCTATAGCCCCTCCCCACCCCAATCTTTTCTAGCTTGTAGGGTTTCAGCTGAAAGTCCACTGTTAGCCTGATGGGTTAACTTTTTGTAGGTGACATGCTTCTTCTCTTTAGTTGTCTTTAATATTTTTTCTTTCATGTTGACCTTGGGGAATCAGGTGACTATGTGTCTTGTGAATGGTTGTCTTGTATTTCACAGGGGTTCTCTGAATTTCTTGAATTTGTATGTTGACCTCTCCAGCAAGTTTGGAATTTTTTCATGGACAATATCCTCAAATATGTTTTCCAAGTTGCTTGCTTTCTCTCCCTTTCTTTTAGGGATGCCAATGAGTCATAGGCTTGGCCTCTTTATTAGAAATAATCCCATATTTCTTGTAGGCTTTGTTTATAATTTTAAGTTTTTTCTCTAGTTTTGTGTGATTGAGTTGATTTAAAGAACCAGATTTTGAGCTGAGATTCTTTTCTCAGTTTGGTGTATTCTGCCGTTAATATTTCTGATTGTATTCTGAAATTCTTGGAGTTTTTCAACTCCATCAGATCAGTTTATTTCCTTCTTAAAAGGACCATTTCATCTTTCAATTCTTGGTTTTACTGGATTCCTCAGATTCCTTGGATTGAGTTTCAGCTATCTTCTGAATCTCAATGATCTTAGTTGCTGTCCGAATTGTGAATTTTATGTCTGTCATTTTGCTATCATTAAAAACCATTGCTGGAGAGTGAATATGGTCATTTGGAAGAAAGGAGACATTCTTGGTCTTTAGAGTTGCCAGCATTCTTATGCTGGCTTTTGTGGGGGGGGGGGAAGGTGGGCAGATGATGTTCCTTCAATCTTTGATGTTGTTATCCTTTGGTTGGGGCTTTTTGCTTTTACATTTTTTGATGATCTTAAGGATTTGAATAAGGAATGAGTTGAGTCAACTGGCTTCATTTCTGCATGATTTCAGGAGGCCAAGACTCAGCTCAGCCTTCCGGGCTACGTGCTGTTACCTTGGGAAGCTGGGACCAGGTCCACAGCTTTGTTCTCTGGCCCCTTGAGGTTTAAGCACCTGCTGCACTACAGGGGCTGAGGTGTTCCTGGTCCACTGGGAACACTCCAATGGAGGGTTCCAGCAAAAGCACTTCAATGAGGCAGTGGCAGTAGGTTCCACACATGTACATCAATGGTAGCAGGGTAGTGGGGTCTGTGTGTGCACATGTGCCAGCAGCAGTGGGGCAGTGGGGTCCACATATCTGTGCTGGCAAAGTGGTGGAGGGAGATTATGCGTGAGTGGGCACCTGTCAAGTAGTTGGGGGTGTCTGCTGATAGGTACAGCTTTATAACTATATGTTATAAAGCTCTCTGACAGGAAGGGTCTGCCAGCAAAAGAGCTATGGTGGTGGCTGCTGGGAAGCACCTTGGTTGGGAATCTGAGGCTGTGCTGCAAGTGGGTATGGCCAAGTAGTGACCCTGGGAGAGATCAGCAGACAAAGGTTTACTAAGATCAAGTTGTTCCCATCTCATGAGCAAGATAGCCATGTTCTGTCCATGTATAACAGTCAACAAAGGCCAAAGCCACCTAGAGGAGCATGGGGAGCCTTGCGCATGAACATCCCTGGCCATGCTCTGCTGTAGTCATTCCTGTACCAAACCCTATGGGCTCCATACAAGATGGATTCTTGACCCTGCCAACTCCCTCCAGGCAGTTTTTTTTCCAGCTCAAGTGTCCATGTGGGCAGTGGGGTCTCCTGCAGCTTGGATTCCAGAGGTCCATGAAGAGTAGGCCACTTCATGCCTATTAAACTCATCCCTTTTCCAGAAGCCACTTGGGGCTAGGAACAAGTCCTGGTTGCTCGGCAATCCCATGCAGGGTTCCAGGCTTCCTACTTCAGCCCAGGCTCTGTGACCTCCCTCTGTTCACTCTCATACTTTCCTTCTGAAGATCTGCTCAGAATGTCCCAATCTTCATGATAGTCTAATCTGTCAGTGGGAGAAGCTCTTTCTGGCTGCATCTAGTCAGCCACCTTGGCTCTAAACCCTCTGTAACAAATTTACTTGGTTTTGATATCAATATTATGCTGAGCTCCCAGAACAAGTTGGCGAGTTTTCCTCCACCTCAATTTTCTGAAAAAGCTTGGTCAGATTTATTAAATTAGTAGTTTGCAAACATTTTTGCTTCAACCTCTTTAAATTTTTAAAAATTATTTGGGCTTCTGTGCGTTCTCATTGTTCAACGCCTACTTGTGAGTGAGAACATGTGGTGTTTGCTTTTCTGTTCTTGTGTTAGTTTACTGAGAATGATGGTTTCTAGCTTCATCCATGTCATCAATAAGAACACATGGACACAGGGAGGGGAACATCAAACTGGTGCCTGTCAGGGGGTGGGGAACTAGGAGAGGAATAACTTTAGGAGAAATACCTAATATAGATGACGGGTTGATGGGTGCAGCATATTACCATGGTATGTGTATACCTATGTAACATACCTGCACATTCTACACATATACCCCAGAACTTAAAAAAAATTATTTAGGCTTCCAAAGGGCTTTTGTTTATATAGGTTATGTTTATGTATATATTAAAAACAAAAACAGAAAAAATTTAAAGTTGATTTATTTAAAATAGTTAATTATTACAGGATATGTTAACATAACATATATTTATGAAATAAGTACATTTTTCAAAACAATTTGTGAGGAGAGGCATAGTTTCACATTTTTATCAATTTGTTTAATGCATAGCTTCAAAGAAGATAGCTATACTACATCTGCTTTCAAATTTAATCTATGGCAATATTATAAATTATGTAGCCAATGAAAAACTTTACTTATGAAATAATAAAAGTACAAAAGGCATAATTTTGATGTTTCACGTCCCTGGAAGTGTCTTAAGTATTGTAGTTTCACAATTGCTGTTAAAGGATTTTAGAATTCATCAGTGAAATACCTGGGTCTGGATTTTCTTTGTGAGAAAGTTTGACAACAAATTCGTTCCTTTAATAGATATGACACTATTTTACATTATCCTTTCTTTGTGTCCATTTTTGTAAGTTATGTTAAAGGAATTTGTTCATTTGCTTAAGTTGTGAAATACATTAGCATAAAGTTGTTTATAACACTCACTGCTTGTTCCTATTTTATTTATTTTTTGAGACTGAGTTTCCTCTTGTTGCCCAGGCTTGAATGCAACAGCGCAATCTCAGCTCACTATAATCTCTGCCTTCTGGGTTCAAGCGGTTCTTCTGCCTCAGCCTCCCAAGTAGCTGGGATTAGCATGCGCCACCACACATGGCTAATTTTGTATTTTTAGTAGAGACAGCATTTCTCCATGTTGGTCAGGATGGTCTTAAACTCCTGACCTCAGGTGATCATCCTGCCTTGGCCTTCTAAAGTGGTGGGATTACAGATGTGAGCGACTGTGCCTGGCCTCTGCTTATTTTTCTAATGTCAGTGGCAACTCTAGAGTATCCCTCATTTCCTTCGTGCTATTGGTTATTTTTTTCTCTTTTTTCTTAATTTGTCTAGTTAGTGTTTTCTCAATGTTATTGACTTTGTTAGTTTTTTCCACTGCGTGTCTATTATCTCTTTCATACATTTGTCTCCCTTTTATTTTTTTGAGACAGGATGTCATTCTGTCGCCCAGGCTGGAGTGTCCTTTTTGTTACTTACCTATTTCTACTTACTTTAGACTTAATTTAATACTGTTTTCTAATTTACAATGTGAAAACTTAGATCATAATTTTATATATATATATTTTTTCTAATAGAAGCCTTTAAAGATAAAATTTTCTCTATCCCTCATTTTAGCTAAATTCCACAAATTTTAATTTCATTACTATTTAATTTTAAATATTTTTCAATTTCTTCAAACAGTAGACTACTTAGAAGTCTGTTATTTAATTCCCAAACATTTGGTGATTTTCTAATTATCTCTGGTTATTCATTTCTAATTTAGTTCTATTGTAGTCAGATAACATACTTTATATAATTCAATATTTTGAAATTTATTGAGATTTATGACCTAAAGTATGGCCTATCTCGGTGAATATCCAATGTGTACTTGACAAGAAAGTGTATCCTATTTGGTGTACTCATCTATAAATTTCTACTGCATTATGTTGGTTGATATTATTGTTCAGATCTTTATAACTTTTTGATTTTTTGGTCTAAGTCTATCAAGAATGTTAAAATGTTTGTTTATTGCTATGGTCTGAATGCTGCCTGCCCTGTAAATTTATGTGTTGAAACGTAGTCAACAATGTGATAGTATTAAGACTTGGATCCTCTAGGAGATGATTAAGTTATGAAGGCAGAGTCATTATAGAAGGGGACAAAGTTCTTAATAAGGGCCCGAGGGAGTGAATTTGCTCTCTTTCACTCTTCTGACATCTGAGGCCACAACATTGAAGACACCATCCTGGAAGCCTCACCAGTTACCAAATCTGCTGGTGACTAGACTTTAGACTTCCCAGCCTTCAGAACTGTGAGGAAATAGATTTCTGTTTTTTATATATTACCCAGTCTCAGGCATTTTTTTTTTAGGAGACCAAATGGACTAAGGCTATGGTTCTGGATTTGGTTACTTCCCTATTTCTGTCAGTTTTCACTTCATAATTTTAAAGTTATGTTATTAGATGCATACATATTTAGAACTGTTATATCTTCCTAATGAACTGAAATTTTTCTCACAATGAAATTTCTACTTTATGTCTTAAAGTCTTTGTTTTTTATTAATATAATCACAACAGGTTTCTAATGATTAGCATTTGTACGTTATATATTTTAATCCTCTTACTTCCTACTTATTTATGCCTTTAAATTGTCTTTCTCACAGCACAAAGTGATATCTTTTTAGAAAATCTAATCTGAAAATCTATTCCTCAGATTCCTCATTGACTTATTGTGCCCATCTTTTACTTTAGGTCTTTGAACATATTTATAGGTTCTCATTTTAAAGTCTTTGAATACTAACTCCAACATCAATGTTATCTCAGCTTGTTTATTTCCTCATAATGTGTCATGTTTTCTTGCTTCATCACTTACCTAGTACATTTCATGTTGACATTATGTTACAGACATTGCTGAGAGTCCAGATTATGTGTTCTTTAAAGGAGGCCCAGTTTTGTTCCAGCAACTAATTAAATTACTTATGGATCATTTTAATCATGTCAAGCTTGATTTAATTCTTTGTTAGTTTGGGTCTATTATGGTTTTGCCTTAGTTCTAGAAAGTGACTGTACAGAGTATGGTGTATACTGTACGGTTTGGCCTTTTGAGGTTTAAACTGATTATATAAGATATTCAGTGAGATCTCTCCATTATAGCTGGATTAGAACTCCGACATTATCTAGCATTGCAATTTTATTGCATGACTTCTGGTGTCTCATTTCAGCTATCAACCATTCAGGAGCTTCTCCCGGCTACTCTTCCTCCCCATGCAGCTCCCAGCTGTCCGGTACCCTTTCCTGCTAATTTTCAACAATTCACCAGCCCCTAAATCTGACCTCAGCCTCTTTCATTCAGCAAAGTGCCCTCTCTGCTTTGCTTCCAGCAACTTGTATCAGTTGCTAAGTGTCTTCAGGCAGAAAGCCCAGACAATATGAGGCTCAACTTCAATGTTTTCCTTCTCTCAAAGTTTACAATCTTGCCATTCCTGCATCCAATTACTGAGAATAATGCCTCAGATGTATTGTCTCATTGTTATGGCAGAACAAGCGTGGTACGGGTTACTCTGGTGTTGCCACAAGCAGAAGTCCCTGCTCATCTTTTTGAAAAAATACTATTTAATAAATTATACTTTTGAATATAACATCAAACTATTTTATCATATGAATCAAGCTTTGAGAGTCCAAGAAAGTAAAAGTTTTAATGCTGAAATAATTAACACTACTTAACTTCTCTGATAGCATGCTCAACTCATAGGGACTCTCAGATTTTTTAAATCCCAAATCTTCTTGTATTTGATTGAATGTCTTAAAACTTTTCAGCAATTTCTATGCCTGTTTCACATCTTTCTGTTCACTTAGTATTATTTATGCTCATATTATCCTATATATCCTCTACAGTTGTTTCCTCTGATCTTCCCTTTCTTTTAAATACTATTTCATTTCCTTCCTGAGCTCATTCATAGCCTCTACTCTTTATTATTTCAGTGTGCATATATATACAGATGCATATATTATACACACACACACACACAACACTCACTATAAGGCAAGACTGTGCTGGGTATTATAAAGAAAACTACAAAAAGATAAGTTCCCTAGCTTTAATGAGTTATATATTTTATAGTTTTATAAGATATGTCTTAATTAGGTTCTCCTATAAGTAAGGCATATAATAGTCTTAAGTACTGATTACTGATAAATTTGGGGATGTTTCCAGGAAAGAAAGGATGAGGAAGAGCAGAATGAGGTGAAAAGGGGGAATAGCCAATATTAAGTTGCTGCTGTAGGAACTAGGAGCTTGATGTCTGCTGTAACCTACTAAGAAACTATAACGGTCCTCCCATCCTTGTCCACTTGAGGACTGGGAGACCCAAACATTTATCTACTGATTCCCATCTCCTGTTGATTGTGCTTGTGCTGGGACCAACAATTGTGCTGAGACCAACAACTCCCCTGTGATACCAGAGAAAGTCCTGGAGCAAAAAGTAGAAAGATAAGAAGTGGAGTGTGCTTGAGGAGGGTCACTGTTTTGGAGATTAAGCCTGAGTTTTCAGGGAATTGTCTATTGTAGCTGCAGTTGAAATCATGTGAGGCCAAGGGAATGTGACAAGATTTCTACCTGTGGCCCCACAGGTGGCTGCCACAGGTGGAAATATTAGATTACACACAGATATTCTCTCATAACTATAAATACCATATAAAGACTTAGCAATAAAATAGAGTGAAAGTGTGTAAAGTGTGCATGTGTACGTGAATAAGAAGGGTTAAGTTCTGATTGAGTGATTCGGGAAGGACCCTCTGGGGAGGTAGCATTTGAGCTAATAGTTAAAGAATAGAAAGTAAGAAGGATAGAGGCAGAGGAAAAGGATTTTGGGCAGAGAAGGGCAAGTGTAAAGGCCCTAAAATGGAATGAGTATGCATGTCTGAGGAGCAAATACCTGAAACCTACTGAGAGCAGAGAGCCTCCAAGGCCATAGTAAGGGGTTTGCAATTTATTATAAGTCCTTCGGAAAACCATTAGAAGGCTTTATGCAGGAGGATGCTATGATCTTATTTGTTTTAAATGATAGTATGAGCCTACAATGAATTTTTGTATTCTTACATGTCAGGTATTCCTTAAGATTCAATGCAGCTACACTAGATAACACTGAAAAAAATATGCCTTATTTTGTCTTTATGCCCAATTATACATAAATCACTCTTAGACTAAAATCCCAATCTCTGACATTTCACTAGAACAAAATTTAATACTGATATTTCAGAGTCCATTGAGAAAACAGCAATAGCAATTAATGGATATCATAATGTTTCACCAACTTGTAGCCAAAGGCTCATTAAAGTGAGTCAGGAAAAAAGTCAGTCAAACCATCATTTGAATAGAAGCCTACCAAGATTATGTAGAGCCACGTTTATTTGCAGCAGAAAGATGATTGATTTTTGGATATTAAAGTTTTAAAAATGTTAGCACTCACAATTCTCACATAAAGTCTTTACGTTAATACAATTTGCTTTTTCATAAGCAAATTATTTTTATTGGTGATCCCATGGTTTAACAAAAATCCTGAACTGGAACATAGAATGTCTAGCTCTAACATTAATTTGTTCTGTGACAATGATTGATTGATCATAAAGTGATCACAAAGTATTTATTAAGAATCTATTGTATATGTGTTAGGAGTGATGAATTACAAAAATATCAGACATTGTCATGCCTACAAGCATAAAGATATATACCTCAAATTTCATGTAGAATGTGCAGGAAATACTGCATTGATACTCCAACACATGATTCTTAAAAAAAGAAAGTAAAAAAGACTAGGATTGTACTAGACTCAGAAAAAATGTATCCTAATTATCCCTAATAAGTGTGAGATTCGTTTTTTTTTTAAAGCTGTAAATTACATTTTCAAGAGTTAAGGCTTTTCTGCTTCATGAAATTCATTTACAGAAATCATACCACACTGTTGCTCAGATATTCCACTACCAAATAATAGTCTATCTGAGGACAGCTGTAATCCTAATACTTTCAGTAGAATTGCAGGAGACACTGAAGACATATTCAATTCCTTGTGGCAAGTTCCCTCCAGACTGAGTGCTAAATATGATTCTGGTCTGCCATATTCTGTCCCTGTGCTTGGGAAACCATAAACTCAAGTGTTCAGATGCTCAGATCCACATATATCAAGTAGCTTTTCTTGCTTTGCAGTTTTCACTGTCTTCAAGTATTTGCAATTCATTTTGGTTTCTTTAATTTGTAAGTCAATATTTGAAAAGGCATAACTGCAACTGTGGGTAACTTTTTCAGAAGGGAGATTACTAGAAGAAATCTGGGATCAACAGGAAGTGACCCTTGGAGTTGAAATTGTCTTACAAGAAAAGTGATACATGCAGTTGAATATATCTACAAGTCTTCATAAGTTTAAGAGATTTTGTACTTTCCTTTATTTTACTATGCCCTTCTCAGGATTTAGGAACAAAAACACCTAAATATTGATGCTTATAACTGGGTAAAGTCATTCTATTGGCGATTCCTCAAGGCCTTAGAAATAGAAATTCCATTTGACCCAGCAATCCCATTACTGGGTATATGTCCAAAGGACTATAAATCGTTCTACTACAAGGACACATGCACACGAATGTTCATTGCAGCACTGTTTACAATAGCAAAGACCTGGAATCAACCAAAATGCCCATTGATGATAGACTGGATTGGGAAAATGTGGCACATATACACCATGGAATATTATGCAGCAATCAGAAATGATGAGTTTGTGTCGTTTGTAGGGACATGGATGAATCTGGAGAACATCATTCTCAGCAAACTGACACAAGAACAGAAAATGAAACACCGCATATTCTCACTCATAGGTGGGTGATGAAAAATGAGAACACATGAACATAGGGAGGGGAGTACTAAACACTGGGGTCTATAGGGGGGAAAAGGGGAGGGCCAGTGGGAGGGGGAGGTGGGGAGGGATAGCCTGGGGAAAAATGCCAAATGTGGGTGAAGGGGAGAAAGCAAACAAAACACACTGCAATGTGTGTACCTATGCAACTGTATTGCATGCTCTGCACATGTACCCCAAAACCTAAAATGCAATAAAAAAAAAAGAAAGTCGTTCTATAATTATTTGTCATATTTGTCACATATTGCCATATAATCCATTTGGTAAATAAATTGTTTCATAGGCTACTTCAAATAGCCAGCGTATAGACAGTTTATTACTGTTTATGTTAAAGTCAAGCTCAGACCTTTCTATGTGCAAAAAAAAAAGCAGGTCAATTCCATGTTTTATAGAGATGGATCTGTAATTTGAGTTTGTAGAGTATAGAGAGGAATGGAAAAGAAAAGTTCACTTGCAGAAATGCAACAGGAAGCACCCATAAAGCAAAAACTAATAGTAATAACTCAAATGCATTTTAAATTGTTGAATCATTCACATCTTAACCTTCCTAACATTGCAGAGCTCAACAGGACACATTTCAGTGGAAGGAACTAAAGACCACTTGAAAAAGAATGAAAGTATTTTGCCCTAAGCCAGATTACAGCAATATGTTGCTCTGGTTTCCCCTCTCCAACAGATATTCAAATAACAGTGAGTTTTTTGAGAAATCAAGGAGAACAATTCCTCTTAAAGCAACTCTTGGAGAAAATGACACAAATTTGATCATGAGGAAGAGAAAAAATGGGGCCTCAACCAGTGATTAAAGAAAATGATAAAAGATCTACCACTTCTTTTGCAACTCTGCAGAACAAACTGAAATCTGGATTTCCACAGGAAGTATTTCAATGATCAAGAAAACAGAAAAGGATAAGCTCAGGAGGAAGAGAGAAGCAAATGAGTTAAGGGTTCAGAATAAATGTTCAAAAGTGAGGATTAGGCCAAAGTCTTTGCCAGAAAAGCTCGCTATTGCCTTGAAATTTCCAGATTGGTGGCTGGCCTTATCATGCCACAATCAGACAAAAATGAGCACATAAAGGTATTAACAAAATGACTCAAGCTGTCATGTGATCTTTAAATTTCCAGTTTGAAATGCTGACACTTGTGAGATTTATTAGATGCCATAAACTCTTTATAGGGAGTAGAGGAAGGGGCTGGACTATAGTCTTTCTGTTACATCCTCGAGAAAGATACTAGCTCACTAATTACAGTCCCTCATGTAAAGACAATTGAATTCATAAGCATTTCCTAAACTACTATTTTTGTAGGATGACTATGAAGAAAAGTTCTTAAGGACACTTGCTGGCTACCATCTTGCAATTTTTAATGTATGCTTACAACTTCAGATAATATGGTATATGGCTCAGACATTGGAAAAGGCACCTTAATATAAACTAAAGCAGAAATTTAGCTGCAATACTGATCCATATTTGAGAAGGAATTAGCAAAATTATAGATATAATATGCAAAATCTGTTTCCAAGCCACATTAACTACTTAGATTTCTGGCAGTGTGGGTGTATGCTATTCATGAATGTATAATGCCATGCACTTTCCTACAATGCAAAAAATAAATTTCCAAATACATTTGCAAAAATATCCTTGATCATGGAGTGTGCTGACTTTCTTTTGGCATAATGATAAACAATACTTCCAACTATGTATCAAGATAAATTTGTAAAATCTATTAGATTTTTAAAAACAGTTGAATGTATAGCATCTTTTAATACTATACATTATACACTCACGAGAAATAGAGTCTAAGTGCAAGAATCTTCTGTATGAATTCTCTATTATTAAATAGTTAACAAACAGAGCTTTTTGTTTAGACTCATCCCAAATTCTGTGAGAGTGCATATAATTTGTATTCAAGAATGAAAGCCTATTTTAGATGTTAAAGAAGACCCTCGAAATAGCTTTACAATTAAAAATATATACTACAACTATGCAAATCCTTGGAATGATGTCATGGTAACTTAAAGAGTTGTTTCAGCAATATGACCAAGATAACTCAGAACTTTGTTATTTATGAAGACATATAAATGCTAGAAATAGACAATAAGACAATGTTTAATTACATACCTGAATTCAAAAACAAGGAAATGACAGATAAATAGGAGATACTTAAAGTCAAGAGTGGTAAATTCAATTACATACCTGAATTCAAAAACAAGGAAATGACAGATAAATAGGAGATACTTAAAGTCAAGAGTGGTAAATTCAGGACCTAGGACTTCAGCAACAAGAGGCAAATTGCCCAACCTTAAGTCTTAAGGTATACCTAAAAGTGTTTTAATACCCATGTAGGTACAGAAGGCATGGCTTTGGGCTCAGGCAAGGTAGGGGAGCTAAAGTGTGACACCCACTATAAAGCTGGGATAAGGAAAGAGCTGCTGCCTCAGTAAAAAGGGGATGAGAACAATTCTACCTACTGGCATGGAAAGCAGAAAGGAAACGTCTTTGTTAGGATTCTGAGGAGATAAAAATGTCACCTACAAAAAATAAAAATTCCAGGCCTGCCCAAAGTTATATCATTTATGGGTGTGGACATTCCTAGTTTGAAACATTAACAATAAGACTCATCTAAGTTTGGTGAAATTCTTGGAGCATCCAGCAAAAACAAAAATGAAAACATTCCAAACCAGTACCTCCATGCATGCAGGAACTCTAATAGGAAAACAAAACTAAGACACAAGAATACTTGTCTGTTAAAATGAACTCTCACACACAAATAAATTCCAAGCCATGGTGGAAACTGAGCACATACAACAAATATAAGAATTATGTACTTGTTCTTCCTGTCAAATATGATATAATCAAGTCAAACGATGTGAAATAATCTATAAAATAATTAGAGTGAAAGAAGGAAAAATAAACATAAAAAAGACACTGTAAAAATATTTGACCAAATTGAAAAAGAAAAATGACCTTTAGATATGAAGAAAAAGTCCTTGAATAAAAGGTAGTCAGCATAAAGTTAGACAACTTAAAGGGGAATTAACAGATGGAAGGCACACAAGGAAATTACCCCAATTGCAGCACAAAGAGATAAAGTAACAGAATAAAACAAAGGCTTAAGCATGGAGGAGAGAAGATCTCACATATGTTGAAGTAGGGCTTATAGAGAGAAAACAGCGAATGGGGGAATATCATATTCAAAGGGTTATTTGTTGATAATTTTTCAGAGTTGATGAAAGATATGAATCCTCAGATTGCAGAACACCAAAGACAATAGGAAAATCTTAAAAGCAACCAGAGAGAAAAGACAGACTACCTACAAAGGAAGGATTAATTTCTTGGTATGTAGAAAGGAGAATGGAATGGGAATAAGCATTTAAAGCAATATTCCATTCCTTTAAAAAATAATCTGGAGCAAATATGAAAACATGACTGTAAAATAAGTGCAGTAGGTATAGTGGTGTCTGTTATATTATTTTCTTACTCATCTACCTGTTTGACATGTTTCAGAGTTAAAAATTAAAATACAAAAAGTTGAAAAGGAGTATGTAACATTTATCAATAAAATATTATTTTTTTATCACAATAACATCTATTGCTCCATGTCCATGTATCAACTCTCCACCCCAGGAAATAGTAATAAAATATAAGTGAGGGGGCTCATACTGGTATTCAGCTTGGAAAAGGCTTAGCAACTACCCTAATGGTAGCAATACTTAGATCAAAGCCTGTCAAACTATGACCCTTGGACAACAATCTAGCCATCTGTTTTTATAAATAAAATTTTATTGATATACAGCATAATTATTTATGTATTGTCTATAGCTGCTTTGACTCTATAACAGTGGAGTTATTGATGATTATAAGCCTATATTTACTAACTAGCCTTTTTGTTTTTTTGAGACATAATTTCACTCTTATTGACCAGGCTGGAGTTCGATGGCATGATCTCAGCTCACTGCAGCCTATGCCTCCCGGGTTCGAGCGATTCTCCTGCCTCAGCCTCCTGAATAGCTGGGATTACAAGCATGTGCCACCACACCAGGCTAATTTTGTATTTGTAGCAGAGATGGGAGGTCTCCATGTTGCTCAGGCTGGTCTCAAACTCCTCACCTCAGGTGATCCACCTGCCTTGGCCTCCCAAAGTGCTGGGATTACAGGCATGACCCACTGTGCCCAGCCTTATCTAGCCTTTTAAGAAAAAGCTGGCCAACCCATGATTTAAATGATGCTGTTTCTTGTCATTTCCCTTTAATGAATTAGCAGTATATTTTTAACCAAAGTCACACATTTACATAAGTTTAAAGATAATAATTAACTAAGTTTAAAGATCTTAATTTCATACATAGAAAAAACTTGAGGTAAGAGTAAATACTGACTAAAGTATCTTTGAATGTTTATTTAGTTGGATTTTCCACCTTCAAGATTCTCAATAATCAAGCAAAACTGGTTTGGGTAACATGAAAGTTCAAATCAGTCATCAGATTTTGCAATACAACCCAATTAATCTTGTTTGCATTACACTTCCCCATAATTCCCACTTTCAGTCCAAGTTGTACTGATTTTACATTAGCTTAGAAAGCAGGAGAAAAAATGTATTTGTCTAGGCTTGTATTTTTTTTTTAATTTCCTTTCCATACATATTTTAGTTTCCTAAGAAAGAGCTGGGAATATTGGCTCTTCATATATGTAAGATGCCTGAAGATTATGCTATTTAATACATATTATGATGTTTAAAGAGGATGATTCATCACTTAGTCATGACTGAAAAAAGAACTGGAGTTTTCACCTCAGGGTTTGCTTAAACCTCAGGAAATCTTTTTTTTTTTTCTTTCAATTGGAGAAACCCAGATTTTATTTTTTACTAAAGACTGGAGATTTTACTGATTCAATTACTTGTCAATAAAAATTATAATAATAGCTTCTTTGAAGACACAAATTATTACTTACTGCAGATATGGCAAGGAAAATTATCATCACTTTACTCCTTCCAGTCTCTGTCACCAGATTCTACCTCCCCTCTCTGATCTTATTGCATTCTTTGGATTTGCTCTTCCAAACACAGCTACCCCACCCCCACCCTCACTCATCTCCCACATATCCTTGTAGTGAGTGCCCGTTTAGTGCCTTTTTTACATGTTTTTCCAATGCTTACTTCCAGCCTCACTGTTATCTAGTGGTCATTTTACAAATGGGTATTAATTAGCTAACATTTGTTAAATATCAATAACCTATAATGATCATGCCTCTCTCTAAATTTCTACAGTTTTTAGTTTAAAAAACAAGAGCCCTAGATTATTTTCCATTTGTTACATGAAAATAGAACATTATCTCTTCTGCAAACTCTTTCAAGGTAGGAACAATGTTGCATGTTTTTAAAATAATGGTATTGAAAAGACTCGAGAAAGAGAGAGAAAACAAAGGCCACAAAGAACATCCCAGACAATGTGACGAAGAACCTGGTATCTGTTTGAATACTACTTACTGGTTAGCTGTTTTATATATCACACATA
Organism: Callithrix jacchus; assembly: GCF_049354715.1. Taxonomy (NCBI): domain Eukaryota; kingdom Metazoa; phylum Chordata; class Mammalia; order Primates; family Cebidae; genus Callithrix; species Callithrix jacchus. The sequence goes on from NC_133507.1 coordinate 69,062,690, forward strand.
TATTTGCTATTTGAAGATAAAACTACTTGCTAAACGTAGTAGTTTTTAAAAATCATATTACATTAGGGAGACATACCTTGAAATCCATTAGATAAATTTGTTAGGGTCAAATAAGTCTTCGTCTTCTTTAAACACAAATCAAATGCCAAAAAGAACAAAAAGCAAACAATGCAGTGCCACTCAGATTCTAAGTCCATTTACAAGGTGATTTATAGTTGGATTTATCTTATAAGAGCTTGTGGAAGTGAGCCTGAAAACAGGCAAGTGTGCATAATTGTTCTTCTTCAAGCCAGAAACTATTTTTCTTTCTCATTGAAGGTTAAAGTCAGATTTGTAACTTACAACTTAAGCCTCTTTACTATTTTTCCTACTTCACTTTTCATTTTATTCATCAGATTTTCTGAGGCGTTCAAATAGGTAATTTCTAAAGAACAACAATGACAGTCCCTAAAGCCGGTAATACATTAAATTGTAAAGTTATGTTTGTTTATGGGAAACTTACAGATTATTACAAAGCCCTCACCTTGTACTGCAAACCACCTCCATCCCATTTTTCCCTCTACTTCTTTCCCTTCACTCCTGCCTAGAGTTCTTGGCTCAGTTTTGATCTGTAACTGCCTTACATTGGAATAGCTTTGCAACACACGTTGGCTGTGCTGTCCAAATAAAATGGACCTGTGGGCTTTCCAACTTTTTTCAACAGAATGTCCAGAAACTCTGTTTTGCCTTTTGGGCAGGATGTCAGAGAAGGCAGGTGGTTGAAAGGAAGCCTGGAGATGAAAGAGATAATAACAAATGTGTTCCCCTTCCAGTGTATACTCCTACCTTCCCTGGACAAAGACAAGTTTGGGAGTTTTCTTTAAAGAAGACTTGTAATACACTAATGGTGCAGCAAATCTGTCCCCAAAGAGTGGAAGTGCATGAGACGTGGGTGTTTTCCATGGAATGATTCACCAGTGGTTCACACCGAAGGAAAAGGGTTAGAGAGAGACTAATGACCGTAATTCATTCTGAGGCATCTTTGAAGACAAGAACCCTATTTTTTCATCTTTGACTCTCCAATAACTTAAATATTTGTTGTACAAATATTTGTTTAATGACTGAATTTTTATTCTGGGCTTTGCTAAATAGCACCAATACTAAATTCTATGTGTGTTCAAGTGACTATATTAGAAGAGCTGTGCTATATTTTGTGTTTGCGTGTGTATGTGTTTGTACTCACATAGAAGTAGTATGAATGGGGAAATAAATATGAATAGGTATGATTTGCAACTAAAGTAATTTCAATCAGTGAGCACAGAAAGTGATTATCATTTATTATTAATGGATGCGCCTATCAAAAGATGGAAAGGTATATGTATTTATTCAGTCATTCAGTAAGAATTCAATGGGAAGTTTTTGTGTGCTTTTGCCCTGAGGTAGGTGTTGTGAATGATACAAATATAAGTCAGATGTTCCCACAGGTGATTTTTCTGGCTATGCCACACCCACTATTATAAAGCACCAGACATCTCTGACCATCAACAAACAGAATCCACTCCCACTGAGCTCCTTACTGGGCAATGCTGATTTTATTGAAGATTCCATCAGGGAGGCAAATAAAAGTTGATACTGTATCTACCATAACCCTCAACCACTCATATACCTTGTTTAACATATTTCTTCTCTTTAGTCCTTGTATCTCCCCTGGGCTTCTCTCTCCATCATCCCAGGGCACAGCTGTGTGCCACTCATCTCCTCTCTCCATGACTTTTCTAGAGCAAACATGTACTGTACAGATGCCACCAGGGCTGTGTTCCTACATCCTCAAAACTTACCATTACGTGCATGTAGCCCCAGCTCCCAATACCAGCATCTCTTCTTTTTGCCTAAATCAGGAGGTATCTCTCTCTCTCTCTCTCTCTCTCTCTATATATATATATATATATATATAGAGAGAGAGAGAGAGAGAGATAGATATATGGTTATTTGGAAGGTGAAGGGAAGGGTGAGCAATGAAGAAAGTATGCAACATCAAGTTAATTTTGCTATTTATGCAATTTATTTATATTGCTAAAGGTTTATGTGGATGGTGAAGGGAAGGGTGGGCAGTGAAGAAAGCATGTAATATCAAGTTGCCCCTTTAGGTAACTGGAGAGTAATCTTGCTGCACTTTCTGGTAATCAGTGTAGAGCATACACATTAGAATTACTCTACCAAGGACTGAGCACTTGGTTGAAGCATTTATTGGTTGGGGGCTTCCCCTGAGTGCTGGGTATCAATCTCCTCACATTTCTGGCCTGCCATGTGCACAGGCAGAGTGGGATATGGCAGAGCAGGTACTGGTTGCCAAAAAAGAAGCCCTTAGACTCTCCCTTCTTTCAGAGGAAGAAGACAGAGGAAGGCTGTGCCAGACTAACAGCTAGGGAAAGCTGACAGGCTCCAGAGGGCAGGGTACCTGGGGAGCACAGTGTACTGTTTGGACCAGCAGTGAGAAGGGTGTGGCCTGAGTCCTCCCTAAAATGGGCTCAGTATAAATGTGCCAAGGAGCCTTTGAGACAGAGGAAGTGCTGTTCTCTACTATTATCATCCCCTTTCAGTCTTGACTACTAGGGCTCACTTGGATTGTAGTAGAATTGACATAGCTTCACTTCCTTGAATTCCTGCTGTCACCTGGGAGTGGATACATTGTTTAATTTGGAATTATTAATAAAGATAACAGCAGCCAACAACATTTATTGAGCATTTATTATATGCCAGGCACTGTGATAGATGCTTTTCATGCATTCACCTGTTTAATCCTTCCCTAAACTCTAAGAGGAAGATACCATCATTGGCCCTATATCAATGAGATGAGTCAGTAACTTCCCCCAGATCTTGCAGGTATAAGTGCCAGAGCTGATACTTGAACACAGGTAGCCTGGTGCCAGAGTCTGCACTCATTCACTATTGGAGAGGCTATTCAGCCTAGGCCTTTTGCCTTTCCTCACACTATTTTGAGATGGTTGAGGAAAGGCTTAAATGAAGATGGGTCAGAAGGTGTGTTGCACAGCTCCCATGACCCTCTGGGGGAATGCAAGACTCAGGTTGGTTCCAAGAGACTTTTAGTTCTGAGACTCCTCACCCTATATTCACTACCTCCAGTGTTTTGCCACCATCTTAGAAGAGGAAAAGAAGTACCAAATGGTCACCTTATGGGAATGGAGATAGAGAAGTGTGGTTCTATGATTTCGGCTTGTGTTAGCAAATTGTAAAAGCATCTCTCTCCTGCTTCTTCCCTGACTCAGGCCCCAACATTTGAAGCCAGAGCCCTGAATCTCATTTCACCTGAGAAAGAGCTTCCTGTCCTCTCTCCTCCCTAGCCATGCTTAAGATTGGGAAGGATGAAGTGTCTTTCTGTGACTTGTCCTGTCTCAACTCAAGAGCCATGACTTTGAACAGAAGAAACACAGGAGAATAAGAAGGCTTATTCCTAGCCTTCTGGTAATATTTTCCTTTTTCTTATTCAGCAGTTTCCAGTTTGTGCTATTCTTCGGCACATATCTGATTTTCTTTCATTGGATCTTTCTAAAAGATAGATGTTAACACTATTTCTACTCAAACTGATATCTTCACTCTGTCCTGGGAAATGTATGATCCTCTTCCACCTCATCTGACCCTGGAACTTGGCCTGCACTGATTAAAGAAAGAAAGAAAGAAAAGCCTAGGGAGTAGAGGTTCTTCTTTGTACTATAAATTAAGCAAATTATAAATTCTGCCTCAACACGGTTTTGGGGATGTAGGAAGGTTATTACAAAAAAAAAAGGAGATGAAGAATTCTTCAGCAGCTGTCTGATTATACATAGGACAAGTTATTTTCTCTGAATTAAAACAACTCCCATGGACGTTTCCTGTACTTTGATATGTATACTGATTTATTTTTCTCTAAGTGAATTTAGGTAATGAGAAAGGTGCCTACTTGATGTCTCCAGGGAATAAATCCTTCTAATTATCCACAGAGAAGAGAAGCAGAAGAGGAGTCACAAAGCAAATACCTCCTACAATTTTTAGATATGCATCTCAAGCCTGAACTATGCAGAAAACAACTAAATATTAGCAAATTATTTAGGCTGAGTGACTTAGGAAATATTCTGGCTATTCTAATAGTTTCTGGTAAACATGTCAATTACTATGACTCATGACAGCTGCCAGATGCGGGCAGCACAGTTTTTTTTTAAGTGAAGACTTGAAATGGAACCCCACTCCATGTAGCTCAGATCTCCATGCAGACATGAGATACAGACAGATAGAAATGCCACATGCCCCCACACCCAACCCTCCTATCCAGAGTTTCTCTACCTCAGCACTACTGGAAACTGGATAATTCTTTCTTAAAGGAGCTATCCCATGCATTGTAGGATGCTCAATAGCAACCGTGGTCTCTACTCACTACATGCCAGTAGCACCTCCTCCCAAATCCCAGTTGTGACAATAAAAAATGTCTGCAGTCATTGTCAAATATATCCTGGGAGCAAAATTATCCCCAGATGAGCACTCTGGCAGGGAGAAACTTTGGACTCACCAGTTGAGGTCCTGGAACCTGCCTATGTGCATATTCTCTGTTGTAGAATTTTTTTTTAACCAAATGTATTTCAATTCTTTTAGGGCTATTGCTTACCTAATTTCTCAGCTATATGATGTAAGATAACCCATAGGTATATTATTCATTTCAGTAAATACAGATATCATTCTTTTTAATGGCTTCATCGTATTCAATTATGGGAAAATGCCACAATTTATTTAACCAGTTTATTGTGTTATTTCTATTTTTTATAATTACACATCTTAATTTGTGTATTTCTTAATTCAACAAAAACATTTTCTGTCCTCCATTTCCAGAACTGTATTAGGTGCTGGTAAAAAGGACACATAAGCATGATCTATGCCTTCATTCAGCTTACATTTTAGCAAGTAAGAAAATACATTATTAAGTAAATAAAGTAACTACTAATTCTAAATAGATTTATAATTATATAATTCAGTTAGTGCTAACTTCCATGAAAGAAATAAAGGGATGAGACAAAGAGCAACTGATGACATCACTTTAGATAGGGCGGACAGGAAAGATTTCTCCTATTAGGAGACATTTGAGCAGAGACCTAAAGGATGAGAATGAGGCAGCTATCTGAAGAGCTAGACCCATCGGAGCAAAGGGAAAAGCAATACCAGAGACCTAGCAGGAAGAAAGGGCTTGGGATACTTGAGGAACAGAAGGGAGGCTAGTGTGGCTGGAGCACTGAAGGCAAGGTTGACAGTGGAGAGATACAGGATGGGTCATATACCACCTGATATATTGTCAAATATCTTCTGGGGGCAAAATTATGGCAGGAAGTGGGAAAGGCAGAACCTTGTAGGCCATTATAGGGAAGAGTCTAGATTTGATTCTAAAAGCATTGGGAAGCCATTTAAGGTTTTAAGAAGAGTGGCATGATCCAGTTTATGATTTAAAGATTACTCTGGTGAGAAAATGAACTATTAAAAGGGAAAAATTGAATTAGAAAAGGGCCTATTTAAATTGCCTAATTGGGATTTAATGGTAGAATTATTCCAATAAGGACACTGGAAATAAGCAGAAGTAAATGGAATAAAGTACAAAAGTAATTGTGGAGGAGGATTGAGTGGACAGGCAAGAAGAAGAAAGTGTAATGGGTGATGACTCCTAGGTCTGGGTCCCAAACACTGGGAGGCTGATGGTGCCACTTACCACGATGGGCAAGGATGAATTTTGGTCAAGCTGACAATGAAGAGTGCCATTTTTAATGTATTAAGTCAGTTATGCCTGTTAGATAGCCAAGTAGTAATGGCAAGTTGGACATATAAACTTAGAGCTTAGGGAAGAGATATGAGCTAAAGAAACAAAATTGGGAGCCACGGCATCTAGATGTATTTCAAGCCATCGAACTGCTTTTTCATGTGGAAAAAGAACTTAGACAGAAGGAAGGAAGGCATGAGGCAGATGTGCCTTCATTTGCCCTGAGGTCCTTTTGCATTCAGAGGTATGGAAGATGAGACAGAACTGTGAATAAGACCAAGAAGAAACAGCTGCCAAGGTAGGGACAAACTAGAGGAGTAGAATGCCGTGAAAACTGGGTAATGACAGTAAGCCAATAGAAGAAAATGACCAATGGAATAATCAACACATTTCTGTGCCTCCATGCAAGTCTTTCAGAGGTTAATTTCCTAAACATGAAATTCTTAATGGCTATACATATATTAAAATTTTAATAAATACCATTTATTAAAATCTTAATAAATTTTAATAAATACCATTTATTAAAATCTTAATAAATTTTAATTTTAATACTTTTAATAAATTTATAAAATAATAATTTTATTTAATAAATACCACCAAGTTTTACTTTCCTACCAAGGTCTTAAAAACTTTCCCCTATGTTTTCTTCTAGGAGCTTTATAGCTTTGCCTTTCACATTACAATTTAAAATCCATCTGGCATTTATTTTTGTGTATATGTGAGATAGGGGTCAAGATAAACATTTTTTTCTATATGGATCATCAATTGACCTAGCGTCACTTATTGAAAAGACAATCCTTTTCCCTCTGCACTGTAATGTCACTTTTGTCATGAATCAGGTGCTCATAAATATAGTTCTGTTTCTGGAAGCTCCATTCTGTCCTACAGACTGTTTATTCTTGGTGCAATACCACACTGTCTTAATTATGGTAACTTTACAATAAATCTTGTTATCTGGGAATGGATAGCTTCCAGCTCAGATCTTCTTTTTCAAGACTGTCTTGGTTATTCTTGGCTGTTTGAATTTTCATACACATTTCAGAGTCAGACTGTCAACTTACACACACACACACATACACACACACACACACACCTGCTGGCATTTATATTGTGATTGCATGGAGATCAATTTTGGGGAAAACTGACACCAAGTCTTCCAATTCATGAGCGTGGTGTGATGAGTATGGAAATACTTTTTACTCAATAAAAATTTCAGCCAAGGGCAGCTTTTGTGAGAAAATGGTCCATGATGACTCTTTAATTTGTTTTATTTTAAATGGAAGAGAATGTTTTCCAAGGCTTAACTGATCACCAGAAAGGTATACTTGTGAAAATATCAATCAAGGTAACTTATATAGAACTGGCCTTTAATAAACTAGTGAAAACTTGGAGAGGCTTAACCAAAATACAAATCAGAAGAAACAGTCTGTAGGTCTTTTTGGCTAGCTAGCTGGAAGTTGCATGTGGCCATTTTCAGAAAAGAAGAGCTTTTTGCTTTTTAACCTGTACCCTTTTCTCTGCCCTCTGACTTAACACATGGCTGTGCTAACAATGGCTTTCCCCAGTGTTATGCTCCATACATTGGCATACCACAGAAAACTTAATATTTTCCCAGCTGATATTGTTTATTATTAACAATGTTTCTTACAAATCATTTCACTTTTAAAAATGCTGCACTAATAAAGTCAGCATCTATCAAAAAATAGTTAACATACAGTTTTAGTGTTCTTTAAATGTTCTGAAAACATGGTTTCTGTGTATATTCAGTACTCAGTGCATGATTTAACCATCAAACTTCCTATCTAAATATACATTCCCATTTATAGCCAAGAAAAGGCTTAAGGTATTTATTATAATATTGGTTTATATATTTTTTTCCTATTGATTGTGGTTGTGCATCTATCTTAAAATTCACCTACAACAATTGATAGAAATGTTGCTTATGACTCAAGTCTTTTTTTTTTTTTTTTTCTTTTTTTGAGACGGAGTTTCGCGCTTGTTACCCAGGCTGGAGTGCAATGGCGTGATCTCGGCTCACCGCAACCTCCGCCTCCACCTCCTGGGTTCAGGCAATTCTCTTGCCTCATCCTCCTGAGTAGCTGGGATTACAGACACACGCCACTATGCCCAGCTAATTTTTTTTTTTTTTTTTTTTTTTGTATTTATACTAGAGACGGGGTTTCACCATGTTGACCAGGATGGTCTCGATCTCTTGACCTCGTGATCCACCCGCCTCGGCCTCCCAAAGTGCTGGGATTACAGGCTTGAGCCACCGCGCCCGGCCATGACTCAAGTCTTAAAGTATGCATAAACCCAGCCATTTATGAGTGAATACCATCAGAGTCTTTATATTAATATATCCGATTTCAAGTATCAGTTCTTAGGTTGCCTCTATTCTATACCCAATCTTATTTAGATAATTTTACTTTAGATATTTTCCTTTAAAATCTGAAAAAGACTGAACAATTTGAATTTCTCAGTCTTTACCCAGTTTTTCTTCCTCCAGATTCTCTGGATATGCTATGTATTTCTTCTTCTTGGCTAAATCTCCAGATTTCTAACAAGCTAACAACAGAAATCCCAGAATTTGTGTATAAAAGTTCATGCTTCCAAGATTTCCTAGGTGGATATAAATCTTTTCTCCACAGGGTTCACAAAACTCAATACAAATTTAATTATCCTTCACAACATGGCCAAAAGGGTAAAAAATAAGATGAAGTTCAGATGAAAAAAACCAACCCCCCAAAACAATAACATAACTCTCCATTATCAGTATGTTTTCCAACATTAAAAACAAAAGCTTTTAAGTGATACTGTATATTATATGAATAATATGAATAATGAATATGATATGAATAATATAATCATTCGTATTATTGTGTGACTTAAGAAACATTTGTCACTCATACAAAGCTAAATACTACCAAACAGCATATGAGACAGTATTCAGAAAGATGTCTGGCATTCAGAGAAATGTATGTCCTGCTTTTAAAAGGGCATCCTAAATACAACCACCTAGTGAAATAAATTTTAACATATATAATTTTTAAATAAATATATATATAAATAAATGTGAGTATATATATATATATATATTCATTCTCACGAATTCAATTTTGGAGGCTGATAGGTTTGATGAAATTAACTTAAGATTTTCTCCTAATGCTCATAGGTGGTTCTAAGTCATGCTCTGCATGTCTAAGTATGTCCAAAACCATTGCTGATATTTGACAAATTGCCTCGTGAATTTTCACTTGTGAGTTTTTGATTATTTTCCATTTTACAATGTAAACTGAGATGCTGTGTGCAGCTGTTTGATCCAAGATCATCAGGTGGCCATGTGTGGTTTCCACGGGAACCAGAACTTTGTCCAGCATATCATAGGCCACCATTTCTTCTGTTATAAAGAAGCTATTTCTCTAATGGGATGTACAGCACACTGCAAATGTTATTCTTCAACCCGCCTGCTCTCTGAGAAAGGAAAATGTTTTCACTCTTCTGAAAATTAAAAAAATATTATGATTATGGTTCATAAGCCCAGAAGCAGAAAGGAAATAGTGTCATTATTTATTTAGTATTGATGAAACTAAGTGCTTGAAATATAACTTAGAAAATCATTCTTCTATCTAATGGGCTAAAAGCAACAAGCAGTAAAAGTAGTAAAGGCAAAGAACTCTGAGTGAGAAGCAATTTAATTTGGAAAATTTACTGATAGGAAACATAATTTTTTTCTCGATAACCTTCTTCAATGCCCTGCCCTTACACTTTTATTTTGTAATTTTTAGGAACTTTAATTAACATGTTTTAAACAAAGACTCCGAAAACATAATATCATTATGACAGAACTTATAAGAGAAAAGAGTTTCGACTTTGGGATCATTGAGCCATGAGTGGAGAGTTGAAAAGACCCTGAGTCTTCAGGCTCATATCCCTTTTTCTGAAAACAAAGAAACTGAGAAGTATTAAGTGGCCAGTTCTAAGCCATGTTCTTATTTGATGGTGTAACTGGGACAATACAGATCTGCTTTCAACACCCTTCACATGTGATCTCAGTAATACTGGGATGTTCCCGAGTCACTGTCCATGGCAGCACTGGAACTCTGCTCCCCTGATGTCACCATTATGCAACCCAGTACAACGGTCCCTCCGTTATTCACAAACAACATGTCTGTTACTTGAATAAATAATGTCTTCCATTATTCAGAAATAATGAGTTCTGCTATCTCGTGTATACTTGTGCTCCAAATGTTTATAAGTAGCTTGTTGCTTTCTGTGGGTCTCTCCCACCTCAGTCATTAAACATGCCTACTCAAGAATGCTTTTGTCTCCTTTTCACCAAATCATGCCTCTGTCTTATTTAATACTCTGTGTAAGACTTGTCAATAACATAAAGCCTCACTAGGTTAATTCTTCCTCACTCCTCACTTCAGTGCTTCCTTCCTCTTCCCCATATTCCTTTTCTGCCTCTCTAAATAGCATGTGTCCTTCTCTTAATGCAATTTAAAACTGTTCTTTCATATGTCCATCAACTAGGTTTCTTTTCACTGCAATTAACTAAATGCCAGGGAGAAAAGGGTTGAAAAAATTACCCTTCAGGTATAATGTTCACTATTTGGGTAACGGGTGCATTAGAACCCCAATCCCACCGCATGTACATATACCCATGAGTCCAAAATAACATTAAAGAAATTAAATGCCAAACTAACAGTGGCTTAAAACATAAGGACATCTACTATTTACATAAACAGAAGTCTGCAGTTAAGACTGTGCCTGGAAGACAGCAGATCAAATTAGACTCAAAGCTGTTTTATGGTTTCTGTGGTGGCAGAAACCAATCCGATGACTGTCAGTCTGGGCTGGCATGGTAATTGAAAACACCTAGTTGAAGTGGAAGATGTGTGGGCAGAAGCAACCAACAGACAGATCATTTCAGAATTGAGAATAACACATTCCAACTTGTTAAGATAAGCTATTGTGAAGGACTCTGCAACAACTGGGTCCCACAGAAATAATAGGCAACAAATTTGTTTTCTGTGAAAATCAGGAGTATCAGGGAAAGGGGGCTGGGACTTTAATGAGTAACTTATATTCATTCATCACACATTAAATTACTACCTGTTACCACCCAGCCATTCTAGCCTCAGGAGCTCAGGAAACTGATGATTAAAGACTATCCTTGTCCTCAAGCTCATACTCTGGTTGAGAAGGCAGACATATAAATAATTACAATTTTGTGTAATAATTGCTCTAACAGTTTTATTTAAAATTGTATAAAAACCAAAGCAGACACAAGTTAATTCTGCCTGAAAGTGTCAGGGAAGGCACCACTGAGGGGATGACTTTTAAGAAGGGAAAAAGAAAGAACACCAAAGACCAGAGCATACCAGAAACATGAATACAGCAGCATGACAACATGAAGCATTTTTAGTGAAAAACAAGAAAGTTTATGTTATTGGAATGTACTGAGTACATGGGTAAGGTTGGAGATGGGAAGGTGAATTTTAATAAGATGGTTTAGTTAGCCTATGTTTGAGGATTTTCAGGGTCAGAGTAAAAAGTGATCAAGGGGTGAAAAGAATCAATGAGGATGGAGGTGAGCATAACTAAACACACCAGGAGTGGGTGTATATATATGGAGAAAAGTGACATCAAATGAGAAGAAACTGCAGGTTTTAATAAGTTCAAAGAGTAGGTTTGGGATAGTCAAGCATGGAAAAAGTGGTTATGTAGGTTCGTTTGAAGGATGGAATTCTTTTTTAATTTCATTATAAGTTCTGAGATACATGTGCAGAACATGCAAGTTTGTTACATAGGTATACACATACCATGGTGGTTTGCTTCACCCATCAACCCGTCATCTACATTAGATATTTCTCCTAATGCTATCCCTCCCCTAACTCCCACCCCTGACAGGCCCCAGTATATGATGTTCCCCTCCCTGTGTCCATGTGTTCTCATTGGGTTTTCTGTTCTTGTGTTAGTTTGCTGAGAATGATGGTTCCCAGCTTCATCCATGTCCCTGCAAAGGACATGAACTCATCCTTTCTTATGGCTGCATAGTATTCCATGGTGTATATGCGCCACCTTTTCTTTATCCAGTCTATCATTAATGGGCATGTGGGTTGGTTCCAAATCTTTGCTATTGTGAACAGTGCCACAATAAACATATGTGAGCATGTCTTTATAGAAGGATGATTTATAATCCTTTGGGGATGTACCCAGTAATGGGATTGCTGGGTCAAATGGTATTTCTATTTCTAGATCCTTGAGGAATCACCACACTGTCTTCCACAATTGTTGAACCAATTTACACTCCCACCAACAGTGTAAAAGTGTTCCTATTTCTCCACATTCTCTCCAGGATGAAAAATGGGATTCTAAAGTTTAAGATTTCACATATGGAACAGTCCCAAGGAACAAGAGCTAAGATGTGGTCTTGAAGACAAAAGTAACTGACTATGAGGCAAAGAGAAGCTGTCTGTAGGGACTTTGAAATTACTCTCTTAAGTTGTGTTCCACTTGATGTAGATCTTGAAACAAGGATTTGAGTACACATTTATTTGGCAGATAAATTCCACACTTTTAGCTCGTATGCTTTCATGATAGTGTGTCATTAAGTCACAAAGTCCTCGGCTCAGCCTTGCTGTACAGTCAAATCAGCTGACATTAATTGATGTTAACAACTCAATGGAGTCGCTCTCCACAGAGCTATCAAGAACAAGACGGCTTTAGGAGCACCAGCTTCTCTGTTGAGGCTCATCCTCCCTGCCCCAACTTTGCTTTTTCACTCTGCTGTGGGACTCAGCAGGGCAAAGGTACCTCTCATTGAGGAACATTACAGAGGGAGCACCTCATGTAACCACTTCTAATGTGTCTCCCAAACCCTTTCTGAATTAAGAAAAGATTTCACAGCTTGCTCTTGGTTCCTTCTGTGTTTGAGGAGCTGATCTCTGGCTTAGTGAAAGAGCCTTATAGATTTGCACATCTCTCTATTTTAGTGGCTCCTCTACTATTTCTTATTCTTTATTTTCTTACCATTTTCAGTTTTAAGCCATCAGTTCTATAGCTTAGAATTAAACCATTAAAAGCTATGTTTAAAAACAAAATATTTTTAATCATAGCTATCGATGTATATAGTGTATAATGACAGTTCCCAAATTACAAAGGTTCTTCAATGTACTATTTACAAATAGGTAAATAAATTTACATATAAACATATATTTATATATAAATGCCAACATAATTCTGTTTTTGAAATACTATGTTTTTAATCTATTAAAATACTACCAGATTTATCTATCCAAAATTCCCAAACTGAGCATCATAATCATTTTGTAGTATCTTAACACCATATTATGTGTATGGGTGTATGCTTATTATGTAAATAGTTTCTTATTTAATGAAAATGTAAAGTATAATACCACATACTTTGGCTCCTACTGGATTGATAGATGTCAGTGGATTTACAATTATCACTTATTCCCAATCTCTTTCATCAGCAGCAAAACCATATATATATATATATATATATGTATATATTTACACACACATGTATCTGTTTTTGTATCACTGGAAGGCTTTACTAAATTCATTTATGTTAAGGCCATAAAACTAACACATTTATAATACAAAGCTTCATAAGCTAAAGAAAACAGAAGAAACTGTATTATTCCCCATTCTCACTACAAGTAGCTGGTGAAAATTTCTGCATCTAAGTGACTCCTGTTATTTTTCAAAGTGATAACTATATAACTACTGTACAAGTGTTTGTAGTTTAAATATGACATAGTAATAAACAAGTACACATCTGTAGTTCAAGAGTTATATTCAAGTTATTAACATGTATATAATCTCTTGTTCTACATCAAGCAATCTGACTGTATAACAGTGATATATATTCTACTTTCTGTGTTTGCTATTGTTTACAGAAACTGTGTGGTGGATACAGTTGCTTCTTATGGGCTGCTTGGCAACCTAAATGTTAATAATGTTTGCTTTAGGGAGTGAAATAAACGAGAGAATGCTTAAGCTGGAAAACTGAAAATCTGATCTAGTCAAAAGCTTACTGGTTCCAAAATACAAATCAAAGGTTTATTGCTTTTTTTCCCCCTGACATTGAGTTTCACTGTCACCCAGGCTAGAGTGCAGTGGCAGGATCTTGGCTCACTGCAACCTCAGCCTCCTGGGTTCAGGCGATTCTCCTGCCTCAGCCTCCCACGTAGTTGACATTACAGGAATGTACCACCACACTCAGTTAATGTTTGCATTTTTAGTAGAAATGGGGTTTCACCATGTTGGCCAGGCTGGTCTCAAACTCCTGTCCTTAAGTGATCTGCCCACCTCAGCCTCCAAAACTGCTGGGATGACAGGAGTGAGCCATGTAGCTGGTCACAAATCAAATTCTTAATCAAAGTTTTATGATAAGCATTCTTAAATACCAAATAGCATGTTCTTTATTATCAGTGCAGTCCCCTAGAGTTTACAGTCCCTGTTTATGGTCCTGCTTCAGAAATAAAGCTATGCCTTTAATTCATCTACCAGTCACAATAAATATGTGGCACACTCTCAGTTTAATCTTCAAGCTAAATGAAAATTCTTTAAATTAACTGGCGAGAATATACAGAATTGCAAGCCCCATACAAGTAGACATCCAGATTGCATTTTTAGAAGATACAGAGCCCAGCTTTGTTCTGAAGCCACACTCAGCGAGCTTGGTGTTCACAGCTCTACTATATGAAGCTGCAGGAAAATTCTGTCAGGAGCCTGATAGCTCCTGGAGGACCACTGCTTATCTGACCTGTCTTTTAGAAAAAAATATTCTCTTTCTATCTCCTGGGTTCATATTTGACCTATGACTTCTTAAGACTAAAAATTACTTTTCCTTATGTATAATTGATGTTAATCATTCAAAATCAAATCTTAACCATATAGCAGATGTACCCAAGCTGCTAGCATAGGTTAGATATTTAGTCATATGCAGGGAGGTGCCCTATTTCCCATTTTTAGAAGCTAAATCTTGTAAGTGGAGAACAAAGGATTACAGTAAATTTAAAGAGGATCTTGGACAAGGCAACCTTATTTCCATTCTTGGATTCACTGAAGGCCACACATGGATTAATTCAGAATTCTCAACTTCAATACTATTGGCATTTTGGCCAGGTAATTCTTTACATGAGAATTGTTCTGTGTATTGTAGGATGCTTAGCCTTGGCCTCTGCCTTGATTCCAGTAGCTTTTCCAAGTTGTGACAATCAACAATGTCTCCAGATATTGCCAAATGTCTTCTGGGGAGTAAACCACCCTTGGTTGAGAGTCACTGGATTAACTCTAAGGTAGAAGGGAGCTATTTTTTTCACAAAAGTAATAAAACTCACACAGAACTCCTGCTGGAAATGAACTTGTGCAGTGGAAAACAGATTGGCTTTTTCATTAGTTGCCCTCAACATCCTCAAGTCACATTCTAGATTGCTCTTTGAATACTGATGTCTATTTTTCCAGTTTTTTTAAAGCCACTGAAATGTTATATGATATGGTACCCTACAATTGTCAAGTATGGGAACACTATGAGCTCTGGTCCAGTCGTTAATAATCCATATAATATTTTCCAAACTAATTTTTGTGTAGGACCCCTTCAATGTGTTTAAGAAATTCTAAGTAAATGTCTTGGTTTAAAACCCCAACATTTTCAAAATAAGAATGACTCTTGCAATTAAAGATGGAAACCCATCATCTGTAGACCTGATATAAGTAATTCATAAAAAACAACAACAACAACAAAAAAAACAGGAGTTGGACACCAGGTCTTTCATTTCACTGAACGGTCCCTGCAAACTCAAATGCTGCAGTATCTATTGTCTCAGCCTGCAATCGTGTTTGCCAGTTAAGGTCACTTCAATGTGAACAGAAAGGAGTGGAATTCTGCTGTGGACATTTAAGAAAGTATAATTCTGCCATGGGCATTAAAAACAGTATTTTTTTCACAGTCATTTTCTACCCATCTTCCCTGAATCCACCAATATTCAAACATATGCTCAGTACTTTCAGGAAGGAAGGAAAGCTACCCAGGAGGTAGAAAATGAGCGAGATTCAAATGTTTTGTCAGCTGGAGTTCTAGCCAGCAACCAATTTTCACAAACTCTTGTACGTTATTCAAATTATCATAATATTATTCAAATAATCATAACACAGCATTGGGTCTTTGACCTATTAATTATCCTTTCATCCATTCCCTCCCTGCTGCCGAGTTAATTAGTCAGATGGCGGGGTCTCTGCTTTATGTACATTATCTCAACCACAGAAAGCCACAAAGTTGTGTCAAGAACTGCAGTGTTAGAGTCATCCTTTTCCGTTCTGATAATCATGTATGCAAATTATTTTAAAACCTTTTTCTTCTTGCTAATAGCCTTACTCTTCAGAGGAAAACAGGCTTCCCTTCATCGCTTTTCCACTGTGTGTGTGTGTTTGAGAAGAAATGAGTGACAGCCAGCCACCCGCCACCCCAGATTGCATCCTTGTCCCAGTTTTTTCTCTTTGAGACAGAGAAAACCACTTCTTAGACACGTGGAATTCTCTTTATCCTGCCCTTTGTTCCCCAAAGCCATGATTGAGTATTCTTGATTGGCACTGGCAGTGGGATTGCTGCTGTCCTCTGCTCCACCAACACCACCGGGCTCATCATTCAGAAATCTAATCCCCAGCAGTTCACAGAATGGCTTCCTAAAATTCTTTTCTTATGTACCCATAGAGCTCACCCTATGACATCAGTCTCCATAAGTAAATAACGAGCCACATATCTCATGTCAGAAATGCCACAAGGGTGCTAATTTTTTCTATGCTTCTCAAGAAACTGAATGGGTTTTCTGTCAAACTTTTTGTATTTTTTTTAAAGAGTACAAGAGTCCCTTTCAGATTGATGAGGAAGAAAATTTTTGTGAATGCAAGATTCAAGTTAGCATAGCTTTATTCTCCATGCTGTCAGTGAAAGTTAAGTCAGGAAAACAGAAACTACTCTAGCTATTTCAAACAGTGAAATGCAATAGAGTGAATTGGTTACACAGTGATGGAAGAACTAAGAAACCAATTAGGAAATGGAGGCAGCCCAGAGATTAGCAACAGCAGGAAACCACAAGTACCCACAGGGAGGACACAGTGATCCTAGAACCAAGAAGCCAGCTGAAGCTACAATCATGGAGGGGCTTCCCAGGGGAGCTGGGACCAAACAGAAGTGCAATCATGGCAGGAAACCACCCCATGAAGCCAAAATAGGAAGGCAGAAATACCTTAGCTGCTTCCTTCTTCCTGCAGGCTAATCTCTCAGTAGGCCTCCACAGATGGAATTTAGCTAGAAACCAGGTGCAAGGAAGTCTGGAAAATCTTATCTGAAGAAGGATGGGAGATGAGTTTGAAAGTTGTATCCATCTTCTCTTGCAGTGATAGTTGAGTGAATACAGAGCTAATCAATAACACTTAAACGATAGACCCATATACAGGTGCACATAGAATATGCTCCAGTAATTTAGAATTCATGACAACTCACAAAAAGTTTACTGTAGTCTAAATAACTAGTCTAAATAACTAAAACTAATAGCTAGGCAAGTTAAAGTAATAAACAAAACCACCTAAGAAGCCAACCATCTCAAGAATTCTGGTAACTCTGGGATGCTGTGGTTGCAGAATAATGACCCTCCAAAAATGTGCATGCACAAGTCCTAATCCTCACAATCTGTTCGTATTTACTTTACATGGAAAAAATATTTTTCAGATATGATTAAGATTAAGGACTTTGAGTTTACTCTAGATTATGTGGGTAGGTTCAATCAAAACACACGAGTCCTTAAAATTGGAGAACATTTCTTGGATGCAATGAAAGAAAGGAATAGGATGAAAGGAGGTGTCAGAGAGATGTGAAAAAGACACCTCCTGCTATTGCTAGTTTTGAAAATGGAAGAAGGGAGTCAGGGGGCAAGAAACATGGGTAGCCTCTAGAGAGAGAAGTTGGAAATAGCAAGAGAACAGACTCCGCTTATTCAAGCTTCTGCCATTCATCACTTTTTCCACTAGCTTCTCCACTTCCATCAGCAGCACATAACTTTGCTGTTTGTTCTTCCATATTACAAAAAATGAACTCAAAAACCTTCTTGTGACCTCCAACTCGCTATAGTTACTACTCCATTCTTTTGCTCCTCTGTGTAACAAGCCCCTAAAAAGAGTTATTCTATACTTGTTCTGTTTAATTCCGTATTTCCTAGTCTCACTTAAGCCCACTCCAATGAGACTAACTGCCCCCTTTTCATGGTCAATTCTCAGTCCTCAGCTGACCTGACTTAGCAGCAGCATTTGACATGACTGATCATTGTCTCCTCCTTGGTGCCCTTTTCTCCCTTCTCTGGCTTTTCCTTCTTCCTCAGTGGTTGCTCCTCAGTCTTCTTTGCTGCTTGTCTTTCTTCTCCCTGACCTCTTATGTTGGCATGCCCCAGGTCTCAGACTTTGGTTATCTTCTCTTTGCTATCTTCACTGATTTCCTTGATAAACTCATTCCTTCTCATGGATTTAAACACCTCCTACACACTGATGATTTTCAAATTTTATCCCCAGATCAGGATTCTCCATAGAACTACAGACCCAGATATCCAACTGCC
Organism: Callithrix jacchus; assembly: GCF_049354715.1. Lineage (NCBI taxonomy): Eukaryota > Metazoa > Chordata > Mammalia > Primates > Cebidae > Callithrix > Callithrix jacchus. The sequence continues at coordinate 69,081,098 of NC_133507.1, forward strand.
TACTTGCCATTGAATGGTAGAATTACCATCTCAACATGGCCAGACAGAACTCCAGGTCCTTTCTCCAAATGTACTCTATCTACCTTGGCCTTCTCTGTCTCATTTTCTGGTAACCCCCTCCTCCTATTAGCTTAGGTTAGAAATCTTGGAGTCATCCTTGACTTTTTTTTTTTTTTTTACTCACCTTCAAAACATGCACAGATATCAAAAACAATGAGCAATCTGGCAACTACCTACCGACGTTTCATTGAAAGGAACCAGTAATTCTTGGAGACATTGTTCATTCTTGGATGAAAGCTGTCAAAGTACAAAATAAACCTGGACTGTCTTAATGTGCCACAAAATAGTAAGTACTCAAATTAGGACAGGGGCATGTCAAAAGGACACAGTCACCAATTTAAAGGGCTCCCAGTGACCAAATCTGAGATAATTTGAGCATCTAAACAAATGATGATATTAATAGGTTAAGATTTATTGAAGGAAATAATACATGTTGTTAATTAATTAATTAATTAATAGAAAGAGAAGGAAAAATGTTCTGTTTCAGAGCCAACTAGTAAATTTAGAAGAAATGATGGAATTAGAAAAGTCGTCATTCAGCAATGATCAGTTCATGGAAAAATTATCAATGCATACTAAAACCAGTGGTGAAAATTTAATGAGTGGCAGGTTATTTTTTAATTAAAAAATTAGCAACTTCACATTGGAGAAACCTGACAGACACCACCTTAACCAAGTAACTTTAACAGAAACTGGATAAATCAATGACATGTGCCTTTCATTGCATGACGCACTGTGAAAGGCATAGCATCGCTTCTGTGCCAAGAATGCATTCCTGTCAAAAATGCAGAACCTACACCTAAACATAAGAAAACATCAGACACACTCAAATTGAGGGACATTCTAAAGGCAAACAGAAAACTGGCCAGCATACTTTAAAAAATGTCAATGTTACTAGGGACAAAGAGACTGGAACTATTCCAGATTAAAGGAAACTAAAAAAACATAGCAACACAAACATTATCCAAGATTTTCTTTTGCTTTAATGGGTATAATTCAGAACTAGTGAGATCTGAATAAGGTCTATAGGTCAAATAATATTATTATATCAATGGTAATTTCCTGGTTTGGATAATTGTTCTGGGATTATGTGAAAGAACTTGTGTGTGCATGAGCACGTGTATGGAGAAAGAGAGAGAGAGAGAGTGCAAGAGCGCGTGAACATGTGAGAGAGAGTCTGCAAATGTACCTGGGAATTGTATTATTCTTGAAAATGTTATATGACTTTAAAATTATGTCAAAATAAAAACAATGTAATTATTATAGAAAAAATATGTAAATCCAGATTCTTTCTTCTCACCATACCTGCTGCTGCCATCCTCATGGCAGTCACCATCATCTCTCACCCTGCTCACCAAAGTAACCTCCTCACTGGTCTCACTGTTTCTGCCCTTGTTTCTTGCAGTCTGTTTTCAACGCCAGGCTGGTTCTTTTAGAACATTTCAGACCATAAAGATTATCTACTCTGCACTCTATAGTTGCTTCTTGTCAGAGCCAATTACAAAGCCCATACACTAAGGCTCAAAAGACCCTCCCTACCCCAAACGTGACTTTTCCTCTGCCAATCTCTTCTGTCTTTCATCTCATCTTACTCTCTCCTCTCTAGTCATATTGGCCTCCTAATCTTTAGGGCCTTCGTACTGGCAGTTTCAAGTGTCTTCATCAAGATAACCAAAGTTCTTCGTCAAGATAACCAAAAGGTTTTCTTCAGTCTTAAACATTTCTCAGTTGTGCTTACCCTGCCATCCTATTTTAAATGACAACACCACCATCTCCCTTACTTTGCTCTATTTTCTTCCATTTTCATCGACTTTTTTTTAACCCTCTGTCATACCATATGATTTGCCTATTTATTCTGTCTACTGTAAATTTTCTACGTCCAAATATTAGAAGGTAAATTCCATGAGCAGAGAGAGATCTTTGTCAATTTTGCCTACAAATATATCCCAATACACTGTTTATACAAAGCAAATGCTTAAATATTTCTTAAAATTAAGAAATATTTCTAGAATAAATTAATGACTGTGTGCCTCTCAGTTTTGCTTTTTTTGCTAAACATTAGATGGTACCTGGGATTTATCATGTTCTGATATATAGTTAGAATTTATTTTTCACTATTACACAGTAGTCTGTTGTATGCATTTCCCACAGTTCACTAAAAATTTTGATGGATATTGGGTTTTATGCAAGTTTTTTTGTTTGCTTACATTATTAATAACTGTAGATACAGATATAATTAGATGTATCCCCAGTGTACATATATAAGCTTTTCTCTGTAGCACAGATACAGAAATAGAATTCCTAGGTAATGGAATATGTGCATCTTCAAATTTACAAGATAATGTCAAACTGTTTTCCAAAGGTATTGTCCAGAATGGCATTTTAAAATTATGTATCAGATCGTGTCACTCTTCTGTTCTAAATACTCTGATGGTTTCCTGTCATATAGAGAATAAAACCCCAGCTTCTTATTGAGGTCCCTGGTGTCTTACTTAATTTGATACCTTCCTATTTCTCTGACCTTGTCAAATTACCTTTTGTCTTCCTTACTCTGTGCCAGCTGCCTGCATTCTTTCCTTTTCAAAGAGGAAACCTACAATACCTTGCCTTTGCCTGCAACACTCTTCCTCCAGATATTCACTTGGCTTGAGTCCTCACCCATTCAAATCTTAGTTAAGAAATTACCACTTAAAAGAGGCTTATTTGAAGTACCTGGTGGAAGACAGAATACTGTTCTCCTAGAGATGGTCATGCCCTAATCCCATGAAAACTGTGAATAATTTATTTTATGTGGCAAAAGTGAATTAAGATTGTGGATGAAATTTAAGTTGTTAATTAACTGGCCTTAAAGAGATTGTCTTGGATTATCTGGGAGGACCCAATCTAATCACATAAGCTCTTAAAATAGGAAAGCCTTTCCTGGCTGTGGTCAGGAGGAGATGTGACAATGAATGAAGAGTCAGAAAAATTTGATGCTGCTGCTTTGATGGTGGAAGAAAAGGATCGCAAGCCAAGAAATGCAAGAAACGTCTAGACCCTGGAAAAGCAAGGAAAGGGATTCTCTCCTACAGCCTGCTGATGCCTTGATGCTAGTCCAGTGAGACCAGGCTAAAACTTCTAACCTGCGGACCAGTAGGACAATATTCAAGCTATTTTAAATCCACTAAATTTGTGGTAATTTGCTAAAGCAGCAATAGGAAAGTAGTACACACCTAAAATGACAATTAACCCCAATTTTCTATTCCCTGCCTGTGCTTTATTTTTCTTCATAACTCTGAACACTAATTGCCATTTTGCCTTATATTATTATTTAATATTAATATCTGTCCCCAGTTAGTTACAGAAGACAGTCTGTCTGCCTTATTCTCTGTTGTATCCATGGTACCTGGTGCAGTACATGAACAAAATGGACATGTGTAAAAAAGTGACAGCTCAAAAAATATTGAATTTATGAGTGTACCTTAATAGAAGTATCCATTTCTGAAGCTGCTTCTGTACTATCAACCTGAAACAGCAGATTTAGAATTCGCCATAACACCATCAATGTACTCTTCAGGTACTACCCTTAAAATTCTCTAAGGGTGAAGTTCATATCCCTGCAGGAAAACTTACAAAATAGTAATAAGTTGATGTATCCCGGGCTGATTAGATTTATGAAAACCCCCACTCATCAGCAGGAGGAACTCCTGAACCCACTTTAATAAATGAATAACATTTTACCAATTTCATCTACTGTTTAGAGAACCTCCTCCAGCCATAAATCAGCTCTATGACCTAAGAACAGGGCAGGGGATTGTCAAAGTCCCTTTACAGACTAATTCCAGAAATGCCTTAGAGCTCAACAAAGGAGGAAGCTGACATTAGAAAGCTGGAATTTACAACCTAAGGGAAAGCCCCAGTAGGGAGAAACAAAACATCAGGCTGAACATACCAGGAGACCTGTTCAGTCTTTGCTTACAAAAAGTCTTCACATCTCTGTAAAAGATGTTTTTCAATGAAGCAAGTTAATCCACTAAAATTCAGCCTCAATTGTAACTATGACTGTAAATCTTTACCATCGTCATGATTCTTTCTAATGTTCAGGAGGTGATCTTATAAACAAACTGCTGTAGGTCTGTTGGGCTGAAAAAGCAATGAAATGGCATTCTCCTGAGGACTTGACAGAAACCTCTGGATGCCAATGGTAAAGAGCTCAGGTAGCTTTCTGTGACCTGTAAAACTGCTTGAACTGCCTGGGTAAACACCAAGAAAGTTGAACACACCTTTTAACATGGCAAAGTGTTTCGGAGCAAGACTTCACTCAAGAGGTTATCTTTGATTCTTAACAAGGATGTATTTTTCCAAGATAAAAAAACCACAATGACTTCCTTTCATCTGCAAGCACATCATGTAGATTTATTACTTTTATCAAATGAAGGAATAAAAGATTTTGATCTGTTGGTTTGTCTCTTTCTTTAGAGCAACAAGCATGCTATAGTTCCACCTAATTAAAAGATTCTAACAATTATTGCTACAAATCTTTACAACCTGTTCTTACTCAGCCTATAGAATTGCTCATCTAAATTGCACTAAAACTAGGATTTATACTTAATTGCTAGTTTGCGAAATTTTGATTTGCACCTACGTATAGGATACTATGTATATCTGTTGGATAAACTCATGTAAGACAGGCTTGGGGAGACTAAGACAACCAAAAAAAAATACATGAGGCTAAATCACAGTTTAATAAGCTGAAATATTAGGTTGTAGGCCACTGAGCAATTAAGCAAAAAATTGTTGAAGAGTTATTCATTCTCATACTGAAAAGTATCTTTTACAAAAATATTTCTTCTACAAAACAATCTTATTCTCATTCAACTTGGCTTTTCACATATGTGCTCATGATCTTATAACTTGGAGAATAACATCATATATTTGTAAATAGGTAGAAGCTGTACGTTTTAACTTTCATCAATGACCTAGCTGAAGAAATAGGAAACTCATTGATTTAGCTGAGATAGTCACCCGGAGAGAAAGTAAACTCCTTAATAGATGGGACTGGAATTCTAAATGACCTTGCTAAGTCAGAGAAGCAGATAGATCCAGTCAGAAAGACACTCAAGAATAACAAACACAATAATTACCTTACAATAAGAATAGAGGGAAAAAAAGAAGAAAAGAGGTAAACGTGGTAAGAAAAGGTGGGCTGTAAAAGGGCCTGAAAGTTGAGCTGAAGCTAATTAAATAGCATAGAACAATTAATAGAGTAAATGAATAATTAAAGCATAATATGTACTACAGATTTATGTCCACATTTAGAAGAGGAGTTAAAGTGAGATAAAGATAAAAGTTCAGAGAATGAAAATTAGCAAGATGAAAGTCTTATAGGAAAATTGTTTTAAAAGGGAATATTTATTCAATGCCTGTTATGTGTTAAGCAATGGAAATACAAAGGTATATTCCTATTTACTCTTTAAGAGACAAGAGTCTAATAAAAGAAATATACGCAAAAGAAAATCAATAGATGTTTTAGATAAAAGACTAATACAATTTTAGCAATAATCTTTAAGCATACATTATAGTAATAGTAATGAGGTAACTAATGGAAAGAGAGATTAAGAATATTGCCTTAAATTGGTAAGCAGTAAAGGCAGAAATTTAACCCAAGAAATTTGATGCCAGAGCCATGCTCTTTTTTAAATAAATTTTACATTCAAGGGGTACATACATGTTCAGGTTTGTTACATGAATATACTGCATGATGCTGAGTCTGGGCCTCAGGCTATCACCCAAATAGGTAACAAAACACCCAATAGTTTTTCAACACTTGTCTCCCTCCCTCCTTCCCCCTTTTGGATACCCTATTGTTCCCTGTTAATGTCTGTACATACCCAATGTTCAGCTCCCACTTGTAAGTGAAAACATGCAATAGTTGGTTTTCTGTTTCTGCATTAATTCATTTAGGATAACGGCCCCCAGGGACATCCATGCAGCTGCAAAGGACATGTTTTTATTCTTTTTATGGCTGTGTAGTACTCCACAGTGCATGTAAACCACATTTTCTTTATCTAGTCAACCACTTATTGGCACCTATGTTGATTCCATGTCTTTGCTCTTGTGAATTAGTGCTGTGATAAACATGTGCATGAAGGTGTCTTTTGAGTAGAACTATGTATTTTCCTTTGGGTGTACATATCCAGTAATGGGGTTGCTAGGTCAAAGAGTAACCTATTTTTAGTTCTTTGAGAAATCTCTAACTAGTTTCCACAGGGGATAGACTGATTTACAATCCTACCAACAATGTGTGAGCATCCTCTTTACTCTACAACCTTGCTAACATCTGTTTGTTTTTACTTTTAGACCATTCTGGTTATGAGATGGTATGCCACTATGGTTTTGATTTGCATTTCTCTAATGATTAGTGATTTGGAACATTTTTTCGTGTGTTTGTTGTCTGCTTGTATTTTAATTTTTTATTTTTTTGAGATGAAGTTTTGCTCTTGTTGGCCAGGCTGGAGTACAATGGTGTGATCTCGGCTCACTGAAACCTCCACCTTCTGGGTTGAAGCAATTCTCCTGCCTCAGCCTCTCAAGTAATTGGCATTACAGGCATGTGCCACCATGCCTGGCTAATTTTGTATTTTTAGTAGAGACAGGGTTTCGCCATGTTGGCCAGGCTGGTTGCAAACTCCCGACCTCAGGTGATCCACCTGCCTTGGCCTCCCAAAGTGCTGGGATTATAGGCATGAACCACCACACATAGCCTATGTCTTCTTTTAAGAAGTGTCCATTCATGTTTTTTGTCCACTTTTTAATGGGGTTGTTTATGCCTGTCAATTTAAGTTCCTTATAGGTTCTGGGTATCAGTTCTTGTTGGATACATTGTTTGAAAATACTGTCTCTCAATAAGTAGGCTGTCTGTTTAGTCTGTTGATAATTTATTTCACTGTGCAGGAACTCTTTAGTGTAATTAGGTCCCAATTGTTAATTTTTGTTTTTGTTGGATTTGCTTTTCAGGACTCATACGTTCTTTGCCTAGGCCAATGTTCAGAGGAGTATTTCCTAGGTTTACTTCTAGGATTTTTATAGTTTGAGGCCTTAAATTTAAGTCTTTAATCCATCTTGAGAGTTAATTTTTTATGTGGTGAGAGGTAGAGACTGAGTTTCATTCTTTTGCTTATGGTTGGCCAACTTTCCCAAAATCTTTTATTGAATAGGGTATCCTTTCTACATTGCTTATTTTTGTCAACTGAGTCAAAGATCAGTTGGTTGTAGATGTGAAGCTTTAGTTTTTGGTTCTTCATTCTGTTCCATTGGTCTATGTGTCTATTTTTGTATCAGTACCATGCTGTTTTGGTTACTGTAGTGTTGTAGTATAGTGTGAAGTTGGGTAATGTGATCCCTCCAGCTTTGTTCTTTTTGCTTCGGGTTTGTCTGTTCAGGCTCTTTTTTGGTTCCATATGAATTTAAAAATAGTTTTTTCTAATTCTGTGAAGAATGGCATTGGCAATTTGATAGGAATAGTAGTGAATCTACAGTTTGTGTTGGGCAATATAGCCGTTTTAACAATATTGATTCTTCCAGTACATGAGCATGGCAGTTTTTTTCATATGTTTGTGTATTATTTCTTTTAGTAATGTTTTGTAGTTCTTCTTATAGAGCTCTTTCACCTCCTTGGTTAGTGGTATTCCTAGATATTTTATTCTTTTTGTGGTCATTGTAAATAGGATTGCATTCTTGATTTGGTTTTCAGCTTGAATGGTGTTTGTATGTAGAAATGCTACTGATTTGTGTATGTTCATTTTGTATCTAGAAACTACTGAAGTCGTATATTAGGTCTACAAGTCCTTTGGTAGAATCTTTAGAGTTTACTAAGTATAGAGCCATAACATCAGCAAAAATAATTTAATGTCCTCATTTCTTAATTGGGTATCTTTTTTTTTCTCTTGCCCAACTGCTCTGGTTAGGACTACCAGTACTATGTAGAGGTAATGATAATGAACATTCTTGTCTTGTTCCAGTTCATAGAGAAAATGCTTCCAAATTTTGCAGTATATAGGCAATTTGTCTGTCATAAGTGGCTTTTTTTTCTTTCTTTCTTTCTTTTTTTTTTGAGGTTTGTTTCCTTGATGGCTACTGTGTTGAGGGTTTTTATCATGAAAGAATGTTAGGTTTTTCCCAAATGCTTTTTCTCTGTCTGCTCAGATAACCATATGGCTTTTGTTTTTAATTCTGTTTATGTGGTGAGTCACCTTTATTAATTTGCATATGTTAAGCCATCCTTGCATACCAGAAATAAAACCCACTTGATCATAGTGAGTTAACTTTTTGATGTCCTTCTGGATTCAGATTGCTAGTATTTTGTTGTTGTTGTTGTTGTTGTGTCTTTGCCAGATTGTGGTATCAACATGATGCTGATTTCATAGACTGAGTAAGAGAGTAATCTCCCTTCCTTGATATTTTGGAATAGTTTCAATAGGATTGATACCAGCTTTTCTCTGTGTGTCTGGTAGAATTTGGCTTTGAATCCATTTGATCCAGGGCTTTTTGTGGTTGGTAGGATTTTTTTCTTATTACCAATTGAATTTTGTAACTCTTTATTGGTCTGTGCAGGATTTCAATTTCTTCCTGGTTTAATCTTGGGAAGTGGTGTTTTTCCAGGAATGTATTAATTTTCCCTAAATTTTCTACGTTGTGTATGTAGAGATGTTCATAGAAGTCTCTGGGGATCTTTTGTGTTTCTGTGGGATTGGCTGTAATGCCACTTTTGTCATTTTGTATTGTGTTTATTTGTAGCTTCTCTTCTGTTAATCTAGTTAGCAGTCTATTGATCCTGTTTATCCTCTCAAACAACAAACTTTTCACTTCATTGATTTTCTGTATGATTATTTGGTCTCTTGTTTATTTCTGCTCTGATTTTATTTTATTTTAAATTTTTTATTGGATTTTAGGTTTTGGGGTACATGAGCAGAGCATGCAAGACAGTTGTGTAGGAACACACATGGCAGTGTGCTTTCCTTTCCTTCTCCCCTTCACCCACATTTGGCATTTCTCCCCAGGCTATCCCTCCCCACCTCCCCCTCCCACTGGCCCTCCCCTTTTCCCCCCAATAGACCACAGTGTTTAGTACTCCCCTTTCTGTGTCCATGTGTTCTCATTTTTCATCACCCACCTATGAGTGAGAATATGCGGTGTTTCATTTTCTGTTCTTGTGTCAGTGTGCTGAGGATGACGTTCTCCAGATTCATCCATGTCCCTACAAACGACACAAACTCATCATTTCTGATTGCTGCATAATATTCCATGGTGTATATGTGCCACATTTTTCCAATCCAGTCTATTATCAATGGGCATTTTGGTTGATTCCAGGTCTTTGCTATTGTAAACAGTGCTGCAATGAACATTCGTGTACATGTGTCCTTATAGTAGAACGATTTATAGTCTTTTGGATATATGCCCAGTAATGGGATTGCTGGGTCAAATGGAATTTCTATTTCTAAGGCCTTGAGGAATCGCCACACAGTCTTCCACAATGGTTGAACTAATTTACACTCCCACCAACAGTGTAAAAGTGTTCCTTTTTCTCCACATCCTCTCCAGCATCTGTTGTCTCCAGATTTTTTAATGATCATCATTCTAACTGGCGTGAGATGGTATCTCAATGTGGTTTTGATTTGCATCTCTCTGATGACCAGTGACGATGAGCATTTTTTCATATGATTGTTGGCCTCATATATGTCTTCTTTTGTAAAGTGTCTGTTCATATCCTTTGCCCACTTTTGAATGGGCTTGTTTGTTTTTTCCTGTAAATCCGTTTGAGTTCTTTGTAAATTCTGGATATCAGCCCTTTGTCAGATGGGTAAACTCCAAAAACTTTTTCCCATTCTGTTGGTTGCCGATCCACTCTAGTGACTGTTTCTTTTGCCGTGCAGAAGCTGTGGAGTTTCATTAGGTCCCATTTGTCTATTTTGGCTTTTGTTGCCAATGCTTTTGGTGTTTTGTTCATAAAGTCCTTGCCTACTCCTATGTCCTGGATAGTTTTGCCTAGATTTCCTTGTAGGGTTTTTATGGTGCCAGATCTTATGTTTAAGTCTTTAATCCATCTGGAGTTAATTTTAGTGTAAGGTGTCAGGAAGGGGTCCAGTTTCTGCTTTCTGCACATGGCTAGCCAGTTTTCCCAACACCATTTGTTAAACAGGGAATCCTTTCCCCCTTGCTTGTTTTTGTCAGGTTTATCAAAGATTGTATAGTTGTAGATATGTTGTGTTGCCTCTGTTGCCTCTGTTTTGTTCCATTGGTCTATATCTCTATTTTGGTACCAGTACCATGCTGTTTTGATTACTGTAGCCTTGTAGTACAGTTTGAAATCCGGTAGTGTGATGCCCCCCGCTGTGTTCTTTTTGCTTAGAATTGACTTGGCTATGCGGGCTCTCTTTTGGTTCCATATGAAGTTCATGGTGGTTTTTTCCAGTTCTGTGAAGAAAGTCAATGGTAGCTTGATGGGGATAGCGTTGATTGTGTAAATTACATTGGGCAGTATAGCCATTTTCACGATATTAATTCTTCCTAACCATGAACATGGAATGTTTCTCCATCTGTTTGTGTCCTCTCTGGTTTCGTTGAGCAGTGGTTTGTAGTTCTCCTTGAAGAGGTCCCTTACGTTCCTTGTGATTTGTATTCCAAGGTATTTTATTCTTTTTGTAGCAATTGTGAATGGCAGTTCGTTCTTGATTTGGCTTTCTTTAAGTCTGTTATTGGTGTAGATGAATGCTTGTGACTTTTGCACATTGATTTTATATCCTGAGACTTTGCTGAAGTTGCTTATCAGTTTCAGGAGTTTTTGGGCTGAGGTGATGGGGTCTTCTAGGTATACTATCATGTCATCTGCAAATAGAGACAATTTGGCTTCCACCTTTCCTATTTGAATACCCTTTATTTCTTTTTCTTGCCTGATTGCTCTGGCTAGAACTTCCAGAACTATATTGAATAGGAGTGGTGAAAGAGGGCATCCTTGTCTAGTGCCAGATTTCAAAGGGAATGCTTCCAGTTTTTGCCCATTCAGTATGATATTGGCTGTTGGTTTGTCATAAACAGCTTTTATTACTTTGAGATACGTTCCATTGATACCGAGTTTACTGAGGGTTTTTAGCATAAAGGGCCGTTGAATTTTGTCAAACGCCTTCTTTGCGTCAATTGAGATAATCATGTGGTTTTTGTTTTTGGTTCTGTTTATGTGGTGAATTATGTTTATAGACTTGCGTATGTTGAACCAGCCTTGCATCCCCGGGATGAATCCTACTTGATCATGGTGAATAAGTTTTTTGATTTGCTGTTGCATTCGGCTTGCCAATATTTTATTGAAGATTTTTGCATCTATGTTCATCATGGATATTGGCCTGAAGTTTTCTTTTCTTGTTGGGTCTTTGCCGGGTTTTGGTATCAGGATGATGTTGGTCTCGTAAAATGATTTGGGAAGTAGTCCCTCTTTTTGGATTGTTTGAAATAGTTTTAGAAGGAATGGTACCAGCTCCTCTTAGTTTGTCTGGTAGAATTCGGCTGTGAACCCGTCTGGACCTGCGCTTTTTTTGTGTGGTAGGCTCTTAATTGCTGCCTCGACTTCTGACCTTGTTATTGGTCTATTCATAGTTTCAGCTTCCTCCTGGTTTAGGCTTGGGAGGACACAGGAGTCCAGGAATTTATCCATTTCTTCCAGGTTTACTAGTTTATGTGCATAGAGTTGTTTGTAATATTCTCTGATGATGGTTTGAATTTCTGTGGAATCTGTGGTGATTTCCCCTTTATCATTTTTTATGGCATCTATTTGGTTGGTCTCTCTTTTATTTTTAATCAATCTGGCTAGTGGTCTGTCTATTTTGTTGATCTTTTCAAAAAACCAGCTCTTGGATTTATTGATTTTTTGAAGGGTTTTTCGTATCACAATCTCCTAGTTATTTCTTGTCTTCTGCTAGGTTTTGAGTTTTTTTGATCTTGCTCCTCTAGCTCTTTGAATTTTGACGATAGGGTGTCAATTTTGGATCTCTCCATTCTCCTCATATGGGCACTTATTGCTATGTACTTTCCTCTAGAGACTGCTTTAAATGTGTCCCAGAGGTTCTGGCATGTTGTGTCTTCGTTTTCATTGGTTTCGAAGAACTTCTTTATTTCTGACTTCATTTCATTGTTTACCCAGTCAACATTCAAGAGCCAGTTGTTCAGTTTCCATGAAGCTGTGCGGTTCTGGGTTGGTTTCTGTATTCTGAGTTCTAACTTGATTGCACTATGGTCTGAGAGGCTGTTTGTTATGATTTCATTTGTTTTGCATTTGTTGAGCAGTGCTTTACTTCCAATTATGTGGTCAATTTTTGAGTAGGTGTGATGTGGTGCTGAGAAGAATGTATATTCTGTGGACTTGGGGTGGAGAGTTCTGTAAATGTCTATCAGGTTTGCTTGCTCCAGGTCTGAGTTCAAGCCCTGGATATCCTTGTTGATTTTCTGTCTGGTTGATCTGTCTAATATTGACAGTGAAGTGTTAAAGTCTCCCACTATTATTGTGTGGGAGTCTAAGTCTCTTTGTAAGTCATTAAGAACTTGCCTTATGTATCTGGGTGCTCCTGAGTTGGGTCCATATATGTTTAGGATCGTTAGCTCTTCTTGTTTTATCGATCCTTTTACCAGTATGTAATGGCCTTCTTTGTCTCTTTTGATCTTTGTTGCTTTAAAGTCTATTTTATCAGAGATGAGAATTGCAACTCCTGATTTTTTTTGCTCTCCATTTGCTTGGTAAATCTTCCTCCATCCCTTTATTTTGAGCCTTTGTGTATCCTTGCATGTGAGATGGGTTTCCTGGATACAGCACACTGATGGGTTTTGCATTTTTATCCAATTTGCCAGTCTGTGTCTTTTGATTGGTGCATTTAGTCCATTTACATTTAGGGTTAATACTGTTATGTGTGAATTTGATACTGCCATTTTGATGCTAAGTGGCTGTTTTGCCTGTTAGTTGTTGTAGAATCCTCCTTATGTTGATGCTCTTTACCTTTTAGTGTGATTTTGGAATGGCTGGTACTGGTTGTTCCTTTCTATGTGTAGTGCCTCTTTTAGGAGCTCTTGTAAAGCAGGCCTGGTGGTGACAAAATCTCTGAGTACTTGCTTGTTCGCAAAGGATTTTATTCTTCCTTCACTTCTGAAGCTCAGTTTGGCTGGATATGAAATTCTGGGTTGAAAGTTCTTTTCTTTAAGAATGTTGAATATTGGCCCCCACTCTCTTCTGGCTTGTAGCGTTTCTGCCGAGAGATCTGCTGTGAGTCTGATGGGCTTCCCTTTGTGGGTAACTCGACCTTTCTCTCTGGCTGCCCTTAGTATTTTCTCCTTTATTTCAACCTTGTTGAATCTGACGATTATGTGCCTTGGGGTTGCTCTTCTTGTGGAATATCTTTGTGGTGTTCTGTGTATTTCCTGCATTTGAGTGTTGGCCTGTCTTGCTAGGTGGGGGAAGTTTTCCTGGATGATGTCCTGAAGAGTATTTTCCAGCTTGGATTCATTCTCTTCGTCACATTCTGGTACACCTATCAAACGTAGATTAGGTCTTTTCACATAGTCCCATATTTCTTGGAGACTTTGTTCATTCCTTTTTGTGCTTTTTTCTCTAATCTTGGTTTCTCTTTTTATTTCATTGAGGTGGTCTTCGACTTCAGATATTCTTTCTTCTGCTTGGTCAATTCGGCTATTGAAACTTGTGCATGCTTCGCGAAGTTCTCATATTGTGTTTTTCAGCTCCTTTAATTCATTCATATTCCTCTCTAAGTTATCCATTCTTGTTATCATTTCCTCATATCTTTTTTTAAGTTCCTTAGTTTCTTTGCATTGATTTAATACATGTTCTTTTAGCTCACAAAAGTTTCTCATTATCCACCTTCTGAAGTCTAATTCCGTCATTTCATCACAGTCATTCTCCGTCCAGCTTTGCTCCCTTGCTGGTGAGGAGTTTTGGTCCTTTCTAGGATGCGAGCTATTCTGGTTTCGGGTGTTTTCCTCCTTTTTTCGCTGGTTTCTTCCCATCTTTGTGGGTTTATCCGCTTGTCGTCTGCGTAGTTGCTGACTTTTCGATTGCGTCTCTGAGTGGACACCCAGATTGTTGGTGATGAAGTATTTCTGTTACTTGGTTTTCCTTCTACCAGCCTAGCCCCTTCGCTGTATGACTGCTGAGGTCCACTCCAGGCCCTGCTTGTCTGGGGTTCACCTCTAGCAGCTGTGGCACAGTGAGGGATGCTACCCATTTTTTTTTTTGCTATCTTTGTCCCAGGTTGATGCCTGCCAAATGTCAGTCTTTTGGATATAGAGGGGTCAGGGAGCTGCTTGAGGAGACAGTCTGTACTTTTTTGGAGCTCAATTGCTGAGCTGTGAGCTCTGTTGTTCATTCAGGGCTGTTAGGCTGCTATGTTTGATTCTGCTGCAACAGAGCTCATTAAAAAAAACCCTTTTTTTCTCAAATGCTCTGTGTTGGGGGGTTTGGGCTTTATTTTTCGATGTCTGATGAGGTGTCCTGCCCAGCTAGAAGGCAGACTAGCCACTGTTTGGCTGCTGAGGCTCCGCCCTGCTGTTGTGTGATTCGCCCTGTTCCTGCAGGCTCTGCTGTGGTCTCCGCCACGCCCTGTGGTGGAGTCTCTTCATTGTAGCGTGTTGCCTCAGCAACTGCAGGCTGCGTCAGCAGTGGGCGTGTATCTCAGTTGGGGCGGGTTGCCTCGGTAGTGGTGGACGCCCCTCCCCCACAGAGCGTCTCGGACCGTCTGCTCGGGATAGTTTGAAATCGCGGTTTTGTTCGTCCCACTGGGTATCCCGAACGATCTGTCCCTGCAATCCCCTGGGCTGGCCTACTGTCCAAGTCTGGTTCAGTCTCAAGTCCAGCCCTCTCAAGTCTCAGGTTGCTGGTTCAACAGGGCACCCTGACAAGCGCGCCCTGTGGGGATTGCTGGGTAGGGCCGGCCGCCGCCGCCCTGGCTGCTGGCTTCGCCAGGCAGACCTACTGCCTGGCATCCCATGTCTTTTTTATACTTGGGTTTCCCCGTTCTGTGGGCAACAAAGATCAGTCTGGAAATGCAGCTCTGACTCACCGTTTGTGGATTCAATGAGAGCTCCAATCCTGGGTTGTTCTCACAGCGCCATCTTGAGTCATCCCTTCTGCTCTGATTTTAATTAACCATACTCCTAACCTCTGTATACACTGCTCCCACCCCTGCCTTGTGTAAGACAATAAAAATTAAAGGTTGTAAAGATGGTGCCTTAGTGACTACAAAGGTCTGATATCTAATGGTCAAGCTTAGAAAGCCAATTTCCACCAGCCCCCATACCAAAAAAGCTAGCCAAGCTGGGATCTTGAAGTTAACAGCCCAATTCCACAGGCCTCTGAGTGTGGACTCGGAGGCCATCATCCTTCAATATTGGATACATTCTCTTTCTTAGTTCAATATGAATTTTAGAGAAGAAAGAAGCAGGGACTTACCTATGTGAACCCAGGGAAAATAAGAGTTTATTCTAAGAGTAGAAATAGAAATGAGTAAAGAAAAAAATGAAGTGGGTTAAACAAAAACTTCCACCAGACAGGACAGTACTTTAAAAGACACATAGAGAAATAAACCCCCATATCACCACTGACCCTACAGATATACAAACTACCATCAAAGAATACTAAAAACACTTCTATGTAAATAAATTAGAAAATCTAGAAAAAAATGGCTAAATTCCTGGACATATACACCTTCTCAAGACTAAACCAGGAAGAAGTTGAATACCTGAATAGACTAGTAACAAGTTCTGAAAAAAAAAAAAAACAAAACTCAGGACCAGATGGTTTTACAATCGAATTCTACTGAAGATACAAAGAGGAGCTGGTACTATTCCTTCTGAAATTATTCCAAACAATCAAAAAGAGACACTCCTTCCTAACTCATTTTATGAGGCTAGCATCATCTTGATATCAAAACCTGGCAGAGACACAACAAAAAAAGAAAATTTCAGTTCAATATCCCTGAGAAACATAGATGCAAAAATCCTCAATAAAATACTGGCAAACTGAATCCAGCAGTACATCTAAAAGCTTACCTATCATGATCAAATCGGCTTTGTCCCTGGGATGCAAGATTGGCTCAACATATGCAAATCAATAAACATCATCCATCACATAAACACAACCAATGACAAAAATCACATGATCATATCAGTAGTTGCAGAAAGGGCCTTTGATAAAATTCAACATCACTTCATATTAAAATTATCAATTAAAGAGGTATTGATAAAACATATCTCAAAATAATATGAGCTCCTTATGACAAACCCACAGCCAATATCATACTGAATTGGAAAAAGCTGGAAGCATTCCCTTGAAACCAAAACAAGACAAGGATGCTCCCTCTCACCACTCCTATTCAATATAGTATTGGAAGTTCTGGCCAGGGCAATCAGGCAAGATAAAGAAATAAAGGTATTCAAATAGGAAGAGAATACATCAAATTGTCTTTGTTTGCAGACAACATGATTCTGTATTTGGAAAACCCATTATCTCAGCCCGAAAACTCCATAAGCTGATAAGCAACTTCAGCAAAATCTCAGGATACACAATCAGTGTGCAAAAATCACGGGCATTCCCCTATACCAACAATAGACAATGGGAGTTCATATATGAACTCCCATTCACAATTGCTACAAAGAGAGTAAAATACAGCTAATAAGGGATGTGCAGGACCCAAGGAGAACTACAAATCACTACTCAAGGAAATAAGAGAGGACACAAACAAATAGAAAAACATTTGATCCTCATGGATAGAAAGAATCAGTATCATGAAAATTGCCATACTGGCTGAACTAATTTATAGATTCAATGCCACTCCTACTAAACTACCATTGACATTCCTCACAGAATTAGAAAAAATGGCTTCAAATTTCAAATGGAACCAAAAAAGATCCCATATAGGCAAAATGATCCTAAGCAAAAAGAACAAAGCTGGAGACATGATGCTACCTGACTTCAAACTATACTACAAGGCTAAGTAACCAAAATAGCATGGTACTGGTATTAAAACGGATATATAGACCAATGGAACAGAACAGAGGCCTCAGAAGTAATGCCACACATCTACAACCATCCAATCTTCAACAAACCAGATAAAAACAAACAGGAAAAGGACCCCCTATTTAATAAATGGTGCTGGGGAAATTGGCTAGCCATATGCAGAAAACTGAAACTGGACCCCTTTCTAACACCTTATGCAAAAATTAACTCAAAATGGATTAAAGACTTAAATGTAAAATCCAAAACCATAAAAACCCTAGAAGAAAATCTAGGTAATACCATTCAGGACATAGCAATGGGCAAAGACTTCATGATAAAAAAGCGAAAAGCAATTGTAACAAAAGCCAAAATTGACAAATGGGATCTAATTAGATGAAAGGGCTTCTTCACGGCAAAAGAAACTATCATCAGAGTGAAAAGGTAACCTACAGAATGCGAGAAAATTTTTGCAATCTACCCATCTGACAATGGTCTAGTATCCAGAATCTGTAAGGACTTGAATTTACAAAAAAAACAAACCCCATCAAAAAGTGGGCAAAAGGTATGAACAGATACTTCTCAAAAGAAGACATTTATGTGGCCAACAAATGTATGAAAGAAAGCCCAACATCATTGATCATTACAGAAATAATAATCAAAACCAAAATGAGTTATCATCGCACACCAGTCAGAATGGTGATTATTAAAAAGTCAAGAAACATGCTGGGCATGGTGGCCCATGCCTGTAATCTCAGCACTTTGGGAGGTCAAGGTGGGCAGGTCAAGGTCAGGAGTTCAAGACCAGCCTGGCCAGCATGATGAAACCCCATCTCTACTAAAAATACAAAAAATAGCCAGGCATGGCAGTGTAGGCCTGTAGTCCCAGCTACTTGGGAGGCTGAGGCAGGAGAATTTCTTGAAACCAGCAGGCAGAGGTTGCAGTGAGCCAAGATCACACCACTGCACTCCAGATTGGGTGACAAAAAAAGAAAAAGTCAAGACACGATAGATTCTGGCAAGACTATGGAGAAATAGGAACATTTTTACACTGTTGATGGGAGTATAAATTAGTTTAACCATGTGAAAGACTGTGGCAATTCCTCAAGGACACAGAACCAGAAATACCATTTGACCCAGCAATCCCATTACTGGTTATATACACAAAGGAATATAAATAAAGACACATGCACACATATGTTTATTGCAGCACTATTTACAATAGCAAAGATGTGGAACCAGCCTAAATGCCCATCAATAATAGACTGGGTAAAGAAAATGTGGTACATTTACACCATGGAATACCATGCAGCCATAAAAAAGAATGAGATCATGTCCTTTGCAAGGACATGGATGAAGCTAAAAACCATGATCCTTGGCAAACTAACACAGGAAAAGAAAACCAAACATCAGATCTTCTCATTCCTAAGTGGGAGTTGAACAATGAGAACACATGAACACAAGGAGGGGAACAACACACAGTGGGGCCAGTCGAGGAGCGGGGGTTGAGGGGAAGGAGAGCATTAGAAGAAATGACCAATGCACGTGGGGCTTAAAACCTAGATGATGGGGTGATACATGCAGCAAACCACCATTGCACACTTGCACACTTATATCTATGTAATAAACCTACACATTGTACACCTGTATCCTGGAACTTAAGATTAAGAAAACATACACACACACACACACACACACACACACACACACACACCCTAGTCAAAACAGATGTTACAAAATCCATGCATGGCTTATGCATTTTACTCAAAATTTTTTGAAAACTTAAAGAAAATTAAATTAAAAAAGAAAAATAAATCCCCTAACTTCATGGGAAAAATAAGAACTATGGAGGGTCAGCTCCAGAGAGATGAACAAGTTAGGGAGTTCATATCCAAGTTGGCCTTAGGAACCTTCTTGGTAGCAGGAGCTGACTGGTTGATTGAGCCTCTGTCATCAGAGAATGACTGGACTCGCTGGTCTTTGTTTTTCCTGATCTTAGAGCTACCAGCCAACCAACTCACCCTCTCTTCCTTAATTCTTTCCCTATCTATCTTAGTCACTTTGGGATGCTATACAAAAAATACCACAAACCAGGTAGCTTATAAACAAATTTATTTGTCACAATTCTGGAGATTGGAAGTCTGAGATAAGGGTACCAGCACGGTCAGGTTCTGGTAAGATCCCTCTTCTAGGTTGCAGACTGCTAGCTTCTTGTTGTAGTCTCACATGGTAGAAAGAGGGCAAATGAACTCCCCTGGGTCCCTTTTATAAGGCACTAATCCCATATCACCCTCAAGCCTTAACCACCTTTCAAAGGCCCTACTTCCTAATACCATCCCACTGGGGGTTAGGATTTCAAAATGCATGTTTGCCAGGAATACAGACATTCAGCCCATTGTACTGTCTCAGAGTTTGGGCTCGGTCATAGCCTCTGCATCCTCATTTCAACTTATCTGCAGTACTAACCACCTCAAACCTTGGCATGTAAGCTTTTCCATTCCTTTTATAAATCTCATTTCAAATTTTTAGTGAAGCAAGTTCTGACTGGCCAAGCTGATCCCTATTTGGAGTGAGCTTTTTGTGTCAATTGACTTTATAAGTGGTACAGCAGCCTATTAAATGTCTGACTCTTGCTTGAATTGGCAGTATATCTATAGAGGTCTATGAGATTTGTGGGGGATGAGGAAGTGTGTGAGAAGCAGGGCAGGCCTATGTGGGTAAGAAGTTGACCACTTCTGCTCAAGGGATGTAAACCATTCCTTATACTCTTCAGCCAGACAGGATCCAAACATTTGTTGATCTTTAGAATGTGCTAAGTACATGCATTTCATTTAATCTCACAACCCTAAGAGTTAAGTATCATTGCCCCCATTTGCAGATGGTAGAAGTGGTTAAAGCACTGTCTATGACACAGCCTAGATTTAAAATACATCTGCCTCACTCCAGAGATTTTTTTTTCCTCCACAAATCCATGCTGTTTCTCACCATTTCACCCCTAAACACACTGAGAACTAAGGGGACACTGAAGGTAATATAAATATAAATGACATGAGGCTCTATGGGAAACAAAATCTAGATAAAACCGATATTCCAATGTATTTTGTTTATTGGTGCCATAGAGAATTTCTTTAAAAAGGACAAACAACATCCTTACCTTGCAGACACCAAATACTGCTCAAATGCCAATACCTAAACCAGATGATCTTTCAAAGATACAAGAAGAGCCACGTATTTGTGTAACATTTATTCTTGGTAAAAGTCCTTTACTTGATGTACATTAACTCCTTTAAATGTGACAACAACTTCATGAAGTAGGTACTTTACCCTATTTTACAGATGGGGAAACTGAGGCAGCAAGAAGGGATGCCCAAGTTCCCCCAGCTGTCAACTGCAAAGCCAGGACTCAAATCCAGCCTGCTTAGCTCCGTAGTTGACATGAGCTATGCTTTTCAATTGCTCTGTGCTCTTCTTCAGTGTGTGCACAAATCCTTATTTCTGTGAGCACGTTCCAGCTGTCCACTTTAAAAATGAAAAATGTTTCATTTTTTGGATGTAATTTTTGAAATTTTGCTACAATAAAAGAGGTATAAATCTATCATGGATAAAAGCCTGTCATGGTGTTTTAAAGCAGCTCCATATACCAATATTTGAATTATTATTTCAGAATACCTTCCCATCTGTTTAAGGCTGACATGTGAAGAGCCATGAGTCACAAGGAAGCCTGTAAACAATATAGTATCAAGCATTAATTGTATCATTTACTCTTAAAAAAAAAAATAGATGATTCCTGAATGCTGAAGTGTTCTCATTGTTGCTATAACAACTTCAGTTTGCTATCATGGTCTTCTCTGTTCAATGCAAATGCTCATGTTTAACAAAAATAAGGTTCATGAGGTTTAAAAATATTATGTATCTAATGTATGGCACTTAGCAAATTCATTTATCAAGAAAAATAATGAGCAACTGGCAAAAGGTAGTGAATAAAAAGAATTTCATTCATTCTTTGAATAAAACATGCTTTGCATAAAGCAGTCTACTGACCGGGGCCGGGAGTTATTTCTACCCTAGAAGGTAGCCAGCATGTGAGCCAGGACATGAGTGCTCTGTACCTGTTGTAAACCCAGCACCCAGAATGACACCTGCCACAGACATTTGCTAAAGAAATGATAAATGAATGCCAGAATCCTCCATTTAAGCCCATAGTCGATCTTTAGTGTCTTCAGTTTATCTCCCATTGATAGGAAATATAACACATGACACTTGCCTTAACTTAGGGATTCAGATTTTCTGTTTTTTTTTTTTTTTTTAGATTCTTGCTTGAATCTTGATTTTCCTAGACAGAAGACATATTCTCAGCAAGTAATTAAACACTGACGAACTGTTAACATTCAAGAAAACAGAGACAAGTCTTATAATTTATAATATAGAAAAAAAAATCAATGATTTTTCCAAATTAAATAGCTAATTTCATCTTTATTGCTGCCTTCAAATGTACATAAGTCTGGCCAGTAAGAGTGCAAGGTACAGGTCAAAGGCACCTAAAAACACGCATTCCGGCAGTATAGAGACAGTCTTTCCTGCAAGAGAGAATTTTCCAAGGCTCTACTGAGCCACTACCTTCCCATACAGTGGCTCACACTTGTCATTTTGACAGTTGAAATGCTATTAGCCACTAGGGCAGGGGACAGACATCCCCAAATTCCGTAGAGGAGATATTGCTCTGACTGTAATCACTTGTGGATTACTCACAAGCCACAGCAAAAGGAAAGGAAGCAGTTTCGAACACTACAGGCAGCAAATTCTGCAAAAACCTGTGGGTATAAATGAAAAGAGCCACTGCACCAATCCGTCAATGAATGTGATTCTCTCATTGTCACTTCTCTTGTCTCACACACATTGCACTTTGAAGGCAGGCGCCCAAAGCAGTACACACTTGTGAACATCTTTTGCCCTTCCTCTTCTCTTCCTACTTCTCCCCACTACCAACCACATACACACACACACACACACACACACACACACACACACAAATTAAGCATGCAAAACCAGGGCAAAAGTTTCTTATAGGGGATCTCAGTCAAAGTTTAGAATACAAAATTGGAAGAGTTCAGGATGTTTGGAGGTCATGAGAACAATATTTGGAGAAGCACCAAAGAAATAGTATAGTCAAATATAGGTCTTGAAGGAAAAATATGGTACCCACAAAATTATTTTTGGAATACCTTTATAACTCAATTCTAACATGCTGTAAATTGTAAGATGTGTCATAGATTTCATATAGGCTTTTCAGAAGGAAAAAAAAAACCCACAGGCTGGGCGCAGTGGCTCACACCTGTAATCCTAGCACTTTGGGAGGCCATAGTGGGCGGATCACAAGGTCAAGAGAGAGATCATCCTAGCCAACATGGTGAAATCCTGTCTCTACTAAAATACAAAAATTAGCTAGATGTGGTGGCATGTGCCTGTAATCCCAGCTCCTAGGGAGGCTGAGGCAGGAGAATCACTTGAACCTGGGAAGCAGAGGTTGCAGTGAGTTGAGATTGCTGCCACTGCACTCCAGCCTGGCGACAGAGCAAAAAAACCTCACAAATTAACTGTGTAAACATATACTTTTAATAACTGACAAAAGTATTCATATACTCCTATAGTTATAAACTAACTTTCTCTTCAGTGTAATGGGTAAAGTTTGAGTCGAAGATCTGTTCAGATATATTGTCTAAAGAACCTTTGGATTCACTTTGAGCCACTCACAGAGATGCCTGGCATCATGGTGACAGGCTGTTTTTCATAACCAGTGCCCATCATTTTGGTTTCTTTTGCTCTTGAAGATTGACAGTATAATTCTGAGGAATATTGAAACATATCAGCGTTTCTTCTGCATTTTCTGTTTTGTTAAACTAATAGTTTCATATTTTTCCTTCATTAAATTACGTATCACTGGAAATTAAACAGCTTTTCTTGAAAGTCAGTCCAAAGCTTTTGACAGATACGTCACTCATAAAAGTTGAGTCTCTTCACAGCCCATGTTGGCATGGTGTCACCTTCCAAAGAAAAACCAGTCTTAAAGTCCAGAAGTAATTTAAAAAATCAATTTAAATTTAGTGTAAATCTTTAAAAAATGCCCCAAAGGATTTTATTGATATGACATTTAATAACATTTTAAATACTCTTTCTCCATTTCTCTGATTTGGGATTTATTTATCTCTTCCCTAAGAAACCCTCTCTCCCTTCCAGTGTGAATTGCCAAGCTGGCTTTGTCTTTCTCTCACCAGTGACCTGATATTGTCCTATCAAAGGCAGGTATTTGGGGTTTGGGTAATGATTATTTATGTATATCAATAGATGACTCCCAAACTCTCCTAGCTTTGAAATATTTTGTTTGTTTAGAATTTGGAAATTTTTTTCTGTCTTAAATTTGATCACCTGGCAGGCATTGGTCAATCATAACATGTAGCCAATTGTAATCATTTTGAGAGAATTTTAAGCAACACTCAACAAATCTAAGTTTAACTAAGGGTCAATATTAACTGTTCCAAGACTAATTTTATACACTTATAGATAATAACTCCACCACAATTTATTGTTTACATGCAACTGTGATTTTCTCTTATCAATGGTTGTAAGGAATATCTTAATTTCAGAATGGTTATGTTATAAATTTGAAGAAATATGATATTTGGGATAATCTAAGGTTTCTGTGGGTCATATATATAATATTAAGAGGAAATTGGTTATTAAGGGACTGAATTCATTCTGTTTTTCAAATTACACCCAAAAATTATGTTAGGATTTTTGTAATGGGTTTAGTAGAGTAGTTAATCCTAAACAATGTTGCATTTTTCCTCCCATTTAAAAATTTAAGATATAATTTATGTTTAGTGCTATTCACCCAGTTAGGGTACAGTTCTGCAATTTTTGACAAATGCATACAGTCATGTAACCACCATCTCAATAAAAATAGAAGACAATCCCTATATTTATACCTTTTCCAGAGTCTCATATAAAGGGAATCACACACTACAGAGTCTTTTAAATTTGACTCAGCTCACTTACAATATGCCCTTCAAGATTCATCCACATCGTTGCGTGTATCAGTAGTTCCTGCCTTTTTATTGCCAAGTATTATTCTACTGCAATGTACCACAGTTTGTTTCTCAGTTCTCCAGCTAAGAGACATTGGTCTGAGCAACTTTGTTTTGTGCCTTCCTCAAGGAGTCAACTTCATGTCATTTGAACCATAACTTTCAGTCCCTGATTCTCAGCCCAAATGTCCTCATATAAATTTTAGCTGATCTAATATAATTTAAAATAACTATCTTTCTAAATTTCTCATTTTTGAATTAGCTTTTACTGACCATTATTTTTGTGGGGTTGTGAAATGAAAGTAAATGGAGGAAAGTGCAGAATTCAAAATTTTAAACAACCTGAATTCAAATTTAATACTCAGCAGTTACTTAATCCCTTTACCTCTCAGTTTCCCAATTGTAAAGGGATTAGAATGTCTATATACCATCTTGTGATGATGAATTATGGCAATACATCTGCAGGAATCAGAGCTCCTGGAAGGTAAAAAATACTTATTGGCTCCCATTAATACTTACACTCATGATCTGATTGTATAGCTCTTTCAAGATATTACTTTATGAATCTAAATTTTTTTTGCTCATTTGGGATTTGTTCTTTTTGGTTTTGATTTGCTTCTTTGTTTCTCTTTCCTTTCCTCTCTTTCCATCAAAGACTTAGCCACAAAAGAAATAAGTGGCAGAAGAAAAACATTGAAGTTCTCTATAAGTCTTTTTTTGCATTTTTTTTTTACTAAAAGCTGCAGGCTGAGTTTCTTGGAAGAAATGTAAAAAAAGGTCTCCCCTCTGCTAGAAGCCTTTCCTGAGGGAGGAGGTGGCAGGAGGAGTAGAAGGTGATGCAGAGGAGCCTGGGATGAGCAGGAGAAGTGCGTCCTGAAGAGGACATGTGGATTGTGGCACGACCCTACAGAGGAGAACCCACCCCCACTCCCCGAGAGGAAAGGGAGCAGGACACATATCCAGCAAAATGGACTTTCACCAGCCTGACCCAAAAATGCCTGTACATCAAGCATGAGCAGGAAGTTGGGGGCATCAGGACCTGATGAGGCCGAACAGACAGAAATTAAGTACATTTCAACAGCATTTTGTGGGTACTTCTGACTGATGTAAGAAAAGCAACACCCTCTCCCCCAAATGTGGGAATTGTGTAAGTTCCCAGAAACTTGGCAAAATTCCAGAAACTGAAGGAGATGAGGAAAGAAAAAAAAAAAAAACCCAAAAAATGAAAAACCCTAGATTTTCTCCCTTTTCTGCCCATCTGATAGAATTAAAGCTTAGAGTCATAAATTGAGTTCAATCAGAGATATGTCTTGCACACCTGAGCCTATGAACTCACTATAGTTGTAATTACAGGGGGAAAATGCAAACATAATTTTCCTTCCCGACTCATGCTGTTTCACATATGAATCAAAATGTATAAATGAGAGTGGCTATGAGGTGCATAGGTACTGTCATCAGTCAAGGGGGTGATTATTTCTACAATAAACCAGGAAATTCTTAAAATCCTTAATTGCTTCCAATAATCATTCTTTATGAACAATGCATTAACAAATTATATTGCCCTAATCACTTGGAAAAGGAGCATGTTGACAGTTGTTACACTTTTTATATCAATCACCATTTTCCCCAGGTGAACATATTAGAAGTAAGTTGTTACCATATATATAATCAATTGCTTCTCTGAATGTTTACTATTGTATTTACTCACTATTTACTCATTCATTCATTTGTTCAGCCACTCACTCATCAACTGTCTTGCAGGTTCTAGACACTATGGTCAACACATTAACATCATCTGGATGTGTGCAAAGTCTTTAACTACTCTCATTTGACCTTTCTTTTATTCTTGACATGTATGTGACCTCCATTTTCTGAGGATAAAAATCAGACCCAGGGAACATGCCTAAGACCCTGACAGAGTTCAAGGGTTCAGAGTCCTTTCATTAGGAGAAAAGAATTCTAAGTGGTGAGAGCCCCACTGTTAACCTACAGTGAATTCCCAGAATCCTACTAAAGGCATTTTAAAAAATAGAGTTTCTGGAATAATGGAAAGACACACTAACACTGTCATTATACTTAGACTGTGGGGAGATCCTGAAACAGCACAGGCTGACAACTCTTTTGGGACAATGTAAGAACCACCCTGAAATAAAAACCAGAATTCAAACATTTGAAAGAAAAATACTACAAATACTTTGTGATTGTTTTCTCTAAAGACCTTTTAATTTTGCTGGCATTATAAATGATTAGAATAAAAAAATTAAAGTATCTGAAGACGAGTTGTTTTAAACCTCAAAATATATTTAGGAAGACATTAGCACTTGCAAAATTCTGATCTTCCTGTTTTAAATTTTAGATTTATTTTAGCCAAATAAAAATGACTCAAAAGGTCTTAGGCCTTGTCACTAACTTTTTCTCAAGAAGGCAAATCTGAAAAATTAGTTGTGTGTTGCAAAGTAATAGTAATTTATGCAAGTAAATTCTCCAGTCTGGCAGATAAAATTCTCAGAAACAAAGATAATTCTAGTGTTTGTTTTAAACAATCTAAATGGAAATTTCTAAATACAATTTGGAAATTTGAATTCAAGATTAAAAATGGTAAAATCTGAAAGCTAATACAAGAACGTTGAGAAGTAGCTGAATAAAAGTGTGGACATATACGGCACCTCAAGATTAGGTCCTTGCACAGAAAGCAATTTCTTTCTCCTTCCCATGGCTACTCATGAGTATCAATAAAGATAGCGATTGGGGTAGATCTTACTCTTAAAATAATCATAGCAACAATATGATAATGTAACTTACTTCATTCTGCCAGAAGCAGGAGGAATATAGGACCTGATGTATGGAAGTTAGCCACGTAGCTCTTGGTCTTAGATTTCTCATCTGGGAATTGACAGAGTTGAACTTGATCTCATCAACTCAATGCTTGTACTCAGTCCAAATAATTCTTATGTTAAATCACCCCAGATAATGAACTAATGTTTTCTGGATTTAAGAAAAGTTTCCTGAAACTCAAGATTCTTCTGTTGAGTAGTTTCATCATCCTGGACTTCCATGGCCCCTTAGCCACATACTCAATATAGCTGTGATGTCCAATATCAAATAAGTATTCCTGAAGTAAGTAACTTTAGGAAACAAATATTATAACTCCCAAATAACCTCAGAAAATAGTTTATAAAGTTCTGTTATAGTCCAATGATTATATGGATTTGGGGGGAGAAAAGGACCTTGACTTCATCAAGAAAAACTGTCTGGAAAATAAATTTGTTGTATTAATGTATATATAGATAATATAAATAGTCACATATATTCATTGAAAAATGTATAGATTATATCTATCTATAATAAATTCACATTGAAGAAAAAAGATATATTAAAAGTCAAATGATGGAGAAAGATACAGCATGCAAACCACTAATCAAAAGAAAACTGGAATGCGATTTTAATTTCAGTCTAAGTAGATTTCAGAGCAAGGAAGATTATCAGGAATAAAGATGGATACAACATAATGATAAAGGAAACAATTCTCCCAGAAGACATGAAAATCTTAAGTACTTACTTAACGACAGATCTTCATAAAACATGAAGTAAAAATCTGATGTATATGAAAGGAGAAATAGACAAACCAACAATTACAGTTGGATACTTCAACATCCTTCTGTTAGGAATTGATAGAACAAGTCAGCAGTAAATCAGTGAGACGGCATCCAACCTGAACAGGGCAATCAACCAACTTGGCTCAGTTAATATTTAGCGAGCACTTCACCCAACAACAGAATACATATGCTTCTCAAGTACATATGGATATTACTAAGAGACACCATATTCTCAGCTACAACAAAATCTTAACACATTAAACATAATAGAAATCATATAACATAGATCCTCTGATCATGGCAAAATTAAACCAGAAAACAATAATAGAAAGATATCTGGAAATTTTTCAAATATTTGTAAATTAAATAAAACACTTCTAAGTAACATGAATTAAAGAGAAACCTCGAAGGAAATTTTTTAAAAATTTGAACCAAATAAAAATTCAAATATCAAAATTTTGGGGATACAGCTAGGCTATGCTTAGAGGAAAATTTGTAGCATTAAATGTTTATGTTGAAAAGAAAAAATATTTAAATTTATAGCCTAAGCTTCACACTTAAACTAGAAAGTATAACAAATTAAATCTAAAGCAAACAGAAAGAAGAAAATAATAAATATTCAAGCAGGAATCAATGGAATTTCCCCCTAAAATCAGGAACAAGTCAAGGATGTCCATTCTCACAATTTCTATTCAACTTTGTACCAGAGGTAGGGCCAGGGAAATTAGGTAAGGAAATGAAACAAAATATATCTAGATTGGAAGGGAAGAAATAAAACTATTTCTATTTGCAGATGACATAATATTCTATAAAGATAAGGAATCCACTACAAAACTATTAGAACTCATAAATGAGCTCATCAAAGTTATGGGATATAAAAACAATATACAAAAATCTATTGTATTCATGCATTAGCTATGAAAAAATCAAAATATAAAACCAAGAAAAATATTACATTTATAATGGCATCAAAAAGAACAAAATGGAGGCTGAGTATGGTGGCTCAATATCTGTAATCTCAGCACTTTGGGGGCCAAGGTGGGAGGATTGCTTGAGCTCAGGAGTTTGAGACCAGCCTGGGCAATATAGTGAGACTCCATCTCTACAAAAAATACAAAAATTAGTCAGCTGTAATGGCATGTACCTGTTGTCCCAGCAACTTGGGATGCTCAGATTGGAGTATCTCTTGAGCCCTGGAGGTTGAGGCTGTGGTGAGCTACGATCACACCACGGCACTCTAGCCTGGGCAACAGAAGGAAACCCTTATCTCAAATAAAAATAAAATAGAAATAAATTTAACAAAGAAATATAAAGCATTGTGAATGATATTTGAGAAAATGTAAGTAAGTAGAAGGTACTCTAAGCTTGTGGATAAGAAGGTTTAATATTGTTAAGATTGTAATATGCCCTGAATTCATCTACAGATTCCATGCAACTCATATCAAATTTTCAGCCAGGCTTTTGCAGATATAGACAGGCTGATATTGAAAATCATATGGAAAGTCAAAGAAACTGGAATAGCCAAAACAATCAAGAAAACAATGAACAAAATTGAAGAACTCTGATTTTCTAATTTCCAAATGTCATACAAAGCCATAGTAATCAAAACTGAGTGGCAGTGACACAAGGATAGTGAATTGATTTTCATCAAGAGTGCCAAGACAATTCAATGGTGTAAGAACAGTCTTTTTAACAAATGATGCTGGGACAACTGCATAGTCATATGCAAAAGATAAAGTTTAGTCCCTTCTTCATATCATACACAAAAATTAATTCAAAATAGATCATACCTAACATCACACCTAGAAGAACTAGAAAATCAAGAATAATTAACTAACCAAAAAGCTAGCAAAAGAAAATAATTAAACAAAACTGATACCAAAATTCTTAGAAGAAATCATCAAAACCAAAAGTTTGTTCTTTGAAAGGATAACAAAATTCATAGACCACTAGCTAGATTACCAAAGATAAAAGGACAGAAGATCAAAATAAGCACAATCAGAAACAACAAAGGTGATATTACAACTGATCCCACAGAAATATAAAAAATCCTCAGAGACTCTTATAAACACTTCTACGCACACAAATTAGAATATCTAGAGGAAATAAATTTCTGGAAACATACAACCTTCCAAGGTTAAACCAGAAAGAAACTGACCAGATCAGTATCAAGTTCTGAAACTGAATCAGTAACAAAAAACTTAGCACCGAAAAAAGCCCCAGACCAGATGAATTCACAGCCAAATTCTACCAGATGTACAGAGAAGAGTTGATGCCAATCCTAATGAAATTATTCCAAAAAATCAAGGAGGAGGGACTCCTGCCTAACTCATTCCATGAAGCTAGCATCACCCTGATATCAAAACACAGCAAAGACACAATGAAAAATAAAAACTGCAGGCTAATATCCCTAATTAACACAAATGCAGAAATCATCAACAAAATAATGGCAAACTGAGTCTGGAAGCACATCAAAAAGTAAACTCACCACAATCAAGTAAGCTTCATTCCTGAGATGCAAGGATGGTTCAACATATGCAAATTAATAAATGTGATTCACCAAATAAACAGAATTGAAAACAAAAATTATACGACACAGAAAAAGCTTTCAGTAACATCCAACATACCCTCATGACAAAACCTCTCAACAACTTGGCATCAAAGAAACATGTCTCAAAATAATAAGAGCCATATATGGACAAACCCACAGCCAACATCACACTGAAAGGGCAAAAGCTGGAAGCATTCCCCTTGAGAACCAGAACAAGACAAGGACACTCACTCTCACCACTCCTATTCTATGTAGTACTAAAAGTCCTAGTCAGAGCAATCAGGCAAGAGAAATAAATAAAAGGCATCCAAATAAGAAAAGAGGAAGTCAAGTTAACTCTCTACACTGATGATATGATTCCCTACCTATCAGTAATAGGTTTGCACCTAAAAATAAAAATAAAAAATGATTCTATCCCTAGCAAACCTTAAGGACTCTGCCAAAAGTATCCTGAAACTGATTAATGACTTTGGCCAAGTTTCAGGATATAAAATCAATGCACAAAAATATAGAATTTCTATACACCAATAAGGTTCAAAGTGACAGCTAAATCAAAAATGCAATCCTATTTACAATAGCCTCAAAAAAATCAAATACCTAGGAGTACCTCTTAATCAAGGAGGTGAATGATCTCTACAGGGGAACTATAAAACACTACTGAAAGAAATCACAGATGGTACAAATAAGTGGGAAAAAAATTTCCATGCTCATGGATTGGAAGAATCAATGTTGTTCAAATGGCCATACTGTCCAAAGCAAACGACAGATTCAGTGCTATTCCTATCAACTAACCAATATCATTTTTCACAGAATTAGGGAAAACTAATATAAAATTCATAGGAAACAAACAAACAAAAAAAAGTCTGAGGCCGGGCGCGGTGGCTCAAGCCTGTAATCCCAGCACTTTGGGAGGCCGAGGCGGGTGGATCACGAGGTCAACAGATCGAGACCATCTTGGTCAACATGGTGAAACCCCGTCTCTACTAAAAATTACAAAAAATTAGCTGGGCATGGTGGCGCGTGCCTGTAATCCCAGCTACTCAGGAGGCTGAGACAGGAGAATTGCCTGAACCCAGGGGGCGGAGGTTGCAGTGAGCCAAGATCGCACCATTGCACTCCAGCCTGGGTAACAAGAGCGAAACTCCATCTCAAAAAAAAAAAAAAAAAAAAGTCTGAATACCCAAAGAATCCTAAGCAAAAAGCTAGAGGTATCACATTATCCAACTTCAAACTATACTACAAGCCTACAGTAATCAAAACAACATGATATTTGTACAAAAACAGACACATAGGCTAATGGAACAGAATAGAGAATCCAGAAACTAAGCTGCACACCTGCAGCCTGATCTTTGACAAAGTGCACAAAAATTAGCAATGAGAAAAGGACTCCCTATTCAATAAATGATTCTGGGATAGCTGGCCAGCCATATGCAGAAAAATGAAACTCAACCCCTACCTTTTACTATATATAAAACTTAACTCCAGGTAGATTAAAGCCTTAAATGTAGGACTTCAAACTATTAAAATCCTAGAAGAAACTCTAGGATATACCGTTTTGCACATCAGCCTTGGGAAATAATTTATAACTAAGTCCTTAAAACCAATTGCAACAAAAACACAAACTGACAATTGAGAACTAAAGAGCTTCTATACAGAAAAATAAACTATAAATAGAGTATACTGACAACCTACAGAATGTGAGAAAATATTGGCAACCTATGACAAAGGCTTAATATCCAGGATCTATAAGGAACTTAATCCAACAAGCAAAAAACAAATAACCCCACTAAAAAGTAGACAAAAGACATGAACAGACTCTTTTTCAAAGAAGACATACAAGTAGCCAACAAACATATTTAAAAAACCAGAAACATCACTAACCATGAGAGAAATGCAAATCAAAACCACGATGAAATATTATCTCACACCTGTCAGAATAGCTATCATGCAGAAGTCAAAAAATAATAGGCCAGTCAGTGAGAAAAAGAGAACACATATACACTGTTGGTAGGAATGTAAATTAGTTTAACACTATGGAAGGTAGTTTGGATATTTCTCAAAGAACATAAAACAGAACTACGATTTGACCCAACAATCCCATTACTGGGTGTATACCAAAAGAAAAATAAATCCAGAAAGATGCATGCACTCATCTATTCTACCAAAAAGACGGTGCTATTCACAATAGCAAAGACATGAATCAACCTAAGTGCCCATCAATAGTGAATTAAATAAAGAAAATGTAGTATGTTAGCACCATAAAATACAACACTGCCACAAAAAAAGAACGAAATCATGTTCTTTGTGCAACATAAATGCAGCTGGAGGCCATTATCCCAAGTTAATTTACTAAGGAACAGAAAACCAAACACTACATATTCTCACTTGTAAGTGGGGCTAAGCATTGGGTATACATAGACATAAAGATGGAAACAATATGCACTGAGGAATACTAGAATGGGAAGAGAGATAGATTGTCAAGGGCTAAAAAAGTACCTGTTTGGTATTATACTCATTGCTTGGATGATGAGATCATTTGTACCCCAAACCTCAGCATCATGCAATATACCCATGTAACAAACATGCATATGTACCCTCTGAATCTAAAACACAAGTTGAAATTATAAAAAAGATAAGAAATGAATTTTAGCTTTAAAAAATGGATCATATACCTAAATGTAAGGGCTAAACATAAAATTATTAAAGTATGAGAGTAAGGGTGGTTACAGTTAACAATATTGCATTTTATATTTCAAAATAGCTAGAAGAAAGGATTTTGAATGTTTTCATCATAAAGACGTAAGTGTATACAATTATGGTCATGTTAAATACCCTGCTTTGGTTCTCACACATTGTTTAAATTCATCAAATATGTACAATTATTGTGTATCAATAAAAACAAAGGAGAAAGAAAGTGTGGGAGTACAACTTCATGACCACAGATGAAGCAAAGTCTTCTTAGAGATGACACTAAAAGCTTAAGAAACAAAAAATGAAATGGATAAACTGAACTTGATTAAACTTTAAAACTCTTGTACATGAAAGGACGCTTTTCAAAAAGTGAATTGGCAACCCACAGAACAGGATAAACTCATATGCAAATCAGATAAGGGTCGTATCCAGAATATACATAGAACTCTTACAACTCAATAATAAAACACAAATAGGCCAATTTGGAAATTAGCAAAGGACTTCATAAACATTTCTCCAAAAAACATATACTAATAGCCAACCTGAACTTTTTCACTTGCTGATTCTAATGATTTTTGTCTTTCCTCCACTCTTGCTTCCACATTGCCCTGGCTACACCCCCAAAGTGGACATCACAAGAAATTGTACTCTTTGAAATCTGAAATACTTCAATCCCAGTGCCTCATCACTAATTGTGCCTATTTCGTTGCTTTTTCAATCTCCTGTGCTCTCTCATCTCTTTTTATCCAGTCTATCCTATCAATGCTTCTCCTGTATATGCACATAAATACACACATAAAGGAATGATGCTGGGTATTATGTCCCTAGTGATGGACAAATAAACAAAGTGACAATGATGACAATGATTCTGGGAAAGGTATACCAGTAAGTGATCAAGGTGATCTCTGGAATAAATTCCATTCTTCTGGGTGGGAATGTACCATAACCCCTTTCCCAAATCAACAGGACCTGATCAAAGCAAAAGGATAGGGGTTATGCCTCAAGAAACCTCCCAGTAGCTGATGGCTTTGCCAGTGTTATTGTTCTAAGCCCAATCACTTCAAATAAAATCATCATGCCACATTCTGAGACCTAAAGCATTTCCTGTCTCCTAACTGTCTCCTTTTCTTCCTCACCCTCCCTTGAAAACCCCTTTCTTTCTTAGAGTTCCCCCCACCCATTGTGTCTTCATCTTGGCTGGGAATGGAAGCTGGTCCCTCTGAGGGAAATGTCCCTTTAGCAGCCCTTGTTTTTCCATGTGTTTTGGGTCGCCACAGGCTGCTCCTACAACTTCTCTATTCCTGCTCTCTAGACAGCTGATACTTATCAGCAGTGAAAACCTGCCTCAATATGATAAATATAATTTTCATCTGCTTGGCAGCAGGTTACACACAAGGAAGTGCATAGAAAGCTGCCAAAAGGTGCATCTTCCCAGGGTTACCTGGGTTAACAAGCAATGATGAGGGAACAAAAGATCAAATGAAATGGATAAATGCAGTAAAAAGAGAAAAGAGCCTCAATGATGATAAATTGTAAAAGATGCAGGTTTTGGAAAAAAGTGGGCCAACTTTAATAAAGAATATTTTAAAAGTTGTTGAGATTTGGTAACTGGCATATTTAAGAAAAAAACATGCAAAAACAAAAAAATTATTGAATTTCCTGCTTAAAAGTTTGTATCATTACAATTCTATTTTGTTAAGTTTTGTGATACTCTTGCAATAAGAGAATTGGCATAAAAAGTTCCACCTCAAAAGATTCTATTCAGAACTGTTTTCTCTGTCCCTCTCGTGTTCATACCAATTGGTATCCTCTTTCTGCAGGGGCCTTATATCTGTTATGAGCCACATCATTATGTAAATCCTCTGATATATGAGGTAGGAGTGGTTCCCTGGTGGTGCTCTATGTTTTCGTGCCCACAATGATTCTAGAAAACATCTGGGCCACATGGTGCTCAAGTCCTAGATGCCAGTTTGGATGCACTGAAAGAAGAACTGAAGGATAAAAGCAGAGATGCCAAGCAGGAACCAGGGTAGGAGCAAGCGAAGTTTCTTAGGTTCTTCTCTTGGTAGGGGAACCTTAAACCTACCAGACCACCCAATACTGCAAAACCTTTCCTGGCAGGGCTGCAATCTGGAAGTGCAATTCCACACCTCATTCTAACCCAGGTCTGAACTACCACCAAGGGGGCAGGGGTCAAAGCTTCCCATTCATACCCACATTCTCTTATTTGCAATCTTACCCACAGCCTTCATGTTGTCTTTGAATTCAGAGAAAGCCTTTCGACAGGGCTACAAAGGTCAAGGAGAGGACTCAAGCTCTTGGGAAGGCGGAGTTTCCCATTTCCTGACAACATCTGCCACTCAGTTTGAGACTCTTTCTTCCTCTTAGCTTTAAAGAAGAAAAATTATTGAACAGCCTAGGGCTAGGGGTAGCAAAAAAAAAATCTCATTACTTCTTCTCTGCTGTCTTCTCTCAGGATGCATTTCCTAGTCAATATTCTTGCAACAAATCATTTTTAATTTGAAAGTCACACTCTTCCATAAAAATATACACAACTATTAGGAGGCTAGGCAGGGAATTGCTGTGCTCAGCATATTGTAAATACAAGAACTGGTTCCCTAATGCAAGAGGAATAAATTATCAATTTATCTTCCCATGGCTGTCTCATCTGGTTATAAATAACAGAGCTTTAGCTAAATATAAACATTGAAGTTCATTAAACAACTAAGATTTCATCCAAAAACAAAAAACAATGGAAAGCTGGGATTTATGTTACATCTAAGCAAATGAAAATAGGGTAAAAATTGGTTTCAGTTAAAGAAAATATTTAAATGCTGTTGGAAAAAAACAAAGTAAACCTAAAGACTTGAATAAAGATGAAAATGACCTTTAAATTACTTTTACTTTATTGCAAATAGAATTAAAACTAGTTATTGGCTGGGCACGGTGGCTCACGCCTGTAATCCCAGTACATCGGGAGGCCAAGGTGGGTGGATCACTTGAGTTCAGGAGTTTGAGACCAGACTGAGTGACATGGTGAGACCCCGTTTGTACTAAAAATACGAAAAAAATTAGCCGGGCCTGGTGGCGTGTGTCTGTAATCCCAGCTACTTGGGAGGCTGAGGCAGGAGAATCTCTTGAATGGCGGGAGGTGGAGGTTGAAGTGAGCAGAGATCGTGCCATTGCACTCTAGCTAAGATGGCACCATTGCACTTCACCACAAAAAAACTATGTGCAAATAATTGCTGAGATTCTATGAAGTTTAATTCTGTAAGTAATATCTGTATGTCGCTTATCATAGACTAAACTAGGAAGAATGAAAGTTATTTTTGTGTTTTCCCGTGGACTGTTTCCAGAGAACACAGTCTGAGAGATACTCCATGAGTGAATTCAAGTAAAGGAGGATCAGTGTTTTACATTCTGAATACGAATATGGTTGTGAGTGTGTGTAAGTGTATGCATTTATGTGAGGGGTAGGTGTACATAAATAAAAACACTTTAACATTTTATTTACTTCTCTCTAGTTTGAATTTTTGAAATCAAGCATATCTTAGTAGGTAAACTGAAAAAAGTTAATATAACATCTCTGCAAATCATTTGAGAATTGAGAAGACATCTTAGTAATTATCTCTTCCTCCCCTAAATTTACCCATAAGCCAATGAATACCCAGAGGCAGCCAGTGGTTCTCTTCAACGTACAGTGAAGAACCCAGGCAGCCTCTTCGTGATGCTATTTTCATGGTGCAGTCTTCTCAGGGCCTTCCTATTCTTTGTTTGTTTCTACTTAACATTTCCATTTTTTAAATAAAAAACAAAGTATAAGAACAAAACCAAGTATAATCCATATGGAAGAAAACCCATTTCTGCACACTTGGTGTGGTAAATGGTAGATCCTTTGCTCTCAGGTGAACATGCCAGTGATCAAGCTTTCATGAAAGCAACAAAGTTCACTTCAGAAAAACTCGTATTTTAATTTGTTTTGAACATTTTAAAGATGCTACACATGTACATAAAGGAGCATCTTTTATTCTTATGGAAAACACTAGTTTGTGTCAAAAAAGTTTATTTTTTGCTAATAAAGTAGTTCTTTTTTTTTTTTTAATTTTTTATTGGATTTTAGGTTTTGGGGTACATGAGCAGAGAATGTAAGACAGTTGCATAGGAACACACATGGCAGTGTGCTTTTCTTTCCTTCTCCCCTTCACCCACATTTGGCATTTCTCCCCAGGCTATCCCTCCCCACCTCCCCCTCCCACTGGCCCTCCCCTTTTCCCCCCAATAGACCACAGTGTTTAGTACTCCCCTTTCTGTGTCCATGTGTTCTCATTTTTCATCACCCACCTATGAGTGAGAATATGCGGTGTTTCATTTTCTCTTCTTGTGTCAGTTTGCTGAGGATGACGTTCTCCAGATTCATCCATGCCCCTACAAACGACACAAACTCATCATTTCTGATTGCTGCATAATATTCCATGGTGTATATGTGCCACATTTTTCCAATCCAGTCTATTATCAATGGGCATTTTGGTTGATTCCAGGTCTTTGCTATTGTAAACAGTGCTGCAATGAACATTCGTGTACATGTGTCCTTATAGTAGAACAATTTATAGTCTTTTGGATATATGCCCAGTAATGGGATTGCTGGGTCAAATGGAATTTCTATTTCTAAGGCCTTGAGGAATCACCACACTGTCTTCCACAATGGTTGAACTAATTTACACTCCCACCAACAGTGTAAAAGTGTTCCTTTTTCTCCACATCCTCTCCAGCATCTGTTGTCTCCAGATTTTTTAATGATCGCCATTCTAACTGGCGTGAGATGGTATCTCAATGTGGTTTTGATTTGCATCTCTCTGATGACCAGTGACGATGAGCATTTTTTCATATGATTGTTGGCCTCATATATGTCTTCTTTCGTAAAGTGTCTGTTCATATCCTTTGCCCACTTTTGAATGGGCTTGTTTGTTTTTTTCCTGTAAATCCGTTTGAGTTCTTTGTAAATTCTGGATATCAGCCCTTTGTCAGATGGGTAAACTGCAAAAATTTTTTCCCATTCTGTTGGTTGCTGATCCACTCTAGTGACTGTTTCTTTTGCCGTGCAGAAGCTGTGGAGTTTCATTAGGTCCCATTTGTCTATTTTGGCTTTTGTTGCCAATGCTTTTGGTGTTTTGTTCATGAAGTCCTTGCCTACTCCTATGTCCTGGATAGTTTTGCCTAGATTTCCTTCTAGGGTTTTTATGGTGCCGGGTCTTATGTTTAAGTCTTTAATCCATCTGGAGTTAATTTTAGTGTAAGGTGTCAGGAAGGGGTCCAGTTTCTGCTTTCTGCACATGGCTAGCCAGTTTTCCCAACACCATTTGTTAAACAGGGAATCCTTTCCCCCTTGCTTTTGTCAGGTTTATCAAAGATTGTATAGTTGTAGATATGTTGTGTTGCCTCCGGTGCCTCTGTTTTGTTCTAGTGGTTATGATTCGGAATAAAGTAGTTCTTTATAAGAAAGAAAGAGAAAAAGCAAGAGAGAGAGAGAGGGAGGGAGGGAGGGAGGGAGGGACGCAGGGAGGGACGCAGGGAGGGAGGGAAGAGGGAAGGAAGAAAGAGAGGGAAAGGGAAAGGGAAAGCAAATGAAGAAATTCCAAGTGGGTTATTTACTCTAGGCCTTCCCAGGAGGCTACAAAACCAAACAGCAAGTATCAATCACAGTTAGTGGCAGGGAGAAAACTGAAGCATCAGAGACAGAAAAGCAGTCCTGAGTGTCAAGTATGAGGGATGAGGCAAGACTATAAATAGGCAAACAAGTCAAGAGGTTGCACAATAAATACAGGAAACAGCTTTGGAAAAGAGAATGGGAGTCCAAATATTGTGTGGCTTTGGCTATGTGGCAAAGAGTGTTCAGAATATTTGTATATCCTCCTTGAATTCTCTGGAGGATTCAAGGAGAAAAAGTAGAAAATGTTCTCCCCAGTACTTCCATTGCATTATCTCCACTGATTGCACATAACAGGTACTGCCCTGGTCTTTGATCATTTTGTGTATTGGTTACATAACATTTCCTCTGTGGATTGTCTTCCCCAATTATAAACAGTTATAAATAAAAGTTATATTTTTTGTAATGCAACTATCAGGATGCCTAATAAAGCTGTTTAATAGGCACTTATAGTATTTCTTTATAAATTACCAAAGTAGTAACAAGACTTCTGCAAGGTATTATTTAATCGATTATCCACCCAAAATCCAATCATATATTGATTGTGCACCTACTACATGTCAACTATTGGCTTAGGTGCAGGGGATAAAGAAATAAATCAGGGGAAAAAAAGGATCTCACCCTATGTGGGGCAGTCAAGCAAACACATCTTTATAATATCATGTGGCCAGTGCCATACCTAGAAGCAGTGAAAGTTAAAAACAGAGTATCCAGTCTCTCTGTGGAACATCTAGATGGGGTTATCAGGGAAGGCTTCACGGAAGAGGTGACTTACTTTTCGCTGAGTTTGAAGGTTAATTAGGAGCTTTTTAGAAGGACAAGATGCGGACATGTGTAATACAACTCTTTAAGCATGTCTCCGTCCCAGAATTCTTGGGTTTAAAATGGTGAAGGATGATATTAGAAAATAGGCATGGACCAGACTAGGAAGAGGCTTAGATGCCACAATACAAAGTTAATCATCATCTCATGAGACAATCATTCCTAGACTTTTGGATTTTACAGACCAGTAAATTTCAAAGACATTTTAAGGTGGCCAGGTATTTATGTTGCCAAATTAAATTTTTTTTCAAACATACATTTGCAAACATCACCATTTCATTTTAGACATGATTTTCTTTAAATACCAGAAAGTAGGAAAGACATGAGTCCCAGAAAAAAGTACTCCCTTAAAGAGTAAATTTATTTCTATGAAAAGAAAAACCCCAACAATTATTTTTTCTTTAGTTTTGATACATTGAAACTTTCATCACAGAATGGTGCTCATTCCATAAACCTGAATCTGAGAACCTCAGATGTAGCCAATGAGGAACCAATGAAAATTTCAAGTAAGAAAATTACAGAAACTTTTTCTTCCAAATTAAGATAACTTATGGCCGGGCACGGTGGCTCACGCCTGTAATCCCAGCACTTTGGGAGGCTGAGGCGGGGAATCACGAGGTCAAGAGATGGAGACCATCTTGGTCAACATGGTGAAACCTCATCTCTACTAAAAATACATAAAATTAGCTGGGCATGGTGGCGTGTGCCTGTAGTCCTAGCTACTCGGGAGGCTGAGGCAGGAGAATTGTCTGAACCCAGGAGGCAGAGGTTACGGTGAGCCGAGATCGCGCCATTGCACTCTAGCCTGGGTAACAAGAGCGAAACAAGGGAGATCAGGTGTGGCTTCAAATTCCACAAACACTGTTAAATTTCCTCATGGAGGCAGAGTAAAGTAATCTAGAAAGTCATATCACACTCCTCAGAGAATGCTGTACTTAAACCACTTGAAAAATATTAAAAAATATAAAATTCTAAAACATTTTGAGACATAAATCTGGATCATTTTACTCAGAGATCAATGTGATATATTTATTGGTTTGTTCATTTTTGCCCTTTTAACTCCACAGAGGAGCCCAAGCAGCCACACTTCAGGGGATCTTGCATTTTTATGATTAATGGTGGCATATAACCCAAAATCAGAGAAATGCAAAGTGATGGATGAAATTCTAAAGCTCTACAAGTTCAGTCCACTTGGAATTCACATCAAAATGTATGGAGGCATATCCCAGGCTCATGCTGAAACTGCTAAATTGGGCAGTAAATCTAATAAGAGCTCAGCACATGAATTCTCTGGTATTTCCTGCCTTTAATTTGTCTGGAAATATTTCAGGGATAGCTTTTCTTATATTTCAGAACATGCTGTTGTAAAATGGGGACACACAGAAGATGTTTGGCTTGTGTTAATAAAGTTGGTT
Organism: Callithrix jacchus; assembly: GCF_049354715.1. Classification (NCBI taxonomy): domain Eukaryota; kingdom Metazoa; phylum Chordata; class Mammalia; order Primates; family Cebidae; genus Callithrix; species Callithrix jacchus. The sequence continues at coordinate 69,122,039 of NC_133507.1, forward strand.
GAAATTTGGCTCAAGATTAGTTGTTATATTATTGAGACCAATTCACACATCCCTAACCAAGGGGAAAATGGAAAACTCTTCACAAATAGCAAAAAACTATCTTGTAAAGCAACATAAGGTATTCTTTATTTTTTTGAGATGGGATCTTGCTCTGTCATCTAGGCTAGTGCAGTGACACAATCTCAGCTCACTGCAACCTCTGCCTCCCAGGTTCAAGCAATTTTCTTGCCTCAGCCTCCGGAGTAGGTGGGATTACAGGCATGAGCCACCACATCTGGCTAATTTTGTATTTTTAGTAGATATGGGGGTTTCTCCACATTTGTCAGGTTGATCTCGAACTCCTGACCTCAGGTCATCTGCACGCTTCAGCCTCCCAAAGTGCTGGGATTATAGGCATGAGCCGCTGCATCCAGCCAAGATATTTAAAAAAAAGGAACTACTTATAAACCTGAAGTTATATCATAGGTCAGAAATTCAGAGAGACAGAAACAACATCATTTTTAGCTGGGGGAACAAAACTTTTTCCCCAAAGCCATCAAATTCTTCATATTTAGTCTACAATGCTTTAAAAAAAAATCATTCCCCTGCTCCCATTTTCCCTTTCTCTTTTTGGATAGTTCAAATATCAAAATTCACTGACTCTGCAACTATACCTGGTGCCCTCAAAGTGATATGTGCACATTTTTCTTAGTTCAATGGTTTAGTCCTTTGAGGAGAAACATGTGTAATCCACAAGCATATAAGGAGAGACATAAGAAATGAACAAAGAACCTACTTCAGCATTCACATTGATAATGTACTTGACTAATTGATAAAGTCTCCCCCCTCATCTTTTTTACAAATTCTGTCGGGATACAACCTGGGATTTGGTAAATGGTTCTAGACAGTTTAGTGGCCATCCTGTATAAACCTTATGCCAGCCTCTTGGCAAATAGTAAATTTGAGGTTCCCAGGGAAATAAGCATCTGGTGGACTTCATACAGGGGCAGTTTTATGTTTTGTGGAATCTGGAGCTTATACAATTTGAAGCTCTACCTTTAAAAATATAAAATTACAAACACAAAACTAGACACAAATTATGTACATTTTAGAATGAGAAAAGGAATCACAAGAAATTTTCAGTCCTGGAGATTTCTTCTGAGATCTCCCAGCAGAAATGCTTAATAAAATGCTTTCCAGATTGCAACCTGACTTTCTCTGCCCACTTAGAATGCAACTAGCAGCTCCCATATCACCAGGGCTGCTGCAAGTGAGGGGCCCTTTATCTTAGGAAGATGCCTTCAAGAATAAAAGTAAGACTTTTGCAGTTCTTACTGACTTTTACAAGCCTTTGAATAGGGCTGAATCAAACTACTTGAATTTAGAAGACTGATGTTAGGCTGGGTGTGGTGGCTCATGCCTATAATCCCAGGACTTTGGGAGCTGATTTGGGAGGATCGGTTGAGGTCAGGAGTTCAAGACCAGCCTGGTCAACATGGGGAAACCCTAATCTCCACACACACACAAAAACAAGTTAAAAAAATTGACATCGATATCTCCAGAATTTTGTTAAGAGTACTACCTAGTGTAAGAGAAAAGGATGGTAGGAAAGGTCTGTTGACTGGGCAGTTAACAATTGCCAAACAATTAAAACGAAGACAGATTGTGCCTTTTCTCCCAATCTGATAACAATTTTTCATTACTTATCTAGGTATCAAGAGCCAACCTTCCTGTTAAAAAGAGTAGAAAATCAACAATTCCCTTACACATAAGTAATGTAGTTTTAATATGAGAGTTTTAATATGACTTTAATTAAAAAAAAGAAAAAGTGATATGTGGTCCACTTTTTTGTCTAAATACGCTAATTGTTTTCTTCACTGCATTTTGGATGAGACCATCAGTTACTACAAGTACCCACTGATAATTCTAGTAACTGTTTTACTTTCTTTTTAAAAAAGAAAAAAAGAAAACTGGTCCTGCTGTATGAATATTACCACAAAGAAGGACTTTGATGATTCTAAAAGCTAAGGTCAACCATTCTGCAACCAAATCCATAATTTTTTATGATTCTCCCCAAATTGTAACTGGTTTATTGCTCATCATTTTCACATGGCAAATCTCTCCATGTGGTAAATTTCGATTATGTTTTGCAAAGAATTACTTCAGAAGATATACCAAGAAGTGGCAACTGTAGGTTTTCCTAGGGATATAAAAACACAGTCAAGATGACTGGTGCCTACAAATCACTGTAGCTTTGGAAAAAGGCATCGGATTTTGGAATTGTGTTTGTGCATTTGTTTGCACTTTGGCATAGGTTTAAAATTGATTTTGATAAATTAAGTCCAGTCCTGCCAGTGTGAGTCCTTTGGCATTGTAGGTATCCATGCATTCAAGCATGTATCCTTGTGAAATCCTTAATTCAGAGCAAGGGGCCTACCTACCTCCACAGTGCAAGTGTGTGTGCACACACGCACACACACGCGCACACACACACACACGCATCCCCACACACAAAGGTTGGCAAACAGTTAAGGTGTATAATTTTGTACTTATCTTGCATCCCAAGAAACTGTTCCATCTCAAGCACACTAGGACAGTGGCTCATCATACTTACATGAAAACAAACATCTTGTAAAGTAAGTCCTCACTCTTGATAAACTTCAAGGGTACAGATTGGGACTAGGTTCTTAACCTAGGCTTTTCAAACTCTTCACTCTGTAACTCCTTTAAATGGTTGGTAAAATTTGGTGCATATGTGCAATTTTCTATTCAGAGGTCTACAGTTTTTTCTTTTTCTTTTCTTTTCTTTTTTTTTTTTTTTTTTTTTTTTTGAGACAAGAGTTTTGCTCTTGTTACCCAGGCTGGGGTGCAGTGGTGCGATCTTGGCTCACCACAACCTCTGCCTCCTGGGTTCAGGCAATTCTCCTCCCTCAGCCTCCTGAGTAGCTGGGATTACAGGCACACACCACCATGCTCAGCTAATTTTTTGTAGTTTTAGTAGAGATGGGGTTTCACCATGTTGACCAGGATGGTCTCGATCTGTTGACCTCGTGATCCCCCCGCCTTGGCCTCCCAAAGTGCTGGGATTACAGGCTTGAGCGACCGCGCCAGGCTGGTCTGCAGTTTTCATAAGATTTTTAATTTATTTCACTTAGAAAAGAGTAGAGGAAGCCTAGCTATGAACGACTGCCTGAAAGACACGTGGTGCATTTATTTGTTTAAATATAGTAATTGTTTTCTTCACTGCACTTTGGATGGGACCGTCAGTTACTAGAACTAAGCAGATACTAGAACTACGCAGAGACATCTGTTGCTGTAGGGATACTGACAAGAACACTGTTTTTCATGCAATAAAAAACGGATAGATATATCTGTCTTGTCTTGCCATCAAAATTTATTTTCTTTTTCTGGATAAGTATGCTTTTCTCTTATGGACAAATTACTGGCCACATCTCTCTCCTCTTATTGTCCTCTAGATATCTTAGAAAAAAATTCTGACCTGCCCGTAGAAAGCATATAGCACCTCATGGTACATACTTTTAGTACACACCATATATAGATTCCTGGTTTTGCTTTATGTTCCTGCCTATGTTTTTCTTTTGTTTCATATTTCTCACTGACTCTTATTCTATCAGTTAGGCATTAGGTTTGGTTGTAAGCATGAGAAACTCCTCAGACGGGTGCTTACAAAGTAGTCTTATTTTGTTCCCATAACAGGAGAGGAGACTTTCTCCCCCACAATTGTCTTGTGGTCTCAAGATGGCAGTTTTACTCCAGCACTAGATCCTCATGCCGGGGATGAGAGGAGAAGCACAGATATAAAAAGGCATGTGCCATTTCTGCTTGTTTTCATTAGGCAGAACTTTATCATATGACCAACCCTATCTGGAAGAGACCCTGGGAAATGTAATACCTTTTTTGTTGGGCCCATTATCAAGTGGACAAAATCAGGAGTTGATTGAGAGAAAGAGGAGGAAATTCACAACCTACAGTGACCACCAAAACTATCTTCTGGAACTTTCTGTTATCTTTACAACCTACTTTAAGTCCTTTTGGGAGGGTGTCATAATAAATTAAATACATCGAATGACAATGAGCTACTGCAAAAAACTCACAAGCGGTTTCTGACATGATGTAATTACAACTCAAATGTGAGAGATATAATTCCTGACTAACCTAGGCTCTAATTCAAAATCTCAAAGTTGTTCCATGGTGAGAATTTAGGATACTCAAGCAAAATTGAAGATACAGTTCTTATTCTCAGTAGCCTGCCAAAGAAAGAGATCCCACTCCTCATTCCCATTGAATATCTGCCTTATGCCAGGCACTATGCTGGGTTCAAGGAATTTGAAAACTAATGAGGTTCAGTTAATTCCTAGCTGAAGAAGCTCAGTTAAGTACAAGCAACAGAGAGCAGCCCCACAATTGTGACAGTGTGATAATTACATGTTCATGGCACCACAGGAACATGGAGAAGAGGCTGTAACCTGCCTGTAGTGAGAAGGGCAGAGGAGACTTTCTGGAGGAGAGAACACTTGACCTTGAGGATGAGTTGGGATTATCACATGGATGTAGTGAAAAGGGGATTATAGCCTGCTGTATGTAAGTGCAGATGTTGCAAACAGCCCTGAAATATGCCTGATATGGCAAGCAAGAGATAATATTAAAGAGTTCCAGACCACAAAAGGCATGTACACTGAGCTAAGGAGTCTGGATTTTTATATTCCAGACAATGGGAAAAGTAGCAAAAGTTTTCTTTCATATGGAGAAGAATCATGTCTGTATATCTGAGTATGAATATCTTGGCCGCTGTGTACTGCACTTAAGGGAGACAGGAAGAAATGTTGGGACGCTGCTGTAATGCTCCAGGCAAGAGAAACTAAGAGACTGAACCAGGGCAGTGTCTCTGGGGGTAGAGGAAAGGGGACTGCTGTTTTGAAAGCTGTTAGGATTAGAGATGTGTCAGGGCATGATGACATGCCCTTGTCAGGGCTGTTAGGATTAGAGACTTGTCAGGGCATGGAGCAGGTGACTGTTACTAGAAGTTTTGTGTAACACTATCCTCAGATTTATTATGTTCTAAATGAGGCTTCTGAGTCACAGGTTGATATCATTTACCAGAAGATAGGATACAGAGTAAAGAGTTGGGGCAAGAGGCTGGGGAGGAAATTTCAGATGGGTACTGAAAAGGGGAGAGATGATTTCCATTTCTCACATATTGGAAACAACTCTGCAACACCCATGTGAAGTTGCCTAGAGGTAGTAAGAATTCCATTTCCTTCTAACTTCTCCAGGAACCTCCTGCAGAAATTATCCCCTCTCTCATCTTTATTTTCAACTTCACCTTTTCTGTGATCTCCTTCCCTATAGTCTGCCATGTTCCTCATATGACTCCCATCCCCATCTCCATCTCTACCTCAACCACTTCCCACCTTCATTCTCTGAGCTCCAGTCATACTATGCTTCCTACTGGTTCTGGGTATGTGCCATGTACTCTCCCCTACCTCAGGACCTTTGCATAGCTGTCATACTCTGTCTGAATGCTGTCTTTATTCTACTTCCTTCCTTTAACCTAGCTAACTCCTATCCACCCCTCCCCAAACTCATAGGCAATCTTTGTTTTATATTCCCAGAGCACCTGATATTTCAAGTCATTTTTGCCTGATTATAATGTTTTACTTAATTATTTACAATTACTTGTTTAATGCCTGTCATTCATGATGGAATTCTGCTCCATGAGGGTAAGGACCCTCCCTTGCACAGAGCTTAGCTAAAGTACTCAGGAGACATTTGCTGACGGATGAGTTTTTCTCATCTCAGAAATGAAATAGGAAGGCAGAGCAAGATAACCAAATAGAAGCCTACACTATTCATTTCCCCCACAAGAACACCAAATTTTGACAGGTAACCATGCACAAAAAAGCACCATCATAAGAACAAAAAATCAGGTGAGCTATCATTGTACCTAGTTTTACTTTCATATTGCTAAAAGAGGCATTGAAGAGGGTAAGAAACAGTCCTGAATCACCAACGCCACCCCTCCTCAAGAGAAAGTCTGTGCATTTAAGGGAGGGAAAGTGCAGCAACTGGTGGACTTCACATTGAACTCACTGCTGCCCTGTCACAGTGGAGAGCAAAGTTGTGCTGGGCTTAGCTGAAGCCTATACATGGAGGGAGCATTTGTACCAGACCTAGCCAGAGGAGAATCACCCAACCCAGTGGGCAGAACCTGAGCTTCTCGGAAGGCTTTGCCAGCATGGTCCAAAGTGCTCCAGGGTTATAGGTAAGGTTGAAAAACAGTCTAGGACACAAGGACTGCAACTCCTAGTGCTGGGTTGGGCTTAGAGCCAGTGGATTAGGGTGGCAGGTGACCTAGAAAGAAAACAGATGGAGCAGCTAAAGGAGTGCTTGAACCACCTCTCCCCCAACCCCAAGCAGCGCCACTGGGAGCAACAGAAGTGACTTCTTTATTCTTCACTTTCTTCTCCTCAAGCAGAAGAAAGAGGATTTTGTCCTGCATCTTGGATACTAGCTCAGCCACAGTAGGATAGCTATAAATGCCTCCATCAAAAAAGAAGAAAATCCTCAAATAAATGACCTAACAATGCATCTTAAAGAATCAGAAAAGCAAGAGCAAACCAAACCCAAACTTGGTAGAAGGAAAGAAATAAAATAGCAGAAATAAACAAAATGAAAAAAACTGTACAAAATATCGACAAAACAAAAAACACTGGTTTTCTGAAAACATAAATAAAATTGACAAATCTTTGGCCAAACTAACCAAGAAAAAAAGAGAGAAGACCCAAATAAATAAAAATCAAAAATGAAGAAAAGAAGCATCGCAACTGATACTGCAGAAATTCAAAGGATCATTAGTGGCTACTATGAGATCATTCATTAGTGGCTATCATGAGCAACTATACACCAATAAATTGAAAACAGAAAGGATATAGATAACTTCCTAGACACATACAGCCAACCAAGACTGAACCATGAATAAATCCACAACCTGAACAGATCAACAACAACCAAGAAGGTCAAAGCTATAATAAAAACTCTCCCAGTAAAGGATGGCCTAGGACCCAATGGCTTCACTGCTAAACTCTACTAAACATGTAAGAAGAACACCAATCCTACTCAAACTATTCCAGAAAACAGAGGAGGAGGGAATACTTTCAAATTTATTATTTAAGGCCAGTATTATCCTGATACCAAAACCAAACAAAGACATATCAAGAAAACTACAAGCCAATCTCTGGTGAATACTGATGCAAAACTCCCCAACAAAATAGTAACAAACTGAAGTCTACATTAAAAAGATCATTTATCATGACTAAGTGGAATTTTCCCTGGGATGCAAAATGGTTCAACATATGCAAATCGATTTTTTTATGATACATCATATATCAACAGAATGAAGGACAAAAACCATATGATTGTTTCAATTGATGTTGGAAAAGCATTTGCTAAAACTCCATATTCCTTCAGGATAAAAATCCTCAAAATAATGTGTATAGAAGGAACATACCTCAGCTTAATAAAAGCCATATATGACAGACCCACAGCTAGTATCAGACTGAATAGAAGAAAAACTGAAAGCCTTTCCCCTAATATCTAAAACACAACAAAGATGCTCATTTTCACCACTGTTATTCAGCACAGTACTAGAAGTCCTAGCTAGAGCAATCAGATAAGAAAGGATATCCAAATTGGAAAAGAAAAAGTCAAATTATCTTTATTTGTAGAAACACCTAAAGACTACCAAAAACTATTAGAACTGACAAACAAAATCAGTTAAGTTGCAGGATATAAATCAACATACAAAAATCAGTAGCATTTCTATATGTCAATAGTGAACAACCTGAAAAAGAATTTTTCAAAAAAGTAATTTCATTCAGAAGAGCCACAAACAAAATTAAATATCTAGAAATTAGCTTAACCAAAGAAGTGAGATCTCTACAATAAAAACTATAATACTCTCATGGAGGAAATTGAAGACTCCAAAAGAAATGAAACCAAAAAGATATTCTGTGTTCATGAACTGGAAGAATCAATACAATCAAAATGTTCATTCTACTCAAAAAAATCTACAGATTCAGTGCAATCCCTATCAAAATACCAATGATGTCTTTTGCAAAAATAGAAAAAAATCCTAAAATATATATGAAATTATAAAAGATCCAGAGTAGCCAAAGCTATCCTGAGCAAAAACAACAAAACTAGAGCAATTGCATTCTCTGTCTTCAAATTATACTACAGAGCTATAGTAACCAAAACAGCATGGTGCTGGCATAAAAACAGACACATAGACCGATGGCACAGAAGAGAGTCCAGAAACAAATTCATATAGCTATAGTGAACTCATTTTCAACAAATGAGTAATATGCCAAGACATACTGGCAAAGGACAGTCTCTTCAATAAATGGTGCTAAAAAATCTGGATATCCAAATGCAGGATAATGAAACTTGACTCCTATCTTTCTCCACATTCAAAAATAAAATCAAAATGGATTAGACTTAAATCTAAGACCTCCTAGTATGAAGCTACTACAAGAAAACATTGAGGAAACTCTCCAGGACACTGGTCTACACAAAAATTTCATGAGTAATACCCCACAAGCACAGGCAAGAAGAAGTGGACAAATAGGATATCAAGTTAAAAGCTTCTGCACAGTGAAGCAAACAATCAACAAAATGAAGAGACAACCCATAAAATGGGAGAAAATATTTGCAAACTACCATCTGACAAAGGATTAATAACCAGAATATGTAAGAAACTTAACTCCACAGGGAAAAAAATCTAATAAGCCAATTAAAAAGCAGCCAAAAGATTTGAATAGACATTTCTCCAATAAAGACATACAAATGGCAAATGGGCACATAAAAAGGTGTTCAACATCACTGCTAATCAGAGAAATGCAAATCAAAACTACAGTGAGATATTATATCACCCCAATTAAAATGACTTTTTTTTTTTTTGAGACAGAGTCTCACTCCATCATCCAGAAAAGAGTGCAATGGCGCAATCTTGGCTCACTACAACCTCTGCCTCCTGGGTTAAAGCAATTCTTATGCCATGGCCTCCTAAGTAGCTGGAATTACAGGCACATGCCATTACACTCTGCTAATTTTTGTATTTTTAATAGAGAGGAGGGTTTCACCATATTGGCCAGGCTGGTCTCAAACTCCTGACCTTGAGTGATGGGTGGCCACTTCAGCCTCCCAAAGTGCTGGAAATATAAGTGTAAGCCACTGAGCCAGGCTAAAATAACTTTCATCCAAAAGATAGGCAATAACAAATGCTGGCAAGGATGTGAAAAAATAAGGAAACCATTGTACACCGCTGGTGGGAATGTAAATTAGTACATCCACTATGAAGAACAGTTTGGAAGTTCCCCAAAAAAACTAAAAACAGAGCTACCGTAAGATCCAGTGATCCCAGTGTTGAGTGTATACCAAAAAGAAAGGAAATCAGTATACTAAAGAGATATCTGCACTCCCGTGTTTGCTGTAGCATTGTTAACAGTAGCCAAGAGTTGGAAGCAACCTAAGTGTCCCCCAACAAATGAATGGATAAAGAAAATGTGGTACATATATACAATGGAGCACTATTCAGCAATAAAAATAAATGAGATCTTGTCATTTGCAACATGGATAGAGCTGGAAGTCATGATGTTAAGTGTAAGTCAGGCACAGAAAAACTTCACGTTTTCATTTATTTGTGGGAGCTAAAATTCACAAATAAATAATAAATAAAACCCATGGAGACAGAGAGTAGAAGGTTGGTTACCAAAGGCTGGGACAGGTAGGGGGTGGGGATGGGTAGGGAGGTGGAGATAGTAATGGGTATAAAAAAAAAAAGGTAGAAAGTATGAGTAAGACCTAGTATTTGATAGCACAACAGGGTGACAATAGTCAATAATTACTTAATTGTACATTTAAAAATAACTAAAAGGGTAGAATTGGATTGTTTGTAACACAAAGGATAAATGTTTGAGGAGTTAGATGCCCCATTTTCCATTATGTGATTATTATGCTTTGCATGCCTTATCAAAGTATCTCATGTATCCCATAAATACCTATGCATCCACAAAAATTAAATATTAAATTTAAAAAATTAATGAAAATAACTACCCTACCCAACCCAACATTCACCTTTAGTCTCTGCCATGTAGTTCTCCTCTGTCTACCATCACACATCTTAAAGACATCCTCATGCAGATTGGGAGCTGGGCAGAGAAGGAAAGCATAGACCAGGCAAAGATGGTCTGAAAGAGGCCTGAATGCTCCCCTAAACACAACATGTTCTACATTCACTATCTTCATAGTGTCTTCTAACCACTTATCCTTTAACCCACAGACTTTGACTTTAAATTCCTGTCCCTCCACTAATCCTACTCGAGCAAATGTGCCTACTGAACTTATCATTGTGAAATATAATGGTTGAATTGCAATTATTAAGCTGACCCCCTACAGCATTTAACACTATTGTCCTTCTGTTTCTTGGATGGCTTCTCTAACACTACCTTTTCCTGGACCCTGCCCCTCTGTGTCCCCCCACCACTGATAATTTCTTCTCCATTCGTTTACTGCCTTTGTTTTTGACTATCTAATAAATGCCAGATTCTGTCCTTAGTCCCCTTAGCTTTCCTTTGTACACTGGACTAATCTCACTGGTAATCAAGTCATAATTTGGGGTGCCACCAAAATCCCTCATGATACCCCTGTATGGATTGTATTTCATAGAAAGAGGAAATTCCACTTCTTCCTGTGAAATATAGGTCCATACAGGGGGTCTGTGGGGAATGAGATGGAAAAATTCCAACTTAGATGTAGGTAAGTTTGAAGGGTAGAGGCTTAGAAGTTTGCCTGGTGGCCTCTACTTCTTGGTGAGGAAGATAGGAGGTCTTCTCCTGGGACTGAGTGTGACATGTGTGGAATAATGGGGAGAGAGGAAAATATGTGGAATAGAAACTGAGAATTGGAGAAGCACCTGCCCAGGAGCATGTGCTACATTGTCCAAGTACTACTCAAGCACTGAGGAGTGGGGGCCACCACAGAACTACAAGAGAATCTCTAGAAGTTTCCATGAACCACTTTGGCTTAGTTCAGAAAGTCATATTGGCTGGATCTGCCTAGGGCTGGAGATTTGTATGACAGGTTTCACAGGAAAACAAGGGGGAAAGGGAAATGACAGTCTGGGGAGAGGATAGGTGAGCATATAGAATGTAGAGTATGAGCTATAGATGGAGAAAGAGGAGTCAGGAAGACACTAGTAGGCTGGAAAAAATTAATAATCAAAGAATGTCTAATTCCTAGCAACTGAAGGGCTGCTCTTGAAGGATTTATCTCCATAAAGAAAGAAAAAGGAAGAGGTAGCCAATTATCTTCCATTTCTGACTTCAGCTTGCTTTCTGTTTTTGCATGTCTTCCTCTTACACCAGAATCATATGAACAATTGCATCATGAGCACCAACTTTGGAGTCATACAGGTCTGGCTCCTCTACTCACCATATGATCTTGGGCAAGTTATTTTACCTTTTTCAGCCTAAATCTTCTCAACTAGAAAAAGGTGATATAAATGATCCTTCATTCATTAAGTTGGTGTTAGAATTAAGTGAGTCTACACATACAAAGATCAGCAAGGTACCTTGTATGTAACAAATGCTCAATAAAAGTTAGTTCTTATTATCACTAACATCTGAGGAAATTAATTTTTGCTGAGGGTTACCTTGTAAACAGGAAAAATTTTAGATAATATTTCTATTATAAGTTGTAAATTCTAGAAAGGATTTTCCACCCTGGGAGTATATCCTTTGCTGAATTGGCAGAATACTTGAATTGGTGTGATTCATTTCAGTAGTCTAGGTCTAATTGTAAACTGCCCACCTGGGCTTTTATTTCAACCTTGGGAAACACAAAGCTTGAGATTCACAAGCTTGCAGAGAAACAGGCAACTTTATTCTGAAAGCATACTTCCTTGCCTGGGAGTGACGATTTACACTCCTCATTTGTCAATTCATGTCCTCGGATTCATGACATCACTTCAGTGTACCTTAAATTGGAATTTAGGGTGGCTAATAATTTTCTTGAGCTAACTATTTTTGCCAATCACTGGAACCAAGCAATTTCTGAATTTGCTGTATCAGCATGACACAGAATCAGTTGTCATTCTTCATAATCCTGTGAGAAGGCAGACAGCTACCAGTGTGGTTACTAGGTTGTATTTGGGAGTCAGAGAGGGGTAGTGTCTAATTCTGGCTATGCTTCTTACTGTCTTGTGATTTAAAATGATCTCTGTAAGTCTCAGGGTACTCATCTCTAAAATGGGATGATAATAAGTGCCTACCTGATAGACTTGAAATGACTATCAAAAACTACGTTATATAAGAAACACATGTATACATACAGTATAGTTTCAGGACTCAGAAAATGTTAGCTAATCACAATTTTTTAAAATATTTTCATCAGTCTAACTCATGTTGTTTTGTCCACCCAAGTAAAAAACAAAACAAACTGAAAAAAAAAAAAAAAACTACTTGCGTTATGGAATCAGTCCTACCAAAAAAAAGTGTGGCTGTCTTAGCCTTCAAACTAGACTTCAGTAGCTTCGAATGATTTAATAATCTTAAATATATATGAGTAAATCATAAAAATGGAACATTTATGTTTCAAAATAGTATGTGAATAAAATTTAAAATTGTCAGTCTATCTGACATTTCATGGATCAGGTGGTGCGATTTCCATGAGTGGGTTCAGCAGTGGTCATGGTGGCTGCCACTGCAGTTGGTAGATTTTTGTGCCTGTGGTTGATATTGTTTTGTGCACTGCCATCGTTAGAGAGACAATTCAAGGATTGGGGATTGGGTATAAATCCAGAGAACAAGCCAACCCTGTCTCTGCACCTGTGATCAAATGCTTTTATGGGTCACTTCAGTTCGGCCAACATTTCTGAGTCTTTTCTGACCAGGACTAGAGAGGATAACACTGACAGAAATCCTTCAACACTTCGTTGCAAGCAGAGCAACAGACTTAAGCCCATTTTTCCAGCTTGGACCTTGAAGATAATCCAACTTTAAAATTGGAAAAGGATATCCCCAATCATTAGGAGTTGTTGCTTAAGAGCTCTCAAGGATGGGTTCTTCTGACTTAACTTGAGTCTCTCAAAGATCAAACTACTTCCCTGTGTTCTTTCCTTAAGTAGAGATAGAGGGCAGAAATATGGGCAGGCATCACAGAGAGTGAGCAGGAACAGCACATTATAATGACAGTCCACCCTTTCTACTTTATACTCTTAGAAACCTCAAATCATAGTGCCTTTTCATTATATCCTTCAACATATGCCTCTCTTGATTTTGTAAAAATTATTTTAATTTGTAATTCTCTTAATATCAGAAATCAATAGCATGGTATGCATCAAATCTAAAAGTATGCTTTTTGAAAATGACATGCAAATTATACTTAATGTAACTGGGAAAATGGTCATTTTCAAAAAATAGAGCTATGGATCCCACCTAACTAGATTCCATATACTGTTACAAATAGACAATATTAATTTTTTAGTTCATCTAAATAGCTGTTCAAATTCACTGGAGGTAAATTTACAGTTGGTATTTTACAGATCAAATTATATGGATTGCAACAGTGAAAAAGTTATTCTAAGAATCTGTTACTATCTCTACTAAATAAAATATTTATGTAGCCTGGTTTCTGCAGAGCATAGAGTTTTCATTGATGACTGCTCCATGTTACTTCAAGGAGAGTAACACTCTGAGACTACTCAACACAGGCCCAAAGTTCATACACATTTTGTTGTATGGATTTAATTTCACACTTACATTAGTTTGTCATAACTTAGCAACAGAAATCCACACAAAAATTACCAACTAAGACTTTCAACACACTTCAGTTCATAAACTGATATTTTCCAAACACAGGCAAAGGAAATCTTTTTGCTGACACCACAAAACCTAACTCATCCTATTGCAAGATTCAGGAAAATACTGAACTCAAAGCACAGAGAGAAACAATCTACGTGAATTCAGAACACCTCCCAGACACCTCCCACGCACCTCCCAGGGACCTCCCACCTCTGAAAAATTAGGTCTCCCAAGGTCAAGGATGAACACCTGCCTGACTACTAATAGTCTATCATTTGTCCTATGTAAATTACACTTTTGCAAAACTTCAAGTGAGGCTGACAGCAGAAAGAAAGGGGGTTTCACAGTCTTCCTCCAGAAAACTCACTGGAGTTTAAACAAGTTTTACTTGAGACATTCTTCTTTGAATCTAAACTAAATCCTTAAGACACAGAGCCCTTCCATACCTTTTTCCTCTTAGATTTGCTTGAGCTTAGAAAATAATTCCTACTGTTTCCACTCCTATCAGGAGGTCATGGTAAGCAGACCAGAAAGTGGAGTCAACATGTCTGCTCAGAATGCAGCTATTCAACCTACAAAGGTCATGCTTACCATTTACAAATGTTTTCGCAAGATAAATTTTTTTAAGGTACACACATATACAAATACATATGCACAGACTCTAATTCTTACAAACAAATGGTTTACACATTTTTGTGTGTTCTCAGTCCCTGGCCATGTGCGTGGCAGATGGTTCCATCGGAAGGTGACTGCAAATATCTCCCATTTTGCTTGCTCATCTACATGTGCCTTTGCCACTCCCTCATCAAGACGTGAAATCTCATTACTCTCTCTTGAATCTGGCTAGCCCTAGTGAGCTGATAGCCAATAGGATGAGGCAGAAGTGATGCCAAATGACTTCCACAAGTTGACCAGAAAAGGTCATGCAATGTCTGTCTGGCTCTCTTGAAATGCTGACCCTCCAGATAGGGTCAGCATATTAGTGACTAATGAAAGCCTTGTTTGGGGTATCCCTCTTAGAACACAGCCACCACACTTGGAAAAATCTAAGCCACATGGTGAGGCTATGCATACAGCTTGCAGTCAGTAATCCTAGCTGAGCCTACTCTTTGAGTCCTCCCAACCCAGAAGCCAGAAAATAGAGAGAAGCCGCCAGATGATTCTAGACTCAGCTGACCCAGTCACCTCCAACCATTCAAGTTTTCCAAGCTGAGATCTCAGACATTGTGACACAAAGAAATTCCCACTGGCCTGAATCCTGACCAGAAAAAAATCTATGGGCATAATAAAATGATTATCATTTCATACCTCAAAAATGTTTGCTATTTAGCAATAGGCAACTAGAACAAAATGCATATGTGTTTTTTCATAGCTATAATCATAGAATGTATGATTTTTATAACCTTTGCTTTTTTCACTCATACTTTTATTAATCACCAATATGCTTATTGTCATCTAAAGGACAGTTTAAATAACATGAAGAGAGTACAGGTTTTAGAATCACAAAGTCCTGGCTTTCTGGATATCTCAGGCAGCTGAGAGATTACTTATTTGTTCCAAGTTTCTGTTTCTGCATCTGTTAATTGGTGATACTAACATTTACCTATCAGAATTATTGGGAGGATTAAATGAGATAAATCTTATGCTTGACGCATAGATTTCTGGAAATGGTTCCCTTTTCCTGGATAGGCTTCATACCTATCACTTTATTAGTGTCATAATTGCTTTAAAAATACAAAGATTTGGCCGGGCGCGGTGGCTCACGCCTGTAATCCCAGCACTTTGGGAGACCAAGGCAGGTGGATCACGAGGTCAACAGATCGAGACCATCCTGGTAAACATGGTGAAACCCCGTCTCTACTAAAAATACAAAAAATTAGCTGGGCATGGTGGTGCGTGCCTGTCATCCCAGCTACTCAGGAGGCTGAGGCAGGAGAATTGCCTGAACCCAGGGGGCGGAGGTTGTGGTGAGCCGAGATTGCGCCATTGCACTCCAGCCTGGGTAACAAGAGCGAAACTCCGTCTCAAAAAAAAAAATACAAAGATTTTGCCAACTTCTAATTAATCAGCAGAATGGCATAAAAATAAAAACTCGGTATTTTTAAAAAATGAGATCTCAGGTTATTCCCCCCTGTATAAGCTGAGAAATTAATATAAACCTACATTATATATGTGCTTTTTATTTACCCCCGCTGTTAATATATGTAAGAGTCTAGGAACCGGACTGGTATCTGGTGAATGCTTAGAAGTATTTAACTTTTGTTATCACTTTCTACTTATTTCTATTGAGTTGTATTCTATTGGCTTCTGACTAGTGTTCAACTTTACTAAAGCAATTTTGAAGTTAGAATTTCTAGGCAAAAATGTTTCCATAAGTGATCTCACTTATTCAGTCTTTTAATGTTCTAGCACTCTTATTTGTCCTGTTAAATATGAAACAAGGTAACTCATCACATAGCCCCAAGCTCTGACTGTGGGACCACTTGCCTCTTACAACCTCTGTGATGGTACAGAAGTCTGAGAATACAATCTGTGTTTTCAAATCTATTTTGGGCGCTAGATTTTTATTAATGAAAGTGAAACATTAGGTCTAGAACTTAACCATCAGTAGTACTGTCTTTCAGATTATTCATTCCTATGTAGGTAAATTATTCAGGAAAGAGAATTCCCCGTATCCTCACAATGTTGCAAAGAATGAGCCTCTCTAATCTCCAATGGTTCCATATCCCAGTGTTTCATACCTAGAAATTCCTAGAAAAAGAGGATTTTACTAACTTTTAACCTAAATTCCACCTGCTGCAGATAAAGTTTATTCTTTCCTTGTTAAGTCATTCAGTACAGACAAGTTTCACAAAAGGATCATCCTCCCAATATCGTGGCAACTCCTTGGGGCCCTTAACTGCCCCATAGCATTTTCTCTATGAGACATGTAGGAAGCTGGCTTTCAAACTTTAAATCATTTATATGTTCCTCCAAGTGTACAATGAACTAATAGTAATAGTTCTTTAATGTATTCCATAAATCAATTTGATTAGTATCTGTTAAAAGAAATCTGTCATATTGACCCACTCTAAAGTTTGTCATGCCAAAGTTTTGATGGTGATTCATCAATATCTTTTTTTCTGAGGACTTAAAAATGAAATTTTAAAATAACACTTCCCAATATATTTTGTAGATATGGAAAATTAAACATATTCTTTTATGGGCTTCAGAGTTATCTTTCAGAATAATACAGTATTACCTTCCCAACACTCTTATTCTTCTTAAATTCTAAAAAGTGATAGCAGCCACATATGTAATGATTTCAATGAATTCCTGTGGATATTTATCATATCCAATTATTTTGAAATTTATCATCAGTTAATTCCTCGTCCCTATTCATTCTGCAGATTCTGTTTCTTGTCTATGCTGATACCCTGGTCTCCTAGGGTAAGTAAAAACTAGAATGCACAAGCTTCTAGTTGTTCATGTGTGATCTTATTTTTACCAAAGTTTATCTTTTATATTCACATTTATCCTAAATGAGTGCATGTACATGTGTGGGTACACATGCATGCATGCATGTATGTGTGTGGGTCTGTATAATTTTTCTACTACTCTCTTTTCATCAGTTATGGAAACAACATATTTCTCAACTTTTTTTTTTGGCCCTGATTAATCTTTTTCAAAGGCCTAAATTTCTTTCGAGTCACTTTTATTTTAATTTAGTCCTTAATTTAGCAACTCTGTTTTTTACTATTACAATCTATTTTTTTTCTTTCAGCTGTATCTATTTTATTCACTTAGTCACAATTATCCAGTAAATGTCCACTGAGTGTCATGCACAGTGGTAGGCATGAGACAAATCCCCAAAGACGTAGGTCAAAGATCATACCTGGGTAAGTGTTGGCCTCAATGCCTGGTTTGTTCCTAGCCCAAGACTGCTACTGGTGAAATGAGATAAAGATGAATATAAAAGATAGGCTTGGGTAAAAAATAAGGTCACACATGAACAACTAAATGCTTGGGCATTGTGCAAAGAGCAGCAGAATCAAGATCACAAACTGAGCACATGGACTCCTTCCCTTCATGCAAGTTCTCAGCATTGCTCCCGACATCAGCCGGCACTCACTTTCTCTCCCTTCCTGTATGTCCCATACTCCTTTTCCCCCAGGGGTCTAGATAAAAGTAATTTCTCCTAATTAGTTATATCTCATGTTTCAGAGTGCTGAAGGGAAGAGCCCTGGCCTCAGTGGAGGTGCTATCTACAGCAGTCCACAGGCTTTCTCCAGAGAATCACCAGCCTTGGTGCTCTGACTGTGCCAGAGCCTGTGAGCTCAGTGACACTTTTCTGTAGCTCTGATCCATGTTCAGTAGAATCTCAGATTCTTCCAAAGCTGGTAAAGAACCTTGGGGCAAGCTGAATTTCTTCCCTCACCTTCTTGAGTCTTTGGTTCTCTGGCCCTTCCAGTGGCTGTTCAAGCACCTGAATTCCTGTCCTTTCTTCCTTGAAATTCCCAGAAAGTTCTCTGCTTTAGAGACTAGACATTGACTGGTACACTGCCCCCAGTTTCTTGAAATGATAGGCAACATATTTTAAAGTAGAATTAAACATACCATGTGCCATCCGCAGACCAGAAAATTTAAGTTATGAATGAAACAAGGAGAGCAGATGGAATCAAATCTATAGAAAAACAAAACTGAAGAAAATCATCATCTAAAAACCGTCCATGCATGAGAAAACTGTTGTGAAGGTGGGACTGACATAGGGTGGGTAGTCCAAATTTAGAACCACTGGCAACAGGGAGAGAGTACATGGGACATTTATCAGGGTGATTAATCAGAGGACTGGACTTGCTACTGCCTATC
This sequence comes from Callithrix jacchus, assembly GCF_049354715.1. Taxonomy (NCBI): domain Eukaryota; kingdom Metazoa; phylum Chordata; class Mammalia; order Primates; family Cebidae; genus Callithrix; species Callithrix jacchus. The sequence goes on from NC_133507.1 coordinate 69,140,746, forward strand.
AGTCTCTCCTTTGCCTCCTGCTTGTGCTAAATCAGTGACGAGCAGTGGATGGCTTCAGGTCAAAGCAGCCAGGGCGGGCATGGAACTTGAGGAGCACAGTATTATTACTGGAGATAGTTGCCTGTCACCCGGAGGAAGTAGGGAGGTGGCTGAAAAAAGATAAGTTACCTGGTGTCAGTTTGTCTTTTCCCTTGCCTACGATTGTCAATGGAAATATGTAATAAGCACCGAAAATATTCACAGAGGAGTAAACAGGATTTACAACTACAAAGATGAGTGGACAAACAAGAATCCTTTAAATATTTGTGGGAAGCCAGTAAATGCCATGAAACAGAGGCCTGAAACTCCATTTACAAAAGAAGAACTTATCCCCAAGAAAAAAGAAATGAATACAAGCAAGAGAGGACTTTGAAATCAGTAAAATTAATGTTTGCAATGAGATTTGAAAGGATAATGCCTCTGTGAAAATAATCTGAAAATGTCCCATTAATATTTTGTTAATATTAAAAATATATTATTTGAATAAGAAAACATTTACAGGTAAGAAATAACATACTAGGATACAAGGTCATTCCAAAGAGTCTGTCATGGAGCAAATAAAAAGAACAGAACTGGGCCGGGCGCGGTGACTCAAGCCCGTAATCCCAACACTTTGGGAGGCCGACACGGGTGGATCACGAGGTCAAGAGATCGAGACCATCCTGGTCAACATGGTGAAACCCCGTCTCTACTAAAAATATAAAAAATTAGCTGGACACGGTGGTGCGTGCCTGTAATCCCAGCTACTCAGGAGGCTGAGGCAGGAGAATTGCCTGAACCCAGGAGGCGGAGGTTGCGGTGAGCCAAGATCACGCCATTGCACTCCAGCCTGGGTAACAAGAGCGAAACTCCGTCTCAAAAAAAAAAAAAAAAAAAAAACAGGATGGAGAGTGGAGTAGAGGAAGTGATCTACAAAATAATCAAATAAAATTTTAGCTGAAGAAAAACTTGGTTTCTCAGATTTAAGAGCTCAAAAGAATTACAGAAACATAACAGTGAACTGTCACAGTGAATGTCACAGTGAACTCAAAGCTTCAGAGAAAAACAGAGGCACCGGAGGCAACACAACATAGCTACAACCATACAATCTTTGATAAACCTGACAAAAACAAGCAAGGGGGAAAGGATTCCATGTTTAACAAATGGTGTTGGGAAAACTGGCTAGCCATGTGCAGAAAGCAGAAACTGGACCCCTTCCTGACACCTTACACTAAAATTAACTCCAGATGGATTAAAGACTTAAACATAAGACCCGGCACCATAAAAACCCTAGAAGGAAATCTAGGCAAAACTATCCAGGACATAGGAGTAGGCAAGGACTTCATGAACAAAACACCAAAAGCATTGGCAACAAAAGCCAAAATAGACAAATGGGACCTAATGAAACTCCACAGCTTCTGCACGGCAAAAGAAACAGTCACTAGAGTGGATCAGCAACCAACAGAATGGGAAAAAATTTTTGCAGTTTACCCATCTGACAAAGGGCTGATATCCAGAATTTACAAAGAACTCAAACGGATTTACAGGAAAAAAACAAACAAGCCCATTCAAAAGTGGGCAAAGGATATGAACAGACACTTTACGAAAGAAGACATATATGAGGCCAACAATCATATGAAAAAATGCTCATCGTCACTGGTCATCAGAGAGATGCAAATCAAAACCACACTGAGATACCATCTCACGCCAGTTAGAATGGTGATCATTAAAAAATCTGGAGACAACAGATGCTGGAGAGGATGTGGAGAAAAAGGAACACTTTTACACTGTTGGTGGGAGTGTAAATTAGTTCAACCATTGTGGAAGACAGTGTGGTGATTCCTCAAGGCCTTAGAAATAGAAATTCCATTTGGCCCAGCAATCCCATTACTGGGTATATATCCAAAAGACTATAAATCGTTCTACTATAAGGACACATGTACACGAATGTTCATTGCAGCACTGTTTACAATAGCAAAGACCTGGAATCAACCAAAATGCCCATTGATAATAGACTGGATTGGAAAAATGTGGCACATATACACCATGGAATATTATGCAGCAATCAGAAATGATGAGTTTGTGTCGTTTGTAGGGACATGGATGAATCTGGAGAACGTCATCCTCAGCAAACTGACACAAGAACAGAAAATGAAACACCGCATATTCTTACTCATAGGCAGGTGATGAAAAATGAGAACACATGGACACAGAAAGGGGAGTACTAAACACTGTGGTCTATTGGGGGGAAAAGGGGAGGGCCAGTGGGAGGGGGAGGTGGGGAGGGATAGCCTGGGGAGAAATGCCAAATGTGGGTGAAGGGGAGAAGGAAAGAAAAGCACACCGCCATGTGTGTTCCTACGCAACTGTCTTACATGCTCTGCTCATGTACCCCAAAACCTAAAATCCAATAAAAAATTAAAAAAAAAAAAAAGAAAATCCTCAAAGTCTCCAAGAAGAAAAAAATCATATGATCATATTAAAAAGACAATCAGATTGGCAGCAGTTTTCTTATTAGCAATACCAAGTATAAGAAAATAGTAGAGAGATTTATCAAAGTTAAAAAGAAAAAATATTTTTAATCTACAATCTTATGTTTTAAAGGCAACTGTGGTATTTTTAAATACCAGGCAACACAGACAAAACAGAATTCTAGGAAAAACATATTTTTAGGATGGGAAAATAAAGATATATTTTCTGTTAATTAGAAGTATAATCAATCAAGAAAAATCACACAAACAAAACTTTAACCATGTAACACAAAATAGGATAGGATTATAAGGAGAAATCAGTAAATACATAATCATCATAATAGACTCTAACATACCTCTCTCACAAATCAAAATAGCAATTAGATTGTGCATCAAAGGACCCAGTTAACTGAGTAAAAAGACAATCTACAGAATGGGAGAGAATATTTTCAAATCATATATCTGACAAGGGGTTAATAACCAGAATAAAGAACTTATCCAACCCAACAACAACAAAAAAAAATTGCCTAATTTAAAAATGGACAAAGAGCATTTCTCCAAAAAAGATATGCAAATGGCTAACATGGAAAAAAAAATTATCAGCATTACCTATCATTAGGGAAATGCAAATAAAAACCACAGCAAGCTATCACCTCATCCCTATAGAAAGACTGCTATTAAAACACACACACACACACACACACACACAGCAAGTGAGCAAGCAAGAGAGAGAGAAAAAATAACCAGTGTTGGCAAGGATGTGAATAAATTGGAACCCTATACATTGCCGGTGGGAACATAAATGGTGCAGCACTTTGGAAATAGTATGGTAATTTCTCAAAAAATCAAAAATAGAATTTTTATATGATCTAGCAACTCCACTTCTGGGTAAATATTCAAAATAATTAAAAGCAAGGTCTCAACCAGACGTGCTCACCTATGCTCAAAGAAACATTATTCACGATAATTCAAGAGGTGAAAGCAACCCACACACTGACAGATGAATAGGTAAACAAAGTGTGGTATATCCACACAATGGAATATTACTCCGCTTTTAAAAAGAAGGAAATTCTGGCACATACTACAATGTGAATGAACCTTGAGGACATTATGCTAAGAAAAATAAGCCAGTCACAGAAGGGCAAATACTGCATGATTTTTACTTACGTGAGGTGCTAGAATACTGAAATTCACAGATAGAAAGTAGAATTGCAGCTATCAGGGGCTGGGAGAAGGGAATAATGGTGAGTTATTGTTTAATGAGCAGAGTTTCCATTTGGGATAATGAAAAAGTTCTGGAGACAGATGGTGGTGCTATTGCCACTGAACTATACATTTTTAAATGACTAAAATGGTAGATTTCATGTTAGGTATATCTCACCACAATTAAAAAAAGAAATAAAAAGAGAAAGAAACCATAGATAAGGTTGGTAGAATCTTGGAAAAGAAAATATTTGCGCTTTACTTGTTGGAACATGGTTCCAATCCCTGCTGGGTGAAGATACCTACAGAGGTTCTTCCCCAACACAGATTTCCACAGTAGAATGGATATAGGGAAAATCAAGGCAAAAAGAAACCTACAGTTTCAAAGGGCCTCAATGAGTGCTGTACTTGAATTCTTTCCACAACATTCATAGCTGTCTGTTCCCTTTCTAGTTTATCTATCTGTGGGCTTCTTATTTGGTCCTTCCTACAGGACTATGACACGCCTGTAATTTTCCTTCATTGATCTATGTTTTAAAAAGTGCTGGTTCTTAATATGGGCTTCATGAATATTTGTTGGATGAATATTTTGAAAATGAATGTTAGTGCATATAGGCAAGTATTTCTGTAAGATGAATTCTTGGAGATAGAAAAGCTGCATCAAGGGGCATATGCAGTGTAGGTATTAGGATGGCCAGTGTTTCCAGATGGTTCAAAGTGCTTGAAGTAGTCAGTATGCATTAAGTGGGTACCACATCTGGAGAGCTCAATGTGCATGGGTTCATCCATGCATCCCCAGATGGTTCTAGTGTGCAATCAAGATGAAGAACCACTCTTCTAGGCCATCTTCTATGTTGTTCTCATTATAAAATACATGAAGGTTCAACTGGATGTGGTTTCCATATAACTGCTCCAGCCAATTCATCTACAATTATTTAGTGATTTGTTAAGCCCAGGTTTTATTTATAGATGTTGACACTGGCATTTAAGAAACAGAGAATAATAGTTTGCAAGAGTCATGTGGTTTTCTAACATTTAATTACTCTGTTTTAATGAAGAAAAGTTCATGATTGGTGCAGCATATGATGTCAAACACATGTCACCCATTTTGGCATTTAACTTCTTACATAGGTATGTTTCTATAAGAAATGTGCATGCAACTGAGATGGTTACAGAGATGGGTTTTGGCAAACTCTGCTCATATGGTCCACAAATTGCATGTAGTTACAGAGAATGGAATTCTCTTGCAAGAGCCATATCTTTTTTTTTTTAATTTTTTATTGGATTTTAGGTTTTGGGGTACATGAGCAGAGCGTGCAAGAGCCATATCTTTGTACTTACTAAGTGTATGACTCAGAAGAGCAAAATTTTTAAGTGCCTTAGAAATGAAATATGTGAATAAAGAACCAAAATGTGTTGGTGTTTTATTGATATTTAAAGATGGGCAAGAATGATGTGTGTTAACCCAGGAGAGTTAGCGAAGAAAATAATGGGCAAGATATAAAATGACAAATAGACACAGAAAATAGGGAGCCAAGAAAAAAAATCTTAAACATTGGGGTTTACACATACACAAGGGCCTGTGGTGGGAGGGCAAGATGGGGAGAGAATAAGAACAAATAGTTAATGCACATAGGGCCTAAAAACTAGATGAAGGTTTGATAGGTGCAGCAAACCACCATGGCATACATATACCTAGTAAAAAACCTGCACATTCTGTACATGTATCCCAGAATTTAAAATTAAAAATTTTTTAATAAAAAAATCAAGGTTTCCTGAAAAAGAAACTATAACTAATGAATAATAACAATTGTAAAACCATATAAAAATGTTTCTGAGGGAAACAGATATGTATACACACACACAAACACAAAATCAAAACCAAACTTATAACTAAATATATCATGGAAAAATATCTAGGTAACAAAAAGAGAGAAACATCTCATAATTTTCATGAATGCAAAACAGTATCAAATTATGTACAAAGATGAAAATCAGACTACCTGCATAACTGTGCAACAACCAGGATACCATTGTACTGTGAACCCAGAACTCTCAGATGTGTCATTCGTGTGTGTAAGCCAATAGATAGTTGCACATGAGGGCTCCGAAAATATTTCATGCAGAAATTCTTTCCTTCCTTTTTCTCTCTCTCTCTCTCTCTCTCTCTCTCTCATTTTCTCTCTTTCTCTCCACAGCATCTCTCACTCTGTCACCCAGGCTCTCAAGAGATCCTCCAACCTCAGCTTCGTGAGTACCTGGGACTACAGGTATGCACCACCATGCCTGGCTAAGTTTTGCATTTTTTTGTACAGATAAGAGTTTTGTCATGTTGCCCAAGCTGGTCTCAAACTGCTAGTCTTAAGTGATGCACCCATCCTGGCCCTTCAAAGCTCTGGGATTAGATAAATGAGCCAACACACCCAGGTGCCTCTTCTTTTTCAAGAAAAAATAATTACTTGAGAATATACTCCAGTTTACAAAGAAATTACTGAGATTAACAGTGACAGCTTTTAACCTATAAAATGAGCAATGATCAAAAAGCTAGATGGCACACATTGTTGGCAAGCATGTGATGGGAAATAGGTGGTCATTTCTTACTCAGAGTATAGTTTGGTGCCATCCCTTTTAAAAGTAATTGAAAATACTTAACGACATTTGAAATGAGTATATATCTAGTGTCTAGCAAACTACAAACTGCATGGAACAGATATAGGAGGCATAGGATTGTCATGGCAACATTCCAGAGATACCTTGGGTCACCAAGATTTGTATAAAGGGTAGAATAGTAGTATTCATGGAGTAAAATATTTGGTAGAGTGCTGAGAAAATGGATTTTCAGCATCCAAATGGTTGTTAAGAAATCACCAACTATGGAGAGGCAGAAGCTAAAGATTATTTGGGATGGGTCAGAAAATAGTCATGGGCTTGGAGAGTAATGAGAAACTGAGAAACCAAGATTAATTACCACTTCTCCCTAGCAGAGGCCTAGAATCAGAGAGAGGACATGAAAAAAGTTGTGTTTAAATAGTGAGATTCTTTCATATGGGGGTCAGAGACAGAGGAGAAGACCCTTGCTATGAAGAAGAGCATGCACTGGACATTGAAGCTGTCTAACTTCCTCCTCTCCCACTTTTATTTAATCCTGGTGATCTCATCTGTTTTAACTGGTTCAGGATCCACTGAAAACTGGGGTTGGTTAAAGAATGGACATGTGACCACTGAGAAGTGAGGAAAGATTTGCTGAGAGCTTCTGGGGAAATTGTCCTCTTAAAAGAAACCCCTGGAAGATATCCTCTCTCCCTGCTCCGAGTGCTGTTTTGTATGTATGGGAGGCCAGGAACTTCTGAGACTTTTCCGGCCACTTGAAGAGTAATGACAATAAAAGAGGGAAACAGGATTAAGCCAAACTTAAAGCCTACCCTACTCCATGACTAAGTCAGTCAATCATTTCCCCTTCTTATTTATAAAGTAGTGTGAGTTAGGCTTTCTTTTACAACTGTAAGGCCTCTTTAGTGATACAGAAGATACTGTGAGAAAGGCAAGCTAGTCCTTCAAGACAGCTTGGCCATGCCTAGCCCTTACACAGTGGAATGGGAGTAAGTTCAGCAATCCATCCTCACTCTCCAAAGGCCTTTTGAAATCTTTTTCTGATTAAAAGGAAGGGGACTTTACCTGACACTGTGTAGCCTAGGTAAAAAGAGACTGAGATGGAGTGGAAGAGACTTGATATAGAAAATTAGCCCTTCGAGCTTCATGTAAAATGTGTTCCAAAATGTGTTCCAGGCTGTGTGCAGTGGCTCATGCCTGTAACCCCAGCATTTTGGAAGACTGAAGCAGGAAGATCTCTTGAGCCCAGAAATTTGAGATCAGCCTGGGTGACACAGTGAGACTCTGTCTCAAAAAAACTCAAAAAATAAAATAAAACACCATATGTATACAGATGGTCAGGGTTTGCCTTGTTTATATTCTGCTAGAACCTTCTGGGTTCAAGTATGTATTACTGCTGCATTTATCATCCCCAATGTCTTTTTTGCCCCCATCTTCTTTCTTTTCATTTCTGGGCACTGCCCAATCACTTCTCTCCCCAAAGGCTGTATATAGCAGACTCTACTGCAGGTGTGAAGCTACAGAGGACATTACAGGAGAACAGAGTATAGTCAACAACTTAACACCAAATCACAGACACCCATCTCCTTACAACATTCCCCTTATTTCTGGCTTTCTCTTCTACCTGGGCTTCAACTTATTGCTGTATTGCTGATTCTCCTTGATCTTTTAACCTTCTTTTATTCTCCCTAGCTCATTTACTTCCTTTAAAAACAAAACAAAATCTTATTTCTTATGGGAAACATTTTAACTGTTTTGTCAACTCATCCAGCCTATCCAGCTATGCCCATAAAGACTTAACTAGCTTTAAAGTAACATATTTGGCTGGGCTTACTGGCTCACATCTGTAATCCCAACACTTTGGGAGGCCAAGGAGGGATGATCACCTGAGGTCAGGAGTTCAAGACCAGCCTGAGAAATATAGAGAGACCCCACCTTTAAAAAAAAAGTTTTCAACTTAGCTATGTGTGATGGCATACACCTATAGTACTAGCTATGTGGGAGGATGGCTCAAGCCCAGAAGTTTGAGGTTACGATGAGCCATGATGGTGCCACTGCACTTGAGCCTGGGTAACAGAGTGAGACCCTGTCTCAAAAAAATAAATAAATAAAAACATATTTTTTTATCCTTACACATTTACAAGAATAACCAAACAATGGAAACAATCTAACTGCTCATTTAAGCATGTTACAGTCTGTTTATATAGTAGAATACCAAGCAACCATTAATATCATGTTGTAATCTTCCATTTCAGTGTGGCTGACTGAACACACCTCCAAGTGAGAACAGTAAAGAAGTACAAAAAAAGACAAGTTTAACGGTCCCCTGCACCTGTCCTCCTAACTTCTCTTGGATGAAGGAAGAGTAAAGTACAACGCTTTTTCTGGGGAATTAACTTCCTTTTTCCTGTGTTGGCCATGGGCCACACTGTTGGGACAGTGTGCCATTTCTCAGTGATATTTTTTGCAGTGTTATTCACTCCCTTAAGGCTGAAAGGAGATAACCACTAACCTAGGAATTCTGAACAAATTTTTATTACCTAAGCTGAAAAAAATTAAGTGCATAACGGTATTGTGAAGGAGAGGAGACAGTATCAGGGAACCAAGGCTTTTGATAAATCTCTGCAAGAGAGAATATAGAATGGATACTGAAAAAGCTGCAAGAAGGGTAGGAGCCATTTTCTCAGCAACAAAGTAAAAGAGAGGCTCTAAGCTTGAAGGAAGCTGGACTAAGAAGAGGGACGGAAATCAATATGATTTAATCAGGGATTATTTATATAGCAATTGCACTACTTGGCCCATTCCCAACCCCATCCTACTCTCTCTAACATGGCCACAGCGTTTGCCTCCACAATAAAAGCAAAGAACTAATATCTAAAGAAACGGACCAATATGCCAGAAGCACTTCAGAGCAAAGCCTTCCTCACTGGTATGAAACAGGATAGAGTTGTCTGTTTACCTGCCTGCTTTCAGATCTCACTCCCTCCTAAGTAAAGCTTTTCAGTGACCACGTTCACACTTGACTTTCAATGAATAGGAGAAACTCATTGGTTCAACAAGACTAGACACCTATGAGGAAACTCAAACAGGCTCCCTCTGTTAAACAGCTTGTCTTTTTGTCTATTGTTAATAAGTATAATGAGGAAATAAAACAATGACCTCAGGAGAAACAGTGATAATTGAGGGAACAAATAAAATTTTCAACTTTAAACATATTAGAGAACAAGTTGCCTATAGAAAACAAGAACACACTGCTAAGAAGAATATGTAATCAAAGAATACCAAAGAGTTCATGGAAATTTAAAAACATCACTGAACATATAAGAAATTCAATAGCTTTTCTGAGAAAAAAAGAAACTGAAGAAATCCTCTAAAAGATACAAAATAGAGCTTGGGGGAAGGGATCCAAGATGGCCAAATAGGAACACCTCTGGAGTGCAGTTCCCAGTAAAAGCAATACAGAGGGTGAGTGATCACCACATTTCCAAATGCAGTACCCAGTGCATCTCAATGGGACTGTGTGAGAGTAGGAATAGCCCAAGAGGAGGAGCACAGGCTGGGTAGGGTGCTGCCTCACCCCAGAAATGCAATCCATGGAGGACCCTCCGCCCTACCCAACAGAGGCCACTGGGGGCTTTTCCATCCACTCCAGCATGCCAGTTCAGATACTGCACTTCTCCCACAGTTTTTACCACCCAGAGACCAGGAGATTCCCGGGCGGAAATGTGCCATGAGTTTTCACCATGGCTATTTCAGCCAGCACCACAGATTTCCGCATAAAAACTGACACAAATCTGGGTGGCCCTTTCAAATGGCACCTGGAATGCCTGGGAGACAGAGCCACCCATTCTACTGAAAAAGAGGGTGCTGAAAGCAGGGAGCCAGGTGATCTGGCTCAGCGGGTCCCACTCCCACAAAGACCAGTAATCAGAAATGCTCTGGATTGAGAGTTTTGCAGCAAGTGCAGCTGGACGATGGTCCAGCTCTAATGGTGGAAGGGCGTGCACCATTACTGAGGCAGTCTATCACTACTGAGGCAGCCCACCATTACTGAGGAAGTTCACCATTACCAAGGCAGTCTGCCATTACTGAGGCAGACCACCATTACCAAGGAAGTTCTAACTGTACCTCTGTGGAAAAAAAAAGAACACAAGGAAGTCTACACAGCAGCTGGGCAGAGACTTCAGCAGCTCAGCAAAACCTCTGCTGGAGACTGTGACTAGGCTACCTCCTTGCTGGGCAGGGCATCTCTGAAAAAAGGCAACAGCATATCAGGAACTTACAAATAAAGCCCCACCTTCCCAGGACAGAGAACCTGGGAAAAGAGGAAGTTATGAGTTCTGCTGCAGCAGACAAATGTACCTACCTAGCAGCTCTGAATGGAACAACGGAGCTCCCAGCATAGCACTTGAGCTCTGATAAGGACAGACTGTCCTCTGATAAAGACAGACTGTCTCCTCAAGCAGCTCCCCAACTCCCATATATCCAAAGAGGCACCTCATTAAGGAGAGCTCTGGCTGACATCTAGTGGGTACCCTTCTGGGACAAAGATAACAGAAGAAACCAGCAGCAACCCTCACTGTTCTGCAGCCCTGTGGGTGATTCCCAGGCAAGCAGGGTCTGGAGTGGACTTCCAGCAGTCCTGCAGCAGAGAGGCCTGATGGTTACAAGAAAAACTAAAAAACAGAGAGAAATAGCTTCAACATCATCAAAAAGGACATCTACTCAGAGACCCCATCCAAAAGTCACTAACTATAAAGACCACAGGTAGATAAATCTATGAAGATGGGAAGAAACAACACAAAATGTATGAAAACACCAAAATCCAGAATACCTTTCCTCCTCCAAGGGATCACAACTCTTCACCAGCAAGGGAACACAGCTGGATGGAGAATGAGTCTGATGAATTGATATAAGCAGGCTTCAGAACATGGGTAATAATAAACTCTGAGCTAAAAGAACATGTTCTAATCTAGTGCAAAGAAAGCAAGAGTCTTGAAAAAAGGTTAGACAAAATGCTAACTAGAATAAACAGCTTAGAGATGAACATAAACAACTTGATGGAACTGAAAAACACAGCACAAGAACTTTGTGAAGTATACACAAGTTTCAATACCCAATTGACCAAGCAGAAGAAAGGATATCAGAGATTGAAGATCAACTCAATGAAATAAAATGAGAAGGCAAGATTACAGAAAAAAAGGAGTGAAAAGAAATGAACAAAGGCTCCAAGAAATATGGGATTATTTGAAAAAACCTAATCTACATTTGACAGGTGTACCTGAATATGACAAGGAGAATGAATCCAATCTGGAAAACAAAAACACTCTTCAGGACATTATCCAGGAGAACTTCTTCAACCTAGCAAGGCAGGCCAACATTCAAATTCAGGAAATACAGAGAACACCACAAAGATAGTCCTTGAGAAGAGCAACCCCAAGGCACATAATCATCAGATTCACCAGGGTTGAAATGAAGGGAAAAATGCTAAGGGCAGCCTGAGAGAAAGGTCGGGTTACCCACAAAGGGAAGCCCATCAGACTCACAGCAAATCTCTCAGCAGAAGCCCTACAAGCCAGAAGAGAGTGGGGGCCAATATTCAACATTTTAAAAGAAAAGAACTTTCAACCTAGAATTTTATATCCAGCCAAACTAAGCTTCATAAGGAAAGGAGAAATAAAATCCTTTACAGACAAGCAACTGCTGAGAGATTTTGTCACCACCAGGCCTGCCTTACAAGAGCTCCTGAAAGAAGCATTAAACAAGGAAAGGAACAACCAGTACTAGCCACTCCAAAAACATACCGAATGGTAAAGACTATTGACACAATGAAGAAACTGCATCAACTAACAAGCAAAACAACCAGCTAGCATCAAAATGGCAGGATCAAATTCACACTTAAAAACATTAACCTTAAATGTAAATGGACTAAATGCCCCAATCAAGAGACATAGCCTGGCAAACTGGATTAAAAAGTCAAGACCTATCGATGTGCTGTATTCAAGAAACCCATCTCACATGCAAGGATACACACGGGCTCAAAATAAAGGGATGGAGGAAGATTTACCAAGCAAATGGAGAGCAAATAAAAAAGCAGGAGTTGTAATCCTAGTCTCTGATAAAATGGACTTTAAACCAACAAGGAACAAAAGAGATAAAGAAGGGCTTTACATAATGGTAAAAGGGTCAATGCAACAAGAAGAGCTAACAATCCTAAATATATATGCACCCAATACAGGAGCACCCAGATACATAAAGCAAGTTCTTAACGACCTATAAAGACACTTAGACTCCCACACAATAATAGTGGGAGACTTTAACACTCCACTGTCAATATTAGACAGATCAATGAGACAGAAAATTAACAAGGATATCCAGGACTTGAACTCAGATCTGGACCAAGCATACCTTATAGACATCTACAGAACTCATCACCCCAAATCCACAGAATATGCATTCTTCTCAGCACCACATTGCACCTACTCTAAAACTGACCACATAATTGGAAGTAAATCACTCCTCAGCAAATGTTAAAGAATGGAAATCAAAACAGTCTTTCAGACCACAGTGCAATTGAATTAGAACTCAGGATTAAGAAAGTAACTCAGAACCACACAGCTTCATGGAAACTGAATAACTGGCTTCTGAATGTTGACTGGATACAATTAAATGAAGGCAGAAATAAAGATCTTCTTTGAAACCAATGAGAATAAAGACACAATGTACCAGAATCTCTGGGACACATTTAAAGCAGTGTCTAGAGGGAAATTTATAGCATTAAATGCATATATGAGAAGCAAGGAAAGATCTAAAATTGACACCCTATCATCAAAATTGAAAGAGCTAGAGATTAAAAAAACTCAAAAGCTAGCAGAAGGTAAGAAATAACTGAACTGAAGATCAGAGCAGAACTGAAGGAGACAGAGACACAAAAAAAACCCTTCCAAAAAAAATCAATAAATCCAGGAGCTGGCTTTTTGAAAAGACCAACAAAATAGACAGATTAATATAAAAGAAAAGAGAGAAGATTAACAAAAAAGAAGAGAGAGCTAGATTAATAAAAAAAAGAGAGAAGAATTGAATAGATGCAATAAAAAAACAATAAAGGGGATATCACCACCGATTCCACAGAAATACAAACTACCATCAGAAATTACTACAAACACCTCTATGCACATAAGTAAGCCTGGAAGAAATGGATAAATTCCTGGACGCTTGCACCCTCTCAAGACTAAACCAGGAAGAAGTTGAAACCCTGAATAGACCAATAACAAGGGCTGAAGTTGAGGCAGCAATTAATAACTTACTAACCAAAAAAAGTCCAAGTCCAGACAAGTTCACAGCTGATTTCTACCAGACATACAAAGAGGAACTGGTACCACTCCTTCTGAAATTATTTCAAACAATACAAAAAGAAGGAAACCTTCTAAAATCATGTTATGAGACCAACATCATCCTAATATCAAAACCCAGCAGAGACTCAACACAAAAAAAAAAACTTTAGGCCACTGCTGATGATGAACATAGATGCAAAAATCTTCAATAAAACACTGGCAAACCAATTGCAACAGCACATCAAAAAGCTTATCGATCATGATCAGGTAGGCTTCATCCTGGAGATGTAAGGCTGGTTCAACATATGCAAGTCTGTAAACATAATCCATAACATAAACAGAACCAAAGACAAAAACCACATAATTATTTCAATAGATGCAGAGAAGGCCTTCGACAAAATTCAACAGCCCTTTATGCTAAAAACCCTCAATAAACTAGGTATTGATGTCATGTAATTCAAAATAATAAAAGCTATTTATGACAAACCCACAGCCAATATCATACTGGATGGGTGAAAACTGAAAGCATTCCCTTTGAAATCTGGCACTAGACAAGGATGCCCTCTCTCACCACTCCTATTCAATGTAGTATTGGAAGTTCTAGCCAGAGCAGTCAGGCAAGAAAAAAAAATAAAGGGTATTCAATTAGGAAAGGAGGAAGTCAAATTGTCTCTATTTGCAGAGGACATGATTGTATATTTAGAAGACCCCATTGTTTCAGCCTAAAATCTCCTCAAACTGATAAGCAACTTCAGCAAAATCTCAGGATACAAAATCAATTTGTAGAAATCACAAGCATTCCTATACACCAATAACAGACTTAAAAGAGAGCCAAATCAAGAGCAAACTCCCATTGACAATTGCTACAAAGAGAATAAAACACCTAGGAAGACAACTAACAAAAGATATAAATGACCTCTTCAAGGAGAACCACAAACCACTGCTCAAGGAAATAAGAGACGACACAAACAGATGGAAAAATATTCTATAGGAAGAATCAATATCATGAAAATGGCCATATTGCCCAAAGTAATTTATAGATTCAATGCTATCCCCATCAAGCTACCAATGACCTTCTTCACACAACTGGGAAAAAACACCTGAAACTTCATATGCAACCAAAAGAGAGCCCGTGTAGCCAAGACAATTCTAAGCACAAAGAACAAAGCTGGAGACCTCACACTACCTGACTTCAAACTATACTACAAGACTACAGTAATCAAAACAGTATGGTACTGATACCAAAACAGAGATATAGACCAATAGAACAGAAATGAGGCCCTGCCACACATCTACAACCATCTTATCTTTGAAAACCCTTAGAAAAACAAGCAATGGGTAAAGGATTCCTTGTTTAATAAATGGTGTTGGGAAAACTGGCTAGCCATGTTCAGAAAGCTGAAACTGGACCCCTTCCTGATACCTTACACTAAAATTAACTCCAGATGGATTAAAGACTTAAAGATAAGACCTAATATCATAAACACCCTAGAAGAAAACCTAGGCAAAACCAAGACATAGGCATAGGTAAGGACTTCATGACTAAAACACCAAAAGCATTGGCAACAAAAGCTGAAATAGACAAATGGCACCTAATTAAACTCCAGAGCATCTGTACAGCAAAAGAAACACTCATTTGAGTGAATCAGCAACCAACAGTATGGGAAAAAAATTGTACAATCTACCCATTTGACAAAGGGCTAATATCCAGAATCTACAAAGAACTAAAACAGATTTACAAGAAAAAAACAAACCCATTAAAAAGTGGGCAAAGGATACAAACAGACACTTTTCAAAAGAGGACATAT
This sequence comes from Callithrix jacchus, assembly GCF_049354715.1. Lineage (NCBI taxonomy): Eukaryota > Metazoa > Chordata > Mammalia > Primates > Cebidae > Callithrix > Callithrix jacchus. The sequence continues at coordinate 69,156,190 of NC_133507.1, forward strand.
ATGAGCCCAAAAAACATGAAAAAATGCTCATCATCACTGGTCACTAGAGAAATGCAAATCAAAACCACATTGAGATACCATCTCACGATAGTTAAAATGGCAATCATTAAAAAAATCTGGAGACAACAGATGCTGGAGAGGATGTGGAGAAATAGGAACACTTTTACATTATTGGTGGGAGAGTAAATTAGTTCTATCATTGGGGAAGACAGTGTGGCAATTCCTCAAAGATCTAGAAATAAAAATTCCATTTGACCCAGCAATCCCCTTACTGGGTATATACCCAAAGGATTATAAATCGCTCTATTATAAAGACACATGCACATGTACATTCATTGTGGCACTGCTTATGATAGCAAAGACCTGGAACCAAACCAAATGCCCATCAATGATAGACTGGACAAGGAATGTGTGGCACATATACACCATGGAATACTATGCAGCCATAAAAAACAATGAGTTCATGTTGTTTGTAGGGACATGGATGAATCTAGAAACTAGCATTCTCAGCAAACTGACACAAGAACAGAAAATCAAACACTGCGTGTTCTCACTCATAGGTGGGTGTTGAACAATGAGAACACATGAACACAGGGAGGGGAGCATCACACACTGGGGTCTGTTGTGGGGGACTAGTGAAGGAACAGCATGGGGTTGCGAAATTGGGGAGAGATAACATGGGTAGAAATGCAAGATATAGGTGATGGGGGATGGAGGCAGCAAACTACCTTGCCAGGTAGTTTGTATGTACCTATACAACAATTCTGCATGATCTGCCCATGTACCCCAGAACATAAAGTACAATAAAAACTTTAAAATTTTTTTAAAATAGAGCCTGAAAGAAAAGTTAAGACACAGAAGATATGTCCCTGTTAGTTAGATCTCATCTAACAGGAGTTCCTAAATGATAAAACTAAGAATATAACAGAGAGGGAGAAAAGGTAATAAAAGGAAATATTCTAAAACTGAGAATAATGTTTTTGAATTGAAAAGTCTAACTAGATGTATCTGGTAAAGTGTTTCCAAAGATGGTTACAATATCTCTTATCCCACATGACTGTTGCACTGAGGCTCTGTTACTCTTTTCATCAAACTGTACTTCCCCTACCCTTAAACTTGCATTTCTCCAGAGACTTGCTTTTACCAACAGAATGTGGCAGCAGTAGCATTGGGTAGCTCCTGGGACTAGGCAGGATGAGACATTGTACCTTCTGCTTAGCCTTCTTTGGGGAAGCCAGCTGTCATGCTGCAAGAAAGCTCAGGTTAGACAGTCAAATAAAGAACACCATCTGGAGAAAGCGGCCATGTGGAAGAACACCAAAGCAACAAAGATATGAATGAAGCTTTCTTGGTCCTTCCAGTCCACCCCAGCAGTCAGCTGAACATAGCTAAGTGAGTGATCCCAATTAACCCCAATGTAGCAAAGCAATTGCTCTGCCAAGTTCAGCACTATTTCCTGGCCAAAAAGAATCATAAGAAATAGTAACTTGCTATTGTTTTAAAGCATTAGCTTTTTGGGTGGCAGGTTATAATTCTGCTAATATTTTTTAAGTGCCCTTACTTGAACATATCCAGCATTTTTTCAGAACTCTGATGATAGAGATTCTACAAAGTTCCAGAAAGAAAGAATAGTTATATAGAAAGGATTGGGAATTGGAATGGTATCAGACTTTTTATTTGGGGCATTAGATATTGTAATTCAGTTGAGCAATGCCTTTATACTACTGAGAAAAAACAATTATTTTGAATATATAATTCTATACCGAGCAAAACATCAATCAGATTATTTATGCAAAAAAGATACAATTTTGGCCATGAAAATAATCAGAAAGTTTATCACAACCCACAGAATACCTCTGAAAATACTACTTCAGGATACAATACACTACAATGAAAACATAATTTCAAAAAGATATGAAATCCAATAAACAATGATACAAACTCAAAGATACAATAAAATCTCAAGTTGACAGCAGTCAGCAAGTCTATACAACAACAGTGTAGAACAGTCATAGCCTCCAACAAGAATATCTTCAAGGGCAAAAGTATTCCTAATATATGATTAAATATCTAAATTATCTTTGTAAAAAATATATAATAATGCTCTAATGAGAGAGAGGAAGAGAATAAAAATCAAAGTCTCTCTTTCCGTCTTTCTCCTAATTTGTTTTTAGTAATGTTTTATTTGGATGATGCAGACTTAGTGACATAAAAATACATGTTATATTTTCCAGAGACAATTTTTATTTTGTATTTTTAACACTCATATGGCTTGAAATTTTGTTGTATATGTTACTTCTACAAAATATTTTTATATATTATCAAATATTTATAAATATTGCTGTAGAAAAAGGTTTTGTTATGGAGAAAATATTTTTTTAATTTAAAAAAGAATGTATGTGGAAATAAATATATCTTTGGTTTAGGAAATTAGTAATGACATTTTTCTTTTGTGGTCTTACAGATTTTCTATACTAAAAACTAAGAATTAGTTAAAAAGAAAACTTAGAGCTCTCAAAAATAATCAGAAAGTAAAAATTCATCAGGCAGATCATGTCAGAAAAATTAAAATGTTTTGTAATGGCCCATGTCTTCCATGCTTAACTCCTCAAAGCTCATATTATACTTTTGAGTATTAGGAGTTTACAGGTCCATTTTTATATCAATTTTATTTCTAGCTTTTAGTGTCTTAAAACCTGTATATCTAATGTATACTTAGAGCTCTTGACATATAATGTCCAGAAATTTTACCCTGGACATTAAAGTCTAAATACAGAAAAAAGCTGAAACTAACATACTTTTTGTTCTCTATGTAATTAATACTTTTAATTATAGAAAGAATAGATGACATAATTATCTTATTTCTTCATTTTTGTAAAGAACGGTTTATGTTAGTATTTGAGCCTTAAAATTTTGCCAGAGTCAAGAGCCAGCAGAGATAACAATTTTAAGGTAATTGACTGGAGAATAGTTTAGTTACCTCTTAACATCACCCATATGGACATGGAGGTTGTATAAATCCTGTAGGAACTAAAATGATCTTTACTTGAGGTACAGGAAATAAACCAATGCAAAAATTTTTAAGTCAAAGTGGTTTGAAGGAAAACATGACACAGGATAGAAGACAAAGGGGGTGCATGGTGGGTTATTTAATTCTGTCATATTGGTTTTGGAGACCAATTAGGACTGGACCCAAAAACATTTACCAAAGCATCTGGTAAAGTACTTGAATCAAAATGAACTAAAATCCAGGGGAAAAAAATGTGTTTTTGATTCACTCTTTCCAAATATCCTTTCCAAGTAACACCAATTCTAATAAAAGTTGTTTATTCCTGCCTGCTTGGAGGTCAATAGGGCAAATCGTGTTGGTTACCTTGAAATAAAAACAGCTCCTCTATTATAAACCTTGGTTTGTAAAGGCCGAAACTATACATCTGGGTATAAGTAGTACCAAAATGCAGACTTGGATTCCAACTTTGATTCTGGAAAACTGACTCAGGAGGGCAGATAAAGAAAGGCATGAAATCACTGTAAGAATCTAATACCCTCATTCCTAATGGATGGTGCCATCGCAAAAGACAGACCTTTAATCAAGCCCTGGCACCTTTCGCTCTGGGGGATGGGACTCATTAAGATGAACAAAGAGTGCCCAGAAAGATCTGGAAAATAAATCAAAAAAGAAAAGGGGAAAATGAAAGAATGGAAAGAGAAAAGACAGAAGAGAAAGAAAAGCGACAGAAAGGAAAAGGGAAGAGGGAGGAAGGAATGGAAGGGGAAGAAAAGAAATGCACCTGGCATGTAAAGTAAGCCCAGGGTGAGCTCAGGATGGGAGCAGTACTGTGCCCTCTCTCCCACCTTCTTGCAAGTACTGTGTTCTCACACGGGCAAGAGGCTCCCTGCTCTGGATTCTGAGTATTCCAAAGCCCTGTACTGCTCCTCCTCCAGCTGTGCTCCAAGACTACAGGAGACAGGGCCAAGTGGATGTGACTGTTATCCTCACTTCTAGATCTCATTCTGTGTCCTTTAGACCCTGTAACTGCCTACACTAATGACTCCAGGATGTCCTACAGCCTGGGCTACATGGGCCTCTTCCCTGTACCATCTTCCAGAAGGTGGTCTGCACCTCTGATGTTTGTGTTTCTAGGCCTGAGAGGTGGCCCAACAACAGTCACTTCTAGTATGTCACTGTATTACAGCTGGAATTTGGATAAGGAGTGGGTTGTTCATATGTGTTATATAAAGCCCTTCAGCATTGGATGGAGCTGGGGAGGGGAAAAGAAAGGGAGACAGAAGGTGGCAGTCAGAAGCAGCCTCTCCTGTCACATTTGGCATAGAACTTCTTAAATTCCAAAATTCTAAATTGAAATCTGACATCCCAGGTTGTTGTAAAGGAATATTTGTCAAGGTAAAAGGAATAGAAATGATTTCACTTATGTTGCTAATTTGATTTGAAACTATTAAATATTTAAACATATGATATGTGGTTTTCCAGCTGCACTCTTGCTCCAGGCCTGCAAAGCTCATAAAATAAGGGCAGGACAGACAGACTGGGTGTGTATCTACATGATGGATAACTTTTGAAAAGAGAAAACCTCATTAGAACTTCTATGTAATGTAGTATAGTTAAGAAGATCTATAATATACCTTGAAACATAAAATAAATGCGACTATTTTAAGTGTTAGAGAAAGATGCTTTTACATAGTTACCTGATATAGTAAGTTACTAAGTGTGGCAGATTGTGGTTTCCAAAAATGGCCACAACAATTCTTTTCATCCCATATGTTCTTCCAGAGTCTTGCTGTTCCCTGATCAAGAAGTAAAGTCTATGTCTCCTTTCTTGAACCCGAGTGAGCTTTTGTGGTTTCTTCAATTAATAGTTTACCCCAAAAGCATCACCATGTGATTTTTGAACATAAGCTATAAAAGACAGTACAATTTCCTCCTCCTAGCTGCCTTTCAGGTCACTTGCTTTTCTAAACCAGTCACTATGCTATGAAGAACCCAAGAATGTACATGGAGCAACAAAGCATAGGCATTCCTGCCCACATTTTTAGCTGAAGTCTTAGCCAACAGCACCTACCATACATGTGAGTAAACAAGCCTTCCCAATATCCCAGCCTGCACACATCCACCCTGGTTTATATCACATGAAACAGAGATGTGCAGTCCCCTCCAACCCTGCACAAATCATTGATCTTGAGTTAAATAATGGATGGTTGTTTTAAGCCACTTAGTTTGGGATGCCATTTATCTATTATTTAGCCATAGATAAATGGAATCTTAGTGTAAAATAATTTTATTTTAAAATGTGTTATTATGTAATACGTGTCTCATGTTTTTAAAATGAACTTCAAAAAGGGATAGGCAACTTAAGCAAAAATTAAATTACAGCTTTTTCTACATGCACAGGAGGCATAATTCTATTTAATAATTTTAATGTTTGAATGTAGTTAAAATTAACTAAGGCTGGGCGCAGTGGCTCACGGCTGTAATTCCAACACGTTGGGAGGCTGAGGTGGGCAGATCATTTGAGGTCAGGAGTTTTAAACCAGCCTGGCCAACATGGTGAAACCCTGTCTCCACCAAAAACAAAAAAAAATTAGCCAGGTGTGGTAGTAGCATGTGCCTATAATCCCAGCTACTCAGGAGGCTCAAGGAAAATTGCTTGAACCTGGGAGATAGAGGTTTCAGTGAACCAGGATCACACCTCTGCACTCCAGATTGGGCAACAGAGAGAGATTCAGTCTCAAAAAAAAGAAAAAAGAAAAAAATATTAAGTACCACTTCACAACCATTAATGTGACAATTTTAAAAAATAATATAAATTTAAAAACAGGAAATAATAAGTGTCAACCAGAATGTGGGGAAATTGATACCCTTGTGCATTGTAGGTGGATAAGGTTTAGCTGCTGCAGAAAACAGTATCGTGGTTGCTCAAAAATTCAAAGACAGAATTACCATATGATCTACCAATCCCAATTCTGGGTATATAGCCAAAAGAAAGCAGAGTCTCAAACAGATACCCATGTTCATAGCAGCATTTACAATAGCCAAAAGAGGGAAGCAACCCAAGTGTCCATCAACAGATGAATGGATAAGCAAAATATGGAATATACACACAATAGAGTATTAGTCTTAAAAAGGAAACCCTGCCACATGCTACAACACACGTAAACCCTGATGACATTATGCTAAATGAAATAAACTGGTCACAAAAAGACAAATTCTATATGATTTCATTTATATCAAATGTCTAGAGTACTCAATTCATCATGACAAATGAGAATAGTGGTTCCCAGGAGCTGAGGGCAGGGAAATAAGGTGTAGTTGTTTAATGAATATAGAGCTCCAGTTTTTTGGTTTTTTTTTTTTAATTTTTTACTGCATTTTAGGTTTTGGGTTACATGTGCAGAACATGCAAGACAGTTGCATAGGTACACACATGGCAGTGTATTTTGATTCCTTTCTCCCCTTCACCCATATTTGGCATTTCTCCCCAGGCTATCCCTGCCCAGCTCCTCCCCCCAATGGCCCTCCTTTTTCCCCCCAGTAGACCCTAGTGTTTAGTACTCCCCTCCCTGTGTCCATGTGTTCTCATTTTTCATCACCCGCCTATGAGTGAGAATATGCAGTGTTTCATTTTCTGTTCTTGTGTCAGTTTTCTGAGAATGATGTTCTCCAGTTTCATCCATGTCCCTACAAAGGACACGAACTCATTATTTCTGATTGCTGCATAATATTCCATGGTGTATATGTGCCACATTTTCCCAGTCCAGTCTATCATCAATGGGCGTTTGGGTTGGTTCCAGGTGTTTGCTATTGGAAACAGTGCTGCAATGAACATCCATGTGCATGTGTCCTTATAGTAGAATGATTTATACTCCTTTGGATATATACCCAGTAATGGGATTGCTGGGTCAAATGGAATTTCTATTTCTAAGGCCTTGAGGAATCACCACACTGTCTTCCACAATGGTTGAACTAATTTACACTCCCACCAACAGTGTAAAAGTGTTCCTTTTTCTCCACAGCCTCTCCAGCATCTGTTGTCTCCAGACTTTTTAATGATTGCCATTCTAACTGGCGTGAGATGGTATCTCAATATGGTTTTGATTTGCATTTCTCTAATGACCAGTGATGATGAGCATTTCTTCATATGATTGTTGGCCTCATATATGTCTTCTTTTGTAAAGTGTCTGTTCATATGCTTTGCCCATTTTTGAATGGGCTTGTTTGTTTTTCCTGTAAATCTGTTTGAGTTCTTTGTAAATTCTGGATATCAGCCCTTTGTCAGATGGGTAAACTGCAAACATTTTTTCCCATTCTGTTGGTTGCCGATTCACTCTAGTGACTGTTTCTTTTGCAGTGCAGAAGCTGTGGAGTTTGATTAGGTCCCATTTGTCTATTTTGGCTTTTGTTACCAATGCTTTTGGTGTTTTGTTCATGAAGTCCTTGCCTATTCCTATGTCCTGGATGGTTTTGCCTAGATTTTCTTCTAGGGTTTTTATGGTGCCAGGTCTTATGTTTAAGTCTTTAACCCATCTGGAGTTAATTTTAGTGTAAGGTGTCAGGAAGGGGTCCAGTTTCTGCTTTCTGCACATGGCTAGCCAGCTTTCCCAACACCATTTACTAAACAGGGAATCCTTTCCCCATTGCTTGTTTTGTCAGGTTTATCAAAGATTGTATGGTTGTAGATATGTAGTGTTGCCTCCGATGCCTCTGTTTTGTTCCATTGGTCTATATCTCTGTTTTGGTACCAGCACCATGCTGTTTTGGTTACTGTAGCCTTGTACTATAGTTTGAAATCTGGTAGTGTGATGCCTCCAGCTGTGTTCTTTTTGCTTAGAATTGACTTGGCTATGCAGGCTCTCTTTTGGTTCCATATGAAGTTCATGGTGGTTTTTTCCAGTTCTATGAAGAAAGTCAATGGTAGCTTGATGGGGATAGTGTTGATTCTGTAAATTACGTTGGGCAGTATAGCCATTTTCACGATATTAATTCTTCCTAACCATGAACATGGAATGTTTCTCCATCTGTGTGTGTCCTCTCTGATTTCGTTGAGCAGTGGTTTGTAGTTTTCCTTGAAGAGGTCCCTTACATTCCTTGTGAGTGGTATTCCTAGGTATTTTATTCTTTTTGTAGCAATTGTGAATGGCAGTTCATTCTTGATTTGGCTCTCTTTAAGTCTGTTATTGGTATAGAGGAATGCTTGTGATTTTTGCACATTGATTTTATATCCTGAGACATTGCTCAAGTTGCTTATCAGTTTCAGGAGTTTTGGGCTGAGGCGATGGGGTCCTCTAGGTATATTATCATGTCGTCTGCAAATAGAGACAATCTGGCTTCCACCTTTCCTATTTGAATGCCCTTTATTTCTTTTTCTTGCATGATTGCTCTGGCTAGAACTTCCAGTACTATATTGAATAGGAGTGGTGAAAGAGGGCATCCTTGTCTAGTGCCGGATTTCAAAGGGAATGCTTCCAGTTTTTGCCCATTCAGTATGCTATTGGCTGTTGGTTTGTCGCAAATAGCTTTTATTACTTTGAGATACGTTCCATCGATACAGAGTTTATTGAGGGTTTTAGCATAAAGGGCTGTTGAATTTTGTCGAATGCCTTTTCTGCATCAATTGAGATAATGATGTGGTTTTTGTTTTTGGTTCTGTTTATGTGGTGAATTACGTTTATAGACTTGCGTATGTTGAACCAGCCTTGCATCCCTGGGATGAATCCGACTTGATTATGATGGATAAGTTTTTTGATTTGCTGTTGCAATCAGCTTGCCAGTATTTTATTGAAGATTTTGCACCTATGTTCATCATGGATATTGGCCCGAAGTTTTCTTTTCTTGTTGGGTTTCTGCCAGGTTTTGGTATCAGGATGATGTTGGTCTCATAAAATGATTTCGGAAAGATTGCCTCTTTTTGGATTATTTGGAATAGTTTCAGAAGGAATGGTATTAGCTCCTCTTTGTGTGTCTGGTAGAATTCGGCTCTGAACCCATCTGGACCTGGGCTTTTTTTGTGTGGTAGGCTTTTAATTGCTGCCTCGACTTCTGACCTTGTTATTGGTCTATTCATAGTTTCAGCTTCCTCCTGGTTTAGGCTTGGGAGGAAACAGGAGTCCAGGAATTTATCCATTTCTTCCAGGTTTACTAGTTTATGTGCATAGAGTTGTTTGTAATATTCTCTGATGATGGTTTGAATTTCTGTGAAATCTGTGGTGATTTCCCCTTTGTAATTTTTTATTGCATCTATTTGGCTGTTCTCTCTTTTCTTTTTTATCAATCTGGCTAGTGGTTTGTCTATTTTGTTGATCTTTTCAAAAAAAACAGCTATTGGATTTATTGATTTTTTGAAGGGTTTTTGTGTCTCTATCTACTTCAGTTCAACTCTGATCTTAGTTATTTCTTGTCTTCTGCTAGGTTTTGAGTTTTTTTTTTTATCTTGCTCCTCTAGCTCTTTCAATTTTGATGATAGGGTGTCAATTTTGGATCTCTCCATTGTCCTCATATGGGCACTTATTGCTATATATTTTCCTCTAGAGTCTGCTTTAAATGTGTCCCAGAGATTCTGGCATGTTGTGTCTTCATTCTCATTGGTTTCGAAGAACTTCTTTATTTCTGCCTTCATTTCATGGTTTATCCAGTCAACATTCAAGAGCCAGTTGTTCAGTTTCCATGAAGCTGTGCGGTTCTGGGTTGGTTTCTGAATTCTGAGTTCTAACTTGATTGCACTATGGTCTGAGAAACTGTTTGTAATGATTTCAGTTGTTTTGCATTTGCTGAGGAGTGCTTTACTTCCAATTATGTGGTCAATTTTAGAGTAGGTGTGATGTGGTGCTGAGAAGAATGTATATTCTGTGGATTTGGGGTGGAGAGTTCTGTAGATGTCTATCAGGTTTGCTTGTTCCAGGTCTGAGTTCAAGCCCTGGATATCCTTGTTGATTTTCTGTCTGGTTGATCTGTCTAATATTGACAGTGGAGTGTTAAAGTCTCCCACTATTATTGTGTGGGAGTCTAAGTCTCTTTGTAAGTCATTAAGAACTTGCCTTATGTATCTGGGTGCTCCTGTATTTGGTCCATATATGTTTAGGTTCATTAGTTCTTCTTGTTGTATCAATCCTTTCACCATTATGTAATGGCCTTCTTTGCCTCTTTTGATCTTTGTTGCTTTAAAGTCTATTTTATCAGAGATGAGAATTGCAACTCCTGGTTTTTTTTTTTTTTGCTCTCTTTTTGCTTGGTAAATCTTCCTCCATCCCTTTATTTTGAGCCTTTGTGTATCCTTGCATGTGAGATGGGTTTCCTGGATGCAGCACACTGATGGGTTTTGTTTTTTTATCCAATTTGCCAGTCTGTGTATTTTTATTGGTGCATTTAGTCCATTTACATTTAGGGTTAATATTGTTATGTGTGAATTTGATAGTGCCATTTTGAGGCTAGCTGGCTGTTTTGCCCGTTAGTTGATGTAGATTCTTCATTATGTTGATGCTCTTCAGCATTTAGTGTGATTTTGGAATGGCTGGTACTGGTTGTTCTTTTCTATGTGTAGTGCCTCTTTCAGGAGCTCTTGTAAAGCAGGCCTGGTGGTGACAAAATCTCTGAGTATTTGCTTGTTTGCAAAGGATTTTATTTTTCCTTCACTTATGAAGCTCAATTTGGCTGGATATGAAATTCTGGGTTGAAAGTTCTTTTCTTTAAGGATGTTGAATATTGGCCCCCACTCTCTTCTGGCTTGTAGAGTTTCTGCCGAGAGATCTGCTGAGAGTCTGATGGGCTTCCCTTTGTGGGTGACCCAACCTTTTTCTCTGGCTGCCCTTAGTATTATCTCCTTTATTTCAACCCTGGTGAATCTGACGATTATGTACCTTGGGGTTGCTCTTCTTGCAGAATATCTTTGTGGTGTTCTCTGTATTTCCTGCATTTGAGTGTTGGCCTGCCTTGCTAGGTTGGGGAAATTTTTCTGGATAGTATCCTGAAGAGTATTTTCCAGCTTGGATTCATTCTCTTTGTCACATTCTGTTAGGCCTATTAAACGTGGGTTAGGTCTCTTCACATAGTCCCACATTTCTTGGAGACTTTGTTCATTCCTTTTTGCGCCTTTTTCTCTAATCTCAGTTTCTCATTTTATTTCATTGAGTTGATCTTCGACTTTTGATATTCTTTCTTCTGCTTGGTCAATTCAGCTGTTGAAACTTGTGCATGCTTCGTGAAGTTCTCATATTGTGTTTTTCAGCTCCTTCAATTCATTCATATTCCTCTCTAAGTTATCCATTCTTGTTATCATTTCCTTGAATCTTTTTTCAAATCTTTTTTCAAGGTTCTTAGTTTCTTTGCATTGATTTAAAACATGCTTTTGTAGCTCACAAATGTTTCTCATTATCCACCTTCTGAAATCTAATTCCATCATTTCGTCACAGTCATTCTCCGTCCAGCTTTGCTCCCTTGCTGGTGAGGAGTTTTGGTCCTTTCTAGGAGGCGAGGTGTTCTGGTTTCGGGTGTTTTCCTCCTTTTTGCGCTGGTTTCTTCCCATCTTTGTGGATTTATCCACCTGTCGTCTGAGTTGCTGATTTTTCGATTGGGTCTCTGAGTGGATGCCCAGATTGTTGATGATGAAGCATTTATGTTACTTGGTTTTCCTTCTACCAGTCTAGCCCCTCCACTGTACAACTGCTGAGGTCCACTCCAGGCCCTGCTTGTCTGGAATGCACCTATAGCGGCTGCGGAACAGTGAGGGATACTACCAGTTTCTTTTTCTGCTATCTTTGTCCCAGAATGATGCCTGCCAAATGTCAGTCTTCTGGATATAGAGGGGTCAGGGAGCTGCTTGAGGAGACAGTCTGTACTTTATAGGTGCTCAAGTGCTGAGCTGTGAGCTCTGTTGTTCATTCAGGGCGGTTAGGCTGCTATGTTTAATTCTGCTGCTGTAGAACTCATAAAAAAAAACCTTTTTTTTTCTCAGATGCTCTGTCTCGGGGGGTTGGGGCTTTCTTTATGAGTGTCCGTTGCACTGTCCTGCCTAGCTAGGAGTCACTATTTACCTGCTGAGGCTCCACCCTGCTAGTGTGAGGTCCGCCCTATTGCTGCAGGCTCTGCCCTGCTGCTGCGGTCTCCGCCCTGCCTCCACTGGCTCCACCCTGCCTCCACTGTCTACGCCCTGCAGCGGAGTCTCTCTGTTGTGGCGGGTTGCCTCGACAATGGCAGGCTGCGTCAGCAATGGGAGTGTAACCTCAGTAGGAGCGGATTGCCTCGGTAATGGCGGACAGCCCTCCCCCACCGAGCTGCACCATCCTGGGTTCAGCTGTGCCCGCAGTGAAACTCTCCACTCGGAGCATTTGGAATCGCCGTTTTGTTTGTCCCACTGCACTGGCCCAAATGCCATTTCCCTGAAATCTCCTGGCCTGGCTCATTGTCCAAGTCCTGTTCAATCAGATGGATATGCCAATCTGCCCTCTGAAGTCTCAGATTGCCAGTTCAACAGGGCACCCAAACCTGTGCACTTTGTGCAGAGCGCTGTGTAGCACAGCTGCACTGTAGTGCTGGCCACCGGCTGCACCAGCCAAAACCTCTTTGCTGGCGCCCCGCATCTCTTTTATACCTGGGAATTTACCTGTTCTGTGGGCAACAAAGATCCATCTGGAAATGCTGCCCTGATTCACCCTCCACGTGTTCACCAAGAGCTTCTATCCTGGGTTGTTCTCACCACGCCATCTTGAGGTGGAAAGCTAGAGCTTCAGTTTTACAAGACAAAGAGAGTTCTGGAGATTGGTGGTATAACACTTTGTGTACTAACACTACTAAACTGCATGTTTAAAATTCTAAATTTTATGCTGTGTATATTTTACCACAACTAAATGTTTTTTAATTAATTTAAAGTTTTCTATCTCAATAATTCCAGAGTTCACCCTACTTTTAGTCATTCTCATATCGTATAGGCATGGCTAATATTTATTATTCAATAAAATCACCAGATTTCCTTCTAAATTTGCAGAAGCAAAATGGTTCATGAAACTTAATAATATTTAGGCCAATAAACAGTTTGGGAATCAGACACTTATCTTGTTGGTTTATTAATAATAATAATAATGCATTCTAGAACCAATATGTTATGATACATAACATCTTTTTTAAGGCTGATGATCAGGGTCTCAGTCAGTGCTTATTTCTATCAAAGTTCACACATTGTGGTTGATAATTCATTCATGCTTTATATTTCAAGTTTGAAATATATACAAAACTATCAGACTCTCATACAGTTATATTTCTAGACGTGATTTCATTGATGTTTATGGTAGAGGATTATAATTTACAAAAATGTAAAACCTGCTTTATTTTCCCTGTGTGGCAAGTGGTTCAGCTTTCTCATTTTACATTGCTGAACAAGTTGAAAATATTTTGCCATTACTTTGGTTTGTTATTAATTTCAAAAAAGAAAATATTCTATCAGTATTTCTATGGGGATCTGTAATTGTAATTTCAGAAGCTACATGCCCAACAGGTGGACTTTTTTTAAAGATACCCAAAAGCAGAGTTGAATTTTGAAGAAAAAAAGAGAAAAATTACAGTAAAAACAAAAAAATAGTAAATTGTTTATTAAAATGAAAAAATCATGTAAGAAATTATAATAAAAACTAATTTTATAATTTAAATTTTTCCCTAATGCCTTCTATTTATGTTGAAAGAGAAGGCCACTCATATCAGAGATACCCTTGCCATGACAGTGCTGAGCATGTGTTCTGACCTTAGTGATTCATAATTACTTTTGCTTTCTGTCTTAATACTTGGGTATCACACACAGAAAAATGAAGAAGAGAAAAAAAGAAAGGAATTTCCACTCAACATTCCCCAATGTTAGATTTTTCTATTAGGAATAATTTCAGAATTTTGTCAAGCAATTTTTAAATAATAATACTTTTTGTGGTTTATAATACCATAATCCATGTGGTTTAGTCTCAATGCAGTATTTTGGCCAAAAGTATACAGTCCTGGCAAACAAGTTTAATTTCAAAAGAAATGAAGCCCTTTTCTTGTATGTCCTGAACCCTATGATAAAGACATGAGTCTCAGCAATTCTTAAAACCCTCTTTTTCCCCCCTCTACCTGTCATTATCACATGACATATCTGTTCCTGGACCTTTCTCAAATCTCAAAAAAATTTTCTCTACCTTCAACCCATATGATTTTTTCTGTTATTTTTCCACTTACTTTTCCTATTCTAGCCCCTCATTATATAAATTAGCATTCCATATAAATGGGACATAAAATATATATTGAAACTAAATCAATCTCCCTCATCCTCCTACCATTCCAGTGTGTCTCTCTGCCTGTTATTCTAATCTTTCTCTCCAAAGTCAAGTGAAATGGAAAGATACTTTTTTAAAGCTAAAAAACAATGATTGAACATACCTGAAATTCTCTTTTGCAGACAGGTGGCAAGTATGAGAGAGAAACTAAAAATCTTCATACACCCACAATTTTTAGTTCGTTGCATTCTACTGGCTACAAAATTTACTGCCCTTTCAATGAAAGTATAAAGCTGTTCACAGAGAGTATCTAAACTTAAAATCCTGAAACCAACCTTACATTCAGACCATAATTTTAAATAACATCAGCAGCAAGCGCTTAACAAATTGATGGTTCTCACTTCCTTTTAAGTACCTCAGAGAATTTAAAACCTAGAAGAGAGAGTTAATTCAACTGTTTTTGCTCTACATATTTTTGCTTTGGAGAGTTGTAGTGGTTTGGGTTAAAATTTTGACCCTCAGCACTGTGAAATTCCCTCCCACAATGTGAATCCCAAGAAACATCTGGAGACTTCTGCAATCAATCTCTAAATTTTCATTTCCCTATGCCGTACACATACAGGTTGCACATTATGATTTAATCAGCTATCTAGAAAAACAAGCTCTTAGAATTCTAACACACTGGAACCAGTTGTGGTGCTTTTAAAGTAACAGCAGGACCACACTTACATCCTAAGACAGCACTCACTCAAGAGTTCTTTCTATCCCTTTTACAGTTCCTCTCTTCATACAAAGTAAACTTTTCTTTCTTTGGTCAAAAGGACATAGGATGAGCTATTTAAATGAAAGCACAGTTCTCTTGTGTCTCATGAATCACTAAGTGATTTGGTTCAACATTAGGTCACTGTGGAACACAGACTGTAACAGAAACACATAAAAGCTCTAAAAGGGGAGGGGAGAGATGCTATTCTGGAATATCGTTGCCAGAGTAACATAAACCTTGTGTGTTTTCACAAGGAAATGAGTCACTTGTTTCTGTTGGCAAAAACTCTGTTTTCTTTAATTTCATATTTTAGCTGTCTAATATATGCTGAAAGAGCCCAGGGTTTCCAGTCTTCAGACAGAGATAACTTGCTAATTAAAAGCTCAACAGAGGGTTTTGCATGGTAATTAAACAGAACTGGATAAAAGAAACACTCAAGCAAACAGGAGCACACAGCAAATACAAGGGTGAGAGCCCTCAAACCACAATCAGTCCTTCAGGAGAGGGCCTGAGGAGGGGGAGCTCTACACATTAAGATAATTCAGAAGACAACAACAACTACAAATAACATTCACTGGACCCAATTCACTAAGACAAAATTGTAATATACTCAGACAAACTCAGGATACTTTACCTGGAATCATTCAGTTATTTCCACATTTTTCTTCTTTTTTTAATGATTTAACATTAGAAAGACTTACAGCAGGGACTACACATGCAGAGGCTGAGTTCGGCTAGTGACAAACTAGTGATGCAGGCTGTCTATGGGACAACAGGGAGTGATGGGGACTGTGGCATTCAGTCAAAATGTTTAAAATGCTATGCTTTGCATAATGTATTATTTTATCTGTGAGCCAGATTCATCCTATAGGATACTAGATTGGGACCTCTATTCTTGAGCAGCAAGAAACACATGCTACTTCATTTTTATTTGAAGACTGGCTTTTAAATATATTGACTGATAAAAATGTCAATATTCATTCAATATGAATATATATGTGTAATTCTCTTCCAGTTCCTCCTTTGCTTTTATGTCCCAAAGCATATAGCCATTTGGTACTACTATAGCTATATTTTTTTCTCCCTGTTTGTCTTGATACTTCTTTAAGCAAATAGTCATTACTACCTACCTTGAACAGGTTAGAGCCTCTTCTCCCACACCCCAGAAACCTATCCTCAACTGCCCACCTTACTGGAACTATTGATCTAATAATCACCTGCCCTAATGAACTTTCCAGCCCTGATTCCCTTGGGCCTCCCTACTCCGTTAGTCCTTACTAAGGCCACTCCTTGTTTGTAAGGAGTTTCTCCTGCAGCAGTTTCCCCCTTAACCAAACTATGTTAATTCTCCATTTTATCCTTCAGTCCTCTGTTGACTTCCAGATTTAAATTATCCAAGACTGCTCTCTCTCCCTAATTACCTTCTGAACATTTTTACCGATACCCAGTGTTTCACTCCAACATATTTTAAAAATCACTCTTCGTTTTCTTCCTCTGAACCAGCATCTCTTCCTGACTTTATTATGTCTGTCAATGGTACTATCATTCTTCCCACAAGACAGTCTCAAACCAAGAAGCTGGCTTTGATTCTTCCCTTTCCTTTCTTTCTCCTACACAGGAGATTAGTTGTCAAGCCTGTTGGCTCTTGTGAAGTAATCTGTTCTGTATCCAAGCCTTCTTTTTGATCTCATAGCCACACCCTTGACCAGAACTTTAGTTATCACTTCATGCCTAATGTATTCCAACACTTTCCTAATCAGTCTCTGCCTGCAATCTTAGTGCTGCAATCCATCCTACTCACTGCAGCCAGATATGCTGTATTTTAAAACTCCACTATCATGGCTCACCCCTGCTCAAAACCTCCATTGGCATCCTGTGCCTGTAAGAAGTTCAGACATGGCAGTGTAATGTTCAAGTTCTCCAGGAGGGTATCTCTGCTTACACTCTTATTTTCCCCATCTCACACCTGAAGTCCTTCCCCTTCTGCATTATTTCACTCCTTGTCCTTCAGCCTTCCCACCACCCAAATGATTCCCCCCTCCTAGAAAAGAAGTTTCCCATTTTACTCCTACCTACTTTCTTGGCTCACCTCACTGACCATCTCCTCCCAGAAGCCTATCCTGACCACATAGGCACTTTCTGCCACATTTCAGCCTATATTTATCAAAGTCCTCGTGAGTTTGGGTCTTGTGCTCTTCAAGAATTCTTAGCCTTCTAAACAAGTCTTGTTCAGGTATACTATAGTCACAAAGATATAGTTGCAATAGCTTTTCTATAATTATTTTTTGAATAAATATAGTAATTTTCTTCATACTGTCATCTATAGCTATAAGTTGTACACTGAGTTGAATATACCTTTTAATGAGTATGTTTTCAAGATTTGTATAACTTCTTTTAGGTATATTATTTGTTCGTTTTTCATGCATGTATGAAAGATTTAAGAACATTAATGAAATGTCTAATCAATTTGTATCATAACTTCATTCAAATCCTTATTTAGCATCCATGTTCTTTCTTTTCTCCTTAAAAACATTTTCTTTTCAGCCATTTTTTTCTCCTACATTTGTATTTACATCATACATACTTCATCAATTCCCATTTTCATCTTTTTGTAAACCTGTTATTCAATTTTTAGAATTCTAACTCATAATGCATAATGTTTATAATCTCCCATTTTTCAATTGACTAAGATAGTTTCCAATAATAGAATTGCTGGGTCTCAGTGCATATGAATTTGTAATTTTGACAGATACTATCAAATACCTATTTATAATAGAATGGACTATTTTACTCTCACAAAGATGGTATCTAAGAGTGCCCGTTTCTCCAAAGTGGGATGAATATGGTACATTATCAAACTTAGAGTTTTGTCAGTTTTATAGGTGAAAAATTAAGGGTAGTTTTTTTTGTTTTGTTTTGTTTTTTTGAGATGGAGTTTCACTCTTGTTACCCAGGCTGGAGTGCAATGGCGCGATCTCGGCTCACTGCAACCTCCACCTCCTGGGTTCAGACAACTCTCCTGCCTCAGCCTCCCGAATAGCTGAGATTACAGGCACGCACCACCATGCCCAGCTAATTTTTTGTATTTTTAGTAGGACGGGGTTTCACTATGTTGACCAGGATGGTCTCGATATCTTGACCTCGTGATCCACCTGCCTCGGCCTCCCAAAGTGCTGGAATAAGGGTTGTTGTTTAACAGTCACCTTTGTTGCAGTATAATTTATATAATAAAATTTGTTTTAAGTATACAATTTTTTGAGTTTTGACAACCACAAACAGGACATAGAGCATGTATAGAACATCACACCCAAAATCCTTCATGCCCCCTTACAGCAAATTTCCCAACCCCATCCCTGGCCTCCGACAACCACTAATTTGCTTTTAGCCACCATGGTTTTGCCTTTTCTAGTACTTCATGAGGAATCAGACAGTATGCACTCTTTTCTGTATACTCCTTCTTTTAATGTTTTTGAGCAACATCTGTGGTGATGTGTGTAGCAATCTTTCATTCTTTTCTGTTGTAGCACAGTATCCATCTTAAGAATAAATTAAAATTGCTTATTCACTTACCAGTTAATAGACATATTGGTTATTTTCAGTTTGGGCCTATTATGACTAAAACCACCATGAATAATTGAGTGTAAGCATTCCACGTGGACAGGTCTTTGCAAACTTGCCCCCCAAAGCCTGAGGGAGCTGAGAAGTCAAAGAGACTAACACATCCAGTTTCTTGAAAAGAAATATTTAATAGGGACGTATGAACAGGTGGCTGTGTGGCAGTGGATACCCACACCTGCCCTTTGGAAAATATCCTTTCCATAGCAAGCTTTTAGGGCAAAACATGTGCAGTTGGTCATATCTCAGATTTTCTTGCCAAAACTCATGACCTCTGGAAAGGTTGGCTAAGCATCTTTATGAGGGGTTACTTATGCTGCAGGCATTGTTTTAAGACCTTGTTGCCAAACACCTTGGTATGCAGGAATCAAACACTGGTTATCGTGGCAGTTTTACTTGAAGATGGTGTCACTCTTGCCCTACAACAGGCTGTTTTCTACAGTAAGTGTTTGCATGAAAATATGTTTTCAAAAATGAATTTTTTAATTAAAAAAAAGCAGGCCAAGTGCAGTGGCTCACATCTGTAATCCTGTTTGGGAGGCTGAGATGGGCAGATTGCTTAAGTCCAAGAGTTCAAGACCAGACTGGGCAACATGGCTAAACCCTATCTCCACACAAAAAATACAAAAATTAGCTGGTCACGGTAGCACACGCCTGTAATCCCAGCTACTTAGGAGGCTGAGGTGGGGGATTTCTTGAGCCCAGGAGGTCAAGGCTGCAGTGAGTGATGATGGCACCACTGCACTCCAGCCTGAGCAACAGAGCAAGACCTTGTCTCAAAAAAATAGAAAAAAAATTTTTTTGAAAAGAAAACGTTTTCATTTCTCTTGGATGAATCACTAGGAAATGGTATTGCTGAATTGTATGATTTGTATTTTTAACATTATAAGAAACTTCTAAATTGTTTTCTAAAATTGCTGTGACATTTTTATTCCCATCAGCAATATATGAGAGTTTCATTTGCATCATACCTTTGCCAACAGAGTGTTGTCAGTTTTCAACTATAGTCACTTTTGTGAGTATGTAACGGTAATTGAGGTTTTAATTTCCTTTTTTTTTCAGACTAATGACATTGAGCATCCTTTCATGTGCTTATTTGCCATTTATGTATCTTCTTTGCTGAGTGTCTATTTAAATATTTATTAGTTTAATTATTGAGTTTAAGTATTCTTATATCTTCCAGTTAAGTTCTATTTTAGAACTATATTTTACAAATATTTTCTTCCAGACTATGGCTTACCTTCCATTTTCATAAAAGTCTTTTGAAAAGCAAAAGATTCTAATTTTGTATTTTAATGAAATCCAGAATAACAACTTACTAGCTTATAGTTTGTGTTTTTGGTTTTCTATCTAGCAAATCTTTGCTAACGTAGGTCACAAAGATTGCCTCACATGCTTTCTTCTAAAAGTTTAATCGTTTTCACTTTTATAATTCTATAATCCATTTTGAGTTAATTTTTATGTATAATGTGAAGGACTTATGAATACCTATTTGTTGACAAGACCATACTTACCCAGTTGAATTACTTTGAAACTGTTGTCAACAATTACATAATCATATGTGTTTATGTCTATTTCTGAGCTTTCTATTCTGACCATTAATCTACGTGTCTACCTTGATGTCAATATTGCACTGTACAAGTGCAATTATAATTAGTCTTAAACTCACATTGCGGAAGTCTTACAATTATGTTATTTTTCAAAACCATATTGGGTATTCAAAATCATATTCTTTTTATTTCCATGTACATTTTAGAATCAACTTGCCAATTGCATAAATAGTGCTGAAATATTGATTGGCATCATAATCAAATTACAGATTAGAGAAAAACTGACATTTTAAGTCTTCTAATCTGTAAACATGACCTTTCTTTTCATTTATTTAGGCCTGTTTTCATTTCTCTCAGCAATGTTCTAGACATTTCATTGTAAAAATCTTTAATATTTTTAAAAGCTTAATCCTAAATATTTCAGATGTTCTTATAAATATTTCTATTTCCATTTCCAAATATTTGTTAATAGCATAGAAACACATTGGATTTTTGTACATGACCTTATATCCTGAATCTCTGATAAATTATTTTTCTACATATATGATGTTATATGGAAATATAATTTTAATTCTTTCTCTCTCTCCCTCTTTGTCTTTATCATATTGCCCTAGCTAATATCTTTAGCACAATATTAAGGGAAAAACATGATGAGTTCCTTTGCCTATGAGAGGAAAAGCTTTGGTATTACATCATTAATTGTGATTGAAAATGTAGAGTTTTTTGTGGACAGATAGCCTTTATTATATTGAGAAAGTTCCCTACTTAGTTTGCTGAGAGTTTTTTTCATGAATGAACATTGAATATTTCCTGTCTTTTGTGGATCTATTGAGATGATGATTTATTTTTTCTTTTATCGTGTATTGATATGGTGAATTGCATGGATTTTCAAACATTAAAACAACTTTACATTTGTGATGAACTCTACCTGGTCATGATGTATTATCCTTTTTATTGCTAGAGGAGATTTATCAAAATTTTGTGAAAGATAATTGCTTCTATGTCTGAAGATTATTGATCAGTAGTTTAATTTTCTTGTCTTTCATGGGTTTGACTTTTATTGGTTGGTATCGGTATAACTTTGACCTCATTATGGGGAAGTATTCTTTCCTAATTTGTTTTCTTCTCTAGTTTCTTAAGCTATACACTAGGATTAATGATTTATGACTTTTCTCCTTTTTAAAAATAAGCACTTACTTATACAAATTTTCTGCTTGTAAACTGCATCTTACAGATTTTGTTTTGTTACCTTTCCACTTTCACTCAGCTTAAACTATTTTCTAATTCACCATTGTGATTTCTCATTTGAACTATGGATTATTTACAAGTGTGTTAACTAATTTTTAAATATGTAGACTTTCCAGATATCTTTCTGTTACCAGTTCTAACTTAATCTTGTTTTATATAGACACAATAGTTTTCAGGATTTTAATCCTTCTATATTTACTGAGACTTGCTTTTTAATCCAGATTATGGAGTCTATCTTGATAAGCGTTCTGTCTGTGTTTATTTGAGAAGAATGTATATTTTGTTGTTGTTGGATGCAGTATCCTGTAAATGTCAATTAGGTCAAGTTGGCTGCTATTGTTTGAGTAGTCTATATCATTATCTGATTTTCTGTCTGCTAGTTCTATCAATTACTGAAAACAGAAACAGCAATGTTAAATCTCTGCCTATAGTTGTGGGTTTATCTATATTTCTCCTTTAAGTTCTATCAGTTTTTGTTTTGTGCATTTTGAAGCTCTGTTATACGGCACACGCACATTTAGAATTGCATGTCCTCTTGATAAAATGAAGTTTTTAAAGAAATGTTCCTCTTTCCCTGTTATTTCTTGTGCTAAAATCTATTCTGTTTGATATTAATAGAGCCACTCTAGTTTTTTATTTAATGTGTTTGCATAAGTTTATCTTTTTTTACTTTTAACCTATCTATGTCTTTACATTTTGTATTGGTTTCTTGTAAACAATATCACTGGATTCTTCATTTTTATACAATCTGACAATCTGCATTTTAATTGAGGCATTTAGACTATTTACATTTAATGTGAATAACAACTTAATTGAGTTTAAATCTACCATATTTCTACTCGTTTCTTTTTTCCCTTTTCTTAAGTTCTTTTCGGTTAAATAAGCTTTTTTTATGATCCCATTTTATACTACCTGTTGACTTACTAGCCATATCTCTGTTTCATTCTTGCAGTAATTGCCTCAGGGCTTGCAATTTGCTTCTTTAGCTTATCACAGTCTACTTTTAAACACTATTATACCCTTAATAAATATAGTATAAGAACCTTATAACAGTATACTCCTATTTCCTCTCTCCTGTCCTTTGCGCTTGTTTTGCTTTTATGTTACCACCATATGTGCTATGCCCTCCACAATACATTGTTAGTATTTTTGACTAAAATAGATAATTAGCATTTAAAGAGATTTTAAAAGTAACAAAACCATGTCTGTTATATTACCCATATTCTTTCTATTTCTGGTGTTCTTCATTCATTTGCATACATTCAAATTTCCCTCCTCCCTGAAGAACTTTTTTAAACATTTCTTGACGTCCAGGTCTGCTAGTGATGAATTCTTCCATCTTTTTTATCTCTGTCTTTGTCTACTTTTCATTTTGACTGGATAAAAAACCCCAGGTTGACAGATTTATTTTCTTTTAGTACTTTAAAGATATCTCTCTCCAGTCTTCTGCCTATATAGCATCTGATAAGAATTCTCCTATCATTTCTAACCTTGTTTCTCTGTTTATAATGTGTCTGTATTCCGTCTGCTTTTAACATTTTTTTTTTTAGTGGTTTTCAACAATCTGATTATGATGTTCTTTGTTCTGTGTTTTTAAAATATTTAATCTGCCACGCCTATAATCCCAGCACTATGGGAGGCCGAGGCGGGTGGATCACGAGGTCAAGAGATCGAGATCATCCTGGTAAACATCGTGAAACCCCGTCTCTATAAAAACAAAAAAAAATTAGCTGGGCATGGTAGCACGTGCTGGTAATCCCAGCTACTCAGGAGGCTGAGGCAGGAGAATTGCCTGAACCCGGGAGGCGGAGGTTGCAGTGAGCCGAGACCGCGCCATTGCACTCCAGCCTGGGTAACAAGAGTGAAACTCCGTATCCAAAAAAAAAAAAAAAAAAAACATTTAAACTGCTCAATTCATTGAGCTTCTTGGATTTACGGGTTTATGGTTTTCATCAAGTTTGGAAAAATTTTTTTTTAATTTTTTATTGGATTATAGGTTTTGGGGTACATGAACAGAGCATGCAAGACAGTTGCGCAGGTACACACATGGCAGTGTGCTTTGATTTTCTTCTCCCCTTCACCCACATTTGGCATTTCTCCCCAGGCTATCCCTCCCCACCTCCCCCTCCCACTGGCCCTCCCCTTTTCCCCCCAATAGACCCCAGTGTTTAGTACTCCCCTTTCTGTGTCCATGTGTTCTCATTTTTCATCACCCACCTATGAGTGAGAATATGCGGTGTTTCATTTTCTGTTCTTGTGTCAGTTTGCTGAGGATGATGTTCTCCAGATTCATCCATGTCCCTACAAATGACACGAACTCATCATTTCTGATTGCTGCATAATATTCCATGGTGTATATGTGCCACATTTTTCCAATCCAGTCTATTATCAATGGGCATTTGGGTTGATTCCAGGTCTTTGCTATTGTAAACAATGCTGCAATGAACATTCGTGTACATGTGTCCTTATAGTAGAACGATTTATAGTCTTTTGGATATATACCCAGTAATGGGATTGCTGGGTCAAATGGAATTTCTATTTCTAAGGCCTTGAGGAATCGCCACACTGTCTTCCACAATGGTTGAACTAATTTACACTCCCACCAACAGTGTAAAAGTGTTCCTTTTTCTCCACATCCTCTCCAGCATCTGTTGTCTCCAGATTTTTTAATGATTGCCATTCTAACTGGCGTGATATGGTATCTCAATGTGGTTTTGATTTGCATCTTTCTGATGACCAGTGACGATGAGCATTTTTTCATATGACTGTTGGCCTCATATATGTCTTCTTTCGTAAAGTATCTGTTCATATCCTTTGCCCACTTTTGAATGGGCTTGTTTGTTTTTTTCAAGTTTGGAAAATTTTTGATCACTATTTCTTCAGTAATTTTCCTCTCCCTACCACCTTTGTTGGGACTCCAGTAAAATGCATATTAGATCACCTG
The DNA here is from genome assembly GCF_049354715.1 of Callithrix jacchus. Lineage (NCBI taxonomy): Eukaryota > Metazoa > Chordata > Mammalia > Primates > Cebidae > Callithrix > Callithrix jacchus. The sequence goes on from NC_133507.1 coordinate 69,180,554, forward strand.
ATAGTTTCCTACAGGTCACTGCTGCTCTGGGTTTTTTAGTACTATTTTTCTCTATGTGCTTCAGAGATTCTATTGCTGTATCTTCAGTTCTACAGATGCTGATTGCTATTAACCCCATCCAGTATATTTTTCACTTCAGACACTGAATTTCATTTGAAAGCTTTACCCAACCACTATTTTTTAAAATGTCTTCCATTTCTCTCCTTGTAATGATCATGCATTCTTAAACATGTGAAACATATTTATAGTAGTTATTTTAATACCAATTCTGTCTCTATTTGTAAAGATTGAGTTTTTTTCCTGGATACGGATCACAAGTTTCATATGTCTGCATGTCTGATAGTTTGGGGGAGGATTATGATATGTTGTGTGTTGCTGGATTTCTAGTATTCTTTAAAAGAATGTTGAATTGTTTTTACGTACCATTCAGTTATTTGAAATCATTTGGATCATTTCGGGGGACGGACTCAAGATGGCACCGTGAGAACAACCAAGGACTGAAGCTCTCGTTGAACGCGCAGTGGGTGAGTCAGGGCCGCATTTCCAGACTGATCTTTGTCGCCCACAGAACGGGGAAATTCCCAGGTATAAAACAGATGCAAGGCACTAGCGAAGAGGTTTTGGCTGGTGCAGCTGGCGGCCAGCACTACAGCGCAGCAGTGCTCCACAGTGCTCCGCACAAAGCGCACAGGTCTAGGTGCCCTGTTAAACCGACAATCTGAGACTTGAGAGGGCAGATTGGCATATCCATCTGATTGAACGGGACTTGGACAGTGAGCCAGGCCAGAAGATTCCAGGGAAACGGCGTTTGGGCCAGCACAGTGGGACAAAAAAAACGGAGATTCCAACACTCCAGGTGAAGAGTTTTACTGCGGGCAAAGCTGAACCCAGGACAGTGCAGCGCGGTGGGGGAGGGCGTCCGCCATTACCAAGGCAATCTGCCCCTACTGAGGTACACGCCCATTGCTGATGCAGCCTGCCGTTGCCAAGGCAACCCGCCACAACAGAGAGACTCCACCGCAGGGCATAGCCTGTGGCAGCAAGGCGGAGACTGCAGCAGCAGGGCAGAGCCTGCAGCAAAATGGCAGACCTCACACTAGCAGGGCAGAGCCTCAGCAGGCAAATAGTGCCTAGACTGCCTCCTAGCTGGGCAGGACAGTGCAACAGACACTCATAAAGAAAGCCCCAACCCCCTGAGACAGAGCATCTGAGAAAGAAAGGGTTTTTTTTTTTATGAGTTCTGCTACAGCAGAATTAAACATAGCAGGCTAACAGCCCTGAATGAACAACAGAGCTCACAGCTCAGCACTTGAGCTCCTATAAAGTACAGACTGTCTCCTCAAGCAGCTCCCTGACTCCTCTATATCCAGAAGACTGACATTTGGCAGGCATCATTCTGGGACAAAGCAGAAAAAGAAACTGGTAGCATCATTCACTGTTCTGCAGCTGCTATAGGTGCACCCCAGACTAGCAGGGCCTGGAGTGGACCTCAGCAGTTGTACAGTAAAGAGGCTAGACTGGTAGAAGGAAAATCAAGTAAAAGAAATACTTCATCATCAACAATCTGGGCGTCCACTCAGAGACCGAATCGAAAAGTCAGCAACTACTCAGACGACAGGTGAATAAATCCAAAAAGATGGGAAGAAACCAGCACAAAAAAAAGGAAAACACCCGAAACCAGAACACCTCGTCTCCTACAAAAGACTAAAACTCCTCACCTGCAAGGGAACAAAGCTGGACGGAGAATAACTGTGATGAAATGACGGAATTAGACTTCAGAAGGTGGATAATGAGAAACTTTTGTGAGCTACAAAAACATGTTTTAAATCAATGCAAAGAAACTAAGAACCTTGAAAAAATATTTGAAAAAAGATTCGAGGAAATGATAACAAGAATGGATAACTTAGAGAGGAATATTAATAAATTGAAGGAGCTGAAAAACACTATACGAGAACTTCACGAAGCATGCACAAGTTTCAACAGCTGAATTGACCAAGCAGAAGAAAGAATATCAAAAGTCGAAGGTCCACTCAATGAAATAAAATGAGAAACCAAGATTAGAGAAAAAAGCACAAAAAGGAATGAACAAAGTCTCCAAGAAATGTGGGACCATGTGAAGAGACCTAACCTACGTTTAATAGGCCTAACAGAATGTGACAAAGAGAATGAATCCAAGCTGGAAAATACTCTTCAGGATATTATCCAGAAAAATTACCCCCACCTAGCAAGACAGGCCAACACTCAAATGCAGAAAATACAGAGAACACCACAAAGATATTTTGCAAGAAGAGCAACCCCAAGGCACATAATCGTCAGATTCAACAAGGTTGATATAAAGAAGAAAATACTAAGGGCAGCCAGAGAGAAAGGTCGGTCACCCACAAAGGGAAGCCCATCAGACTCACAGCAGATCTCTTGGCAGAAACTCTACAAGCCAGAAGAGAGTGGGGGCCAATATTCAACATCCTTAAAGAAAAGAACCTTGAACCCAGAATTTCATATCCAGCCAAACTGAGCTTCATAAGTGAAGGAAAAATAAAATCCTTTGCAAACAAGCAAGTACTCAGAGATTTTGTCACCACCAGGCCTGCTTTACAAGAGCTCCTGAAAGAGGCACTACACATAGAAAGGAACAACCAGTACCAGCCATTCCAAAATCACACTAAATGCTAAAGAGCATCAACATAATGAAGAATCTACATCAACTAATGGGCAAAACAGCCAGCTAGCCTCAAAATGGCACTATCAAATTCACACATAACAATATTAACCCTAAATGTAAATGGACTAAATGCACCAATAAAAATACACAGACTGGCAAATTGGATAAAAAAAACAAAACCCATCAGTGTGCTGTATCCAGGAAACCCATCTCACATGCAAGGATACACAAAGGCTCAAAATAAAGGGGTGGAGGAAGATTTACCAAGCAAAAGAAGAGCAAAAAAAAAACCAGGAGTTGCAATTCTCATCTCTGATAAAATAGACTTTAAAGCAACAAAGATCAAAAGAGACAAAGAAGGCCATTACATAATGGTAAAAGGATTGATACCACAAGGAGAGCTAACAATCCTAAACATATATGGACCAAATACAGGAGCACCCAGATACATAAGGCAAGTTCTTAATGACTTACAAAGAGACTTAGACTCCCACACAATAATAGTGGGAGACTTTAACACTCCACTGTCAATATTAGACAGATCAACCAGACAGAAAATCAACAAGGATATCCAGGGCTTGAACTCAAACCTGGAACAAGCAAACCTGATAGACATCTAGAGAACTCTCCACCCCAAATCCACAGAATATACATTCGTCTCAGCTCCACATCACACCTACTCTAAAATTGACCACATAATTGGAAGTAAAGCACTGCTCAGCAAATGCAAAACAACTGAAACCATAACAAACAGTCTCTTAGACAATAGTGCAATCAAGTTAGAACTCAGAATTCAGAAACCAACCCAGAACCACACAGCTTCATGGAAACTGAACAACTGGCTCTTGAATGTTGACTGGATAAACCATGAAATGAAGGCAGAAATAAAGAAGTTCTTCGAAACCAATGAGAATGAAGACACAACATGCCAGAATCTCTGAGACACATTTAAAGCAGTCTCTAGAGGAAAATATATAGCAATAAGTGCCCATATGAGGAGAATGGAGAGATCCAAAGTTGACATCCTATCATCAAAATTGAAAGAGCTAGAGGAGCAAAATCAGAAAAACTCAAAATCTAGCAGAAGACAAGAAATAACTAAGATCAGAGCTGAACAGAAGGAGAACAAGACACGAAAACCCCTTCAAAAAATCAATAAATCCAATAGCTGGGTTTTTTGAAAAGATAAAAAAAATAGACAAAACCACTAGTCAGATTGATAAAAAAGAAAAGAGAGAACAGCCAAATAGATGCAATAAAAAATGATAAAGGGGAAATCACCACTGATTTCACAGAAATTCAAACCATCATCAGAGAATATTACAAACAACTCTATGCACATAAACTAGTAAACCTGGAAGAAATGGATAAATTCCTAGACTCCTGTGTCCTCCCAAGCCTAAACCAGGAGGAAGCTGAAACTATGAATAGACCAATAACAAGGTCAGAAGTCGAGGCAGCAATTAAGAGCCTACCACACAAAAAAAGCCCAGGTCCAGATGGGTTCAGAGCCGAATTCTACCAGACACACAAAGAGGAGCTAATACCATTCCTTCTGAAACTATTCCAAATAATCCAAAAAGAGGCAATCTTTCCGAAATCATTTTATGAGACCAACATCATCCTGATACCAAAACCTGGCAGAAACCCAACAAGAAAAAAAAACTTCGGGCCAATATCCATGATGAACATAGGTGCAAAATCTTCAATAAAATACTGGCAAGCTGATTGCAACAGCAAATCAAAAAACTTATTCATCATGATCAAGTAGGATTCATCCCGGGGACGCAAGGCTGATTCAACATACGCAAGTCTATAAACGTAATTCACCACATAAACAGAACCAAAAACAAAAACCACATCATTATGTCAATTGATGCAGGGAAGGCATTCAACAAAATTCAACAGCCCTTTATGCTAAAAACCCTCAACAAACTCGGTATTGATGGAACATATCTCAAAGTAATAAAAGCTATTTATGACAAACTAACAGCCAATAGCAGACTGAATGGGCAAAAACTGGAAGCATTCCCTTTGAAATCCGGCACTAGACAAGAATGCCCTCTTTCACCACTCCTATTCAATATAGTACTGGAAGTTCTAGCCAGAGCAATCATGCAAGAAAAAGAAATAAAGGGCATTCAAATAGGAAAGGTGGAAGCCAAATTGTCTCTATTTGCAGACGACATGATAGTATACCTAGAAGACCCCATCACCTCAGCCCAAAAACTCCTGAAACTGATAAGCAACTTGAGCAATGTCTCAGGATATAAAATCAATGTGCAAAAATCACAAGCATTCCTCTACACCAATAACAGACTTAAAGAGAGCCAAATCAAGAATGAACTGCCATTCACAATTGCTACAAAAAGAATAAAATACCTAGGAATACCACTCACAAGGAATGTAAGGGACCTTTTCAAGGAAAACTACAAACCACTGCTCAACAAAATAAGAGAGGACACAAACAGATGGAGAAATATTCCATGTTCATGGTTAGGAAGAAGTAATATCGTGAAAATGGCTATACTGCCCAAAGCAATTTACAGAATCAACACTATCCCCATCAAGCTACCATTGACTTTCTTCATAGAACTGGAAAAAACCACCATGAACTTCATATGGAACTGAAAGAGAGCCCGCATAGCCAAGTTAATTCTAAGCAAAAAGAACACAGTGGGGGGGCATCACACTACCGGATTTCAAACTATAGTACAAGGCTACAGTAATCAAAACAGCATGGTACGGGTACCAAAACAGAGATATAGACCAATGGAACAAAACAGAGGCATCGGAGGCAAAACTACATATCTACAACCATACAATCTTTGATAAACCTGACAAAAACAAGCAAGGGGGAAAGGATTCCCTGTTTAATAAATGGTGTTGGGAAAACTGGCTAGCCATGTGCAGAAAGCAGAAACTGGACCCCTTTCTGATACCTTACACTAAAATTAACTCCAGATGGATTAAAGACTTAAACTTAAGACCTGGCACCATTAAAAACCCTAGAAGAAAATCTAGGCAAAACCATTCAGGACATAGGAGTAGGCAAGGACTTCATGAACAAAACACCAAAAGCATTGGCAACAAAAGCCAAAATAGACAAATGGGACCTAATCAAACTCCACAGCTTCTGCACTGCAAAAGAAACAGTCACTAGAGTGGATCGGCAACCAACAGAATGGGAAAAATTCTTGCAGTTTACCCATCCGACAAAGGGCTGATATCCAGAATTTACAAAGAACTCAAACAGATTTACAGGAAAAAAAACAAACAAGGCCATTCAAAAATGGGCAAAGCATATGAACAGACACTTTACAAAAGAAGACATATATGAGGCCAACAATCATAAGAAAAAATGCTCATCATCACTGGTCATCAGAGAGATGAAAATCAAAACCACATTGAGATACCATCTCACGCCAGTTAGAATGATGATCATTAAAAAACTGGAGACAACAGATGCTGGAGAGGATGTGGAGAAAAAGGAACACTTTTACACTGTTGGTGGGAGTGTAAATTAGTTCAACCATTGTGGAAGACAGTGTGGAGATTCCTCAAGGCCTTAGAAATAGAAATTCCATTTGACCTAGCAATCCCATTACTGGGTAATATCCAAAGGACTATAAATCGTTCTACTATAGGGACACATGCACACGAATGTTCATTGCAGCACTGTTTACAATAGCAAAGACCTGGAACCAACCGAAATGCCCATTGATGATACACTGGATTGGGAAAATGTGGCACATATACACCATAGAATATTATGCAGCAATCAGAAATGATGAGTTCGTGTCCTTTGTAGGGACATGGATGAATCTGGAGAACATCATTCTCAGCAAACTGACACAAGAACAGAAAATGAAATACTGCATATTCTCACTCATAGGCGGGTGATGACAAATGAGAACACATGGACACAGGGAGGGGAGTACTAAACACTGGGGTCTATGGGGGGGAAAAGAGGAGGGCCAGCAGGAGGGGGGAGCTGGGGAGGGATAGCCTGGGGAGAAATGCCAAATGTGGGTGAAGGGGAGAAAGGAAGCAAAATACACTGCCATGTGTGTACCTATGCAACTGTCTTGCATGTTCTGCACATGTACGCCAAAACCTAAAATGCAATAAAAAATTAAAAAAAAATCATTTGGATCATTTCAAGGCTTGATTTTAAACTGTGTTAGGGTAGGTCCTGTTGGACTTGGGTCTAGGATCAACTTTGCTCTACTACTTAGGATTCTACTTAATGCCCATGTATTAGGTCTTTCCACTTGGGCTGATGTGAACACAAACTATTACCAGACCTGTGTGAGATCCTGGCATCTGTCTGCCCACTGATTTCCAGTGGTTTTTAACCCAGCCTGAAGTAGTTTTTCACTCATTCATCTGTGGATTAGCAATCAGCAAAATATTCAGAGGACTCTTCTGCATCCCTGAGAGACTTCTCCTGGAGCCAATCCCTCCATTCTAGTGTACTCCACAATTATTAGCCCTTGTCCTCCCTGAACTCCAGTCTCTGTCTTCTTCTGACTATAAGAACCTAGCTTAGTTGGGTTTCCTCTTTCTGCGCTGCAGCCTGGAAATTCTCCAGGCACAAGAAGCTAGTGCAATTATACAGGTATTTATTTTTCTTTCTGTTATTCTTTCATTATTGTTGCTTTTTCATTTTTCTCAGGGAGCCCACACCTGGGTTGCTTGTTTTCCAAAGATGGAAAACTATTGTCTCATATTTTGTCTAGTTTCCTACTTTGTTAAGCAAAAGATTAAAACTATTCTCTCTTCCTCAGTCTTGACCAGAATCAGAAATTCTTGTGAGTTTTAATATGAATTTCTCTTATGATAAATGAGGTTGAGTATCTCTTCATGTGTTTAAGAAGAGGCTTTAATATTTCTGCCTTTCTCTGTGAATGTGTTCACATCCTTCATCCATTTTTATTGTGTTTGATTCTTTCATCATTTTCAATAGCATCATTTAGCTTCACTGATTCTTTATAGTTCCAAAAATAGTTTTTATTATCCTTTGATATTTCAATAGCTTTTCCTAAAATAATTTTCAATGCTGTTCTACTGTGTCTTAAAGATTCTTTATCCCATTTTCTTATCTGCATATTTTCATACTTCCAGTGTAAACATCAGTTAAACAAGCATTTCTTAAGTATCTAAGGCTCACATATAACTATTCTAAAGTAAAGAAGGAACAAATCAAGCAAAAGATACATTTTATGATCTTAAAGAGCTTATGATATAGATGTGGACAGAGAAAAATATACATATGTGTATCTTTTAAACTGGGGTCAGGGGAGGAAGACAAAGCCAAAATTATAAAATGAGCAAGGAAAGTCATAAAATTATTCTCTGAATAGCTGAATCTTGAGAAAAACTTTGAGCAAAGCGATAAAATCTAAATATTTTCAATGAGGCAGGCTTTCTAGGGTCAATTGAAAAATGAGAAGAGGAAAGAGAAGTGGAATGAGGGGGAAATAAGTCAGGGAGGTGGGCTTTGTGGTGTGGCAGTCACCTCTCAGACCCCACTTATAACTTGTTCATTAGAAGAAAATGAGGCTTCTGAGAAACGGAAGTCCAAATTCACAGAAGCCTGTGAAAGCTGGTTTCAGAGATCTAGGAAAACACAGCAATGCCTTATAAATAGTCAAGGACTAATTTCCTCATTTAACAATATATTAACATTTTTATGGATATTGATGCAGTCACAGGGTTCTATTGGTGAGTTCAATGCTGTCTTGCTCAACTTAGGGAGCATGAGGAAATGAGGTTTAATCACAACTCTACATTTGTATAAAATTCTGGTCCTTCTTACTAGTGATCACTAGGCTCCCCACCCACAGAGGAATTGACCAATCTCCATTTCCCACCCCATACTTGTCAGCATTCCCCTGACCTTCTGGCCACATAGAACCAGATACTGTCTCCTAAGGTGGATCCAGGAAGACCTGGGGAGGGGGTTCATGCCAAGTCAGACTACATGCCTACATGCTGATCCTTTACTACATTGGTAGCAGAAGCCCCTCAATCTCATTTTCTGACCTCTATGGCTTGCCTTGTAAGCCCTCTGTGGCTAAGCAATGATGGACATTGTCTCTCATTTGTGTTTTCTTGATCCTAACTTCTATATGAATCCACTTGTTTCCACTAGTGGCTCAAATCCCTAAAATCTTATTAGTAGGAATGAAAATCGCATCACCTCCTGAGGCTCATCAAGTCACTCATGAACTGACCAAAGTCCTGATGTTTTTAATAGTTCAAAATAGGGGGTTGATGCAATAGATAAATGTGTGTTTGATAAAAAGGGTGAAGAATGGGAAATACCAATGGTAGAATAGAAATCTACAAGAAAACTTGTAAATTGACAAAGGCAATGAAAGAATGAAAAGTTGATCAAACTTACAAACACAAGAAGAAATAAGAGCACAACAAATTATACTGTAAGATTTAAACAGATGGAATGAAATCAAGTATAACAATTGTAATGCAGAATGTGACCAGGTTTTCCTATTAAAGACAGATATTGTTATTTTGGTATTTAAAAATAAAAGTCTGAGCTATATATCCTTTATCAGAAACACTTTGTAATAAAAATTTTTTTAAAAACTGAAGACAAAAAGGAGGACAAAATACTACTAGACAATCACAAACAAAAATAGACGGCAGAAAGCCAGGCACAGTGGCTTATGCCAATAATTCCAGCACTTTGGGAGACCAAGGCAGGTGGATCACCTGAGGTCAGGAGTTCAAGACCAACCTGGCCAACATGGTGAAACCCCGTCTCTACTAAAAACACAAAACTTAGCCAGGCATGGTGGTGCATGTCTGCAATACCAGCTACTAGGGAGGCTGAAGCAGGAGAATTGCTTGTACCAGGCAACAGAGGTGGCAGTGAGCTGAGACAGCCCCAATGCACTCCAGCCTGAGCGACAAAGTAAGACTCTGTCTCAAAAAAAAAATTAACAGCCGAAGAAATATTAATTTCAGGTAAGTTAAATTTAAGATTCAAAGCACTAAGCAGGATAAAGACAGAATATGATGACAAAAGTTGCAAGGTATAAAAATCATATTGTGGGAGCCCACCTGGGAATACTGGTTGCTAAAGGCTTAATACATCATTACTTCTTTAAAAAGTCATATCTTCCAAAGAAGGTAATATATAGATCTATATGCACAAAACAGCAGAGGAACAAGAAAAATCTTTAGAAATACATAAAGAAAAATATGTAAAAGTGCAATTATAGTTGGAGACTTTTAAAATCCCTCTGAGTGGTCTGATAAGGATAAGAAAAAACATTAAATAGTACAGTGAATGAACTCATAATAATGAAAGTAGACATTCTTCAAATAGACAATATCCTTTTTCTTCCTACAAGCCCATAGCACATTTACAAAATCAATTTTGTACTGGCTACAAAAAAAAAAATTGCCCTTAACTAAAGTTTTAAAATAGAGATTTTGCAGGCTACCTTCTGAAATCATAATCCAACAATGTTAGAATAAATTATAAAAATACCCAAACAATTGTACCTACTTGGAAATTTATACCCATAATTCTAAATAATCCTTGAAAAAGAAAGTGGCTGCTAAAAATGGTATGCAGTAGAAGAGATCCACATATTGCATGTACCCAGCCCTCCCTGAGAGATAAGAAGTCATCCTTCATTCCCATCGGTCATTTTTATCTTTGGCAAAGCAGCTACACCTATTCATCTTATCTCCTGGTGCCTGTCTGGGATTGATATTTACTTGTTTATTTATATCACTGATTTTTTTCTGTTAAAAATAGACCAGTAATGCAAGAACAAATTAAATTTTCCAACATTTTTTAAACATATAAAACATGTGGTTAGTTTTGGTATTTTCAAATATGTAGTTTAATATAGTTTTAATGCATGGAAGTTAATAATGTAAAACACTTAGGGCAGGGCACAGCAGTGTGTCCCACATGCAACATTAGCTATTGTGTTCATACATCAGTCCCTGTCTCTCCAACTGATTTGAAAGTCCTGCCTCCCCAACCCCAACCAACCTGTAGGTTCCTCCCCTAATATGCTCCAAAGTCTCCCATGGTGCCTTTTTCTCCCCATAGGGCCGGTTCCCATTACTTCCAGTGGGCTCCTGGAGGTGGAATCTGGACATGCCTCCCTGAAGCTGGAAATACACCAGAGAACTTCTTAGAGCGGTTAGCGCTTCCCACATAGCACTTGACCCAGCTCCTCCTTTCTAACTGCGCTTGTTGCCTTCCTGAGAGAAACACAAGAGGGCCTTCTTACTAGCTCTCTGGGAAATGGTCAGGATGTGGAAATGCACAGCCCTCTAATTTTAGGTTCCAATGTCTGCCCAGAGTTCCCAAGCATGTGGGCTTCATGGAAATTACATTCTAATAGAGGAGACAGAAAATAAACAAGTAAACCAATAATAATATAATAACAGGTAGTGACAAGTGCTATGAAAAACATATAAGCAGGAGAGACCAATGAGGATCCAGCCAGGAAAACAGTCCAATAAAGAGTATTCCAGGATTTAATATGGGAAATTAGAACAGCATTAAAATGCTTAAAGAGCAAACATGGCAATAAGGCAACCCAGAAATTTGCAATTGCCTATTGGGCTAGAAAATAAAGGAAAGAAGTGGTATTACTGAAGCCCAGAGGCCAAGGCCACTTTGCAGATGAAATTATGCAGGAGACGCAACCATATCTGGAGATGCTGCCCAAAGAAGAGAAAGGTGAGAAATCTCCTGGATCTTTCTACTTCCTTCCTTTTCCTTTCCCCCAAAAGAGTAATGACCAAACTTAACTGGAAGCCAACCAGCAAAGGAGGCTAAGAGATGTGATTTGCAGAGATCAGCCTCTGCAGTAGAGAAAGTAGGAAAAGGTGGGTCATGGGTCTGAGATGAAACAGACAAAATCCCAGCTTACTGATAGAGGGATTGCCAGTGGTGACAGGTGATGGGCGGGGACTATTCTAGAGAGGATGGTTAGGAAAGATCTGTGAGGAGTTGACATTTGAGCAGACACCTGAATGAAGTAAAAGAGTGAGTCATCTAAAGATGTGAGAAAACAGCGCACTGGGCAGGGGGAGGAGTCAGTGCAGACATGTTCAAGGAGCAGCCAGGAGGTGGATGTGGGTGGGGTGGAATAAGCAAAGGATAAAACAGCAGGAAAGGAGATCAGAGAGGTGGAAGTGGCCAGAGCAAGCAGGATTTTCTAGGCCAGTCTAGGCCAGGAACTTGCAGTGACAAATGTAATAAGAAACCACAAGAATATTTTGCAGAATATAGTGATGCGAACTAATCAACATTTTTAAGAGATTCTGTTTATATTGAAAATACAAGTAACCTTAGATGCTGAGCACACACTTGTTCCTGTGAATCTCTGTTATTCTGCCTCTCACCCTGTCCCTCTGGTGCCATTGCAGCAGCCCTGCAGAGCCAGGGTTCAAGGCCTCTTCTCAGAGTCCAAGACAAATACTCCTGAGTGTGCTCTTATCTTTGGAAATGACTGGTTATAGGGAGGGAAAGATAACCTCTGACAGCTTCTCTGTGCAGCAAGACCACATCTCTGAGAGATGATTCCTGACACTAGTCAGGGAACTAAGTTCACCACATCAACCAGGAATCCAAACTACCCTATCAAGAAAAAGAAACAAGTCATTTAAAAAGATTCCGTGTAGGGTGTAAGAAACTTGTAATCCAATGTCCAAAGCCCTCCTTCCTTAGCCACTTCGCTGGAAACTCTTAGTTATGGCCCTACACTCCTCATAAGGATCATTTGTCTGGTTTGCTGAAATATCCAGCCCTGAAGAGCATATTCTCTATTAGTCACTTACTAAACTGTTAAGCAGAACATCCCACAACTCCCATCTGGGATTTGCAAAACTTGATACAGCACAATTACAGTGTGGGCATAGTGTTGCTTTTTCCAGAACAGCTCTATCATCACCATTGTCTGTAAGGCATTCAGATAGAAGCAGGCTTGAGGGGGATGATGACTGAGTTATGTGGGTTCTTTCAGTGGCGAGGCTCTCTACTAGTTAGTTGGGACCAGAACTACGAAAAGGTCAGAAACATTTTAATGAAGAATACAGGTTCTTGGGATGAGGAATGCCAGACAGTTCTCTTCCCACCTGAATTCCAGCTACTAGGAGTCATTCACTCTGTCCTTTACAGGAAGTTAACTGAAATAAAAATATAAGTTTCACATGTCACAAAATACTATTTTCATTATTTTCTTCAACACTTAACAATATAAAAACTGTACTTAGAGCCATATAAAAATGAGCAGTGGGTTAGATTTGGTGCATGGGCCTCAGTTTGCCAACTCTGGTCTTAGGATGGAGTCCAGCAGTTGACAAAACCTTCCTCCATATAGAAAGCTTCCCATAGCTTGTTTAAATGTGAATGGAAAGTCAGAGATCACTAGACAGTTGAGGAAAGTCTCTAACAGGAGAGTTGGAAACCAAAATTTAAAAACAGCAAAAGAGAGGAACTCACGGCGGGTGGGGGGAACAATGCAGAGAACAGGAAGAAACCTACCTCCAGTCACATGGGTCCTTTAGAACATGGAACCCACATGGGTGGGTTTCTTCCTGTTCTCTGCATTGGTTTTGTTCAAAGGGACCCATGAGATGAAAAAGGAGAAATGTCTCAGACAAAAGATCCAGAATCAGAATGTCATTAGATTATTCAACTCCAGCAGTGGAAACTAGAAAACAACAGGGCAATTACTCCAAAATGATAAGCAAAAATGATTTCCAACCCAGAATAGGTAGCAGGCCTTGAGAGTAATCAGACTGCACTGGAACATGAACATGGAGAGTTAGGAATGAATTAGGTATGTATAGATAACGAAGCTAACAAAAACAAACAATTATTAACAGGAAAAACAAGAAGGTGAACAGGAAAGGAAATATAGCAATACCATGCCACCTGACTCAGCTGTGACTAAAAATCATTCACAACAATACAAACACTGAATTGTGATCTACCTTGAAATTACATAATTCTATAGAAAGATAGGGTGGGACTGAGAAGAGTGTGGGTATTTAAGAAAGCTAAATTATCATCTTCTGTGGTAAATAGGAAGTCAAAAGATAATATCTAAAACAGGAAAATCAAGTAAAAGCAGTTTAAATATGCAATTTCAAAATACAGAGGAAATACCTAAAGGATAACTTTCAAAAGAGTTGAAAGTGGTTAGTACTAGAGACTGAGAGTGGGGGTTGGAGGAGGCAACTCTTTGTTATTTACATGAAATATCCAATTTGGTGTTTAATAAAGTTGAAAGTCATATGAAACATTCAGTTCTAATGCAAAAAAAAAAAAACTATAGTTTAATGGTAATCGGATTCTCTGATTTTCATAGGGTATTTCCCCATGTTTGAATCTAATTTTGGAAAACCACTCCTGTAAGATTAAATTTTTTAAGTAGCAATGATAAGGGACCCTTGCAGTGTTGCTTCTTCACCAGCCAGAAACCTGTGTGGCCAGTGGCACCTTTCTCGAGTTTTGCTTTGGACCACTGAGTTCATTTCGCTCACTTGGTCTGGCAGGCTGCATTCAGCTCCCACCACCAGCCTGGATCCCATGTCTTCCAAGGGTGAACCAGGTATAGAGAGGTGAGGGGTGTGTGAGCAAGTGTGGGATTCGCCACTGTGCACAGCCAGGCACGCCAGCTGCAGGAGGGCAAGCACCACCAGGCGCCAGCGTGGGCACTAGCTCCCTGCCAGGCTGCAGCTGGACCAGGCGTATCATAAGCAGCTTCCACAGCTGGTATTGGGAACACAGTGTGGCACCCAGAATCTTGGAGATACCCAGAACCACAGAGCCCTAAAGAAGGTGTCACAGCCCTGACTCAGGGAGCTCCTAGGTCTGGGATCCCCAAAGGGCTGCAGCTCTTCTCTCCTTCTTGTTGCCCACAATGTGGTGGGCAAAGGGCCTGTTTCAGCCCTGTTTGTGCTACTGCTCTTTTATCCCTACCATTCAGTGAGTCCTGAGTTCCTACCTGCCTCCAGGAAGAATTATTTGCAGACAAGTGGAGGGGAAGCAAGAAAAAGAAGAGCTTCTTTGAGCAATAGAACAGCTCAGAGGGGACCCTCTGTGGACAGCTCCTCTCCTTAGCCAGAGTGTTTTGAGGAGCATTCAGTTTTCAGCAGACAGGGTAGCTCCTCTCTGCTAGGTAGGTCATCCCAAAAATGTCCAGTTCTCCACAGAGAGGGTAGCTCTTCCCTACCACTGCTCAACCTATCATTTCCTTAGCTCTCCACAGAGAGGGTAGTTCCTCTTCAGAGAGTTCCTCTCCAGAGTTGGTCATCCCATTGTCTGCTCAGCTCTCAGCAGAGAGGAGAACCTGGGGTGGGTAGCTACTCTCTGCAGCTGGCCTTCCCATCGCCTCCTCTAGTCAGACTGATTCAGGGCTTTCATGGGCCTTAGAGGGTAGAAAGTGCACACTGATCAGTCCATGGGCAGGCATGGGAGGGCTGGAAAAGGCACCACAAGTTCTCACTCTTGTCTGTAGGACTGGCAGCCTGGACCCCAGGCTTCACGACCTTGCTGGCTTCACCAGGGACCTGCCACCTTCCACTCAGAAGGCTGTCTGCCTCCTGCCACTGTTCATGGTGCTCAGGCTGTTTGTGCCAAGGGGCACCTGCAGGCCAGTGCCAAATTGCCCTCAGTGCCTCTCAGCCTCCCTCCCATGCTTGATTGCATCCAAAGTCCAGAGGTGGGCAAGGTGGCAGAGGGCTAGTGTGTTAACGCTACCCTGAGCATGAGCACACCTGGCTGGGTTGTGAGAGCACCTGATCTTGGCTTCAACTTTGCTCTGTGATCAGAGCAGGCACTAACAGAGGAGAGGCCAGGCAACAGGGCAGACACCTCTAAGCCTGTGGGGAGAGGGGAGAGCTTTCCTGGCCCAGGAGAGTCCAGATGTGCCTGGGTCCTCAGCTGCAACTTGGGCAGCTGCAGCCATGCCTGGGAGGGCAGGAATCCTGCCAGCTCTGTGGAATGTGGCACAGCCCCAGCCCCAGCTCCGCCTTGGGGCCTCTCTTTGCCTGCCCCTTTGTGCCTGACAACGCTGCTCCCCCACTGGTGGGCAACTGGCTCAGCTGCCATGGCAGCGAGTGAGGTGCAGATGGCACAGCACTAGGGCCAACCTGGCACAAATGAAATGGACACTTCTGGGGCCAGCCCAAGTTCCGTCGGGCCAGGTATGTGTGGCCCCCAGCAGGCAGGAAGTGAGGTTGAGGCCGCAATGGGAGACAAGCCTGGGAGCAGGTGCTGCCCGGCCATGTGAGGGTGGGAGTGGGTGCAGTCGCTGCCTCGGGGACACAGGGCACAGGAGACCCACCGCCACCACTGCTGCTCTCATAGCTGCTCCTGCTGCCACCGGTTGTCCCTCTGTTCGGCCTGCCATTGCCATCAGCAGAGGTGAGTCATTTTGTCAGTACACAAAGAAGCCTATTTAAATGGTGTATCCTTAATATGCACCTATTTAAACGGTGTACCCTATTTAAAGGGTGTGCCTAGGGTTGTTCAGTGCACAACCTACACAATGCTGTCCACCTGCCACATACTTTTTATCTACTCCATGTTTGCAAAGTAAAAGATAAAATCCATAATGAATGGCACTGATTTGCTGAAATTAGACCATCTCCTTATGGAACAAGTTGTTACTGTTTTCATCTAGGCAATTATTTTAGAATAAGCTTCCTACTGAAAACCTAATAAACTGTATGGAGACATTTATGGATATGCCAAACCAAGCTAGAATCTAATACTCCCCTAAAACAGTCACATGGAGAAAAGCAGTACCTGTGGCAAATAGCAACTTCTCAGAAGTGCTTTCTAGAGTCATATTCCAGTAGAGGCACTTTCTCTCCAACCCTCTGTGTTTACACCTGAATCACATCAGAGTAGCCAGATGCCAAGTCTCTGAGAACCACCGAAGAACACTGGACACAGACTGATGTCAAAATGGGGAAGCAAACTAAAGCAAAAATGCTACTTAACCAGAAGACTCAGATAGAAAATAGCTGTATGAAAAATGACAAAGCCATTCAAAGCGCTCTGCCAGTGTCTTCCCAAAGTCAGCATATGCCCCCAAACACAGTTACAACACCCCTGAGCAGAGACTCAGAGAAAAGAGGGTGGTGCTGGGGCCAAAGTTAATTTTTTTCCCCAAACTTTATTTTGCTCCCTGCCTAACTGACTCTAGCCCCACAGCCAGGGCCATGTAGCCACTCCAGCCCCGCATGGAGAAACGCAAAGCTGACTCACAGGCTGCATGGACAACCTACACTGGCATCTTAACAGGTACCAGCCTGTCAGGTTTTATTACTTCTTACACAAACAGTTCTAAAGACCACAACTTCTGGGAAAGTGATAAGCTTCAGCTGGTTAGCGTGGTTAACATTCCTCTCCTTTCCTTCCCTGAAAGCCTTTTCCACCAACTCTTGGGCTTTCTGGGCTGGGCTCTGCATTAAGTCTCTTAACAAAGTCTCTTTCTTGTTATACTATTATCTAGACAGTGTCTTTTTGTCAGGTGCTTCTTAATATGTATATTGTCTTAACTGAAATATCCAGGAATTTTAGCACCTGGAAAGACTGTTCTGTCTCCTGAATCTACCAGATCAAGTGTCTGTTTTAAAAGTACTAGACACATGTGGTTAAGCAATTAATCCAGTCTTGTCTGAGTTTTGTTATTGTATTGATGCATTAATGCACTGATTAGTATGGTATCTTAGCCAAGAATGCAAACAGGCAGTGTGATAGGTATTGCTTACTACAGCACACCCACAATACCTGCTGAAGCAAATGAGTGTCTTGCATTGAAGCAGGTATTTTAAAAACAGCCCTCCATGGAAAATGAGTCCTATTAGCAAATAGCATGCTTTGCTAATTTAGAATGCTTTGGTGATTAGTTTCATAAATGCTAATTGTGTTAAATTAAGAGGACTAGATAGTGCCAGTTGAGAACTAAATAGACACTCAAAGACTTGAGGTAATATGGAAGGATACATCTAAGTTTATTCTGCTAAAGGATATTTGGGAAAGTCTTCACCAAAATGACTAACTTTTGGTGTTTCTTAGAAACAGACACAGTTTTTCCTCTTATCAAATAGCGAGAACTTTTCCTACCAGACTGATGGAACAGTAAATATTTATATTCAGGAGGCTAATAATTTTAAATACAATTGTGTATTTTTAAGTGAATTGTACAGAAATATAACCTATCGAACTAATTCTGCTAGGGCAGTGGTTATGCGGATTATAGTAGACAGTATCCAAACAACGCTAAATATTCATGTTCGTCTGAACCATACATATATCAGCAGTCATGACTCAGATTATTAAATGAGTTTCATCTTTTAGATTAGTGCTCCTCCAAATTGGCCAAAGTCACCCAGGAACTTTTAAAAACCACAGATTGCTTGGCCTTCCTCCAGAGGGCAATGTCCAGGAGTGAGTCTGGGTTTTTATTTTTTTTAAAGAGTCTTAATGATCCTAAGCTAGGTTTGGATCACTGACTTAGAAGGCCAAAATAATTGGCTGATTTGTTGGGTCTGGTTACTTTGCTCATCTTAGAAATCAACAGATCCATCATCTGGTAATGAGTAATATATATGGTTGAGTCAATCAATATTCATGCAACAATTTTTCCTAAAATAGAACCTTGGAGAGATCCATCAATCTTTCCACATCCTGGAAACATTGCATTAAAGACCACTCTCTTGATCATCTCCAGTCTGATAAATTTAATTTATTGTCAGGACATAAGACAGCTGGGTCAACAGTTTTAAAAATCCACTGGAAAATTTAATGTAGTCATGTTAATAATTTTGTGTCTGAGGCTGATGTAGTGGCTCACGCCTGTAAACTCAGCATGTCAGGAGGCTGAGATGGATGATTGCTTGAGCTCAGGAGTTCGAGACCAGCCTGGATAATATGGTGATACTCTGTCTCTAAAAATAATTACAATTTTGTGGCTGGATATTAGTTCAATAATTACTCCACAGGCTTTTCCTCCTTGTGTTTCCACTTCCACCTTCCCTAGTCTGTCTGTGCCAGGCTTTCCTCCCTTGTTTGTAGCTTTATTGTCTCAGGGATGGAAAAGAGAGAAAGGCTTCCTCCTGCTGTTTTTCAAAAGCCTAATCCCTCAGGAGAATTTATAAGACTAGAGAGGGAAAGGAGAGACAAATTTTAAAAGGAAAAATATGGGTAATCTGTAAAATTACCAGGAGAAAAGGGCTATCCCCATCCTCCAAATATTAAAAATCCTCCCTGGGCTAGGAAAGGAAGTAAGGAAGGCATAAGCCAGTACCCCAGGATGTGTCAGAGCCTGAAAGTGGCCACTTGATAGTCCAGGCAAAGAGATCAGATGTTCCTGCTTCTAAAAACTACCTGAGTCCCAGCATGTGAACAGGGACAATGGCCTGTTTACCATTATTTATGTGGCCAGAAGACGACAGCCCAGACACCCTGTCATCCCCATCCCTAATTCCTTACATGGTATAAGGCTCTGAATTAGTTTGCTACAGCTGCCATTATGAAATACCACAAACTGGCTGGCTTAGAACAATAGACATTTACTGTCTGACAGTTCTGGAAGTCAGCAGTTTAAGATCAACAGGTTGCCAGGGCCATGTTCCCTCTGAAACCTACGGGGAGAACCTTCCTCGCCTCTTCCTTGCTTCTGCTGATGCTGGCAATCCTTGGTTCCCTGGTTTGTAGATGCATCACTCCAATCTCTGTTCCCATTGTCGCAAGGCTGTCTTCTCTCTTTGTGTCCCATTCCTCCTCTTATAAGGACACCAGTCATATTGGATTAAAGGCCCACACTACTCCATTATAATCTTACCTTAAATAATTATGTCTGCAGTGACCCTATTTCCAGGTAAGGTCACATGGTAAGATTATGTAGGTGAGGACTTCAACATATCTTCATGGGAAACACAATTCAACCCATAACAAGCCCTTATATCTCAACCTGACCCCAGAATGAGAAGGAGCCCCAAAAATTCCAGAGATGAAATTTCCCACAAATTGGTAACATCAAGACTTGGATATAATATTAATTATGAGAAAGTAAAAGGGGAGCAAAAAAATATACCTTGCATACTTGAGTTTGTAGACTGAAAATTATGTGTATTATAATTTTTATTCAAATGTTTAATATTTATGATGTGCTTAATTTTATTTTTAAGATGGAGTCTCGCTCTGTTGTCTAGACTGGAGTGCAGTGGCACAATCTCAGCTCACTGTAAATAGTCTATGAAGTGCCTTTTTTTTTTTTTTTTTTTTGAGACAGAATCTCTCTCTGTAGCCCAGGCTAGAGTGCAGTGGCACGATCTCGGCTCACTGCAACCTCTGCCTCCCGGGTTCAAGCAATTCTCCTGCCTCCCGAGTAGCTGGGACTATAGGCACATGCCACCACACCCAGCTAATATTTGTATTTTTAGTAAAGATGGGGTTTCACCATGTTAGCCAGGCTCGTCTCGAATGCCTGACTTCAAGTTATCCACCTGCCTTGGCCTCACAAAGTGCTGGTATTACAGGCATGAGCCACCACGCCCAGCCCAAGGTGCTTAATAAATATTTTAACAATCTGTTGTGTGCTTAATATTTTAACAATCTGTTGTCTGCAACAGCTCCCTATCCCCGCCCTCCATGTTTATGTTTAGCACAGTGGAAGTACCTGTCAAATAGCAAGTAAATGAATAAATAAGTGTTTCATGAGATATTCCAACAGAAAATATACAATTGATGGGATATTAATACAACCTGCTATTTTTCTTTGAAAGTATCAAACTACTTATAATAAAGTCAGTTTCTTTGATTTCTGAACCTGATGCTACTATAAAAACCATTTCAGTTAAAGCAACATAGTTTCTTTTATGATCCTCTTTATAACTTTCATAGTTTTCCCAGAAATTTGTTTTGTCTTCTTCTTCTCCTCCTTCAAAAGTATATAGATCACTGGGGAGTTGCAATCTCTCCAAAAATTCTAAATGCAGGTACAACATTTAAAACTCATTTGATTCAAATCATTCGTTAGAACAGTGACTTTTTGAAAAGGTTAATTTTCTTCTAATGTAATCAGATTTCAGAATCTGGATGCTAGTGCTCCAGTAGCTGTATTTATTTCAGAAATGTCAACCAAAAAGTTAGACCCTTATCACCAACTACAGAAATAAGTTACAGAACTCATGTCACTCTTAAATTGTAGCAGAAGGACCTTATAGATTACACAGAAACATTTTTGAAGAAGGGACTTTGATTTGACTGACATAACATATTTAGTGACCTTGCCTCATGGATAAAAATAGGCAAACATTCCCCTGTGTTCTCATCTTTTTGAAGAAGAAACATAAGGATAAAGTCAGATGTTTGCATTGTTGGGTTTGAGCTTCCCTACAGGGGGCATTTACAGCTTTTTCATAGCTCTTGACTTAAAATAGCTTTTAAAAATACTGTATGTGTGTATGCATGTACATATGTGTTCAGATCAAAATGTTTGAGTTAACCTCAATCTGAGAGACAAAAACCCCCAATCTCTGGCCATAAAGGAGAAACATTATCTTTGATGCCACTATAAAAGATGTCCAGCTGTTCAAAAACAATTCAAGCCCATTAAACTATTTTTAAATTAAATTCTTGTTTCTGAAATCAGAAATAAGGCAAAGATAGAAGCTATAACCCATACATAAATGAGCTTAATTTTTAATATTAGCTCAATTCATATCTATCCTACCACTTACTTCCACATGTTTTAGTATCATATGTTAGGACCTGTAAGACCAGAATCATGGTAAGTTTGAGAAATTTATTCTTTCCCTCCTCTGCAAACTAAATTCTTAAATCACTCTTGATACTGAAGTTGGAGGGTTTCCCAAACCATTGTGTATGAGTGTTTACTTTTGAGTATGCAAGTCTTGTGGGGAACCAGAAAAGCAAAGTTTGCAAGTCTTAGCACAATTCTCTGCCTTTCAAATGTTGACTGGGCAATGAGATAGAATTAGAGAAGCCCACAAACATTTGACCTTATTCTTGGCAGAAGACTGGAAAAAATTCCTGTGCCTATGACCTGTCTTGACCAAATTCTATTTCGTTTCAAAGAAATGGAAAGGATTGAGAGGGAAAATACTTCGTGCTCTCAGAGAAAAACACAACAGTGCTGAATTGAAGCAGAGTTCCACAAGAACTAAATTACTGTATTAGTTTAGGTGACCAAGGGCATTTCCCTTACACTAGAGCCAGGCTGAAAAAACAGTTATTTGCTCCAATCTTATTCTGGTCAGTGACCATGAACTTTATTAAAGGATTGATTTAGAGACCAGAAATCACTAATGAAGGAAGGTCTAAGGTAAAAAAAAAGGTAGTTATGGCTACTATGTTATTCACACTGTGAATTAATGGTTATCTATATTTAGAATACTTTCATTTCTGTCCAAATCTTCATTAAAATTTTCTGAAATAAACTTAAAAAAGATATGGTCACGGTCAAATAAAAGTTTTTAAAGTAGGACCCCATTTAAATGAGGGTAGATTTGAAAATAGAATTAGCTATCTATTTAATAAACAAACATGTAAGACAATATAACTCCTAGATACTATGCCAGGTGTTAGGCATACAAATATTAAAACAGAGACCTATAATCAGAGAGCTTAAAATGTAGTCCAATTTGAAAAAAAATGAAGTACTGATAACTACTACAACACGAAGAAACCTTGAAAAACACTACATTAAGTGAAAGAAACCAGTCACAGAAGACCATAGATGATATGCTTTTGTGTGAAATTTCCAGAATATGCAAATCTATAGTGACCGAAAGCCAATTGGTGGATGTAGGAGCAAGAGGGAAGGGAAAATGGGAACTTTCTGCTAACAGATACATGGTTTTGTTTGAGGATAACAGATTGTGTGGGGATAGTTGCTGACTTCTGTGGACATATTTTTAAAAATTTAACTGTACACTTAAATATGTATTTAAATTATATCTCAAAGATGCTTAAAACATTTGTAGATACAGATACATTCTTCAAATGGCATAAGAGGCATGAATAGCCTTATACTAAGTGATGAAAAAGGGGGCTGGGCTTGATGGCTCATGTCTGTAATCTCAGCACTTTGGGGGGCTGAGGCTGGCAGATCACTTGAGTACAGGAATTCAAGATCAGCCTGGGAAACAGAGTGAGACTCCATTGCTACAAAAATACAAAAATTAGCCTGGTATAGTCCCAGCTACTTAAGAGGCTGAGGATCATTTGAGCTTGGGAAGCAGAGGTTGCAGTGATGAGCCATGATTATGCCAGCACACTCCAATCTGAGTGACAAGTGAGATGCTGTATCAAAAAAAAAAAAAAAAAAGTAACGAAAAAGGTATAGAATGCACTGAGAAAGGGACAATTAATTTCAAATACAAGGCATGAAGAGGAAGCATGTGAGATTAATAGTCCTTATATAATTAGTACATAGTCATCTCAGAATATTTCTCTGTGATTTACTCAAAAATGAACTCTACACAATGATATAATTCAGTGTTTTTAAACTCATTTGATACTGAAAACACCTGGGTAAAAATGGAGTATTGAATATATGCCATTATCTCCAGCCATTCCCAAAACTAAAGTTAAATATGTTTTTCAAAGTTAACCAAAAGTCACAAAGCTAAAGAAAAAGGAAGAAATGATAACAATGGAGAAGCCCTGTTAAGTTTTTGGAATTACTATCAGCAACATGGAAAGATTAAGAACAATGGAGCAATACTTTCAAATTTTTGGAAAAGCAATGATTTCTAAATTAAAGTTTTATACCCAGCCAACCTATAACTCAAGTTTGAAGCTAGAGAAAAAGACATCTCAAAAATGTATTCTTATGAAGCCCTTCCCAGGAAGGTAATAAGGAATGTCCTCAAAGAAACAAATCAAAGCAATCGAGTAAATCAAGAAAGATGTAAACATGGGACCTAACTCAAGAGAAAGATAAAGGAATTTCCTGAAGAGCTGTCTCTTTTTCAGGAATCTTAGAGAGCTGCCAGACCCGACTGGAACACAAGAATCAAGAAGTACAAGAGAGAGTTCCCAAGACTGGAGGTGTGATCACAGACAAAACTAATAAATTATTTAATATGTTCAACAGCACTGAGAAAGACTTTTTAGTTTTTAAAATTAGAAGTAGATGTGTAGACAATTTCCTAAATGACAAAATGAGGTAATTATTAACTATTTAAAAAAACAAAAGTTGTATAAGGAATTGTGATATACTACTTAGTGAATGGCAAACAATGTTTATGTAAGTACAGTAATATAAACTCTATTTTACCAAAAATTACAATACAATTATTTTATAAAGGTGGGAAGTAGTAGAGGCTGGGTGTAATAAGAGAGCTAAATTTTCATTTTTCAAGATTCAAAAAGTCAGGAAATGTTATTTAGAAATATTGACTTAAGTAGCTCAACAAACACCTACAAGACCTGAATGTGGTTGCCTTGGGTAATGAAACTCAGGGAGGTATGAAGAAAGAAAATGCCATTTTAATTTATTAAAGTGTTTGACAGTTTTAACTTTGTAGATGTATTTCTTTCACAGAAATTAATTTTTTGAAAAAATATATACAGCACTGAAAATAATGCCAAGTCAAGAACACGTAGAGTGCAGTGACATGTTTTATTCTTCTTTGGGGTTTCCCACAGAACTAAAACAGTGCCTTTAATACATTAGTAGCTCAGTAAGCCTATGTTGTTTAATAACTACCACCCAAATGTTAGTTCAGTGGACTTCGCAATGAATCTTATGGCACATAATGTGGAAACTACTTTTCTCCTACTAAAGAGGACCTAGAAGTCATAGTGTGCTGTGCAGTCCTTTGTCTTGATATTGCAAAGAGTGGTTGGATGGCACCTAGGGGAAAACAGGCTAGTTATATTTACTATATAATATCTGGCACACTGTAGGTGGTCAGTTAATTAAACAATACCTTCCATTAGCAAGTGTGGTGAATGATAATATGAACTGGGTACTTCTCATTTTTATATACTTTATGCCCTCTTGAGCTTTGTATTCTCTTTCAAAGACTTTCAAAAAGTTCCTTTTCTTTCTTCAAAATCAATGAATTTAAGATATACTTGTAAGAAGTATCAAGGATGGTGAATACATGGGGCTTATGTCACCTCTCCTCTACCTCCCCTTTACCTAGGCAGGTATGGCCATTTAAATGGCATTCATAGATAGTGGAAATGGTATGGCATCTTAAGGAAAGAAAGTTGATTGACTTGATGGAACAGAAGTTTATATACCAAGCAAAGGTAAGTCTATAAGTAGCTGGAGTATATATTAAGTAGCAAGAGATTAAGGTGAGCACCAAAGCAAGAATAGTTGATGCTTAGCCTCGGATATCTAGTTGAAGAATTCAAATGTGATTCACTAATAGTGGGAAAACGTTTTGAACTATGAATCAGCCTAATAAGTGAAACACCACACAGCAAAGGTTCTGGCATTCTAGCTCAAAGGCCCTACAGATATTCATTCAAAGGATAATAGAAATGAAGCAGAGATAAAAACTAGAGCAATTATTAAGAAGAAAGAGAGATGATGTGAATTACTAGATTTAAGAATTTAAAAGAAAGCAGAATTGTAGATAACATTTTTTAGTACTTAATATGGCTGCAGGGTGTTGTGCCAAACCAACTTTCCATATATTATTCATTCAATTTACTTAGATAGACTCTATTATCACCATCATCATCCTGTTCTCCAGTTAAGGAAACTAAGACAACATAAAGTAACTTTCCCCAGAGTCTCAACCAGTAAGTGATCAGATCTCAGATATAAACCCAGACACTTTGTTTCCTGAAATAGAGAGCTTAGGAAGGAGACTGGATATCCAAGTGGAAATGACTAGTAGGTAGCTTGTTATATGGAATAAGGTTTTATGTGAGAGGTCAGAGTTGAAAGCATTTATAGGGAGTCACCACCATTTTGATACAACATTAATTTTTTAGAATGGGGCCGGGCACGGTGGCTCATGCCTATAATCCCAGCACTTTGGGAGGCTGAGGTGGGTGGATCACGAGGTCAAGAGATCGAGACCATCCTGGTCAACGTGGTGAAACCTCGTCTCTACCAAAAATACAAAAATTAGCCGGGCATAGTGGTGCACGCCTGTAGTCCCAGCTACTCAGGAGGCTGAGACAGGAGAATTGCTTGAACCAGGGAGGCGGAGGTTGCAGTGAGTGGAGATCACTTGTGATCCAGATGGGTCACAAAAACAAAACTCTGTCTCAAAAAAAAAAAATGAGAATGGGCACAGGGTCGAGAACAAAACCTTGGAAACAAGCATATGAAAAGGTGCTCAACATCATTGATCGACCAAGAAATACAAATCAAAATTGTATCTCACCCCAGTTAAAATGTCTTTTATCCAAAAGACATGCAGTAACAGATACGGGCAAAAGCTGGAGAAAAAGGAAACTTCATACATGTTGGTGGAAATATAAATTAGTAAAACCACTATGAATAACAGTTTTGAGAGTCTTCAAAAAACTAAAAATAGAGCTACCATATGATCCAGTGATCCCAGTGTTGAATATATACCCAAAAGAAAGGAAATCAGTATACTAAAGAGGTATCTGCACTCCCGTGTTTGTTGCAGCCCTGTTCACAATAGTCAAGATTTGGAAGCAACCTAAGTGCCCATCAGCAGATGAATGGATAAAGAAAATGTGGTACACATACACATGTCATACTATGTAGCAATAAAAAAGAATGAGATCCTGTCATTTGCAGCAATGTGGATGAAGCTGGAGGTCATGATGTTAAGTGAAATATATCAGGCACAGAAAGACAAAATTTGCATGTTCTCACTTATTTATCAATGTTCAAAAATAAAAATAATTGAACTCACAGAGATAGATAGTAGAAGGATAGTTACCAGGGGCTAGGAAGCATAATTGGGAGTTGTGTGTGGCAAGTGGGGCTGTTTAAAGGGTGCAAGAAAATAGAATAAGACCTAGTCTTTGATAGCACAAGAATGTTACTATAGTCAAAAATAACTCAATTATACATTTGAAAATAACTAAAAGAACGTAATTGAATTGCTTGTAACACAAAGACTAAATGCTTAAAGAGATGGATACTCTATTCTCCATGTCATGATTATTATGCATTGCATTCCTATATCAAAACAGATCATGTAAACTATTAATATGTACACCTACTATGAACCCACAAAAATTAAAAAATGAAAATAAACAGGAAAAAGCCTTGGGTTGATGATGAACAGGAGAAAAGCAGTGTCACCATGGAGTGAAAGAAGAGCTTAAGAGATGATGCAAGAATTCAGTATTACAGAGACAGAGCCTTGGACAAATTTTAAGGAGAAAAAGAAAATCAACAGTATCAAGTACTTCCAAGAGATTTGATGGGATAAAAACTGAGAAAATAACACAGGACTGGCATAAAAGCCAGGAAAAAATCATTTCAGTTTTCTGGTGGGAGTGAAAACCAGATTGCAGAGGCTTAATATGAGGACTGGTGATGAAGAAATTAACACAACCAATACATTTCCACTGTTCAGGAATTTGGCAGTGAAAGGTGATTGTGTTAATGCAGTGGCTTGAAAAGGCAATGGGGTGAAGCAAAGATTTATATTCCAAGACAGGGAAAAACCTAGGCATCATTAAAGGTGGAGAGTAGGTAGGGTTTTTCTCATGAAAGTCAATTTTAACCATAAAGAATATATCTCAAAACACTGAGAAACACTAAACTTATCTCTGTAAATGTAGTATCTAGCCAACATATTATTCCTTCCAGATAACCCTGGGTCTAATGCCAGGTAAAGTACATTCCAAGGAAGATCAGTAAGAGGTGATTTGCCTCCAAATCCTTGCTGCCACTCTAGGAGTGGGAGGCTGGCCAAGCGGAGCATTTTGGACATTCAGAGGAGATGGCTGATTCTGCTGGCCCAGGATCAAGGCCAGGATGCTTGCTCCTGGGATTGGAGCAAGGTCAGTCAGGAAATGAGTGTCAGGGGATAGGGTGGGAGATGAATCAAGGGGAACACTCAGAGGCAGACATTTCACAGACGTCTGAGTGGGTGTTTATGTCACCACTTGGCAAATCTCATGGCAGAGTCAAGACCCAGGGATTCGGAGGTGGCAGTCTGTCTCCACCGAATAGGCAAGGGACTTCCTTGCATGACAAACAGCCCCATTATCAATGCTCCTTATACCCCTTAAACCAGCTAAAAGGATAGAGGCTTATAGATACACTAAAGCTAGTGCTTTCCCGCTATTCAAACCTCCTCCACACCTGTGGGGCAAAAGAGGAAGCAAATCTGCATTTCTCCCTGATCAATGCTGGAACTGAAAGAATCTGGGAAAATGAAAGTTTCACACTCCGAACTTCCCAGTATGATCTAGCAGAAGTGAAACTAGAATCCAGCATTTTTTCTTGCCCTGCTAGAGATTTTCCCATTAGCTGTGCTAATTCTCTGCTCTCTCTAATGAGTGACCCCCAATACAACCAATTTGGTTATTTGACATTTATTATATTTCCAATTTGAATCAGAAGCTACTGATCTAGTGGTAAATCCTTAGGCAATAAGTTTGTCTTTTCTAAGCAGAGTGGGCAAAAATCCTCATCTTCTTTGAATGCCCAGAGCTAACAATTAACTTTCTATCTTTATTTCTGCATCAAATCTGCCAAAAAGAAAAAAATCAAAAACATCCTCCCTGGAACACAAAATCCAAAAGCTAAAAAACATCTTAAGAATTAATCTGTCTCCTATTATTTGGCTGGCAGGTTAAAAAAGGAATTTGCATAAATCCATAGCAGTCAGCCCTCTCTTGTTTGTGAGGATAAAAGAGGGCTTTCCATGCTAAAGGGAAGAAGCGTGGCCATGCTCTTACAAAGTGATAGAAAGTGGTACAAGGATAAGTCTAATAGAGTGATTTAACTAGGAGTCTGGAGGTAATCTCAAGATAAACTATCTACAGGTTAATGAGGGAGTGAAAAAAGGTTAAGACTATTACCCACTGGCATTTAGACACAGTCTGATCATTAGAGGAAGGGCAAGGAAAAAGAAGACTGAAGTTCAGATGGGAAGTTTACCTGGCATTTATTGACCCTGGCCCAGGTTAAAGAGCCCTGTGACCTTCCAGTACATTGTTCTGCCAGTTCCCTCCAGCCCACATCATATATCCTGAACTGATAGGTACCTATATAACCTAACACTGACATCTGTGTTTATTGGTTGATGCCATCTTATATCTCATTCAATATTTTAATAAAACCCCTTGGTATGTCCAAAACTACTCATCATCAACACTTAAAAGCTGAATTTTATTTTTTTCCTTCCTAAAAATATTTCCTCTTAGGGCTTTATTTTCTATATGTCATCCCCATGCTCTTGATCACCCAATTAACCTCAGTTAGCTTTTGATTCCTGTTCCACAATTGCCTTTCTTTCTCCAAAATCCAAGCTGTTCCCAAGTCCACTGGAAGCCATCAAGCCTATATTTAGATACTGCAAGGCACCATCAGTTATCTACTAGAGAGGCAGGGTTGGGGAGAGGAACAAAGGCAAGAAGAAGTCTAGCTGCTGGTAGCAGAAGTTCAGCCTGCTGAATTGGTATGAGATCAAGGGGTGGAGGGTTCTTCAGCTATAAACCAGGTAGTCAGTGGGTTGGGAGGGAGGGACTAGGAGTTGAGTCATCAGTTATCTAGGGCAGGCAAAACTTGAGAGTTGTCACATGGTTGGTCACATGATTCATTGTTGGTCTGCAGACAAGTGGCAGGCCTAACACCATGGAAGGGAGCAGCAAGACAGCACAGACCAACAGCCTTTGGATATGATGTGTTACTCAGCAATTAGCACAAGAAAAACTTAGGAATAGAGATGAAGGCAGGTCAATTGCAAGACCCATGTTATAAGGCAGGAAAGTTAGGGTCCAAGAATAAAGAAGAATCTTTGGTGATCAGAATTTAACCATTTAAGAAATATTTACCAACTACTTACTATGGGTCCTTACAGTGGGAAGAGTTTAAATATAAGCGCAATTCTGTGTGAGAAGTGCCAAATCCAGATAAGATTCAGATGCACCCAAAAGAGGGACAGTCAGCTCTCTGACATGGGGGTGTTATGTGAGGCCGCATAGAGGAGACAATGCTCAACTATGTTCCGGAATTATGAGTAACCCCCAGCAATGAGGGGAAAGAACTTCAGATGGAGGGCATAGCAAAATGCTGCAGCTGGGCTGTCTAGAGAACTCCAAGTGTTCATACCCATAGTACTAGCAGTGTGAATGGCTGAGGGCATAGCCATCAGATGGTGTCATTAGACGGGTGAGCATCTCCCATCTCTGGCTGGAACTTGCCCTGGATATTCAAGCAGGACTGGGCTTGCAGATCAAATGTGAGTGAGGTAGAGAGGAATGCAAGATATATTTAACATACATCAGGCTTAATGTTTTTGGACCTGTCTCCTTTCCTTTTTCCTGAACACTACTCTAACCCATACCAGCAAAACCTATTAAGCTTATCTAAACTACTGCCATGATTCTTTAACCAGTTTCCCCAGTTAGACTCCTCCCCTTCCTTTCACTCTACCCTACACACAATTTCTTGATAACTCTCCCTAAAGCACAACTTTAAACATGCTACTCCCCTGGGAGAGCGGGGCGGGGGTGGAATCTTTTCAATGGCTTGAAAAGCCCTATCTTGGGAAAATCAACCTGCTTATTTGCTTTTTATTTGCATTTGAAGAACTCCATTAAATATTTACTTGTCTCTCATTATGAAAACAATACAAAAATTCACACAACACAGGGCGCCATTGACAACAGAGGTAACAGGTGAAAGGTGGAGAGGAGAATAGTTAGGCAGAGCTGAAACTAATGACAAGGCCTGATCATCCTCTGATCTTCCATCTCCTAGAATCTCTTTTCTCATTTGATCTTTAGAAGAGTAAACACAGACCCAAACAACCAAAGCAGATGTGAATGACATCTCTGTAGCTTTTGTCATACAACGTCTTCTGTGACACTGCCTTCTTTTTTCAGTGGATTTGTTTTTGTTTGTTGCTTGCTTAATGGCTTAGATCTTATATTTTCTAAATTTAATGAGTACCTCCAAGTACAGTTTTCCTGTGCCAAATTTATTATTTTTTTCATATGCATGTGGAAGAAAATGCATTTTGCTTGTAAATCTCACAGGCACATAAAAATGGGTTTTAAAAAATATGCTTAAATAAATATAACAAAGAGGTTAGCT
The DNA here is from genome assembly GCF_049354715.1 of Callithrix jacchus. Lineage (NCBI taxonomy): Eukaryota > Metazoa > Chordata > Mammalia > Primates > Cebidae > Callithrix > Callithrix jacchus. Next base: position 69,211,493 of record NC_133507.1, read on the forward strand.
ATGATTTTTATCTCAACATTTAAAACTTTGAGCCCATGAGGCTTTAAAGTAAAAAATGGTAAGACATTTCTAATTCTAAAATTTCCCACTTTTTTTAATGTTCAGTATTCATATACACAAACAGTAACTGCAATAATATATGATTATAAAAGGCAAAAGTTATCTCTATGAACGAGGATCAGTCTAAATTGAAAAAGCAACTTTTGGTGTTATAAAAACAAAAAGGAAAGTGGACAGGTAAGATCAATATACCTTCTAATTTATTTTTTACATGTGGCTCCTGCAAGTTTCCATAAATAGTGTTGTATAAGTTTATACTTAGCACCTTTTTTCTAAATACATATCCCTCCCATCACAGTATAGTCTGAAGGTCTGGGCTCAATTTCCGATAATGCATGTAATATTGAAAACAGTTTCCCCTTTTAAGGAAAAGACCTTTTTATATATGGCACCATTTTCAAAGGACATAAATAGCTCTGTTAATAATCCACCTTTAAAATCTTTACCACTCATATGACTAAAGATACTATAATTTGTAGGCCATATTCAGTGAAATAAACTTGTCCAAACATCTGTCTATCCATAAAGCTAAAAGCTTTTTGGCCCCAAACCTGAGATTTTGTTACAAATGACACAGGAATTTGGCACAGAGAGGAAGCAGGGTCAGGCTGCCTGATCAGGACTGGCAGAGCAAATTCCTCCAGCTTCCATCAGATAGAGCCTGTTTCCAAGTGCAGCTGACCACAGCTGTGCTCCCTGCCATCTCAGGGGAAGTTCAGAGAGTAGAGCTTACTCTGTCATGAAAGCACCCAGTCACAATCCCAGGGGCCCCCTTCTCAAGGGTTGGAACATCAGGGAGGTTGCTTTGTGTTGCAAGGAACAGAAGGGCCAACAGATAGTGAATCGCACAAAAAGGGCATTTATTATTTCACAGAGCCACCAGTCTGGAAGCAAGGGTAGTTCCATAACAGAAGCAAGAGCTTTATAGTGCCACTGAGGACCCGGGCTCTTTTCCTTTTTCTGGTCTCCTCTACTCAGAATTTGGTTTTTGGCCTCAGCATTTTGCTCTAGTAATTACAAAACAGCTGCCTCAGTTCCAGTGTATTGTATCTTCACACAATCACTCTGAAATGCAGAAGACAGACACATTCTCCATGTGTCTCTTTATCTGGGAGGAAGTCCTTTCCCAGCAGCCCCCAGCCAGCTGCCTTTCAGGTCCCTTAAGACCAGACTGGTTACAAACTCAAGCTCTGGCTATACAGAAGGAAAGCAATATTGAGCATCGTCTTATCTTGCACTCTTGCCTGTCAAAGTCTGACAGCAAGATCGAGGTGGTAGCTGGGCACAGAACAGGAGCAGCTGCAGGGTGTAATTGGGTAGGCGATCAACAGTGTCACAGAAAGTAAACAGCTTTAACACCAGCTCTTTTTAAGCATAAACATTTAAAGTGCGTTCCTTTGTACCTCCATGTAACATCCCTTACCAGCATGCATTGCTAGCTTTGCACACTTAAGTAATAAATGAAAAGGCATCTCTCTCTTCCAGATGATAATGTTAATGAGAACAGATGCAAAGTATTTTTCTAAGCAATGATCGATAAAACTGAAAACTTCTGCATGATTTTTTTCTTAGATAACAATTCAAGACCTTATCTAGATATTTTATGGCACAATATCTTCATATGCAAAAATGGGTATAGCATGAACAACATTGTAGAGAGGGTTTTATATATACTTACTATTAACAAAATGAATTTTTCTGAGAATTTTTTTTAAACTTGGATAAATAAGGATTATATCAATTATTACATCTCTCCTCAAGGGCAGAGTTTGCCTGAGGGTTGCCATGGGAGGGCCCCAGTTGGTCTGTGGGAGAAAGGATATAATAATCACCACACCATTTCACTAGGATCTGTCAATATTTGTTTGATTTCCCAAAGCTACAGTACTGCCTATTAACAGCTCAATTGCACAAAAAAAAGTTAATCAACATTTGCTACAGAAATACTGTGCTGGCATTCATAACCTACTTTTAAGATGAAAGATAGGTTCATAAGAGAATTCATTAGACTTTTTTAGAAATTTTGAAGCTACTGTGAATTATTTTATGTGCTTGATAAATAAGCCCACACAAATAAATGGCCTTTGAGACATGTCACTTGACAATACCAAAAAACTCCCTCCACCCTCAACCTCACACCCATCTGTCCTTACACAAAAAAGAGAAGGTTCCTAGGCTACCTTCTCTTCACAGCTGTTTCAAATGATCAACAAACTCTTCCTTATGTTCATGGAGGCAGCAGAGGCATGGGAACTAGAAGCTGCAGAAAATAATGGTTAAAGGCTGGGCATGGTGGCTCCTGCCTATAATCCCAGCACCTTGGGAGCCCAAGGTGGGAGGATTGCTTGAGCTCAGGTGTTCGAGACCAGCCTGGGCAACATGTCAAGACCTCATCTCTACTAAAATTACAAAAATTATCTGGGTATGGTGGTGTATGTAGTCCCAACTACTCAAGAGGCCGAGGTGGGAGGATCACCCGAGCTCAGGAGGCAGAGGCTACAGTGAGATGAGATGGTACCACTGTACTCCCGCTTAGGCAACAAAGCAAGACTCTGAGAGAGAAAAGAAAAGAAAGCAAAGGAAAAGAGAAAAGAAAAGCATGATTAAAAAGCAAATCTGTTACCTGGGAAAATCACTAATATCCAGTATTCTGTTATCACATAGCAGAAAACAAACCCTTCAGTGAATGAGACTGGGTTGATGGAGAGCAAGGTAAGCAGCAAGAGAAGGGAAAGACAACCTGACAATGCTGCAGGCACTGCCTGAGAGCTTGTCTGAAATGCAGAGTCTTGGGCTTCACCCCAGACCCACTGAGTATCAGGGTATGCATTTAACAAGACTCTCAGGTGATTTCTGCACAGGTTAAAACTTGAGAAGCACAGCACTAAGGCAGGAGGCAATACTTCCAAGGAATCGACCCTACCGGAGTGTCATGCTTGGAGCGTTGACAGCTACCTGGGAGCAGTCTGAGCTGAGGTGAGAGGGACATTAGGCAAGTGGAACAGGCAAGCTTAGGTACCAAAAGGGTAACAGTGGTAATCGTGGTTATTGTCAGCTTTAATGAAACACTGACAATGTGGCAGACACTACCTTACTACTTCCCATGCATTGTTCTGATCTCACAATGACCCTGCAACACAGGTATAAAGAAATGGAAGCTCAGGGAGGTTAGGTAACTTTCTTCAGGCTTGGACCAGCAAGTAACTAAATCTGGACTGACTCCTGAGTTTTGGAATCTAGCTAAGTCTGAGCTCAAATCCTCCATCTACTTCTTATTAGAAACATAATTTTGTCAAGATCGTTCCCTTTCTCGGCTTCAGTTTGCGTCTCTGGAAAATGAGGATAAGACTTATTCAGCATCTAGGTTATTGTGAGGTTGATATTTTATATATACACATATAAATATATAGAGAGAAGGGGGTGTTTGTGTTTGCATAATAGTAATATAATGTATGCATTAAATAGTATTATATTATTACTTTCCAGTATAATTCCAGTATATTACTAAAGTAGAATTTCTTAAAGATTACACAGTAATACTAATTCAACTAATAACTAGATATCAAAGACTGTATTTAGCTCACTAATTAATGAAGAAACTAGTGAGACATTAAACCTGGTTCAAATGAGAATTTGAGAAACAAGTGTTCATAGACAATTTAATAACGTAAGGTTAGGATAAGGCTGCTGGATTATATACGAAACTGGTTAATATCCTATAGATTAATAAATCGTAATCTTTGGAATTATCTGTTTTTGAAAGATAGAAATTACAGTCGTTTATCACTTAGCCACAGAGATACACTGTGAGAAATGTTGTCATTAGGCAATTTTATGACTGTGCAAACATCATAGAGTGTACTTACACAAACTTATGGTACAGCCTGCTATGCATCTAGGCTACAAGTTAAGCCTATTCCTCCTAGGCTACAAACATTTACAGCATATTACTGTACTGAAAATGAAGGCAACTACAAAACAATGGTATTTTGCATATCTAAACATAGAAAAGGTATAGTAAAAATATACAGTAGTAGAATCTTATGGGACCACTATGGCATAAACACTGTCATTGACCAAAACGTTCTTCAACACATAACTGTACTTGAGTCTCAATCACACTTCCATGAGTGGTGAAAGGAGGATTTCCTTGTCTCTTAGCCTTACCACTTTCTAAACAGCTGGAAGGAAAGAGTTAGTTTTAATTCTTCTGTATTTTTTTAAGTGTATTTTTAAAATTTGAATAAAATGTGGGTTTAGAGAAATTCAGAATTACCTGGAGTCATATCTGTGACTACATAGCATTGGTTCTTAGGATGCTTATACCATTCACTGAACTTCAGAATCAACTAGATATGGTAGAAAGGATCTTGGCCTTTGAAAAGTAAGAAGATCTGAGAATATGCCAGCATTGCCATTAAATGGCTTAGTGATTCCAAGCCTCAACTTTCTCATCTAAAAATGAGGGCATTGACTAGATGGCCTCTAAGGGTATAGGTCGCAATCTTCAGTGAGCATCAGTGTTACTGGGAGAAACTTGGTTAAAAGAAAAAACAAAAGGAACAAACAAATGTAGATTTCCAGACTCCACAGCCAGATTCTGAATCAAATCCCATTCTGTTGTTATGAGTGTGTGTTTTTATTTTAACAACAGCCCAGGTGATGCCAGTGCAATAGCAGACTGCACTTTGAGAGACTTTGCTTGGAGGTCTCATCCAGCTCTAAGCATCCACTGCTCGGTATCCTAAGTAGGGGGCACAGAAGCCTTGGTTGATCTGCTGCTAATTCTGGTCACAGAGAGTTCATGAGTATCCATGGGGATTTCATTAGTCACTTAATTCCTTTTAAGAGGCTACATGTATGAAAAAAACAGTATTGGTACAGCTCTTAATGCTCCTGAAAATAATGTACTGTTATTGCAGAGGACCTTTCTGAAAGGATTTTAGGTTGAATATTGTTGAGCTTCAATTTGCTGTTTTACTTACATAAGACCTCTGTGTGGTAAAATGGTGTATACATTGTTACAATGTATTATTTTTTCAGCTAACATTAGGGAAGATATTTTTCTAATTTAATGCAGTCAAGCATTTACATTTTTCTGAGGACTAAACCACAAACTGTCTTGAGTGCTTTGCCTTTCATCTTTGGTTATATTTTTAATTGATTTTTCTAACAGTGATGCAGGTCATTTAAGTGTGTATTAGCAACATATAACCATCAGTATTAGACCCAGATAACCTTATATCTGTTTGCTACAGGAAAATGTGCTTATTCATTTCATTCTTTGTTTCTATAGGAAGCTAACAATGACTTCCATTAGACTTACATGAGTAGAAACAAGATTTAAATCAGAAACAAAAACAAACAAAAAAAAACAAGGGTGGTGGCTCACACCTGTGATCCCAGAACTTTGGGAGGCCAAGGTGGGCAGATCACAAGGCCAGATCAAGATCATCCTGGCCAATATGGTGAAATCCCATCTCTACTAAAATACAAAATTAGCTGGGTGTGGTGGAACATACCCATAATCCCAGCAGCTACTCGGGAGGCTGAGGCAAGAGAATCTCTTGAACGTGGGCGGCAGAGGTTGCACTCCAGCATGGTGACAAGCCAGACTCAAAAAAATTAATTGACAAAAAAAAAAAAAAGGAAATCCAGATTTTATACTTTATATACACTAAGAACGTCTTATGATCAAATAAAAGGACAAAAAAATTAGTATCTTGCTAGCAGAGTTTATATGAACACGCACATGCACACGCACACGCACACATGTGCAAAATCACACACATCCAAAAAAAATCAGAATTTTAATTAGAGAAAAGCATAAGTAAATGATGAAAATTCAACTGATGCTTAAATGTTACAAAAGCTTGTTATTCTTCAAAGTGGAATTTGGGCTTTCTTTTAGAATCTGATTAGCACTTCCTGCCAGGGCTAAAAAACAAGAGTACTTGGTAAGCTGAAATAGCAGAACAAGTAAATTAGCTCTCCATCTCCTAAGAAAGACACTATCTCCCTATAGGAAGGTAGATGGGAGATGCACAAATAATCGATGTTTAGATCTGAGTGAATATTATCTGCCCACCTCCCATCCACCATGTGGTGGGTGATTGCAACCAACTCCCATGACTGCCTTGAAGAAATGTCCCCATCCCCCACACCTCAGGGGCATCTCTATCTGTCACAACTTCCACCTAACAGCAAACAGGATACGTTCTTACCACCTGTTTGAGCAGAGTCCTAACCTCATACAGAAGGCCTCTTTTTTAAACTTTTTCTTCCCAATAACACCAATCTTCTATATATCAGGAATTCTCTTTCTCACCTGCTTCACACTCCCTCCTCTTCACATGCCTGTGGATGCACAGGAGATCTGTGTAAAGGAAAAAACATTTGCTGCCCCTCTTGCCTTATTGTCCTTATTGGCAAAGAGTCTTGTAAGTCAATTGGAGGAATTGCTCTTCAATTCCTTGGCTGAAGCACATTCAACAAGTTATCTAACAGGTTCCTTATAGTGTAACAAAGTATAACAAATACAATACAAAACAGCACAACTCTCAGGCATGAAGAGTGAAGATACTCATATATTCAGCACTACATTAAGAAACAGAAAATTACCACCACCCCTGAAATATCTCATGTCCACTTTTAGTCACTAACTCAGAAAATTACTATCATTACATCTAATACCATCTATTAGTTTTGCTTGTTTCTAAAATTCATGTAAATGAATTCATGAACTATGTACTCTTCTTTGACTATCTTCTTAGTTCAACATTTTATGAAATTCATTCATGTTGTATGTGGTGGAAGTTTATTTTCATTGCTATATGTCATGCCATTTTACAAATAAACCATAATATGTTTATCTAGTCTACTTTTGATGGATATTTGGTTTATTTCTCATTTGGTGCTATGATGAACTGTGTGCTATGAACAATCTTGTATATATGTTTTGATAAACATGTAATTGCACTTCCGATATATAGAACCAGGACTGGAACTGCTGGATTATCTTCAGTAGACATTGCAAAATAGTTTTCCAAGAGGTTTATACCAATTTACATTCACACCACCAATTACTTCAAATCTCATCTGAGTGCACAGGATATATCATTATGGTTTTAACTCATTTACATTTCCCCTAAGTTCAGTGAAATTAAGCACCTTTCTGTATTTTTTTTTTTTTTTTGAGACAGAGTTTCACTCTTGTCACCCAGGCTGGAGTGCAGTGGCACAATCTCAGCTTACTGCAACCTGTGCCTCCCAGATTCAAGCGATTTTCCTGCCTCAGCCTCCCAAGTAGCTGGGATTACAGGTGCCCACTGCCATGCCTGGCTCATTTTTGTTTTTAAGTAGAGACAGGTTTTTGCCATGTTTAGCAGGTTGGTCTCAAACTCCTGTCCTCAGGTGATCCGCCTGCCTCAGCCTCCCAAAGTTCTGGGATTACAAGCATGAGCCACTGTACCCGGCTACCTTTCTATATCTTTATGACAATTCAGATATCTACCTTTATGAAGTGTCTATATAAATCTTCATTTTCTGGCTGAGCACAGTGGCTCATGTCTGTAATCCCAGCATTTTGGGAGGCCGAGGCTGGTGGATCACAAGGTTAGGAGTTCAAGACCAGCCTGGCCAAGATGGTGAAACCCCATCTCTAATAAAAATGCAAAAATTAGCCAGGCATTGTGGTGGGTGCCTGTGATCCCAGCTACCTGAGAGGCTGAGGCAGAGAATTGCTCGAACCCAGTGGTAGAGGTTGCAGTGAGCCAAGACCATGCCACTGCACTCCAGCCTGGGCAACAGAGCAAGACTCCCTCTCAATCAATCAATCAATCAATCAATTTCCATTTTCTATTGGGCTGCCTGCATTTTTCTCAAATAAACTCCTACATTCTTGGAATAAACCTTACTTGTTTTATTGAACTATCCATTTTGTATATTACTGGATTTGATTTGTGGGCTTTTAGGATTTTTGCTTCTAAATTAAAGAGATTTACTTGTATTTTATTGTCTTGTAAACTTTTTCTTAAGGTTTTGTAGCAAGTTTACACTAACCCCATCAAACAAGTTGAAAAGTATCTTTTTTGTACTCGAAGAGTTTATTACTTCTTCCTAAATGTTTAGAATTCATCAGTGAAATAACATGAGCCTAGGGTTATCTTTGTAAAAATATTTTTTATAATGGATCTGATTTCTTTGATAAAATAAAAAGATCCATAATAACAAAATGAATTACAGGGTTTTTGGGTTTTTTTTTAGAAATTTGTCATTTCTTCCAAGTTGCCACATTCATTGGCATAAAGTTGTCTATAATCCCCCAGTTTTATTTCTTTAATATCTGCATGACCTGTAGCAATGCCCACTTTTCATTCTTGATGTTTATTTGTATCTTCCCTTTTTCATAAATGGTCTTGCTAGAGTTTTACCAATTTTATTCATATTTTCTTTTTAAATTTTAGCCTTGTTGAATTTTTTTATTGTAACTTTGTTTTGTATTTCGATTACCTGTTTTATTTTTGTAATTTTTCTTGTTTTATTTGTGATTGCCGTTTTTTTTCTAGTTCCTTGAAATGAAGGCTTATTCCTTCTCTGTCTTATTTCCTACTATATGCCTTTAACTACTTTGTTGCATCATATCAGTTTTAACAAATTGTATCTAATTCGTCATTCAGTTTAGAGTATTTTCTAATATTTGTGTGTGACTTAACTTAGAAGTACATTGTTTAATTTTCAAAAAGTTGAAAATTTTCTAGCTAATTGATTTCTAGTGCATTTCCACCATGGTCAGGGAACATATTCTGAATGACTGAATTTTTTACATCCATTTAGACTTGTTTTATGACCTAGCATATGGAATATTTTGGCAAATGTTCCATTAGTACTCGCAAAAATTAGTATTCTGACATTGCTAGGTATATCATTTTAGACATAAAAATTAACTAGAGTAGGTTAATTCTATTTTTCAGATTTTCTGTAACCTTACTGATTCTTTTGTCTAACCCAACACCTATTAAGAAGGGTGAATAAAGTTCCCAAGTATGATTGTGGATTTGTTTCCTCTCTTTCCATCTCTTTTAATACTTCTTACTTCAAGGTAAGTGTCTGAAACACGTACCTTTCCTTTGGTTAGTATTTATGTGGTATATCTTTTATCATTCTTTTTATTTTAAACTTTGTGTTCTTACATTTTAGGCATACCATTATTAATTAGAACATTATTCAGTTTTGTTTTTTAATCAAGTCAGAAATTCTTAAATGCTCAATGGCAATTCTTAATCCATTTTTAAAAATATAATTGTGATAAATTGGGTTTATACTTATCATATTTCTGCTTTTCTATATTACTCACCTGTTTTATACTTTTTCCTTCATTTTTTCTTTATTAATTGAATCTATTTGTTGTTTCATTTTCCTCCATATTACCCTATATTTATACTTTCTTCTAATATTTTTTCAGGGTTATCCTAGAGATTATAGCATGCCTCCTTGATGACTTACTATAATGAGATCAAATTATTTCTTGCACCACTTCTCTGAAAACACTGGATTTTAGGACAATCTAACTCCACTTTGCCCCTCCTTCCATTTACATGATTATTTTTATTTCTATCTATATAATAACCCAAACAGATATTAATGTTAATGGTTTTTACAATCAAGACTTGTTTATATTTACTTGCATATTTACCTCTTCTGATGTTCTTCATTCCTTCTTGAGTTTCTGTTTTTCCACCCGCAGTGATTTTCTTCAGATTAAAATACTTCCTTTAGTTTTTTTGTGAAGGTCTTCTAGCAAAAAAATTATCTTAGTTTGTGTTTCTCTAAATCTATCTTTATTTCAACTTGGTTTTGGAGAATATTTTTGTTTTGGGCATAGAATTCTATGTTGGCAGTATAAACCAAAAAGTGAGACATATCTCAATCAATTTAGAGGTTTATTTTGCCAAGGTTGAGAATGTACCTGGGAAAAAGAAACACAAAGTACAGTAGGATCTATAATCTGTGATTTTTTTCCAAGAGGGTTTTGAGGGCTTCAGTATTTAAAGGGGAAAGAGTGGGCAAGAAGAGAGAGAGGAAAGAATAAAAGAAGGGAGGGGAGGCAAAGAGGCAAGCAGTTACATTCTTGTGGGGCATTGATTGCTGCTAATTGAATCTATATTTCACATGTGAAAAGAGAGAGGGGGTGGAAATTTAAGCAAGTATGCATTTTCACTTTACATAAGGTAAAGTAAGCATGTGAAATTACAGCTATCTGGGAACAAAAGGTGGCAGTTTTATTTATTTATTTATTTATTTATTTATTTTAGTTTTTTAAAGATGGGTTTTCACCATGATGGCCAGGCTAGTCTTGAACTCCGGACCTCAGGTGATCCACCCACCTCGACCTCCCAAAGTGCTAGGATTACAGGCGTGAGCCACCACGCCTGGCCAGAAGGCAGTTTTTTGGTGTTTTGGGGTGTTGTTATTGTTGTTTTATTTGCATGATTCAGTTCCCAAGCTTAGCTTTTCCCATTTACATGGTGAGTTTGGGGTCCCAAGATTTTCCTTTCACAGCAGATACTTTTTCCATCACTTTAGAGATGCCATTCTGTTGTCTCCTGGCTTTCATCATTTCTGTGAAAAGTCAGGTTCTAATTCTTTTTGTTGTTCCTTTGAAGACAATGAACTTATTTTTGGTGCTTTAAAATTACTCTCATTGTCTTTGGTTTTCAACAGTTTTTAATGTGGTATGACTTGGTTGTTTTTCTTTTATTTATCCTGTTTGTGTTTGAGCAACTTCCTAAATCTTTTAGTTCATCAGTTTAGGAAAAAAATTGTACTAATTATCTTCTAATGTTGCTATGCACTCACCTTTTTTATGTTTCAATCGACGTATGATACAAAATGTTAAAAGTGTTCCATGTATCTCTAATGTTCACACACACACACACATACACACATATATTTATTTTTGAGACAGGATCTCACTATGTTGCCCAGGCTGGAATGCAGTGGCACCATCGTAGCTCACTGCAGCCTTGACCTCCACAGGATCAGGTGATCCTCCCACCTCAGCCTCCTAAGTAACTGGGACTACAGGCACACACACTACCATGCCAGGCTATTTTTTGTAATTTTTATAGAGGCAAGGTCTCCCTATATTACCCAAACTTGTCTCAAACTTAAGGACTCAAGCAATTCACCCATCTCAGCCTCCCAAAGTGCTGAGATTACAGGTGTAAGCCACCAGACCTGGCCAATTTGTTTTTTCTGTGCTACAATTCATTTTTCTATTAACCTGTCTTCCAGTGCACTAATCATGTCTTCTGCTCAATCTATTCTGCTGTGAAACTCATCTATTGCATTCTTATTTTTTATTTCTAAAATTTTCATCCAATTCTTTAATAAATTCTAACTCTTTGGTAAAATTTTCCATCTTGATTTCTATTTTCTCCTTACCTTTTCAATATTTTCTTTAGCATCCTAATCATAGTTAAGATCCTTGTGTGTTAATGCCAATATCTGAATCAACCATACATATAATTACATTCTCTATTTCTCTTATTGTTATTCATATAATTCTATATCTTGGCATATCCAGTTTTTTTTTTTTACAGAACACTAGACTACATATGTGTGTGTACATATACATACATACATACACACACACACACAGAGAGAGAGAGAGAGAGAGAAGTACCATATAATGTTAATTTAAGTTTGTCTTTTTTATGCTAGACAGGGTAGGAACTGATCAACCTAATTTGATTAAGGAGTGAGATGACTCAAGGCTGACTGCAATTTTGGTATGACTAAGTCTGCCTCTGGTTTACTTCACTCCTAGATAGGTCCTGAACTCTTATCCTTTGTTTCAGCATGGAGGACTGCTGAAATCTTTTCTGTATTTTTAGGCTTTCTGCTTAGCTTCTTGGCCTTCCAAGCCAGAGCTTTAAATTTTTAGGAAACGCATTGAGCTCTATGTATTGACTAAGTGTCCATCTCAGTGTTCTGCCCCACGCTTTCTTAGCCACCCCACCTTCCTTTCTCACCACTGCAAAATTCTCTGCTGGTTTTTCTGTCCCCTAAACAGCAGCCTTCCCTCTTGGAGACAAATTTCAGATTTTCACCCTCTGCCCCATTTCCCAGGAAAAAAATAAACTGATGCAGACTATTGGCTGCAATATTTGAGGTTGCTCCCTTTCTTGAATATTCCTCCTCCCCTGAGCCTTGGTTGTTTCAGTAGCTCTCCAATGCCATGGAATTAATTTGTTTCATCCAGCTTTTCTAGTTGTTTTGGGCTAGAGAGGGGTTTGTTGTTACTACTTCAGCATAACCAGAAGCAAAAAACCCATTATTTTTTAAAATGAGTTCTAGGTAGCCCTTGTTAAGGAACAAAGGCTACTGGAAGAGCTACTGGAAGATAACAAAAAAGAAGAGCTCCTGGAACCTTTGGAGGTTTCCTGGGTCATGTTTTGCCTCAATGTATCCAAGAGGCAGAACAGTTGGTTGTAACCAAGACTCTTCATTTACCTGCTGAAATATATAAACCAGCCATTCAACTTTTTCTACTTAAAAAGTGAGGACATTATCTTCTCTTTTTACTTGACAGAACTGTCATGAAAAATATTTAAGAGTTTTGAAAAGGTAAATATGACACATGTTATGAATACAGTCAGTCCTATGGTAACAAATGTTTGTTTCTCTAGCTATTCATTGAATGAATAGCTAGTGGTCTTTCTCCCCCAGTTAGATTGTAAGCACTTTAAGAGAGGGCCTGTGTCCTCTACTCCCATCTTATTTCCTGTGGTTTCAAGTTTGGTGTGACTCAAAATATAGTCATTGTTTAAATGTTTTACTTTGAAAAAGCCACCTTACCCCATGTCTGTCCATCTTCTTAATATGGAGTACAGGCTATCAGCCTCGCTTTGCTATGAATGTTTCTGTCCCTTCAAAACTTATGCATTGAAATCCCAAGCCCCAAAACGATGGTAGTGAGATGTGAGGCCTTTGGGAAACGATTAGGACATAAGGACAGGGAGCTTGTGATTGGGATTAGTGCCCTTACAAAAATGAGACCCAGAGAGTGAGCTCACCCTTTCTACCTTGTGAAGACGTAACAAGACATCATATATCATCCATAAAGCAGGCCCTCACCAGACCAGTTGCACTACAACTGCAAAAAAAAAAAAAATTTCTGTTGTTTCTAAGCTACCAAGCTTATGATACTGTGTTATAGCAGCCCAAATGGACTAAGACAAGCCTCATTTGGATTTTTGTCAATCTGTGTTGGTAAACAACAGCTTTGGGATTGGTAATGTTAGGTGCTGACTAATTCAGAGGACAATTTTTGATAATTAGCTTCTTTTCATCCTTTAAGCTAATAAAGTCTTAGGGTAAAGAGCTTTCAACTGTATGAAGAGTAGATGACTTCACTTGCTGATGATCATTAGACTCAACTTCTTTTTTTGGTAATTACTATTATGTGGTAGAGGTGGATCACCTCTCATAAAGACAGGGTACTTAAAGTGAAATGTTTCTATATACCCATTCAATCTCCACCTTTCAGACCCTTGCTTTCATCTAAAAACAAAATGAATCAATTGCTTATTCCAAGGTAGTCTTGAAAATCATTTAGGCATAATTAAAGCTTGCAATATCCTGTAAACAAGTATTATATTCTAATATTTTCTGCCAAGAATTGAATTTGTTAGGCATGACACATTTATTGCTGGCAGTAGATGTACCAAAACCTACCAACACCAGGGAATTAATAAATACCACAGCCCTCCTATGGAGCAAGTTGCATGAATATTTAATAGGAAATGCATGATGAATTTCTTGCATGATTATGCAGAAAAACATTTGGGAATGGTTGCAGCTGTTAAATGAACTAGCTCAATCTCCCCCATCTCTTTCTATCTTTATCAGTCTCAATATTTTACTTTAACTTCAGCAGTAAGCTATCTCCAATGATGAGTCTTGCAGACACCTGTCAACATTTTAGGACATCTGTGACTCTATATATGCTATCTGTGTGTATGTGAGCCTTACAACTTTCAATAGTGCATTTTGAGGGAAAAACTGGGAGAAAAGGTGAAAGAAGCTAAAAGTAATGGCTGTCACTCTTACGGGTGCGTCACATTTTCTCCGACAACACCCTTACATCTCCACCTAACCCCTATGAAAATATACACTAATCTAAATACAATAAAGGTGGGTTTTTTGCAGATTCTTAGTTGTTTTTAGTATTACAAAGATTTTTTTCTTCCTTCATGTGTATTATATATCCTTTAACCACACTCTCCTTCAAAATATGCATCTTTTCAGCAGGTGAAATATTCCTTTAACATTTTTTAGCTTTCTGGCACATTCATAAGGTTGAAACAAAACATGGTTTTTTTTAAAACCAAGAATCAGAAACAGAAAATCATTTATCAAATTTGAACAAGGAGGCCAAGTCAACCTGTTTTGAAAGCCAGTTGGTTTGGGCTCTCCAGAGCTTTAAAAGGCATCTCTTTAAAATAAAAGCCACTCTTTGATTCCTTTCAAATATCCCAATTCATAGTCAATCTTCAGCATCCTGTTTCCAGGAAGTGGGGATTCCAGAAAACCCTCAAACTCTGGAACCTCCACAGACAGACCACAATGTTATCAAATCACTGCAGGGAGCTCAAACAGGCCCAGATTTTGATAATGGCCTGTGACCTTCTAAAGAATTGCAGGTGACACAATGTCTGTGCCCTCTAAAGGAACTGAGTGCTTACTAAATGTCATTCAAGAGTTGGCATTCCTTATCAAGTGATAATTATATTCTTGGCTTCATAACAAGAAGAAAATCCTTCTTAATTACATATCTGTTCCCCAAGTGTAGTAGTGAGATGAGTGGAACCTACGAAAATGGTGACTTACTTTACTGCTCTCACATTTTGGAATCTATTTTTGGTAAGAGCTCTTGGTCAACCTGGACAGAGGCTCTGCAATCACAAAGATAAATTCATCCCCACTGAATCAAATGTTTCTGTCTGAAGAAAGTGTAGAAAAAAGAGAGGAGTTGGTAAAAATCCAAAAGTTCCAAGATGTGCTCCCAAGTTAAACAAAAAATCATGAGCAACACTAGAAATATTCTTTTTCAAAAAATGGAAGTGTCACAGTGAGGCAAGACAGTTTATATAGGCTGGCTTCTCTGACAATCTCTCTGGAATCTGAATGTCTAATACGTGTGCATCTTTTGACAAGCTCACCAGAAAAGGCCATAGGAGGGTTTCCCACTATTGTGGACATCCAATACTGCACTGCAAAACCCTTACAAACAGGTAACAGCCAAAGCATCCCCATGTCAGCAAATGAATAACCATCCTTACCTGTTACAGAAACTTAATCAGCAGCATAGTGCCTTGGGGATATAACTTAAGGTGAAATAGACTCACATCACCCCCACCTTCCATCTTGCCAAAGTCTAAAATTACAACCAATTCTTGTGCAAAAAATCAAAAAGGAAAACTCATTATATGCTGGAATTCACCTAACTGCTTTATTTATGGGGGTCTATCTTTGGTACTTTTAGAATATTTATATGCAGGCAGAAATATGTAGATTCAAGAAGAAAATCAAAGGGCCTTTGCTGTGCTGCACAGACACAGCTGAAATGAATTCCAATCTGACCATTAGAATATTATTTCTATTGTTAAAATGTAAACTTTAGTTTGTGATGACTTGGTATACACCTCAATTACAGCATGATTATAGGGTGGTAGAGGAGAGAATTCTAGTTCTGATGGTCCCTAATGACCTTTTTCTTAAGCCAGAAATATTGGGTATAGTCAACTAAAATGGCCAAAATATTTACACTAACTCACCTAAGAAAAAGGTATTTTAAAGAAATTGTCCTTGCTTTTTTTGTGTCTTGCAGGAGAGTTCAGTGTTCTCTCTCTCATATGAATGAAAATGAGAAAATTTTCTTCATATGTGAATAATACTGTTTAGAGTTAACCTGCAATATGTTAAATTTTATATTTGGAAACTGACTCGACCCAACTTAGACTTGCTGTAAAGGAGTGTGATTCAAGCCACCCATTGGGAAGGGGCCAAACCAAGCACAGCCCCAGTTTCCTGTTGCCTGGATCTTTTATTACATTGGCTCATTAAAACTCCTTGTTTGTATTTGCATTTTACTCTTGGGCAATTTTACAACACAGAATAGTGATAAGCTTGCAGGCTGATCCTACTCATTATGTTTAATCATGACTGCAATAAGGGAGATCATCGTATCATGCCTCTATCTCAAATACACTGCAGTGATTTTAAAATAGAATCGGTACCTTACAATAGCCTTGGCACATGCTTTTTTTTCAAGATGAGTGCTTGAAATATAAAATAAAAGGCATGCAATAAACTTGGAGAGGTCCCCATTTTTAATCAGAATGTATGATTAAAACTAGGGAGAAGCCTTGCTGGAAAGCAAATGTTTGGAGAGAAAGAGATAGAGAATAGATGAATATCATTAAACAGTTAGTTGATCTTCTGTGGCTACCCCACACATACCTACTTCAAGACATCCATCTGAGTGTGGCCCAAGAGGACCCTCATGTTGTCTTGGGTTGGTCTCCTGCACATTCAGGTTTATATTGTAGTTTAACAGAGCCAGTGCTTCAGTTTCTGGCATCAGTTACTAATTTTCTTATGCTAATGAAAAACACACATCAGCTCCTTGCAATTCCCAAAAGCAGCATCAGTTTTGCCACTAATTGCGGTACTTTTGGGGTGATGGAGGGAGATGGGGAGTGATTCCAACAGCATTAGTTGGGACAGGGTTCTTTGCCTCCCTAAGTGGTCTTCTAACTGAAAACATTTGTGACTTGCCCCTCCTGGCGTTCAGTTCTCATGAATTTTAAGAAATTGGAAGCTCCCAGGAGCACCAGAGCATGATGAAATAATGGAACTCTGGAGGAACTCTGGCCTACAAGATATGAGGAAGAAAGTCTGGCTCAAACTTCAAACCCCAGCAGAAGGGAATTTGAGACATATCCATTTGATCTTCTGTCAACCCAACAAGATATTCCTCTTTAGGGCCAAATGCACTTATTCAGGCTCCTCCAGCAACTGATACCTTATGCATGAGAATATTCTAATGAATGTGACAAGCACAAATATAATAAATTGATTTTCCATGAAATGTAACTTTTTAAGTAACCAGAGGACTTTGGGATGCTGACAATTCCCCTAAAAACTTAGGGAGAATCACTAAGGTGGGGATTTGAGAGATTTTTCCTCCCCTGAAACCCACTCAGAGCCTAATTCTAGTTACCAATGCATAAAAATTAGCTTTGCTCAATAGAATGTGTTCTATGGATAAAAACAGAAATGTGACAAAGGGTTGAAGACCCCATTATACATAATATCTTAACTTCTGCATACTCAAAACACACATGCTCAGCAGATACTTTGCTGAAATTATTTGCCGAAAACAGGAACCAGGCAGGAAGCCTATGCACAATGAATTGATTTCCAAGTCTTATTTGTGGCTGATTTGAGGTTAGAGAGCATTTCTGTGCTAGGTAGAGTGGTAAAATGAATGTTTATTGTTTAGGATTTAAAAGGTCCATTATCATTCAGGCTCAGTAAGGTTCTGCCACACAAAACTGAGTGCCAGGCCAGCAGGCAACTGATTCAAGTGACAAGAGGTGAGCTGCAACAGCCCTTCCATGTTAATAAAACATGTCCCAGCACTCAGAAGGAACTCTAGCACAGTATGAGAGCAGATAGAATTTATGAATCAGAACTACTGTTAACTCTAATTATAGACTGCCCTCAAGTTACAAAATAAATGGATGCCTTGGAAATAAAGCAATGTTTTGTGTATTGAATCCCATATTTTTACTGAATCTTATTATAATTGAAAGTGAGTTTGTATAGAAAAAAGTCTAATTCCATTAATAGGGACTGTGAGATAGCTCCCTATCCACTTTCCTGCTTTTAACCTTGTAATATTTAGTTCTGGCTGAAGTGTTTGTCCAGGAGTCAGAAAGAGTGGCATTTGGTTCTGATTCTACCAGTTGTTAGATGTGGCACCTTAAGTCAGTCAGTTTCCTCATCTGCCCAAGAGGAGGTGTTAAACTTTATCAGTTCATTGCAGATGTTGAGAATCTTCTGAAGGCTGTGGACCCTCTCCTCAGAAAGATACATGTACACATATACACAGGACCTGTGGCAATCAATTTCAGGAGTAAATCAACAGAAGTCTGTGGAAGAATCCTAGGTTTCAAATTCCTGAACCAGATTATCTAAAGTAATTTGAGCTTTAAAACTTTCTGTGATTTTGGTTTCTCATCCAGCTTCTGCATGGAGACAATAAATTAGAGACATTAGGTGCATTGACAGGGTGTCTGTGTGTGTGCGTGTGTGTGTGTGTGTGTGTGTGAGTGAAGGGGGGGGTTTGGATCTGTCGCCAGGTTGGAATGGCTCAGTCTTAGCTCACTGCAACCTCTACCTCCCAGACTCAAATGATCCTCCCTCCTCAGCCTCCCAGGTCTATTCTTGACTGACCAGGATAGCTGTGTACTTCTTTCTTGTCAGCCACCTCTACACAACATAGGCAGGAAGACACTTTGCTTTAATTAACACATATTCCGATATAGCAAATACCAATTTATACCACTGTAAAATAAGGGATATCTGTATGAATAGGCCAAAATTTCAAAAGCTGCAAGTGCAAGCAGACTGCCCTCAATAAGCCCGATGGCATGATGTCACTGTGGAGTGATGTCACAGAGCCTCCAGGTCTAGCAACACCGTGTTATAGTGCACAGCTTTCCATCTCTGCAGCTTGTCTGTGCTGTGGAGTTCTTGCTACCATTTTGAAGCATAGAAACAAATCATTTGACATTACACCTAAACAAATTACTCTTAGATTTTAAAAGTACCATGTAATATATTTAAAACCCTCGTTCATTAAAGCACTCACCTCATCCTATCTCCAATTTATCCTTAAATACAATTTATCATGGGTGAGGATCTGAGGTAGACACAGAGGGAGCATCAGGATGAGGATGAGGATCAGAAGTGAAATGAGGGTCAGCAGCAGCATTGGTATTGGTAGCTAAGGATTTTCTATTTTGAATTCACTGAATTCACATGCATTTCTTTCACTACTTTAAGCAAAATTTGAATCCCAAGGAGTGTTTTTTTTAGTCACTGTAAAACCCATATGCAAATTAAGAAAGATTTTACACCTCCCCACTGCCCCTGCACAAAAACAAAAAAGAACCTTGAGGAAATCAACCTAGAATTACTCTGGGAAGTTTGATATACCTAGCAATTATACACCAAAAAACACAAAATGGTAAATACTAAGTCACCTTATGTCTGCCCAACATTGGGGTACTAACATTAGTTTCAGTATTGATAACACTAGCCAAGTGACAGGGTTACAGTACTGCAGCAGGAATATATATATATATATATATATATATATTTTTTTTTTTTTTTTTTTGAGATGGAGTTTCGCTCTTGTTACCCAGGCCGGAGTGCAATGGCATGATCTCGGCTCACTGCAACCTCTGCCTCCTGGGTTCAGGCAATTCTCCTGCCTCAGCCTCCCAAGTAGCTGGGATTACAGGCACGCGCCACCATGCCCTGCTAATTTTTTGTATTTTTAGTAGAGACGGGGTTTCACCATGTTGACCAGGATGGTCTCAATCTCTTGACCTAGTGATCCACCCGCCTCGGCCTCCCAAAGTGCTGGGATTACAGGCTTGAGCCACTGGGAAAATATATTTATAATACATACAACCAACTGTATCTAGAATTTACAAAGATGTCTACAAGTCAGTAGGAAAAATACAGCCAACTCAGTAGAAAAATGGGGAAGAAACTTGAAGACACACTTTAAAAAATGTAATCTCCAATGGCTAATGAATACAAGGAAAAGTACTCAATCTCATTCATCATCAGGAAAACCCAAATTCAAATTTAACTAAATACCACTATCCAATAGAAGACATAAAGGGAAAAAGGTTGACAATACCAACTGGAATAAACATGTGAAACAAGTGGGAATTTTTTTTTAGACAGATTCTCATCTGTCACCAGGCTGGAGTGCAGCAGTGCAATCTTCTCACTGTAACCTCCACCTCCCAGGTTCAAGCGATTCTCCTTCCTCTGCTTTCCGAGTAGCTGGGACTACAGGTGTGCACAACCATGCCCAGCTAATTTGGGTATTTTTAGTAGAGAGAGAGTTTCACCATGTTAGATAGGATGGTCTTGATCTCTTGACCTTGTGATCCGCCTGCCTTAGCCTTCTAAAATGCTGGGATTACAGGCATGTGATCCACCATGCCCCACCAGCAACTGGCACTTTTATACACAGTTCATAGGAGTACAAAAGTTGAAGATACCATTGGACCCAGCAATTGTATTCCTAGGTATATGCCCAAATGAACATGCACATGTGCACCAAAATTACGCACAAAACAATGCTCACGGCATTAATCATAATAGCCCCAAACTAGAAACATCTCAGACATTCAACAATAGAAGAATCCATAAACATATTGTAATATAGTCATACAATGAGAAATCAAATGACAAACTACATTTACATGCAATGAAACTAGCAAGGTTCACAACCAAACAAAAAAAGCAAAAGAGCCAGACAGAAAAGAATATAACTGTAGGAATCCATTTTATGAATTTCAAAAGTGGGCAAAAACTAAACTGTGATTTCAGAATTTAAGACAGTGGTTACCTTTGGGGAAGATGGAAGGGATAGTGATTTAAGAGACAGTTCTTCTGAGATTTTTGAATTTCTTGATAAAAATGGTGTTTTCACAGATGGAATCACTTTGTGATAGTTTACTGTAGGTGCATTTATAATCTGTGTACTTTTCTAAATATATTATTCTTTAAAAAAATAGTCAAGAGAGAAAGAGAACATGGCTTTGGGGGTATATAGAAGATTTTCAAGTGTTGAAATCTTAATTTCTCACTTGCAAACTGTGTGACTTCGAGCAATTTATGTAATTTATCTGAGGCTCAGTTTCTTCATTTTTTAAATGCAGACAATAGTACTTATAAGTTTTGTATTACTGAACAAAAATATTCATGAAAGTTATTTAGCACAGTAAATGTTTGCTGATCCAGTCTATCCCCTCAATTTACAAATGAACAAACCAAGAGACAGAAGTGACCTGTCTTGTTCACAATTCCTACCTAGCCTGTTGCCAGAGCCAGAATTTGGGCTTACAGTAGATGAGCCGAGGCAAGGATGACTACTGTACTGTGAACTAAAATTAGCAGAAGACACCCTTCAGACCATTCTGTTTGCTTCTTCCATGTGTGTCAATAACACAAGATACACATTTTTTATTTTTTTACTCTGATTCTGGTTCCACAGTGACATTACTCAGCCAGTCTCTACAGAATGGCTTTGGAAAAGAGATAGCAAAGTAAATCAAGTAAGTAATTAATTCAACACAAATGTCCTGAGCACATACTATGTGCCAGGCACCATACTAGGCCCTTAGAATTTCCCAGTAAACAAGAGAAAAAATGCCTGCCCTCCAAGCACTTATTCTAGCAGATATAGGGCAGAAAGGGAAGAAATTGGACAGTGAAAATTAACATTATAAATCATTTATATCTTGTTTTTAAAGGTAATAGATGCTTATCTTAAAATGTAGGCTTTATTATTATTCAAATATGGTGAGGCAAACAGATCAAGAGACAACTGCCATTGTAAAAAGACAGCTGTTATATTAACAGGTCCCAATTTAGGCTTATAATGCATAAGCAGTCACAGGCAAGGGAGACTACTGTACTGTGAACTGAAATTGAACAGAATGCACTCTTTGGACCAATTTGTTTGCTTCTTTCATGTTTGTCAACAACACAAGACACACAGGGGCCACAGGGGCCACAAGGGGAAGCACCAGAGTGGATGAGGAGGCAGCAGCAAGACAAAAATACAGGCAAGAGCCTTTACTGTGGCATCTACAGGAAGGAATATGTAAGGCAAGGTAAGCAGGTTTAGGATTGGTGACTTTGAGAAAAATTTCAGCAGGCTCTGGGGTGTAGGTACCTGGCCTTGGGATGAGCGTAGGAAGGGGAAAAGTGGCCTGGAATGTAAGCCACTCAATGGTGGCTCACACCTGTAATCCAAGCACTTTGGAGGCGAAGGTGGGTGGATCACCTGAGGTCGGTAATTCAAGACCAGCCTAACCAACATAGTGAAAGCACGTCTTAAAAAAAAAAAAAAAAGAAAGAAAGAAAGAAAGAAAGTGGTTGGACATTTGGGCCCTGGATTGGTTATTTTACATACAAATGGCATGCTTATAAGCCAGTCATTTACTAGTTCTAGGAATTGGCTAGCTCTGCAAGGATCACTCTTAGGGTTAGGAAAGGCTTCAGATGTCAAAGCAGCAGAAACCCTGGGTTAAGACGGTGGTCTGAAAAACAAAGACGGCAAGGAACAGCTCCCAATTTAGAAGATTTATCAATAGATCACCAAATGGACATCTGACTTTTGTTAAACCAGATTTTTATGTTTTCATTTACTTTTTAATTTTAGTCCTTGGCTGTCAGTGAAGAATTGACTATCCCATGTAGGGGGAAACATGCCATGTATACAAACTAATTCACATTTTGTGAGTATGCTCAACACTATAAAATAAGAAACGGCGGCTTGCATTTGTATCTATGTACTTGTGAAGCTTGGAAGCCACCCAGACAGAAATAAGCTTTAAGTCATCATTCTTCCAGAACAGCTGCTTATGTGATGCTTACATTCTACACACTCAAATGATAATCTCATGGTCAGGTCAGCACCCCCACCCCAGGACCCTAATGTGACTATAACTGTATGGAGATATAGAACGGAGATGACAGCACAATTCATTTTTATATTCAATTTACTATACATGGCTCTCAATTATGAACCATAAAGGCTATACAATGAATCTGTGCCAATCCTTAGACTTTTCTCACTGTAAAACGATTATGTTCTTTAATTTGTGTGGTTAAGAGAGTAAATAGTTCTGATCTAGGTCTATGCTTAATCCTCTTTGCTGTCAATCACCAACAACTAGAAGCTGTTGCATGGCGGTGGTAGGGCAGACCTCGGGAAGTACAAGAAATCAGAGTGGAAGACAATCAAAAGTATTAAAAGAGTTATATTAATCCAAAAAGGAAGTGACAAAAAAAATGCTTCTGCAAACATGTTTAAAGCACTGCTACTTTACACATAATCAAGGCAATCACAACCTGTTCAAAGCATGTAACACTTGTGAATAGATGTCTGTCAGACAGAGACTGGGGAGTTTTAAGAGGCCCCAGAGTGGTTAATGGGGGAATTAGCACAATTCAGAAAAGACATTCATTAGGTCAATCTACAGTTTCAAAAAACTTTAGCACCTCTCCAATGCTATTATTGAATTAATAACCCCAGTTATTGAACAATAGACAAAGATTAACTCAAAAATTTGGGCTGTTAAAGCCAACTTTAAAGGGAAGTCCAAAGAGAACTAACCAAGATGGAAAACTACAGTAAGAATTAATGGAAGTGTGTATGAATTATAAAAACAGACAACGAAAAAATGTTTTATGAAGAACTCCTCTGCATAAACTTACAACTAAAAGGAAGAGAATGCCCAGTGATATTTAGCCCAACGAGAGGTTAACATCTCTAAAAAAGAAATTTCAATTTGTATAGGCAGTACTAATTTGTTCAGTAATACTTGGGAATAAGTATCTCAATAATTTGCTAATCTTTAATTCTGGCACCAGCTCCCCCTGTCATGGTGTAGTGTCATATTTTAGGAGCCTTTCCTTTAGGCATTACAGAATCCAGACATTTATGCAATGCCTTAACATAGGGAAAGAGCCTGTCCCTTTACGTTCCTTAAGGTGATTCCCATGGCTGCTGCCCCTTCTACTGATCTTATACACCTGGACCTCCACTCTCTGTCAATAATGCTCCAGAAAGGACAGAGCTGTCCTTCCCTGCAGTCCCCACCAATGACCACTGAAACCCTTCTAGGAATGCTACAATATCACCTGACAGTGCTGATGGGGTGATTATAGACCCTTTCCAGATAGCATAATGTTTTGCAATGTGTGAGAGGCAAATAACACTCAATTGCTATGGAGAGGCCCGGGATTACATAATTCAAAATGCTGCTTATTTCAAAACACAGGATACCATAATCAAAAAATTCTCCCATTGGAAAAACTATGCAACAACCAATAATCAGTAGAATATTAAGACTTTATTCTCACTTTTTTATGGAAAAACCAATGTCTTTGGTATATTTTGCCAACAAATTCACGATGTGTTACAATCTTACTTACCATGCTATAAAAAACAAAATTATCAAGAGCTAACATTTCTGTCTCCACACAAATAATTCCTGAATACATTGGGAGGAGTGTGGCTTATAAAATAAATAAATAAATACATAAATATATTACAAATAAATATTATATATAATTATATAATATATATTACCATATATATTATAATATATATACATAAAATGATTGTTTTCCAGAATAACTATCATTACCAGAAAAGGGATTCTTTATGAATGGCAAATCATGTTGACTGACTTAAATTCCTCAGGATGGTGTTCTACCTTCTGCACATCTATTTGAAGATTTGTGAGATGAGAAGATTGCTTGAGTTCAAGGATTTGAGACCACTCTGGGCAACACAGTGAGACCTTGTCTCCACTAAAAATTTAAAAAAAAAGATTAGTCAAGTATGGTGGTGCACACCTATAGCCCAGCTACTTGGAAGGCTGAGAGGGGAGGATCACTTGAGCCCAGGAGGTCAAGGTTGCAGTGAGCCATGATGGTGCCACTGCACTCCAGCATGGGTAAGGCCTTGTCTCAAAAAAAAAAAAACAAAAAAGGAAATAGTTTACTATGTGGGACTTCACACAGTTAATCAATCACAGAATCAGTCACAGAGTTCAATCAGCTTTAGCAGGTGAAACAGGAAGCTTTTAAATACTAACATTTCCAGTGGAGGTGGGACAAGAGATCTGGAATCTGTAGGAAGAAAGAGCTAAGGCAAAGACAGAGGACATCTGATGATGTTCTTTCAGATTTACAGACAAGATTATGGTAGTGGAGACTGGACAAGATTCCAAACTGTTTTAGAGGGCCACAATTAAAAAGTTTCTTTCTAGAAAAGAAGCTAAAAAGAGACAGCACCAATTCTAGAGGCACCTTTAGAGGTAATTGTGAAACTTCTCAAGAGCAAGAGCTTTGTAATCCATTTTGGTGTAGTTCTGCATGACGGATTACGCTGTTCTTGAATATTAGGAATTAGTGCTTCCATGTCTCTTGCACTTGCACTTGACTCTACCCAATCCCAACACTGAGGTGAAGAGTCAGAAACAAGAAATGGTGGGTGTTTTGATCATTTTCATGTACTGATCATAAACTAATGCTGAAATATACCCTGTAAATTCATTTGTCCACCAGTCTTGCCTGGTTTGCTCACTCTTGACATCAAAACATTGAATTACTTAGTTAAGTAATGACTCAAGAATCACAAGTAACAATCCTTGAAGGGATTATCAACTTCAGAGAGTATGAAGACAACAGAGGACTTGCTGAGAATGACTAAACTACATTCAGTAGTGAGAATTTGATTCCATTTACTTTACACATTTGTACACAATGAACTACAACAAGAAATAAATGATTCTCCAGCTCTGCCTCACCATGAAACTGATAACCTTTAACTGGAGTTAATAAAGGAACAGTGTGGTCCAGTCTGGATCCTCTTTAGAGCTTTGCATGTCCCTTGACTTACATTTTCTGATCTGTGCTGGGACAGTCGAGTCAATTCTTGAGAATAACAAAGTCATGCTACAGATCTTTGGAAAACTGAGATAAGGAATACAAAAAGCATTCTTAGTTAGAAAAATGTAGATGAAACAAAGAGGAAAAAGAGGGAAGATGCTGGGTCTCCAGGGGACACCAGGAGTCTGCAGGCCTGTATCTCTCTGACCTTGAACTTAGTTCTCTCACTCCATTGATCTCTGCCCTAAGAGCAGTCAGAAGAGTCACAGGTGATAAGAAAGGCAATATAAAAATATATATATTTGCAGTATCTTTCATATAGTTTATATTGCTCCTGCCACACACAAGGGCAGTGTATTAAACAGGGTTCTGTAGAGGGACAGAACTAATAGGATATATGAGATGGAGTTTATTCAGGAGAATTGACTCACACGATCACAAAGTAAAATTTCATGATGGGCTATCTGCAGGATGAGAAGCAAGGAAGCCAGTGCAGCCTTCAGTCTGTGGCCAAAGGCCCAAGAGCCCCTGGCAAACTGCTTGTGTAAGTCTAAGAGTCCAAAAGCTGAAGAACTTAGAGACTGATGCTCAAGGGAAGGAAGCATCCAGCACAGGAGAAAGATGAAGGCCAGAAACTTAGCAAGTCTGTTCTTCCGTCTTTTCCTGCCTGCTTTATTCTAGCCATGCTGGCAGCTGATTAGATGATACCCACCCAGATTGAGGATGGGTCTGCCTCTACCAGTCCACTGACTCAAATGTTAATCTCCTTTGGCAACACCCTCACAGACACACCAGGAACAATACTTTGCATACTTCAATTCAATCAAGTTGACATTCACTATTAACATCACAGACAGTGTTCTTCTTTAAGCTGTACCAATTGGAAAAAGTGGATACCACAATACTTTCTAAGTAATACTATTCATAATAAACATTCTTCCATTAAAACTGGCTTCAGGTGTTCTCTGTGGGTCATTTCTCACCCAAAACTGTGACGGTTACAATATCATGGATTCAAAAACAGGTGGATTTTTTTTTAAATATTCTAGAAAGATCCTCATATTTGGAAATCCAAAGTAATTGGATTCCTTTCAATCTGTAAAGTTGAATAGCTCTAGTAGGACCACATTCTTGTCTCATTTGCAGCCTGGGCCTATCACAGATGATTCCATTTTCTCTTTCTTGGTTGGAATTAATACCAAGTACTTTACAAAAGAGACACTGGATGTTCCTGATCTTTTTTTTTTTTTTTTTTGACAGCTATTATTGTAATGATGTGAGCCTATATAAAACCTAACCATGAGTTTGCCCTCTGTCAACTGTAAAACTAAGGAATCTAAATGAGGTAACACATCTAGGTTTTAGAAGGCAGTATCTGATTGAGGTATCAGAGAACCCAGGAGTGATGGCTGGGCATCTACAGAATTAACAGGCACCATTTTGAGCAAGAGCCATTACTGAAAAGACTTATCTGCCTAAAAGCACAGTGAGGAGCTTCCTTCCCTGTCTGCTGGGAGGGCTGACCCAAGGCCACCCAAAGGCTGCTGAGGTGCCTTAGAAAGTCACTGTATGACTAAACAGTTCAAGGGCTCCTTGAGTCAAACTCTTCGTATTAGAGATTTGAAATTTTCAAGGAAAAATGGTTAAGAAAACAAAACATGTGGAATGACTATGTGCCATGTGCCAAGTACTTAGGTATGCATTTTATTAGCATTATGCCAATTATCCTTACTACAAACCTAAGAAGTAGGATGACATTCAAAATACTATACTCTACAACAATCACAACTCTGGCCCTGACCAATTAATTTAATGGACACTTTTTTTTTTTTGGAAATGGAGTTTTGCCCTGTTTCCCAGGCTGGAGAACAATGGTACGATCTCAGCTCACTGCAACCTCTGCCTCCCAGGTTCAAGTGATTCTCCTGCCTCAGTCTCCCGAGTAGCTGGGATTACAGGCATGTGCTACCACATCCAGCTAATTTTTTGTATTTCTAATAGAGACAGGGTTTCACCATGTTGGCCAGGCTTGTCTTCAACTGCTGACCTCAGGTGATCTGCCCATTTCAGCCTCCCTAAGTGCTGGGATTACAGGTATGAGAGACAGCACCTGGTCAATTTAATGGACACTTAACTCATCCATACCCCCTCCAGTCATCATGCCATGCCAGTGTATAACTTGCCAAAGACAAATCACATTTTACAGGTGAGAAAACAGGCTCAGAGCGTCTGAGTAACCTGTCCAAGATATATAGCTAGAAAATGGAAGAGTTGAGATTTGCATATCTGCCTGATTCAAGTCTTGATATGCCCTTGTTACCATAGATGTTTCCTCTTAAGTTACCAGTTCCTTCATCAGAGAATTTTTGTTACCATTAAGATGCTAGATGAAAAGTTATCCATGAAGAAACCATGCTGAACACTCCCAACATGGCCTGTGTGTGCATTGTGGTTTTTATCTTTTGTATAATATCTCCCCGGTAAGCATCTTCAAGCTCTTCCCATTGTCTACAGACTCTAAACTCCCTAGCTCTAGCCTCATAACTTAATAATTCACTCTAAACTCCACCAGTCCCATGGATCTCTTACTCCAATCACTCTAGGAGTCTAGTCATTCCCCATATATACTTGAACTTTCCTTATTTCTTGTCTTTGCTCATGCTCTAGGTCAGAAATGTTCTCTATCCTTCAATCCCAGTTGAAACCCAGGATGTCTTTTAAGGGCCAATTAAAAGTTTCTCCCTATATTAGACAGTTAACTTACCTGCCTCTATCAAAATTCCTGCAAGGGGCAGCCTGATAGGCCATGTGACACATTCTTTTACACACAGACTCCCCTCAGCAACGGCTGACCCAAGACCAGCCTGTCCATCAAATAGTTAGCAACCAATTAGATTGCTAACTTTATCTCTAAAAGAGAAAGAGGACAAGTGGGGCTGAATACAAGGCTCAAAATGTCCTGTCAAACTAGGACGGGCAACATTGTAGGACTGAGAGAGAGTAGAGGAAGCCAATGGAAACAGAGGACTCAGAGGGACCAGAGACCACTTCAGCAGCAGTTTATCTGCCTCAGGCTTCCTTTCCCATGAGGCCTGGATGCATTTTGATTTCCTGTGATCTTCACATTTTTTCAACAATCCCTCCTCTATCTGGGTTAGCATGAGTAGGTCTCTTCTGGAAAACAAAGAGCCTTGCCTAGAGATCAGGTTTCTCTGCTCACTGTTCAAGATTTAATATCCTCCTGCTTGGCATTCCATTTTTATTTATACTTCAATTTTGGTACTTTATCTCACCTTCAATTAATGTTAATTATGTATATGTCTGTCTCACCACTTTCCCTTCAGACCACATCCATTCATCTTTCCCTTAGCAGTGAGTAGAACCTGGCACACACCAAAGTGTTAACAAATGTTTATTGAATTGGGTAATTCTTGGTGATGTCAATAAGCACCCACCAACTGGGCCTTGTGAAGTTATATTATTGGCATGTCACAAAAGATTTTACCATCACTACCACCCACATACTTGGAGTGTCTACTCCAAAAAGGTAACAAAAGAAGAAAAGAGATGCAGTGATGTTTAGCCAATCACCCAACATTTGTGCTCTCCTTCTCCAAGGTAGAGATGTAGCTGGTAAATGCCTTCTCAGACAGGAATCATATTTCCCAGCTGCTTACATACAGGTTGGGTTAATGTGTACTTCTTCTCCACAGAACATGAGCCACGGTGATGCAAACGTCTTAAAAACCAAAGTGCTTAATAAGTGCTGGTGAGGACCATACAACATGGAAGGAAACGGGGTCCCTGAAAATTCACACAGAAGGCTACTGACCAGGAAATCTTTCAACAGACTATGACACTGGTATTAATTAAACAAAGAGAGAAGATTACTGTCCATTTCCTCTATTCTTTTGCTCTCGCTTATGATATTGATATTGTTTGATTGACTGATTGACAAGGTTTCTTTACTATCATTTTTTAATCTTTAATGGGCCCTCTTGACATTTTTCTCTACATATTCCTGTGTTACACTTTCTTGATGTTTCTCAGGACATTTTAAGGGAAGGAGGGTGGGTAAATGGTGGGATATGGAGCCAATGATTCTTCTAAACTTGATTCAAGTCCTGCAGTCTTCCACTGACATGTGGATAATTAAGATTACTTAATTCAAGGTGATCTGGAATACTAACAGTTTCTGGATGTCAATCTGATGGAAAGAAACCATCTCATGGAATCTGCATCCTGCATCTTTGATCCATCAAGCAGAATGTGGACGTTAGCATTTTCTTTTCTTTTTGGTGGGGTAGATGGGAGTCATTAACATGTTGATTTTGATTCAACCAAAGAGGCCTCACTGGAGGATTTCATCATGAACTTCATATACAGGGCAATCCTGTAATATATCATCGAAAACAGTTTACAAAATTGTGGTTTTGAGACTGACGGTGCAGCTCTGTAGTGTGAGTAGTAAATTGTGCCCTTGTAGTGGTAAGATTCCTTTTGTGAAATTTAAACCTCTGAATGATGATTAAGGGTACTGGAAAGAAGCGTGCTTTGGATAAAGCCCCAAGTTCATCAGATGCCTTGTATGCATTCGCATGTGTTTTGATCCCACAGATCATTAGGAACAAAGTATGCTTTGGTTCAAGGCCTTTATTTGGTTTACATTTAAACCATAATGAATGGTCCTTAGCTTATGAATCAAAAGAATCTTATTCATGAACTTCTGACTATATAATATGCCTACTTTTGACCCAAAGCCATGATTTTAAGCAAAGCATTGGCTCAGTTTTTCAGATGAAAGCTATGTTCAAATGTTTGCCAGTAACACTGAAGCATAATAATAGTTAACATTTATTAAGCTATGACTACACAACAAAACTTTGTGCTAAGCACTAAGTACTTCATGTTCATTATCTCTCTAATCCCCATATAACTGTATAGAGAAATGCTGTTACCAGGGCCATTTCAAAGTTGATTTCTTTTCAAGGCTTACAGAGGTAAACAACTTGCCCAAGTTCACAGTATAAAGACAGGACCAGAACTATGCACTGGAAACGAGACATTCTAAATGTAGCGCCTTTTCAAACAAACAAAAAAACCTCACAACATTTTATTAAAACATTAGTACATGCATAATATTAAAAAATATACAGACACATATACATTAAAAAATTAGAATATTACATTCCTACTATAACACCTTAGACCAAATTCTTACAGATCCTATTCTATATATATATACACACACAAAATACATGTGGCAAGAAATAACAGAATTGAAGGGAGAAAAAGACAAATCAACAATAATAACTGAAGACTTCAATACTCCCGTTTCAATAACATATAGAACCGTCAGACAGAGGATCAACAAAACAGTAGAAGACTTAAATAATGTTATGAGCTAAGTTACCCCAATAGATACTATAGAATATTCCACCCAACAAGAGCAGTATACACATTCCTCTCAAACATATATAAAACTTTCTCCAAGATAGACCACATATTAAGCTATAAAATAAGCATCAACATATTTAAAAGGGCTTAAATTATGCAAACCACTACGTTCTCCAACCACTGTGGACAGAAATTAAAAGAATAGTAAAAATTTGGAAAATCCACATATGTGGAAATTAAACAAAATAGTCCTAAATAACCAATAGGTCAAGGAAGAAATCATGAAGGAAATTTCAGAAGAAATTACATAGAAAATACCTTGAGATGAATAAAAAATTGGGACATTATATACTAAAACAGATGAGATGCAGATAAATCAGTGCTTAGAGGCAAATTTTTACCTGTTAATTTCCCTCTAAGCACTGATTTATCTGCATTCCATAAATTTGTACATTATATGCATCCCATTGTTTACATTATAAAAGAGATCTCAAATCAAAAATTTAACCTCAAAACCTTAAAATACTGTTGTGGGGAGAGAATAAAAGCAAGCAGAAGGAAAGAAATAATAACAATTAGAGCACACATTAGTGAACTAAATAATAAAAAAATAGAGACAAGCAACAAAACCAAAAGTTGGTTCTTCAAAAACATCAAGAAAATTGTCAGATCTTTATCTAGACTGATGAAGAAAAAAAACAATTCAAATTACTATAATTAAGCATAAAATAAAATAGACATTGCTATAAATCTTACAGAAATATAAAGGACTATAGGAACTTCTATAAACAACTATATGCCAATAAATTAGATAACATAGATGAAACAAGTAAATTAGTAAATTACTAGAGAGACATAAACTACAGAAATTGTATAAAAGAAGTTTTTAATACCTATTTTTGGATTGCATTCCAGCCTGGACAATAGAACAAGACTCCTGTTCTCTCTCCCCTCCCCCTTTCTCTTTCTCTTTCTTTCAAAAAAAAAATTAAATTAAATTAAATTTTAAAAAAAGAAAGATATTAGAAAAGACCTAAATAAAAAGAGAGATATCTCATGTTTATAGACTGGAAGACTTAATATTATAATGGCAATACTCCCTAAATTGATCCACAGATTCAATGCACTTTCTATCATAATCTTAGCTGACTTTGAGAAATTGGTAACCTGATACCAAAATTCATACAACAATTCAAGAGACGTATCAATCTTTAAAAAGTAACAAAGTTGCAGAAATTTCAAATCCCAATTTTAAAACTGATAAGACAGTGTGGTTTTTGCATAAGGTTAGACAAATAGGTGAATGGAATAGAATTCAGACTCCAAAAATAACTTATGCATCAATCACCAATTGAGTTTTGACTAGTTCAGACAAATCTTTTCAACAAAGGGTGCTGGGAGAACTGGAAATCTACATGCAAAGAAAATTTTTACTTCACTCTATAAAAATTAACACAAAATGGATCAAAAACCCATAAAACCTTTAGAAGAAAACAGGAGGTATATTTAATTAGATTCATCAATGGTTTAAAATAACACCAAAAGCATAAACAATAAAAGAAAAAATAGATAATCTGTACTTTATCAAACTTTAAAAAATTGTGCTTCAAAGAGCACCATAAAATAAGTGAAAAGGTAACCCACAGTATGGGAGCAAACAATTGCAAGTCACATGTGTATGATAACAGGTTTGTTTCTATAATGTGTATTTAAAAACATGTACAACTCAAATATAAAAAGAAAATAACCCAATTGAAAACTAGGCAGACTGTATGAATAGATGCTTCTGCAAAGAAGATACACAAATGACCAACAGACATATGAAAAGAAGTTCAACATCATTAGCCATCAACGAAATGTAAATCTAACCCATAATGAGATATCATTTTATATCCACTAGTATGAATATAATAAAAAGACAAAAACAATGTTGACTAAGATGTGATGAAACTGAAACTCTCAAACATTGCTGATGGGAATGTAAAATGTTGCAAACTTTGAAAACAGTCTGGCAATTCTTCAAAATGTTAAACACAGATTTACCATATGACAGCATTTCCACTACTAGATACACAAATCATTTATCCACAAGAAAAACTTGAGAAATGAAAAATAAAAATTTATGCCTGCACAAAATCTTGTACATGAATGTTCATTGCAGCAATAATCATAGCAGCCAAAAAGCAGAAACAACCACCATGTTCATCAGCTGATGATGGATAAATATGGTATATCCATGAAATGGAATATTATTCAGCAATAAAAAGAAATGATGTACTTATACATGATTCAAAATGGATGAATCCTGAAAGTATTATGCCAAGTGAAAAACAGCAAGTTACAAAAGACCACATATTGTATCATTCTATTTATATGATATGTCCAGAATAGGCAAATATATGCAGAAAGTAGATTAGTGGTTGCCTAGGGCTAAGGGTAATGGTCAGGGGAAAATAAGAGTAACAGCTAATGGGTATAAAAATTTTTTTGAGATGATAAAAATGGTCTAAGATTGTGGTAATGGTTGTACAAGTCCATAAACATACTAAAAATATTGAATTGTATGATTTAAGTGGGTTAATCATAGTGCCATGTGAACTATATTTCAATAAAGCTATAACTAAAAAGAGAGAGAGGCTGAGAGAATTAGGACATTGAGAAGAATAGTTCTGTCAATGAGTTTGCTCTAATTGGGGCAGAGAAATGAGACAGCAGCCTGACAGAAATGTGGGGTCAAGGTATGACTAATTTCTAAATGAAAGATATTTCATATGTTTGTATTTTAGTTAATGTTCTAGAGGATGATGCAAGAGAGAGAGAAAGCACACTTGCAATTAGGCAGGAAGTGATAAGAGCTATTGCAGAAGTAGAGGAGGTAGCCTTAACTCAAACCATAACTTGCAGTTCAACTCATCCATTGCATTAGAGCTGGCAGAAAGTACAGATGCAGAAATGTTGGCAGATTGG
Organism: Callithrix jacchus; assembly: GCF_049354715.1. Classification (NCBI taxonomy): domain Eukaryota; kingdom Metazoa; phylum Chordata; class Mammalia; order Primates; family Cebidae; genus Callithrix; species Callithrix jacchus. The sequence continues at coordinate 69,245,708 of NC_133507.1, forward strand.
TGCTATAGGCATGAGAAATTTTTTGTGAAAAGGGAAAGGGTGGAGTTGATGTTTTGAAAAGGAGAAAGTATAGAATAGTCATTTAGAAGAATAAGAGTCATAAAGCAAATAAAGTGCAGAAAAATATTATGACTGTCAGGTAGTACTAAAAGCCTAACAACTGTTTGTGATTACAAGATTAAAATGAGACCACTTAGTACAGCTGAATATATTTATCTTTCAGATGCTTAGGGTCATGTCAAGAGAAGGCAGGAAGGGTGAATTTTACAAGGGTGTAATTGGTGAGTATTGGGTGGGCTAGGTAACAAACTGTAGAAAGTCAAGTCAGTGGATTAGAAGTCCTGGAAGGGTGAGAGATTTGTCAAAGGAAAAATACCAGAGGGAAGGAAAGGAAGGAAAATAGGAAGGAACCAGGGAGGAAGGAGGAAAAGAAGGAAAGAAGAAGTGTTAAAAGAAAAACTTCAGCTGAATTAAATTTAAAGGAGTTTAAGTGAGCAATGAGCGACTCAGGAATCAGGCAGCACCCAGAATCACAGCAGATTCAGAGACTCCAGTGCAGTCACAGGGTGGAAGACGATGTATAAACAAAAAATGAGAAGTGACATACAGATATCAGAAGTAAGGTACAGAAACAACTGTATTGGTTACAGCTCAGCATTTACCTTACTTGAACACAGTTTGAACACTTGAACAGTTTATGAGTGGTTGACATGTGGCTACTAGGATTGGCCAGGACCCGGCCACTGTTACAGGGACACACTTCCAAGTTAGGTTCTCAATCTTGTCTACCTATTAAGTTACGTTGCAATTCGTCCACAAGGACTCAAATATAGAAGTACAGAGTTCGTCTCAGGCCATATTTAATTTGCAGGGAAGGGAGGGAGGGAGGAAGGAAGGAAAGGAAGGAGAGAGGGAGGGAGCATTGTGGTCAAAGAGAAGGATGCTTAAAAATGAGGTCAGGAACACAAGAGCAGAAACCAAACACCACATATTTTCCCTCATAGGCGGGTGGTGAACAATGAGAACACTTGGGCACAGGGAAGAGAACCACACTTACTGGGCTAGGTAGGCGAGTGGAAAGGCAGGGAGGAAGGGGTAACACTAAGAGAGAAATGCCTGATGTAGGTGGGGGCAGGGGGGGTGGGAGGCGGGCAGGAGGGGGGTGGGATGGAGACAGTAAACCACTATGGCATGTATGTACCTATGCAACAATCCTGGAGGATGCTCAGTTATGAGCATGGAGGTGGGTAGCTGAGGAGCAGTAGAGGAACCAAGATTAGATTGATCACTTATGTCAATATGGAATCACCATGTAGTGATGGAACGACAGTGAGTCAGGTGCTAAATTCAGAGAATGAAGGACAGTGACCCAAAGTCAATAGTTATCTGAACTAGGAGGATTAGAGTATGCTTTAAAGATATTTTAAAGGAGTTAAGAAATTTTTCAAATAATTATTTTAGAAATTTTTAAAAAAGATTGATTTGCAAATGGCAAAGAGGAACTAAGAGGATGACTTGCCCACCTCTGGTTCCTGAAGGAGAATCAGGTGCAAGAAACATGACCTCATGAACAGACAGGTTTCAGTCACAGGAGTATTTGCTAACTTGTTTTTTATTACTACCTCCCTAAGAAGACTTTTGAGGTATTACCTAATTGTCCCCAGGAAATTGTGAAACCACAGATCTATGTTTTGTATATAAAGAGTATGATTTTTTTCACCACCCCTGCCCAACAAGAACTAATTTTTGCCAACATTGAGAATTCATGTATTAGAGCAAGAATGTAAAGGTATTAGTCAGAGAAGAGGTTAAAAATAAATGAAATCCATCACTGCAAATACACAGATACAGGCCCATTCATATATACCACTAAATTTCTTACACAATCTAAGTTTAGTTAGTTAACCAAAGAAAATTTAGGTGGAAATAAACATTGAAATTATAAGCCCCCAACTACAGCCAATGTCTGCTTCCCCATGATGGGGGAAGTTATGATACAATAGATCCTATCTTTATACATCTCAGTAGTTTTGCATTCCAGGTACAACTGTCGGATGTCCTTAAAATGTTAGAAAAGTGATAGGGCATAGACTGACAATATTTCCGGGCTGTGTGAGCCAACCATTTGGCAAGCTTTGTTATGAATACATCTGTTTATATCCTATGAAAAAGTGGATGACTTTGTTTTAAAGGAAAATCACACAAATAGTTGAAGTATTGCTATCATGTAGTAATGAGAAAAAAAAGATTATTTTAGAACTGATGCACTAAAAATGAAGAAAGAACAACCACAAAGGAAAGCCTGTGGGAGCCACAGCTGACACTGCAGGTGCAGCTCTCAAAGCCACTTGACCCAGGTTCCTGAAAACATCCCACTTGCAGTCTCCCCAGACCACCTTCGACAAGTCCACTGCATTTGGTAGCAACAGTTAAGGTAATCAAAGCTCAACAGCAACCCTCCTAGCAAAGAGTGAGCAATAGGTTTAGTTTTGTGGTCCTCTTGAAGAAAAAAAGGTAGAGAGGTGAGTTTCAAAGAGGTGTAATGGACTCCCTGTTCCACATGATTGGGGAGGCCTCACAATCATGGTGGAAGGTGAAGGAGGGGCAAAGACATGTATTACATGGCAGCAGGAAAGAGAATATGTGCAGGGGAACTGGTCTTTATAAAGCCTTCAGATCTCATGAAATTTACTATCATGAGAACAGCACAGGGAAACCTCCCCCGTGATTCAATTACCTCCTACAACATACGAGAATTATGGGAGCTACAATTCAAGAGATTTGGGTGGGGACACAAAGCTAAACTATATACGTATATCTGCATGAAGGTAGTGCATCCTGGGTCATGATGTGAAATGTATTTTTTAGTTTGTGTTACAGTCAAAAAGTTTCAAAACATCAGCAAGATGGCCAACTAGAAGACCCTAGCATGTGTTCCTTCCAAAAAGATAGCCAAAAGATTAAACATCTATATTTTAATGAAAATAATTAAAAGAGAGCATCAAAGTATGTTCAAAAAGCAGTAGTAACCCTGGTAAACACAGAAAACTCAGGATAATCACACAGAGAATAAAAGGCATCAGGACTCCACCATCCCATCCCTTAGCCAGATCAGCTGGGAACCAGGAGGAACTTCTCCCTAGAGTGAAAGGTCAGCCATAGGATCTCAGAAGCCCCCACCAATATCTTAAACGTCACAGTGTTCACGACTGGGGTCCCCTGCAGTCCTCATGGGTACTAAGCCCAGCTGAAGGAGGTACTCCAAGTTCACAGAGCTGTGCTTCCCCAAGAGAAGGAGCCAATACTGTGACCCAGCCCTGAGGCCTATACAGCTACGTATATGCTATCTTGAAACTGGAACTAATACTGGACTATGTCTTGCTCTAGGGGCAAGTAGCTAGAGCCTCTTTATCCCTGAGGCTAAACTGCTGTATAATAACCCCTGCCTGCTTGCCCCACATCCCCAAGCCAAGCCTTGAGCAATTGTTATACCCCTCCCAGTGGGACCAAACAGTGAAGCTCCTCCACCTACCACCCCCTTTTCTCCCCTAGCACCACAGCTGAAACTGCACACTGTCTCCTGAAGAAACAGTACTTGGACAGAGCCCTGCATTCCAAGAAAATAGTGCCTGGGCCACCCAGAACAGTCACAATTCTGGGCCTGAGCTGAAGGAGCACACAGCTCCATATCCCAGGCCTGCGCTGATATAATACCTCACATCTCAGGGAAAGAAGCAGTGGCTAAGCTAAGACACCACACCCTATAAACCACAAAACCCCAGTACCGTGCTTCCTTATACCTGGACTAGACCCTAGAATCTGAGTTACTTAGGACACATCTCATTCCAGGGAGTGGAGTCATGGCTGTGCTTCTCTGTGCCCCACAGGGTTTATATAACAGCCATATTCAGCCATTCTGGGGTACTTGCTATCACTGGACTTAGCCTCACAGATTCTGGGATACTGCTGAGTCCCACTATCCTAGGGTCTAGAGTCACTACTACATGATGTCTCATTCTAGGCACTCAAGTTACCACTGATCCCAACTGGTTCAGGTTCCCAAATTACAAACATACCCTTTGCCCTTGGCTCAAACCTCCAGAGCATCCTTTTTTCCCCAGAGTTGGGCCAGGGCTATTCCCTGTCCCTGAGGGATAGAATGATATCTACAACTGAACCCCCTGGACACAAGCTGCTAGGAGTTGCCTTGGAGCTACAAATTCTGGTGCTGTGGGCAACCTATATCCAACCCTGCCACAGAGGCAAATCTGTACTCCAAGACAGGTGCCACAACAGGTTTGCAAAACCATGAGCATAGGACCCCAGGCCTATAGCTGCTCCAACAACCTGTACCTGGAACCCACACCACTGCAGTTGCTTGTATGTAGGTTTTGTCAGACCTAACACCAAGAGACATTCCTTTGGCTACGTCTCTCCATCATGGGGAATATAGGACTAAAAGGACCTCAAAAGCCCTTGCCACCAAGGTTATTCACAAATTATGCCATCACTACCACTACTGAAAATGTACACAGCTTAGACCACTGAGGTTTCCAAAGTTATTGCTGAATTTGAACACCGTCAAAAAAAGCTTCATAGAGACTATACCATGACACCTACCCAAAAAGACAGTCACCACACCCTCCCCAACAAGCATATTAAGACCCAATTGCAAGTACAAGTCTTTTTCTACAAAAGCCACCCTAGAAAGTTTGGAAGAGGCATTTGTTTCACCAGATGCACAGACATCAATGCAGGGACACAGGGACATAAGAAACATGAAAAATAAAAAGAAAACATGAAAGGCATATAATTATAGCAAGAAAAATGTGTCAAGTCACATGTAAAGGAATCCCCAGTAGATTAAGAGATTTCTCAGCAGAAACCTTACAGGCCAGGGGAAAATGAGATCATACATTCAAAGAACTAAAGGAAAAAAAATGTTAGTTAAAAATACTGTACCCAGCAAAGCTGTGCTTTAGAAATGAGAAAGAAACAAAGTCTTTCCAGAACAAGTAAAAACTGAGTGAATTTGTCACCACTAGACTGACCTTGCAAGAAATACCTAAGGGAGTCTTCTGCCTCTGAAAGAAAAAAGATAATCTTCATCATGAAAAAAAAACCAGAAGTATAAAAATTTACTTGTAGAACAATACGCAAGGGAGATAGAGAAAATATTCAAGACTTATCTCACACACACACACATGCTCACACACGCAAAACACCAAGGCACAATCTTACACAGGAGATGAAAAAAGGAACAAAGAATATAAAAACAACCAAAAACACAATTAACAAAATGACAAGAGTAACACAATGATAACCTTGAATGTAATGAAGTAATTTCCTCATAGATTGGTTGGTTAAGTGGATTAAAAAAAAAAGGAAAAAAAAAAAGCTCACTCTATCCTGCCTGTAAAAAATAGTAAACACATATAAACTCAAAGTTAAAGGATGGAGAAAGATACTTCATGCAAATGGAAACCAAAAGCAAGCAGGAGTAGCTATAATTATATCAGACAAAACATTTTAAATCAAAAACTGTAAAAAGACAAGTAAGGTTATTACATAATGATAAATGAATCAATTTGGCAAGAGGATAAAACAATTGTAAATATATATGTACCCAACACCACAGCACTCACATATGTGAAGCAAATATACAAACCAATTCTTCTCAAATTCTTATATAAAACTGAGGAGAAGGGAATTCTTCCAAACCCTTTCTACAAAGGCAGCATTACTTTCATACCAAAACCAGTCAAGTACACTCACACAATAAGAGAACTATAAGACAATATCCCTGATGAACACAGATGCAAAAAATCCCATCAGAATACTAGCAAGACAAATCCAGTAGCACTTCAAAAGGATCATGCAGCATGATCAAGTAGGATTTATCTCAGGGATGAAAGGATGGCTCAGCATATACAAACCAATAAATATGATACATCACATCAACTGAATGAAAGATAAAAATTACATGATCATCCCAACAGAGACAGAAAAAGCATTCAATAAAATTTAACAATGCTTTATGATAAAAACCATCAACAAACTAGGTATTAAGTGAACATGCTCCAACATAGTAATAATTAGATTCTTATCTCTTACCATATGCAAAAATCAACTGAAAATGGAGTGAAGACTGAAATGTAAGACCTGACAAACTGACAGCTAACATTATACTAATTGGGAAAAGACTGAAAGCTTTCATTCTAAGAACTGAAACAAGACAAAGGTCTCCCCTCTTACCACACTCATTCAATATAGTCCTGGAAGTCCTAGCTAAAACAGTTAGTCAAGAGAAACAGATAAAGAGGATCCAAATTGGAAAATAAGAAGTAAAATGGTCCCTGTTTTCAGATGACATGATCTGATGTACAGAAAATCCTAAAAGCTCCACCAAAAAACCTTAGTACTGATAAAAGAATTCAGTAATTTTGTACAGGGTACAAAATTAACATAAAAAATCTGTTGAATTTCTATACATCAACTATGAACTAGTGAAAAAAAATCAAGAAGTGAATTTCACCTGTGCAAGTATGTTTACTGTAGTGCTATTCACAATAGCATGGATATGGAATCAACCTGTTTTACACACACACACACACACACACACACACACACACTGAAATACTATCAAGCCAGAAAAAATAATGAAATCATGCCTTTCACAGCTGCATGGATGGAACTAGAAGTCATTACCTTAAGTTAAACAACTCAGAAAAAATCAGATATTGCAAGTTCTCACTTACAAGTGGAAGTTAAATAATGTGTATACATTAACATAGAGTGTGGAATAATAGATATCAGAGACTCAGAAGGGTGAGAGGGTGAGAGAAGAGGTGAGGAATGGGAAATGACTTAATAGGTACAATGTACATTATTCAGGTGATGGTTATACTAAAAGCTGACTTTCCTACTATGCAATATGTCTATGTAACAAAAGTGCACTTGTATCCCTTAATTTTATAAAAATACAGAAATTCCATTTACAATAGCTGAAAAATAAAACAAAATAAGAATAAATCTCACCAAGAAGTAAATAATCTCTACAAGGGAAACTATAAAACACAAATGAAAGAAACTAAAGAGGTCACAAAAAAATGGGAAGATACCCCAAGTTCATGAACTGGAAGAATTAACATTCTGAAAATAACCATACTACCAAAAGCAATCTACATATTTAATGCAGTTGTATCAAAATACCAATGACATTCTTCAAAGAAATAGAAAAAACATCCTAAAAATCACAAAGAACCACAAAACACTACAAATAGCCAAAGCAATGCTGAGCAAAATGAACAAAGCTAGAGATACACTACTACCTGACTTCAATATACTACAAAGCCATATTAACAAAACCAGAATGGTACTGGCATAAAAATAAATATATAGAGCAATGGAACAGAATAGAAAACACAAAACTAAATCCATGTATTTACAGATAGTATTTACAACCAGTATTCCAGTTTTTGACAAATGCACCAAGAATATTCAGTGGGGAAAGCACAAGTCTCTTCAATAAATGGTGCTGGGAAAATGAGATATCTATATACAGAAAAATGAAATTAGATTTCTATTTCTTACCATACACAAAAATCAACTGCAAATGTAGTAAAGACTTAAATACAAAATCTGAAACTAACAAAACTGCTGGAAGAAAACCTTGGGGAAGGACTTCGTTTCCACTGATATGACCAAAAATTTGCAGGGGCAGAAGTGGGGGGAGGGGAAGACCTCAAAAGCACAGATGATGAAAGCAAAAATATACAAATAGGATTATATTAAGCTAAAGAGTTCTACGCAACAAAGGATACAATCAACACAGTGAAGAGACAGCCTACAGAATACAAGAAAGTATTTGCAAACTATCCATATGACAAGGGATTAATAATCAGGATATATAAGGAACTCAAACAACTCAATAGCAAGAAAACAAATGACCTGATTTTTAAATGGGCAAAAGACTCAAATATACATTTTTTCAAAGACCCACAAATGGCCAACATTTGAAAAAATTCTCTATATCACTAATCACCAGGGAAATGCAAATCAAATTAATGAGATATTATCTCCAGCTAAAGTGGCTAATATCAAAGACAAAAAATAAGGATGTGGAGAAAGAGAATACTAGTAAACTTCCAGTGGTAGTGTAAATTAGCATAGCCACTATGGAAACCAGTATAAAACTTCCTCAACTAACCAAAAATAGATCTACATATGACCCAGCAATCCTGCTGCTAGGTAGATAACCAGAAGAAAGGAAATTGGGCTGGGCACAGTAGCTTATGCCTGTAATTCCAGCACTTCGGGAGACCAAGGCAGGCGGATCACGATATCAGGAGTTTGAGACCAGCCTGGCCAACATGGCAAAATCCTGTCTCTAATAAACATACAAAAATTAGCCAGGTCTGGTGGCAGGCGCCTGTTATCCCAGCTGCTCAGAAGGCTAAGGCAGAAGAATCGCTTGAACCCAGAAGGCAGAGGTTGCAGTGAGCAGAGATTGTGCCATTGCACTCCAGCCTGGGTGACGAAAGCAAGACTCTGTCTTAAAAAAAAAAAAAAAGAATAAAGAAAGGAAAGTGGTGTATTGAAGAGATATCTGCATGCCCATGTTTATTTTATCACAGTTCACAATAGCCAAGATATGAAATCAATCTAAGTGTCAATCAATGGATGAATGGTTAAAGAAAATGTGGTAGGCATACACAGCGAAATATTATTTAACCACCAAAGAGAATGGAATTCTGTCACTTGTAGCAACATGGATAGAACTGGAGGTAATTATGTTACGTGAAATAAGCCAGGTATATCATATATTCTGACTCATATGCAGGAGCGAAAATAGTGGATGTCAAAGAGGTAGAGAGTAGAATGGTAAATACCAGAGGCTGGGAAAGACTGGGAAAAAGGGGGATAAAGAGAGGTTGATTAATGTGTATAAACATACAGTTAGATATTAATAGAAGGAATAAGTTATAATGTTTGATAGCACCATAGAGTGACTATAGTTAAAAATAATTTACTGTATATTTTTAAATAGCTGGATGGGTAGATTTAGAATGTTCCCAACACAAAGAAATGATAGATGTTTGAAGTGACGTATATTCTAATTACTCTGATTTGATCATTACACATTGTATGTATCAAAATATCACACATACCCAATAAATATGTATAATTATGTGCCAAGTTAAACACTAAAAAGAAGTTTCAGAAGACTTTCAACTAGAAACTAGACTTTCAACTAGAGAACCGTAGCTGCAAATGTTAACGTGTCCATCTTTCATCCCTCATGCTTCTGATCTTACTTCACTCTATCATAGGACTCATTTTCTCTCTCCTTTCTACTTCCCAATCTGTTCTCTTCTGCATTTCTTCTTACATGTTCTTAAAACTTCAGTCAAAAATCTCCTATTGGCTAAAACTAGAAGAGGGGGTTATGAGCTAGAGGTTGCAGCCTGACCTCCAAATGCTAGCTGATCAAACAGCAAGAAGAAATTTAGGACTTCCTTCCTCTGGCACTCTGCTTAAACAAAGCATTTGGTTTAGAATTTGAGCTTTGTTAACCAGCCAACATCTTTGCTAATACCAAAAAGGATAAATGCCTACTTAGACACACTGTACCATTTAGAAGACTTTGAGGCCAGGCATGGTGGCTCATGCCTGTAATTGTAGCACTTTGGGAGGCCAAGGTGGGCAGACTGCCCAAGCTCAGGAGTTCAAGACCAGCCTGGGCTACATGGTGAAACCCCATTTCTACTAAAATACAAAAAAAAAAAAAAATTAGCCAGTCATGGTGGCATGCGCCTGTTGTCCCAGCTACTCAGGAGACTGAGGCAGAATTGCTTGAACTCGAGAGGTAGAGGTTACAGTGAGCCAAGACAGTGCCACTACACTCCAGCCTGGCTGACAGAGCAAAACTCCGTCCATAAATAAATACGCTGAAACAGGGTCTTAGGGCAGCTCCAGATCAAGCATTCAAAACACTGGTGGCTACGCAAAAAGGATCACAGCACAAACAACCACGTCAGGCATCCCACGCAGCAGGTGCTTCAGGGTAGTCATCCGGTGAAAAGATGACTTAGGGAATTTCAGGTGACATTATTTTGGTTAGAAAACCCATGTTTTTCCTACATTGTATGAAACAGATCAATTAAAATGACAAGTTTTCTATAAATTCTTAGTAGTACTTTTTATATGAGAGTTTCTATAGTGTGATGTATTTGTATTTGGCTTTTGTTATTCTTGTTACTTGAGTAGCTTTGGCCCTCAACAATCTCTATCAGCTTCCCCAAAGAGTCAACCCATCTCACTGTCACCACTTGAATGCATTTCTCAACTATGAAACATTTAACTCAGTAATGGTTAAACCAGATTCTCTGAGGTCTACAAGTGTCAATCATTAAAAGCAGCCTGGGAAGAACAGCAGGGAATCCAAACTCTGAGAACAAGTGCAGGTGAAAATTAACTCCTCCTCAGCAAGCCATCGCCAATCCCTTTTTAAAAATTGAGACATAATTCACATACCATAAAAGTCACCATCTTCGTGTACAATTCAGTGGTTTTTTTAATACATTCACAAGATTCTGATGCTCACCACTAATTATAGGACATGACTCCAGAAAGAAATCCTATGCCCATTAGAAGTCATTCCCCATTCCTCACTTACTGCAACTCCTGACAACCATGAATCTATTTTCTGTGTCTATGAATTTCATCATATAAGCAAAAATCAGAGAATATATAATATTTTGTGCCTGGCTTCTTTACCATAATGTTTTCAAGATTCATTCATGTTGTAGCATTTATCATTACTTCATTTTTCACACCTGAATAAGATTTCATTATATGATTATATGACATTTTGTTTACACATTTATCCATTCATCACTTGATAGACATTAGATTGTTTCTAGTTTTTCACTATTATGAATAATGCTTCTATGACTAACACTTCTTGAAAGGAAGCTTCTGGAGCCCTTGAATTCTTAAGAAGAACTCCAATTCTCCTGCAAATACCTTTTCAGCATCGCTATTTTCACTAGCCCCTCTTCAGTTTTATCTGCTCTCTCCTTTACTCTATCGCCTTCAAAGTTATGGTCACATGAGGCAGGAAATGAAGGCCTTGACCCAGAGCTCCCTTCCATGGAGCCTGCAAAGAAAAGTGGTGAGAGAGGAAAAGCAGTCAGAAAGGGAAGAGAAGTAGTCACCAGGCATCCATGCAGTGGGCCTGAGGGATCTGGGTGGGAACAATGCCTCTGTGAGGAATGAGGCCAACAACCCAAGACTGTGGCTCCTAGCAAGGCTGCTATGTACCCATCACCCTGGGGACCATGCTTCTCTGAGTGAGAACAGATATAAACACCAGTGGCCAAGTTCCTCTGCTCTAGGCAGTCAGGCCCAAGAGGGAAGCAATAATAAATGCAATGCCATAATAGGTCTTCTGCCCTTTGACAGTTCCACCACATTTTACTCACCCTGGATCCATTGTCTGCTTGCCATGTCATCTACTCTCTCCTCTTCCAACCCCTCCTTCCAGCAGGTTTGATTCTAAATTCATCCTTATACCTAGGCATTCATGTCTGCACTTGACTTGGACACCTTCCTGCTATGAACTCCCTAACTAACTCCTTCCTGCCCTGAACCTACTGTTCCCTTCACAAATGCCTCCCTATGCCTTGCTTCTGACCCTAGTCTGTCCTGGCCTTGGTTTGCTGTTCCCATCCTGGCTCTGAAAATTCCTAGTCATCTCACCCCATTGCTGAGCCCAGACGGGACAGCTGTGTTCAGAAAGGTCATTAGTCAATGGAGTATTTGGAACTCAAAGAATTTCCTCATAGAAAAAAAAAAAAATCATGATAAATAGTGGTATGGTTCCCAGGATAAATCCCAAAGGCCTATTTGCAGCACCATCCATGGTGCTGGGATACCTGTCCTAAGCCACGGGGTTCCCTAAGTGAGAGTGACATGGAGGGAAATAGGCAAGATAATAAAGGTCCCTGGCACCTTAACTGTCCCCAAGGAATTGTGGAGTTGGGGAAATTCCAGTGGTAGAAGAGGCAAGGAAGGGGTCGAGCAGTATCCCATGGGTCATCCAAGGAGATGAAGTGCTCAAAATGCAGAGCAGAGGGTTTGCAAATTAGGGACTATCGCAGACTGGACTGGGAGGAGTCCAGGGGCAAAGAAGCAAAGGCCAGCCCTCTGATTATTCATAAGCAAAACAATATTATTGCAGGCCTGCCCCTGCTGTGTACCTGCCCTCCTGCTAACTCTGTCCCTGTCCCTCTTTCTATGAAATTCCGAATTCTTCTCTGGCTCTTTGACCATCATTTCATTCTGCTTATTGGATGTCCCTGATAGCTGATATATGGCTTTTTGCATGGTGAGACTGGCTTTCACTGGTTTGCTTGTCTTTTCACTGAGGAGCCAATTGTTTTGACTGTTCCACATCCTCTCCATTCCATGTCCTTACTTTGAACAAATGCACCATAAATTCCTTTAAAGGAGTCCTTCTCTCTCACTGGATACAGACTGGAGGATGTTGATCAAGATACCATGCCTTCCTCTAACCAATAGATCTACTATCCTCTCTTTCTAGCTCACCCTTTAGCCTTTCCTTAATCTTCGAAGGTCTTCCTCGCCTTTTAGTGAAATGCTTTGTGCTTGAGTCCACTAGATTTGCAACCAGTGATCTCTAACATACATAGGACATCAACATGTTCTGCTCGTGGCTTGATATTTCTAATATACTCCCTGAATGCTTACTGGTCACTTGGCCCCAGTTCACTCCTGCACAGACCCTGCAGTACATGTGCCCTGTGCTTGCCTGGCACCTCCAAGTGGCTGCTGCTTGGGGTGCAGTGTAACCTGTGCTATTGCTCTTCCCTGAAAGGTTTGGGCTGAAATGAAAGCAAATATCCATTAAGTTGCCTTCTTAGCCCCTGTCATGTCTTCTCCTTCCAAGGACACACTCCATTCCTCTAGGCCCGCATGTCTCAGAATCACCTGGATGACAAAATTAGATGCAGATTCACAGGCTCCAAGCCCAGGAATGCTGTTTCAGTGGGTCTGGTTTGGAGGCTAGAAATCTTCATCTCTACACACACCCCAGGTGATCACACAGCCGATGGTCTGAGAACTGCTGCTGTGCAGTGACTCGAGTCATGCCACATGCCTGCCAGCTGAGCTATTTGCTGGGGCTGCCTGAGCTATCACCCTGACAGAACCTTTCTTTTGCAAGATCACAAGGCTTTGGGTAAATATTCTTTTTACTTTCATGGATAGTGAGAGAGACACAAAAATAGAGAAATCGTAACAGGAACAACAGAAAACAGTTCCAGCCCCAGGAATCAACTGGCAAATTTCAAATTTAACAGGTTTTGCCAAGCTGATTCTCGGTCAAATTTTTTTTGACTGGTGAGGTGAGAGAAAATCTGCATATTGATAAAACTGTAGAGATGTGGGCGAAAAGATATACATATTTACACCCATTACCTTTTTGTCATCATTTTACAGTCTGAAGAATGAAAATGCATTTGCACAACGAGTTAGCCAAACTACCTGATCAAGGGGGAGCAGAAATACCTCAGAACCTCAGATTTGTAAACATCCAGTGTATTAACACTGTCCCAGAAAAGGCTTTGTGTAGGCTGTGAGGAAGAAGCCGCATCAAAGGCAGGAGGAGGGGACGATTGCAGAGCACAAAAGGATTTTCTAACCCTCATTTCTGTCCTGTGCAATGGAAAATAGCAGAAATGTTGGCAGCGAGACAAAACAAATGGTGTTTCAGACTCTTGAGAAGTATTATATTACATGCAGTTCTTAATGATATCTAATATTAATCTAAAACTAACACCCAAGGTCAACTCTGCAGTATGTTTTATGATTACTAAATGATACAACATTGTGAATGTCTGGGAATAGACATTTTTGCATGGGAGGTGGCCTGGAGAGCTAGTAAGAAGCTTGTTTTTCTTTGTTTCAACATTTTCCTCTCAAACTTCCTATCGCTCCCTTCTTTAAAGAAGAAGGAGGGGGAAAAAAACTATTTGTAGTAACTGCTCTAGTTTCTGCCCTTAGAAATCTGCTCTATTTATTAACTACTCCTCCGGTGAAGAAATTCCACTGAAATTCCTTCAGGGCCTGGCTGCCTTTCAGCTTCTCTCTGCACATTCCTGCCTCTATGTATGTCACCATCTTAAATAGCTGAGCCTTCTGTGCTTTAATAAGGTCTCGCTATAATCTTTTTTTTTTTTTTAAAGAACACAGACCTAGTTTTGCTAAGTTTCTGAATACCTTGGATTATAAAGCCCCCATAATACTAATTAATTTCTCTTCTACCTTGTCTCTGTCCTCACTGGTCTGGGTAATAACATAAGGACCAGAACTGACCTCATTATAATAACGTCTTACATTTCTTAAGCATAATGGAAATGATTCCTCCAGGCTGGTATTTGAATTACATCCCCCTGCCTCCTGCTACCCCCCCACCCCCACCCCAAGTCACTGTGTTAAAGATGTAGATATGCATTCTTCACAGATTTCAATTTTCTGGGTCCCAAAATTTGGGTTCTAAAACTTTTAAAAGGCATATTCTTTTTCTTTGCAAAGTGCATGACATGTCCAAGCACTGCACTGTCTGCATAGAAAACTAAACATTGCTAAGCATGGTTCTGAATTACCATCAGCCAGAATATACCAAAAAAAAAAAAAAAAAGAAAACTGTAAACATCCTATTATCTTTCTTATGACAGGGGCTAGCTTGAAAAGCAGCTTTGAGAGGCCCTTAGAAAGAGCATCTCACCCATAGGGTATAAGCAGTCAGCAAACATTTTATCTTGATTTTACCCAGATGGGGGCTTTTGAGTTCTGGTCCTATGAGAAAATCCCAGAACTCTCTCCACAAATTTAGATTAGTGAAGTATTTCATAAATGCATCTTTTCCTTTCCCCTTCCCCACTCCACTTTCCTTCTTAAATTATCTCCAGACCTTTGTAGCAAAAGCTAGTCTTAGAGCTGGACAAGGAATAAGTTCTAGTGTTCTATACCACAGTAGGACGACTATAGTTAACATTAATATATTATATACTCTTAAACAGCTGGAAGCAGGATATTGGATGTTACCAACACAAAGAAATGGTAAACATTTGGGATGATGGACATGCTAATTATTCTGATCTGATCACTATACATTCTGTGTATTGAAACATTACTATGTATCCCTGAATAACTCCAGTCATTATTTGTCCATTTAAAAAAATATCTTTAAAAATATCACTATTGGAGTAAAGAATTGGCTAGTGCTTTTTGCTGATTCCTCAGCAAGATTAAAAGTACCCTGTCTACGTATTGGGACGCCTTCTGTTTTCTATTCAATTTGAGCCTGGGTACACACTCAGGGCAATGGTTCTTTGTAATGGCTGTTTGTATCATTCTGAATAGTAATCTTACTTGGGGCTCACCGGGGCCCTCCTCTGGCTCATTCTTGCCCTAGCTCCCACTACTAGTGATTTTTAACTTGTAGATTTACATAACCATGACATCCGCCATGGCTTGGGCATACTATGATTTTCTTACTAACTTGTATTCCACAGCTCACATTCAACCCCAATGATAACCTTCAACCATAGCACACAAATGGAAACTGAATGGTGGGAGGGAATTATTTACACACTTTGTTGGAGGCCAAGTTATGCTGGAGGATATACCTACTACATCAGGCTGTGGCAGCCAGCGATTTTGTCACATGCATCATTTTCCATCCCGTTTCAAACACAGCCTCCCTCTTTCCTTTGAGGAGCTCCTATGCTTGCCCTTGTGAAGCTAAAGACAGCACTTCACCACGGAAGCACAGGAAAAAGTTCATATGGGTGAGGCCAGTCACAAGGTGTCATCTCTTCACAAGCCATGGCAATCAGAATCTTTCCCTGAGAATAATACTCAGATGCTGGATGTAGGGTTGGATACAATGGGTTGGTGCAGCTTTGGAGCTCTGCCACATGGAGAGGGTAGAGAGAACCATGCTATAAAATGAGGCTCAGCAGAGGCAACAGATGAGTCCACAGTTCTTGTCCCTAAAGCTCTAGCACTTAAAGCTCTTCTGTGAGCCACTATATCTTCTTGAGCATTTTCTGTGAGCTCACTTCTATGAGTCTCCAGTATCTTAAAATCTATCAGAGCTAATTCATTATTTTATGCTTAATATCATTAGTCTTGGGTTTCAGTCATTGCTACCAAAAACACTCTGTCTAATTTGAAAATGATGGAAATGTACTAGAGACTGCCTTGTTCCCAAGAAAATTCCAAGAAACAGCCGAAAATGTCAGCCCTTGTCTAATTAGGGTGAGCACAGAACAGGATTGAGTACTAGTAGATACCAAGATCTGTGGCAAAAGTATTAGAAAGCTTCCAGGTAAGGACATGAGTCACAAGATCAGCAACAGCATAAAATGACTAACGCAAAAAAAGGAATAAAAGGCAGGAGTTACAGTATCGGAAAACAAAAACAGAGAGAGCAGCCAAGCAGAAAAGAAGATAAAAAACATCTACAGGTTTAGCCACAGAAGACAAGTAAGAATTATCACCTCACTGCAAATACATCCAAGGAAATTACATCCAGAAACATGCTTTCAAAATGTAGGTTGTAAAGGGAAAACAGGGGGAGGACATGCTTAAATTCCAATGCAATACCAGAACCAGGCCGACCACAGCATGGCTCCAGAATCTCTGTACTGTAGGCCATTCCTGGGGGACCATGAGGTACAGACTGTGTCTAACAGCCCACCAATCAGATCACCTCAGCCACTCTCCTGCCAGGTACTACCACAATTAAACCAGACATTGAGAGGCCCGTAATCTTTAACTTTATGTTGGCCATTCTGTTTTGGAAATGTTTAATTTAAAAAAAAAAGTATTAGTGGAGCAAAGAAGCATTCTTGGCTTGCAAGAAATAAAAAGATAATCAAAATACAGTTAATTCTATGCAAAGGAGTTTAGATGCTAACAGAAGAGCTATGTAGTAAGGAACTTACTCAGAGAGAGAGGGAATGGTAGGGTTGTCCCTGACGGGAGCTGATGGTGTTCGCTGACCTCAGGATGACGCCTTTAAACACCTCCCTTCAAGGCAGATAGCTGACTGGAAGAGGACACAGCCTCTGAGGGCAGGCTGCCCAAATCCAAACCTGGACTCTGCCTCTCACTGATACAATCTTGAGCAGGTTATAAGGCCTCTTTGTGCCTCAGTGTCCTCACCTGTAAAATGGGGAGAGTAATAGTATGGATACCTCACAGAGTTACTATAAGGACTAAATGAGTTACTATATATAAAGAGCCTTGAACAATACCTGGTATATGGTAAGTGCTAGGTAAGTGCCATAAACGTGCTGGCCAGTATTGTTACAATCTCAGCTGAGTTGGAAATATTTGGCTGCTATGTGGCTATGAGGTAGGAGTGCAGGCCAGATTTTAAAATTGTTTCCCAGAAGCAGCTTCTTGTGGCATCATGTGTTAAGAGAACAGCTTAACCCTAGACAGATCCAGGGATATCAGGCACATCCTTTCATTGTCTCACTCCTCCTAACTCAGTACATATCACACTCTCCCACCCCTCTTCAATGGTTATTTCTGCAAACAATTTTATTTTTTTCAACAGTAAGACATTTTTGTTTTAAAGAAAATCTGAAATGTCATCTCCCCAACGTAAAAAACAATAAGCATTCTTTTATCCTCCTCAGCACCCCATTTATTTCCAAACTGTGTTTGGTTGGTTGGTCGGTTGGTTGTGTTGATTATTTCATTCATTGGCTTTATAGTACCAATAAAATCCAGATTCTCAGAGACAACAATTGCAAATGGTACTTTTTAAAACTTAGCATCTTACCTTATATTCTTGGGAAACTTCAAGTAAACAAAGATGGCAACAAACTCTGGCAAAATTGGTGTATAATGTACTTAAGAATGTGTGTTTTTTAATATAAATTTTAATCTAGTTAAAGTGTAGCTTAAGTGAGAGGCTGAGGCAGGAGGATCACAAGGTTAGAAGATCAAGACCATCCTGGCTAACATGGTGAAACCCCATCTCTACTAAAAATACAAAAAAATTAGCTGGGTGTGGCAATGTGTGCCTATAGTCCCAGCTACTCAGGAGACTGAGGCAGGAGAATCGCTTGAACCTGGAAGGCAGAGGTTGCAGTGAGCCAAGATCCCACCACCACACTCTAGCCTGGTGACAGAGAGACACTCTGTCTCAAAAAAAAAAAAAAAAAAAAAAGGTATACTTTAAGTAAATTCTAACCCAATATTTGCAGCACCTTTAATTTATGGGTTATAACCTTGTGGTTGGCAAAATTTGAGATAGTTCCCAAGGTTTACAACCCCTGGTATACACACTCTATGTAATCTCCTCCCCTTGAGTGTGGGCAGGACCACATCATATGTGAATATGATGGGCTATCACTCATCAGTAGACTGTTATGTGGCAAAGATGAAGTGATTTTGCACATGCATTTCATGACTCTATTCAATTGACTATAAGTTCCTCAAAAGGAGGTTTCCTTGGGTGGGTCTGACCTAATTAGGTGAACACCAAAGAGAGACTCAAAGCAACAGTGGATAGTCTCCACTGGCCCTGAAGAAGTAAGCTGCCAGGTTGTGAGAGGATCACATGGCTAGGAACTAAGGGAAGCCCCTAGAAGCAAGGAGCACTTCCAGCCAAAAACCAACAAGAAAATAGGGACCTCAGTCCTATAACCACAAAGGACTGAATTTTGGCAAAAATCTTTGAGTTGGGAAAAGAGTCCTGAGTCTCAAATGACATCACAGCTCTGGCCAACACTTGAATTTCAGCCTGAACCTAACTGGTTCAGGACCGAGTTAAACCTTACTTGGACTCTTTACCCACAGAAATTGTGAGCCAATAAATGAATGTCATTTTATGTCACCAAGTTATGATAATTTGTTGTTTGCTAATAGAAAATGAATGCCCAGCTTGTAGTCAGGGCATTCTAGGTGATTTTCCTGAAGTAGATACGGGTATCTTCAGAAAAAAAGTCATTGCTCAGAAAAGCAAAACTAAAACCCTCATAAAGTCATCTGTGAGAGAAGGAAGCCCAAGGAACTAACATCAGTGTTTATAGCCTAGGAAATAAACAAGTGGCCATGGGCCTAGTGGAGGTGTTGAAAATACCTTCTGTAGGCACATGAAGAAAAAAATGAATATAAGATATGAAAGAGCGTAACAACATTATAAATAACATTCGTGTTTCATTCCCATTCTTAAAATATATACTCATTGATGAAAGTTTAAAAATGAACAAGATAGAAAAAGAAAATATATGTTTTGACATTGTTGTAATCACATATATTTTGTGTATTTTGTATTTTGCTTTTTTTTAAGTTCATGGGTACACGTTTAGGTTAGTTATATAGATAATTTGGGTCATGGGGATTTGTTGCACAGATTATTTCATCACTCAGGTATTAAGCCTAATACTCACTAGTTTTTCCTAATCCTCTACCTCCTCTCCCCCACCCCGACTCTGTGTTGTTCCCCCACATGTGTTCACGTCTTGTCATGTCATCATTTAGCTTCCCCTTTTAAGTGAGAACATGTGATCTTTGGTTTTCTGTTCCTGCATTTGCTAAAAATAACAGCCTCCAGCTCCATCCATATCCCTGTAAAGAACACAGTCTCTTTCTTTTCTATGACTGCATAGTACTCCATGGTATATAAGTACCACATTTTCTTTATCCAGTCTCCCACTGATGGACATTTAGGTTGATTCCATAACTTTGCTACTGTGAATAGTGCTGCACTAAACATATGTGTGCACGTGTCTTTATGACAGAATGATTTATATTCCTTTGGATATATACTCAGTAATGAGATTGCTGGGTTGAACAGTATTTGTTTTTAGGTCTTTGATAAATCACCACACCGTTTTCCACAATGGTTGAACTAATTCACACTCCCAATGGAGTATAAGCATTTCTTTTTCTCCATAACCTCACCAGCATCTGCTATTTTATGACTTTTTAAATAGACATTCTGACTGGTGGGAGATGGTATCTCATTGTGGTTTTGATTTGTATTTCTCTAATGATCAGTGATGTTGAGCTTTTTTGATATGCTTATTTGCCACACTTCTTTTGAGAAGTGTAATGTCTTTTGTCCACTTTTTAATGGGTGTGTTTTCTTGCAAATGTGTTTAAGTTCCTTATAGATGTTGAGTATTAGGGCTTTGTCAGATTCACAGTTGGCAAATATTTTCCCCCATTCTGTAGGTTGTCTGTTTACTCTGTTGATAGTTTATTTTGCTGTGTAGAAGAAGCTCTTCAGTTGAACAAGATCCCATTTGTCAATTTTTGCTTTTGTTGAAATTGCTTTTGGCAACTCTGTCATGAAATCTTTCTTTTCCTGTGTCCAAGGTTTTTATAGTTTGAGGTTTTACATTTAAGTCTTTAATCCATCTTAGTTAATTTTCATATACAGTGTAAGGAAGGGGGCCAGGAAGTGAGACAGAGTTTTAACCTAACTAATGTTATCATGAGTCATTGCATTTTGTCATCTGCATTATTTTCAGGGCTGTATAGTATTCCATATCATGGCATGAGCTGTGATTTACTTAAACATTTTCCAATTATTAGATGTCAAAGCCATTCTGAATTTTAAAATATGTATTCTAAAGTTAAGGAAAACTTTCAAGCATCAAAACCTATAGAAAATGGTATTAGTTCATAGAGCTTCTGGCCTTGTATTTGACTACTAATCATTTTAAAACAGTCTAAAATAAAGCTAGTAGGGATCCTTGCTGAATAAAATCCTGTCTTACCCTTAGAGTTTCCGCTGTCCTTGGGTATCCTTTTTGTTCAAACATGCTCTGGCTTGATCCATATTACTTATTCTCATTGCAATTTACTCCCCTGGGAAATCTGTTCTTTCCTGGCCTGTCTCCCTCTGTCTGCTTTGTAAACATTAAAATATGAGATTTGTCCTAAGTAATGTTTCCTTTAGTAAAAGGCCTCTTACATCTCTGAGAAAGCCCTACTGTTATCACTGGTCATTCATTCCTTGTACACATGCAAAATAAGCCCTACAAGCTTCCCAGTGATCCTCCCATCCTCCTACTGCATGACTTTCATTTGTCATGTTTTCCTTATACTGTCATGAATTTACTTTGTAATCTTTCCAGCTTGCCTATGTCTGGGCTGTCATATGTTTATACCCAGCATGGAGAAACCACAGGAGCTAGTGGACGGTGGCTTGGTCTAGAGGGCAGGCCTTGAGTTCTGGTCTACCTTTAATGGGTAACTGGCATACCAGATGGGAGAGGGGCTCTATCACGGAGATGCCTGCACCATGCCTTGCGGGGAGGGGTGGTGCAGTACAGTGCATGTAACATGGGTTTTAGAACCAGACAAACAATGCATATAACATGGGTTTTAGAACCAGACAAACTGTCATTACCAGTTTTGTGGTCAAAGACAAGTTACTTTATCATTCTTTGCTTCAGTTTCCTCATTTGTAAAATGCAATTGACAATAGTATTAATATCATTAGGTGGTTGTATGGGTTAAATGAAATGATACATAGTCCTCAGCATATGGTAATATGTAAATTTAAAACCATGACTAGTGTAGGTTGTTTCCTAGTTGGAGCATGTTAGAGAAGGCTTCCTGAACAAAGTGAGGACCAATCTGAGATCTGAAAGTAAAGGGATGCTGAGGTAGGCCCAACAGAAGAAGAATTTCTAGCATAGAGGATAGCACATGCAAAGGACCTGTGGTTAGAGGGAGCTTTGCTCATTAAGAATATCACACAGAATAGAGTAGCTGGTACAGAAAGTAGAGTGGTTGAAAAACAAGAGATGAGCTGGTGTCAGGCCTGGTAAGCCTGTATGGTATTTCTGTGATTTGGCTCTTGAACCCAAGTGCCACGGAAAAACACTCAAATATTTTCAACTGGAGATAGTGGGAAGGTGGGTGTGGGTGATGGAATCATATTTGTATTTCAAAAGTCAGTTCTTGCAGGAGCAATGTGAAAAAATAACTGAAGATGAGTATTAAAATTAACATGGAAGGCCTTTTAGCAGGCTAGTGCACTAGAATAGATGAGGGTTAATGGTAGCTTAGACAGGCTGTTGGTTTTGATGATGGCAAGTAGTAAAATCAAGAGGCATTGACAATGAATAAGGAAGAGGGAAATTTCAAGAATAACTTCAAGGATACAGGCTTGCACAGTCAAATAGATTAAAGAGCCATTATTCGAAAGAGGGAATTTTGGAAAGAAATTATTTAGGAAGATAATGGCATGATGAGTTTGAGGTGCCTTTGAGTCATTCTCATGGGCATGTTGGGTAGGAGGGTAAAGATGTTAGTCTCAATCTCAGAAGACAGTGAGTCATCCAGAGAGGTGGCATTTGAGGCAGTTAGCATGAATGGAATTGGGAGTACTGGATACGATCAATTAAATGGCAAGCATTTAATCCCCTTACTATTAAGATTCCCACAACCTGGGGTCCTCTCTTGTGGGTAAAGCAATAGCCTGAAGACTCTAGGTCAAATGATGCAGTGATGTTCCTTGGCACAGAGGAAATCCAAGACAAACAGTGGACACACGGGTTTCTCCATTGCACCTCTGTCTTTTCCCTGCCATTTCCTTTCTCATCCTCTTTTGTCCTGCTCAGGTAAAGGATGGATAAACCGACAAGTCCTCTGCCTAAGCCAATATCCAACTGGGCTCTCGCTAAAAAATTCCGATTTCTACACTCATATTAAAGTCCTGACTACCCATTTAGCTTGGCAAACTTTGGATAGAAAACACCAACAATGTCCACCTTTTAATTGAGCAGTAGGGATAATCTGTAATGATAAATAGGGCAGTCCTACTCTCATTCTCCTCTCTCCTCTACAGTATTATGCATAAGTCACCTGATTTGGAGCTGAGGAAAAGGCTGTTTCAAGGTCTTTTAATAAAACCTGGAGCAATGTGTGGTACCATTTTTTAGCAGCTGTCTTTTAAGTCTAGCTGAAAATTAGATTCACCTGGGAAACCTTAATAAAAATACCAATGCCCCTAGATCCAAGGCCCAGGAAACTTTTGTTCAATTGGCCTATGGTATATCTCAGATTGTTGTGATTTTTTTTTCTTTTATAACTTTATGTTTTGTTTTTTCATTAACTTGTATAGATTATTGTAGAATCACATGTAATTTTAGGAAACAATACAGAGCAATTCCAAAGACCCTTTACCCAGTTTACCCAATGGTAACATCTTACGAAACTTTAGTACAATGTCACAAGCAAGATATTGACAATGATATAGTCAAAATACGTATTTTTATCGATACAAGTTGCCCTTCTTATCAATACAAGTTGCAACCACTAATCTGTTCCATAATTTTTCCAATTTAATAATGTTATATAAATAGAATTGTACAGCATGTAATATTCTGGATTTTATCACTCAGTATGATTCTCTAGAGATTCTTCCATGTTATTGTCACTTATAAAACTGAACATACAACTTGTTGCATGACGTATCAAGATTTTGCTCCTTTGTATTCCTTAGTATTCCACAGTATGATGTAGCATAATTTGTTTAGTCATTTGCCTGTTGAAGGACTTCTAGGTTGTTTACAGTTTTTGACTGTTATGTGTTGGGGTCCAGCATGTCTGCTGGGGGACTACAGACCTGCAGGAGTCCACGAGACCACCAATGTAGATGTCTCGTTCAACCTGAGGGAGAGAGTGCACAGAAGTGAAAGAAAATAGAAAGGCAGAGTCTGGAGGGCTGGCTTAGGCTATGTCCAAGCAGCAATTTTATTTTTGCAATACGTTTCATTATATACTTTTCCGAAGTCAAAGTTGTTTACACCAGATCAATGTACTTAAGTTACAGTAAGCAAGTTACGCCCACTAAGTTACGCCCAGTAAGGAAGTTAAGTCCAGTAAGTAGGTTACACCCAGTAAGTAGGTTACTTCCAGTAAGTAGGTTACGCCCAATAGGTCAAGGAAAGTAAGTTACAGTCACGCCCAGTAAGCTATGGTAAGTAAGTTACAGTTACGCCCTGTAAGCTATGGTAAGTAAGTTACAGTTACACCCAGTAAGTTACGGTAAGTAAGTTACCAAGTGTAAATACTTAAGTTATATTTTACAATGAAAGTAACAAGGGTCCAAAATGAACACAATCAAGCAATAAACCATAAGGAGCCGAAAGTGGTCACAATGCCTTGCAAGTCCTCATATCTATAAAGTAATGTCTGTTAATTATTTTGAATAACATATAGTTCCTCTCTCGGTTCCTGCTTTCCCTCAGCTCGACTCCTCCAACCAGGTATCTGTGTCTGGGCTCAAGCTCACCATATGGCCCATTTCCTAGGGGCCTCACATGGGAGTGATCCCCACAGATTCCCTCAGTTCCCCCCTTTGTTTTAGATGCAACTCAAAAAGCTTGAGCCACAATTGTTGAAGGGAGGAGAAAGAAGGCAAAAGAGTACCGGGAGAAGGACTATAAGAAGGAGTAAAACCACTCCAATACCAATTAAAGAGGAAAAGGATGGGAGGTGAACTCTACGTACCCAGGAAGACAAGGTGTCCACAATATCATGGGCGATTGTGTCATCCTCAGGCAGGTTTCGACGAGAAAAATCAATGGCATGAATTTCCTGCTGAAGCTTGAAAACATCTAAGATAAATTGTCATGAGTCCAAATTCCTTGTGCATGGGCCTTAACAAGAAGAGGCCACTGCCATTTAGTGTCATTATAAGGAGTATTAGTAACAAATACATTTATAATCAGCATGGCAACGAAGGGCCAGGAGGTTTTGAATATTATAAAGTTTATCACCAAGAATAGTAACAGTTTGTTCCAAAGCATTCAGTTTAGCTTCTAATTAATCATCAATAGACATATGAGATCCCATAGCAATAGAGACATTTTTTGCCAAATGATTCACATATACAGCAGTATTATCAGATTTTGAAAGACTACCAGCAGCTGTAGCTATAGAAGCTATCACAGACACAATGGCTATAATTCCAGCAATGAGCATACCAAGGAAACTTTTTTGACACTGAAGGAACAGAGATTGGGCAAAGGGAATGCCCTTGCTGATGAACAATGTGTGACGCGTCAGCCACTAGGCATCTCATCTGGGTCCAGATCGGGAGTGGAACTTCTTGAGGAGGTGTTGGCGTGTGCCGCGGGCAATGGGCACAGTGTGGTGTCATCCTCTGTAGGTGTAGACGTTGGATTCTCAGGAGAAGGGAGTCTGGTGAAATCACTTGAGGGCTCAGCCGACAGGGAGATGTCAGTTGAGGAAGAGGGATGGTCACTGGTCCCAGAGAGGATTGTCTTCTTTGGGGCATGCTTGATGTGTCACTCAGGCACCTAGATAAGTGAGGGGGCAGACCTAGGAAAGACACAAACGTGACCTCTGCCCCAAACTAACACTGCATGTTCTCTGAAGTGCTGTTTTTTACTCCGGTTCTGATCTCTTCATCCTGAGCTCCCCCATTTCCAGCTCCAGGTCCGACTCCGAGAATGGAATCGGTCTCGTTTAGAGGATTACAAGGTGGTAAATTACAGCCACCCCCTCCATCATCAGGGTAAGATTTGTAAGAGGAAGAGGGATTAGAACCAAGAGAAGCAGCAGGCAGGCAGACAGCGTGGCATAGCTGCGGCCAAATGGAAAGTAACAGTTCTGCCTGCAGGGAAGATTGATGAGTGGCGGCATATTCCTCAATCTTAGTTCCTATTTTACTCCACGTAGATTTATCTAAGGATCCCTCCTCAGGGACCCACGAACACAATACATAGACAATCTCTAAAAACCTAGAAACACATTTTATTTTTACATCAGCACCTCTATTTCTTAACATTTGATGCATCAACATTAAAAACCCAAACTGATTCCTGAACTCACATTGCTCCATCTTTACTCCAGATTAATTTTGAATCCAGAACTACAAGAACCACGGCTTTACCTTGTCTCCTCTGATTTGGGGTGCGTCACTGTACCTCTCGTACTCAGGTCCCTGTTCAGGCGCCAGATGTTGGGGTCCGGCACGTCTGCCGGGGGACTACCGACCTGCAGGAGTCCCCAAGACTGCCAACGTAGATGTCTCATTCAACCTGAGAGACTGCGCGGAAGTGAAAGAAAATAGAAAAGCAGAGTCTGGAGTGCTGGCTTAGGCTATGTCCAAGCAGCAATTTTATTTTCGCAATACATTTCATTATATACTTTTCCGAAGTCAAAGTTGTTTACACCAGATCAACGTACTTAAGTTACAGTAAGCAAGTTACGCCCACTAAGTTACGCCCAGTAAGGAAGTTAAGTCCAGTAAGTAGGTTACACCCAGTAAGTAGGTTACGCCCAATAGGTCAAGGAAAGTAAGTTACAGTCACGCCCAGTAAGCTATGGTAAGTAAGTTACAGTTACGCCCTGTAAGCTATGGTAAGTAAGTTACAGTTACACCCAGTAAGTTATGGTAAGTTACCAAGTGTAAATACTTAAGTTGTATTTTACAATGAAGGTAACAAGTGTCCAAAATGAACACAATCAAGCAATAAACCATAAGGAGCCAAAAGTGGACACAATGCTTTGCAAGTCCTCATATCTATAAAGTAATGTCTGTTAATTTTGAATAACATATAGTTCCTCTCTTGGTTCCTGCTTTCCCTCAGCTCGACTCCCCCAACCAGGGATCTGTGTCTGGGCTCAAGCTCACCATATGGCAAGGCCCATTTCCTAGGGGCCTCACATGGGAGCGATCCCCACAGATTCCCTCAGTTATGAATAAAACTACTATGAACATTTGGGTACAGATGTTTGGGTGAACATAAGTTTTCATTTTTCTAGGATTATTGCCCAAGAATACTGTATTACTCAGGTTCTCTAGAGTGACAGAACTAATAGGATAGATGTATATATGAAGGAGAGCTCATTAAGGAGTACTGACTCACATGATCACAATGTAAAGTCCCAAAACAGGCCATCTGCAAGCTAAGGAACAAGGAAGCCAGTCTGAGTTCCAAAACCTCGAGGGTAGGGAAGCAAGCAATTCAGTCTTCAGTCCATGGCCAAAGGCCTGAGAGCCACTGGCAAATCACTGGTGCAGGTCCAAAGAGTCCAAAAGCTGAAGATGGATTCTGACGTTTGATGGCCAGAATCATCCAGCATAGGATAAAGACTAAGGCCAGAAGACTCAGCAAGTCAAGTCCTTCCAACTTCTGCCTGCTTTATTCTAGCCATGCTGGCAGCTGATTAGATGGTGCCCACCCAGATTGAGAGTTGGTCTGCCCCTCCCAGGCTACTGACTCAAATGTTAATCCTTTTTGGCAACACCCTCACAGATACACCCAGGAACAATACTTTGCATACTTCAATCCAATCAAGTTGACACTCAATATTAACCATCACAAGAAGTTTCTAGGTTGTATGGTATTAATACATACCATAGCTGCATGTTCAGTTTTATAAGAGACTGTATTGCCTCATGGTCCAAGATAGCTCTTTGAGAGAACCATAATTACTGAATTTCAGATGACAGGAGGAAAGGCAAAAGGCTAAAATAGTACATCTCCAATTAAGTCACTTCTCTTCATACTGACTTCCCAGGAATTTTAGACAAAACTTTAACTTATGTTGTATAGCTAGCATTTAGTTACCTGACAATAACTAGCTGCAAGGGAATCTGGAAAATATCTCATCTGGGAGCATGGTCACCCTCAGTAAAACCAGGGTCCCCTCTATTTGAATAAACTATGCTGCAGTAACAAACAACTCCCAAGTCTCAAAGGCTTACCACAAGACTTACTTTCCTCTTTCATTATATGACTATCCTGGATTGGTTAGGATTTGGGTCATGTGTCTTCACTCTGAAACCCAGAATCACTATCAGGAACATGGCCAAAGAACATGGTAATTCCTACTCTATTTCTTAAAGTTCACAGTGTATTGGCCAAAGCAAGTCACCTGGCTACATCTAACTGCAAGGGGTTGGGGAAGTGTAATTCTACCATTTAACAAAAGAGGGAGAAACAGAAATGTTTAGAAAATATGAATGAGGACTTATTACAGTAAAAAAGGAAGGGGAGAATAGATGTTTAAATAAGAAGCAATCTCTGCCACAATCTCAATTGTCTATGTGTTATTTGTAACCTGCTTTTGTTCTATTTTTTTGTGTACCAATGATACTAAGGGTTTGTCATTACCTAATACACTATGCTACTTCAGTACTTAGTATACTTAGTATAATTATTATGGGGTTTGCATTCCCTGAAGTGTCTTTCCTCATTTATCTCCCGTGTTCTCAAGACTTGGCTCAGATGTCCTTAAGCCCCATGCCTTGTACCTGTCTCGAAGCACCTCATCTGCCCTTTAGGATTATGAACACTCAGGGATCCAGTGTCCTTCTACTTTGTAACCCTTTGAATGCCTTATCGTATCCAATTTAGCTGCTTAAATTCCAATCATCATACCTTTAACCCAGCACATAGCAATGTCAAAGACCAGCACACAACCCCCGCTGTCCCCCCCAACAAAGACCTTTTTGATTAGTTCCAAATGATATTTCTACTTACATCCCATTAACCAGAACTTATATCCCATCAAGCCTGCTGCAAGGGAGTCTGAGAAAATGTAGTCTTTTCCTGGGGAGCCATATATTTAGGTAATATTGAGGCTCTATTATAGTATTAATGAAGAAGAGATGATGCTGAGGGAGACTGAGGTATAAATAGCAGTCTCTGCTGCAAAGATGAACACAGCGGTTCATTGCTTTGTCCTCCCTTTCAGTCTTCACTCAATCAAAACGCTGTCTTTGCATTTCTACTGTCTAGAAGAAAACAAAACAGGCATGTTTCCTGCATTTATGAAGTTTTCAAGCCTTAAACAAATAATCACCCAGATGAATACATGATTGCAAATTATATTAGTGCAATAAAGAAACTTTTCTAAGAGGCTAATGGTGATGGGAGCTAATTCAGATGAAAGAAGGGATCAAGAAAAACCGACTGAGGGTTGTTGGGGAAGCATGGCTGGGGAGGCTAGCACAAGGATCAGCTGGTATAACTGGATATCAGTTGAGGGTGGGGGAACTGTTCCAGGAAGAGAGGGAAATATCTGCAAAGGCCGTGGGACAAGAAGAAGACTGGCGTATTTGAAAAACAGAAGGACAGTTATGTAGTTGGACCAAGTGAAGAGAAAGGGGGAAGTGTGAGATGCAGCTGGAAATGTGGGCAGAGGCCAGATCCCAGGCTTTGCAGGCCATGCTAAGGGACTGGGAGAATTCTAGGAAGAGTGACATGATTACCAAACACTAAGCAAATGAGGAAGTTAGAAATCACTGGTTTGTTATTTTTCATGTGTTACATTTTTTCATACATCACCCTCCTATTTTTATCATTCTTTGTATAATCATTTTTCTTTGAACATTTTTCCTTCTTCTATTCAGATTCCTACAGTAGTATTTGCATTCTTTTGAATTGGCCTTGTTAAAATTCATCATTGGTTTATTTTTATTCCTTCTTAAGTCCTTGTTATCATTTGCTATTCTCCAAAAGAGGCAGAAAAACATAGGGGGATTCATTCAAGAAAAAGAAATGGTTATTTAATATACTGCAATTTAGGACCAATCCCTGGTCTTTTCTTCTGCAACTATCATCAGCCCTGTTTTGTGATTTCCCAGGGCTGGGCAAACCATGAACTTGTAGATTCATTATTGGCCTGCACAACCGCAGTGAGGAGATAGAAAGAAGGGGCACCATGGAATTCTTGTGGCTGTGACTTCTAGGCTTTGGCTCTGCTGTGATTCCCATATTCTGATTTGGAGTTGGCCCTTTACTCCTAACAATGACATACGCCAGCCTGATGTTAACAGTGACTTCACTAGACTTCTTGTCCCCAGGCTTTCTCTACAGACCTACTCAGTGGACCTGCTGCTGGTCTAGAGACCTCTGCCTCGAGCCTGGACTCTTCCATTTTTTCCTATATTTTTGTATTTCTGATACTTATTTATATCTAGCTTTGATAAGTGTAGAAAATAGAGGAAATTTTTGCTAAGAGAGACTAACAGGGAAAGCCTTTTAAGGATTTCAGGGAGAAGTATGGCTGGGTACCCCCTTCAGTGGGGTAGGGAGACATATATTGGTCACCTACTTGGTGCTGGTGCTGGGATGCAAGAATACACTGAGAGAATCAGGGAAGGATTCACAGA
Source organism: Callithrix jacchus (assembly GCF_049354715.1). Taxonomy (NCBI): domain Eukaryota; kingdom Metazoa; phylum Chordata; class Mammalia; order Primates; family Cebidae; genus Callithrix; species Callithrix jacchus. The sequence continues at coordinate 69,275,934 of NC_133507.1, forward strand.
GGTGCCTCTTCAGCTGAGACTTGAGGCATCAGTAGAGGATAACCAGGGGAATATGATGTGGAGGGCCACAGAGAGGAGGAGCAGCAGGGGCACAAGTGTGTAGATGTTGAGAATACAGTTTGCTGTGACTGTAGCACATGGGGGCTGGTGTAGAGGGTGCAGGAGTCACAGCATCAAGATTTGAGACTGGAGAGCAAGCAGTACCTTGATAGAGCAAGGCTTGCAACCTGCAAAAAATGGAGGGTGATTGACAAGAATTTAAGTAGGAGGTTGAGCTGAAGAAATCTGCATATCAGAATGAACCAGGGAGGAGAGATTTGAGGGAGTGTGCCTGGAGTGATTTGACATACAGGGAGACAGAATGGACATAGCTTGGGAAATAACTGACAGTCAGGAATCAAAGATGAATCTCCAGTCTAGTTGGTGGCTGGTGGAGTGATGCACTGAGTTAAGCAATGAAAGGAGAAGAGCAAGTTTGGCAGGAAAATGTTAAGTTCATTTTCAGAGACATTAAGCCAGCTGATTTGAATGGACAGAAAGCAAGTTGATTTTAGTGCCAATTCATTTATATTTCATTGTTTCTTTAATTGATGTAAAAACTAAGAGCAAAGGAGATTAACAAAAAATAAAAAGAGGAAAGAGGAACTAGGATATATGAGCAAGCAGTCATGCAGCTATAAAATTCATGGCAGGTCATTCATTTCCTCAATGTTCACAGAACATGTACAATCCCCAAGGTAGTATTCTATAGAAACTGTAAAGATAACTAAACTATGTGTAACAGAAATACTAACATTCAATTAGCTATCATACAAGGCTACAAGAATGCCAAAAACAAAATGCAAAATGTTTTTATAATCAAGAAGATCTGGTAGCCATGGCCTTAGCTAAATGATCAAATGTATTATCACCAGAAGTTGGACATCCTGACATGGTGTATTTCCTAGTGTGGTGCAATATAAAATCAACAGCTGTATCTATTAAGTATTCTTGCCAAAAATATTTATCTTTAATTTAATCAAGACTTTATACCTAGCTTATAGGTTATTAAAAAATGGAGTTATGAACAAGTCCCATAGCACCAAGAAGAAAAGTCAGGAAAATTCAGGGATGTTCTAGAAGACCAATGATGTAGGCTCTTTAAGAAGTCAACATGGTGGGGCAGGGGGCAGGGGACAGGAGTTAGTGAAACTGTTCTAGATTAAAAGACGTAACAATCAAACACAATGAATAAACTTTGGATATAGTCTGAAACAGTCACTATAAACAGCATTTGGGAACAAGTGAAGAAATGTTAACATGGGCTGGGGTATTATATGATATTAGGGAGGCATTCTTAATTTTCTTAAGTGATAGTGTTATCGAGGTTAATAAAAGAATGTCCTTATTTTTAGGAGAAATGTGTTGAAGAATTTAAAGGCTGTGTTAGTCAGAATCAGGAAAACAGGACTTACCAGAAAAAAAGAGAAAAAAGATGTTCAAAAGATGGGATTAAATACAAGGAACTGGCCTAAAAAGCATTGGAGGAAGTGGAAGAGCCAACGGGATGAAAAGGCAACCCAGAGATTAGCAAAAGCAGAAAGCCACTACCACCCTGGGATCAAAGGGACAGTGGAAGGAGGTAGTATTACCAGAGTCCAGGAGCCAAGCCTGTCCAGTGTTAACTGACCAGGACTCCCCAGTGGAAGCCTGGTTTGTGGAGAAAGGAGCTGACAAAGTAAACTAAGTCACTTCCCAAAACACAGAGAGGGTGGTAGAAATACCTTGTCTTCTCCTGTCTCATCCAATCTCCAGCCCATGCTTTACATTGGCCAAAACCTAAACAGAACCCAGTTGCAAGGGGAAAACCTAGTTAGCAGGAAACTGCTCCTGGAGGTACCTTCACAGTGTAGGGGGAGGAGCAGGAATGGATCAAAGGCAAATTACTGGCCCCAAAAAAACTGTTAGGATATTTGCAACTTTTCAAATGGTTCAGGGAACAAAATATATAAAGACATTTTCTTACAGATAAAACAAGTTTGGTAAAATGTTGAATGTAGTTGGGCATATAGATGTTTGTTATAATATTCTTTCAGTTTTTCTACATGTTTGAAATTTTTCACAATAAAAAGTAGGTGAAAAAATCCATTCTGATACTCTACAAAAGATATTAGGAACCTGATACAAGGTCATAGCCATGAAAATGGAATGAGGAAATACTAAAATTGAATTTGACAAAGTTTCTTATTAAATTCTTGTAACCAAGATGAAAAAACTATGTGAGGCAGAGTAGCATTTATCATTTTTTTTCTACCACTACATTTTTGATAGTTGATTTTTTTATACTCACTCTCCCAGGGACATAACCACTATTATTCCCATGTCAGCTATAACACTTAACCCTGTATACCACATGCAAAAATACTTGATAAAGTAGAAGTGAATGAGAATGGCTTTAACTTGGTGGAAATCTTTCATCTGTTCTATTTATTTTAAAGAAACAAATTACTTATGAAACACCTTACAGTGAATTGCAACAAACTACTATGTTGTGACATTCAAGTTGAGAAACCTTCAGCTAGAAAAGTAGTAGAAATATAAAGTCACACAGATGGTTGAACACTGCTACCCAAAGTAGTTGATTAAAGCAAAGATGTCAGCCTGGAGGGGGGCTTCTCATAATGCACCAGAGGGTGTTTTTTAGTTTGGTCCTGTCCAGTTTTACATATTTATCAATGTCTTGGATGAGATTTAGAAAACAAGATCATAATTGCTAAAAGCATGAAACCTCGGGTGAGAGTGAATGCCAGCTCAGGATCCATAAAGATCTGGATCAGAGTGATGAACAAATATCAATTGGTTTCTAATAGAAATATGTGACCAGACTTTCACCTGGATCCAGAAAAGCCAGCTAAGTATGACATGTCTGGTATGTAGAACTAGACAGCTTGAGTTCATTCTCTAGTTCTTCCACTAATGCTCTGTATAAACTTTAGCAAGTTAACTTTCTCTCTCATCAAGTGCCTCCATTTTCACATTGGTAAACAGAAACAATAGTAATATCTACTCCATAGTAGCTTAAGAGAGTTAACATACATAAAGCAGTTGAATAGTCCCTGGCCCAGATAACAGAAGAAATATTGCTTCTTACTAGTGATGTGTGTGGAGGAGTGCTAATGGCTGTAATATCTACTAGACAGTATGAAAAAGATTAACTGATACTACATTTGATAGATTTCAGTTGTGGGCAGAGTTAATAGTCTATGACACTTAAGATTTTGCTCAATTTCTAATTGTAGTAAAACGCAGATAACAAAGTTTACCATCATAACCACTTTTAAGCATACACTTTAGTAGCATTAAGTACATTCACATTGTGTTATATTACCATCACGTACGGTAATTTTTTTATTTTGAAGAAGTTAAGCTCTATACCCACTAAATAATAACCTCCCATTTCTATTCCCTCTGGCCTCTGATAACAACCATTTTACTTTCTATATCTCTGTTTCTGACTAGGTACCCCATAGAAATGAAATCATAAAGTGTATTTGTTGTGATTGGCTTATTTCATTAAGCGTAATGCCCTCAAGTTTCATCCATGTTATAGCAAATGACAGAATTTTCTTCCTTTTTAAAGCTGAATGCTATTTCATCGGATATATATGCATATTGTACTTCTCCATTCATCTACCAATGAACACGTGGGCCAGTTCCATGTTTTAGCTGTTATGAATATAGATGCACAAATATTTTTTTGAAATCCTGCTTTTAATTCTTTTGAATATATACCTCAAAGTGGAATTGCTGAATTATATGGTAATTCTATTTTTGACTATTTGAGGAACTACTGTATTGTTTCCACAGCAACTATTCCATTTTATATTTCCATCAGCAGTGCAAAAGTTTCCAATTATTCCACATCTTCTCCAACACTTGGTATTTTTCTGGGGTGTTTTCTGATAGTAGCCATTCTAATGGGTATGAGATGGTTTCTCATTATAGTTTTGATTTGTATTTCCCTAATGATTTTGAGCATCTTTTTCATGACTTATTAGCCATTTGTGTATCTTCCTTGGAGAAATGTCATGGCACATTTTGAATCAGGTTGTTTTGTTGTTGTTGAGACTTTAATAGAACCTCACTGCTTTGAATAAGGCTGATGAAAGTCATGATTTTCTATGTCTTGCTCAGGCTACAACTGGAGCAAAGGGTTGAGATCAGGTGTCATAGTAGCAAACTCTCATAAGCAAATCAGAGTCTGTGCAGTACAGAGCTGAAATGCAGGTACTCTTGATAGAACAGGAGGTGTTAGACTGTCTAGAAATTTAATGAGCTGTGGAATAGAATTCTGAAGTTGTTTTGTGTGCCCCTCATTGATTTCTTCAGAGCTAATGAGTAAAAATTACCCTGACATAGATTCTGAGTCCACATAATGAAAATCTTCCTCGTGATCAGAAGAGCTGTTTTGGGTGGAAGTGAGTTCCCTGTCCCTACAATGACAGGGAATAGCCTTATATATTGGGCTAACTGCTTGGCAAGGGTATGATGGGACTTAAACTCCAGATGTGTGATTGGATTAGGTGTCTGTTAAGATTGACTCCTAGAAATTTAGTTTTTATCCAATAAAAATCTTAGAATTCTAGATTTGTTTCTAATTACATACTTAACTGCTTCCTATACTGCTGCCTTTAAAGCTCTTATTGGGCTTTTTTAGGCTCTGAGCCAACGAGACTGCACTTCCCCCCAACACCACCACCAAATAGGTTAAACACTCGGTGTGTTCATTTTTTAGGAAATGAAGTTGAAATGATTAAACAGGAAATATGCACTTAGCTCTTAATGTTAGCTACATCAAGACAAAATCAATTTCATTTCAAATAGAATGCTATTGGAGAGCTGTTTAGAAATTTGCTGATAGGAAAGAAATATTGAAGGTGAATGCACCAGAGACAGGAAATGAGAAACTTAAAGACATCTTTCAATGCTAAAAAGCACTCTGTCTTTCCTGTTCTCAAAATCTTGAAGAAATCTTTAAAATGCTTTACTTATTTGAGACATAAATATTTTGGGCTAAAAGTCAACAACACCTGCATAAAGAATGAAAGTTTTCTCTATTAGGTCCTCTATGGAAACTCAGAAATTTGAATTCTGAAGATGCCCCTATCACTGACCACACATACCTTCACAAATATATAGAGAGGGGGAAAGCCAGAAAAATCTAGCTAGTTCTGGCACCTTTACGTGAACAAGGCCATTGGTCATATCCCACGTGGCCTCTGTTTTCAATTGGTAAGCATTCTTTTTAAACCTAAGAAGCAGAATTCACTCATTATATGGAGCAGTGCTTAATTTCCTTCTCAACGACTAGCTCTGCTTCTTTGGAAACGGGAAGATTTCCAGTTCTCCCAATGCAGTTGAATGGATTATGCCAAACAGTAACAGTATGATTTTTTCAAGTTGGTAGTATTCAACTGCATCTAGGTTTGTGAGTTTTAGGAAATAACCAAAAAGTATGTTCAGAATCACTGGCCTCCAGTCAAAGATGAAGACAGAAGCATGAAATTGAAGTTAAATATATATTTCCCTATCTTAGGTTTTCATGTTTTACCTATAGGGGAAAAGAATCAAATATATATTTTCAAGATTGATATTTTATATCAAATGTATTTTAATACAACATTGGGGAGGATTTCAAGATTTTGTAATCTTGAAATTTAATCAGACTGTTCTCAAATTTTAGAACACAAACTAACACAGCTACCAAAAACCAGTAATAAATGATATAACCACCAGTAAAAATTTGTATTGCAGTAGTCAAAAATCTGATATTCTATCATGAGAACCTGGAGTCTTTTCCAGAGTTCACATTTTTCACTTCTGGATTCCAAACTCTTTAGTTCATGAGATCTTGGGCCAGATGATACAGATTCCTCATTAGATAGCATCCTCTTTAGATCTGGAGGCTTTTCTAAAGAACTATAAAACGCTCCCTCTACTATTATATTAAAAACATAAGACTTTCTGTTGTTTTGTTTCATTTTACTAGGAATTCCACTAGAAGTGAGATGGAAACAATCAAACTTAGGAATGCAACAGTATCGATAAAAATAAGAGAGTTTGTATCATCAAGTAGATCGACATTTTACGATATTTATTTTTCTGAATGATATAGTACACAATCCTAATAAATATTCACAACAGTATTGAGAAAAAAGTTTTGTAATTCTGAAATGGTGAACAGCATCAGCCTTTTCATTATTAGTACATCAGTAGGTTTGACAGCAAATTATAACTAAAGCATGTGGACAAAATGTGGGTAGAATGAAGCAAAAGCTCCAAAAAAAGACATTTTCTTCTCCCCAGAAAACCTTGCCAGTAGATTGCTAGAAAATTTTGGCTCCTCCTTAACTTAGCCCAGATTTCCCTGTCAATAACACCCAAAAATGACATTCTCTTTTAAAAAAATATTTAACAGAGTAGGACTTGCCCAAGGTGACCACCATTAGATCAAAAACAACATGCTCTTTTGGAGCAACTACAGGTCTTTTATTTACCTGAGTCTTATGTGATTTGCAACAGAGTAGACACTTATTAATTGAATAAGTCAGTAAACAATCAGTAAGAGGATAGGCAAAAGCAAATAAAAATACCACATTATGAGATGAGAAAAAGTAACAATTTTCAAAATGAAGAATCTTAAAGGATGACTATAATGATTAATAGTCAAAGAGATCATAGTCACACATCATTTTATTATTTACCACATTTTCTGATTTTCCTTTAAGTATATGCCTAACAAGAAAACACCTGTGTATTTCAAAAATCCAGATGTATAAATTGCATGACCTTAGACATGAGACTTAACCTCTCTGAGACTCAATTTCTTCATCTGCAAAATGGGAATGATAAGTATAGTAAACAAATGATTTCATGTTAATAAAGCACTTAGGACTTGACCTAGAGTAAGCACACAATAATTATCAGTTAAAATTGCAGGCCCGGCACGGTGGCTCATGCCTGTAATCCCAGCACTTTGGGAGGCCGAGGCAGGCAAATCACAAGGTCAGAAGTTCAAGACCAGCCTGGCCAACATGGCAAAACCCCATCTCTACCAAAAATACAAAAATTAGCCAGGCGTGGTGGGAGGCACCTGTAACCCCAGATACTTGGGAGGCTCAGGCAGAAGAATCACTTGAACCTGGGAGGCAGAGGTTGCAGTGAGCCGAGATCAAGCCATTGAACTCCAGCCTGGGTGATAAGAGTCAGATTCCATCTCAAAAAAATAAAGATCAGCTTCATCTTTCTATCTTCTTCAGTGGATTTATTAGATGCAGAGAAAGTAATAACAAATTACTTTTAAAAGATTTTCAAAATCAAATGATTTTATAACAGTTTTAATTCATGTTAAACTGAAGTGCATAAAAATGGAAAAGATTCAAAATTTTCCTCTCCTTAAGGCCAAAGACAATGCGTCATTTAATTTTCTATCTCCTGATGAATCTTACAAACTGTCTTATGACACAGATGTAAGGCAGTCAAGATCTGTTTGTGAAATATATGAAAGAACTAATTATATGACAGAACATATTCTCCCCCTAACTTGAGTTGACCTCACCAAAATTTTGTTCATGAGGATTTCTTTTACATTGCTTTTTTAGCAACTTCAAGAATTTCAGTTCCATATAAAAGAATGCTGAGTCAGTCCTCTTGGCAGTAATGAAAAGGGAACATGAGAACTGGAAATAGGAAAGGAAGGTAAAGTATGTGGTGAAACTATAGTAGAGAGTTTTGTAATGAAGATTTTTGCAAAGAAGAAAAGAATGTCGAGAGATTAGTAAATCTCAAGCTTAAAGCAACACACTTATGTCCATAAGGAAGACAGATATGAGATATTGATAAAAGGTTAACCAGCAGACTTCACAAGCTTTGGCATGAATAAGGACTCTTGCCAATGCTCTTTGAGCCTTTACAATATATTTACATAGATCTGATCATTTAATCCATCCTCACAGCAACCTACTGGAAGGACATTATTAGACTGACTCTGTAGACAAAGATACTGAGTCATAGAAATGTTTGTGCCCCAGGTCACAGCTAGCAAATGGCAAAATCAGGATTTGAACCCAAGCAGTCCAACTCCAGACTTGAACTTGATGGCACATTTCTTACGACTAAATCTATTAACCTCTGTACTGTGGCCGGGTATGGGATATGCTTAGCTGGCTCTCCCAAAAAGGTTAAATAAAAGCTAAACAAAGGTTTTTGCATTCCAAGAGTTCTAGTTATTCATCATTGAGCCCAGAAAGAAGAAAATCAAAACTGAGTTAAAAATCAGAAAGACAAGGAACGGGGGTCAGGAGGAACAGAAGTCTCTTTTGTGAAGGTTATCTGCAGCAACCCAAAATCATCTTATTGAAACTCTAAAAGGAGGAAGAGTCTAAAGATTTCCTTAAAAGATCTGAAAGAGAATAAATGAAAACCAACTGTATACCTCTCCATTCGCCCACTGTAGCTGTGGATTTCACCTGTGCATACTTCTCTTCTAAAAAGAGCCTCCTGCTATTCCTTTAGGAATTCATCCTCCCCCGCTCTCAGAGCAAATTCTGGTGAGGCTGACTTCACTCCCAGCCTGAACATTAAAAGTTCTGCATCGTTCTGATCAATGTGCATGGGAGTCTTATATTCAGCCATGACAATTTCAATGGAATTATCAAATAAAGAGAAGGATTTTTCCCCCAGAAATTATCAAACCGGTATGCTTAGTCCTGGACTTGATGATGGTCATCTTTTTGCACTACTGGGTCAAGGCTATCTCAAATGAGGACAACATAGGGCATATAGGAGACACACAAATTCCTGGGGGGTCTCCAATTGCACCTGGATCCTGCCAAGACTACCAACTTGCCTTCCCGGTTATGTGGGACAAGGAGAAAATATGTTTTTAAGTTAGTTTGATTGGGCTTTCTTCCACTTACAACAGACAGAATCTGGAATAAAACATTAATATGAGGCATGCAGAAGGACCAGTGATAGTCTGTTTAGTGAAAGATCTTTAATGTTTTAATTTTGTGTTCACACAAAGAAATGTGTAAAAGAATAGCTTTACTTAGGATTAATTCATCAACCTCTTTATTCTTGTAAATTATAAAATTTCTTGCCTGTGAATTCTCCTTCCATGGTGTTTTTAGGAGCCTAAGCCTCACATATCAGGAGGACTATCACATAGTATATTAAATATTTACTCATATAGATGTTTTAAGATGCTATTAATAAGTGCAACAGGCCAAAGACTTTATTACTAACCTATTATAGAGTTCCTTAGTCACCACGTTATTTAGTAAATTTCTTTTTAAAAAAATTAACATCTGGTTGGATGCAGTGGTTCATGCCTGTAATCCCAAAGCTTTGGGAGGCCAAGACAGGAGAATCACCTGAGTCAGGCATTTGAGACCAGGCATTTGAGACCAGCCTGGTCAAATAATGAGACCTTGTCTCTACAAAAAAAAAAAAAAAAAAAAAAAAAATTATATATAAATACACACACACACACATTTAAAAAATTAGCCAGGCATGGGGGCATGTGCCTGTAGTCCCAGCTACTTGGGAGCCTGAGGTGGGAGGAATCCCTTGAACCCAGGGGTTCCAAGCTTCAGGGGGCTGTGATCATGCCACTGCTCTCCAGCCTGGGGGACAGAGTGAGACCCTGTCTCCTAAAAAATAAAAATTAATGTTTCCAATAGAAATCTGAAATTAATGAGTATAGGTAGAACAGTAGCTCTCCAATTTCAAAGTTTATAAGAATCACCTTGAAAGGTGGCAAGATTAATGAGGTGAAGATTCCTGGAGCCTAACCTCAGAAATACCAATTTGGAAGTTTTGGCATGAAACCCAGAGTAGAAGTTTTCCTTAAGCTCTTGAGGCAATTTTGATGTAAGTAGTCTCAGGACAGCCTTGAGGAAGTCCTGATGTTCTCATTGAGCATCAGCTCGATTTATAAAATGTGGATCTGTGTCTCCAGAGGTAGTCAAGGATTCCTAATGAAAAACCTGAAAATTCTGCTCAGTTTACTTCCATAAAGTGTGGTTAGGATTAAATGAGATAATACATTTAAAAGGCTTTATACAGTTTTTATGTATTGACAACAATTTTTATTTTAGGTTTGGGGGTACATGTGAAGGTTACATAAACACATGTCACAGGGGTTGTGATACATAGTATTACATCACCCAGTTATTAAACTCATTACCCAATAGTTATCTTTTCTGCTGCTCTCCCTCCTCTCACCCTCCAACCTCAAGTAGACCCCAGTGTCTGTTGTTTCCATCTTTATGTTCATAAGTTCTCATCATTAAGCTCTCACAAGCAAGAACATGCAGTATTTGGTTTTCTGTTTCTGCATTAGTTTGCTAAGGTTAACAGCCTTCAGCTCCATCCATGTTCCCACAAAAGACATGATCTTGTTTTCTATGGCTACATAGTATTCCATGGTGTATATGCACCACATTTCCTTTATGCAGTCTGTAATTGATGGGCATTTAGGGGTTGATTCCATTTGTGAACACTGCTGCAAGGAATATTCATGTACCTATGTCTTTATGGTAGAATGCTTTATATTCCTCTGGGTATATATGCAGTAATGGGATTGCTGGGTCAAATAGTAGTTCTGCTTTTAGCTCTTTGAGGAATTGCCATACCGCTTTCCACAATGGTTGAAGTAATCTACACTCCCACCAACAAGAGTGTATAAGGGTTTCCTTTTCTCTGCAACCTCACCAGCAACTATTATATTTTGACATTTTAATCATCACCATTCTGACTAGTGTGAGATAGTATTTCCTTGTGGTTTTGATTTGTATTTCTCTAATAATCAGTGATAGAGTTTTTCGTATGCTTGTTGGCCAGATGTATGTCTTCTTTTGAGAAGTATCTATTCATGTCCTTTGCCCACTTTTTGATAGGGTTGTTATTCTCTTGTAAATTTGTTTAAGTTCCTTATAGATTCTGGATATCAGACCTTTGTCAGATACATAGTTTGCAAACATTTTCTCCCACTCTAAGCTATCTGTTTACTCTGATGATAGTTTCTTTTGCTGTGCAAAAGCTCTTAAATGTTATTAGATCCCATTTGTCAATTTTTGCTTTTGTTGTGATTTGTCAAGAAGTCTTTGACTGTTCCTATGTCCAGGATGGTGTTGCCTAGGTTGTATTCCAGAGTTTTTATAGTTTTGGGTTTTATATTCATGTCTTTAATCCATCCTGAGTTGATTTTTTGTATATGGCATGAGGAGAGGGTCCAGTTTCAATCTCCTGCATATGGCTAGCCAGTTATCCCAGCACTATTTATTGAATAGGAAGTTTTTTGCCCATTGCTTGTTTTTGTCAGTTTTATCAAAGATCAGATGGTCATAGATGTGCAGCCTTATTTCTGCACTCTCTATTCTGTTTCCTTGGTCTATGTGCCTGTGTTTATACAAGAACCATGTTGTTTTGGTCACTGTAGCCTTGTAGTCTAGTTTGAAGTCAGGTAATGTGATTCTTCCAGCTTCATTCTTTTTGCTTAGGATTGCCTTGACTACTCAAGCTCTTTTTTGGTTCCATATAAATTTTAAAATAATTTTTTCTAGTTTGTGAAAAATGTCCTTGCTAGTTTGATAGGAATAGCATTGAATCTGTAAATTGCTTTGGGGGGGCATAACCATTTCAATGGTATTGATTCTTCTCATTCATGAGCATGGATGTTTTTCCATTTGTTTAACATGCTTATTATAATGGAACTGAAAGACAACAGACTTAAGCATTATGGTATATCTTTGGAGTCTAGTTCTCATATATCTCTGAAAGTATTAAGATTCAAGAAAACTAAATAGTATGCTGGTTTTCAAATTTTTGTTTCTCAATGCCAAACCTCTGGTCCTCTCTGGATTTGGGGGAAACATATCACATTTGTATTTTTCTCTGACAAATTAACTTATGAGGCTGTAAATTTCAGTGGTCTCAGTGTAAGAGAAGGCTCTGCAGCAAGTCCAGTCTGCAGTGCAAGCTGCTCTTCCTCTTCAACTTTATGGCTCAGTAGATCCAATGGTTCTTGAAGTAGACTGACTTCACCCAAGACAATTACAGCAAGAACCCCAGATGCAAAAAACCTTTGATTAACTCTCACTTCTTTGTATACTTTTTGGGTTTTACTTCTTGGTTATTTTCTTCCCTCTTTGCTGGTTTAAAGTTCTTAATTGTTGACAAGCACTCCTAGTCTTCAATTACAGTACTCCTAAGATTCTTATCCCTGATAGTAACTAGGTATGGGACTAATTATTCAAATACTGTCTAGGTTGAGTAATCCATATCCAAATTAATGGGAAAAGCCACTTGATTCATCTAAGGAAGATCCAAATCAATTATGGACATGTCTTTATGGCCCAGATTTGGAAGTTTACCTAATATTTTGTTTTGAAGTACCTTGCAAACTTTAATAATAATCTTTATCTTAGTATTTGTCTATGTTGCAGAAGCCAACTGTGTGATCTCCAGAATCTTAATTGTTACTACAAAGCTGCTGTCGTGCCACATAACTCAACAAGTGATCATCCAACAAAGAACAAGAAGGCCTGATGATTAAAGAGATAAAAACAACTACCATGAAAAACTCAATACCCAATTATGACCCCTCAAAGAGTGGTACCAATCTGGATTGATCACATCCTGAATAATCCATCAGAAAGGGATTCTGATGAGGATTCTGATGAAGTAGAAAAATAGGCCCTATTGGTAGCTGTGAAGAGGTATTTGAGATTGGAGGCAAAGATCACAATTTGTCAAACTGTACTGGGCCTCACAAAACAGATTAACTGTCCTAAACGATGACATGCAAGACAAGCAATATAAATTCACACTCTTAACACAGCTCATTTAGACTCATGTGTTCTCAGGTAAGACCACTGACCATCTGACCCAGTGGCAACTCTGCTGAACTCATGTGTTAGAGATAAGACCAATGACTGTGCCAGCAACTTGGCCAGTCTATAGCTTCTGACTAATCCCTGGCAAGACCATCTAATATGGTTTGACTATGTTCTCCACTCAAATCTCATCTTGAATTTTAGCTCCCATAATTACCACATCATGAGAGGAACTGTTGGAAAGTAATTGAATCATGAGGGCCAGTCTTTCCCATGTCTTTCTAGTGAAAGTCTAATAAGAACAGATTATTATACAAAGGGGACTTCCCCTACATAAGCTCTCTTGCCTGCCATTATTGCAAGATATGATTTTGCTACTCATTTACCTTTTGCCTTGACTGTGAGCCCCCCAAACCCCAGTCATGTGGAATGGTGAGTCAATTAAGTCTCTTTCCTTTACAAATTACCCACTCTTGTGTATGTGTTTATTAGCAGCATAAGAATGGACTGATGTATCATCCCATGACTAACTCCAGCTCCTTAAATGTTCTTCTCTAATTCACCCATTGTGAGACACCCCATGGTTTTCCAATATGTGTGTTCTCTCTTACTGCAACAACCTAATAAACCTAATCTTGTGTTTCTGATGCAATGTAATGCTCAAAAATTACTAGTCTGATAGAACAGTGAGTGAAGTTACTGAAGATTCTGTTACAATACAAGTTATGAGACAATATAGTGAAATGTTTGGTTTCTCCTTTACAGGCTACTATATAAGCCATGATTCAGTGACAATATGGTGTCATTTATCACAAGTCAGAATCGATGGGTCCAGAAGTCATCAAAGAGTAGAAGTGGAATTAACTTCTTTCAGTATTATACCAACTCAGTTTATTTGATGCCTGTTCCCCCCAGTTTTGAACTTTGGAGGTTTGGAGGTCTTAGAGGAATCCTTCCACCAAAGGACGCAGCAATGATGCCACTGAATTGGAAGTTGGAACTGTTACCTGGCCATTTTGAGCTCCAGATCAGAAGCCAGAGAAAGGGGCCACACTATTTACTGTAGAGATTGAGATTACCAAGATGAAGTTAAGTTATGGCTATAAAGTGAAAGGAGAAAGGAAAATACACATGGAAGCCAGAGTATTCTTTCAAGTGTCTCTTAGTACTTCCATTTCCAATAGCAGAAGTTATGGGAAAAGTGTAAGAAGTGAAGGAAGGCATGACCACTAAAAATACAGACACTTTAATAATGAAAATTTGGGTTACCCCACCAGGTAAAGGGTTTAGATCAGTTGAAATGCTGGCTGACAAAAACACAAGCTGTTTTGTAGAAGAAATAAGTTGTAAATATCACTACAGCCTAAAAGTACAAGACTGTACATTTTCCTCCTTGTTATATAAATAAAATATGATATACTGCCTGATATTATATTATATAGGTTATATTTTTATTTTATCTTCTATGATATGTGTTATAAGCAATGTGGTATTTTACAATATATATACTTGGATATATTAACAAATTTCTTTTTTATTTCCTTCTCTTTTTCCCTAATTGTGAAAAAAAATTGGTAGTGATTAACTTTATACTTTAGTTATTAGATTACAAAATATTTGTAAAGGAATGAAAACAAATTTAAGGAATAACTAATACCAACAAGAGGTAAATACCATGATTGTCACCCATATTAAACATTAAACATGTTAAGATATTATTTAGTTTGACTATAGTGAATTTATATCTCCCCATTTTGGGGAGAGAATGAAAATACCTTTTATATGAAGAATACTTGGATATATTTGTTATTGCTGCTGATGGGAAATTCACATATGTTTAGACAGCTGTATATGGATACTGAGTAACCTAAAATTTGGACTGCATCCTTTGGTTTTCTTTGCGGGGGCGGAGCAGTGGGGCACAGAGTCTCACTCTGTCACCCAGGCTGCAATGCAGTGGCATGATCCCAGCTTACTGCAACTTCTGCCTCCCAGGTTCATGTGATTCTCATGCCTCAGCCTCCCAAGTAGCTGAAATTACAGGCACCTGCCACCAAGCCTGTATTTTTGTATTTTTTAGTAAAGACAGGTTTTACTGTGTTGGCCAGGCTGGTCTCAAACTCCTGACCATAAGTGATCCACCAGCCTCAGCCTCCCAAAGTACTAGGATTACAGGCATGAGCCACTGTGCCCAGCCTGGGCTGTGCCCACTTTTAAGCTATGGCCTCTCAGCTCCACACCCATCCTTCTATACTCTGCTCTGAAATCCTGGCACTAAAAATCTGTAAACTATTCCTCCTTTAGCAGATGGCTCTTCCATAGCCTGTGTTGATGGAAGGCACTAGAGCAAGACTGGCTAACTAGAGGAGGAAGAAAGGACTGTTTTCTTCTTGTCAGCAGGGCCCCAGCACCTGCTCTTTACCCTGTCAGTGGCAGTTGGTTGGACTCTCAGAGAACCATCCTTATTGCACCACCTTGGACATACCAGCTCCAGCCAGGCAGAGCCACCTCCTCAGAAGCTCAATCCCAGCCCTTCAGAGTCTTCATTTTGCTGAGTTCAAATAATTTCAAGCTTTTCCCTTTGTTCTTCCAGCCCCAGAGTGGTAGCTCTTCTTGCCATTACTACTTTTATATAAATGCAATAAATATTTAAGAATAAAATAATTTTATTCTCAAGCAACCATTTAGCCAAGGTCTTAAATTCCCTCTTTTAAAATAACTAGAATTGTTGATTGGACAGTAGTGTACACAAATACAAATAGCACTGTTGGCTTAATCTAGTATTTAGAGAACGGGATTCACCTATCCAATTAAGTAGACATTCCAGTACTAGTAACATTCTACTGTCATGATACTGGTCGACAATCCCTTATTCAAAGATTTCAGGGCCTGAAATGTTTCAGAACTCTTCATATTTTAGAAAGGCAATAGTGCATGTATGTACACTAAACTATGTAATAGTTCCAATGGGATGTAGGTCAGTAGCTCATAATTAAACACTTGAGGGGTAAATAGTCCCTCAAATCAGTTCAGTCTAGGCTCTGCCAACAAAAGAGTTACCAAAAAACAAAAACAAAGTCGTGGCTTTCATAGCTTTTTAATTTTGGAATTGTGGGTAAAACATCTTGAGCCTGTATTAGGAAAAGCTACCAAGTGACTAATCAAAGGACTCAGGTTAAAAAAAAAAAAATCTAAGATTGAATTAAAGTGTTTTCAAGAAAACACTGAGTAAATCTGGGCAGGGAAGCAATGTCTAACTTAAACATAAGGAGAATGACAACAGAAACAAAGCTTTTGCGGACTACTCTGGCAGTCTTCAGGAAAAACTGCCCCATTTACCTGAGATTCAGTGAATTGGTTCTATAAAAGTAAATAGAAAAACCTACTCGAACAGCAAACCACAAAGAGTCCTTCTCTGAGACTAGGTTAATAAAGCTGCATGCAAAATTCAGGTAGTGTAACTCTATCAAGGGAGTCATGACAGTGAACATGGAGCATGGCCCAACATGCCAATTTGTTATTTTATTTTTTGATGTGTTGCAAAATTAACCAGAAAAAAAAGATGTATATTTATATATCAATATATTTTTGGTGATTTAAATATGTTGAGTTAGCTGCCAGAACTCAAAAGAGAAACAGGTGAAAAATAATTGCTCTTGGGAAGTGGGACTGAAGAAATAGAGACCAGGGGAAGGGCAGAGAACTCTTTATTTAGGCTTTTCTGTATTCCAGTCACCCATTGGTATCCATGGAGAACTGGTTGAGAACCCTCCTTGGCTACCAAAATCCATAGACACTTAAGTCTGTGATATAAAATGGCACAGTATTTGCCCAGAACCTATGCACATCCTCGCATATACTTTAAAACATCTCCAGGTAAATCATCTCTAGATAACTTCTAACACTTAGCAAAATGTAAATGCTATGTAAATGTGATACACTATGTTGAGAGAATTACAAGGAAAAAAGTCTGCACATGTTTAGTACAGATGCAACCATTTGTTATTTTTCCTAATGTTTTTCACCATGGTTGGCTGAATCCACAGATCCAGAATCCATGAATACAGAGGACCGACTGTATTTGATTTGTAACTAGATGAATATATTTAATAAAAGAGTTTCAGTAACTGTTTTAAAATATAAAGACTTAGAATGAAATATGTCTCTAGGAGTTGTAAAGAACAAGTGATTAATTTATAGAAAACAAATGCCTGGTTTTATACTTTCTGAATAGCAATTTATAATTTAATACAATTGATTTGAGTCAACTTGACTCAACTTCTAGTTCCACTTGACTTAGTAAAGATCTACTCCCCTCCCTGAAACCCACCTAAACAATAAGCAGAATAAAAAGACAAAAACTTCATCTCCAATGAAACTGGAAAATAATCCCAAACCCAAACCAAAAGCCATGAAAAACAGCTGCCAAAGTCAGAAGGCTCTGAACCAAATTGAAAGAGGTAGGGAGGAGAGACACCACATGACAGATTATATGCAATAAAACAAATCCCCCCAAACCAGCATATGGCCCTGAAGAGCTCAATCAGTGATCCCTCAGTTGGAACACCAAATTCATAGAGGTTGCTCAGAAATATTCTGGAAGTCTGCTTCAACCTGCTAGCTGTAGAAGATGTGTTGCTCGGTGAGAAACAACAAGGCATGACATTTGTATATGAAGTCTGCCAGTGTGATTTCATGGAAAAGAGACAAAAAGAAGCAATCAGATTTTGTAGCAGGTGATAACAGACAGCTTTATTTTTAGAAACATCTAGTGTTTGCTCTTTGCCAGGAACTATTAAAAAATCCTTACACATTTTAAGTCACTTAATTCTGATACGCTTCGGAGGTAGGTACTATTATTATCACCATCTCCATGTTGCTAGTGAGGAAACTGAGGCACTGAGGGATTAAGGTACTTTCCCAAGGACACAGCTTGTGAATGACAGAACCTAAATTCATACCTAAACAAAGTGCCTCCAAAGTTTGTGTTCATAACCACTAAGTCATAGTGCCTCTTCAAAGAGAAATACAAACAAATTTTTCAAAAAACGAAGACACAAAGAAAGGAAATGTCACATGCAAAACCATTATTAAAATGCAAGCCACTTGCTCACCCAAGGAAGGTACAGACAACACTGAAAACATGGTGAAGAGACATTCTGAGACTTTCAGAGTTTCTATCAACTCTAAGATTTCTCAAACTACTATTATCTTAACTTAATCCTCTGCGTTGTAACTGTCTGATACCTCGGCTCACCTCCTAGGTCCCTTTCCTCCAAATTCTTGAGGTCATAGCTACTTACGAGCAGACTATTCTTCTTCAAAGATGAATGGTAATCAGAAATGGAATTGTGCAGCCAATGAAAAGGAAGAAAAGCGAAACAAAGAAAATCAATTAGACTATAGAAAGACATGCGAAATGAGCAGGTAAAAGAAAACAATAACTAAATAAGAAAAAGTAGATTTAACAGTGCTTAAGAGAGTCAAGGATATGGAGGAAATGGAAATCTAAATCACACATGCACACAAATATATGTGCACGTGCATGCACACACACACACACTACATTATGGTACAAGAGTTCACTGTAAGCTGAGGAGAAATCACACCATCCCAGAGACATGTACACAGGCCAGCGTGCTAAAGAGACAGGCTCAGAAGACTAAGATTGCTCAAACTATTGCTACCTAAGGCTCAGGCCTCCTGGCTCTTCTCCCACTTTTATCTTAAAACAGCCAGTCCAGGAAGAATTTCCCTCATTTAGAAATCAGCAGTTTTCACAAACAGAATTAGCTTAGTATCTACACAAAAATAATTCAAGAAAAAGAACTGACAGAAACAAATGAAGAACACATGCATACACAGGCACAATTTTTTTTTTATTCTTATTTTTTTATTGCATTTTAGGTTTTGGGGTACATGTGCAGAGCATGCAATACAGTTGCATAGGTACACACATGGTAGTGTGTTTTGTTTGCTTTCACCCCTTCACCCACATTTGGCGTTTCTCCCCAGGCTATCCCTCCCCACCTCCCCCTCCCACTGACCCTCCCCTTTACCCCCAATAGACCCCAGTGTTTAGTACTCCCCTCCCTATATTCATGTGTTCTCATTTTTCATCACCCGCCTATGAGTGAGAATATGCGGTGTTTCATTTTCTGTTCTTGTGTCAGTTTGCTGAGAATGATGTTCTCCAGATTCATCCATGTCCCTACAAACGACACAAACTCATCATTTCTGATTGCTGCATAATATTCCATGGTGTATATGTGCCACATTTTCCCAACCCAGTCTATTATCAATGGGCATTTCGGTTGATTCCAGGTCTTTGCTATTGTAAACAGTGCTGCAATGAACATTCGTGTGCATGTGTCCTTATAGTAGAATGATTTATAGTCCTTTGGGTATATACCCAGTAATGGGATTGCTGGGTCAAATAGAATTTCTATTTCTAAGGCCTTGAGGAATCTCCACACTGTCTTCCACAATGGTTGAGCTAATTTACACTCCCACCAACAGTGTAAAAGTGTTCCTTTTTCTCCACATCCTCTCCAGCATGTGTTGTCTCCAGATTTTTTAATGATCGCCATTCTAACAGGCATGAGATGGTATCTCAATGTGGTTTTGATTTGCATCTCTCTGATGACCAGTGACGATGAGCATTTTTTCATATGATTGTTGGCCTCATATATGTCTTCTTTTGTAAAGTGTCTGTTCATATCCTTTGCCCACTTTTGAATGGGCTTGTTTGTTTTTTTCCTGTAAATCTGTTTGAGTTCTTTGTAAATTCTGGATATCAGCCCTTTGTCAGATGGGTAAACTGCAAACATTTTTTCCCATTCTGTTGGTTGCCGATTCACTCTAGTGACTGTTTCTTTTGCCATGCAGAAGCTGTGGAGTTTGATTAGGTCCCATTTGTCTATTTTGGCTTTTGTTACCAATGCTTTTGGTGTTTTGTTCATGAAGTCCTTGCCTACTCCTATGTCCTGGATAGTTGTGCCTAGATTTCCTTCTAGGGTTTTTATGGTGCCAGGTCTTATGTTTAAGTCTTTAATCCATCTGGAGTTAATTTTAGTGTAAGGTGTCAGGAAGGGGTCCAGTTTCTGCTTTCTGCACATGGCTAGCCAGTTTTCCCAATACCATTTGTTAAACAGGGAATCCTTTCCCCATTGCTGGTTTTTGTCAGATTTATCAAAGATTGTATAGTTGTAGATATGTTGTGTTGCCTCCGGTGCCTCTGTTTTGTTCCATTGGTCTATATCTCTGTTTTGGTACCAGTACCATGCTGTTTTGATTACTGTAGCCTTGTAGTATAGTTTGAAATCCGGTAGTGTGATGCCCCCGGCTGTGTTCTTTTTGCTTAGAATTGATTTGGCTATGCGGGCTCTCTTTTGGTTCCATATGAAGTTCATGGTGGTTTTTTCCAGTTCTGTGAAGAAAGTCAATGGTAGTTTGATGGGGATAGCGTTGGTTCTGTAAATTACTTTGGGCAATATAGCCATTTTCAAGATATTAATTCTTCCTAACCATGAACATGGAATGTTTCTCCATCTGTTTGTGTCCTCTCTGATTTCGTTGAGCAGTGGCTTGTAGTTCTCCTTGAAGAGGTTTCTTACGTTCCTTGTGAGTTGTATTCCAAGGTATTTTATTCTTTTTGTAGCAATTGTGAATGGCAGTTCGTTCTTGATTTGGCTCTTTTTAAGTCTGTTATTGGTGTATAGGAATGCTTGTGATTTTTGCACATTGATTTTATATCCTGAGACTTTGCTGAAGTTGCTTATCAGTTTCAGGAGTTTTTGGGCTGAGGCGATGGGGTCTTCTAGGTATACTATCATGTCGTCTGCAAATAGAGACAATTTGGCTTCCACCTTTCCTATTTGAATACCCTTTATTTCTTTTTCTTGCCTGATTGCTCTGGCTAGAACTTTCAGTACTATATTGAATAGGAGTGGTGAGAGAGGGCATCCTTGTCTAGTGCCGGATTTCAAAGGGAATGCTTCCAGTTTTTGCCCATTCAGTATGATATTGGCTGTTGGTTTGTCATAAATAGCTTTTATTACTTTGAGATACGTTCCATCGATACCGAGTTTATTGAGGGTTTTTAGCATAAAGGGCTGTTGAATTTTGTCAATTGCCTTCTCTGCGTCAATTGAGATAATCATGTGGTTTTTGTGTTTGGTTATGTTGATGTGGTGATTTACGTTTATAGACTTGCGTATGTTGAACCAGCCTTGCATCCCTGGGATGAATCCTACTTGATCATGATGAATAAGTTTTTTGATTTGCTGTTGCAATCAGCTTGCCAATATTTTATTGAAGATTTTTGCATCTATGTTCATCATGGATATTGGCCTGAAGTTTTCTTTTCTTGTTGGGTCTCTGCCGGGTTTTGGTATCAGGATGATGTTGGTCTCATAAAATGATTTGGGAAGGATTCCCTCTTTTTGGATTATTTGGTATAGTTTTAGAGGGAATGGTACCAGCTCCTCTCTGTGTGTCTGGTAGAATTCGGCTGTGAACCCGTCTGGACCTGGGCTTTTTTTGTGTGGTAGGCTCTTAATTGCTGCCTCGACTTCTGACCTTGTTATTGGTCTATTCATAGTTTCAGCTTCCTCCTGGTTTAGGCTTGGGAGGACACAGGAGTCCAGGAATTTATCCATTTCTTACAGGTTTACTAGTTTATGTGCATAGAGTTGTTTGTAATATTCTCTGATGATGGTTTGAATTTCTGTGGAGTCTGTGGTAATTTCCCCTTTATCATTTTTTATTGCATCTATTTGGTTGTTCTCTCTTTTATTTTTGATCAATCTGGCTAGTGGTCTATTTTGTTGATCTTTTCAAGAAACCAGCTCTTGGATTTATTGATTTTTTGAAGGGTTTTTCGTGTCTCAATCTCCTTCAGTTCAGCTCTGATCTTAGTTATTTCTTGTCTTCTGCTGGGTTTTGAGTTTTTTTGATCTTTTTTTAACCATGAAGGAGCTCTTTATTAAATAAGAAAACAACAGACCGGGTACAGTGGCTCATGCCTGTAATTCCAGCAATTTTGAAGACTGAGGTGGGCGGATCATGAGATCAAGAGATTGAGACCATCTTGGTCAACATGGTGAAACCCCATCTCCATTGAAAATACAATCGTTGGCTGGGCATGGTGATGCGTGCCTGTAATCCCAGTTACTCGGGAGGCTGAGTCAGGAAAGAGAATCGCTTGAACCCAGGAGGTAGAGGTGGCAGTGAGCCAAGATCACGCCACTGCACTCCACCCTGGTGACAGAGCAAGATGCTGTCTCAAAAAAAAGGAAAGAAGAGTCTTTATACAACAAAAAGTCAAAGCATTTCTTTTATGTTCTTGTACCTATTAACCATCCTTTATACTGCCCCACTCACTCCCCTTCTCAGCCTCCAATAGGGTGACTATGATGAACAATAATTTATTGTGTACTTCTAAATAACTAAGAGAATGGAATTAGGACATTACTAACAGAAAGAAATGATAAACGCTTGAGGTGATGAATACCCCAATTACCCTGCTATGATTATTACATGTTGTATGCTTGTATCAAAATATCACACATACCCCCTAAATATACACAACTATTATGCACTCATAATTTAAAATTTTTAAAAGAAAATAGTCAATGTGGATAGCTAATATTTACTGGGTTGTAATTAAATCCAAGACACTATTCTAAGTTAACTATTAAAACTTAAATGATCAAAAAGATAATTTTGTGACAACCCAGGCCCTAAAAATAAGAATGTCATCTAAAGGGTTAAAGAAGCTAGCTTTGCTTTGGATTTTTCCACAGCAGTACTCAACTCTAGAACAGTGGAGAAATGCATACAAGATCATAGGGAAAAATCCAGCTAAACATTCATTCAAATATAAGAATAGCTATTTTTAAACATGCAAACATTTCAGAGTATAGTTTATCCAAGTCCTCTGAAATAAATTTCAAGAAGAACTTCACTAGCCAAGAGGTGAGTAGAGAAATGTGGATAAAGTACTGATAATGATCTTTAAATTGACTTAAATATAGCATTAAGATTAAACAAGAATGAAATTATAAAATGTAAACATTATAAACCAAAGCAATATTTAAAAAAGAGCTACTTAAAAAAATCTAGAAGTTGATAGGTAGAGATAGAATCATGTTTCATAAAAAAGGACATTGTCAATTATTTTAAAATCAATTAAGTCAATAGCTAGAAGAATTTGGATAATTCTAACATTATAAAAAGAGTACTTGATGATGGATATCCCAAGTACACTGATTTGATCTTTTCAAATTATACAATGTATTAAGTTATCACATTTACCCAGAAACTTGTTTAATTAAAAAATATATGTATCAGTGAAGTCTACAAGTTATCATACTTAGTGATGAAAGACTGAATGCTTTTCCCAAAGATCAGGAATGAAGTAAGAAAGTCCTTTTTCATCACTACTGCAGAATACAGTGTTGAGGATTCTAGCCAGAGCAATAAAGCAGGGGGAAGAAATACAAAGCATACAGATTGGAAAGGAAGAAATAGAAATGTTTTTGCTTCAAGTCTACTTAATCTCTCATAATCAGCAAAAAGCTAAAAGCTACAAAGGCTGGATGAAATAAATCAAAGAGCAGAAAAACGGTAAGATATACCACGTTCATGAATCAGAAGATTCAATATCATTAAGATATCAATTCTCCCAAAATGTCTCTGTAGATTTAATGTAATTTCCAATCAAAATACCAGAAGTTATTTTTATAAAAATTGACAAGTTGAGTCTAAAATTTACAGGAAAAATCAAAAGTCCCAGAATTTCCAAAATGATTTTGAAAAAGAAAAACAAAGTTGAAGAACTTATACTATCTGATTTCAAGATTTATAAAGCTATCATAATACAGAAAGTATAGTCTTGGCAAAAAGATACACATATATTTTTAACTAGGAACAGAACAGAAGCCTAGAAATAGACCCTTGTATTGGTCTATTTGGTACTGATAAAGTATCAAGGTAATTTAATTTAAAAAAAGGATGGTCTTTTCTATAAATGGGACGAACAATTAAGCATTTACATGTAATAAAAATTGATCCTTGACGCAAACCTACAATTATATATATTTTTAAAAATCAAAATGAGACCGAGTACAGGGCTTATGCCTGTAATTCCAGCACTTTGGGAGGCTAAGGTGGGAGGATCATTTGAGCACAGGAGTTTGAGACCAGCTTGGGCAATACAGTAAGATCTTCGTCTCCAAAAAGTATTTATTTATTTATTTATTTATTTTTGACCGAGTCTTGCTCTGTCGCCAGGTTGGAGTGCAGTGGAGCAATCTCTGCTCACTGCAGCCTGCGCCTGTTGGGTTCAAGCGATTCTTTCACCTCAGCCTTCCAAGTAGCTGGGACCAGGGGCGTGTGCAACTACGCCCAGCTAATTTTTGTATTTTTAGTAGAGAAGGGGTTTCACCTTCTTGGCCAGGATGGTCTCAATCTCTTGACCTCGTGATCCACCCACCTCAGCCTCCCAAAGTGCTGGGATTACAGGCATGAGCCACTGTGCGCAGCCTCAAAAAGAATTTTTTGAAAGCTAGGCATGGTGGCTTGCTCCCGTAGTCCCAGCTACTCAGGAGGCAGGAGAATTGCTTGAACCCAGGAGTTTGAGGCTGCAGTGAGCTAACAATCTTACCACTGCACTCCAGCCTGAGCAAGAGTGAGACCGTCTCTAACAAGAACATTTTTTAATTAAAAAACAAAAAGTAAAAAATATATATATATTTAAAATAAATCATAGATACAAATGTAAAACTTGAAACTATAAAACGTCTAGAAGAAACATAAGATAAAATCTTTGGAACATTAGGCTAACAAGTATTTCTTCTCATTCAAAGTCACAAACCATAAAAGAAAAAAAGATTGATGTTAGACCATATACCAAATATCATATAAAAAATTAACTTGAATCTTTGATCTAAATTTAAATCTGAAACCATACTGCTTTAGGAAAGAAAAATAAATTTTTTAACACTGAGCTAGCAAAGT
The DNA here is from genome assembly GCF_049354715.1 of Callithrix jacchus. Classification (NCBI taxonomy): domain Eukaryota; kingdom Metazoa; phylum Chordata; class Mammalia; order Primates; family Cebidae; genus Callithrix; species Callithrix jacchus. The sequence goes on from NC_133507.1 coordinate 69,300,833, forward strand.
TTCTTAATAAGACACAAAAGTACAAACTATAAAATTTTAAAAAATGATAAATTGAATTGATACCCAGAATATATATAGAACTCTCAAACTGCGATAAGAAAACAAACAGCCCAATTTTTAAAAAAATAAGTAGGGGGACTCAAGATGGCGCTGTGAGAACAACCCAGGATTGGAGCCCGCGTTGAATTCGCAAACGGTGAGTCAGTGCTGCATTTCCAGACTGATCTTTGTTGCCCACAGAACGGGGAAACTCCCAAGTATAAAAAGGCACGGGACGCCAGGCAGTAGGTCTGCCTGGCGAAGCCGGCAGCCAGGGCGGCGGTGGCCGGCCCTACCCAGCAATCCCCACAGGGCGCGCTTGTCCAGGTGCCTTGTTGAACCGGCAATCTGAGACTTGAGAGGGCTGGACTTGAGACTGAACGAGACTTGCACAGTAGCCCAGCCCAGGGGATTGCAGGGACAGATCGGTTGGGATACCCAGTGGGACGAACAAAACCGCGATTTCAAACTATCCCGGGCAGACGGTCCGAGACGCTCTGTGGGGGAGGGGCGTCCACCACTACGGAGGCAACCTGCCCCAACTGATATACACGCCCACTGCTGAGGCAGCCAGCCGTTGCCGAGGCAACCCGCCCCAACTGAGATACACGCCCACTGCTGATGCACCCAGCCGTTGCCGAGGCAACCCGTCCCTACTGAGATACACACCCACTGCTGACGCAGCCTGCCGTTGCCGAGGCAACACGCTACAACGAAGAGACTCCGCCGCAGGGCGTGGCGGAGACCACAGCAGAGCCGGCAGGAACAGCGCGAATCACACAACAGCAGGGCGGAGCCTCGGCAGCCAAACAGTGGCTACTCTGCCTTTGAGCTGGGCAGGACACCTGATCGGACATCCAAAAATAAAGCCCAAACCCCTCAACACAGAGCATTTGAGAAAAAAAAAAGGGTTGTTTAATGAGCTGTGTTGCAGCAGAATCAAACATAGCAGCCTAACAGCCCTGAATGAACAACAGAGTGCACAGCTCAGCAATTAAACCCCTATAAAGTACAAACTGTCTCCTCAAGCAGCTCCCTGACCCCTCTATATCCAAGAGACTGTCATTAGGCAGGCATCATCCTGGGACAAAGAGAGCAGAAAAAGAAACTGGTAGCATCCCTCGCTGTGCCACGGCTACTAGAGGTGCACCCCAGACAAGCAGGGTCTGGAGCGGACCTCAACAGTCGTACAAAGAAGGGGCTAGACTGGTAGAAGGAAAACCAAGCAACAGAAATACTTCATCATCAACATTCTGGGTGTCCACTCAGAGACCCAAACGAAAAGTCAGCAACTACGCAGACGACCAGCGGACAAATCCACAAAGATGGGAAGAAACCAGCGCAAAGGAGGAAAACACCCGAAACCAGAACACATCGCCTCCTAGAAAGGACCAAAACTCCTCACCAGCAAGGGAACAAAGCTGGACGGAGAATGACTGTGACGAAATGACGGAATTAGACTTCAGAAGATGGATAATGAGAAACTTTTGTGAGCTAAAAGATCATGTATTAAATCAATGCAAAGAAACTAAGAACCTTGAAAAAAGATTCGAGGAAATGATAACAAGAATGGATACCTTAGAGAGGAATATGAATGAATTGAAGGAGCTGAAAAACACAATACGAGAACTTCGCGAAGCAAACGCAAGTTTCAATAGCCGAATTGACCAAGCAGAAGAAAGAATATCTGAAGTCGAAGACCAACTCAATGAAATAAAACGAGAAACCAAGATCAGAGAAAAAAGCGCAAAAAGGAATGAACAAAGTCTCCAAGAAATGTGGGACTATGTGAAAAGACCTAACCTACGTTTGATAGGTGTACCAGAAGGGGACGAAGAGAATGAATCCAAGCTGGAAAATACTCTTCAGGACATCATCCAGGAAAATTTCCCCCACCTAGCAAGACAGGCCAACACTCAAATGCAGGAAATACAGAGAACACCACAAAGATATTCCGCAAGAAGAGCAACCCCAAGGCACATAATCGTCAGATTCAACAGGGTTGAAATAAAGGAGAGAATACTAAGGGCAGCCAGAGAGAAAGGTCGGGTCACCCACAAAGGGAAGCCCATCAGACTCACAGCAGATCTCTCAGCAGAAACACTACAAGCCAGAAGAGAGTGGGGGCCAATATTCAACATTCTTAAAAGAACTTTCAACCCAGAATTTCATATCCAGCCAAACTGAGTTTCAGAAGTGAAGGAAGAATAAAATCCTTTGCGAATAAGCAAGTACTCAGAGATTTTGTCACCACCAGGCCTGCTTTACAAGAGCTCCTAAAAGAGGCACTACACATAGAAAGGATCAATCAGTACCAGCCATTCCAAAATCACACTGAATGCTAAAGAGCTTCAACATAATGAAGAATCTACAACAACTAACAGGCAAAACAGCCACTTAGAATCAAAATGGCAGTATCAAATTCACACATAACAATATTAACCCTAAATGTAAATGGACTAAATGCACCAATCAAAAGACACAGACTGGCAAATTGGATAAAAATCCAAAACCCATCAGTGTGCTGTATCCAGGAAACCCATCTCACATGCAAGGATACACAAAGGCTCAAAATAAAGGGATGGAGGAAGATTTACCAAGCTAATGGAAAGCAAAAAAAAAGCAGGAGTTGCAATTCTCATCTCTGATAAAATAGACTTTAAAGCAACAAAGATCAAAAGAGACAAAGAAGGCCATTACATAATGGTAAAAGGATCGATACAACAAGAAGAGCTAACGATCCTAAACATATATGGTCCCAACACAGGAGCACCCAGATACATAAGGCAAGTTCTTAATGACTTACAGAAGGACTTAGACTCCCACACAATAATAGTGGGAGACTTTAACACTCCACTGTCAATATTAGACAGATCAACCAGACAGAAAATCAACAAGGATACCCAGGGCTTGAACTCAGACCTGGAGCAAGCAAACCTGGTGGACATTTACAGAACTCTCCACCCCAAATCCACAGAATACACATTCTTCTCAGCACCACATCACACCTACTCTAAAATTGACCACATAATTGGAAGTAAAGCACTGCTCAACAAATGCAAAACAACTGAAATCATAACAAACAGCCTATCAGACCATAGTGCAATCAAGTTAGAACTCAGAATTCAGAAACCGACCCAGAACCGCACAGCTTCATGGAAACTGAACAACTGGCTCTTGAATGTTGACTGGGTAAACAACGAAATGAAGGCAGAAATAAAGAAGTTCTTCGAAACCAATGAGAATGAAGACACAACGTGCCAGAACCTCTGGGACACATTTAAAGCAGTCTCTAGAGGAAAGTATATAGCAATAAGTGCCCATATGAGGAGAATGGAGAGATCCAAAATTGACACCCTATCGTCAAAATTGAAAGAGCTAGAGGAGCAAGATCAAAAAACCTCAAAACCCAGCAGAAGACAAGAAATTACTAAGATCAGAGCTGAGCTGAAGGAGATTGAGACACGAAAAACCCTTCAAAAAATCAATAAATCCAAGAGCTGGTTTTTTGAAAAGATCAACAAAATAGACAGACCACTAGCCAGATTGATTAAAAATAAAAGAGAGAACAACCAAATAGATGCAATAAAAAATGATAAAGGGGAAATCACCACAGATTCCACAGAAATTCAAACCATCATCAGAGAATATTACAAACAACTCTATGCACATAAACTAGTAAACCTGGAAGAAATGGATAAATTCCTGGACTCCTGTGTCCTCCCAAGCCTAAACCAGGAGGAAGCTGAAACTATGAATAGACCAATAACAAGGTCTGAAGTTGAGGCAGCAATTAAGAGCCTACCTCACAAAAAAAGCTCAGGCCCAGATGGGTTCACAGCCGAATTCTACCAGACACACAAGGAGGAGCTGGTACCATTCCTTCTAAAACTATTTCAAACAATCCAAAAAGAGGGAATCCTTCCCAAATCATTTTATGAGACCAACATCATCCTGATACCAAAACCCGGCAGAGACCCAACGAGAAAAGAAAACTTCAGGCCAATATCCATGATGAACATAGATGCAAAAATCTTCAATAAAATATTGGCAAGCCGATTGCAACAGCAAATCAAAAAAACTTATTCATCATGATCAAGTAGGATTCATCCCAGGGATGCAAGGCTGGTTCAACATACGCAAGTCTATCAACGTAATTCACCACATAAACAGAACCAAAAACAAAAACCACATGATTATCTCAATTGAGGCAGAGAAGGCATTTGACAAAATTCAACAGCCCTTTATGCTAAAAACCCTCAATAAACTCGGTATCGATGGAACGTATCTCAAAGTAATAAAAGCTATTTATGACAAACCAACAGCCAATATCATACTGAATGGGCAAAAACTGGAAGCATTCCCTTTGAAATCTGGTACTAGACAAGGATGCCCTCTCTCACCACTCCTATTCAATATAGTACTGGAAGTTCTAGCCAGAGCAATCAGGCAAGAAAAAGAAATAAAGGGTATTCAAATAGGAAAGGTGGAAGCCAAATTGTCTCTATTTGCAGACGACATGATAGTATACCTAGAAGACCCCATCGCCTCAGCCCAAAAACTCCTGAAACTGATAAACAACTTCAGCAAAGTCTCAGGATATAAAATCAATGTGCAAAAATCACAAGCATTCGTCTACACCAATAACAGACTTAAAGAAAGCCAAATCAAGAGCGAACTGCCATTCGCAATTGCTACAAAAAGAATAAAATACCTTGGAATACAACTCACAAGGAACGTAAGGGACCTCTTCAAGGAGAACTACAAACCACTGCTCAACGAAATCAGAGAGGACACAAACAGATGGAGAAACATTCCATGTTCATGGTTAGGAAGAATTAATATCGTGAAAATGGCTATACTGCCCAAAGTAATTTACAGAATCAACGCTATCCCCATCAAGCTACCATTGACTTTCTTCACAGAACTGGAAAAAACCACCATGAACTTCATATGGAACCAAAAGAGAGCCCGCATAGCCAAGTCAATTCTAAGCAAAAAGAACACAGCCGGGGGCATCACACTACCGGATTTCAAACTATACTACAAGGCTACAGTAATCAAAACAGCATGGTACTGGTACCAAAACAGAGATATAGACCAATGGAACAAAACAGAGGCACCGGAGGCAACACAACATACATACAACTATACAATCTTTGATAAACCTGACAAAAACAAGCAATGGGGCAAGGATTCCATGTTTAACAAATGGTGTTGGGAAAACTGGCTAGCCATGTGCAGAAAGCAGAAACTGGACCCCTTCCTGACACCTTACACTAAAATTAACTCCAGATGGATTAAAGACTTAAACATAAGACCTGGCACCATAAAAACCCTAGAAGGAAATCTAGGCAAAACTATCCAGGACATAGGAGTAGGCAAGGATTTCATGAACAAAACACCAAGAGCATTGGCAACAAAAGCCAAAATAGACAAATGGGACCTAATGAAACTCCACAGCTTCTGCACGGCAAAAGAAACAGTCACTAGAGTGGATCGGCAACCAACAGAATGGGAAAAAATTTTCGCAGTCTACCCATCTGACAAAGGGCTGATATCCAGAATTTACAAACAACTCAAGCAGATTTACAGGAAAAAAACAAACAAGCCCATTCAAAAGTGGGCAAAGGATATGAACAGATACTTTACGAAAGAAGACATATATGAGGCCAAGAATCATATGAAAAAATGCTCATCGTCACTGGTCATCAGAGAGATGCAAATCAAAACCACATTGAGATACCATCTCACGCCAGTTAGAATGGCGATCATTAAAAAATCTGGAGACAACAGATGCTGGAGAGGATGTGGAGAAAAAGGAACACTTTTACACTGTTGGTGGGAGTGTAAATTAGTTCAACCATTGTGGAAGACAGTGTGGCGATTCCTCAAGGCCTTAGAAATAGAAATTCCATTTGACCCAGCAATCCCATTACTGGGTATATATCTAAAAGACAATAAATCGTTCTACTATAAGGACACATGTACACGAATGTTCATTGCAGCACTGTTTACAATAGCAAAGACCTGGAATCAACCCAAATGCCCATTGATAATAGACTGGATTGGAAAAATGTGGCACATATACACCATGGAATACTATGCAGCAATCAGAAATGATGAGTTCGTGTCGTTTGTAGGGACATGGATGAATCTGGAAAACATCATCCTCAGCAAACTGACACAAGAACAGAAAATGAAACACCGCATATTCTCACTCATAGGTGGGTGATGAAAAATGAGAACACATGGACACAGAAAGGGGAGTACTAAACACTGGGGTCTATTGGGGGGAAAAGGGGAGGGCCAGTGGGAGGGGGAGGTGGGGAGGGATAGCCTGGGGAGAAATGCCAAATGTGGGTGAATGGGAGAAGAAAAGCAAAGCACACTGCCATGTGTGTACCTACGCAACTGTCTTGCATGCTCTGCTCATGTACCCCAAAACCTATAATCCAATTAAAAAAAAAAAAAAAATTAGAAAATTTGAACAGATACTTTGCCAATAAAAGATTCAAATGGCAAACATATAAAATTTGTATATGTTTATATAAAAATATGTTTGTTAATGTTAGAAAAATTGAAATTAAAGCCTCAATAATAGACTATAATACATCAATTAGAATGATGAAAATGTTAAAAGTTGATAATACTGAGTGTTGACAATAAAGCAAAGCAATTGCATCTTTTATATATTTCTGTTGAAAATGTGTAAGAATTATAGCTGCTTTGAAAAAGGGTTTGACAGTTTCCTGTGATGTCAAACATACAATTACCAATCCACTATTAGGTATTTATCCAAAAAAAATGAAAACATATCTACCCAAACATCTGTATGAAAATGTTCAAAGGAGCTTTATTCATAATCCCTACAAACTAGAAACAATTCAGATGCCTATTGACCTGGAAATAAATAAATTGTGATATATTCACAAAATGTACATTCAGAACAGATAAAAAGGAACTACTGACACATGCAACAGCCTTGATAAATCATAAAAGCATTATGCTAAGTAAAAGGAGGCAGACAATAAAGACTATACTATGTAGTCTTTACTCACTTCATAATGACATTTGTAAAAAGAATGGCAATTAGATCAGTGGTTGTCAGAGAGCAGTGGTGGAGTAGGGGGTTATTACAAGGGCCTACAGAAGGCCTTTTTGCAGTCATGGAACTCTTCCACTATGTATTAATTGTGATATTGCTGATACTACTGTATACCTTTGTCAAAACTCATAGAACAGTATACCCAAAAAGGATAGATTTTGCTACATGTAAATTATACCTCAATACATGTGACTCTTAAAAAGAAATCAAATTCAAGAGAAGGAAAAGACAAGCCATAGACTAGGAGAAAATAATTGCAAAAGATGTAGCTGATAAGGACGGTTATCTAAAATATACAAAGATCTCTTAAAACTCAATAAGAAAACAAACACCTGATTTTAAAATAAGCCAAAACCTTAACATACACCTCACCAAAGGAGGTTTACGGATGGCAAATAACCATATGAAAAGATCCTCCACATCATATGTCATCAGGGAAATGCAAATTAAAACAACAATGAGGGCCTGGCACATTGGTTTATGCCTATAATCCCAGCACTGGGAGGCTAAGGCAGGCAGATTACCTGAGGTCAGGAATTTGAGACCAGTCTGGCCAACATGGTGAACCCTGTCTCTACTAAAAAAAAAATATATATATATATATATATATGTGTGTGTGTGTGTGTGTGTGTGTATGTGTGTGTGTGTGTGTGTGTATTAATTAGCGGGACATGGTGGCACACACCTGTAATCCCAACTACTTGGGAGTTGAGGCAGGAGAATCACTTGAACCCAGGAGACAGATGTTGCAGTGAGCCGAGATCATGCCATTACACTCCAGTCTGGGCGACAGAGTGATACTCTGTCTCAAAAAAAAAAAAAAGGAGGTACCTCTACACATCTATTAGGATTGCCAAGATCCGGAACACTGACAACACCAAACACAGGTGAAGATGTAAAGCAACATGTAACAAGTTGTAGGATATGAAACGCTTACTGCTAGTGAAAATACAAAATGGTACACCCACTTTGTAAGTCGGTTTAGTGGTTCCTTACAAAACTAACCATGCTCTTGCCATATGATCTAGCAGTCACACTCCTTGGTATTTGACCAAAGAAGTTGAAAACTTCTTTCCATACAAAAGCTACATATAAATCTTTATAGCACCTTTATTGATAATTGCCAAAACTTGGAAGCAATCAAGAATGTCTTAGTAGGTGAACAAACTGTAGCACATTCAGACAATGAAATATTACTCAGTGCTTAAAATAAGCTATAAAGCTATGAAAAGACATGGGGAAAACATTAAATTACATAATACTAAGTGAAAGAAGTGAATCTGAAAAGGCTACTACTGTTATGATTCCAATTATATAACATTCTGAAAAAGGCAAAACTATAGAAAGAGTAAAAAGATCAGTGGTTGCCGGGGGTAAGGGAGAAAGAAGGACTGAATAGGAAGAGCACAGAGGATGTTTAGGGCAGAAAAAATACTCTGTATGATATTATAATGGTGATATGTGTCATTATAATTTTGTTCAAACCCATAGAATATATAATACCAAGAGTGAACCCTAACGTAAACTATGGACTTTGGGTGAAGTATCAATGTGGGCCCATCAATTGTGACAAATGTGCCACTCTGGTGGGGGAAATTGATAATGGGGGAGATGATACCTGTGTGGGGACATGAGATACATGAAATGTCTCTATCTTTTTCTCAATGTTGCTATGAATCTAAAACTGTTCAAAAAAAAAGACAAAAACAAAACACAACTAAGCCTTTAAAAATAAAGTAGAATTAGTCACAACTATGAATTAAATTTTAAAGTTGCAACTCTCCAAAAAAAATTTACATAATCACAGAAATTATCAAAAGAAATAATAATTAAATGATACATTAAAATTACAAGTTGAATGAGAAGTATGTAGAAGTGAACATACATTTTCTTATTCATAGCAGGGAGTCAATAGATACTGTCAATAGTTGATAAATCAAATTATATAAGCTTAAATACATCATTAAAATTATAACATAACCAATTAAGGTCCTAAAAACACATTATAAATCTTCTGAACTGTCAGAAAGAAAACACACAAATTTTTAAAATATAAATTATTTAGCAAAATAGAAAATAAAGCAGTAATAGCAGAAATCAAAGAGAACTGAGAACAAACATAGCTGTATATTAACATATATAAATGAGATAAAGACATTGTCCTACTCTATTTGTACTTCTATAACAAAAATACCTTAGACTGGGTTAACTTACAAAGAATATAAATTAATTTCTTATAGTTCTGGAGGCTGGGAGCCCAAATCAAAGTGCCAACACTGGGTTTAGTGAAGGCTGCTCTGTTTCCAAGATGGCACCTTCTTGTTGCTGCATCCTCACATGGTGAGAGGTAGAAGAGCAAGGAAACCAAAGTCACTTACTCAAGGCCTTTTACAAGGGCACCTGGTCCCCTTCATGAGGGTGAAGCAATTATGACTTAATTGCCTCCCAAAGGCTCCACCTCTTAATGTTATTACATTGGGGATTAAGTTTCAACATGAATTTTGGAGGTGATATAATTGTTCAAATCATAGCAGCCACTGATTAAAAGAAAAAATTCTTAGGTATATTTCAAAACCTGAACTCAACTACTTGTTGCATGCAGGATATACATTTTGAGCAAAATTAAATACTGGGCACATATATGAGACAATTACCCTCCCCCCAAAAAAACCACCTAGCAGAATAATTATATTTTCAATATCAAGCAAAGTTGAATTCACGGCAAAAATCACTAAATAAGACAAGTAAGTTCACTTCATAATGATAGAGTCAATCTACAATAAAGATCTCTACAATAGAGATCATTAATACCAAAGACCCTAGAGTGAAAACTCTTAATGCATAAACAGCATAAAATACAAGGAGAAACAGAACTACAGAAGTATCAGGGAAAGTTTACTCATACTCTTGATCAATGACAGTACAAGAAAACGGTAAAAAAGTAAAGATATAAGATCAGATTCTATAATTAATAAACTCTGTCTTAAAAGCTCTCTATCACACCCTTCATCCTGAAAACAAAGACTATTTTATCTTTAGTTGCCAAAGAACATACTCAAACCTTCAGTATATGTTGAATCACAAAATACTCCCAATACATTCAAGTAGAAACAGTATAGATTATATTCTTAAGTTATAATACAAAAAAGAATTGATTTTTAAAATAGAAAATCAAATCCCCATCTGCCTAAAAATTAAGACTATGTAAAAAATTGATTTAAAGGCATTGGTAACTGAAATTGAAGGATGGTTAGAAAATAACAGCAATTAAAACACTACACATCAGAATCCATGTGTTTTGGCTAAAATCAGTGCTTTGAAGAAAAATTCTGACCCTTAACCAAATTATTAAACAAGAAAAAAGAAAATTAATGAGTTTATATTTAAAGCAAGAGGTAAGAAAAAAGAATAACAAAATACATCCAACAGAAGAAAATAAATCCAAAACAGAAAAAAAAAATGAATTAAGGACAAAAGCGGCTATTTGGAAATGGTATAGAAGCAATAAACATACAAATTGATCTCTTGAAAAGTATTGACAAAATTGATAAAATGATAGATTGTCTTTTTAAAAAAAAATGTAAGGAAAACATGACTATATAAAACCAGCAATTATAATGGGTTGAAAGAAAACCAAAATAACTATAAAAATAATGCTTTGCACAAAATCCTGCAAATATACCTGAAAATCTAGATAAATCAGTTTCTAGGATAATATCTATTATCAGAATGACCAAAAAAAAATTTGTAAAAACAGACCAATTATACCACTAAAGAAACTGAGAAGGTTATCAAAGATTAACCCCTCACAAGAACACAAGCCCCCTTCAGTCTCATTAAGGATTTCATTCAAAACTTTTAGAAACACATTTTTTCAATCCTAAGTGATCCCTAAGCATGAAGAGAGAAGGAAAGAATGACACTGACATTGAGCCTAACAAAGCACAAAAGGAAACTACAGGCCAGTATGTAATTTATAAATAGTGCCACAATGTCATAAAATATAAGTTAACAAATTAATACACAATGATAAAATGGGATTCTTAGGATGCAAGAGATAGTTCAAATTTAGAACAGCTATTCATCTTTTATCATATTAATAGATTAAAGGAGACATCCCACTTAATCATCTCACTAAATGATGAAAAGACATTTTGCAAAGTTAAACTTACTTCCCTGATTTAAAAGTCACATATGGGCTGGGCATGGTAGCTCACACCTATAATCCCAGAACTTTGGGAGGCCGATGTGGGCAGATGACAAGGTCAGGAGTTTGAGACTAGCCTGGCCAATGTGATGAAACCCCATCTCTACTAAAAACACAAAAATTAGCTGGGCATGGTAGTGTGCATCTGCAGTCCCAGCTACTCAGAAGACTGAGGCAGGAGAATCACTTGAGCCTGGGAGGCAGAGGTTGCAGTGAGCCAAGATCACACCACTGCATTCCAGCCTGGGCAACAGAGCAAGACTCATCTTTTAAAAAAAAAAAAAAAAAAAAAAAAAAGCATAAATGGCCAGGTGTAGTAGCTCAGGCTTGTAATCCCAGCCCTTTGGGAGGCCAAGACAGGTGAATTGCTTGAGCTCAGGAGGTTGAGACTACCCGGGGTAACATGGCAAAACCCCATCTCTACTAAAAATACAACAAAATATCCAGGTGTGGTGGCACGTGCCTATAATCCCAGCACTCAGGAAGTGGAGGTGGGAGAATTGTTTGAGCCTGGTGGGCAGAAGCTTCAGTGAGCCAAGATCATACCACTGCACTCCAGCCTGGGTGGCTGACAGTCTCAAAAACGTAAGTAGCTAAATAAATGTCATATAGATAGAATATTGATATAGGTTCACATATATGTATTCACATATGTATATATATATAGGTCTATAGTATCCATATGTATATATGTATATGTACACATAACCAAAATCTATCATCATTAGAAGAATCACTAGAATTCAGCTTAATGAAGAATCATTAGTATTATTTCCAATACCATAAGAAACAAGTTGGATAAAGACAGCCTGTGTGACAGCAGCATTGGAGTGAGACATCAGGGGAAGCCCAGTGTAGCTGGTAATAATGAGAACAGCATTGGAATGGGGAGGAGGGATGTTTCAGTGCAAGTCAATACCTGTGTCCCACTCAAGAACAAGGTCAAAATCAGACAGGATGGACATTCTGGTATGATCAGGAAATTAGTTTGTCCATAAAGATGACTGGACAGATAAGTAAATTTCCTAAGAATAGTAAGTGATGAGTTTCTCAAACAAAGAGGAGAAATACAGAATGAATCCTGTGATACTGAAATGGAAGTGGAGATATGCAACTCAGGAAGAGATAAAAATGTATATGATTTATTTGTACACCTAGTGCTACTCCCACTGAGAGGGTCTGGGAGCAGCCATACCCCAGTAATCGTGAGCACATTTGCCCCAAATCTCCCAAACTCTCTCTACTGAGGGAATCAGGACTTCTAAGGAGAAATGGCTAATCCCAGGGCTAGGCAGGGAAGGTACAAGATAAGCCTAAAGCATCCTGTTATACCAGAAGATATTCAAAGAGTTGTGGGATGTGCCAAAGGGACACAGAGGAAGCTTGAAGAGGTTTCTAATATCAAAATCTGGGCCAATGGGAGCATCAAAATAAATAAAGATGGTGAAAATTATAATCCCTGAATGAAAGTTGAGTACACACTGATATAAATAAGTGAATAAATAGGAAGAGAAAGATTTTTCTTACTAAAGAAAGTCAGAAAATTATAGAAGAAATTATGGAAAAGGAAATCATTTGGCAATCTTCAGAGTAACAACGCAGATAAGTATCAACGGATGCTAAAAACTAGTGGGTAAATATAGGATAAGAAATGTAATGTTTACAGACTCTCAAAAGTATCACCTCACAAAATGCTTATTAATTACAAAGAGAAAGAAAAGTAACTTGATAGTAGAGCTATAAAGTGTAGTTGCAGACACCTCTTAAGTACTCAGAGTTAAGGCTATGAGTAATGGTACAAATTTGACTTCATGTGACAGATAGCATGCAGCAAGGAAAACATAGCCTCATATCTGTGATGCTCCTACTGACAATGCACAATCTGGATTTAATCATGAAGAAATGCTGAATAAACCCAAATTAAGGCCTATTCTAAAAAAGAAATACCCTGTAATCTTAAAAAATATCAGTGGCATGGAACTCAAGGAAAGGCAAAGAGAGCATTCCAGATTGAGGGAGACTGGGAAGACATGAACACTGGGTACAACACATTATACTGGATTGGATCCTCTTGCTATAAAAGACATCATTCCAATGTAATTCACTTAAGGGTTGATGATCAGATTCCTTTATTATAAAGATAGTTTTAGGCTGGGCGCGGTGGCTCACACCTGTAATCCCAGCACTTAGGAGGCCAAGGCAGGCAGATCACAAGGTCAGGAGTTCGAGACCAGCCTGGCCAATATAGTGAAATCCCATCTCTACTAAAAATATGAAAATTAGCCAGGTGTGGTGGCTCACACCAGTAGTCCCAGCTACTCAGGAGGCTAAAGCAGAAGAATCGCTTGAACCTGGGAGGTGGAGTTTGTAGTGAGCCAAAATTGTGCCACTGCACTCCAGCCTGGGTGACCAAGTGAGGTTCCATCTCAAAAAAAAAAAAAAAAAAAAGAAAGTTTTATGTTTCCCTTAGCAATTAGCAGTGAGAAGGTGTTTTGGCACCGTGAGATAGTCCTTCTCAAAAAGTATCTCCTAATGATTTTAGCCTTTAGTATCCATGGATCATTCTGGCATAAATCAATTATTTCACTGGGAACTACAAAAGGATGGTTTCCTAATTCTCTAATTTCTTCTATATTAGCTGTTATTCTTCTATAAAGAAATTTTCCTTGCCCTCTGAAAAGATGTAGTAAATAATTCTTTCTCCTTAATTACAGATTTTCAGAGTGAGGATCTAATATAAAAGTCACCTTTAATGTGGCACTAAAACATTCTCTCCCTTTTTCTCACTATGGATTTAAGGGTTATGATCAGTTACAGTTGATGATCTTTTTAATGTTAAATTTTTCCCAAATTTGGCCAGAGGGAGCATTTTCAATCTGGCTGTCATGTACTTTTGTCACATGTGCATTGGTTGTTGTTTACTTCCTTGCTTTTGGGTGTAAGAAGACATCACAGTCTCACTTTGGACTTTCTATGTCACATACCTGAGAATCAGTCATGATTTCTTTCAGCTTAAAGGTACTTAGAAACCAAGATGGGGATGTAAAGTGTAAATGTCGCTACTGGGTATCATTGCATAAGAAGAGACATATAAATAACTGAAACAGAATAGTGTGTCCAGAAATAGACCCACGCATACATAGAGAATTGATTTTTGACAAAGGTTCCAAGGTAACTCAATGTGAAAAGGATAGTCTTTTCAACAAATGGTGCTGGAACAACTAGATATCCATATAAAGAAAAATCAATCTTGATATTTCCTTTACACAATACACCCACACACACAAAAAAAATCTCTAAATAAATCATAGACCAAAATATAAAAGCTAGAATTATTAAACTTCTAGGTAAAAACAAAAGATAATCTTCACAACCTTGGGCTAAGCAGAGATTTCTTAGATAGGACACAAAAATCATAAAAGAAAAATTAAATAAACTGAAATTCATCAAAATTAAAACTTTTGCTTTTCAAGAGATACCATTAAAAATTTTTTAAAAAGCTAGTCACAGACTGGGAAAAATATTTGTAATACATTCACCTGAAAAAGGTTTTACATCTAAAATATAGAAAAACATAACTCAATTTTTAATATAATCCAATTGTTTCATGGGCAAAAGACTTGAACAGCTACTTCAAAAAGCAGATATATAAATGGCCATTAAGCGCATGAATTAGTCAACATCATTAGTTTCTAGGGAAATGCAAATTAGAATCATAATGAGATGCTAGGACACATCCAAATTAAAATGACTAAAATTAAAAAGACTAAAAAAAAACGTTGGCATATAATTCTCATACTTTGCTGGTGAGAATGCAAAATGCTACAGCCACTTTGGAAACACTTCGGCAGTTTCTTAAACATACGCTTACCATCTGACCCAGAAATTTCACTATTAGATATTTACTCAAGAGAAATGAAAACCCAGGAATGTAAACATACACAAATGCTCATGATACCTGGTCATATCCACTTTGGGTAGAAAGAGAACTATCCCAAGGTTTGAAGATATGTGATTCAGAGGCAGTGGCAAATGGCCTGGCTCTCTTGGCCAAAAAAACAAAAAACAAAAAACAAAAAAGTTAAGTGGTCAGAGACTTGAAAAGGGGAAATTGGAAGATTAAGTACAATAAATTCTAAGACAGAAGCATGTGAATAGATATGGGAGTGGGCAAAAGAAAGAAGATCTATATATCACATGACAGCACCCACCAGGGACCATCCACCATAGAACAGACACTAAACAAACCTTGCAGAATGACTTGGGCATCTAACATCAGCAACCTTATTTCTTGGGCCCCTGCCATCCTGGAAGGGCCAGAAATTTGTTCTCCCAAAATAAACACATACTCCAGATATTTGTTTGCCTTCTTGCCTGCAAGACCTCAGCCAGCACCACTACCCAGGGAGTTAACAGTGTCCGATCCACCAGTGTAGTATACCACACAGACCAGAGGACCCACTTCTCCCCAAAGAAGATACAAGTCTTCTGTGACTATCAGTTCATAGCCGCAGAATTATATCCTGCATCACCCACAAGCAGCTGACTTACTGGGAGGATTTGCTATACACATTAGTCTTTCAAAATCACGCTTGAGTTACAGTTTGTATGTTGGGCAGATTCATCCATAAATCATATTTAGGTTATTTCCTTTTCCATCCGCTAGTCGTAATGACTAGTAATGACTATCCTTGTGAACACAGGTGTCAGCTAAGATGCTTCTCCAACCCGGGCTCTGAGAGCTCTACTCACACAGTTTGCTTGTGCCTTCCAGTCCTGCTTGTACTCAGACTCAAATGTATCACTGCCAACTATATTGGATGGTGATTGGGCCTGCCTGGCCTTTTGCCCTTGTGGGACAGAACTCAGATCCTGATGGGAGGTTCGGACAGTCACTTGGCCAGGCACTCCATCTCTACCAGAGCTCAACTTTAACTTTAGTAAGATGACATTTTCAATTATTTCAATGTTTTCATAAAGCATTTTGCTATGCTATCTGCAATTTCTGTACTTAAAGAATTCCAGAAACATGCACAAAAGTTGAAAATGTAAATTCAAGCCATAGACTTACATGCTGTAAAGAATACTGATTCTCAGAAATTTGAAAAAATAAAATAAAAAAAAAGCCAGGTACAGTGGTGTGTGATTGTAGTCCCAGCTACTCAGAAGACTGAACCAGGAGGATGACTTGAGCCCAGGATTTCTAGGTTACAGTGAACTATGATTGTACCACTGCACTCTGGCCTAAGTGACAGAGTAAGACCCTGTCTCTAAAAACAAAAAATAAAAAATGTAAAAGTCCTAATCTTACCTCATGTTCAAATCATAATCTTGTTTTGTTCTTAATTTTGTTCTTGAAATTAAAAACAAAATTTGAGTTCAAATATGACTAAAGAATGTATTCAGGAGGCTGAACCCAGGAGTTCAAGGCTGCGCTGAGCACTTCCAGGCTGTAGTGAACTATAATTGCACCACTGCACTCAAGCCTGGGTAACAGAGTGAGACTCTGACTCAAAACAAACAAACAAAAAAAACAAAAAAAAATCTAATAGGCCCAAAATATGTTAAAAGAGTCTGAACAACAAAAAACCATCCTTGAAACACATATCGACTTTAAAAGACCATGGATTTTGATTTCTTAAGTTAGAAACACTTCCAAGATCAGTCTGTCTTCATATGTTTGATCTAATACTTTCTTTTAAAAAACTAGGAAATCAAGAATCCATATCATCTTGCATTTTGAAAATGAAACAAAGCTTTCTGTATGTATCTAAACTCAATTTCTAACTACTTCCAGCAACACTGTGTCCTATTTTGTCCCTTAATACTTCTTGGCTAATGAGGTCATAATTATTAGCAAGTATTTTTAACATTAAAGAAATATACATCAGTTTACTATGACTTTATAGTTTAGAGCCTAAGTGTTCTATTTTGAACATGAACTTGAGATTTTCTTTTGCTACTTTTAAATACCTGGCATTTTATTTCTATACACACTGAACAATGGAGAAAAGGAGCCATGATTTCTACCAGCACTTCCTTTTAAGGAAAAAGTTTGTGAATTGAAACCCAAGGCCTCTACTCCTGTATTTTCAAACTTAACTCAGGACAGGGATTTCTAGCTGAACTGTAAGTCAGATGACCTTTATTTCTAGTTAACAGTGGCACAGGAGCTCAGGAATCTCATAATTATACCCTGCGGACCAGCTCCAGAAACAGCTTCCAAGAAGCCCTTTGGAGCGTTGTTTCAATGACAGTCCTTAGCTTCAGGGCAGCAGGAATCAGTGTTCTCTTTTACCATAGCTGAATCTTCTCATTGCTCTTGAAGGTTTATGGGCAGGTATCACCATCTGATAGCTAGTCTCCAGGTTCTCCATTATTTATGTGGAGATGCCAGCCTTTTAAGTTATACTTCCAAAATCCCACAGCTCTCAACTGGTAAAATCCAGATTCTTTTCACCTTCAATTGTGTGTGTGTGTATCTTTCTAGACAGTGTTTCTCACTCTGTCTTCACCAGGTAAAGATTGCTTTCCCTTCCTCATCAAGGTCACCTTTAAAGCCCCTGTGGAAATTTTTTAACGTGTTTGGGGTTTGGGCTGTCAAAGCATATTCCCTGAATCACAAATCATTCCTTTCTCCCTCTCCTGCACAATTCCTAGAGCTCAGAACAAGCTGCATTTGAGCTGAGAATTCTTGAATTAACATTGATTTTCAATATGGGCTTACTATGATGATTACCAAGAATAAATTCATTTGTGAAGGTTATTAGCAATCTCTGACAATATTGTTTCTTGGAAAAGGCTGATGATAGCATATATATATATATATATATGTGAATCTGATTCATAGAATTCTGAACTTCTTGCCATGAGTATATTCACTTTACTTGAACGTATATACTGGGTTGAAATAAAATCTATGGAACACATTCTGGATAAATTAACCAGCAGTTCTTGTTCAACAGCAGACACAGAAAAGGAGAGATCAATAAATAAATGAGCAAATAATTGCATAATTAAGAGAAGTCAATTAACCTGACCACTCTTTAAGTCCCTAAGGTATTAGAATAGGCATGAATATAAGAGTACGTGTTAAATGTTAAGATGCCATTAAAGATAGTATCTACTGTGGGCATTGGCCATTTCTATTTGGTATCCACCTCTCCTTCTTATCTGTCAATTTTTCTGTGGACAACTCATATTTCAGAAGCCAGATAATGCAAATTCCCTTTCCATCCTCCCCACAACAGCCAAGAGAAGGATACATCACTGGCCTTTTCTTTGGACTTTAAATGCTGAGTCAGGGATAAAATTATTCTGGGCGGGTTCAGGATGATTTCTGAGGCAGAAGCATGTGAACCAGAGATAACCATAGCGTGGCCTTCATGATGGCTTCTGCTGCCACACTCTCAGACCCCACTTTGCCTCCTGCTCATTCTTAAGACTTGTCCTCAAGCTTCTCATTAATTCTTAGCATCATGATATCCTTCCAGCCTTTTAAAAGACTGCGTTGTTTTCTGTTGCTCATAAAAAATTACTCAGGCTTATATTGCACTGGAGGATACCAGGAACACATAGAATTCCATTTAGATGATTCCTCTAAAGAGACTTTAATAATTCACAATTTACAGACATGTGGGGACATTAAAGAGACCAGCAAGTGGTGTGGAAGACCCCAGAGATTAGCACCATTTCCACCTCTAGGCCTGAAGAGGGTGGGGGAAGAAATGGTGTTGCCCAATGAGAGCTGAAGCCAAGAAGGAAAAGGCTGCCCAATGTAGGGGAAGAAATACCCCAAATACTCAACATTTTTCTTCTCTCGCCCCCTCCCCCTCCAGGCTCCTGTCGGTTCTCCCATTGACTGAGTCCTACCAGAAGCAGTTAGTAAAGAAGAGAAGGTGAGGCAACACTCAAGGGACCAGCCTCCCAGGGAGCAGAGCAGTTTAGAGTTTAGAGCCTGTGTTCTATTTTGAACATGAACTTGAGATTTTCTTTTGCTACTTTTAAATATCTGGCATTTTATTTCTATACACACTAAACAATGGAGGAAGGGTAGGAAGGATCTGAGTGAGAGGCATCAGAAGACAAGCAGAGAACAACCCACGTAATAATGGAGAGGCTTTATCTTGCCAAGATTTCCTATATCACCTAATAATTAACTACAGACACAACATTGTCATCTAGAGTTCTTATGCTAATGTTTGATTGCTTGTCACTTTTGTTTTATTTACTAAAAGTTGAGACAGAATGGTCTTTCTGAAATTAATATGAAAGATAAAATGAAGGCAACATTTACAATTATTCTCTATTAAAATTGTATTTTGTGACACCCAAATTTTAAAAATTATCTTGTTTCATATTATCCATTTTCCATTTCAACCCTATTTTGAAATAATGGCATACAAATGTATGTACATTATAACAATTCTGAGAGTGTAAAATAGGTTCTGTACATAATGTAACATTGAATATTTTTGCAGAAAAAAATCAAATTATCAATATTAATTTTTCTCAACTGATTTTGTTGTTGTTCATTGTTTCTTTATCAGGTGAATCTATTTCTTGGCCCACATTTTCATGTTTCATAATAGTTCAGGAACACAATTCAGTGATAAACTTCTAGGTAATTCAACCCAAAGAAACTCTTTATATTCCAAAATCACTTTGTACTCAAAGATACAAATCTTCCTCATCTCCTCAAAATCTTTCATGGAATCACAATTTCTGTAGATATCTGTGTCTGTTTTATTATTGCTCTGTGCGTGTGTGTGTGTGTGTGTGTGTGTGTGTGTGTGTAGCCATAGCAAACTTAGAAAACTACAACCCCCAGATAAAACGAATGCTCCAACAACATGAAACCTTCCAGCCATACATTTGAGGTTTCATCAAAGCACTGGAAGCCATGGCAGTTACTGTTCTTGATAGTAATATCAACCTCAGCACCAATGTCTTTCTTGGCTGAAGGACCACCTCAATTGATTTTTAATAACGCTAAAGTCTCATTGTTCAGCCAGATGATGGAGTCTTATACATATGTAAACTATGTCAGAAAAATTCAAATAAAAGAAGCAGTGATTA
Organism: Callithrix jacchus; assembly: GCF_049354715.1. Taxonomy (NCBI): domain Eukaryota; kingdom Metazoa; phylum Chordata; class Mammalia; order Primates; family Cebidae; genus Callithrix; species Callithrix jacchus. Next base: position 69,321,265 of record NC_133507.1, read on the forward strand.
CAATATTAATATCAGTCCAAATAGAATCCAAGGCAAAAAACATATTTAAAGGGAAAATTACATAATAAAGGGATATTTTGTGTTAATAAAGCATACAACACAACTATTAAAAGTCATAAAACTGTTTCAAATAAAATACATAAAGTAAAAAAGGTAAATAAACACAACAAATGTGGATGGCTTACATATATCTGTCTTACTTTTTTTAATTAGAGACAGGATCTTGCTATGTTGACCAGGCTGGTCTTGAACTGCTGGGCTCAAGCAATCCTGCCATCTCAGTCTCCCAAAGTGCTAGGATCACAGGGGTGAGCCACCACACCTAGCCTTAGTACTTCTTTTTGTTTTTTTGTTTTTTTGTTTGTTGTTTTTTTGTTTCTTTAAGGAAGAGAAAATAGATGTATTAAGTGGATCATAAAAATCTTCAACCTTGTTACTTTGCATTAAGCGTGGCCTTATTTCCTGACATGCAAATTAAGGAAAAAAGTATAATACTGAAATGCTGAATACTATAAGAAAGTTGATCTAATAACTACAAATTAAACATGGTACTCAACAAAGAATACACTTTCTATTTTAAAGATCTATGGAAAATGTATAAAACTGATCATGATTTTAGCCACAAAGAAAAGCTCAATAAATGTCAACAAAACAGAAATCTCGTAAGACATAGTGTAACTACAAATCTTTATAACTAGAAATTTCAAAAATATAAACTGAAAACAAACATTTTGAAATGAAAACAGAAACCACTAATAAACAGCTTTTGAGAAAAGTCTGAAATTATAGCATGCTAAGAAAAGAAAAATAATGAGAACATGACACATCAATACTAATGAGATATAGCCAAAGCATTTGCCTGAGGCAAACTCAGAATATAACAAAAAATGAACTATTTATTTAACTCAAGAAATCAGGATACAGCAGCAAAACAAACAAGGAAAGCAAGAAAAAGAAAAAAATATTTTCAAGAAATAATAAATGACCTGGAAAACAGTAAAATGGTAAATAGACAAAGTAACGTATTCTTATTCTGTGGGGGGAAAAGATACAACAGATATCCCACGACTTAGTCCAATACATTGAAAGACAGACAAAACACAACTACACAAAGCTAATAATAAAAGGACTTAGCCACAAATGTAAAGATACACTGAAAATTATAGTACTAAAAACTCAAAGCAATACATTTTTTAAATCTCAAAGAAATGGACTTTATAGAAAAATACCAATGACCAACGTTGACTCAGAAAGAAATTAAAGATCTGAACAGACCACTTGAATGGAAGATATATGAAAAGCTATCAAAGTCAAGGCGTTTTTTTTTTTTTTTTTGGATACAGGGTTTCGCTCTGTTACCCAGACTGGAGTACAGTGGCACCATCGTCGCTCACTGCAACCTCCACCCTCCCTGACTCAAGAGGTCCACTTCAGCCTCCAGAGTAGCTAGGACAACAGGTGTGGGCCATCATGCCTGGCTGATTTTTGTATTTTTTCTTTATTTTTATTTTTTGTAGAGATGAGGTCTCACCATGTTTCCCAGGCTGATTTCAAATGCCGGGGCTCAAGGGGGTCCCTCGCTTCAGCCTCCCAAAGTGCTGGGATTACAGGCATGAGCCACCACACCTGGCCTATCAAAACCTTATCTCTATGAAAAGCACAATGCGCAGAGGATCATCACCTCAGCAAGGTTTTCCAGACCTTAAGAAACATGCAATTTCCAGCTATCTCAATGATTTTGGAGCATTAAAATAATAGACACTTTCTAAATTCAGATTCTGAAATCTAAACATTACAATGAGAATAGATGGATAGATGGATGGATGGACAGATGGGTGACAGGCCAGTGGACAGATGGGTGAGCGGGTGGGTGTATAAATAGAAAACTCTCACTCTTAAATATAGATGCAAAAATATATACAGAATTTGACTACTTCTCACCACTTTTACAGCAACCACCCTGGTCCCAGCTGCCATCATCTGTCCTTTCAATTATTCAATAATCCTCCTGCTTGTCCGTGATACCACCCTAGTCTGCTATGGCTTATTTTTCACACAGCTGCCAAAGTGATTTTCTTAAAACATAAATTACAGCATGTCATTCTTCCACTCATATCCTTCCCTAATTTACCATTTCCTCAGAGTAAAAGCCAAAGATTTTACAAGGGTCAATCTCTAAGTATTTACATGATTTGCCCCCAAAATATGTACTCTCATCTCTCGGACCTCTCCTTCGAATATTCTCCTCATTTGCTCAGTTCCAGCCACTCTGGCCTCTTTGAAGTTACTTAAACATAACAAGCACACTTCCATCCCAGGATCTTTCCACTTGCTAGTCCCTCTGCCTGGAAGCTCTGATCCCAGTTAAAGAAGTGGCTCATTCCCTTACCTCCTTCAGATATCTGCTCAAATATTGCCCTCTTGGTAGGTCCTCAGAAGGTCCCACTCCCAACACATCCTTGTCTATTTTATTTTACTCTATTTTTCTCAGTGCTTATCACCATCTGACCTACTGCATATTTTATTGTCTCTTTCTCTTCATTAAAATATAAGCTCTATGAGGGTAGGGATGTTTTATTTACTCCTGTATTTACAATACTTAGAACAGTGGGCAGCACATATTAGAGTCTCAAAAAAAATAGTGGAAAGGTTGAAAATAATCAGGACAAAAAACACTCTCCACAAAAAAAAAGAACTTTTGCTAAGAACAAGCCAGATATCCAACACATTTCTTTTATTTCTTTTTTTCTTTTCCAATACATTTTTAAAATTCATTTCACTAGTAGTTGAAAAAAATTCAAATTGAATCAGTAAGATGGTACTTATCCATTAAATTACACACACACACACACACACACACACACACACACACACACAAACCTTAATAATCACCAGTTCTGTAAATGGGGAGAAAGTATATTATCAAACATTCCTGCTTGTACTTAAATTGGTACAACTGGCCCCAAGAGCTGTTTGGTGTATTTATGGAAAGCCTTTTGAAAGTGCTTTTATCTTTTGTCTCAACTTCTGGAAAATTTGACGTAAGGAAGTGAATGAAGAATACTCACAAAGATTTGGCTACTGAGAAAGTCATCACTACCTGGTTTATAATAATATAAAGTATGAAGAGATGAATATTATTAGCACAAGTGTCCCTATCCTTTCTCCACCTGCTATGGAGACATTCTGACTTTGTCAAATTGTATGCTGGGCTTCAATGCTGCTGAATCCATTAAATGGATAGAAACAGTACTCAGAAAAGGCACCTGCTGATCTTAAAGAGGAAAAAAAGAATTGAAAGCTGACAATAATTACTTTGGTGTGATGAAATTATGACTTACTTGTACTTTTTTGTACTTTTTCTTATTGATGAAGAGAGAAAAAAGCAAGCCCCAGCTCAGAACATATATGGAAGGAACTACAGCCAATGAAAGAGGCAACCACACGGTTGAACCCAGAAAAGGCTAATGACTCAAATACTGCCAAGACCAAAGTTGGTAAAGAGTGTGGCCAAAAATTGGGGAATCATTTCTAGGTGAATATACTTAGCAATCAATGCATCCCACAGTTTCCTACCATATAGAAGAGCTTGCATTCAAGCTCTTAATGCAAAGCAAACTGATTTGAGGATTCTCCTCTAAAGAAATGGAGCTGATTATCTAGGAAGAATTAGAGTATAAGTATTTGTGCTCCATAGTGAAATTCTTTTTATTAAGCTTAATTCAGTTTCCATTTCTGACTCACACTAACAGTAGGTTTTCTGGTCAGCAATTGTCACCCACAAAAACAGCATGAAGTCAACTTTGCAGTCTCTGATTTTTAAAATGTGAATAGACAACCAAGATTCATTTGTCATATGAATATATCTTGCAATGTGAAAGAAAAGACTAGTAAGAATAGCTCACATATATTGGGTGCTTACTATGTGCTAGGAGTTACCTAAGTATGCTCATAAACTATCTAAATCTTTACAACATTCATATAAGCTTAGTTATTATGCCCCAGGAAACTGAGGAACAGTTGGCTTAAGTAACTTACCTGAGGTTGCACAGTTAGCTCATATTAGATTGGGGGTTGATCTGTTTCTAGTTTGCAGTGATAAACTACTATGCAATTTTGCCTCTCCTGATATATAAGCAGAAAACTAACCTCAGAAGAGGTTAGTTTAGAACAAATAAAATTTAACTAGAAATCCCAGAAAATATAACACTTATAATACAAAAATGAAACAATTACTGAATAAGAAACCTTTGAACATTTCAAATAGAATTTCAATAAAATGTTATCAATCCAAGGTAGGACAATAATTCATAGTTCTTTTAAAAAATAAAACAAAAAGGGGGGAGGACTCAAGATGGCACTGTGAGAACCACCCAGGATTGAAGCTCTTGGTGAATCCGTGGAGAGGTGAGTCACAGCTGCATTTCCAGACTGATCTTTGTGGCCCACAGAATGGAAAAATTCCCAAGTATAAAGGAGACGCGGGACACCAGGCAGAGGTACTGCCTGGCAAAGCCGGCAGCCGGGGTAGCAGCGGCCGGCCCTACCCAGCGCTCCCCACAGGGCACGCTTGTCCGGGTGCCCAGTTGAACTGGCAACCTGAGACTTGAGAGGGCTGAACTTGAGACTGAACGGGACTTGGACAGTGGGCCAGCCCAGGGGATTGCAGGGACACAGCATTTGGGGTAGTGCAGTGGGATGGACAAAATGGTGATTCCAAACGCTCCCCGTGCAGACGGTCCCTGAGATGCTCCATGGGGGAGGGGCATCCACCATTACCGAGGCAACCCGCCCCTACTGAGATACATGCCCACTGCTGATGCAGCCTGCCGTTGCCGAGGCAACCTGCTACAACAGAGAAACTCCACCGGAGGGTGTAGCCCGTGGCAGAGACCACAGCAGAAGAGCAGAGCCTGCAGCAACAGGGCGAACCACACGACAGCAGGGTGGAGCCTCGGCAGGCAAATAGTGACTAGACTGCTTCCTAGCTGGGCAGGACAGCTCAACGGACATCCAAAAATAAAGTTGGAACCCCCCAAGACAGAGTATTTGAGAAAAAAAGGGTTTTTTAATGAGCTCTGTTGCAGCAGAATCAAGCATAGCAGCCTAACAGCCCTGAATGAACAATAGAGCTCACAGCTCAGCAATTGAGCTCCTATAAAGTACACACTATCTCCTCAAGCAGCTCCCTGACCCCTCTATATCCAGAAGACTGACATTTGGCAGGCATCATCCTGGGACAAAGATAGCAGAAAAATAAACTGGTAGCATCCCTCACTGTTCCGCAGCTGCCATAGGTGCACCCCAGACAAGCAGGGCCTGGAGTGGACCTCAGCACTCGTACAGCGAAGGGGCTAGACTGGTAGAAGAAAAACCAAGTAACAGAAATACTTCATCACCAACAATCTGGGTGTCCACTCAGAGACCCAATCGAAAAGTCAGCAAGTACGCAGACGACAAGTGGATAAATCCACAAAGATGGGAAGAAACCAGTGCAAAAAGGAGGAAAACACCCAAAACCAGAACACCTCGCCTCCTACAAAGAACCAAAACTCCTCACCAGCAAGGGAACAAAGCTGGATGGAGAATGACTGACGAAATGACAGAATTAGACTTCAGAAGGTGGATAATGAGAAACTTTTGTGAGGTACAAGAACATGTATTAAATCAATGCCAAGAAACAAAGGAACTTGAAAAAAGATATGAAAAAAGATTTGAGAAAATGATAACAAGAAGGAATAACTTAGAGAGGAATATGAATGAATTAAAGGAGCTGAAAAACAAAATACGAGAACTTCGCGAAGCATGCACAAGTTTCAATAGCCGAATTGACCAAGCAGAAGAAAGAATATCTGAAGTCGAAGACCAACTCAATGAAATAAAACGAGAAACCAAGATCAGAGAAAAAAGCGCAAAAAGGAATGAACAAAGTCTCCAAGAAATGTGGGACTATGTGAAGAGACCTAATCTACGTTTGATAGGTATACCAGAAGGGGACGAAGAGAATGAATCCAAGCTGGAAAATACTCTTCAGGACATCATCCAGGAATATTACCCCCACCTAGCAAGACAGGCCAACACTCAAATGCAGGAAATACAGAGAACACCACAAAGATATTCTGCAAGAAGAGCAACCCCAAGGCACATAATCGTCAGATTCAACAAGGTTGAAATAAAGGAGAAAATACTAAGGGCAGCCAGAGAGAAAGGTCGGGTCACCCACAAAGGGAAGCCCATCAGACTCACAGCAGATCTCTCGGCAGAAACCCTACAAGCCAGAAGAGAATGGGGGCCAATATTCAACATTCTTAAAGAAAAGAACTTTCAACCCAGAATTTCATATCCAGCCAAACTGAGCTTCAGAAGTGAAGGAAGAATAAAATCCTTTGCGAATAAGCAAGTACTCAGAGATTTTGTCACCACCAGGCCTGCTTTACAGGAGCTCCTAAAAGAGGCACAACACATAGAAAGGAACAACCAGTACCAGCCATTCCAAAATCACACTAAATGCTAAAGAGCATCAACATAATGAAGAATCTAAATCAACTAACGGGCAAAACAGCCACTTAGCATCAAAATGGCAGTATCAAATTCACACATAACAATATTAACCCAAAATGTAAATGGACTAAATGCATCAATCAAAAGACACAGACTGGCAAATTGGATAAAAATCCAAAACCCATCAGTGTGCTGTATCCAGGAAACCCATCTCACATGCAAGGATACACAAAGGCTCAAAATAAAGGGATGGAGGAAGATTTACCAAGCAAATGGAGAGCAAAAAAAAGCAGGAGTTGCAATTCTCATCTGTGATAAAATAGACTTTAAAGCAACAAAGATCAAAAGAGGCAAAGAAGGCCATTACATAATGGTAAAAGGATCGACACAACAAGAAGAGCTAACGATCCTAAACATATATGGACCAAATACAGGAGCACCCAGATACATAAGGCAAGTTCTTAATGACTTACAAAGAGACTTAGACTCCCACACAATAATAGTGGGAGACTTTAACACTCCACTGTCAATATTAGACAGATCAACCAGACAGAAAATCAACAAGGATATCCAGGGCTTGAACTCAGACCTGGAGAAGCAAACCTGATAGACATTTACAGAACTCTCCACCCCAAATCCACAGAATATACATTCTTCTCAGCACCACTTCACACCTACTCTAAAATTGACCACATAATTGGAAGTAAAGCACTCCTCAGCAAATGCAAAATAACTGAAATCATAACAAACGGCCTCTCGGACCATAGTGCAATCAAGTTAGAACTCAGAATTCAGAAACCAACCCAGAACCACACAGCTTCATGGAAAATGAACAACTGGCTCTTGAATGTTGACTGGATAAACAACGAAATGAAGGCAAAAATAAAGAAGTTCTTCAAAACCAATGACAACGAAGACACAACATGCCAGAATCTCTGGGACACATTTAAAGCAGTCTCTAGAGGAAAGTATATAGCAATAAGTGCCCATATGAGGAGAATGGAGAGATCCAAAATTGACACCCTATCGTCAAAATTGAAAGAGCTAGAGGAGCAAGATCAAAAAACCTCAAAACCCAGCAGAAGACAAGAAATAACTAAGATCAGAGCTGAACTGAAGGAGATTGAGACACAAAAAACCCTTCAAAAACTCAATAAATCCAGGAACTGGTTTTTTGAAAAGATCAACAAAATAGACCACTAGCCAGATTGATCAAAAAGAAAAGAGAGAACAACCAAATAGATGCAATAAAAAATGATAAAGGGGAAATCACCACAGACTCCACAGAAATTCAAACCATCATCAGAGAATATTACAAACAACTCTATCCACATAAACTAGTAAACCTGTAAGAAATGGATAAATTCCTGGACTCCTGTGTCCTCCCAAGCCTAAACCAGGAGGAAGCTGAAACTATGAATAGACCAGTAACAAGGTCAGAAGTCGAGGCAGCAATTAAGAGCCTACTACACAAAAAAAAGCCCAAGTCCAGACGGGTTCACAGCCGAATTCTACCAGACACACAAAGAGGAGCTGGTACCATTCCCTCTAAAACTATTCCAAATAATCCAAAAAGAGGGAATCCTTCCCAAATCATTTTATGAGACCAGCATCATCCTGATACCAAAACCCGGCAGAGACCCAACAAGAAAAGAAAACTTCAGGCCAATATCCATGATGAACATAGATGCAAAAATCTTCAATAAAATATTGGCAAGCCGACTGCAACAGCAAATCAAAAAACTAATTCATCATGATCAAGTAGGATTCATCCCAGGGATGCAAGGCTGGTTCAACATACGCAAGTCTATCAACATAATTCACCACATGAACATAACCAAAAACAAAAACCACATGATTATCTCAATTGACACAGAGAAGGCATTTGACAAAATTCAACAGCCCTTTATGCTAAAAACCCTCAATAAACTCGGAATCGATGGAACGTATCTCAAAGTAATAAAAGCTATTTAGGACAAACCAACAGCCAATAGCATACTGAATGGGCAAAAACTGGAAGCATTCCCTTTGAAATCCGGCACTAGACAAGGATGCACTCTTTCACCACTCCTATTCAATATAGTACTGGAAGTTCTAGCCAGAGCAATCAGGCAAGAAAAAGAAATAAAGGGTATTCAAATAGGAAAGGTGGAAACCAAATTGTCTCTATTTGCAGATGACATGATAATATACCTAGAAGACCCCATCGCCTCAGCCCAGAAACTCCTGAAACTGATAAGCAACTTCAGCAAAGTCTCAGGATATAAAATCAATCTGCAAAAATCACAAGCATTCGTCTACACCAATAACAGACTTAAAGAAAGCCAAATCAAGAACGAACTGCCATTCACAACTGCTACAAAAAGAATAAAATACCTTGGAATACAACTCACAAGGAACGTAAGGGACCTCTTCAAGAACTACAAATGACTGCTCAACGAAATCAGAGAGGACACAAACAGATGGAGAAACATTCCACGTTCATGGTTAGGAAGAATTAATATCGTGAAAATGGCTATATTGCCCAAAGTAATTTACAGAACCAATGCTATCCCCATCAAGCTACCACTGACTTTCTTCAAAGAACTGGAAAAAAACACCATGAACTTCATATGGAACCAAAAGAGAGCCCGCATAGCCAAATCAATTCTAAGCAAAAAGAACACAGCCGGGGGCATCACACTACCGGATTTCAAACTATACTACAAGGCTACAGTAATCAAAACAGCATGGTACTGGTACCAAAACAGAGATATAGACCAATGGAACAAAACAGAGGCACCGGAGGCAACACAACATATCTACAACTATACAATCTTTGATAAACCTGACAAAAAACAAGCAATGGGGAAAGGATTCCCTGTTTAACAAATGGTGTTGGGAAAACTGGCTAGCCATGTGCAGAAAGCAGAAACTGGACCCCTTCCTGACACCTTACACTAAAATTAACTCCAGATGTATTAAAGACTTAAACATAAGACCTGGCACCATAAAAACCCTAGAAGGAAATCTAGGCACAACTATCCAGGACATAGGAGTAGGCAAGGACTTCATGAACAAAACACCAAAATTATTGGCAACAAAAGCCAAAATAGACAAATGGGACCTAATCAAACTCCACAGCTTCTGCATGGCAAAAGAAACAGTCACTAGAGTGAATCGGCAACCAACAGAATGGGAAAAAATGTTTGCAGTTTACCCATCTGACAAAGGGCTGATATCCAGAATTTACAAAGAACTCAAACAGATTTACAGGAAAAAAACAAACAAGCCCATTCAAAAGTGGGCAAAGGATATGAACAGACACTTTATGAAAGAAGACATATATGAGGCCAACAATCATATGAAAAAATGCTCATCGTCACTGGTCATCAGAGAGATGCAAATCAAAACCACATTGAGATACCATCTCACAGCAATTAGAATGGCGATCATTAAAAAATCTGGAGACAACACATGCTGGAGAGGATGTGGAGAAAAAGGAACACTTTTACACTGTTGGTGGGAGTGTAAATTAGCTCAACCATTGTGGAAGACAGTGTGGTGATTCCTCAAGGCCTTAGAAATAGAAATTCTATTTGACCCAGCAATCCCATTACTGGGTATATATCCAAAAGACTATAAATCGTTCCACTATAAGGACACATGTACACGAATGTTCATTGCAGCACTGTTTACAATAGCAAAGACCTGGATTCAACCCAAATGCCCATTGATAATAGACTTGATTGGGAACATGTGGCACATATACACCATGGAATATTATGCAGCAATCAGAAATGATGAGTTTGTGTCATTTGTAGGGACATGGATGAATCTGGAGAACATCATCCTCAGCAAACTGACACAAGAACAGAAAATGAAACACCGCATATTCTCACTCATAGGCAGGTGATAAAAAATGAGATCACATGGACAGAGGGAGGGGAGTACTAAACATTGGGCTCTATTGGGGGGAAAAGGGGAGGGCCAGTGGGAGGGGGAGGTGGGGAGGGATAGCCTGGGGAGAAATGCCAAATGTGGGTGAAGGGGAGAAAGGAAGCAAAACACACTGCCATGTGTGTACCTACGGAACTGTCTTACATGCTCTGCTCATGTACCCCAAAACCTAAAATGCAATAAAAAATAAATAAATAAATAAATAAAACAAAAAAAAAATAGAGTAAGAGGACATAGAAAATTAACCAGAAAGTCAGATAGGTATCTAATAGGCATGCCAGACAGAGAATAAACAAAACAGTAGAGAGAAAATAAAGGAATTCCATAAGTCACATTCCAGACTTGAAGGGAGAAACACATCTTTATATTTCAAAAACTCTTTTCCTTCTAATTTAAGACATTCAGCATAGCATTGTCTAACTTTGGAACCAAAGATAGGAAGATTCTAAGGGCCTCCAAAGAAATCAATAAATAAATCATCTGCAAAAGTATGGTTTTTAAACTGGTAGTGAAATTCTCATCAGCAACTAAAAGATTAGGAAGAAGGGCTTCAATATTTTAAGAGACTCTTTTTTAAGGTACTGTATTAATTAGGGTTCTCCAGAAAAAGAGACTCAATAGGAAACACACACACACACACGCACACACACACTTATATTAAGGAAGTGACACACAAAATTGTGGGAGATGGCAAGTCTAAAATGTATAGGACACACATGAAAAATCAGGCAGGAGTTGATGCTGCTGTTTTGAGGCAGAATTTTTTTTATTTTGCTATTAAGCCTCTCTCACTCACATTAGGACAATCTTTACTTAAAGCAAAGGCTTTAAATTGACCTTACTTAAAATCAGTTGTAGATATTGTCAACGTCTACAAAATACCTTCACAGCAATATCTAGAGTAGTTTTTGATTAAGTAACTACATACCATAGCCTAGCCCAGTTGATAAAAGTGTCACAGCAGCCTCACTGCCATCCCTCCCCTCATTTTTTAAAAGTTGTGGTAAAATACACATGACATAAGACATCATAGAAAACTGACTAATAAACAGTGGGAAACAAATACTCTATTAGTCTATGTTTGAGGGTTTTAGTTTCTCCACATCCTGGACAACACTTGCTTGGTTCGGTTTTCAGCTACGGTCACCCAATGGGTGTGAAAGGGTATCTTACAATAGTTTTGATTTGAATTTTCCTACTGGTTCATGACATTGATCATCTTTTTAGGTACTTGTTAGCCACTAGGATATTTTCTTTAAATAAATGTCTTTTGCCTATTTTTAAATTGGATATTTTGTTGTTGAGTTGTCATAACTCTTCATATATTCTAGATACCAAACTTTTATCAGACATATGATTTGCAAATATGCTTTCCCCTTCTATGGGACGTCTTCTCACTTAAAAAAATTTTTTTGTTTTTAAAATTTTTGTGAGTGTATAGTAGGAATATATATTTATGCTGAATGTGAGATGTTTTGATGCAGGCATGCAATGTGAAATAAGCACATTATGGAGATGAAGTATCTATGCCCTTGAGCATTTATCCTTTGAGACACAAACAGTCCAATTACATAATTAAATCATTTAAAAATAAACAACTGTTATTATTGACTATAGTCACCCTATTGTGCCATCTATTTTCACTCTTGATAGTTTTTTGATGCATAGAAGGTTTTTATTTTAGTGAGACCTCATTTCTCTGTATTTCCTTTTGCTACTTTTGGGATCATATCTAAGAAACCATTGCCAAATCTAAGATTATCAAGATTTACTCCTATACTTCCCTTGAAAGTTTTATAGTTTTAACTCTTATATTTAGGTCTTTCATCTATTTTGAGGTTTTTTGTTCTATTTTTGTCTTTGAGAGACAGGGTCTCATTCTTTCAGCCAGGTTGGAGTGCAGTGGTGCAAGCAATCCTCCCGCTTCAGCCTCCTGAGTAGCTGGGACTATAGGCACTTGCCATCATGCCCAGCTCATTTTTATATTTTTTTGTAGAAGATAAGGTTTCACCATGTTGCCCAGGCTGGTTTTTATTTTCAATTAATTTTTATATATGGAGTAAAGTAAGGATCCAAATTAATTCCTTTACATGGGCATATTCAATTGTCCCAGCCTTATTCGGTGAAGAGGCTATTCTTTCTCATTGAATGATCTTGGCACCCTTGTTGAAATTATTAGCTCTAATAATTTTGGGAAAAATTTTAAAAATTTTCTATGTGAGATTATATCATCTGTGAATAGTTTCACTTCTTCCTTTATTTCATCTTCTTGACTAATTGCTCTAAAATTTCCAGTACAAAATTGAATAAAAATGGCAAAAGCAGACCGCCTTGTCTTGTTCCTTCGTCTTAAGCAGAAAGTTTTCAGTCCTTCCATTGAGCATGATGTTTGCCGTGGGTTTTTCATAAGTTTCTTTTATCACGTTAGGAAGTTCTAAGGGATTTTTTTGCTGCAACCTAGAAATCTACACTCAGTCAAGCTTTCAATCAGAGGCAAGAGCAGAATAAAAGACATTTTTAAACTTGTAAAGTCTCAGAACACTTTATCCCATGTATCTCTTCTAAAGTAGTTTCTTGAAAATGTACTACAGCAAAACAAAAGAACAAAGTAATCAAAGGAAAGATGCAGGATCCAAGAAAGAGTACATCCACCCAACCCAGAGCACAGTAAAAGGGAGCCATAGAACGACATCAAACCTAGAAAGTAATCAGTCCAAATTACAACACTAGTGAGGGACAAAGATTGCAAAAAGGAGATCTGCGGGAAAAGTTGGAAGAGGGGTAATTATGAAAGTTATCAGTCCACAAATGACAAAAGTCATCAAATTCAAACAGAGTCAGGAGCCTCAGGGACAATAAAATAGATTCCAAGTTATAAAAAGAGTATGAAAGATTAGTTAGATGCATAGTGGGGAAAGCACCATAAGAAACCATCTAAACTAGAAATTATAAAACAGACTAAACTGGGCAGTGATTTTAAGCACTTTGTGGCATAAGAATGGTACCTTAATTTGAACTTAACACAAGAACAGTCCCTGGAATGGCACCAAATTGTACCATATTGAAGCCTCTGAGTGACCAATATTTACATACAATAATGTTAAAGCGATGTATTGATTTTCAGCATTCACAAAGATATAGACCAATCATAGGAAGGTTTAATTATGATTATAGACCAGAAAGAAATGTAACCAACAACTCAGTAGGAAGATAAAACAAATGGTTTGGCTATCTCTTGGGCAAAAATTTGTTTATTGGTCTATTAGTCAGATTGGATTCTTCATGGTAATGGACTCTACCAATAAGCCCTTCAAGATGCGCAGGGAGAAATGGCAGGTTTATAAGGTCATATGAAGATTGGTGGCATAATGTTCTGAAAGGGATTTTGAAAAACCTTTTCAAAAGCATTGGTTAAAAAATAAAAGTAGGTTGAGTGTGGTAACTCATGCCTGTAAACCCAGTGCTTTGGGAAGACAAGGCAGGAGGATTGCTTGAGGCCAGTTCAAGACTAGTCTGGGCAATGTAGCAAGACTCCTGTCTCTAAAAATAAAAAATTAGACATAATGGTACACTCCTATAGTCCTAGCTATGAAAGAGGTTGAAGTAGAATTGCTTGAGGCTAAGAGTTTAAGGTTATAGTGAGCTATGATTGCATGTAGAGACACTGTCTCTACAAAAGTTAAAAACACAAATAAATAAAAGTAGGATGTTCTTTCATCCTCTAGGGAAGAATGAAAAAGAACTGGTGATAAGAATACTTGAGGCTGAGGGAAAGTAAGTTCCAGGAAAATTTGCCAGATTACTCTAAAAGTTCCATCACTATTTAGTTTCTGAAGTTTGTCTTGAAAACCAAGAATGGGGTATAATATGCAATTCATTTTAAGCATAAATTTAAATCCATGAATAAAGTTTTTTATTTTTGCAGACACCACGCCCTTTTCCTGTTCTCCTGTCCTTTTCAATTTTGTTCCATAAGACAATTGTGTCATTATGCTCCATGGAAATCATTCCATGCATTCTTGGCATCAGTTTTTAGTCCTCTTGGTGTCTAACTCCTACTAATATGAATGGGCATGACCTCAGTATCAAAAGGTTATTTAATTTGGTGTACAACATAATGAATTATCTTCTGTGCACATAATCTATACAAATTTGAAGCTTGCCCAGAAGAGAAATAGTTCTTGAACATACTCTGTCCTTTTTAAAAAGCAATGATATATGCATGTGCACAAATTCCATGATTTCTCCTAGCCATTTTGGACCTATTACATGTGGCTTAACCAGAAAAGGAAAGTGGAAAAGTCAGGCAATTATCCAATGAAGGTATTTAATGGAGGCAGTCAGTCTAGAACACATAGCAGTAAAACGTTTTCTCAGAATCCCATTTTGAAACTTGAATTATCAATAACATCACCTTAGTCCCTCAGTGATTTGTGTATGTGTTGCAAATTATTTGAAATGAAGACATTAGCTGGGAATATTTTGTCTATTTTCATAAAGAAAGAAGAAACTGACCCTGTTTAAATAAATGTCAAAACCTTTTAACGTAGACATTGGCAAGTTTATTTATTTTTCCCAATGAGGTACATGATGTACCATAAACTCCAGCTGAATTCTGAAGCTGTCGCTTAGCTCTTCCTGTGGGCCTCCTCCAAATACAACTTAACCTAACACAGAAGTGGAAGAGGCAGGAGGGAGAACAAACGCCCCTAGAGATTTCAGTGACTCATCTTAAATGGTCTTTTACATGCCTGTGTACTTGTGGTTAAGAATTGTGGGGCTCTGAGTGCAAATATGTGAAGTACATAAATTAGCACCTTGAATCAAAAGCCAAGGTATGTTTTTTAACCAGCACTGAAATATGGATAAGCTCTCCCTCCCACTCTCCCACCGCTTAAAATGGCCCCACAGGAAGCAGGTAGGAAGATTATTTTATTTTCCGCCCCACAGTTCTGTCCCAGGCAAAGGCAGCTCACTGGAGTTGTCCCAGCAGGCTTGTTATGTCTGAGAGTGAGGAGGAAGATGCTGAGAGCTGGGCTTTGTTAGTTTCATGTTTCCTGGAGCACAGTGTGGGTGTGCTATGAATACTGAGATGACATCAATTACAGAAGATAATACAAAAACTCGCTTAGCATTAAGTATAAGACAAGGCCAACCAAATCTTCAGCTGGACCCAGATCTACCACCTGTTTTCAGCCTTGGTTGGCGAGACAATGTAGTTGAGAAATCTCTGCAACAATCTACTGATCTCTAAAACCTGCCTCTTTGTTCCATAAGGATTCCGTCTTCCACAGCATGTGCGAACATCTTCAGGACCCACCCCCAGCATTACCCTCCCTGACACTGACCCGACAGTCCTTTAATCAACCAATTTGCTATTTCTTCCATCTCTAAGCTATTTCTTCCATCTCATGAGCTCATGTGCCTCTGCCACCAAAGTTCTCTACCTCAACCCTAAAATTCCCCATAATCAGAGCACCTCCCATTGGCTAGCTTCCCATCCATCAATTCAACTTCATTCATATTCGATTATCAACAAATTTGAAGTATATGAGCCACTGCATTTTCGGCTTTTCTTTCCATCTTACTTTCTGTTCCATCTGAGCTGCCATTTAAAACTTCCCACTTAAAAAATGATCCTTTCTTTTTTCTATTTACAGAAATAAAATGTGCTCATGAACACTTCCTTCCTTAGCATCTTGCTATTCCATGGTCTAGATATATGTTAAACAGTTGACCATTTCGATGATGTGCTCATCTAAAGAATTCTTTAGAAATTTCCTGTTTTGCCAACCACTATCTGCCCTCTGTAGGTTGTGTTCTGTTTTCTCCCTCTCCTGCTTCCCAGTTGATAAATGTCATTTAGAACGAGTCACAAAAACCTGTTGATGGAAGCCATTTCTAATTCAGGACCTCCAAGCTCACCTGATTCCTTCTTCACTGTTGGTGATCTTTTAATGCCTTTCTTGCCAAGTAACTAAGTCTCAACAACTGCTGTCCCTCATTTTCTTCACTTCCCCTAAGCTTCAAGCTGCCCTTGATTTTCCTGTTTCTGGGCAGATGCTTTAAGATCACACTTGACTGAAAAGAGAAGCATCATCTGAATTGACATATCCTGCAGAATTTGTGTGGTTCCTGCACCTGTTATTCTTTAGCAAATGCAAATCTAAGCTTCCCCCAAACCCCAAGCTGCTCTCTTCCCTGCCTTTTCACACAGAGGTTAAATAACTGCCCACACTCAACATAGCTCGCAGGCAGCAGAGCTGGGCTTCAAAGCCAAGAAACCTGGCTGCAAACTCCTGTGCTTAACCACTACACTGTGCTGCTTCACACTTATGCTACTGCCTTTTTTCTTCTTTCCTCATCTCCCAAGTATCTGAATCATCTGTCTTCTTGATTCAGCCCTTACCTTTCCTCTCTAATCCTTTGCAATTTCCTTTACAACCTCACCTGTGTCCTAAAAGTATTCTCTCCAAAACGTCCTCACCCAAAAACTTTCTCTTGCTTGCACCATCCTCAACTTTTCCAGACAATTTGAATCTATAGATAGAGGAAAAAATGTGGGAAGAGAACTTGCATTCCCTAAGGGGTTTGTAGGTATCAGAACTTTTGCATATCTCTAACCTAATTCTTACAATAGCTGTATAATATTTCTTTTTCATAAGAAAAAGGTATTTGCAAAACATTTGTTTACAGATTTGTCTAAGTCAGAATTTAAGACAAAGAGAACTTCTTAGGATTCAATAGCAAGAGGCAAAACCCAAGTATGAAAATGAGCAAAAGATCTAAATAAACGATTTACCAAAGACAGGTAAACGAATACTAAAAAAAGAATGCTTAACATCATCATAGTATTAGTCTATTTTCATACTGCTATAAGACTGGGTAATTTATAAAAGAGAAAGGTTGAATTGACTTACAGTTCCAGATGGCTGGGGAGGTCTCAGGAAACCTACAATCATGGTGGAAGGTGAAGGCGAAGGCGAAGGCGAAGGTGAAGCAGGGATGCGCCTTTACTAAAGCAGCAGGAAGGAGAACGAACACAGGAGGAACTACCAAACACTTATAAAACCATCAGATCTCGTGAGAACTCGCTGTCACGAGAACAGCATGGTGAAAACCTGGCCCCATGATTTAATGATCTCCACCTGGTTGCCTCCTTTACACGTGGGGATTACAGTGATTGCATTTAATTACCTCCACCTTGTCTCTCCCTTTACAATGAAGATTATAGGGATTGCAATTCAAGACGAAATTTTGGGTGACACAGCCAAACCAAATCTATCATTAATCATTAGGAGACTGCAAACTTAAAAAATACCACCTACACACACACTTGAATGGGCAAAATGAAGAAGACTCGCAATACTAACTGGTGACAAATATGCAAAACAATAGGAATGTAAAATTATACAGCTAATTTTAAAATACTTTGGCAATTTCTTATAAAGTTAAATATACATCTACCATGTAACTATCTAATCTCACTAGTAGGCATTTACCCAAGCAAAATGAAAATGTATGCTCACGCAAAGACTTGTACTCAGATGTTCATAACAGTTTTATTCATAATGACAAAAACTGGAAATAATTCAATTGTCCACTAATTGTTGAATACATAAATAACCTGTAATATTTTCAAAAAGTGGTTAACTAGTCAACAATAAAAGAGAATAAACTATGATATCCAGCAAAAACATGGATGAATCTCAAAACCATTATGCTAAGTAAAAGAAGTCAGGCATAAAATATTATATATGTGAAATTCTAGAAAAGCCAAAACTATATTGATAAGAAGCAGATCAGCAGTTGCTAGCAGCCCACACTGGAGGGAAGGATTTAAGTGTAAAGGGTATGAGGGCATCTTGGCTGGTGATGAAATGTTCTATATCGTGATTGTGGGTCTAGTTTCACAGCTTATAAACATTTGTCAAAAATAATCAACAATTCACTTTAAATGTGTGAATTTCAGTGTTCATAAATTATCCCTTAATAGCACAAAAATATAAAAGGAGAGGTGAGAAAATTTCTAAATAATGATTAGAAGAGCTTCATTGACTGCAACTGTGTTCCCTCTTCACTCCCTTATTATTTCTTTTCATTCTAGTCCTTCCATATTCCTCTACAGACTTTTTCCCCAACCCACAAATTTTTATTTTCACAAGTGATTAGCTCTGCAAATTATCTGGCAATTTTTAATCACAGAAAGCGACTATTACATGAATAGGAGA
Organism: Callithrix jacchus; assembly: GCF_049354715.1. NCBI lineage: Eukaryota > Metazoa > Chordata > Mammalia > Primates > Cebidae > Callithrix > Callithrix jacchus. Next base: position 69,339,936 of record NC_133507.1, read on the forward strand.
GGAGACAGCCTTTGTGGAATAGTGTGTTGTGGAGTTTCTTGTGACTAGTTTCTTTGCTTCTAAGCAAAGCTCTGCTCAAGGGAAACGTGGACATAACTATGTTATCTTAAGGATGGCTGCCAGGAGGGCAGAACTAAATTTGATGCTCGATCCCAGCAACTCTATCAGCCCTTCAGGTTGACATTTTCTGTCTCTCCTCCTTTCCAAGGTCTTGATTTTCTATTTCAGTTTTATCATCCTTATAATATACCTCTTCTCATGAGCCACCTAAATTCCTTTTGGTAGAGAGAAGGAATATAAATAATGGAAGTAAAATAATGATGATGATGCTTATGATAATGGAATTATTCCTATGTATGGAAAGGACTAAGGTGGTTTATACTCTGCTTATAGTGCTTTTCCCAAAACACAGAGGTAATTAGTACTTCCTAGTACCAGTGTGTAATGGTCTGAAATTACAGGAAAAAAAAATGTTCTCGTTTGTTTCTTATGTATAGAAAGAACTAAATCTATTGCTGCACTTGTGAAAGCAACCTTATTTGAACTTCTTTTTTTTTTTTTCTTCTGTAGATCTCCTCTGTGGACACATTTTAACTTCTAACGAGGACATTTTCACTTCTCAGTAGCCATCAAGTCCTGATGTGCAGGATGTTTTCTGGTTGCTCTCTGAAGACTATCTCTCTACCCCTCTCTTTTTTGGACTGCATCAATGGGCATCTTTTTCTCTGTCATTATCTTAACTTGACTCATGGGAGGCACAAACAGGAGGGTGGCGGGGGTATGAAACTGGATTTTTATTCTCTTGACTCTCTTTATGGCAACCTACACATTAATTGACTTTCCCTTTCAAAAGCCACACTGCTATCAGGTGCCTCATCCCACCATACAGTGATAGTGATTGGCTCCAGGTTCCATTGTGTCTTTTCTCCCCTTTCCCTTGCAGGCCTAGGTGTGGTAAAGACAGACCTCACAGGGCTTTGCCATTTCTTGTTGGCTGCCCCCAGCCCTGCTCTCATGTATTGAATGGTGGCCCCCAAAAAGACATGTCCACATTCTAATCCCCAGAACCTATGAATGTGATCTTATTTGGAAAAAGGATCTTTGTAGATGTAATGAACCCAAGGATCTTGAGATGAGGAGATCATCTTCCACGATCAAGGTAGGCCTTAAAGCCAATACTAAGGGTTCTTAAAAGAGAAAAGTGAAGGGAGATTTGACATAGACAAAAGAAAAGAAGACAGACGGAGGAGAAAGTGATACAAAAGCAAGGGCAGAGCTTGGAGTGATGTGGTCACAAGCCAAGGAGGCCAAGGAATGCCAGCAGCCACCAGAAGCTGGAAGAAGCAAGAAAGGTAATTCTCTAGAGCCTCTGAATGGAGTGCAGCCCTGCTGACACCGCAATTTTAGATTTCTGGCCTCCAGAACAGTGACAGAATACTTTTCTCTTGCTTTAAGCCACCAAGTTTGTGATAATTTGCTTTTGCAACCCTAGGAAGCAAATACACCCGCCCACATCTCGGTAAACAGACCCTCTTAAAGCTCTCACCAGTTACACCGTTTGTATGTGCCTCTTATCTCCTGCCAAAGTCTACCAGATAGATCATATCTTCCAATGGGCAAGTGCCTCAATGTTGTAACTCTGAACTCTAGGAAAGTTCTGGTGATATGAAATGCAAAACTGGCATTTATACTACTTATTCTTATTAAATGTTATTTAAATTTGTATATACTAGTATAACTTTCTGTTCAGCATGTGATAGGTCTAGATGCATAAGGTAAGCTACCAAGTTCCCAAATGATACTACTGTAGAGTTGATTCTAGTGAAGATAGTTCCACGGTAAGAATTATAGTTTTTTTAAATGTTCTATGAAAGTTCCTGTGCAGTGGGAATTGATATCTGGAAAAGGAGACTTTTTGTTGGTTTCATGAATAATAATTTTCATGTCTAATTTCCAAAACTATGATCAAAGCGAGACTAAAGGTTGGGTGTGGTGGTTCATGCCTGTAATCCCAACACTTTGTGAGGCCGAGGCAGGCAGATCACTTGTGTACAGGAGTTCAAGACCAGCCTGGGAAACATGGTGAAATCCCATCTCTAAAAAAAATAAAAATCAAAAAAAGTAGCTGAAGTGAAAGGACCATTTGAGCCCTGAAAGTAGACGCTGCAGGGAGCTATGATGGCACCACTGCACTTCAGTCAGGGTGACAGAATGAGACCCTGTCTTTAAAAAGAAAAAAGAAAAGAAAGAAGAGAAAGATGAGAGTCACCAGGTAACCTACCTACTAAACCAATTTTGTGGGAGACATCAAGCCAACAGCAGTGTGAATGTTGTTTACAGACAGACAGAACCATGACAAAGTCCAGGGAAAATTAGATAGGAGTCTCCAGACAGCTCTTAGGTGATCACCTATATTTAAGGTACAAGAGATGAAAGAAGAGGCAGAGGAATAATTAGAAGCACAGGAAGAGAATCAGGAGAGTGAGGAGTTTCAAGGCCCTGAAGACATGGAGTGTTCCTAAATCTGAACCTCAGAGGTTCAGAGGAATCAGTACTAATAAAAAGCCATTAATTTGGGAACTTTCAGAAGAGTGCATGGGACAAAAGCCAGGTTGCAAGAAAAGGGTCTGCTGATTATCGATACGGGTTTACTGTGCAAGTCAACCTTCAAGTACACAAACAGCAGCTCTTCAGAGCAGTGGTTCTCAATGCTGGCTGTACTTTCTAATCCCTGGAGAGCCCTTAGACAATGTCAACCCTGGAGGCATATCCCAGATCAATCCAATCACAGTTTTAGGGAGTGGAGTTCAGGAAATACCACTGCTTAAAAGCTTCTGGGTTCTTCTAACAAGCATTCAAAGACTGAGAATCACTGCTATGAAAGGATTCAAAAACCCAGGCCCAGATCCAACATGCTGATTTGTTTTATAAAGTTTATCGAAAATAGCTGCACCCATCCATCAGCTGAGGAATATTTTCAGTGGCTACTTTCATGCTACAATGGCAGAGTTGAGTAGTGGGGAGGGAGACCACATGGTGTACGAAGGTGGAAATATTAACCATCTGTCCCTTAATAGAAATAATTTTCAGATCCTTGGTATAAAACAGGGTTTCTCAGCCTTGGCAGTTTTGACTCTTTTTTTTGGAGAGATGAAGTTTTTCCAAGTTGCCTAGGCTGGTCTTGAACTCCTGAGCTCAAGCAATCCACCCACCTTAGCCTCCCAAAGTTCTGGGACTGCAGGTTTGAGCCACTACACCCAGCCACTTTTGACAGTTTCTTTTCTTTTTGAGACAGAGTTTTGCTCTTTTCCCCGGGGCCAGAATGCAGTAGCGTGATCTTGGCTCACCGCAATCTCCACCTCCTGGGTTCAAGCGATTTTCCCACCTCAGCCTCTCAAGTAGCAGTGACTACAGGTGCCCACCACCACACCCAGCTAATTTTTGTATTTTTAGTAGAGACAGGGTTTCACCATGTTGGCCCGGATGGTCTTGAACTCCTAACCTTGGGTGATCCGCCCACCTTGGCCTCCCAAAGTGCTGGGATTACAGGCATAATCCGCTGCACTGGCCACTTTTGACAGTTTTGACAGGTTCTCTATTATGGAGAGCTGTCCTGTGCACTGTAAGAAGTTTAACAGCATCCCTGGCTTTTACCCACTAGATGCCAATAGCACCATCTTCTGATCCCTCACCCTCCACCTAGTCCTGACAATCAAAATGCCTGTAAACACTGCCAAATGTCCCATGGGGTACAAAATCACCCTGATTGAGAATCATAGCTATAAAGTATCAAAGAATGTACAGTCAGTTCTTGTGATCCATAATAGTTACATTCTATACAGTCACTGTAAACACTGGATTAGCAAATACTGAGCCATTGCTCCTAGAGAAAATACTGGGATAGGTTCCTACAAGTGTCTGGCCACAAGGTTTTTTGTCAACGAATCAATATATAACCTTATTTTATGTTTATTTTTAAAGACACCATATTTAATATATTTTTCTAGCAAATAATTATATTCTGTATTTCTCTATCATAAAAACACTAACTTAGAGGGTTTTAACACTTTCCTGTCCCCGGGTAAAATGACCATAAATTTTTTCGATTTTCGGCCTTGTAATTCATCTCTTGGATCCACAAATTTAGCAATTTTTCCATTTTTTCCAATAACTTCATCATGCACTATTGATGTTATGTGAGCACTTTCCAGAGAGGTATTTAGAAACTTCAGGCAGCACTTCAGCATTATAGTTGGGACTTTTTTTTTTTTAGATGGAGTCTCGCCTTGTCACCCAGGCTGTAGTGCAGTGACACGATTTCGGCTCACTGCAATCTCTGCCTCCTGGGTTCAAGCAATTCTCCTGCCTTAGCTTCCCCAGTAGCTGAGATTACAGATGTGAGCCACCGCACCTGGCTAGTTGGGGCTTTTAAAAACAGGGAGGTCACCAATAAAAACACTAAAATACAAAAAAAAAAAAAGTGGCAATAAGTAGACTGCAAAAAAAGGACACAATTTACTGCAAGAGAGCTGAAACAAGAAGGCAGAGTATTGCCTTGTTCAACCTCAACTGGAAATGTGTATAGCAAGGGACTCAAAGTTTTCACCAACTCTGCACATATCTACAGATGATTGCAAAAGTGCCACAAGTATTGACTTTGGAATCACAAAACAATTTTAGCAAGTAGGCCAAATAATAATGAGGATCAACTGTGTGATGGATCAACAATAAACTACTAGAATGTAAGTATGGACATATGGAGAGGAAGCAGAGTTTATTTATCTTTGTGTTTCAAGTGCTTAACACATAGGAATGTTCAGTAAATAGTTGTGTAATAAATTAATAAATACTCAAAATGGGAAAATATTTTAATCTGCTTGTGGTGCTTTTGAAATTAAACAATTCTTATATATAACATGAAGAAGAAGGAGAATTTATGAAAGATCTAGTGATTTTTATGGATTACTTTATGCCATTCAAAGAAGTGTGAAGCTTGGCAAGTGCTTATCCAAACGTGGAGAACACAGATGAAAATTAGAGACAGCACAATAGGACAAGCAGAGAAGATGACAAATAAGAAGTTTAGGCAATTTGCAGGTCTCCTTTAAAGAAAGTTTAGAAGATCGGTGCCCACCCATTCTGACCTCTGAAAACTTGGTAAGATCAGGCCAGCTCTGTACATCTCAAGGAAAGTCATAATTGCCTCTGTGAATCTTCAAGATATTTAAAATAAACTTTAAGATTCAGTTAATCATCCAGGCCTGGTGACTTAGGACTGTAGCCCCAGCACTTTGGGAGGCTGTGGCAGGAGGATCAGCTGAACACAGGAGTTTGAGACCAGCCTGGGCAATAGAGGCAGACCCTGTCTCTTAAAAAAAAAAAAATCACAAAATAGGGGTAGCTTTGATCAGTAAAGTGTAAATCCTTTTCTTCATGTTAACATACCACCCAGGAGTCCCTTTACTGTCTGCAATTTCTATGAAGAATTCCTACTCTCTTGGCAATCATTTTCAAACACCATAATTTTTGCTAATGCCCAAGATCACTATAATAATAGTTGCAATGAGATCTTACATTTTAAAATTAGCAATAATAGCTAACATATGCTATCATACATAGTGCTTGTTATTTACTGGGAACATTTCTCAATGCACATATATGTATGCACATATATACCATTATATATTTAATCATTATATATTATATATATATAAAATACAACAACCTATGAGAAGAAACAATTGTTGTCCTCCTCATTTTATGGTGAGGAAATTGAGGCACTGAGAGGTTAAGTAACTTGTCCAGGGTCACACAGCAATTAAAAGCAAGGGCTCAACAATAAAAAAGACAAAGGTAAGTATTCGAGGCAACTGATATGTTAGCATGATTGTGGTAAACATTTTACAATAGACGCATATTTCAAAAATCACATTGCATACCTTAAATACATAAAATTTTTCTTAATTACACCTCAATAAAGTTGGAAAAATTAAATCAGTAAATACATAAAAACAGAGACAAAGTTCAAACCTAAATCTGTCTCCAGACTCTTTCCCACAAAAATCTATCTGTATAAACAATAAAAAGAGACTGCACTATAGTTTCATGTTATTAGGAAATATATCTTTGACTAAATTTTCTGAGTCTGCAGACCTATTGGTCACTCAGTAATATTTGTTGATCATATAGTCACTGAACACTGGTAAAATACAAAATTTTACTCTCCTTAAGGAGTTCATATCTTTTTACCGGAGCTTGACAAGGAAAGACATATTTCTGTTACATGGTGGTTTTATTTTGTTAACTGTTTCATACAATCTTCTTTTTCTCTTTTTCACTAATGTAACTTGCCTCAAAATTAGTTATAACATGAAAAATAAAGTCATGTCTTTGTCATAGGGGTTTTATAAGTTACAGAAAAAGATAATCTGTCAAAGTGTTATTAATCATTTTCTTTTCTTTTGATATAGAGTCTTGCTCTGTCACCCAGGGTAGAGTGCAGTGGTGCAATCTTGGCTCACTGCAACCTCTGCCTCCCAAGTTCAAGCAATTCTCCTGTCTCAGCCTTCCAAGGGCAGAGACTACAGGTGCATGCCACCACACCTGGCGGGCTAATTTTTGTATTCTTAGTAGAGACAGGGTTTCATCATGTTGGCCAGGCTGGTCTCAAACTCTTGACCTTGTGATCTGCCCACCTCAGCCTTCCAAAGTGCTGGGATTATAGACAATTTTCATAAGAATGAAAATATAATCCTGGGAAGCCCAAGAGGTACTGTAGCATAAATGGAGGAAACAATTGTTTCAACCTGACATACTTTACTCCACATAAACTAAGATGATTTAAGGACAGGTATCACCTGATACAGTGACTGCCAGAGAAACCTAGAAAACATACTGTATTTTATCCACAACAAAATTAATCATGTGCAGAATGGCTAAATCTGATAGACAATTCTTATCCGGTGCTTGTGGCTGCATATCAGTCTCAGCTAAACAGAAAAGAAAAAAACAAGACAAGAGGAGACTGAAATAAGGGGAGTGTTTACACTATTGTTTACATTCTTCACAACAGAAATTTTCTTTAAAAAAAAAAACAGAAAATGAAGCAAGCAGGCTTGACACAATGTTATCAGAGTTAAATAATCGATCTATTTTTGTAGAATAGATTTATAAAATAAACTAGCCCAAACAAAAGCAATTAACACATGATGTCTTAGGAAAGCACATCTCACCCACTAAGAATGACTCCTGTGCAATCCAGAACAAGCTTTTGATTTGAGGCAAGGACTGTGTGGAAACATGAAAGTAAGGATGCTCATCAGGTCTGAATCAAAGTCACCAACTCTATCCTTGACTAATAAAAAGCCCCCTTAAAATTTTCAGCTTCCTAGTGTTTAAAAGAACTGAAATAAAAGTTGATAGGAGGCAATTACCAGAACATCAGCAGTATGGTAAATAGTGATTTTTTTTTTTCCTCAAAGCAATCTAACCTCATTGAATAGAAATAAAACTATAGTTTTTTTCATTATTGCATTTCTTAAGTAAAATCTCACCTAAATATGATCTAATCTCACTAAGCAAGAATAAAATCATTGATGGGGGTCGTATAAGTGAGAGTATTTTGCTGTCTTCTCTCTTAAATATAATCACATATTTCCAGTCAAATGTCTACAGATATTTGACCTATGTACTTATAGTTTATAAAATTTGGGATTTTTAGTAAATATTATTTGCTATAGTATATCCTAATATTATAAGATAATATGACATCATGCTGGTAATCTAAAGTCACAAACAATCTAAAACACATATTGTTTTCTATGTGAGCCCTACTTGGTTATTTCCTTAATTTTTAATTCATGAAAAATGTATCTTATATTAGATCTAATGTTTTAAGAAGTGCATGGAGAGTCTCTGTTAATGGCATGAAAATTAAACAGAAAGTGTGAACAGGTTTTGAAATGGGGTTATTGAGGAAATGAGGAATGCTCCCATCCCTGGATCTTGTTAAAAATAGGACAGAGGCACTCGGTGAATGCGTGGAGGGTGAGTCAGGGCTGCATTTCCAGACGGATCTTTGCTGCCCACAGAACGAGGAAATTCCCAGGTATAAAAGAGATGTGGGATACCAGAGCAGCAGTTTTGGCTACTGCAGCCAACGGCTGGTGCAGCCGGCAGCCGGCGATGCAGCGCAGCGGTGCTCCACAGCACTCTGCACAAAGTGCACTGTTCCGGGTGCCCTGTTGAACTGGCAATCTGAGACTTGAGAGGGCAGATTGGCATATCCATCTGATTGAACGGGACTTGGACAGTGAGCCAGGCCAGGAGATTACAGGGAAACGGCGTTTGGGCCAGGGCAGTGGGACAAACAAAACGGTGATTCCAAACACTCCAGGTGGAGAGTTTCACTGCGGGCACAGCTGACCCCAGGATGGTGCAGCTCGGTGAGGGAGGGTCGTTTGCCATTACTGAGGCAACCAACCCCTACTGAGGTACACTCCCATTGCTGACGCAGCCTGCCATTGCCGAGGCAACCTGCCACAACAGAGAGACTCCGCCGCAGGGCGTAGCCCGTGGCAGCAGGGCGGAGACTGCAGCAGCAGGGCAGAGCCTGCAGCAACAGGGTGGACCTCACACAAGCAGGGCGGAGCCTCGGAAGGCAAATAGTGACTAGACTGCCTCCTAGCTGGGCAGGACAGCGCAACGGACACTCATAAAGAAAACCCCAACTCCCCGAGACAGACCATCTGAGAAAAAAAGGGGTTTTCTAATGAGTTCTGCTGCAACAGAATTAAATGTAGCAGCCTAACAGCCCTCAATGAACAACAGAGCTCACAGCTCAGCAATTGAGCTCCTATAAAGTACAGACTGTCTCCTCAAGCAGCTCCCTGACCCCTCTATATCCAGAAGACTGACATTTGGCAGGTATCACTCTGGGACAAAGATAGCAGAAAAAGAAACTGGTAGCATCGCTCACTGTTCCACAGCCGCTATAGGTGCACCCCAGACAAGCAGGGCCTGGAGTGGACCTCAGCAGTCATACAGTGGAGGTGCTAGACTGGTAGAAGGAAAACAAAGTGACAGAAATATTTCATCATCAACAATCTGAGCGTCCACTCAGAGACCCAATCAAAAAATCAGAAACTACTCAGATGACAGGTGGATGAATCCACAAAGATGGGAAGAAACCAGCACAAAAAGGAGGAAAACACCCGAAACCAGAACACCTCACCTCCTACAAGGACCAAAACTCCTCAACAGCAAGGGAACAAAGCTGGATAGAGAATGACTGTGATGAAATGATGGAATTAGATTTCAGAAGGTGGATAATGAGAAACTTTTGTGAGCTAAAAGAACATGTTTTAAATCAATGCAAAGAAACTAAGAACCTTGAAAAAAGACTTAAAAAAAGATTCGAGGAAATGATAACAAGAATGGATAACTTAGAGAGGAATATGAATGAATTGAAGGAGCTGAAAAACACAATATGAGAACTTCGCGAAGCATGCACAAGTTTCAACAGCCAAATTGACCAAGCAAAAGAAAGAATATCAGAAGTCGAAGATCAACTCAATGAAATAAAATGATAAACCAAGATTAGAGAAAAAAAAGCAGAAAAAGGAATGAGCAAAGTCTCCAAGAAATGTGGGACTATGTGAAGAGACCTAACCTACGTTTAATAGGCCTAACAGAATGTGACGAAGAGAATGAATCCAAGCTGGAAAATACTCTTCAGGATATTATCCAGGAAAATTTCCCCCACCTAGCAAGGCAGGCCAACACTCAAATGCAGGAAATACAGAGAACACCACAAAGATATTCTGCAAGAAGAGCAACCCCAAGGCACATAATCGTCAGATTCACCAGGGTTGAAATAAAGGAGAAAATACTAAGGGCAGCCAGAGAGAAAGGTCAGGTCACCCACAAAGGGAAGCCCATCAGACTCACAGCAGATCTCTCAGCAGAAACTCTACAAGCCAGAAGAGAGTGGAGCCAATATTCAACATCCTTAAAGAAAAGAACTTTCAACCCAGAATTTCATATCCAGCCAAAATGAGTTTCATAAGTGAAGGAAAAATATAATCCTTTGGGAACAAGCAAGTACTCAGAGATTTTGTCACCACCAGGCCTGCTTTACAAGAGCTCCTGAAAGAGGCACTACACATAGAAAGGAACAACCAGTACCAGCCATTCCAAAATCACACTAAATGCTAAAGAGCATCAACATAATGAAGAATCTACATCAACTAACAGGCAAAACAGCCAGCTAGCCTCAAAATGGCAGTATCAAATTCACACATAACAATATTAACCCTAAATGTAAATGCACTAAATGCACCAATCAAAAGACACAGACTGGCAAATTGGTTAAAAAAACAAAACCCATCAGTGTGCTGTATCCAGGAAACCCATCTCACATGCAAGGATACACAAAGGCTCAAAATAAAGGGGTGGAGGAAGATTTACCAAGCAAATGGAGAGCAAAAAAAAAGCAGGAGTTGCAGTTCTCATCTCTGATAAAATAGACTTTAAAGCAACAAAGATCAAAAGAGACAAAGAAGGCCATTACATAATGGTAAAAGGATCGATACAACAAGAAGAGATAACAATCCTAAACATATGTGGACCCAATACAGGAGCACCCATATACATAAGGCAAGTTCTTAATGACTTACAAAGAGACTTAGACTCCCACACAATAATATTGGGAGACTTTAACACTCCACTGTCAATATTAGACAGATCAACCAGACAGAAAATTAACAAGGATATCCAGGACTTGAACTCAGACCTGGAACAAGCAAACCTGATAGACATCTACAAAACTCTCCACCCCAAATCCACAGAATATACATTCTTCTCAGCACCACTTCACACCTACTCTAAAATTGACCACATAATTGGAAGTAAAGCACTCCTCAGCAAATGCAAAATAACTGAAATCATAACAAACAGCCTCTCAGACCATAGTGCAATCAAGTTAGAACTCAGAATTCAGAAACCAACCCAGAACTGCACAGCTTCATGGAAACTGAACAACTGGCTCTTGAATGTTGACTGGATAAACAATGAAATGAAGGCAGAAATAAAGAAGTTCTTCAAAACCAATGAGAACGAAGACACAACATGGCAGAATCTATGGGACACATTTAAAGCAGTCTCTAGAGGAAAATATATAGCAATAAGTGCCCATATGAGGAGAATGGAGAGATCCAAAATTGACACCCTATTGTCAAAATTGAAAGAGCTAGAGGAGCAAGATCAAAAAACCTCAAAACCCAGCAGAAGACAAGAAATAACTAAGATCAGAGCTGAACTGAAGGAGATAGAGACACGAAAAACCCTTCAAAAAATCAATAAATCCAAGAGCTGGTTTCTTGAAAAGATCAACAAAATAGACAGACCACTAGCCAGATTGATTAAAAATAAAAGAGAGAACAACCAAATAGATGCAATAAAAAATGATAAAGGGGAAATCACCACAGACTCCACAGAAATTCAAACCATCATCAGAGAATATTACAAACAACTCTATCCACATAAACTAGTAAACCTGGAAGAAATGGATAAATTCCTGGACTCCTGTGTCCTCCCAAGCCTAAACCAGGAGGAAGCTGAAACTATGAATAGACCAATAACAAGGTCAGAAGTCGAGGCAGCAATTAAGAGCCTACCACACAAAAAAAGTCCAGGTCCAGATGGCTTCACAGCCAAATTCTACCAGACACACAAAGAGGAGTTAGTACCATTCCTTCTGAAACTATTCCAAATAATCAAAAAAGAGGAACTCCTTCTCAAATCATTTTATGAGACCAACATCATCCTGATACCAAAACCCGGCCGAGACCCAACAAGAAAAGAAAACTTCAGGCCAATATCCATGATGAACATAGATGCAAAAATCTTCAATATAATATTGGCAAGCCAATTGCAATAGCAAATCAAAAAACTTATTTATCATGATCAAGTAGGATTTATCCCGGGAATGCAAGCCTGGTTCAACACACACAAGTCTATAAATGTAATTCACCACATAAACAGAACCAAAAACAAAAACCACATGATTATCTCAATTGACACAGAGAAGGCATTCAACAAAATTCAACAGCCCTTTATGCTAAAAACCCTCAATAAAATCGGTATCGATGGAACGTATCTCAAAGTAATAAAAGCTATTTAGGACAAACCAACAGCCAATAGCATACTGAACAGGCACAAACTGGAAGCATTCCCTTTGAAATCTGGCACTAGACAAGGATGCCCTCTTTCACCACTCCTATTCAATATAGTACTGGAAGTTCTAGCCAGAGCAATCAGGCAAGAAAAAGAAATAAAGGGCATTCAAATAGGAAAGGTGGAAGCCAAATTGTCTCTATTGCAGATGACGTGATAGTATACCTAGAAGACCCCATTGCCTCAGCCCAAAAACTCCTGAAACTGATAAGCAACTTCAGCAAAGTCTCAGGATATAAAATCAATCTGCAAAAATCACAAGCATTCGTCTACACCAATAACAGACTTAAAGAGAATCAAATCAAGAACAAACTGCCATTCACAATTGCTACAAAAAGAATAAAATACCTAGGAATACAACTCACAAGGAACGTAAGGGACCTCTTCAAGGAAAACTACAAAGCACTGCTCAACGAAATCAGAGAGGACACAAACAGATGGAGAAACATTCCATGTTCATGGTTAGGAAGAATTAATATCGTGAAAATGGCTATACTGCCCAAAGTAATTTACAGAATCAATGCTTTCCCCATCAAGCAACCACTGACTTTCTTCAAAGAACTGGAAAAAAACACCATGAACTTCATATGGAACCAAAAGAGAGCCCGCATAGCCAAATCAATTCTAAGCAAAAAGAACACAGCGGGGGGCATCACACTACCGGATTTCAAACTATACTACAAGGCTACAGTAATCAAAACAGCATGGTACTGGTACCAAAACAGAGATATAGACCAATGGAACAAAACAGAGGCATCGGAGGCAAAACTACATATCTACAACCATACAATATTTGATAAACCTGACAAAAACAAGCAATGGGGAAAAGATTCCCTGTTTAATAAATGGTGTTGGGAAAACTAGCTAGCCATGTGCAGAAAGCAGAAACTGGACCCCTTCCTGACACCTTACACTAAAATTAACTCCAGATGGATTAAAGACTTAAACATAAGACCTGGCACCATAAAAACCCTATAAGAAAGTCTAGGCAAAACCATTCAGGACATAGGAACAGGCAAGGACTTCATGAACAAAATACCAAAAGCATTGGCAACAAAAGCCAAAATAGATAAATGGGACCTAATCAAACTCCACAGCTTCTGCACGGCAAAAGAAACAGTCACTAGAGTGAATCGGCAACCAACAGAATGGAAAAAAATTTTTGCAGTCTAACCATCTGACAAAGGGCTGATGTCCAGAATTTACAAAGAACTCAAACAGATTTACAGGAAAAAAACAAACAAGCCCATTCAGAAGTGGGCAAAGGATATGAACAGACACTTTACAAAAAGAAGACATACATGAGCCAACAAACATATGAAAAAATGTTCATCATCACTGGTCATTAGACAGATGCAAATCAAAACCACATTGAGATACCATCTCACGCCAGTTAGAATGGCGATCATTAAAAAATCTGGAGACAACAGATGCTAGAGAGGATGTGGAGAAAAAGGAACACTTTTACACTGTTGGTGGGAGTGTAAATTAGTTCAATCACTGTGGAAGACAGTGTGGCGATTCCTCAAGGCCTTAAAAATAGAAATTCCATTTGACCCAGCAATCCCATTACTGGGTATATATCCAAAGGACTATAAATCGTTCTACTATAAGGACACATGCACACAAACGTTCATTGCAGCACTCTTTACAATAGCAAAGACCTGGAACCAACCCAAATGCCCATTAATGATAGACTGGATTGGGAAAATGTGGCACATATACACCATGGAATATTATGCAGCAATCAGAAATGATGAGTTCGTGTCCTTTGTAGGGACATGGATGAATCTGGAGAACATCATTCTCAGCAAACTGACACAAGAACAGAAAATGAAATACCGCATATTCTCACTCATAGGCGGATGATGAAAAATGAGAACACATGAATATAGGGAGGGGAGTACTAAACACTGGGGTCTATTGGGGGGAAAAGGGGAGGGCCAGCGGGTGGTGGGGGAGCTGGGGAGGGATAGCCCGGGGAGAAATGCCAAATGTGGGTGAAGGGGAGAAAGGAAGGAAAACACACTGCAATGTGTGTACCTATGCAACTGTCTTGCATGTTCTGCACATGTACCCCAAAACCTAAAATGCAATAAAAAATTAAAAAAAAAAAATAGGACAGAGGCTCATCTGTCTGGGCTTGTTTTGGGTGTGGCCCCAACTGGAGGCAGGAGGATGGACTAGAATAGATGACCGCACACTGTCCCTGACATCCTGAGGACACTACAATTCTGGAAATGCCTGGATTCAGGCATCATGGGAATGAGTCAGAGAAAAACTCTTCTGGGTTTTTACTGAACCATCGAGGCCTCTAAGAAATAAACACATCCTTCATTTCTGTACGTTTCTGTAACTGAATACCACCTAGAATATATAGGCATCCTCGTTTTACACAACCGATGCATTAATCATGGTGGTTAATGATTAATTAAAAGAATCTCAGAAATTATCCAACCTTAGTGGAATCCTCACATATTCTGAAAACCTGAATTCCCCAGGGATCCAGGGGAGCACACTATTTAAAGGTGTTCTATATTGAATCTTTTTGTTAAAAAAAATATTTAGCCTGTTTTGCATTTTTTGCTTGTCCAGAATTCTGGTTTTCCTAAAGTGAGGTATACTTGTACTGCCTTAATTTACACTGCTACGTTTAAGAATTTCTTTAATGATTGAATATTTACTGAGTGCATTATTGTATAGTTATAAAATTATAGCTATAAAAGCTATACAACATAGAAAAATGTAAATAAAACATTACATGAGAATGAACCTGAAACTGTGCATTTATTATAATTACATAAAAATCATAATCATATGTGAATTAATTTGTTATTATAATTACATAAAAATCATAATCATATGTGAATTAAGGTTAGAAGAAGCTTTTACAAGATTAGAGTAGATAAGTACATGATGTTACAGAAAATTTACATAAATGTTTCCACTAATGACGAAATTAATTTAAAATTAACTGAATTGTTTATATCATCCATTGGCTCTTTGCTTAAAGTGAAATAATGAGGTATAATGCAAGGAGAATAAACCCAATTCAAATCATGATTTTTCTACTCTGAAGGCTTAGGCAAGATTAACCTCAGGGAGTTTTGTCTTCTCATCTGCAAGTGCAAAGGCAGTAACCTATAGAGCAGGGGGATTGTAAGGATTAAGTGAGATAACATTAAGTAATTGTCTGACATTGTGCAAAAGCTATCAAGTGTAAGAAATTCATAGAAGTCAAATGTGAGCATCTGCAAGTGCAAAGGCAGTAACCTATAGAGCAGGGGGATTGTAAGGATTAAGTGAGATAACATTAAGTAATTGTCTGACATTGTGCAAAAGCTATCAAGTGTAAGAAATTCATAGAAGTCAAATGTGAGCATCTGCAAGTGCAAAGGCAGTAACCTATAGAGCAGGGGGATTGTAAGGATTAAGTAAAAACTCTATAGGTTAACTCCAGGAAGCCAACTAGAAAATGGCTGTTTTCTTGCAGGATCCTGGTAGGTGCCCTGACCTATACAGACTCTGCCCATTCTCCACCAACATCAATTACCCAGGAGTTTAGTAGATAACTGAGTAACCCAGGAAATTATCAGGTGATCTTGTCTCCCTGCATAACACTGACTAAGGGATGTTACCTCCTCCGTCTGAGTACATAAAAGACCAATCTTTCAAAAACTTTGGTTATCCTAATGATTGCTCAGCAATTAACACCACTGCCCTGTAATCACATTATTCAGGAGTCACTTTCTTCCAAACATCAGGGTGCAGTTACTGTTCTGAATGCTAGATTAGATTTCCTTCAACCCAATAGGCCAGGCATCTTCCAAACAGAAAATATTCCAACAAAAGCATTTTGGCAGCACAGGATTACTTGCATTTCATTATCCTTGCTGTGCCCATCACAATGTATATGCCAAACACAGAAAGTCCTGGCAAAGACTGGATGGTTTACAATCACTGCCTTCTGCTTTGAGCATACAAGAAATGGAAACAATTGAGGTTCGTTTGAGCTGGAATTTAGTCCTCTAGACAGATTTACAGTCTTGCTTATGCTCCAATATCCTTTAAAGTGTGAAGGTTGCAAACATAAAAAGGCTCATGCAATCCTAGGAGCATAACTTGATGGAGAGTAATATCCCCAAAAGTGCAGGTGAACAGCTTAGTGTCAATCTGTTTGAAAACTATCACATTTGATGAATTTTAGGTCCCCAAGGTTGTTCAGTATTCCCTATCAGTGATAAAGAGGAATTGGGAAAATTTTCAACCCTGGTTTGATGACAAATAGGACAAAAGTATTAACACTTAACAATGTAAGAATATTGTTTGCTGGGCGCGGTGGCTCACACCTGTAATCCCAGCACTTTGGGAGGCCGAGGCAGCCAACACAGTGAAACCCCGTCTCTACTAAAAATACAAAAGAATTTGCCTGCCATGGTAGCACGCACCTGTGATCCCAGCTACTTGAGAGGCTGAGGCAGAAAAATTGCCTGAACCCAGGAGGCGGAGTTTGCAGTGAGCCGAGATTGTGCCACTGCACTCCAGCCTGGTGACAGAGCTAGACTCGGTCTCAAAAAAAAAAAAAGAAAAGAAAAAGAAAAATTTGAAGGAAATAGTAATACGTACCCTGAAATTAAAATACAGTCTACAGATAGAATAAGAGAAATGAAGATTTAGACATAAATGCCAATAAATGGGCTTGAGATCATAATGGAACACAAGTTAAAGATACTCGTAAATCAATAGTGGGTTTGTCTTGTTCTTTTTATAATAACAGAGCATGATACTATCTTCAGAGTAGGGTGCACGACAAGAACTCAGTAGAGCACATACTTTATTGAACATGAGATGGCATCCTGCTATACTATCCAACTGAATCATGATGTAGTAAATTGCAGGAGATCTAGAAAATGCATCTAAATATAGAAAATATTTAAAGGAAAGATGAAAGGCCTGAGGTTATTTAGTCAATAGAAAAGATAAACATTATCTATCTTCCACGGAATGAAATGTGATTTCTTAATGTCACAAATTGCAATTTGAGCACCTAGAAAGAAAAAGGGATTTCTTGATAATAAAAATGACTAACCTCTTGAGTAAGTTATTGAAGGAAGTTATATAGTCCTATTAAGTTCATGGGTCAAGAATAAATGAGCTCTGCCTATGTGAGCTAGTTTGATGCTAAGGAGGCCCAAGGTATTAGATCAGAGAATGTCTAAAGGTTTTAGCCAAGTCTTGTATGCTATAAATATTTTTACTTAATTCCTACCTTTGCTCCACTGTTCTTTCTTCTGTGCATGCTCCCCTAGGTGATCTCGTCCTTCTTTTAATTTTAACCACAACCCATATATCATTGTTGACTCCCAAGTCTGTCTCTAACTCAGACCTCTCGTCTTACTTAGCTTTAGACTCACAGGTATGAGCACCTACTGAACACACTCAAATGTTCACTGGCATGTCAAAATTAGTAATATCCAACCCCTACAAAATAGTTTTATATAAACATTCATTGCAGCATTATTTACAATAACCAAAAGCCAAAAACAACCCAAATTTCCATCAATGGATGACTGGATAAATGAAATGTGATATATATCTATCTATCTATCATAGATATAGATATATATATCATATATATATATATATATCATATATAGGTATGTAACAGAATATTATTCAGCCATAAAAAGGAATGAAACACTGAAACATGCTACAAGCAGGTAAACCTAAAAAATATTACTCCAAGTGAAAGGAGCCAGGCAAAAAAAGATCATAGGTTGTATAATTCCATTTACGTGAAATATCCAGAGTTGGTGAATCTATAGAAACAGAAAGCAGATTGTTGGTTACCAGGGGCTAGGAGGAGTGGGGAATGGGGAGTAACTGCTTAAAGAGTAATTTTCAAAATTAACTTTCATGTAGCAAACAATGTTTATTGTAAGTAAGTAGACTAAAGAATAAGAATGTGTTCATTTGAAGCTTTCATATACATGATGGTAGTAGCCAGCCTCCAAGAGGATCATTAATTATGCCCACACCAGTATTTACCTTCTTGTATAGACAGTGTCCCTTGCCACATGGTGACTAAGAATATGGCAGATTGATGATGGTAAGTCATTTCTGAGATGAGGTTTTCAGCTTATGTTTTGATTGATCACACCATCTCACACTCTCTCTCCTATCATTCACTCTGGAGACAGCCACTGCCATGTCAGGAGCAGTCCTGTAGACAGAGACTCATAGAGAGAGGAGCTGAAGATTCCAGTCAACAGCCATATGAGTGAGCTTGGAAGCAGATCCTCCAGCCCCAGTCAAACCTTCAGGTGACTACTGCACCAGTTAATAGCTTAATCTAATGAGAGACCCTGAGCTGGAACTCAGCTAAGCCACTCTCAAATTCCTGATCCTCAGAAACCATGTGAGATAATACATGTTTGTTGTTTAAGCTGATAAACTTGGGGAATAACTTCATCAGTAATAGATAATGAATACAATTATTGAACCTCCATAGTAACCATGGCAGTTGTTTGGAACTCAGACCAACAAAGTATTTTTGAGGGTGCGTACTTATTACTAATATTGTTTAGTAATAAAAAGTGTGCTCAGTACTAATATGAAGCAGACAGATTTTTAGTTACTTTCTTATTATTGTTACATTCTTCACAGACAATGCACTCCTACTGCCTGTACCTAGAACGGATCAGTGACACTGCTTTTATACATCTTGGCTCTAGTTTAAGCCATTGTCACTTCTACTCTGGAAAAATTGCAGTATCTGCTTCTAGTCTCACCTATCTTTCCTAAATCTTTCTACCATGTCGATGACAATGTATGCTTTCTAATCATAAATCTGACCTTGTAACTTAGATTGCAAATCAGATTTCATAAAACCCCTCAATAATGCCCTTTGGCCAGCAAAACAAAGCCCAGGTGATTTACAATGCTTTTTCCCTCCTTTCTTTCTTCCTTCCTTCCTTCCTTCCTTCCTTCCTTCCTTCCTTCCTTCCTTCCTCCCTCCCTCCCTCCCTCCCTCCCTTCCTTCCTTTCTTCCTTTCTTCCTTCCTTCCTTTCTTTTTTTGAGATGGAGTTTCACTCTGTCACCCAGGCTGGAGTGCAGTGGTACCATCTTGGTTCACTGTAACCTCTGCCTTTCAGGTTCAAGAAATTCTCCTGCCTCAGCCTCCCTAGTAGCTGGGATTACAGGCACCCGCCACCAGGCCTGGCTAATTTTTGTGTTTTTAGCAAAGATGGGATTTTACCTTGTTGGCCAGGCTGGTCTCAAACTCCTGACCCCAAGTGATCTACCTGTCTCGGCCTCCCAAAGTTCTGGGATTACAGGCATGAGCCACCATACTCGGCCACAAGGCTCTTTCTATTGACTATGTTTAAAATATTTTTAAAATGTCACTCATTGCACAGTGGTATTCTAATAAAGTTCTCGTGATGTGGGCCCCTACTTAAGTTTTCCCAGCTCCAGTCCCACTAGCCTCTGTATGTGCCTTAGTCCAATTGTGCCACTATAACAAAATACCACAGACCAGAAATAAACAGTAGGAATTTATTTCTTACAGTTCTGGAGGTTGGGAGGTCCAAGATCAAGGTCTGGCATTCAGTGTCTGCTGAGAGCCTTCTTGCTGCTTCCTCACATGGCTAAGAGTGGAAGGGCAAAGTGGGCCTAAACCAGCTTCCTCCAGCCCTTTTATAAGACACTAATCCATTCATAAGGTCAAAGCCCTCAGGACTTAATCACTTCTCAAAAGGTCCCACCTCTTAATACCAACACAATGGGGATTAAGTTTCAACATGTGAATTTTGGGGACATTCAGACCATAGCAGCATGTACGTGGCATTCTAAGTTGCAATGAATGATTTGTAGATATCCAAGCATATACTTTTGCACATACTGATCTTTTTGCCTGGAATTCCCCAACTCTCCAACTCTGCCTCTCCTCCATTCCAGTTGTGTTCTTATTTACTGAGTGAATTCATGTGATTGATGTTTGGAGAGAGGTTCAGACTGGGAACCATGGGAGGGGTACTCAACCCAATCTGGCGGCTGAAGAAACTCTGGTTATAACTGAGTCTTGTAGAAAGAGTAAGAATGAACCAGGTGAAGAAAGGTGAAAGGTGCCCCAGGCAAATGGATCAGAAAAGGCCAAAGTTGGTCTTCCAATCCTCCAACCCTTCTAACCCTTCCAATCCTCACATACAACAATATGGTGAGGGTTGGAAGAAGCAGCAATGGAAGGAAGAAAGACCTCTACACCAAGAGGTAACATAGTGGAAAAGAATCTGGAAAAATGAGACGAGCCGAGTCAGGAAGGAAGTTATGGTAAGAAGCATGAAGTCAATAGTGCTTCTCAAGCTCTGGTGGGATTGAAGAACACATTCTGAAAATTTAAAAATGCTATGTTTCATTTTGATGAATTTTTTAAAAGCATATTACCATTTATAAAGAAGATACTTTTCTTTAGCAATGACATATAAAATTTTAGTTCCTTAATTTAGGGCTTCACAAAGTAAGGTCTGATGATTAATACCTGAGGAACACCAGGCTAGAAGATTTACATACAAACATTCCTGCAGACTATAAAACAATTCCCCATTCATGATAAAACCTCATCGTAGGTTATAAGCACTGGTTCCCTTTTATCTATGTTCTTACTTGTTTAACCCCCTAAGAACTCTAACATATATGCCACCAACACCTTCATCTTGCAAAAACTTTTGGCTTTTTGTTTAAGTGTTCAGTAAATGTATTGCAGATACAACCTAGTTACCTAGTATAGAAACAAGAATAGTAACCACTCAGTAATGTTCCAAGTTCTGCACATCTTTCTCATGAACCTAAATCCCATTTACAATTCACTAATGCTGCAGCACAGGGGCTTTATATATTAAAATGTCTCATTTTATCCAATTATTTCAACAATCTCAGGCAGATGGCATTAGAACAAAGGCATTAATCAAAACTAATTTGTTTGGTCCACTTCTGATTAATTATTTTTAAAAAGTTTACATTTGGTTATAAGAGAAAACAGATTAGGTTTATAGATTATAAGGTTATAAGATTGTAGATCTTGGATGGACTAGTTCATGCCTCAAGGTTTTTAACTTGCTGCTGCTTCTATAGGAATACAACCCTCCATTTTTAACTCCATAAAAGGTTCTTATGGCTGACCCATTCTTACTCATCATAGTAGGTTTTCCCCTACTACTTTAGGATTCATAACCCAACTCCCACAAATTTACTCTCCCTCTATTGTCTTGTTGCTTTCTTCGTATAATTTATCATGACTTATCATTGTTTTTTTTTTATCTGTCTCTCTCACTAGACTGTAAGCTCCATGAGGCAGGCATCAAGTCTGCTGTATCCCCAGTGAAGAACACTGAAGAACATAGCAGATGCGTCTTCAGTGTTGGCACAGACGTAAATGTACAACCACTCTTGGAAAAAAGCACTTCATGGCTCATGCTTTCCTACAGGTCATCTTGGCACAAAATTTTATTAGATTCTTCTGTGAGCTTCTTCCCACAAACGTGATAAACATGTAGAACACATTTTTTAAAATTTGTCATTATTTAAAATTTTTAAGGCAAGCTGACTTTTTTTGGGGGGGGGGAGAGAAATGGCTGATACCTGACTCAGCTCTGGGCATGAACTGTATAAGAACCTAGGACAATCTTATCATGTTAGAAAGCACAAAAGAAAAAAGGAAAAAGAAAAAAAAACTGTCAAGACTATTAGAGTCTGCTAGAGACTGTTTTGTTTTTGTTTTTGTGTTTTTCTTAAGGCATGAGGCAATTTGAAGGGGCTCCTATTGGCCAAAGATGGGATAATTTGAGCACCAACAATAATAATAACTGCAATGGACTGAAGCAATTCAAATACAGTACACTAAAATCTACAAATTCAGAATCTTACTTAAAAATGTTTAGCTTTGGAGTTTCTTAGGGCACCAACTCATTCTCCTGAAAATTGATAAATAGAAGAAATTTATCCTGCTTTTCCTTTGCTAGCTGTATTTTAAGTTAACCAAAGAGTTGAAGAGAGAACATTCTTCTGCATAGACAATTTCTAGTTACTAAGTGCAGAAGAAATTATAAAGAGACAAAACTGACAATTTGTAACTCCTAATTTTAAAAAAATAGATTAAGGTAACACTCACAAATGTTGAAAAACATCCTGTGAATGGTTGATGGGGAACTCTATAATGAATAAGTCAGACTGATAATGCCCGAACTTCTGATCAACTTAACATCCCTAAAAATAACACAAGAAGACATTGTGATTTTCTGACGGGATACACATCACATCACCTTCCCTATGTGTGTTCAGTACCACCTAGGAAGTAGTCTTTGTCAAAAATAAATGTGAATCTGCATCTAATCAAACCTCTAGAACTAACCATCATTGTAAATGACACTGTGAGGTTGCCATCAGCCATGTGGGAAATTCTACAGGACAAATGATGCAAATCCTTTAAAAAGAAAATATCAAATTTAAGAATGAGTGGGGACAAACTTTTTATTAAGAGATTCTTAAGAGACATATCAACCAAATTTATTTGTGGGCATTGTTTTAACCTGATTTAAATAGACAAACTACAAAAAATGGTTTTTAGACAACAGTAGAATAATGAACAATAATTGGGCATTAGCTCATATTAACGAATTATTGCTAAGTGTGTTGGGTGTGACAATGATATATGTTTTTAAAAAGTTATTTGTTAGAGGAAAGTACTAAAATAGTTACTGGTCAAATATGATGCTTGAGATTTACTCTGAAATACTCTAGGAAAATAAAAGTGTGTATGCTTTTGCGTGTGTGTGTTTATGTGTGCGTTAGAGAGAGAGAGAAGAAACAAGAATGACAAAATGTTGATGAATGTTGAAGTTGATTATTAGGAACAGAGGGTTCCTCTGCTTTTGTATTTGTTTGAAAGTGATCATGCTTAAAATTAAAAGTTGATTTTTGTTTTAAAATGTTTTTGCATGAAATTCAGCAAAAATGCAAAAGAACTTACGAACACTAGAAGAAAAATATTGAATGCATTCTCGTGTATCAACCAGAGGAAAATTTCAAACATTACGATTTCTAGAGGTCTTCCTTGGCCCCTCCTTAAATACGTCATCCTTCTTCTTTCTAAGTGATACTATTCTGAATTTTATGGTATTATACCTTTGATTTTCCTTATAAAAGTTTTTTAAAACTACTCTTGCACCTATACTTACATAACATACTGTTTAGTTATTTTTTCTGTTTTTGAACTTCATACAAATAGAATCAACGTTTATGCATTCTCTTGACTTGCCTTTTTCTTTCAATATCAATTTTGAAATGATCCATGTTGATGCTTTTAACTGCAGTTTATTCATTTCTGTTTCTGCAAAGAGTTCTAATGTGTACATATACTAAAACCTTTTAAATACATTCTACAGTTGGTAGACATTTGAGTTGTATTCTACATATTATGAACATTCCTGTACATTTCTCCTGGTGCACATATGAAAGAATTTCTTTAAGACATGTACCTGTTACAGTGTTGTAGGAAATATGCAAATGAAATTGAGGAATGCCAAATTGTTTTCTAAAGTGGTGGTTAGACCAATTTAAGTTTCCTTCAGCAAGCAGTGTTTTCAGATTTCCCCCCTTCCACATTTTTACCTACTCTTAGTATTTTTAGACTTCTTAATTTTTGCCAATCTGGTGAGCAAGAAATTGTATAGTATTAATATTTTAATTTGCCTTTCTCTCATTACCAATGAGTGTGAGAATCTTTTTATATGTTTTCTGGATATTGGTGCTTCTTCTGTGAAATACACATTCATTCTTTTGTTCATAATCTAGCAAGTTGTTTCTCTTTTTCTTATTATTTCCAAGGAATTCTTTATACATTCTGTACATTAACTTTTTGTGTTATATGTATTACAAGTAACTGTTTTGTGGCTTTTATCACTCATTATAAAATCCTTCAATGAACCAATGTTCTTAATGTTAACAGTCAATTTGTCAATCTTACACTCTTGTTCCTGTTATTTTACCAATCTTTCCTATTTCAAGGTCAAAAAGATATTCTTCTATATCATCTTCTAACAGCTTTTTACTTTTGTTTTCCACATCTAGGTCTTGATTCACCTCAATTTTCCCCTCCTCCCTTAGTATTCGTGAGGCAGGGCTCCTATTTCATGTTTTCCATATGGATTGCCAGTTGACCCAAAATCATTTATTGAAAAGTTCATTCTTTCTCCACTGCTCTATAATACTAACTCAGTCATAAATCAAGTGTCTATATAAGCCTGGGTCTGCTTTTGGGCTCTCTAAAGCAGGCTGAATTTCCATCATCCAGAAAAAACAGTAAGTAGAACAGTCTAAGTTTGGTACTTTCCCTTATTACCTCAAACCTAGAACTTCTGCGATTGTTCTCAATTTACTTCTCTTCCTTCCGTCACTCTTCCAAACCATCATTCCTAGTCTTCCCAGGTCCCTAAAGCACAATTTAGTTCATGTGAATTCTCTGTTTAAAAACATTAAAGGGGCCCACATTGGGCACTATTTTAGACTCCCCTAGCCTGACCGCGAACCACTCCATCTTACCTTCCAGATCTGCATTAACTTCAATAGTGCCTACAGTATAGCAGACACAGTAAATACTAGCTTCCTTACAGGATTTCACATAGGTAAATGAGAGGGACATGATTTGCCTCCTGGCATAGTCAAAATGTTCTCACCTATACTTTTATTTATTTTGTTTTTGTCAAATATGTATAATCTAGGACGTTCTCTAAATCATATAACCATTATAAGTGTTTCAGGTCCCTATTTTGTCATTGTTCTAAAGTATCTTACTAACCCTGTTTTAAAATGTTATCATATAAAAATATAACTGTTTAACAAAATCACGAATTCCAGTTGAGGTTAATTTACCTTGTACTATTAACAAAAGACTCTCCAAAAACCAAAATGACAAAGTAATCAAGGTCTATTTAATAACAAACACAATGTTTTATTACATTTTATTAGATGTGCCAGAACCCTAATTTGAGGATGCTTGCTTACCTATGCTATGTGTATGTACATTTTGGTATTAGCTCTCTTTTGGAGCTGGAATATAAAAGTCTTCTACAGGCAGCTTCGGGGACCAATTAACTCCATTAAATTATATCCAGTTATGTAGTGAACGGAACCACTGCTCGTCTGGGGCTGTCTAGAGCTGTGACAATTAGGAGACGGAGAGAGGCAGAGAGATTGATTTTATATGTCACCGAAGCACACTGCAACAGTATGCCAGCGTGACTTTCAAAATGGCCTTAAAATATTCCAAACTCAGGGAGTTTCCTTGCTCCTGAGTGGGAGTTGACAGACTGTCTGGCAGCATTAGAAACAGGCAGAGAAAAGCTGATGTCTATATTGAGTCCTCTAATAACATTCTTCCTTTTTGCGGCATCACCCCCTTAGAAGGATCCGTCTATTTGTTGTGAGGGGTGTGTGTGTATGTGTGTGTGTGTGTGTGTGCGCGCGCGAGTGCGTGTGTGTGCTTTGCCTCCCCTTGTGCAAGGAGCATGATTTCACCTCTCACATCTGGGAAAACCAAATCTAAGGAGGCTAACCCTCCCAAGGTCACCTAGAAGATTAGTCTTGTGGCTCCGGGTAGATGGTGTGTGGGAGGAACAGAACCCAGGTGTCCGGACTCCAGCTTTGTTGGGCATTAAATCATTTTCCTTCCCTTGAGAAAAAAAATTACTGGGGGGTGGGAAGTGAGAGATTAATCAGATTTCCTCTTTTCCCTTATTTCCCCTCCCCCTTACGAAGATAAAAACTCGGGAAAGCTAAAGAGGTGCCCGCCCTGCAGTTCTTAAGCAGGGTCCCCCCAATCCACCCCCACCACCACTCCCATTCCCACTCATTTCCCCACCCCCGACACAAAGCGATCTGGACTCCCAGGGCTTCCGCCAGTCCTACCGAGAGCCTGGGAGGTGAGGAGTGGTTAAAACTCAGCCCTCACCTCCAGCGGGTCCCGGGCTCGGCGGCACCCAGGCCCCGCCCCCGCCCGCCCTTCCCCCACGGCCTCGGAACGCCAGCCCCTCTCCTCTCTCCCCAGCGGGCGCACCCACCCCAGATGCCGCCTGGCACCGAGCGCAGCCGCCGCCGCCGCCGCCGCCGCCGCACTTTCCGCTTGTATTGATCACCTCTCAGCCCCGCGCAGCCGGCTCGTCCGAGCTGACCGCGGCCAGCGCGCCAGCCCTTGGCAGCCCCGGAGCAGTCGGGCTCCGGGAGGAAACTCCTTGGGAGCGCCCTGTCCGGGGTGCCCTCTGCGCTCTGCAGTGTCTTTCTTTCTGCCTGGGAGGAGGAGGAAGAGGAGGAGGAGGAGGAAGAGGAGGAGGAGAAGGAGGAGGAGGAGAAGGACGTCTGGTCCCGGCTGGGAGGTGGAGCAGCGGCAGCAGCAGCAGCAGCCGCCTAGGCAGCCGCCGCCGCCGCCGCCGCAGCCGGAAAGGGAGAGGCAGGAGAGCCCGAGACTTGGAAACCCCAAAGTGTCCGCGACCCTGCACGGCAGGCTCCCTTCCAGCTTCATGGGCAAAGTGTGGAAACAGCAGATGTACCCTCAGTACGCCACCTACTACTACCCTCAGTATCTGCAAGCGAAGGTAAAGGGGCGCCGCGGGGAGGTGGCCGCCGGAGGAGGGGGCCCAGGGGCGCGCGCGGGGTTGGTCCCGGGGAGGGGCGCGCGGCAAGCCCCCGCCGCCCCCGGGCGGAGTTGCTGGAAGGTTGCTAACTATAGCGCTGGCCTGAGCAGAGCCGGGCGGCGCGCGGGGCGGCGGCTTCCCGGGGAGCGGAGTGCGGGGATCGGGTTACAGAAAACCGCGGGGGGAGAGACTAGACAGGAAAGAGCCGCCGGCCCCTTCCTGGCCCAGCCAGTGGGGAGGGTCGTGGGGCCGTGCGGCTCCCCTCGCCGAGCCCTGGCCGTCGCCTGGCGTCCGCGTCTGGATCCGCGGGTGGCCCGGCTTTTCGACCCCTTTTCCAAGGGCCTCGCCCTGTGAGCTGTGACTCTTCGCTCCCCTCGCCGAAGCGCTGAGCCTCCCGCCCCCCCGGGACGCCCCTCCACCTCCCGCGCGCGCGATGACTGTGGCTGGAGGGGCGGCCGGGCCGGGACATTTTCCTCCCCGCCTCCGGCCCTGCGCGCCCGCCCCTCGCCTCTGATCTTTGTGCGGTGTGGCACTTCACCTGGTTACTGATTTCTACTTTTACGCTGGTGTTTTGGGTAGAAAAGTGGCCAAAGTTCACTCGCGTTCATTGATGTCCCTTTTAATCTCTAGAGGTTTTGCAAAGGAGGGACGATGGGCAGATTTCAGTGCAGAGAAAGAAGTGACTTTGTATTGGTTAAAAAAGAAACAAAAGCAAAACTACCTTATATGTTTGCAACAGATCTATTTCCAATGTTGCTTTTTAAAAAAAGTGACCTCGGCACACTCTTGGGTAACAACAGCTGATGACATGCAACCATATAAATTGCACCTGGCTTTCTAGGGACCCTGGATACCCTGTTAGTGGGCCTATCTTATTTTTACAATAAGAATTTGATGCCTCCCCAACTCATTTAAAAAATTTTTTGGGCCACAAAGACTGGAGATTTCACTGCTTTGGAAGCAGCCGCCAGAATTTAGGAGGTTGGAAGCTGGACGCAGCAGCCTTTTTCAGCCATTAACATCTTTCACAACTCCGGTGCCCTTCTGATCACAAAAGAATCAGGTACGGATGCAGTGTCCGAACTTTATTTGGGAGGTTGTAATCATGGCCGGCTTGCTGGTAGTTGGGCATTTCTGGCCTGGTACGAAGAATCTCTGACACAGCCTTTTCTTTCTTAAAATGTGTGTGGTCCACGTTTTCATGTACTTAGGACATAGCCCTGTATTTGTCTACCTAAAAAGGACACTTGTCAGTATCAAGACCAGAAATGTTGTAGCACTCCAGGGCCTCATTTTCACTTCACCCAATTCCCACTTTACTTTGGGTCACCAGAAAGCAGCAAAATGGTAGTGGTAGCAGGAAGGATACCCCTTATTCATCCCTCTGTGGTTCTCACAGTATTTCTTTTGAGGAACTTGCAAGAGATGCTAGTTTTCTGTGAGCTTCAAAGAAATTCTGTGGCATAATCAATGCACTACCTTTTAGATGTCTTATATATTTAATGCACTTGTTTAAATTATGCAGCATTGGGTGCCTAAAGGACAGCTTATTCAACACTTTACAATATGAATAATAAATACACCCACTCAGGTGAAGAAGAAAAAAAGCCTTGTTTCTACAGGCACATTTACCTTAGTAATTTTTATGTACTATTAGTAAGTTAGAAACCAAGTCCACACCATTTAATATAGCTAATGCGATGCCATTTGGCTTTTTTGCCCTGTAAATAATTGAAGAGAGAGACAAACGGCAAGAGCCTGCTCTAGTAATTAGGGTCGGATCCCAGAAAGCTTTATGGCCCATTTTCTGAAAGTGTGCTTCCTGCAAAAAGCATTTAATATTGATTTGTGTTGCGGTAAATGACATTCTCAAAACATATTTTGCTATTTCTACAATTAAATCTGAAATCCTATTATTCCGAATTCCTTTGTTTCTGGAGAAAAGTATACATACTCACTTGACCTATATAACATAGTATTAAAGTTTGGTGATTAAGTCTAAATTCCCTGTTAGACAAGTATCTTGATTATCTCACAGGGGGACATCTTCTAAAAATGGCACGTGACTAGATGCAAATTTTAGGTAAGCAGAGTTCCGAACACATAGCCCCTTTTTTTCCTCCCTCACGTATCTCTCGGTACCATGGTAGTAGTGTCGAGTCATTTAAAAAAATAGAGACTTTTATTCGTAGTTAGTTTAAAAACAAGTGTTGCCTAATCTACCTAAAGAGTTAATAAACTCACTTTAGGATCTGCTATCTGTCATGATTCTTGCCTCTGTGTGTGCTTTAACCTTCCGAAAATATGGGATAGAAAACATCACTCTGTTTAAAGTACAGTGATGTGTTTGCTAGGCAGAGTTGTTTTGAAACTTCGTTTGGAAGCTATATCAAAAACTGAAGAATGGCATGGTCATTTAAAAAGTGATATCTAATTTGTGCTCAAGAGATAGATGGGATTTTCTCAAATCCCATTTCTTTTCATCAGAAGGAATAAATAATACCAGATAAAATGGAACTTAAAAGTTTGTTTTGTTACCATACTTTAAAAAGTTATATATGCCAAGCCATCCTTCTTGCTTTAGTGATCCAGTCTGTTTTTGTAAATTTATTTTGTAATTTTCCCCATAAAAACCTACTAGTTACTTCCACATTTTATTAATAAAAATATACCATCTGTTGGGCTATATTGGAGCAAATATCCATATTGGTATGCTTTGTGCTTTGACAGAAAGAGACAAAAATCATTAGAAAAAGTAATATGTCTGCATGAAACATAAAATAAACTTGAGTGTACTATAGAAGAGCAGGACATGAGTGGAAATGAATGAGATTGTATAATTTTCATAATACCTTGGTGTAGAGTTACATAAATTTTAAGCAACCTGATTTCACATGCTGTTGGGTTTTTTTGTATTTCTCAGTTAGAATGGTCTTATCATAGCAGGTTCTTTTTTATCAGCTGACACATTCGTTCTGAAATGTAGTTTGATGTAGCTTTATAAATATAACATATATTATCCTAAAGAATTTTCTAAATTTTAAAATGACCTATGCTGTATTATATTAAATTTAATATCCACCTTTTAGCTACACAGAAAATATATGTTGATAATCTAACATGTTTAACTTAAAGATTTGTATGTACACATTTTCAACCAGTGGCTGCATTAATTTCACTTATTGTAAAAGCAAGCCTTGAGTTATGGTGTGTTTATTTCAAATATACTACAACATACATTATTGCCAATGCATGTATGCAAATGGTATGGGGATTAAAATACTCTATTTCTTTTGAAGAAAGGGAAGTACAAAATTTTCCTTCCATGATTAGTTAGGTACATATTTTGTACCAACTAAAAGCAATTTGACACAGTTGTAATCTTTATTCACGTAGTTCTAAGAATCTACTTCTATAAAATATATGGAAAGCTTGATTTTTTTAAAGTTTTTATGTATAAAGCAGTATTGTTTTCCATGCTAAAGAAATGTCTATACAAAAAATACTGTCTATACAAAAAATATGCTTTTTTCTAAAAAACAATAATTTTAATTTTGTTTTTATACCATTTTTACATAAGAAGTGTATGGCACAGAATATATCTGAACCTAGCTTTGGAATCTGAAAATAGTGAATGATATAATTTATTCTATTAATAAAGGCTAGTAGAACGAAGCAGTTTTTTGCATTGAACTTTTGCATGCATTTTTTGTTGAATTCCTTAACTCTTACTTAGTTGTAGCCAAATGAATATTGTATCAAACAATCTGTTTTTCCAGAAATTGGGAGTCCTGATTTGATACATAAAACTATTGTGTCTAATTAAATGGAAGTACACAGGCATGATACTGAAAGGTGGTGCACTTTGTGTCATAAGAAGCAACCACATTTATGAGGTAAATAAAGTTTGCTTAAATATATCAGTTTGGTAATGCAATATTTTACACTGGTGAATCAACCTTATTTCCTTAGGTGAGTGGGGTCTGATGACTGTCTGGAAGTGGTATTGGAAGACTGCAGAACATGTAAATCTTAAAATGAAGTTGCATTGTAATGCAAAGGGGAGCATCCTTCTCTTCCAATAGCTATTTCTTTTGAATTTCCCATACAACTTTTTTTTTTTCTATGTTGGGAGCCAAATCTTAAGCTCCTTCAAGGGAAAAGGAAAAGATAGGTGAAGAGAACTAGGAAAGTATTAATTTAGTATCAGTTATAACTATGTATACCTTTCAGATGTGGGGAATTTCCATGTAACATACTTTCAAAAAAAGAATTTGCACTGATACATTGCTCTGACTTCATATTTTGCTTAATGGTTTATTGAAGCCATTTGGAAATGTAGCTTTTAAATTGGGACAATAAAGTTTTATTCTATTTATTGGAATATTATAGAAAAAATATTAGAATACTATAGAAATAGGAATATGTCAAGGTACTCTCAAGTGGAAGTGTTTTATGGAATCTAAAATAGCTTATTTTAAAGAAATGTAGTAATAGCATGTCAGTTATTCAAATGCAGCACCATAACATTTGGTATAAAACCAAACCAAATATTCAAAAGTTGAACATTGGCTTGGGGATTTTATGTGGGATGAATTTAAATGTTCTGGTTTCTCTGCTGTTTTATTTTAATGAATAAATAGTAAAACCTGATGGAACTCAGCTGTGCCTCATGAGAGGCAGCACTTGGACGATGGAGGCCTACCATGGATAGTTTGGTGATACAGAGCAAAATGTCATTTTAGAACAAACAGTGTGTGTTGAACACACATAAAAATTTGAGTACATACACAAATTTGATAATAGAAACAAAACATTTCTTAATCTGATACATGAAGGGAACAGAAGAGTGTAGAGAGGATGGTGACAGCTAAGCCAACCACGAACTGAACATATATCTCCCATAATCTAATTTCTTAATGCATCTAGTCTCCTTAATGAAATTATGTGAATGTTTTAATTTTTCAAACAAGCACTGGAAAATGAGCATGTCGTAATGATGAAAGAAAAACAAATTTTTAGGAGAGTGCAAAAATCAACATCTGAACCTCCTAGGGGAGAAAAATGTATAAAATTAAGCATTGTCATTCTCTCCCTATGTTGTCTCTTAACTAATTCTTAAATGGATGCATTTTGGAAGACAGAGACTATGTTGGATGTTGAATACGAGAACCTAAATTCTGAAAGTGAGGTTGGATGCTAATGTGAACAGTTAACTTGCATGTAAATGTGGCACTGTAAACATACCAAATCAATGTTGGTAGGTGACTTCCTATATTCACTGTAATATCCGTGTTCTGGATTATGTAAAAGCTGGTGGTTTGTTATAAAATTGCTGAGTCTTATCATGAAGGACTAAAACACTAGCCAATCAATTGTATTTACTGAGTGACCCCAGTACATCATTCTTTGCGCTTGACATTGGGAAACTTTAGAGAGTGGAACATCTGGTCCCTGCTCTCCAGCACCTCACAGCTACCAGGGAGGACAGAATAGACACAATACAAGAAATAAGCTCAAAATATTTACAAAGTAGTACACCCACGAAAGCAGTACACCAGCTGATGGGCTGGGTTTGAGTGACTGAGAAGGCACTAAGATATATGTAGGATTAAATACTTTGCCATGTGTTTTGCAAGAAAGTGTAAAGTGCTAATAAAGGCTACAATAAACCTGGGAATTTTAGAAAGAAATAGAACTTTATATGAATAAATGAAATTTTTTAACTTGATAATCAGCATTGTTTTGCATTTTTTCTGCTGTATAAATCCTTTTAAGAATCCTTAGAATTTTAAACGAATAATATTTTTTGTACTTTATATTAACACCTTTCTCTCAACGTTTCATATTCAAATAATTTATTTTACCCTTTCATTTTTCTAGTTTTATGCTTAAAAATGTGCTGTTAAGCCAACCTATTAGAGGTGTGGCAGGTTGGAAATGTAGTCCTTAAATGATGACATAAAGATTATACAGAAATATCACTTTTATTGTTTTGAACCATTTGAAATGATGTTTATTTCTCCTAACTCATTAGCTTTGCTTCCGGCAAAAGGGAAGAAATAAGTTTGGGGTTTGTAATGCTGCTAATTAGATCATTGCTAGCCTGCAATCTACATATTGATAATGTGTCTAAAGAGAGCTGGCATTTCTTCAGAAAATAAAATGTTAAGAAATTATTCCTGGTCTTTAGTGGATATCTCTTTATCTGGTCATCAGCCAGCTTTAATTCTTTTAAAATAAGATGTTATTCACCTCTGCAACTGGATCCAAGTGCTTCAGGAGCCTATTGTCCTCTGCTTGGCCTTAGTTTGGGCCCTGGAATCTGTTCCTCAGGCTTCCCATTGAACAACATGTGCTATGTGGTTGGGCTGCTGGGTCCCAGATAAACAGTGATTTCAGGGAAAGGTTTTGTGCAACAAAATGAGGTCATTTCGTAGATGTCATAAATATTTTCACTGGTCCTGAAGGAAAAATGCATCATTTTCCTAGTTCTGCAGTTGTGGACCCATTTCACACAATACTAAGAGTGTTTTTTCTACAAGTTGAAAACCCGAATACTTAGAATGGCAGAATTGGATGGATATATCACAGAATGCCATGCTCTGAACTTGAGTTTCTTGGGCCGGGGAGACAGGGATTCAAACTGCCAGAATAGAATTTTATATTAAGAGCTTACATTTGTATTATCCTCAGATAATACTTACTATTTCTCCTGTTAAATGCTTTTGAAACATGGTGATTTTGAGTTGTAATTGTTAGTACATTTGAGCTGGAGAACCCTTAAACCCTCCGTTACCAGTAGAATTACAATGAAGTATTTTCACAGTTTATATAATAAGGTCTCAGATAAAATATTTAGTCATTAGGAAAAGTAAATTATATTGAAATTTGTAATGTCACCAACTTTACCTTGTCTTCTCAACAACAATTTGGTTTCATCATCAAACAAGTTTTTGACAAATGCAGACATTTATAAAAAGAAAAATTTGACAGAAAAATGTATTTTCAAGTCACTAACTGAAATACTCCCACAACCCTCTTTGCCTCCTACAAAACACAGCTCTGATTAATTTCATTATTTCTAAAATGAAGTTCTTTTAAGAAGGTGCCTAATCTCAGCCTCTTTTTAGGTTTGATTCCACATGATCACTTGCGTACTTTTATTTAAAAAACAATAAACACAGAAAGAATTACTTACCAGAGAATTGTCTACTAGATGATGTGTTTCTCATGTTCTATGTGATTTGCTCAAAAACTGGTTATACCTTACCTTACAAGTGAGTTGTATTTCCAACAATTTTATTCCAAACAGTCCGCGTGTCATTTGGTTATTTAAAACTTGAAATTCATTTCATATATAAGTTGTTATACTTAATGATATCATCTCCAGCGAACCTGTAAGAGTCTATACAAGTAACCCGCTTTATAATTCACATACACTTTTCTACTAATACTGTCATTGAACCAAATCACCACATCAGATGATGTTTCTTGGAGAGGGGGGAGAGTTTCCAGGGTTAGATTTCCAGGAACCCATCTTTGCTTTCTTTGGGTGAGTGGGAAGGCAGGGTTCTTCTACAATCTTTCAACAAGGCTTTGAGCTTTTATGACTGGGGGAGGGGTTTCAAGAAGATGTGAAGTCACAGGGACAAGGGAATTTGTACTGTAGCTTCCTCTGGGGGTCCTCTGAGAGCCCTCTTCACTCCTAGACCCACTCACCTGTTTTCTTTTCTTGTGCTGGCCTCAGAGATAAATTTGTTCCCTTTTTCCCTAATTAAAAAAATTTCTTTTCCTTTTTAAGAGCCAAGAGTTCCTAGTAGTGCTTCTCACGCTGAGCTCACCACTACTGTATTACTATAGCCTCACAGCTTTTCTGTACTCTCCTCTAGCCTCGAATCAAACAAACATCTCTTGAAGCTGGTAACCAGAAGGAAACAAAAAGACAAAGTAAAAATTCTGTCTATCTCTCCCAAATCTCTTATTTTAACCTTTTCCTGGTTCACTGATGGTTCATAACTCTTTAGGGAATCCCCAGACCCCAGACCTCCTTGAGAATCCAATGAAGGTGTACATTTTCATTAACCTCAAATGTTTACCTAGGATCAGCCTGTGGAGCACAGGTTAAGAATCTTACCCAGGGCAGGGAGCAGTAGCTATGCCTGTAATTCCAACACTTTGGGAGGCTGATGGGGGAAGATTGCTTGAAGCCAGGAGTTTCAGACCAGCCTGGACAACATAGTGAGACCCTGTCTCTCCAAAAAAATATATATATATATATACACACACACACATACACATATATGTATATGTATGAAGCATCTTATCCTGGAAGGAAGACAAAGACTGAACAAATCTATGCTTAAGAGGATGAATGATGAATGAATCACACACCTGTAATCCTAGCACTTTGGGAGGCCAAGGCAGGCAGATCACAAGATCAGGAGATTGAAACAATCTTGGCCAACATGGTGAAACCTCATGTCTACTAAAAATTCAAAACAATTAGCTGGGTGTGGTGGCGCATGCCTGTAATCTTGGCTACTCAGGAGGCTGAGGCACAAGAATCACTTGAACCCAGGAGACAGAGGTTGCAGTGAGCCAAGATTGCACCACTGCACTCCAGCCTAGCCATTGCACTCCGGCCTAGTGACAGAGCGAGAATCTGTCTTAAAAAAAAGAAAATGATGAATCAGAGCAGACCAGAAATCCCTTCATATTTTTTTCTGAGTTGTAGCTCAGCAGATTCTGTGGTGAAGAGCTGCACAAAAGCCGATGTCCTGCAGAGTGGGCTTGGAGGGAGTGAAGTCCATACCCCTATCCAGCAAGGGTTTGAACAATTCCAAAATGTGTTTCCTTTCTCTCTTTTCCCCAACTCCTGCCCTCCAATTTTCTTCCTGTACTCTTAGAGTTAAGCCACTCTGGACTGACTTCTGACCACTAACAGGTGTGTGTGCTAGTGGTAGATGCACCAGGGTGACCATCTTCTAAGCTACTCCCACTTGATCTGCCAGAATTAGGGACCAAGTGTGTCTGACATAATTTGGCTAAAAAATCTTTACTACCTCTAAACGCTGTAAATTATGATTAAGCGTTTGCTAACAACAATTGCCCCTTTGAATTGGGTTTTCTCTTCTGATTCCTTATCCAATTTTATATGGAAATTTTAAATAAAGTTTTTATTTGGCCATGTATAAGTGTGTTATGGAATCATAGAAATGACGTAATACTTTGAACAAAAGTACATAATTAGCATAATAGAAAGGATTTTTATGATAAATGTATACTCCTAATGAGAATGAAACTTAAATATGACAAAGTCAAATAGCAAGCTATTTTTCCTAACCCATACTAAAAGTTAAAATTGCATATACTCATTTTTTCTACTTTTGAATACTATTCTTTACCTAAAAAATAATGACAAAAAAGTCATGTTTTTTTTTTAATTGGCAAAAACCTAAAAAAGGTGTTTCTAATTTGGTAATAGTTTCTCAGACTTTAAGTTTAGTTGCAGAAATGTTTAACCTTGATTTTGTTTGCTTTTTTTTTCCTAGGGGAGATTATTTTTTAACCTACAAATAGGATTTAAAATGATAGTGGGTGATATCTGGTGTTCTTTTCTACCTCTCTGTCTCTGTCATAAAATTCAAATTCATGTTTCGGCAGTACAGGATGTTCTTCAGTGCACATCCTTTGAGCCTTCAAAATTTGATTGGACTGTGTGGTCTGACGATAGCAGGTTGAGATAAGTACATTGTGATAGTAATCTGTGTCTGAGCCCTAATGAACATCTGCTTTCTAGGGCGCCACAATAGCACCTTCCTTTTCCTTTGCTTCTTTGATTTGAATCTTGTTAAATCCTGCAAATGGGTCATTTTCATTTGTTTTTCAGTATGCAACTCATATCTCCTTTTTTTGGGGGGGAAAGAAGCCAGATATTTTAAATGTAAATGAATGGACTGGGAATTTTAAAGGAGTCTTCAGGAAGTGCACAGCTATAGTTCTTCAATTAGCAAATCAGAATCCTACTACTATAAAAATCATCTAGTTAAGATGATATAGATGGAACTACCCGGCCAGTTTAATTAAATGCAATAAATACTTACTATGCAGGCATGGTATTAGGCCCTGGAAGGTATGATATGTAATTAAAACATAGTGTGCATCATCATAAAGCATAGCAGAATATTTTTGTTTATTTAAAATTTATATAGTACACAAATTTTAAATCTATAGGTTGATACACTCATGTAATAACCACTCAGACAATGATAAAACATTTCCAGAACCAGAAAGCATCCTCATTTGAACCCACTAAAGGTAACTACTAGTGTGACTTCTATCTTTGTTGGTTGGTTATATCCATTCTTGTACATCATAAAGATGAAATCATATTTTATGTATCCTTTTCTGTCTGGCTTCCTTAGCTCATTATTATTTTGGTTTGATTCATTTATGTTGTTATGTGTGCAATTGGTTCTTTTTTTAATGCTATGTGTATTACATCACAGAATATATTGTATCACCATTTATCCATTCTGTTATTAATGGGCACTTGGATTATTTCAATTTTAGACTATTTTCAATAAAATTACAGTAATTGTCTTGTTCATATCATGCTTTCAACATATGTACTTACTCCTAAGAGAGGAATTTTTAGGTTATAGGGTATGTGTGTGTTCAGCTTGAGTAGATACTACCAGTTTTCTCCTGCCAGGAAAGCATGAGAAGTCTAATTGCTCTACATCCTCACTAAAACTTGATATCATCAGTCTTTTAATTGTAGCCCATCTGGTGAGTGGGTATCTTGTTGTGATTTTAATTTGCATTTTCCTGATGATTAATGATGTTGAGCACTTTTAAAAATATATTCATTGGCCAATTAAATATCCTCTTTTGAGAAATCTTTTGCAAATTTTTTGATTTTTTTTTAAATAACAACTTTATTGGGATGTGATTTACATATCATGCAATTCAACGTATTGTTCACTTTTTAAATTGGGTTGTCTTTTTTATTGCTTTGTATGGTTTAAAATATATTTTGGATACAATCTTTCATCAGACATATGTATGAAAATATCTTCTCCTAGTTTTCAGTTTTCTGTTTTACTGTTTGATTAATCGTTTCAATAAATAGAAGTTCTTCATTTTAATGAAGTAAAATTTATCAGTATTTTATGATAATTGCTTTCGTTTCTGTTTAAAAAATCTTTGCTTACTTTAAGATTGTGAAGTTGTTTTTTTTTTACATTTCCTACTAGAAGCTGTATTTTATCTTTCACATTTAGGTCTACAATCAATTTCCAATTAATATTTGTGTTTGGTGTGGATAGCATCAAGATTTGTTCCACCCCTACCCCCACCCCCACAGCCCCAGTATGAATATGTTATTGATCCAGCCCCATTTATTGAAAAGACATTTTCCTCCTTTGAATTTCATTGATGGCTTTGTTGTAAACTGGGTGACCATGTTTGTGTGGTTCTTTTTCTGGACTCTTGCCTTTTTTTTTTTCTTCAATTCGATCTTACTCTGCTGCCCAGGCTGGAGTGCAGTGGTGTGATCTAGGCTCACTGCAACCTCTGCCTCCCAGGTTCAAGCAATTCTCATGCTGTAGTCTCTCCAGTAGCTGGGATTACAGGTGTTCACTATCACGCATGGCTAATTTTTTGTATTTTTATAGAGATGAGGTTTCGCTATGTTGGCCAGGCTGGTCTCGAACTTCTGGCTTTAAGTGATCCTTGGCCTCCCAATAGATTCTTGCTCTGTTTCATATGTATCTGTGTGCCAATACTAATTACTGTAGCAGTATAGTAAGTGCGTACTCTCCAAAGTGGTCTTAACTTTTCTAGGTTCTTTGTATTTCCTTATACATTTTATTATTGGCTTTTCAATTTCTGTAAAAATAAATTTTTATTGGAATGATGCTAAATCTATACATTAATTTGGGGAGAATTGACATATTATACTAATGAGTCTTCCAAACTTTAAAGATGGCATCTCTCTCTCTCTCTCTTTTTTTTTTTTTTGGTATATCTCTTATTTATTTGTGAATTTACCTCTTTTAAGTAATTAATAATAAAGCACAATGAAAAGTTATTATTGTTTTAAGTACTGGTTTCTTTTTTCTTTTTTTTTTTTTGAGACAGAGTTTCGCACTTGTTACCCAGGCTGGAGTGCAATGGCGCGATTTCGGCTCACCGCAACCTCCGCCTCCTGGGTTCAGGCAATTCTCCTGCCTCAGCCTCCTGACTAGCTGGGATTACAGGCACACGCCACCATGCCCAGCTAATTTTTTGAATTTTTTTTAGTAGAGACGGGGTTTCACCATGTTGACCAGGATGGTCTCAATCTCTTGACCGTGTGATCCACCCGCCTCGGCCTCCCAAAGTGCTGGGATTATAGGCGTGAGCCACTGCGTCCGGCCCAAGTACTTGTTTCTTAAATACATCCAGTGATTTCTTCAAGATCTGTATTATGATAGTTGGCATAGATTCCATGGAGAAAATAATTCTTTTGAAGAGAGAATGTTTATTGTCAGAGATCAAAATTAATTTTGAAAAGGAGCTTGCCACTGAAACTTACTCTTTAAGAACAGACGGCATTCTTTTTGATTTTTCTTGAATGCATGTCAAAATATAACTGTGTTTCCCCTTTATACTCTTTATTCTCTTTGTTTATTTGATGTTGTTGTGACACCCCATCACCCTGCCTTATTATTTATAAACATAATAATAAATTGAAAATTAGTTTTGTTTGGAGGATTTTCTGAAATCTCTTATGATTTTTTTAATATGCCCCTGATATTGTGAAAGCAAAGATTGGGAATTACTGCTTAATACTAACTTCTAAGCAATAAAACATGCTGCTCAGTGGGCTTCGGTTCCTTCAAACCTTTTCTTAGGTGTTCCAAAAATCTTATGTATATACATATATTTTTCATGTTTTATATTGAAAGTTTTAAGCTTTGATTATTGCCATATTCAGCCAGCCAAAAACAACTACATAGAAACTTCAAAGCTTATTAGTTCTGGCTAGGTTAGCCTAGGCTGAGTAGGAGGTTGAATAGGTGACTTCTGAAGTTCCTTCAACTCTAAATTTTATGATTCTAGGAATTTATAACATCCAAGAATCACAGAATGTTAGAATGGGAAGGAGCTTTAAGATTATCTAGTCTAAGCCCTTCATTTTACAGATGAGGAAGGCTACCCAGAGTGTACAGACAGAAGTAGAGCTCTAGGGAGGCAGGGGGAAGTGGCAGAAGGGCCAGAGCTGGGAAGGGTCTGCGTTTAACCTCACAGGACTGGTCAATCCATGGCCTGCAGTGGAAAAAGGGGGAAGGGAGACAACACAGGAGTTTCAGCATCACTCCAGGAAACTGGTCACAGGTTGGATGGGATGTGAATGGGGCCAGTGGCACCAGCTGGTGTCTGAATAGGAATCAGTACTGGCCTCTCTGTCTCAGGTCAACCAGCAGTCATGGCCGGGCAGATTTTTGTGCTTTCTACATCTAGGTAGCTGCTTCTCTTGGTTTGAAAGAACAGCGTCCAGAGCTGATTCTGCCTTGCTCCGATGTGTCTAACTTGCTGTAGATTAGCTGGGTAGTCCATAGCCACATGCTACTCACACTCCAGGGCTCCTGGCCTTTTGATGGCCTTGTTGTGTTTCTGAAGTCTTTCTTTACCACATTCCTAAAAATTTTTGTTGTTATGGCTGTGGGGCCAAAACCCTCTTTAGTTTTTCAGCATGCCTGGAATTTTCCCAGATCAGCCAGATGGACTCAAACTATTTCATTCTTGCTAAACTTTCTCTATCCTGCCATCACTCCTTGTTGTAATTAGTTTGGTCAACAACAGCAACCCAGTGAGGCTCTGTTAAACACCACCTCTCTCTGTTGAAGCCAACCCTTTCATGCACCACTCTAACGGGAACCACCTTCCTAATACCAAGCACTCCACACTGGTCTCTGTTTTTATTCCCCTGAGCTATCTGAACACACTTGGCAGGTGGGCAGCCTTCAAGAATCATCATACAATTAGGCTTCAGGAGCTCTGTTTTAGTCAATTATGTGGTAACCTTGGAAAAACAAAATGCACAGTAGGTGGCATCAACAAGCCCATTGTGCATTTGGGCACAGCTTTTCCCTTGAGCTGTTTGGATCATATACTCATTAGGTCCACCAGCTGAAAATGTCATGACTGGCTGTGTGCCATGTGAAAGATGGACATGAGGAATACCTTAAAAGTCATGTGCATTATTTGTCTGAGTTAAAATGTATGTACTTAATTGGGGAGCTATAAAGTCTTAAAAAGAGTCAAATAATCAGATGAGGAATTATTATCTCTGGAAATACAGAGAATTTTCTTTTTGATACAAGTTTACTTCCTACAATAAAAGGTTCTGGTTTTAGTACATTTCATCAAACTTTCTTAACATATTAAGAAGCTTTTGAGCACAGTTTACTCACATTTTCTAAGAATCTGCATGCAAATAGCAGGTGTGGTGGCATACACCTGTAGTCACAGCTACTTGGAGGCTAAGGCAGAAGGATCCATTGAATCCAGGAGTTTTAGGCTAGTGAGCTAGGTTTGTGTCACTCCCCTCCTGCCTGGGTGACATAGTGAGACTCTGTCCCTTAGGAAAAAAAAATGCAGGCAAACTAAAGCAAGCATATAAAATTCTTTTAGTTAATTTTTGTTTTGTTTTGTTTTGTTTTGTTTTTGAGACAAAGTCTTGCTCTGTCGCTCAGGCTGGAATGCAATGGTGCAAACATGGCTCATTGCAACCTCAGCCTCTTGGGCTCAAGTGATCCTCCTGTCTCAGCCTCCGAAGTAGCCGAGACCACAGGCATGCACCACCATGCCCTGCTAGATATATGCAATTCTATGTTGGTTATTTGCTCACTCTTAGGCAGCCTGTAAAGTTTCATTCTTTGGATGCTTAAAAAATGGAGACTGCTTGCTAATTTGATTTTTCTGTTTCTTCTTATATTTTAACTTTCACTAGGTGACATTTTATTTAGACTATACTGTATAATACATTTACATTTAATGCTGGGGGAAAAAGACTGGGAAAATCAGAAAATATCAGGAAAGAAAAGGCATAGCATGAGATTACATGTATATTTAGAAATAGTTTTATATTGTACTTTATAAACAGTAATTTGTGTACAGTGGGCTTCCTTTCACGACAATGTAAGATCCTTAAAGACAACAATTATATTTTGTTCATGTGCCTATTACAATGTTTTGAACATAGTAGGTACTTTGTAAGTGTTTACTGAATTGAATCCATCCATGTCTTTTGTTTACCAACATGATAAAGAGGAATATGAGTCACAGACAGAATTCTTTAGTGATGAAATGCTTCTGATTCAAATACATACATGACTAGGATAAAAATGAGCTTTTAGCCTAAATTACCTAAGTAATGTCCTCAGTCTCAAACTTTGCTATGAGAGTTGGGTCATAGTGTCCGCAAAGGTGATCATTACTAAGCTAGTTTGTCGTCGTCACATAAACACTTCATAAAATACAAAAACCAAATATTCAATGACTATCTTAAGTTAAATATAAAGAATATAATGTGTATAGAAAAGGGGGGTTGGGGACAGGTGTGGTGGCTCATGCCTGTAATCCCAGCACTTTGGGAGGCCGAGGTGGCTGGATTGCTTGAGCCCAGGAGTTTGAGACCAGCCTGTGCAACATGGCAAAACCCCATCTCTACAAAAAATACAAAAATTAACTGGATGTGATCACTTGTGCCTGTAGTCCCAGCTATACTTGAGGCTGAGGTGGGAGGATTGATTGAGCGTGGGAGGCGAAGGTTGCAGTGAGCCAAGATCACGCAACTACACTCCAGCCTGGGTGATGGAGTGAGACCCCCTTCTCAAAAAAAAAGGAAGAAAGAAATTTGGGGGGGAGGCCCATTTTACTCTATTCATGTAATTTAAAAAATAACATATGGTTGGAGCATTATTAATTGAAAAGCAATTAAGTTTTAAAAAGCAAAATAAATGGCTACATACCTAAAAATGATATTTCTTAGGATTAACTGAAGATTTCTAAGGACCTAGAACTATGTCTGACAAGAATATGTGATTGTATTAGGATTCTGATAGGAAATGCATGACATACATACTCAAACTTGATATTTAAGGAACATTTACAAATGTGTTGGCAGGTCTTAGGGAAACCAAAAAGAAACAATGACATGTTCTGAGGCCAGCAAAAGATGAGTGTTTTTACTAGTCAAAGTCTGAAAGAGCAAAGGGTGGGAGCAGTTACCAGAACCTGGAGGGGGAGCCCAGTGCAGGGGGCTCCCTGAGTGATTTGATGACCTTCAGCCAAGGACCAAGCCCACGTTGACCAGATATCTCTCACTTTCCTCCTGCCCTTAGATCTGCCAATGCCTACAACTGGAACCAACAGGAAGCCAGAGAGAGGAGGATCTCAGAGATGCAGGGCAAGTGTTCGGCCCTCAGTGCACGGAATAGAGGGGAGAAGGTAGAGAAGCAAATGAAGTGAGGGAATCAGTAGATTTTGTTGAATAAAGGGATGGCTGATTGTTACTTTTCTTCCCCCGCCAAATCACTTTTCTTTCTTTTTTTTTTTTAATTAATTTTTTTTTTCCATGAAGGCTGCTCTCTACTTCCAAATGGCCAAATCACTTTTCTTAATGGATAGTTTCATTTCTTTTAGTTAATAGGGCTACCCATTGCCTTCTTAACAATCTGCTATTATTACTCAAATGAATTAGATACGCAGTATTTAGTGAGTGCCTATCACAGCATTTTTACAGGTCTATGGCTAATCAATAGTGGAAACTTTCTAAGAAAATTAGTTATTAGTGGAATTTTTTAGCCTGTCTTCAGAAATCTGTGTTAAGTCTACGACCTGAAAAAAACAATCACTTGAATTTCATAATTATTCAATAAGGATGTGAAACATTTTCACATCGTAAATACAACATATTACCTGCCATGCAACTGAAAATACTTTGCGGGGCATTAACTCCGTGGATATTTGTTTTCTGGTTATTCTTACACAACTCAAGCCTATGTTTTGCCCACATTTTCCACATTATGCTTTATTTGATCTGTCTTTGATAAGACTTAAGAATTATATCTGAGATTTTGCATTTTAAAAGGAATGAGCTCTAAATTTAATTGTGACAAATATTTAAAGTGACTCTTCC
Source organism: Callithrix jacchus (assembly GCF_049354715.1). NCBI lineage: Eukaryota > Metazoa > Chordata > Mammalia > Primates > Cebidae > Callithrix > Callithrix jacchus. Next base: position 69,384,049 of record NC_133507.1, read on the forward strand.
TGTATATACTCAAGAAGTTTTTGTTTTGTATATTGTGGGAAATAATGTTAAATTTGTCATTTTAACCATTTTTTATGTGTACAATTCAGTGGCACTAAGTACATTCCCATTATTAGGCAACCATCACCACTGAAGAATGTTTTAATCCTTCCTATTGAGAGGTGGTGTTTCTAGTTTCAAGGAAATTTTTTTCTCTTCCAAAAAGAATAACAGTAAAATCCCATGAGCTTGCATTCATATGAGTAAAGAAACATCTGCTAAAGTCCTATCAGATGACATTTTAAAGTGGTATTAAATTAGCAAAGCTATTGTAAGCTTGTTCGTCAACACACACGAAAAAGAATTTGTTGGAAATAACTTACAGAATGAACATGCCACTTTAAACAGGAAGATGTTGTTATTTTGCTTCTTTTTATTTAACCTCTGAAGGAATTCTGTCGGAAGTCCAACTAACACTCTAGACTCATGGTTGTAATGTATGGGATATGCCACACTTTGTAACTCACCTTTCTTTAATGTATTTTTCAAATTTGAATAATAATATCCAGACTCAAACTTACGTTCTTTTGTTCATTTAATTGAGTTCTGAGATGGTAATAACACAGCAGTGAAATTTTTAACTTTTATGTAAGATAAAACCCATAATTAACTGATAATGTTTCATGAAAATATAAAGATAAAGCTAGCTTTCCTCTACAACATGGGTTCTTTTTACCTGTTGTCATAGTAACCAGGTAAACACTAATACAACCAAATGGGCATCAAAAAAGTTTTTCACATAAATGATATTGAAAATATTTATAGGACCTTTAAAAATAGATTATCTGAGTAGAGGAAGAAAAGACTCAAGTAATAGAGGAGAAGTAGTCAAACTTTATTTGCATATAGAAAGAGAGTTGAGGGGGTGGAAATCTGCGTTGCTGAGAAAAAGAGTTTTCAGAGCAGACTGTTCTGGTATTTTATACCAATTATGTGCAGCTATTGCTTTGAATAAATTCTGCTGTCCTGCTGAGATTTCCTTTTTACAAATCCTGGAGCAATTATAAGATGGAAGTCTGGAATGTATAAACAATGTCCTTTGAACAGTAAATGAGCCTCATTCTTATAAAACTCGAGGGTAGGAATGTACTACCTTTTATCCTATGTTTCTCTGCCTTTCCTTCCCCCTTAATCATAGCACAGAAATTAGGGTCTACTTCAAGACTATACAAAAACCATGAATTTTGCCTAAAAATACTTTTAACTGACGAATTCCATGAAATTAAAATCTCTCTGTTGCTGTGTAATACCCACGTACTTAATACATGTTCAATATAGCAGTTGATTGAATATTCCTATTCTATTCTATTTCTAGCCTTAACATGAGAATCTGTAATAGATTACTTTTTTCTGTAGACCTGGAAACAGAGCACTGCACCAAGTTAGTGTGCATGGGGAAAAAGTGACACCCTTAGAGCGGAACATTAGGCTGAGTTTCCAAATGCCAGCTTGTTTTACGTGACAGAGCAATCTGCACTAATCAAGGCAAACAATATATACAATCCTAAAGAGAAGTCAACTGTCACTTAGCATTAACTGTAAAAGCCTGAACTCCATTATTTTGTCGAACTTACAGACCTTATACAATGTTTACAATGAGGTTTGGAGAGTTGCCTAGCATTGGAATATATACAATTAAACAACATAGTTGAGCGGCCCTTTTATGTCAGCACTGCTAAAAGAGTGCCATTATGTGTACTCATGATAGTCATTCTTGGAACTCTTAACATAAACAGAAATAGAGAACATTCATTTGTAATTCTATCTGAGTACATGTGGGATTTTATTTTATTTTATTCACATAAACCCCCATGGAAACTAAAGATAGCAATAATAAAAGGATCACTGAATGAGAATTATTTCTTTGACTGTCAAAGAATGCAGTACTTTTATTGTTTGCAATTGAGCTTGAACACTCACCTTATTTGGACTTTTATATAAGCTTATATAAACAGAGAGATTGTATTTAAATTAATTACAAAGTGATTTTCATTTGTTTGAATATAACACTAGAAATTAATACAAAATGCACATTCTGATTTCTTTCAGACATTTTCAAAAAATAGCACATGCAAAGAGGCAACAATATTATTGATTAAAATGAAACAAAACACAAGCTAACTTTTTTTGTTGTTTTTTGAGATGGAGTTTTGCTCTTGTTACCCAGGCTGGAGTGCAATGGCACGATCTCGGCTCACCGCAACCTCCGCCTCCTGGGTTCAGGCAATTCTCCTGCCTCAGCCTCCTGAGTAGCTGGGATTACAGGCGTGCGCCACCATGCCCAGCTAATTTTTTGTATTTTTAGTAGAGACGGGGTTTCACCATGTTGACCAGGATGGTCTCAATCTCTTGCCCTCATGATCCACCCGCCTCGGCCTCCCAAAGTGCTGGGATTACAGGCTTGAGCCACCGTGCCCAGCCCACAAGCTAACTTTTAAGTTCGCATCATATTTTGTTAGAGTTAGTTAGGCTAACTTCGTAGTGATAGCTCAGCCAGAAAGTTACATCTTTGTTGTTGATAGACAGTAAGAGGGAATGACACACAACTGAAGCAGTTTTTTTCTTGAGGAAAATAGAAATATTTAAGAAATTGATTTATAGTTCTATCACTCAGAGATACAAATATATATATTTTTAATCTAGGTATGGGGTTTTCCCTGAAGTTTTGTTTTTCTGCCTGTTTCCCAGAAATGTTTGGCTTTATAATTCTGAGAAATAGTTTACATCGACACCAAAATAAAATATAGTTATGTCAACTGACACAGAAATGCCTGACTCAAAACGGGGAGGAAGATTTGAGCTCAATTTAGGTCACCGAAGCCAGTGATGCCAGCTGTTTTTGCTTCTATTTTCTAGTCTGTTGTCTGAAATTTAGGAATTTATTAAGCATGTTTCTAGAGAGGATTTAACTGCTTCATACAAATTTACCTGTTGTATAGCAAAAACATAAATAAAAGACTGTCAGCCTGATAAATGGAAGATTTACATACTTGAATGATCAAGTGCTAGAGTACCTCAAAATATCAAAACATATCCTAAAATGTAATTTTTCAAGAAGAAATGAAATGTTTGCCTCCCTCTAACCCTGGCCTGAAACTTGTAGTTTAGAGCCCTCAACATAAACAACTTTTTGTCCTTTACTTTCTCTCATAGTATAAATCCTTCTCCTCACTTCTTGTAGTACCTGGTGGGCCTCTACTTATAATTATAATGGATGAAAGGTTATATTTGAGTTAGACCAAAGCATTTCCCAAACATGGTTTTGTGTCTACTTTTGGAAATGAGGGAAGGAGTTTTTGGAGTACAAGTTGTGAGTTGTGAGAGATCAACCAGTTCCTCCAAATATTCCTTAAACAACCCAGCAATGTGATTCACACGTATTTGTGAAGTAGTACTGGCTTCTCTCTCCCCTGAAATAGGTATTTCAAACTTTTCCCTCTATTCCTAATTTTTCAATAAGTTGATGAATAAATTTAGTTTTGACTTTATAAACTTAAAAATATCTCCTTTAAATTAATTCTTTTTTCAGATTAGAGACTCCTAGTTTTAATAAGTATACTTACATAGAAATGTCTGTATTCCTTGAATCATTTTAGTAGTTTGCCATTTCGTTGTTTTCAAAGGGCAATTATTACAACCTGCTTGACTGACCAATTTACATGCCCCTGAATTTTGTACATAGAAGCATTATGTTTTCAGTTTTATTTCCAATAAATAACTTTTATTTCCCCGCCCAGCATTCATTGCCTTTTTGAGTTATGGTTCATATTGGACTCCGACCTTTAAGGAACTGTCCAAAACGGCTCCCAAATGGTTCCAGTTAGAACTGATAGTTTAGTGGGCTGAGTCTTACCTAGGGACATTGAAGATCATCTGTCACTTTTCTGACGCACTTTTTCAAAAGCTTATCCCCATCAGCTCAGTATGTCAGTGCAATGAAACGGTAGGGTGTTATATGCAGATGCGAAGCTTTCATCATGGACAATTGCTTTCCAATGCTGTATAAAAATGTTGAAATAACAAGACATGAGTCGGAGAGAGACCATTCTTGGAACTGAAGGCAAGTTCAGTTCCAACATCATGTTGGCTTCCTGTTACATTTTCTCACATAATGACATTCATTGCACAAATATTCTTAACTAGGCATATGGAGGATTCATAGGTTGGACATACTCCCACTCTGAGAGAGAGTACAGTACAATCTGATAGAGGAAATATAATATAGTAAATAGATATTAACAATCTAAGATGAGGGCCATAGATGGTATCAGGAGAGAGATCTACAGAAAAACTAGAGAAATACACCTAACTTCTGTCCAGGAAAGATTAAAAAAAGTTCTGTGGATGAGGCAACATCCATCCTGCACAGCTGTAGGAATTTCCTGGCAGGTATAGAATATGTTATAATTAGAATTCATATAACCATTGTTATTAACAACAATAACAATGATTATAATGATAATGATTACAGGTAACATTTATTAAATATTTACCATGTGATGGACATTGTTCTAGAAAACTTATACGTATGGAAATCATTATTGTTAAAATATAAAGCACAGTTAAGTATGAACGTATTTTATGTCAGAGTAAGTAATAGAAAAAGGAAGAAGACAACAAATTGATATGGTTGATAAATATAATAAATTTAATTTGTAAATATTTTACTATTTCATATAATCAGGAAAATACCTATGCACTGTGGGAAATACTGTCATTGTTTTATACTGACAATCGAAAACCTCTGTGATGCAGATAATTAATGTATGCTAGGAAGTAAAAATAAATTGGGTGTACAGAATAATATTTGGGGAGTGTGATGTGGACCTATTCCAAGTATAACATCAGCTTGCATTTGTTTTTCTTTTACATGTACACACGCACAACAGCCTCATGAGTTTAAAAATACATCTGTGCAGTTTTACTGTCTTGGCTCTGGAGTACCATACTCAATGAAATCCTAGTTATCAGCATTAGGCTTCAGATGTTGCCAGTGCAGGCCAAGCATCTTTTATTAAGAATCTTCTTTAGCATTCCTCCTCCCAGAAATTTCTAGCCCCCCCCACCCTGATTTTCATTGTTCTGTCTGTTCACTACAAGGTCAAGTTTTTGTCCCCTTTATTTTAATTTAGTTTTTTTGAAATCTGTATTCCAAAATGAGTCTTCCCTGTAATTCTATATGTTATCTCATGGCAATTCTTCGTGTTCATCCCCAGAATAATTTCTGAGTTGATATGCTTGTGTGAGAGTTAGTTACATGATACCAATAAAGTCCTGAGAGGAAACAGAAGGTCTGGATAGAAATGCAGAGGGTAGTGAGTGACTCCCTGAGGAAAAGGGTCTATGGAGAGGTGGGAACAAAAAGCTAGAAACTTTTGGATAGTGATTCTGCCAGTGTTAGCCAACTGAGAAGAAACTAGAACCCACTAGAGAAATAACACATTTAGAGAATGGCTGGAAGCTCTCAAGGCCCTGAAGCACTCTGTGTGGGCAGACTCCAGGGAAGCCTGGAGTCAGGGCTGGGTGGTAACAAGAACCAAAGAGATGAGAAACAGCACCAGGCGAGAAGCTCTGGGTCCTGTCCTGCATCTCTGGCAAAGAAGACAGGATTCTGGTTTGAGCTAAGGTTAAAAATGAGGTTGAACTCAGAAAAGAGATTGCAAATGCCATGAAAGAATGATTTAATGTGTAAACATGAGCCAGACCATGTGGAATTTGAGAGGGTATCTATGATATGTCTAATTTGTATATAGTTTATTCACTGAGATTCTCTTTGTGTTTTCTTGTAAACAGTTACCAGGACCCAAGGCAAGGATGAGGGCATTCCAAGAAAAGTAGAAAGGCATGAATCCAAGTGGCTCTGTCTTTGGAGGAGAAACCTGTATTCTTTCAGATGATGGTAATAGAACATTTCCCAGGAAATGGCATTAGAGACTGTGTTGAAGGGTCCTCTGGGGGTGGGTTTTGGTATAAGTATATGTAATATTTGTAAAACAGGTAACTCTATCCATGGGTAAAAAGGCAAAACTAATGCTAAGTAGTAATATTTTCTGTGAGCTGTTATTTAGCTAACCCCAATACATATTTTCATGCAAGAGTTTGAATCTCTTCACCAAAATATATGCTCACTTTTCAAAGTCGAATTAATGGATACAAATTACTTTAATGATGTCTTACATTATAGGGTTTTTTTTTAAGCCTTAAAGATGAAGTTACCTCAGACTTTCCTGCCCCAAATAGAAGTTAGTCATATCTACTTAATCTCTACATTTTAACCAAATGATCAAATGTACATATCCCACATGCTGCACATAATGCTATTAATAGTTTGAGTGAAAACTAATCAAAATAATCAGAAAATAACTTGTGTTTTTTGTTGAAATTGAAGGAATGAAAATAAGTTTACTTACATTAAAGCTGACTTTTCATAGACATACTTTCTATGCTAGGTGGTAAAAAAGCCTACTCAAGATTGGGGCAGGGTGCATTTACCTGTCCCAATTTTGTAACTGTACTATAAGCACATTGGCAAAACAGTCCAAAACTAAATCAGATAGAAACATGAATCTGTGTTCTTAGAGATACTGTTAATGAGCCACGGGTGAGCAGGGGTCGTGCCTCCAATTGCTTTGAAACCTTTGTTACTCATGTAGTGGTTACCCACTAATAAACATTTGTTGAGAGACTCAGACCCATATATAGTATAACCTTGTTCTTTTAAGAAAATGGCTACTATATATTTTTTAATTGTAATGTACACATTTCCTCCCCATTCTTTAGCATCCCTGAAATTGGGGTGCATCTTATATTTGATTGCATGTTTCAATGGGTCATCAGCCTGGATTAGAGTCAAGTTCTTCCAGAGGAGATTGTGTTTGCTTGTGATAGCCATCGAGGGACACTATCAATCTGAGACCTTTTGATCTTAAATTCTCTGCTTGAGATTTTCTTGAATCACACTGGTTGTGTGGATGCAGTACCAGTTGGTAGTTTGCATTCTCAGAGGAGATTTTATTTTTTTCTTCAGCTGATTCCAAGCTTGAGACATGCAGGTCTACTTGCTGTTTCTTTCAGTGTGAAAAGTTTATTTTTTGTTTGTACTTCCCCAGAAAATGTGACCCTTTGGTGTCTCAGTTTTCTGTAGCAGTCTTCTATCAGACTCTTCATTTTGGAGTATTTAAAAAATTTATTAATGGTACATAGATTAATAGTGTATCCTACAGTTGATGGCAATTTAGAGCGGATGAAAACTTATTTATGTTGCCATATATCCATCTGATCCATGACATTTGAAAGCCCAGACAGGTTTTGCCTTGTTGGCTGCCAGTGGGAACAGAAAGCTTATTTTGTACAGAAGATGGTTGTGGTGCTCTCATGAATTCAAAATTATGGGTAAGTCTAGATGACCAGGTCTTCACAGTGTTATTTCTGCTAAACCTCTCTGGCGCTTGGGAAACAAAGTCAGCTGTAGTTTCTTGCATCACTGTCCCTTGCTGTGTGCAAGGTTTAGAGATGGCACTTAAGTGATAAGACTAGAAATCCAAGTGGTGTTTAATCAGAAGTCCTGGTTCATCTCATCTGGCTGTCACTAAATGACTTTTCTTCTCCTTTGTGTCTAGACTTTCACTTTATACACTTAGTGGTCAGCTGCATTCCTTTCACATTCCTCACAGCAATTGATCCTCGCCCATCTTTTTTTTTTCCTTTTTTTCCCCATATGATCTGCAGGAACGCCCATCTTTTTGCTATCATGTGCCAACTAGAATGTCCTCCTGAGTTCTGGTCTTCACTGGGTGTCATTCTATGCATTTCTCTCCTTCCATAGTGCTGCTCACACTTTCCTAATGCTCTCTCCCTGGGTAATTCTCTTCTTCTTTGGGAAGAGACAAGAGGAAGAGAAATTATTAACATTTATTTATTACCTACTATTGTAGGGTACCTTATGAAATTATTTTATCAACAACCTATAGCAAATAATTATTATCCCATTTTACATAAGAGGAGACTGAGGTTCACGGAGGTAAAGCAATTGCCCAAGGCCATATGGCTGGTAAAAAGTTGAGCCAGGATTCGAAACCTCTGTCACACTTCAAAGTCAAACTGTTTTCATTTGACCACACTACTTCCCTGAAGCAGCGCTGCACCTAGCTTTTGGTTTTTGTTTTGCTTTCTTTCCTTTTAGGTTCATTTAAGTGACTTATCCGCAATAGAGATCAAAACAATAAAGAAGCCACCTAAAAGCAGATACTGTAAATGATGGCATCATAGGTGTGGGTTCTGGAACTTGAGATTTGGGCTTCAATTTTGTTTTTTTGAGACGGAGTCTTACTCTGTCACCAGGCTGGAGTGCAGTGGTGCAATCTCGGCTCACTGCAACCTCTGCCTCCTGGGTTCAAGCGATTCTTCCCCCTCAACCTACCAAGTAGCTGGAACCACAGGCGCGTGCCACCACGCCTGGCTAATTTTTCTGTATTTTTAGTAGAGATGGGGTTTCACTGTGTTGGCCAGGATGGTCTCAATCTCTTGACCTCGTGATCTGCCTGCCTCGGCCTCCCAAAGTGCTGGGATTACAGGAATTTCGTTTTGTTTTGTTTTTGTGTGTGTTGTATACATCTTGGCTTTCTGTTACTGTGTTAACATTTTGAGAAATGAGTATTTTAGATAAAAACAAAAGCTGAGGACTTCACTGTTCCAATTTTCAAATTTAAAAATCTTAAAATTAGCCTGACATCTGCTTGGTGTCTCATTTTCACATGGCTGTCTAATTTAGAGGGTTTTTTACTCTTTAACTAGAGTTTGGCAAAGCATCAATTGAAAGCAAACAATATTTTATATTTATATTTTGTTATATTCTGAGGAATCTGTAGAATGTATCAGTACCATATAATTTATTGAATACATTTAATGTCATAAAAGAATGATTTTAGGAGCTTTGGTTTTCATAGGCATGATTGACAGACACAATGTAACTCATTTGAGATGGTAATAAATTGCAATAAAAGTACAGTAAAACACTTTGTGTGTGTATATTCCATATGATAGTCATACACAAATACATTTTAAAATAATAAACACTTTTCTGATAAGCGTTAGAATTATCATGACTGGGAGGCTTTGTGGAAGTTAGATGACATTCATAACTACTATGTTAAGATTGAAATTCTAGAAATGTAAGCGTGTGTGTGCACACGTGTGTGTGTATGTGTGGTATGTGGTGTCGGGAGGGTGTAGCTCTGCCAAATCCCCTTGTTTACCTAGAGTTTTGTTGCCTGTCTCATAATCAGACCCAAGCATAGGCTTAGATGAACCAAATCAGTTTTGTAATCTGATGAGCTCTGCCGTGAGCTTTGGTAACTGATGAGAACACTCAGGAGAAGTCACTAGAGAGAAGAGATGATTCTGCCTTGCAGTCCTCCGGCTTGGTTACTCTGCCAAGCCTGCTTTAATGATTTGATGCTGGGATTCCTGACTCCTGAGACTGGTTGTAATCTGGTTAGTGTCTGACCTTTTCTTACTTGAGTAAGATCTGGAGTACTTCTCTGAGAGTAAGAGATACTTAGGGTAGCCTGCAAGCCTGAAGGCTGACATGTGATGATCAAAACAGTGGGGCTTCTTTTATCAAATAAAAAATTTGAATGAAAAATGTAGGATTGAGTTGGGCAGGAGTAATAATGTTAGAGTTAGCCAACAATATCGAGGACTGTTTGATTTTTTTTTGTTGTTCAGTATAGTTGTTGATATTTGTTATGCAAAGACTATTGGTGCCTGCCTTAAAGATAAGGATGGACCAAACACATACTCTAGAATGACTAAAGAATTAAGCCATAAGATGTTGGAAGTACTATCGTAATGACTATGCCAAATACAAGTTACACCATATCACATGCTTTTGCCATTAATAGTGACAGGTTGGCCAATTAATCTGTCTCTTTGGAAAACCTTCAAAGAAAGATTAGCTTATTTGACTTTTTGTCACTGTGATTATTTGATAATAACTCACTTTGAAACATCTTCAAGATTCATTTGCTTAGATGCCCTTTAATAAAAACTCTTGACAAGAAGACAAAGATAAATATTGACCATTTTATTTATGGAACTAAAGTAACATGCTATTCTGTAAATAACCCATTGCAATTATTCTTGGAAAATACTAAACCTAGTGGTGGAAATCCTTCCTTACTGTGTGCAGAAACCTACATTGTGGAATATAACAGGATTCTTGAATAGGAATTAGTCCATTTTGTGTGGGTCTTGCAAGGGCAAGGGGATTTTCTTACTCTTCACATCCTAGGATTAATGATATGCTCAACAAATATTTGTCAGATGCATAAGTAAATGGGCAATTGAATGAACTCAAGAAAATGTGTGACTTTTAAATAGAAAATATTGAAAGCTACGTAATTTTTAGAAAGTTAACTTAATATTCAAAAAGCTGCTCAGGACAATATAAAAGATACCAATATATCCACCTGATAGTATTAAAAGATTACAGTATTGACCATATGCTTTACCTCCTTTTTTCTTTTTAATAAAAGAAACAAAATATTGCCTGCCTTTTTTGAGATATAGTTTCACTCTTGTTGCCCAGGCTGGAGTGTAATGGCATGATCTCAGCTCATTGCGACCTCTGCCTCTCAGGTTCAAGCAATTCTCCTGCCTCAGCCTCCCAAGTAGCTAGGATTACAGGCATGTGCCACTGTGCCTGGCTAATTTTATATTTTTAGTAGAGATGGGATTTCTCCATGTTGGTCAGGCTAGTCTTGAATGCCCAACCTCAGATGACCCACCAGCCTTGGCCTACCAAAGTGCTGGGATTACAGGCATGAGCCACCGCGGTCAAGTCTACTCTTAATATGCACACTTTTTCTACATTTTTGTATGCTAACAAAAAATATTTACAACTGTATTTTGTTTTTAATCTACATTTATGATGTCATAATCTATGTATCCTTCTGCAGTTTTCTTCATGCAGCATTGTTTTTGAGAAATGTCTGTTGATTATTCATTTTATTGCTTAGTAACTTGTTTTTAAACTATATTGTAATTTGTTTAACTGTTCACTTTTTGATGCATATGTAAACAACTTGCTGGTTTTTCCACTTACAGATATGTCACAATTCCCATCCTTGTATGGGTCTCTGTGTGCGCACGTGCAGTAGATTCTCTGAGACATGTGTCTGCAAGTGGAGTGGGGAGTCATGGTGTGGCATGGTGCATGTTTCCTGAAGGGGATGTCTTGATATATCCTTCCACTGGCATACAGGAGAGCACTTTTGCTCCATACTTCTTTTAAAAGGCTTTGACATTTAGTAAAATAGACAGTGTTTTGTGTGCATGTGTTTTCTTAAGTTCATGGTAGGTGGCTTACCTGCATTTAATTTCACAAAATCCAAATTCCTTTTCATAACCATAGAGAAAGACAGACCACATAAAAAACAAAACACTTGTGAATGAAAAAAAAGGAATAGCCATTTGTTTCTTCATTGAAGTTGCTGGGTTTTTTTGTTTTTATTTTTGTTTATGTTTTTGAGATGGAGTTTCACTCTTGTCAACCAGGCTGGTATGCAATGGCATGATCTTGGCTCACTGCAACCTTTGCCTCCCAGGTTCAAGCAATTCTGCCTCAGCCTCCTAAGTAGTTGCGATTACAGGCACCCACCACCACGCCTGGCTAATTTTTGTATTTTCAGTAGAGACAGGGTTTTGCCATGTTAGCCGAGCTGGTCTTGAACACCTGACCTCAGATGAGCCACCTGCTTCAGCCTCCCAAAGTGCTGGGATTACAGGCGTGAGCTGCCATTCCCGGCCCTGAAGTTGCTGTTGAACTCACTTTAGTGCATCTCATTCTGAAAGGGGCAGTGACTCACTCTCCTGCTTATAATCCCAGTTGAAAATACTACATCATTATCATTTTCAGCCCTAAATACTTAGTCTTGTATCAGCCTAAATTGGTGTTTTTTGAGAGGCATATTATAAAACCAAAGTAGATATCACTAAAAGGTTCTATATTAAATAGCTTAAGTGAGTAAGAATCAGCTTTTACAGTGATTGGATTAACCATCCCGACCAATCTGAACATCTTTTTGAACCTCTTTTTTCTAGAACAGATATTATTTCTTTTATGTGAAAACTACTTTTAGCAGAAATGAAACCCCTGCTTTTGTCAGAAGGGGGAAGAAAGCATCTGACTGATTTTATGGATAACATTATTTTTTCTTTCTTCTTCTCCTGACCGTGGGGTCCATTTTCTTCTCAGTTCTGCAGGAAGCACCCATTTCCTTACTATGTTTTTCCTTTCGTGTATACTGTAAATAACAAATGTTAGATTGCCTTCTCACTTCCCATCTCTTCCATTCATTTGGGGTTTCATTCTTCAACTGAAATGTTCATCTAAGTTTAGAAATGATCTTGCCTAATATGATACTCCATATCTTTTCCTAAAGTCTCTTTTTCTCTTGCCAAATATTTTTCTTGTTGAGAGTATTATTTCTACTTACCAGTACTAGAATCTCAAAAACCACCTAGTTTTAAAGTTTTCCACCTACATACCACTCACTGCCCTTTTTCAACAAAATAGCACATTTTCTCCTTTTCTTCAGCCCCTTCCTTTTCTGTCCCAATTTGACTGGTGCCATATATTAACATTATAAGTCAAGAGAAGGTCTGCTCAGGGCCGCTACCTAGAAATCTTGGGCAAAAGGCATGACACAAAGCAGAGGGAACGCATTATGTCCTTGTTAGTTTGTTATAGTACTTAGCACATTTGTGAACTCAGTAAATATAAGCACGGTCAAATGCTTGAGGGTCCACTTGCCAGTTATCTGTGGTAAATAGCACAAGACAGATTGGTTTTTCTCACAACACAACAGGCTGTTAGGTCACTTGAATACCCTCCCCCTGGGTGAATCTGATACACGTCCAAGTTTGGGTTCATTGAGCTAAGCAAAGGAGAACCTGAAAAACCAATTGGTGGGGAAGAGCCTGTGAGGCACCCCCTAGCTGAAACAATAGTAGTAACTCCTGTGCTTCTGTTGTTCAGGGCGGTCTGCTCTTCCGCTTGCCTTCCATGGTCATAGAAAGCTGAATATTGATTGAAATTATTAAATCAAGAGGATGGCAATAATGATTCTATTTGATTGTCTACAAGCCTGAGAGAATTGTTTTATAACGAAGCAAATGGCCACTTCAATGGCTCATGCCTAAAAGAAAATAACCAGCAGATCCAAGGGAAACGAGACTCTCTCTTTGTATTATTTTCTATTGGAAATTTGTATTTGTGAAGAATTACTGAGTTGTTTGCTGTAGGCAAATACTTGTGTGAGCCTAATGGAGTATAGAGCAGTGAAAATGGAGGCTGTAACACAAGGAGGAAGACAGCAGTGTATGGCAGTGATGGGTGTGAGCCCGGCTGAGGTGCCATCTGCAGACTTTGCAGGCCTGCGCACACGCTGTGATCTGTAGTGCTCCCAAAGCCGGACCAGCCACCATGCTTTCCTTCCAGAGCTGATAAAGGTGCAGGCTCTGGCTCTCAGTGACTGTTGAGCTGACTTTACAATGAAACGAAAGGTCCCTCCACTTATTTGAATTGGAGTGAAGAAAGTTCTAGAACTTCAGGCAAGGCCACAGTCACCCTGCCTCTCACTCAAATGCTTGAAATGCCACCATTTTCACTGTATTGTTTTCATCAGAGAATTATTATTGATTTTTAAAAAGAGACATTTTCTTTTCTTTTTCTTTTTTTTTTTTAGTTGGGATCTTGCTCTGTTGCCTAGGCTGAAATACACTGGCACAATCATAGCTCACTGCAGCCTTGAACTCCTGAGCTCAAGTGATCCTCCCACCTTTGAGTGGCTGGGACAAGAGGCATGCACCACCATGCCTGGATAATATTTTTAAGAGATGGGGTCTTGCTGTGTTGCCCAGGCTGGTCTCAAACTACTGGCTTCAAGTGACCCCCCCCAACAGCCTTAGCCTCCCAAAGTATTGGGATTATAGGCATGAACCATTATGCCCAGCAAGAGCACATTTTCTAAGAGGGATAATATTAAGTTTTGTTGCTCATTTAACTCTTATTATTGTAGACTAGATGAAGAACAGAGAGGACAAGAGGATGCTATATGTCTTTCAAAGAAAACTCACAAGGTCATAGAAAAAGGGAGGTTGGGGCATGGACATTCCCTCAGAGCTTAGGGACCAGGGAGAACACACACCTCCTTTCTCCCTACCTCACAAGTCAATGTAGTTGTTGTATTAGTGAAATCAGAATAAGATATATTAGTGAAATCAGAGTAAATTGAGTCAAGGGCATCATTAAAAAGAAGCAAAATAGCCAAAGAGGAAATTGCAACAAAGCAACAGATTTTCTGATGGCCTGTGTTAGAAAAGGAAACAGGCACTCTTGTGTAGCGGCAGAGCCAGGATTCTCTTCCCCTGGTAACTAGCTAGCTGATAACCTGTGGTCACACCCCATTGACCTGTGGTCATACCACAATTGTCCTACGTGACTTTCCGTGAGACTGCTAGTCTCTCTGAATCACAGTGTCCTTATCTGCAAAACTGGGGAAACAATGCTGACTTTGCAGAGCTGTTGCCGAGATTAAATATATTGTCATCTGAAAAGCCCCTGGATTGAGGGGGTGTGTGTGTGTATCTGTGTGTGTGTGATCTATGTTGATTTCCTTACCTGATGGTGACATGCTGAGTGGTGAAGGCACCCAGGATGGTCACCACCTCCTTCTCCTCCTGCTCCTCTGACTTGGTACCTTTCAGAGTCATTGAATGGCCTCGACTTCCTATTTCCCACAGAAAGCAAAAAGCAGATAACTCTTCAAAGTTATGATCAGAAGCAGGGCATTCACCTTGACTGCATTGCTTTGGATAAGGACAACCATTGGGGGAGGAGTGGAGCCGTCACCTGCTTCAGGGAGCATCTACCTTCTGTGGGCCCAGAGGTTAGTTTTAACTTATCCACAAGGTTAATGGATTGAATTGTGTGTTAGATTGTAATTAAGAATTTTCCTCAATTAATGAAGCTGGTGTAGAAAAAGCCATACATCTTCCCATGGCTCGGCAGGTTTAGGCTTGAAGTAAAGTGGTGTTTAGAGGAAGTTCCTGTGTCCTAATATATACTTTTGTGCACATTGGGTTCAATCAGTATTGACAAACTCATCTCTTAGAAAGAAGATATGTGCATTAGACCTTAGATCATCTATTTAGTAAATCAGTGGCTATGCTTCGAGTACTAATGTCAGACCCTATTGTGAAACATTACTTTTCCAGTAATGGAAAAGTAGAGTAAATTATTTATTGAGAACTTTGCTCATCAAATACCCCCTGGTCACTGGAGCCAGTAAGATTAACCATATAACATGTGAAATAATACATGATTTTGGTCAACAGTTAATCATGATAAATGTAGAGGGGAAAGAGGAAAATGTTTTTTAAGTAGGTCAGAAACTTAATGATTATGTTGGTTTATACTTCTGTTTGAAATTTTAAATGATTAACATATGCATCATTTTCAGTTATTTGAAATATGCTATTAAGAATTAAGGACTTAAAAGTTCCCCCCAAATATATTTAGTCTCTTAAGAATTTGTGCTATTAAAAAGATCATGGAGGATCAAGTAAAAGCATTTTAAATGTAAATGTTAGAAGCAGAAAGAATGATAGTACTTTGTGTGGTGTCCTGTTTATTTTTCTAACATCACATTAAATGTCACGTTCTTGGGAAGCCACCCAGTGTTTTCTCTAAATAGTAGATACTTATGGGAAGTAGGAATAAATATGCCAGTGCTAGAAATGAGACAAATAAAGCATGAATTTACATGAATGGAAATCATCTATTAACAGGATTATTTGGAGCATAAATACAGACTGACCCTAGCCCAAACAATCTCAAAACATAATTGCATCACAAAAAATGATTAGACTGTATGATGGGTATTAGGTCTTTTCTCCAAAACAGTACCCTAAAGGTGCTGCCTGAACTAATGAACTGTTTTAGCTCATGAAATTTTTGCTCAGGCACTTCATATTTGTGGCTACAGAAAAGTCAAAGCAGCACATAAAGGCTGGGCACCTCTAAAGTGAATGCAGTGTAAGGCCTGTCCCATCCAGTAAGCCATTTCTACACAACTCTGTGCATGTAGTATATATTATTGGCCTTCGTGTTTTAAAAGTTACTTTGGATATATATACATACATATATATGAGATGCAGTTTCCCTCTTGTTGCCCAGGCTGGAGTGCAATGGCACTATCTCAGTTCACTGCACCCTTCACCTCTCCAGTTCAAGTGATTTTACTGTTTCAGCCTCCAGAGTAACTGGGATTATAGGTGTGCTAATTTTTGTATTATTAGTAGAGACAGGGTTTTACCATGTTGGTCAGACTGGTCTCGAATTCCTGACCTCAGGTGATCCACCCTCCTTGGCCTCCCAAAGTGCTGGGATTACAGGTGTGAGCCATCGTGCCTGGCCTGGAGATTTCTTTTTAGTTAGTGTTTTTTGACACCTAGGAACCCAAGATGTGACTAACGATTTTTACTACAGATCTGAGGAAGTTTCGTGGAGTGTGGTTGCCATATGAAGACCTCTCTATCCCGTGTAAAGATTTACATGACTTTAAATACAAGTAAATTGGGAAGAAAATGCTTTTAAGTGTAATTTGACATTGAAAATAGTTTCCATGGCAAGTTTCTGGATCCACTTTTTAGATATTGACAGTTTTAGTTCAGGTTCCATGGCTGGTGCCTGTAATCCCAGCGCTTTAGGAAACCCAGACAGGATGATCACTTGAGGCCAGGAGTTCAAGACCAGCCTGGGCAACAAAGCGAGATTCTGTCTCTATGAAAAATAAAAATATTAGCTGGGAGTGCTGGTGAGAAGCTGTGGACCCAGCTACTCAGGAGGCTGGAGTGGGAGGATCACCAGGGCCCAGGAGGTCAAGGCTGCAGTGAACAATGATCATACCACTCAGCCTGGGTGACACAGTGACACACGGTCTCAAAAAAAAAACAAAAACAAAAACGAACTCACAAACCAAGAACCCCAAAAATAATTTTAAAAAATTATGAGTCAGAGAAACCTTTATTTTTTGCATATTTGTTTTACCCTCACACAATAATCTGCCTCCAAAGTGGTGAGCCTCATCCGAGAATGCCAGAAAATTGCCAAGAAGGTCACATGATTGTGAAAGTGCTACATTTAGGCTGGCACCTGTTAGTGTGTAGGCAGCCCTGCCCAGCTGATCCTATATTGTATGTTGCCTATTAAGCAATATCTGGTCTGTGTTCTGAATCCTTATAAAATTGTAAGATCATCTTTCATGGTGTTATCATTTCAATATGAATCTGTAATGTTATCTAATACTTACCATACAGCAAATACCTAAAGCAAATTGTAGCTATTTCTTGAAGCCATTAGTTTGTCAAGAAATGGCTGTTTCCCTTCTCCCACCCCATTTATGGCAGTGAAACTTAGCCATTAGAAAGACCATGTTCAAATTTCAGCTCTACTACTTACCAGCTATGGGAGCCTAAGTGAGTTCCTTAACATTTCTGAGCCTCAGTTTACTCCTTTTAAAATGAGGATACTACTGCTAACTCACAGGTTTGTCAATCTTTTCAGCCTCTGGTAAGATACACAAAGTCCCTCATATCTGGCTAGCTGAGGTTTACTGGAAAAGAAGTGCCAGGTTGTTGTTGTTGTTGTTTGTTTTGGTTTGGCACAATATCTCTACTATGACTGTTGATAAAATAGCTCACAGAGAACAAGTACAGGTCAAAGTAGACTTTGTGAAAAATGTATTGAATTGAACTGATTGGAATTCAGTCGGCAATGGGTGGCTCAAGGGGAGGTTGGAGAAGAAGCCAGATCGGAAGAAGGGGAGGGCAGATTGCTGGTGGAGAGTGGACCGCTTGGCAGTGAGGAAACAAAAGACAGTCAAAATATAAGAAACAGGAACAGCTCAGAAGAGCATTCTGCTTCCATGTGGTGAAGGAACAAGTGGTCCTTACATATCTTAGCAGCTTGGAGGCTGTCTTACAGTACAGTATGATAGCTTACGTTTAAATTATGCTCAGTCTACTGTGAATTAGTAAGAGAACTTTATGCTCAAGGCATTGTGCTTAGAAGAGAAGGAAAATCTACAATATGGCTTAGAAAACCTTCCACTAAATGTAGTAAGGTAACAATCTATACTGTATTTTATTTAAGCCTTAGTTATCTATATTAAAAATAATACCAAAAAACTTACCTGGAATTCCTTTGCAAAAGTGCCGGTCAGATGACCTTACATACACCTTCTAGCTTCCTGACATTGGATTTAACAGCAATTTCGTCATCTTTCCAATGGAAAGAAAAATATGACTCACCCTAGAGCTGGCAAGAGGTTTAAATCAGACAAACCATGGAAAGCACTTAGCACAGTACCTAACATGTAGTGTGTCCTCAATACATGAAGTTTTATTATTGGTGGAGATATTATCAATATTACAACTACTATTTTGCCTCTTTAAGTTGGTCCTTTTTTTCCTGAAATTGTTAGGTCTTACTCTTTTCACATTGCTTGTAGTTTCTTGCTCTCTACTCTCCTGTTTGATCTATGTTTCTTTTTCTTTCATTGATTACCCAAACGTTGCTTTTATAATGCGTCAATCACTGCCTGTGAAAAGCCTGGGAAAGGAGTTGATATTACATTGTATGTGATGGTCATAATTTTTTCTCCATTTTCTTTCTTTTCTTGGCTTGGATATTCCTTTGGTGTCCTCTCCATGCAGATTCACAATTTTCCTCCCAAGCAGTAAATAGTATCCATGCAGCATGATGGCTTGCCAGCTACAGTTAATAAACTGAGGTGTGCAAATGTGTTTCTCTTCGTTTTTGTTCAGTCTGCAATTATATTTCTCTTCTTCTTTGCTCTCACCCATTCTAGTTGTAACATTTCTCTTGGTTTAACAAAATGTCACAAGAATATTCTTAAAAAATGATACTGCATGTTATCTACTTTTTGTGACATAATTGTAACGAGCAAATTTGTTTGCAACAGAGAGAAGGACTGTGACATTTCTAAACAAACAAAAATAACAGCCTGTACTGTGTCTTACATCGCCATTTATAAAGCATCAGCTCAGGTAGAAAAGGCCAGGTTTTCAACTGAAGTAAAAATGAAAAATTTTAGTTTCTGTCAACATCAGATATCAGTCTTTATCTTGACAAGAGGCTTTAAACTTTTTGGAATGATAGCTCTGATTAAACCATTTGATGGCATGTAAAATGTGGCATTCTGGGAACCAGGATCTGCTCCATAACTTTGTATACCTGGAGTATACTATTCAGAGAAACAGAGAAACAGCTACAGAAGTAGTTTGAGTTTAACTTTTAAGAATGATCAGAGATAAATACTTCACTGATGAATATAATATTTACTGTTGGATGTTGGAATAATTATAATTCTAAATGTACTGAAAAATCAAATAAATGGAGAACTTTCCCATCTCACTAGTAATTATACCTAAAAGAAATTTCAATGGCTCATTTCATGGTGATATTTTTAAAATGTTAATCTGATCCTGTCACTGTCTGGACCCCACTCCCACTGCCCAAAACCCTTAATGACTTACAGGTGCTTTTACAAGAAAGTGCAGGCTCTTTCACAGAACCAGCTCCTTAGTGGAGCTCTAGGTTGGCTCTCCACTCCCCTTCTTCACTGGGTTCCAGGCCTTCCCTTCCATACACACACCCAGATCCTTCCTGCCTCAGGACCTCCCATTATGTTCTCCTTCTTTTGGGATGCTCTTTCTCACATTCTTTACATGGTTAATTCCTCCTCCACTTTCACTTTGCATTGTCACTGTTGCTTCCTTAGAGAGCCCCTACTTGATACCCCAGGACCTTAAAGTTGCCATCCTTTATGTTCTCCTGTTCTTTCTTTATATGGCACCTACTGCATTTTATAACTATGCATTTATTTGTGTGTTTCTTTAGTATCTTTAGGATTTTGTTCACAACTGTGTACCTAGCACAAATAGTAAACAGTCAGTAACTATGTGCTAACTTGGTAACAAGTACTCATGTAACATTGCATGAAAAGAGTAATGAGGTCAAGAGATCGAAACCATCCTGGCCAACATGGTGAAACCCATCTCTACTTAAAATACAAAAAAATTAGCCGGACATGATGGCACGTGCCTGTGGCCCACCTACTCAGGAGGCCAAGGCAGAACAATCGCTTGAACCCAGGAGGCGGAGGTTGCAGTGAGCCAAGATTGCACCACTGCACTCCAGCCTGGTGACAGAGCAAGACTCCATCTCAAAAAACAAAAAAAAAGAATAAATAATTGGAATAGTGTATTGTCCTTGCATCTTCTAGTTTAAACAGTCTACCTCTCATGAGATTTCCTCTAAGCAGCCATTTTATTATCTTAATTTGAACAATAGCAATACAGACATTTATTGAGTTATGATCTGGATGTAGCAACAAAGGTAAAGTAGATATGACTTCTACTTTGACTGAACTCAGTATAAGCAGGAGATAAACATAGAGGTCATTGCAAGGGGCTGTGTTTTGGAGAGAGGTGGAGAAAACAGGAGAAACGTTCACAGAGGAGATGACATTGAAACTCAGTGGGTTGGGAAGGAGGAGTGAATTTTGTTAGCTGGAGGCTGGAAAGCCACTCTTGGCATAAAAACTAACATGAGCTAAGTTAGAGGGGCACCAAAGTATATGCTTGATTGAGGAAATTGGTGAGAAGTTCTGTGTGGCTGGGAATGCTTGTGGAGTAGAGTGGGTAAGAAGAGTGGTAGGAGATGACAGGGGAAAGATAGATTAGATGTAGGTTCTGGGTCAGTTGGGTGATTTTCCTGAGGAGCTTGGGTGTTGTTTTGTAGGCCATGAAATGTTGCAGCATAGTAATGAGAGAGCAGATCTGTGTTTGAGAAACATGATGCTGGCATGGTGGCAATGCATTGTTAAGTGATTGGGAAGTGACTCAAGAGGTCAATGAATGAAAGTCAAATTTGGCAGAAGTTAGGTTTTAATGGGGGGAGAAAGAATGAAGGGATCACTTTAAATTTTTTTTTAATTATGAAAGTAATGCGTGCTTACAGGGATCATTTGGACAATGCAGAAAATTATAAAAAAGAAAAGAAAGATTATAATATGGAAAGAAAAGCAGAGTCAAGGGGAAATGCTTTTAGAATGGTAAGAGTGAGAAGAAAAACTTCTGGAAAGCATCCAGAAGGGTCCTCCTTTTAGAGATGTCTAGTTTATTTCTTCTTTGCCGACCCTAATTCTGTCTATCTGGAAGCATCACAACCTTTTGGATCTTCAGGGTTTTACACATATATATTTTTTCATTTCCTCTGGACTGTTTCATCCTGCTGTTCCTTTCTCCTACTTTTGCCTGGCTAACTTTTATTCCTCATTCAGGCCAATAATAATAATAGTAATAAGCACCATCATCATCATCATAACAGTAGTTGCAGAAACACACAACCTTCACCTGTCCAATATTTGTCCCTGTGGTTAGTGCTTCATTAATCCTTATGTGAGTCCTATAAGGTAAGCACTACTATTACCCCATTTTACAGATGAATATTACTAAGGCATGACAAGGTTAAGTGACTTGAGCAAATATAACTATCACGAGTTGTCACTTCCATCACCACGTTTGGAGCCCTGTAATGTGATCTCAGAAGCTCCTAATTTCTCCTGGGAGACTTTTTATCATGCTTGTTTGATGAATGTGTTGTCTCTGCTGGACTGTAAACCCTGTGAGAGCAGGTAGTATGTCTGTCTTGTTCTCTGCTATACCCTCCAGTGCTTAGCTTTGTGATTACCTGGTACGTAGTAGGGTGCTCAATTAACCAAGCACTTGACACTGGTGATCACCAGTTTTGAAATAAGGTCAGTCTAGGCCTGTGATGCACTGACCTGTAAAAGCTCACACCTTGGAAGGAATTACAGTTGGCCTTCCATACCCGCAAGTTCTGCATCCATGGACTCAACAACCACAGATTAAAAATATTTTTAAAAACAAAACAAAGAATAACTATACTACAATAAAGAAGACAGTATTACAACTCTTCACATAGCACTTATGTTGTACTAGGTGTTATTAATATAAGTAATTAAGAGATGATTTAAATATACAGGAGGATGTCCCTAGGTTATATGCAAATACTATGTCATTTTATATAAAAACTTAAGCATCTGGGGATTTTGGTATCTTCTGGGGGTCCTGGAACCAGTCCCCCGTGGATGAAGAATGACTATACTTATTAGCTCACCATGACAGTCGTGGGAACTTTAGATGAGGATTTTGGGATTTCCTGGGAGCTCAGAGGCCTCCAGATCAAACTGTATCTTTCTTTTCCATCTCCTCTAAGTTCCAGTAATTCCATGGAGCCTTCTCATAACTGATCTGATTTTCTAGGCCTCAAACTAGATCACATTCACATGGAGGTCCAGATGATAAGGACTCTAGTCCTGCCACGGTTGATACTTAAATTCTTTGTAAAGTCTCTTTTAAGGGCTTCAGGTTTGCTTTTATTTAGGTTTTATTTGGTTTTCACTAAATGTGTACAACCTGAGTATAAGACTTTATAATTTGAAAAAAAAAGTTAGATGGAAATAATAAAATGATGATTTTTTTTAAGATAATGCTTCATTGGCTGGGCACAGTGGCCCACGCCTGTAATCTCAGCATTTTAGGAGGCCGAGGTGGCCTCCTAAACTCATTACCCGAGTTCATGAGTTTCAGACCAGCCTGGCCAATATGCTATATAACCCCATCTCTACTAAAAATACAAAAATTAGCCTGGCGTAGTTGTACATGCCTGTAATCCCAGTTACTCCAGAGGCTGAGGCAGGGGAATCACTTGAGCCTGGGAGATGGAGGCTGCAGTGAACTGAGATCACAACACTGTGCTCCAGCCTGAGCATCAGAGCAAGACTCCATCTCAAATAATAATAATGATAATAATGAAAATAAATAATGCTGCATTAAACATTTAATTTCTATATTTTATCTGATGCATTGGGTTTAAGTAGATTTTAAGTAGAAAATTACTAACAAAGAATACTGAGTTTATTTTACTACCAAAATGATAAGTTATTGATGTTTACATTTTAATCCAAATTTAGGTTATACTTGTACATTCCAAAGGAAACACTTTGTTTGGATTAGTTTTGGACCTGTTGCTTCTTTATTTCATTTATCAAAGGAGTTAAAAACTGTGAAGGCACTGGAAAGTGAAAGCTCATCAGAGTTAATCATGGATATTTTGAACACAACAGCCAATACCCAGAAAGCAAATGTTTAAATTGGTTTCATACAACCAGATAAATTTAGAGATCCTGACTGTTTCTTTGGTTAATACAAAACTTCAAGAAAAGAAGCATATTATGAATTTTTTTTTTAGTATTTATTTATTTTTTCTGAGTCAGGGTCTTGCTCTGTCACCCAGGCTGGAATGCAGTGGTGCTTATCATGGCTCACCGCAGCCTCAAACGCCTGGGCTCCAGGGATTCTCCTACTTCGGCCTCCCAAGTAGCTGGGACTATAGGTATGCAGCACCATACCTGACTGATTTTTTTTTTTTTTTGAGATGGAGTCTTGCCCTGTCACCCAGGCTGGAGTGCAGTGGCGCCATCTCGGCTCACTGCAACCTCTGCCTCCTGGGTGCAAGTGATTCTTCTGCCTCAGCCTCTGGAGCAGATGGAATTACAGGTGCCCACCACCGTGCCCAGCTAATTTTTTTGTACTTTTAGTAGAGACGGTTTCACCATATTGGCCACACTGGTCTTGAACTCCTGACATCGTGATCCACCCACCTCATTTTTAAAGTTTTTCATAGAGATGGGGTCTCACTATGTTTCCCTGGCCTCAAGCGATCCTCCTGCCTTGGCCTCCCAAAGTGCTGGATTACAGGCATGAGCCATTGCACCTGGCATTTTCCTAGTTTTAGATACTTGAGTGTTTTTTGTTGTTGTTTTCCTTAACAAAAGGCGGTCAGAGTATTAAGCAAGGTATTTATGTCAGGTAAACACAAGTTTCAAAATATTGGCTTGGAAGCTACTTCAGTCTTTATCTTTGTCTTCCTGTTTAATTATAGACTGGAAAAGGAAGGCAGCATTTCCTGCTTTTGCAGTTTCCTAATAATATCTCAGCTTGAAATGATTTAATCCAAAGGAAGAAGGCATTCTCTGTACATCTGCAAAACAAAACACCACTATGACTAGCTGGGTTAATGGTTTTCAAATCCATGTAGTCAAGTGATTTCTACCATTTCACTTTATTTAAAAATGAATACAACTTTCTAAAAAAATTATTAGTCTAAAATGAATTAGAGCCAATATTATGGAAAGAATGTAAGAATAGACAATATTATAAAAGGATATAAAAAGAATTGTTATAAGCCAGTAAAAACTAACTGTTTAACAACATTTTGTGGCTGGTCCTGTTATCAGATTTTATTACTTTAGGCATGAAAATGAAAGTTAACATAGCCTAGGATCTAATTATATTTATAAAAGTATTTTTTAGTGTTTTACGTTTATTTATCCAACACTTTCTAAGAGTGCTGAGTGCTAAGAATTCAGTGATGAGTAAGACTCAGATCAGAGTCTTGGAAAAAGGAGATGGCTGCATCTTCCCCATGGTTATCAAGGACATTACCGAGTTCTCTATAAGAGCTACTGTAGCATCTCTTGACCCCCTGGCACTGAGAAGAGCATGCTCCAGTATCTCTTAATTTCTGGATTTTCAAGTACCATTTTAGTGGTCTAGTTAGGAACTGGAGAAAGAATGAACAGAGACTCATTTATGCAGTCTCAAGTATAAATGGGACACTTGTGACAGGAATGTCCAGCACCACATTCTAGCAGTATAAAAATGAAGGCCACATTGCTGGCTACCAGGAATTTACAGTTTAGCTGGGGAAAAACAAGTAAATATACTGAATTGCACCACCCAGTGGAGCAGTGCTTTTATTCTTTTATACATATCCTTTTCTAATACTGTATATTCTTGTATCTTTTTTTTTTTTTTTTTTTTTTTTTGAGACGGAGTTTCACTCTTGTTACCCAGGCTGGAGTGCAATGGCGTGATCTTGGCTCACTGCGACCTCTGCCTCCCGGGTTCAGGCAATTCTCCTGCCTCAGCCTCCTGGGTAGCTGGGATTACAGGCACGCGCCACCATGCCCAGCTAATTTTTTGTATTTTTAGTAGAGACGGGCTTTCACCATGTTGACCAGGATGGTCTCTATCTCTTGACCTCATGATCCACCCGCCTCGGCCTCCCAAAGTGCTGGGATTACAGGCTTGAGCCATCTTGTATCATTTTTAAAATACCAGTTCTAATAATATCGGTAAGCATCATAAAGAACAAAATAGAGTTAGGATTTAGCGACCCATTTTCCTCTGGCAGCTCCATTTCTTAGCTTCTTTGCAGTAAGTCTGGAGGCCCGTGATTGAGTTGTGATAAGTGGAATGTGGGCAGAAGGGACATATACCACATCTTGGTCTGGGCATAAAATCTCCTGTACACACCTTGATGATCTTATTTTACTTTCTGAGATGGCCTCGGAGGTCAGGTGTAGAAGATGGCAGCATTCTTGGACCTTGAAGGATGACAGTGTGCAGCTCACTCACCGGTGTAGAAATACTGTCCCTGCCCCCAGACTGTTGAGCTGGAATATAAATGTGAAGTAAACTTTCACTGTGTCCTTAAGATTTGAAGGTTATTTCTTAAGCACTTCAGCTATACCTATTAACACACTCTACTTTGCATTCTCAGGCTGCCTGCCTGGAGTAAGCACTAGTTACATGAAGAAGGGGCACAGGTGTTCCTAGTGGAGAGCAGCATAAGGTGGAAAGAAAGCTTGCAACTTCCAGGCCCCAGTCAGTAGTCTGGTGTGGCCAGGGCACAGCGGCAGTAGAGGGCAGTATTCATGATGGGAATGGAGAAGAAAGTCAAGGCAAGTACATGGGACGTTTTGTGGGATAAGAGATGAGAGCCCTGTCAACCAGAGGGGACAGCAGTCTGAGGAATGGGGAGTATAATGGAGTGGTCAAACAATAAAGAAAAGAGCTAGCCTGGGTCCAGTCATTAGTTTAAAATAGAAACAATTTCTTATAATAGAGATAAGTTTTGATAGTGGACATGCCCAGTGGGTTCTCTCACATACACAGTTTCTAAAAATGTGTAACTTAGACCCTTCCATTGATGTTGATGTGTCCATGGACATGGACAGAGCATGAAAAAAGCAAAGATGCTGAGAACGCTTCACCAGAGGAAGAGGAAACAGACCATAAACTCAACCTTCAAGTGTCAGAAAGGATCGCAGGTAAAAGAGGAGTCCCACTTGACTAAGTGACCCCTAAGGGTGAGTTAGAACAGACAGGTAGAAGCATAAGGAGACAGATGTGGGCTCAGCATAAGGAGGAACTTTGTCATAATTGCCTGAAGAGTCTATCCTGGAAAAGATAGCAATGAGTTTATGAACAGGAAGAGTTCAAACAGACTGGTTCTTAACATGAAGGGACTGTCATAGACAAGCTTCAAGTACTGGATGAGGCTGGGACTAGGTAACTTTTGGAGCCTTTGGTTATAGTCTCAAGGTGGATGCTATCCAAATTCTGGTATCAATGTAAGGGAAGTGCTATGATAATAATAGAAAGTTGAAAAACTTTCAAAGAAAGAAAACTATTCTTGCCTAAATTTCTTTACATAGAATTAACCACTTGACACTTAGTACATTTTTTTAGCTGATGGATATGCATTTATTCCAATTAACGTAGTTAGATGGGCCTTGATGATATCACTGAATGATACCACCAACAAAATGTCCGACCTCAACAACAAGGCAGTCGGGTGAATGAAAAGGCAGATACTATCTTTCTCTGAGATATTGGGAGAAGAAACTTTCCCTTAACTTCCTTATTTATAAAAACCAGATAGCTTAGTTGTTCCTCCAAAACTGTCAGAATTTCTCTCATCAGTGCCTCTGAACTGATGGATGGGGATTGGTCTTGCTTACTAAATGTGCATTGTAGCAAGACACAGCTTTATTTAAAACACCATTAAGATGCAAGCACATTATGGCTACTCTGAAGGCCTTCACTTACAACATGAATTATTCAAATAGCTTCTTAATAACTGCATTGATTTCCACAGTTAAAAGCAGGTCAGATTATGGAATCTGCTCAATACCACTTAAATGTTTATGGATGTTAGAGTTGACAAAGACCTTTTAGACACTGATAATTCCTTTCACTTGATCAGAATGCTAGAGATTTGGCATTGCTAGTAATGCTTCGTGATTATTTTTAACAAATGAGGAACACTGTACAGCAATCATTTAAGGTCTTCATTCGTATTCCATATTAGTTCCAGACTCATTGCCTGAAAAATCTAGTTATGCTAAAAATCTGACCACAAACTTTTACATTTATATTGATCAGAAGCTTTTATATTTCTTTTGCAAAGATCAATGTAGTAAACATGTCTTGACCTGCATGTATTGATGTGTATATTTAAAAAAAATCTATGAATATTTATAATGATAAAATTCAATAAGGTTTCAGTTTCTCAGTTGCTTTTGGTACCCTCTGAAAGGGTAAAAGAGAGCAAGTTTACTAGTATGATAAGAAATTATAGGTGAAGTAAAAATTAGATCTTCTGTTCTTTCTGATTCTCCCCTTATTTGGAAGTCTCTGGGATGGGTAAATTCCAGAGTGGATTAGTCTGCTCAGGCTGCCATAACAAGATACCATAGACTGGGTGGCTTAAACAGCAGAAAACCATTTTTTTCACGGTTCTGGAGGATGGAAGTCCAAGAAAGCAGGGTCAGGTTCTAGCGAGGGCTCTCCCTGGCTTGCAGAGGGCGTCTACCTGCTGTGTGCACACATGCCCTTCCTTAGTGCATGTGTATTTGGTGCTGGGGTGGTGGGATCTCCTACTCTCTCTTCCTCTTCTTGTAAAGCCACCAGACCTGTAGGATTAGGAGCCCAGCCTTATGACCTCATTTAACTTTAATCACCTCCTACAGGCCTTATCTCCAAACACAGTCATAGTGGGAGTAAGGGCTTCAACACAGACATTTTTGGGAGGCACAGTTCAGTCCACAGTAGAAAGGCAGTGGTTTCTAGAGTCTGCTGTGGACTGAACTGAGTTTCAATGTAATCTGGGGCAAGTTACCCTTTCTGTTTCTCAGTTTTCTGTAAACTGAGAATAGTGATAGTAATTTCACAGCTTTATCATGTTGAATAAATTAGTTAAGTAAGACATGCAGAGTACTCAGAACAGTACATGGCATTTATAAAGTGCTCAATAAAAGTCAGTTATTATTGATAAATATCTAATTAGATATTTGTGCCTTTAGCTGAGAGTTTTATGATTTTATATAGGTGGTCTCCACATACTTTATGTTTGCATATTAAATAATTTTTAGCATCAGGTTTCAGAATATGCCTGGAAAAATTTCTTCATAAATATTGATAGATGCATAAATATAAGGGAATAGAGTATGTTTTGTTTTATAGAATGTATTTTATAATATTTGTAAAGAAGTTGTTCCATTTTCCCACTTACTATTATATGTGCATACATACTGGTTTTCTACCTGTACAATAAAAAATAGAATGTTGTTGTAGACCTTATTACTGTGGAAGTCAAAGTACTTCATTCATAACAAGAATTCCAGTAATCTTTGGACTCTTCCTAGAGAGTTTGGGATCAAAGATATCCCCATTTATTTAGTGTTTGGGAAAGCTAAGTAGGGAGCAGCTTACCAGAAACTCTATAAGTAAAGCAGAGTGGTCTGATTCATTGGCCAATATTCTATTTCTTGTGTTAAACTGAATATAGAATAGAATTTGAATTAAAACGTTACAGAAAACACACTGTGTTAGGCCATTCTTGCATTGCTATAAAGAAATATCTGAGGCTGGGTAATTTATGAAGAAAAGAGGTTTGATTGACTCACAGTTCTGAAGGCTGTACAGGAAGCATGGCAGCAGCATCTGCTCAGCTTCTGGGGAGGCCTTAGGGAGCTTTGACTTGTGTCAGAAGGCAAAGCAGGAGTGGGCACTTCACAGGGTGAAAGCAAGAACAAGAGAGAGAGAGTGGGACCATGGGGGTGGGGGTGCCACACACTTCCAAATGACCAGATTTTGTTTGAATTCAGAGCAGGAGTTTACTCATCACCAAGGGGATGGCCCAGGCTCTTCATGAAAGATCCATCTCCATGATCCAAACACTTCCCATCAGGCTGTATCTCCAACATTGGAGATCATTTCAACATGAGATTTGGGTGGGGACAAATATTCAAACTATATCACACACTTAACTGATTCTCAATCTTTTATGATCATCATTATATTATGAGGCTATCTTCAGTCTTTCTGGGCTCCTTCTAAGTCCAGAGGAGGAGCTGTGTTCTCTTTCTGCATAAATCAAAGTTCTTTGTTTGTTTGTTTGAGACAAGGTCTCGCTCTATTGCATAGGCTGAAGTGCAGTGGCACAATTTTGGCTCACTGCAACCTCTGCCTCCTGGGTTCAAGCAATTTTCTACCTCAGCCTCCCAAGTAGTTGGGAGTAGAAGCACGCACCACCATGCCTGGCTAATTTTTGTATTTTTAGTTGAGATGGAGTTTTACCATGTTGGCCAGGCTGATCTCGAACTCCTGACCTCACGTGATTCACCCACCTTGGCCTTCCTAAGTGCTGAGATTACAGGCATGAGCCACCGAGCCCGACCTCAAGGTCATTTTTATTTAGCAGGCAGGGTTTAAAAAGAAATAAGAAGGAGGAAAAGCAAGAAAGAAACTGCCCATGAGTTCCCTTAGTGCCCTTTCTAACAGGCAGCTGTTCTTTCAGGCCTTCTGCTGCCTAAGTTGGGCCTCCTGTTGCCTTTCTCTTCCATTTCAAATGCAGGAACAAGTCATGGATGTTTCACACTTATAAACATTTCATTCTAAATAGTCGTACTTATGAGTCAAATTATAAGACTTTCACTAAAATTAGAACCTAAGAGTCTTTTTATATCTGAGCTCCTGCTTTAAAAAAATCAAAGTGAAATATTTATATAACGCAAAGTCTCTAGCTGCTGTAGGATGTGCAGTTTAAATGATCTATCCTTATAATACTTCTCAGTATTGGGATGGCTAGTCCTCCTAGAATATTGAATGCAGCAGAAAATAAAATCAGCATGGCATGGGCATGTGCCGCTTACATGTAAACTGAGGTGTTTAAATTATATTCCAGATACACTGGATTCTACTCTTTCCCAAGCCATGGGCAAATATAGTATTAAGAAACAGTCTTTCTGGGAAAAAATGAAATCTTAACAATTTAATTTGAATTGAGTCATAAACCCAAATATAAACTCAGAACTGTAAATCTGTTAGAAGAAGACATGGGAAGGTGTCATTGTGACCTCAGAGTAGGCAAAGCTTTTGTGCACATGACACAAAAAATACAATTCATAAACAAAAAATTGATAAACTGGATAGTATCAAAATGAAATATTTCTGCTTACCAAAATATACTACTTTTAAGAAACTGAATAGACAGGTTCCAACTTGGAGAATATTCATAGCATATATATCTGGCAAAGTACTTGGATCTGAAATACATAAAGGATTTCTACAAATCTACCATAAAAAGGCAAACAATCCAATTAAAGACTTGAAAAGGCACTGAACAAAACAAAATATATGAATAGCCAGTAACATTGAAAAAGGTGCTTCACATCATTAAATAGCAGGAAAATGTAAATTATAGTGATAATCTGATGCCATTTCACATTCACAAGAATAGGTAACATAAAAAAAACTGCCAACACCTAATGTTAGGGAGCATGTATAGCACTTGGTATTCTTAATCATAGAGGGAATGTGAAAACGGTCTAACTATATTAGAGAACTGTTAAACAGTTTCTTATAAAGTTTTTCTCTCACTCTGTTGCCTAGGCTGGAGTACAGTGGTGTGAGCACAGCTCACTGCAGCCTCAAACTCCTGGGCTCAAGCAATCCTCCTGCCCCAGCCTCCTGAATCCTCCCAGTAGTTACAACTACTGGCACATGCCACTATATACCCAGATGATTTTTTAAATTTTTTGTAGAGATGCAGTCTTGCCATATTCCCCAGGTTGGTCTTGAACTCCTGGCCTCAAGCAGTGCTCCTGCCTCAGCCTCCTAAAGTGCTGAGATTATAGGCATGAGTCACTGTGCCCAGCCTCTGAAAAGTTAAACATACATTTAACTTGTATGACCCAGAAATATCACCCTTTGGTATTAACCAACAAGAAATAAAAGCATAGGTTCCCAAAAAACACACATTAAGATGTTTTAGCAGCCTAATTTTATTTCATTTATTTATTATTTATTATTATTATACTTTAAGTTCTGAGATACATGTGCAGAATGTGCAGGTGTAACTCATCATCTACATTAGGTATTTCTCCTAATACTATCCCTCCCCTAGCTTGCCACACCCCCACAACAAGCCCCAGTGCATGATGTTCCCCTTCCTGTGTACATGTGATCTCATTGTTCAGCTCCCACTTATGAGTGAGAACATGCAGTGTTTGGTTTCCTGTTCCTGTTTTAGTTTGCTGAGAATGATGGTTCCCAGCTTCATCCATGTCCCTGCAAAGGACATGAACTCATTTTTTATGGCTGCATAGTATTCCATGGTATATATGTGCCACATTTTCTTTATCCAGTCTATCATTGATGGGCATTTGGGTTGGTTCCAAATCTTTGCTATTGTGAACAGTGAGCAGCCTTATTTGTAAAGCCCCAAACTGGAAATAATCCAAAAGTCCATTAACAGGAGAATGGGTAAACAAATTGTCTTATAATGCCATAATACTTAGCAATAAAAAGAGAACAAGCAACCGATTCAAGCAACAATATTGATGACGCTCAAAAACATGTCAAGTGAAAGAAGCCAGTTGGAAAAAAAGGTCTTTATCCTATGATTTCATCTACGTGAAATCCTACAGGCAAAAATCCTCTATGATGACAGACATCAGACAGTGGTTAGCGAGGGATTTGACAGGAAAGGGGCAGGTGGGAACACTAATGGAAGGAAATGCCTCATGTCTTGTTTTCAGTGGTAGTGACATAACCATATATGGTTGTCAAAACTCATAAACTGGACACTTAAGATCTGTCTATTTTATTCTATGTTACTTATATCTCAAAATTTTTTAAAAAGCAAAAAGAATCTATCTTCCCCTGCTGAAATGATTGCACACTTATGAATAATCCAAGATGGGAACCTAGAGGATGTGAGAAGATGTTGTAAATGAGATTTCTTGGGAGAGGGTGATAGCTGCCTACAATGTGCAGAAATATGTCTGTGCTATAAGAATCCCTTGAAAGAATGTTACAGAAAATGACCTCGAGTCAACAACCTACTAAGGAAATGGAAAGTACAGCTTCTGTACCAGCAGATCTAGTGACATCACCAGAGAGGCCATTTTAGAGTGATTAGATTTTGGTGAGGGTAAGGGAAAGACGGGGACAGGCTTTGCTATCAGTAAATATGGCAACTTTCATGCCTCATCCAGTGGAGAAGGTGATACATGGAGATCCTTCCTGGGGTGTGTCACATGTTCTTCAACTTTGGAGTCAACTGATGGATGAAAGATCAGTTGGTGAGTGTATGCTGAAGATGGAGCTGAGGTGGAAACATCCTCAATTCAGGGACACTGGATTCATTTTAGGTTTGAGAATTGTTCTTGCACACTGTTTCTTGAGGCCAGAGATGTTGGGTCCTGCTTCAGATAGGAGGTGAAGTTGATGTGATCAGGCTTCCTAACGGAGAAGGATAAATCCTTTATGTTCATAGTTATAAGAAAGTGTTGAGCCTCTGAAGATTGCCTTTCATCTGCATAAACAATGGACTTTTTATATAACATGATTCCCATATAGAGTCTTGTGTAATGATCTCGAAGAATATTCTTGACTTCTGAAAGCTTTTAATGCTACTAAAAAAAAAGGACTGAGAAGTCAGAGAGGGTATCAACATCAAAGTGACTTCTTCCCTTCCAGCAATGGTAGGAACAGGAGGACCCTAAGGCATTTCTTAGTTTTTGTCCAGGTCTTGTCAAAAATCTCAGCTAATCTCCCTGATCACAGGAGTAAAAGTGGTATGAATAGAATGATTCTCCTGCATTGTAAGAGTCAGGCTCTTAGAAACTGTTTTAGAGAATTTCACTTGTATATCATTAATCCCTTAAATGAGGTAGTATCTAATACTTTGTTTTAGAAAAACTGTGATGCATAACTCAGGTTATATCACACGATATATCTGATATGGAAACTTTATTTTATAAAAACTGTGACATGTAACTCAGGTCCCTTGATAATCAGTGCCTCTGATTTTTCCTGAATGACAGCTATGTGTAGTGCAGGTGACATGGACCATTCTTTTGTATCTTTAGCTTTCAGAATTTGAACATTTCCTATGTTATACATTTTTAAGATGCGAAAATGTTCTGAGACAGTGTCCATCAAATACTTGGGAAGTTGATCCAGAACAAGTGTCATATTCATATATTACCTTTATTCTTATTGTTATAGACATTTCAAGATTCGTCAGCCACAAAGTTGGTCATATTTCAACATCTGTTACTCTTCACTGTTAATGATGGAAAGATGAAGATTCTGTGTAGTGAATACTTGATTGGAGTATTGACATTTCTGACAGAACTGGCAATTTTTGAAACTGAGTGAGGCATTAGGTAGACTTTGCTTTACGGATTCTATATTATTTTCTTATGGAATATATACTATTCTTGCTAACTATGCAAAATTGGGAGGGACTTCAAGAAAAATGAGAATAAGGTAGCAATGGTGGAGATAAGTTAGGTGTCCCTAAGGGCAACCATGAATTTCTGGGATAATGGCCTTTAGTAGTTGTCAATTTGCTATTCTATTTCTATGTAAGTTTCCTTCTTTTCCCTTAACATCACTCTTACAGGGTCCAAGCTAAATGAACAGGGCACTATACAGTAGGTTTTATCTTGGAGAGTATCCAATTTGAGCATTGTAGACTTCTCTAGCTATGCTCCCCAGGTTTATCTTCATTGCCCTTCAAATTTCTGAATAAAGACCTTAGCTGCAGATTCTTTTGCTAAACACAGTGTCTTCAAACCATATGAAAATGGATGCTGTGCTTTTCCAGGAACCCATTATTCTGTTAGCTCCTTTAAAATTTTACTTTTAGTAGGTGGTGGCAATAAGAATGAGATGAACAGAGCAGGAAACCTCAGGGACAAGCTTTCTATCTGGGTGGGCCTCTTCCATGACAGCAGCACCCTCGGAAATATTTGTGTTCAGCCATATTTAAACTTGAGTGAAAATGGACAATTCAAAGTTAGTTCCTTTATTAAGGATGTGAGAGAATCACTACTTTTCAAGTTACTTTTAAAATTCAGAATAAAAAGGAGAAGTAGCAAGCTTGTTAATCAAGTAAGGCAATAGATAACATATCAACCTAAAACTTTGTGGCTTAAAAAAGTAATCATTTATTTTTTCTCATGTTTCTGTGGCTCAGGAATTTGGAAGGGGTGTTGAATGGTCCACATGTCATCATCTGGGTAAGTCAGTGGGCTGCGTTCAGCTGGCAGCTTGGATGGGCTAGAATATTAGGAAGGTTTCCCTTTTAATAGCTGGTACCTCTTGCTTGGTTGTTAGCATTTCTGTCTCTACATGGGTAGCATGGCCTTTCTCAGAGGTCAGTGGTCTCAAGATAGTTGGACTTTTTAACCTGGTGGTCAGCTTCCAAGAGTAGAGGAACAAACTGCCAAGTGCAGCATCACCTCCAGCAGGCATTATTGATCAAAGCAACTCACCATGCCAGCCCAGATTTGAGATGAGGTAGATTCTACCTTTTCAGGTGAGTGCTAGAAAAGAAGGAATTGTTGGAGGCTCTTTGGAGATATCTATCACAGTTCATTACCTATGTTACTTAAGTTGGAAGGGACCATCAGTTGAGTCCTCAGTTAAACTGGTGACTTTAACTTTTTCCAGTCAAGTGGAGTTCATGAAGCCTTTATTGATAATCTCATGGAGGTGACTTCATGAATCCGATAATGTTCATCAGAACTCCTCCTGCTATACCCCACTCAAATTATCCATTCCTATTAAATAATAACTTGGTTATTGATGAACATTTAGTTACACATTCTAAGCCCTTAGGATACTATAATGAATGCATTCTTGAGTGTTCAGAAATTTAGGCAAAGAAGATTAATTTAGTTAGTCTGGACCTAAAATAATTCAAGATTTTCCATCATTTTATTTTAATTGCTCAGATAATTCTTCTTGCTTTTTAGATGAGGAGTATAGGTTTCTTTTCTCATATCCAGAGATGATCTTGAAAATAAGTGCCTTTTTTGACAGAAAAAATAAGGTTGGAATTCTAATTTAAAAGGTCCTCCCAAATACAAAGACAAGCCTAAGGCTTGGACAATATAAAAAATCTGCCATTCCTATTGTATTCCAACTATTAAACAATAAAATATACTATATGGTTGTTACTTTATAAAATACTCTGAAGAAAGAGCCATGGAATAGCAGAGGACTGATGTTCCAGTCACCTTTAGCAAATCATTTAAGTTCAAGCCTTTCTTTTAATCTGTAAAATGGGGATCATAATTTCTTCTCCACCTACCACAGTGTTTGTGAAACTTAAATGAATAAAAGTATTCAGGACCACAAATAAGGCATAATAACTCTATGATTTAAAAAGTTGTTGTTATACCAAAAAAAAAGAGAAAAAGCCCAATTAAATATTTATATGCCCCCCATAAAGGGCTTATGGTCTCAATAGAGTATATATCCAGTAGGTTATTTAGTTAAGGCATAATGATAGTTTAAATAACCCCACTCTTTCCATAGAAAGTTAGAAAGATCTTTCTTTTCATTTCTGCTTGGTTCTGCTTATTCTATAGAAAGTTAGGGTCAGGCTGAACTGCCCTGGCTAAAATACCAGTCCTTTTTAAATGTCTAATTCCTGGAAAAGCTGGGTAACATGGCAGAACAGTAACAATAGGACACAGGGTTGGGCTTGTCTTTTCTGCTCTGGGATTCTTACCATTTCTGGTGGTCTTTGACCAGGAAGTCAAAGCTTCTTTTATTTGTAGTCCAAGCTCTTTTTCATGGCCTATTTAGTAAGGATTTTTAAAGATCATTAGATAATCATCAGATAAAAATAATTCTAGACTCCTGCTGGCCACAAGATAATTGCCATATTTAACTGATTATAAACAATAGTTTCATTTTTCAGGGATTTAGTTAATTATAAGCCCATCCTATCTAATACTGTAGCTACAAACTCTGTTAAAATTAAAATTGAAATTAAAAATTAAGTTTCTTAGTTATGCTAGCCATATTTCAAGTGCCCATTAGCTGCATGTGGCTAGAAGCCGCCATATTAGACAGCACAGATGTAGAACATTTCATCATGACAGAAAATTCTAGTGGATAGTAGTCTTTCTAGCCTGTGTGTTGCTGTTTTTCTTTCTTGCTATCTCCCTCAAAGGCTCTTTCATGTTTGTTTGTTTTCAGTGAGCAATGTGGGGAGAAAAGGCGCTCACACTCATGCCCTATATTTTAGTAGTGTTGATGAAATAGTTGGTAACTGGATGGACTGAAACTATTGGCTAGAGTAAGATTTTGAAACTATTTTTGAATTTAATATATATGTATCGCCCAAAGCAACAGTTGTAGAAGGTTTTATTTGTTTTTTAAATGGACTAGAATCATGTATCAGCTAAACACTTCTCATGAACTAGTGACTACTCATAATAATTGAATGTTACTTCATTACTTTTAAAAGTTTTACTTTATGACTGGCTCTTTTACTACAGTGAAAATTTGGCTACTGTGCTCATATCGAAGTCATTTGAACTAGTATATGCCCTTTGCTCAATTTAAACAAAATTTCTAATCCAAGATCCATTCAGATCTTGATATATGCCAATTAAAATATTGACTTTAAACAAAGGGTCATAAAAAATGTGAGATTAAAATGATTAGGAGCTGAGTCCTTATCACATAATCCAAAGTAAATGATGATTGCACAATGCTATACTTAAGAGAAAGCGCAGTTCAGTTGCACAGACATGTTCCTAGATATTCCAAACTGCTTTGAAATTATAGTGCTTTGTGTTGAAAGATTGATATTAAAATATACTTGGAAATTAAAATTCACTTTATGATGAATCATTGCTAAAAGGCTTTAAGATAGCACTGTGAAGACATGATATGAAAAAGAACAGTCTCCAAAGCCAAGCCACATTTCTGCAGATTAGAATCAGAAAATTTTGTGTAGTCGGTGTAGCTTACTAAACGTGTCTTCTGTAAAGGAGGCCTCTTTTCACTGTAACATTGACATAATTTATGTTAATCCAGGAATCAAAATTATACCTCAGTGTCACTTAATGTTTGTTATTTGGACCAAATCTCAGTGGTTTTAATTGTGAAACTAAAAATGGAAATTTGTTGCTGAAAAGTTGAATTCAGTGAACTCAAATTCTCATAACTGTGAACAGACTTCTTAGAGTTTTTTATTTTGGAGACAAGGTCTCACTCTGTGGGCCAGGCCAAAGTGGAGTGGCACAATCTTGGCTCATCTCCAGGCTCAAGTGATTCTCCCACCTTTGCCTCCTGAGTTGCTGAGAATATAGGCATGGACCACCATACCTGGCTAATTTTTGTATTTTTGTAGAGATGAGGTTTTGCCATGTTGCCCAGACTGGTCTTGAACCTTGAACACAAACGATGCACCTGCCTTGGCCTCCCAAAGTGCTAGGATCACAGATGTGAGCTACCTTGCCTAGCCTAAAGATTTTTGTTTTTAATCTTCATTTCAAAACCAGTGAGAGTAGGTGCTCACTCAGGAGATGTGACCAGTTAGCTAGGAGCCAGAAACCTCAGAAGAGAAGAGTAGCTCATAACTCAGCTTGCTGGATTCAATGTGATTAGGATGCCTTGAGGATTGAGGAAACAGAGTGATTTCCCAGGTCTAATTCTGCTTTGTTCTGGGTAATTGGGCAGGCTATGTAGTATAACCAGAATTCCAAACCATTAAGTGAAATGCTTGTCATTAGTGATACCCAGTCATTGTTTCATGACACACCAGTGTGTCACAAAGATTTCCTGCAGTGTTGCAGTGAGCCTAGCTTTTCCCAAAGCTCTGGCTCCTTCTCTGACACATTGCCACCAGGCTGCCTGCATGGCCTTTACTCCCTTTTCCTCACCCAAACGTTTTATATTCCTTATACCTCGTATCTGGATTTAGGAAAGACTTCCCTTGGACAGTTGATTTGCAGTTCCTAATCTGAGTTCTTACATAGTTGCAAAGCTGTTATTGCTGCAAGGGTTTAAATTGGTTTCCTCACAGTAGTTCTAATAGTTTATTGTTAAAATGCCAATGCCCCATTAAACCATGATTTCTTTTATTTCCTTGAGTTTGGAAGGCATTGGGGAATACCAAGTGAAAAGGAGGAGTGAAGAACAGAAAAGTGTTAGTGGGATGGCAGACCTGTGAACGTTGCTGTTTCTAGTGGGCCAGAAAAATGTATGTATAAATGTTGCCCATTCTTAGAGACACTTTATGATTCTCCTCCATAAAGCTTTCGTGGTCACCATTTAGAGTTAATCCCCTTTTCCCTGTTCTCCCATGGTCTGTTATTTAGTTCTCTATCATATTACTGATCAGAGTCTGCTTTGCCACTTGGTCATTTGTGCATATCTTTTTCTTACAGAAACCATCAGATTCTTCTTTGTATCTTCAGAAGTACATATCATATAATGTAACATATTTTAATATTCCTTAAGTATAATAGATCCATGTTCAATAAGTAGTGTTGAATACCTGTTCTGTACTATACCAAACACTAATGATAATGAACAAAACAGGTGCAACTCCATTTCTCAAGGAGCTTTTACAAGGAGGCAGAAAGGATGGAAATCATAATCATAATTTAAATTATGATTTAATCTAAATCATAATTTAGATTACAGCTTGATAAGTCCACAACAGGAGATATACAGTATGCTATATTAGGGTTATATAACAGGAAGACCCAGCCTTTTCTGGGGATTAAGAGGGAAGATTTTCTGGTGTAAGTAATTTAAGCTAAGCCTTGAAGAATAAGTTAGATTTAACTAGGCAAAGAGGTAGAGAAAGAGCATTCCATGCATAGAGAATAGCATGTGTGAAACATATTGCTGGATTGGTTGCTTTGCAAGTATAAGGAGTTGAAAGTCCAGATTACCTGATTCTTAGTGGTAAGGAAGAGAATAGTGCAGGATTGTACTGGAGAAATGAGTATGAGTCATTTGGGCCGAGATATGTGGGCCATGTGGAAGTTGGTTCTTTAGCCTAAGGTTACAAGACAGCCTTTGGAAGGTATCAAGCAGAAGATGCTTAATCTACATTTATCTTACTAGCCTCCCAGTGGATTCCTGGCTTCTAGCCTCTGTAACTTACATTTATACTAGGTTCTCATTTGCCTTGTGACTGCTGTGTTAAATGAGGAAGTAGCATGTCTTCTACAGGTAATGAGAACCTCTCTACTAAGGTAGTGGGATGCCTGCTTCCTCAGAAAAGAATCTGGGTAGTAGACTGATTCAGTCTAGATACAAAGATTGCAAAACTTGAATTTTATTCTATCTTAAATCTGATTTCTGGCAGATTTTCAGAGTACACTAATAAATCGAAGAATGGCCTGGGTTACCTAGGCAATAGCCTAATTTATTGTTATTATTAGACCACTGCCTCGGTAACCCAAGCCATTCTTGGATTCTGAGACCATTCCTCCTGCCACACAACTCCCTGTAAGGACACTTAGCTAACAGTGGGAAAAATCCAGTGTCTTTCTCTTGCTGGGGCTGTCTTGTCCATATCAGCCATATACATTTTCCCAGGTAACCCTGGAGGAGGGAAAAGGGGAGGAGGAACCAAAATGCAAAGGACCTGGTGCTAAGTGCCCCATCGTTATTTTGTTCAACTAGAAGTCAGACAGATAGGAGAGCTGTAAAACCTGACTACAACAATGAGAATAAGCAAGGAAAGAATTAAGGATCATTTCATATTAAAAAATTCAGTTCATCACTTGAAATTGTCAGTACTTTGTGTGTAGAACTTTTAAATAATATTTCTCAAACATCAAAACACAGCTAGAGGTGTGCATAAAGAGGCGCAGGTCCAAAAATGTTATTTTTACTTTTTGAACTGGCAGGACTAATAGAAATATAAATGAATATAATTGTTTAGATTAACTAGTTCTTATGGAAAAGAAGCACAGAAGAGAGTAGTTTTCAATCAGTACTCGATTATTTGATAATCACTACTACATTAGATAAAAAAATAGAAAAATAGGGATATAGAATTTACTTATGAGAAACATCTTTCTCTTAAATGTACACTTTGTTTTTAAGCACTCTGAGATCTTAGAATATTTGACCTTTGACCTAGTTTCCCACTGCATGGTATGGCTATAGGAAATAGTGGATGTAAAAAGGCTTTTAAAAACCATAGAGCATCATACAAACATATTTATTTTGTTTGTATTATTGTTTCAATTACCTGACTTTTAAGTCATTTAAAACAATGACTTAAAAGTTTGCATTTTTCTGGTTTGGCTGGGATCAGCTGGGTGGCTCTTCTGCTCTATTTGACTTTGGCTGGGTCACTCAGGCAGCCACATGCAGTTGGGAGCTCAGCTGGGTATAGAATATCTAAGATGGCCTCATTCACATGCCTCACAGTGGTCTGGTTGTTGGCTGGAGTGCCTCCAATCTCCTCTGTGTAGCTTCTCATTCTGTAGAGCCTCTTTTTCCGTGTGAGCTCTAACTGGAAGGCAGACTAGCCCAGACTTCTTTACAGGGTGATTGGCTGAAAGCCTCTTCAGGCCCAGATCTGAAAGTCATTCAGCCCTGCTTCTGCATCCTTCTGGTCCAGTCACACAGGGCCATCCCATAGTTAAGGGGAGGTAAAACAGGCTGCAGCCCTGGGCTTTGGAGGAGAGAATCACATTGGGAAAGTATGTGCAGAGCAGGAGGGATTGTAGCAGTTATTTTTTAAACTTTCTACTACAGTTATTATTAAATACAGCTTGAAAGAGTAAACGATTCCAATCCTAATGAATAAGCCCTGCAAACCAAACTCAACCTGTACTGCTTCCAGATATTAAAATCATACAGTTACCTTTAATATATGTGAGCTGTACATAAAAACCATGGCATATATTCACCATAGCTATTCTAACTGAAGGAAAAGATACATCACCTAAAAACCTAATTCTTGATTTAGTCTTATTGTTTAATTTTTTTCAAGTGTACTACAATCATAGTTTTTATTGTTTCAGAAGTTAAATTCACTTTACATGTTTACTGATACAAAAGGAATTTTGAACTCCCTCTAGTGGCAAAAGATTTTTTTTTTTGAAGAGCTTACTGAAAATAATAAGATGGCTGATATGTATAACATAACATAGTTTCAAAAAATGACCTGTTTTTACCACCTGAAGATGCACACTTTCTCCTGTGTAAGTTATGGCAGACCCTTTCATCTCTTATGAGAAATGTTCACCTTTCTAAGAAACATTGATCGCATTATATGCAAAAAAAAGAAGAAAGGAGGCTTCCTGTTAACTTTTACAGTGCAAAAACTGCTAACTGCTCCCTTTAGTCAAGGTCTTAAATAAAAATTATTATATTTTGACAATTAAAATATCCTTTTCCCTGACTAAAAAGTAAATAAAATTTTTAATTTTTCCTGAAGAATTATTTTTTTAACAGACAAATGTATTTAATTGAAATAGTCTTTACATAGCAAAAGATAACTGTTGAAATGTGCAGCTTGAAAAGCACTAATAAGCCAAACTAGGGGGTGGGGCAAGATAGGAATCCCAAAGTTTTACGCTTTTCTTTTTTAAAAAAGTTCAAATTTGGATTTTTATAGCCAATAGGGAAGGAACATTCATCATAGTTATCACCACTGCTCCATACAAAAGGGAGCACAACGTCAAAGGGCGGGAATAGAAAAACAGCTATTACAGACTTTGTAAATTCAGTTTTTGTATCCCCACCCCACTGCCAAAGAGAGTTAATAATACTAATTAACTTACTCTGTTGTGGGTCCATCTACAGACAAATTTATTCTGGTTCTTAATATAATAAAAGGACTTTTCTATGATGCTAAAAGCCATCCTTTTAAAATACTCTTTTCCCACTATTTGTGGAAGCTGATCCAACCTATCATGTACTGTGTGGCAGTTTGACACCACAAACCTCTGTTCTCCCACCCACAGAGGTAAGAAAATGTCCAGGGATGGTAAGAATCCATAGGTTTATTTTCTTCTTCTTCTTTTAAAGCTGTAGAAAGGGGAACCTAGGATTATCAAAATAATTCCCAGAGATTTTGTTTTGTTTGGAACTAAACTATGAAATAGTAAGATTTCACTACAATAATTAATCCAGCCAATAAAAAGTTAGACTTTGCTTCTTTCCAATTCCTCTTTTTAGTTCGACATTTATAACTAAGTCTGTGTCTCTTGTGGTCTCAATTACATCCGGTGTTTTCAGCTGGCAGCATTTCCTCTGCTGAGGCTACCCCATGTTTTTTGCCAGGCTATGTTTCTGTGAATATAAAGAGAAAAACCAAGTTGTATTAGAGAGTGAAATTAAAAAAAAAAAATTGAGTGTAAGTATAACTTTGATTTTTGAAACAAAAAACAAGCCACTATATTTGTTATAAACAACTGGTGATTAAAATATGTAGGCTCCAGAAGTACATGGAAAGTCTTATCGCCATCTCATAACCATCCTGCATGTTTTCTCTTGAATATTTATAAGAACCTAATTTAACTAACAAACAGAGACCAGAGATTCCCTTCCAGCTTTGCTTGCACAGATTTGAAATAATGAAAGTGAATTTGCATTTCTTAAAATGGTGTTTTCTTCCAGCTCTCATAGAAATGTTTTTGGAACAGTGATCTGTGCTAACAGCTGTATTCAATCTTGAGTAAAAGTCACTTCCTGAAGAGAATGAAATTCAGCTTAACATTCGAACTTGCCTAGAACATAATCCTGTAGGGTGAGTGTACTATGTGATTATGAAACGGGACACAGGCACCCTGCTGAGATGATTTCTTGTAAATAATACCCAACAGAAACCATTAATCAGTGTCAGTGTTTTAACTGAAGAATTAATACTCTAAAAGTGTTGCTTACTCATACATATAACTGTCTTAGTTTTTAAGAATTTTACTCTCTGGTATTT
Organism: Callithrix jacchus; assembly: GCF_049354715.1. NCBI lineage: Eukaryota > Metazoa > Chordata > Mammalia > Primates > Cebidae > Callithrix > Callithrix jacchus. Next base: position 69,427,403 of record NC_133507.1, read on the forward strand.
TAAAAATGTAATTCCCTTGTGTAATTAGATCTACATGAAATTACTATCACTGTCTATGTATTAATACATACCATCAGATAGAAATAATATAGATACCGATAAACACATTTGTTTATATATTTAGGCTTTAAAATTTTGAAAAAATTGTGTCATTCTTGATTTTCAGGTAAAATTTATTTTTGACTCAGTTTTCTTTACCTATTGACTCTTTTATTTATTGCAGTGAACTCAATTTAAATAGAATTTTGTTCCTGGCCTCATAAAATTAGTTGTAGGTATATATATATATATGGGAGGTACCGTTTTAGCTATTAATTATGGATTTAAAACATATCTTTTAGATAGCTATTATTAACCTTTACTTTCCTAAATATTATACTTGTTTATTTTCAAGAAGGAAGATGTTGTATTAATGTAACTTGGATATTGCTAAAACCTTAACGGAATCATGCCTTAGATGGAAAGTTTTCACTGAATCATCTGTTTTCTTTATGGATCATTCTTTTGTCATCTAAACAATGAATGCAGGGTTTACAGTCATAGGTTATCAAATTGACGTAGAGATAAATAAAGTCTAATATATTAAAGCAGAATTAACAAGCATACATAAAAATTCCAACCTTCTCAATTTGTAGGGATCAAAACAGTTTCCGGCTTTACTTTGGTAACAAAAAAGGAGCTAGGCTTTTTTCCATTCCTTGACCAAACCACTAAGTTGCCTTGAAGACCTTTGTTTATAATGTCTTCTTACATTCTTTTCCCCTTGACGTGCTCCCCTCCCTTCAGCAGTGAGATACTAATTAAAGAGAGGCCACTGTGACCCTAGGTTGTTTAGAAGTCACCCGGAATGAGGTGGCGGCACAGATCTGGAGAGGAAGCGTTCATTCCTAAATATAACACAATCCTTAAGACCATCTCGTCAAAAATCTGTTGGCTCCTAATAGCAAACAGAGTACCTTCTTTGATTAAAAGGTATATGCTTGAAACTAAAATGGAATCTCTAAAACTTACTTAAACAACATCTATATTCACTTTTTATAGGAATTGACAACAAATAAAATTAACTCATATATGTCACATGATAGTTTCTTTCAGAGACACTGAAATATAAATAAACATTAAAAGCATTTTAAATTTCATAAAGGATAGTCTAATTTTTATGTATTTGTTGAGGGGGAGGAAGCATGTATCCTATTCCTTTTAAAAAGTGAGAGACAGCTTAGATTGTATATGAGAACCAACCTCCCTCCCTCCCTTCTCCTTCCCTCCTTCCCTCCTTCCCTCCTTCCCTCCTTCCCTCCTTCCCTCCTTCCCTCCTTCTCTCTCTTTCTCTCTATTTCGTTTGGACACCAGGCAACAGTTTAATTGGGATGATAAGATGAATATGGTGCCCGCCAATCATGGAAGTGCAAGAACTGCAGATTTTTCTTAATACTAAGTGTTTTGAAAGAAGTGGAAATAATTTAATAACTTGTCTTAAATGAGCAGGTGGTGCTGCCTGACATTAAATTATTTCCTTCTTAAGTGGACTTGCTATGCTAAGTACTAACTTACAAGAAGCAGTTTCTTGCACAATTTTATTAGTATTTGTTTAGCAGGATACTTCTGATTGCAAGCACAGTAATAGAGACCCACTACTGTTTGCATTAAGTAATGAGGTGGAATTGTTCTAAGAATATACAAGGGAATAAGAATCTCAGTTATGAAACCTGATCTCAACAGAACTGAGAAAGCAGCCTCCTAGGTGGGCCTGTGGAGAACAACTGGATGACAGGTTTCCATTCAAGGCACAGAATCGAGAGCAGGAGTTTCAAATTTTTCCTCTTGAACTGTCATTTCTTCCTCTTAGTTGCTCTTTGTTTAGCTTGTTTGGAGTCCGGCTGCATTGCTTCTTACTATCTACTATCTTTCTTCCACCCTCTGAGTCTCACTGTCCTGTGATTCACTTTCCAAGTGATGATTCCTCTGCCTCATTGCTTCTCCTTCTTCACAGCATTGCTTACTCACGGCCCTTCAGCTGCCTTATATATGGCCTCCTCCTCTATGCACAAGTCCCTGTAAACACTGAATGAACAGATGAGAAACAGTGTTAGGGAATTACAAAAAGTCAGCATTCTGTGTTATACTTTTAGTTAGCCTTTGAAGAAGCTAATAAGATATAAATTAATTAAAAGACAAAACTTATTTTGAAAAATTTAAGAGACCTTATCATCTCTCTTCAGGTTAAAAAGGATTCACTGTATTAGTAGTAAAAAATTATTTATTTACAGAGGCACCGAAGAAGTGTATATGGTTAAACTTAAGAGTCTGGACTACCCTATATAAAGCAGTAGTGCTTTTAAATGCCCCCACTTCACACTGTCGCATTTAAGTAGCCACACTGGCAGGAATGGAGAAGATAATTTAACTTCAGACTCCAAGAAGGGAAGCAGTCATTTTTTTATTGACCATATTCCATTTAGGAGCCAAAATTAAGGTGTAATAAGTGTCTGAAGGCTTTTTTAAAAAAATTTTTCAAATCTTAATCTTAATAATTTATCTGTGAATAGATGGTCAATTCCTGCTTATTTTTAATGCAATCTTTTTTTTTTAATGTTTAATTTTTAAATCCCCACCTTCCGATTGCTGCTCATTTCCCACCCCCTCAACCGCTTTTAGTTGCCCAGGGTACAAAAATAAATACCAGGAAAGAGTTCTCAGTTCTTCATCCCTATGCTTCTTTTTATTTTTTTTTTTAATATAAAGGGTTATAAACATTCTGTAAAACCTTTCTTATTTTCTGTTATTCGTGTGGTCATTTATGAGTGAATAGACAGTAGACATAAGCAGGCCCAAATATGTATGTTTTTAATCATATGAAGTTTTTAACTGGAAGTTGGGTTGAAGAAGAACGCAAACAGCAGTTTAAAATTCAGCTGCTCAGCTTCCCGGTTCTAGCACGAATATCCAAAAGTGGCCAGTTAATGGGGCTTCATTCTCCTGCACTTTGGAAATGACCAGCAGTTCCAAATGCATTTGAGAGTATTTTCACTCATGAGAGAAAAAGTGCTTCTCAGATTCTGAAGGGTTTCTGAGCGAAAACCAGACAAAACAGACAATGAGTGTTAATGAGTATGAGACTTTTTTCTTTTTATTTTTTCCCCCAATCTCTCACCTCTGGCTGAAATTCTTGATTTTATGAAATGTCACTTGGCGGGTGCAGTGGCTCATGCCTGTAATCCCAGCACTTTGGGAGGCTTAGGTGAGTGGATCACTTGAGGTCAGGAGTTTGATACCAGCCTGGCCAACGTAGTGAAACCCTGTCTCTACTAAAAATACAAACATTAGCTGGAGTGTGGTGGCACATGCCTGCAATCCCAGCTACTCGGGATGCTGAGGCAAGAGAATAGCTTGGACCCAAGAGGCAGAGGTTGCAGTGAGCTAAGATTGTGCCACTGCACTCCAGCCTGGGCAATACAACGAGACTCTGTCTCAAAAAAAAAAAAAAAAAAGAAATGGCAATTTTTCTTGGACTTCCAAGTCAATAAATTTAAAATAACTTTTGTTTCTAGAGTTGCAACAGTATACAAGGCATTGAGGTAGACCAGTTGCTCTGGACAAGCTTACCTTCCAGTGACATAGACAGATAGATAGATAGAACCAAAGTACAATACAAGTGGCCCTAGTGGGGAGCACACCAGTTTCAGTGGTGACATCAGAGAGAGAAAGGAGTGAATGCCAACCAAGGGACATAGAACCTCAGGAAAGTTTGAACTGGGGGTCTAAATCCCCAAGGAAGAATGAATATTAGAACTCTGGCTATGCTATTCTTTTGTTCACTGGTGATTACTGAGGTGTTAGTTGTAGGTGTGATCATATGTGGAAAAAGAACCTAGAGTGGAGGAAAAAAAGGATACAGGAGGGCCCCAAAAGAGTAGACAACTTGAAATTCCATGAGGGTGAGTGGCTGGCACTGTCACAAAACTACATCACGTTGTGTGGGGACAAGTGGGAGTCAGAAGCCAAGTTATCGTGGTCCATAACTGGAAAGGACAGTGAAATGTAAACATCCACTGACGGACAGTCTTTCAAGAACTCCAGCAGTGAAAGAGAGAAGGAATAAAGCAGCATAAGAAGCAAAGAAATCATTTCCCTTCCCCCAGCCTTTTCTTGGAATAGAGAAGACTTGAGCAAGTTAGTTTACTGGAAAAATGCCATTGCATCTGCTGTTCACATTTTTAAAAGGAAAATATATTAATGTATTACTTTTATAGTAAAAAATGTATTAAGTTGCCAAGAAAAATTGAAAGAAAAAAAGAAAAGCAAGTAGTCAACCTGGTATAGAAGTTGAGCTGGGGAAAGTCAAGTGAGGGTAAGTCATAGAGAAGTTCATTTACGCAAGGATGCAAATGGAAACCTAAATCTTAAAATGAACTAGGATGGAGAAGCTATCAAGCTAGGATAGAGGAGAATGCTAAGAAGAGATGCAAAAGTATAGGTATGTATTTGAGAGAGAACTGAGGGAATTTCATGTAGATAATGAATGATCTCTACCTTATCATTGTAGGGGTAGGATTAGGAATTTGAGGAAAAAAAATAAAAGGTTTGGAATTAATTCTGTTTGGGATGGGGTAGGGAGCTGCTTGCAAATGAGTAAAATGAATGCTATACAGCAGTAAAGGTGTAACTAAAATTGAGGTTTTAGCTTAGTATGATTTGCCTGGGAGGTTGTGAGTAACTCAGGAAGAGGAATGAAAAGTCTGGTGAAAAATGCTTATTTTAAAGACAGAATGAAAAGTCTATGAATACTAGGCACCAGGAATAACAAACTTGAGTTGGCTGACTTGGGTATTTAGGTTGGTTGAGTAAATGAAATGTGGTGGGGCGGGGGGAATTGTGGGGGGTAGGTGCTGGTGGTGCTAGTGGTGGTGATGGTGACCTCATAGACCAGAGGATAGGAAAATGAAGAGAATGAGGGAGAAACTTAATTTCCCTGTCTGAAAATAAGAATAATAGTGTGGTGTGAGAATTGGTGAAATAATGCCTGTAAAATACTTATAACAATGTCTGGCATAATTAAGCACTTAAAAATGTCTAATGCTATAATTTTTGTGAACTAGAGTACAGAATAGATGGAAGAATCAGAATTACAGAACTTGATGATACACAATGATGTCAGTCAATGAAAGAAAGTGGCTGTGTAGGTTTTCTTGAACTGTCAGGCTTATTCATGGCCCCCTAAACTCAAGGCTGAGGTTTAGATGAAATGATATCACCCAGGAAAAGTGCTTAGCTACACTAAAAGGTGGTCATTTGCAGAAGGTAAATAAATGATGATAAATATCTTTGTAATTTAACAAACTGAAGTGTCTGCTTTGTTTCTTCCAAAAGCTGTGAGGAAGATATCGTTGTCTTTTTGCTTTTTACAATTGAACAGAAGATTTAGGTAAAGGCAGCTAACAGGTAGTAGAATCGTCTTTTGGACACAGTAGTTCTTGAAAGCCCATTCCTTGTCTGCTACTTAATACTATAAATGGCAGAGGATAGAATGAGTTAGAGTGGATCTCAAAGGCTTTCCTGCTTTACTTTGAAGAGGAAAGGAAGAGTCAGGTGCCTCTTGGTGTGGGGAAGACAGAACATTCAACCACTGAAGTTTCAACAGAAGTTGTCCCATCTGAGGAAAGTAATTCTTGTTTGCTGTAGTCATTCTAAAATACATTGTGTTAACCATCTTGGGTTTTAATAAGTAAATGCTCACCGGAGATAACAGTGAATTATTTTCAAACCTTCTTAGCTCAAGAAGCTATAATTTTTATATGTCTCACAGCAAAACTTATTTTATAGCAGAGAAAGTTGTAGGGGGTACTGAGGTTAATGCTTATCTTTTCCGAGTTCCTGTAACCACATTCTGGTTCATTATTTGTAACAATAATTTTCAGTAAAGTTGGGAGCATGTGTCCTCATAATTTCTGGCTCTGAATCATGTAGAAGTGAGCCACAGTGACTGAGGGGAATGTATTATAATCCTCAGATGAGCTGGACTGGAAAGGAGGCTGAGAACTACTGATTGACAGTGAACCCAGGTTAATGGGCACTTACTGAGCTCTCGCATGCTGCCTTTCAATAGAACACATATAGGGAGTACATACCAAATCTTGGCCATCATTATATCTTCAGTAGAGGAGTTTATAATGTAACAACACTGAGTTGGCCTAATTTAGGCATTAATACCATCCTCAGAAAATGTAGCAAGAGGTCTTGGAAAATAGATGAGAGTAGGAAAAACTCAGAGGGGGTAGACCATGAGCTGTGATTTCAACAGAGTAAACGGAGGGATGAGTGTGGTTTGGCTGATGGAAAAACAGAGGCTGTTTCCTGGCAAAGCTCAGAGCCAGAGAAGAGTGAGTTCATGGGCAGCCAAGAAGACACAAATAGTAGCTGGAATAGAGGTAAAGGGATAAGGGAGTTAGAAAGTGGAGAGCTTTACAAGTGCTGTTCAGAAATTTGCAGTTGATGGGGGAGTTTTAGGAAGTAGAGTGATACAGCCAAAGAGACCAGAAAAAAATTATTTTGGAAGCAGGGTATACAACAATTTGGAGTAAATAAGGACTAGTCAGAGGGAAAAACAGTAGAGTTCCAGCAGTTCTAGCTTGAGAAAACTAACAGATAAAAGATATGGAGAAAGAGAAGAGAGTCAGTATGACTCACAGATAAGCTGCTAATTTAAAAATGGTGTATTTTCACTGTGAAGTGTAGAAATCGGCGGCATCCTATCTGTTTCACCACTTAAATTTGCAGCATTTCTTAAAGGGTTTACTGTAACCTTTGTACTATCCAGACTGTAGTCTCATATTTCAACTTTTTAAATGTTTTTTTGCCCCGATTTTTCTTTTTAGGAGAGGATTCATGAGGAAAAGGTAAAATGGGCAGATAAAGTAGTTATTTAAAAGAAAACTTAACACCAACTATGTAGTCACTTCCTAGGTGCTGTAGCACAAAGAATCAATTTACCTTGATTGAATGGAATCCTCTGAATTAACCTCACAAGGCTTTGAGTACAGTGAGATCCACTAAAAATACTTGAATTTTGAACATTTCCAAAGATACAATAAGGTAGAAAGAAAAACTTCAGCAATTATCAGCACTTTGTTCATTCTTATTTACTGATATAACCTTTTAAATGTTAAATGGTAGAATGAAACAAATAGGATTTCGAACTACAAGAGTTTGTATACCTAGGAGTAGACATGGGACTAAAATAAAATTTTTAAAAGAGTTTATACACCCACTTAAAAAAATGTGTTAGTCACTAAAAACTTAAAGTATGTTTTTCTTTAAAAAAAGGAGCAGATGGGCATAGAAAGAGGGGAAAACAGTTCCTATAGTGATTTGCAATGTTTTTTGGTCTGATACATTTAATAATGTTTATAGCAAATGACCTCTTTAAAAAGAGCCCCAAAATAGAATATATTTTCAAATCAGTCAAGAAATTGTGAATGACAGAACTTGACATGATCTTCTTTAATATTGAAGAAGTTTGGCTAATAAATTAGAATGTAAAATTTATCACTGAATCAACAAATATTTCAGTCATAAGCTTGTTTTAACTTTGGACTTGCATACATTTTTAATACATTGCCTATTCATTCATTCAAACATTCATGAACAAGTATTTGAACACTTCATATGTGCCAAGCCATGTGTTAGGGGGTTGGGAATATCAGTAGTTTGGTATGTTAATAACTCTTATAAGATGACTTTCAAAGTGAGATCAATTATTATTTCTCTTATACCAAGCGGAATATAGTAGATAAATTAAATTAATAGATAATCCCCAAGCCTCAGGTTAATCAACCTGTAGTCAATAAATAAATTGGCCAATTTGTTTCGGTTTTTTATGTTGTTTTTATCATCATGCCAGCAGTTAAATGACTAAAAGGAATGCTGCATATGGAAGAGGAGGGAATGCAAGGAACTAGTCGGTTCCTGAATAAATATGAAATATCAGGTACTAAGAGTCGTTGTTCCAAATGTGAATCATTTACATCTCTTCTTATAACTGGGTCATCTTAACTGTTAAGTTATTGCTTTTGATTCACTTTGTAATTTCATATCAATTTTAAGGACTGTGATAATCATTTCAGATATATGTATTTTTATCTGACTTACCTGATCTATGTAAAAATTACTTTTCCAATCTGAAGCCCCAGGAAGTCTGAGAACTGGCACTCCAGTACTGTAAAAGGGTGGAAATTGGTGAGGCTCGTTGGTTGGAATTGGTACCGTGTGCCAGAACAGTACCTATGACTGATCTTTTCAGTGTCTCTCTGTCTGTGTATATGCATGCATTTGACTAAAACTTGCCAAAGCAGTAACAGTTCAAGATTCATGTTCTCAAGTTATGTTTGCAACTGACAGTTTAAAGCAGTAACAGCAAGAAATATACATGGCGAAGTCTGATAAGTATCTATAGATTTAGGTTCATCTCCCATTCATCTTTCTTATTATATAAATGCACTGTATGTGTAAAAACACTTTAATAACATGATTGTGGAGAGAGAGCTGAGGAGGGAAGCAGACAGCTCAGCTTGTTCCTTTGTGATGGATGTCTGTGAGATTAGGGTAAAGTTTCTCATTCTGAGGCGTGCAGACTGTACCCACTACTTGTAAGACACACTGTCAGATCTCCTTGGAAAAACTGAGCCTATGAGTCATTTACTTGTAAAAACTTAGTAGCTCTGTGTTCTTAGGAAGGTTAAAAATGAGTGTTTGACAAATGTATTTGTAAAGCCAAGGTTATGAATAAAAAGGACATGGATATGCATTTGCATGCTGTGCGTTCATGTACTTGTGTGCCATACTTTAGAGATTCTAAGACTCACCTTTCTTACATTTCAACATCTCTGCAGTTGAAATGCAGGTTATAAGTTATGGTGTCTTTTAATTACTGTTGTCCACTTTTTTCAAATGTTAACATCTCAGTAATTTTCAGGCAGCTCACAATCAGTGGCCTCTTAGATTGCATGACATTCAGTTTGTATCTGAGTATTTATAGGACACTGATTGCAGAGAGATGAGTATGAGACTTCTCTTTTACCCAAAAAATAAAGTGAGAAGATTTATTCTGACAATTAATGGTTGAAGTCAAGAGAAACTATTTGGTTATCAAATTTCATTTCCTGAATAAGTAAGTCACATACAGTTGCAAGATGCAACATTTATTTAGTATCTCTTCATGATCTTAAGTAACCTAAAGATTAGGATGCAGATTCACTATGTAGTTTATAAAGCATATTCTGTATTAGTTGATCACTACATTTTTTTACATCCAACTCTTTCTAACTCAGATATTCATGGTTTTGAAAGAAGGTGAAAATTATTTGGGGGTTGTGTGTGTGTGTGTGCACACGCGCACACAGGAAAACTTTTACCTCTGTGTGTGTGTGTGTGTGTGTGTGTACACAAGAAAACTTTTACCTCATCCATTCATGCCTGCAACAAACATACTATGTGCAGGACATTAGGTTAAGTTAAATCATTAGAGATTTACAGACTGTTTAAACAGTCTTATAAGATTCTTAAAGCTCAAGAAAAGAGGACTTAGCTCTCACTTTTATGAGTTGACTAGTACAGAATACAGAGAAAAAGCACTATACAATGTCTAGAAGATGCAGATTCTAGTCCTGTGGTAGAACTATGATGGATGGTTGTAGATTTCAAGGCTGTTTAACAAAGTTTTCTAGTAGATATCACTAAATATGAATAGATGAAATGAATTTATTACTGGTTGAGTTGTCCAAGGAGAGACAGTAGCATTTATTCAATTACTGAAAGATTTATTGAATGATTATTGTATATCAATTACAAGGACTGGCCATAATAATTTTTTCCACCTCTGAAATTCTATATTTCTAAGGCTTCATGTCCTAGGGCAAATTATCTGACCTTCCTGAGGGTATCTACCCGTTCAAAAACAGGTGGGGTTGGGGGAGAGAATACCAGTCCTGACTCCTTCCCCCAGACTATTTAATGAGATAATGCAAAATAAAGCATTTTATAAATTGTAACATTTTAATAAATTCATTATGTCATAGGTGTGAAAAAGTGTAAATAGCTCTGAAAAATGGAGATGTCTTCAGAAGTTATCTACTTCTTCCTTCTGGCACTTTCTCCAGTTTAAAAGAGTCGATTTTAACACTTAATGCCTTGTTTGAAACATTTTATTTGCCACTAAATCAAACATTAGATTGGGAGATGAAGGAAGGGTGGTTCTGGGTGTATCTAATATTTTGTCAGCATTCTGGGAGTGTTCTTTTCAGTTTGGAATTCAGAATCACTGATGTCACCATCAGTCATATTGTCATGGCAGCATCGGAATTTCCTCATTTGCCTTCTCTTTGCTTGGGGAGTATCAGTTTGCCACAGGTCTGTCATCAGTTCACCCCATGTGTTAAGTGTACTAGATAACCCAGAACTAGTCATTCTTAAAGACACCCGGGGTGGGGAATTTTTATTAGCTCCTTGTAATATCCTATTTCAGTACCCTTAACTATATATCCTGATGTTGGAAAGTTTACCTTCATACATATTCAACTGAATAGAAATTCACTTGTAATTCTATATCTTCTTGTTTGAACCTTTGTAATTCAGTGGAGAATGAAAGGCTTTTCAGCATTCTCATTTACATAAAGGACATCATTAATTATTCTAGCATCCTCCTCTTCAAGTGAAATAGACCTAATTTAATGGTAATTTTAGCAACTGAAGAGAAAGGAAACGTACTGTTTTTTTCCTTCAGTGTTTTGAATGCTTTAAAACCTTACTTGTGCTATCTATGCTAGGTTTTGGAACTAAACATTGGTTATGTACTCTCTCCCTATAGATAATTAGGAATTTCTTGTTAAATAACCTTTTGCCATTCTTAGCTTACCTGAGGGTTTTCCCCCCCGGGGGAAAAAACAATTTGCTATTAAAGTTAGATTTTTACTCATGTCAATGACATGATCATTCCAGGTTTGAATTAATTTTGTTTCCCATGATTTAAAGATTTTTGGCTCCAGTTTTCCAGTTTCTTTTTCCCCCCTAAGTACTTTCTGTCTCTTCCCAGGTCCTACAGCAAGAGGTGGATGTGATTAGAAATTTTCCCAGCACACCTGTTCCTTCTGTCCTCACCTCAGCTCTTGTTTTTTACTCACAGTGTGCTCACATACATAATTATGTTACTTTCATCTCTTGCGAGTCAGAGACCCAAGATCAGCTCTACTACTGTAATTTCAGAGATTACCTAGTAATATCTTTCTGTCTTAATTTATGAGTTTTACTATAATTCATGGTAAATTCATTTATCTTGAAATATTCTGAAAATAAGCACTTATATTTTTATAGGCTTACACTAGGCATGGAGAATAACAGCTCCAATACTAGATTTTCACAATCAGAATACAGAAAATTGAGACATCGCCCAGTCAATTTAGGAAAACAGCAATTCACAATATATGAAAAATGGACCTTCTATTTGTCTTAGTATCCCAAATAGTTTACTTATTTTGCTATGGAATTTGATATATAGCTACAAATTCACTGTTGTTTAAACCAAAGCAAAATCTTGAATTTTTAATTTAAATAGCCTTTTATTCAGATGTTGGATTTTTGAAAAAGGATATAAATCCATGTACCTGTTTTTATAGATTTTTTTTTTTTTTGAGATAGGGACTTGCTCTGTTGCCCAGGCTGGAGTGCAGTGGTGAGATCTCAGCTCACTGCAGCCTCAACCTCCCAGGTTAGTTGGGCTACCTAACTAAACCATTTTTTTAATAGAAAAACATAGGGACAGAAACTTATAGAGAACCCTTATGCCAAAAATTGCAGTCAGCTTTGAATTTTTATTATCTATTATGCAAGAGTAGAGCAATAACTAATTTATGAGCAGACTAGATCCAAAAATATTTGTAAGTTATTTGTTTCAAATTTGCAGGATGTTTCTCCATAAAGAGAAATGCCGTACATGGCGATTAAGATTTTAGTTGACCTAAAATAAGCATCTAGGAATTTCATAACATAGCTAATTTCTAATATGGTCTCTCAACCTTTTTTGAGGGAAAAATAAAACTTAGTTCCAGTTTCAGGATTCTGGAAATTAGTTTCCCCTAACCACCATCTCAGCTATATTCCAGAAGATAAATTTACAATATCCTACAATATCCCAGAGGATAAATTTCTCTGCTTCTCTCCCAACTCTGTCCTGCCAGTGATTCCAGAAAATAAAACTGGTTTAAAGAGAGGAGTTATACCTTAGCAACCATTTGTGAAGTGAGATTTAGGTGCTAGGTTGCGGCTGAATATATACCTGTGCTATTCATGAGATATTTGAATATTGGAAAGTTTGCATTTATATTCAGTGGAATGGAAATTTAATGTAAATTCATATGCTTTTATAAATGAGCAGCTGGAGACTTCTAGAAGGGATAAGTGCCTTGCCGAATGTCACACAGATGGTAAATGGTGAAGCCGAGATTCAGGGTCAGGTGCTCTGATGCCCGAGCTTTGGCTCTTTAATACCGTATAAGTTTTTCCCTATGGGGCTTAGACTTGATCTATAGTTAATAGTAATAATAACCATTAGTAATAATATTGGAGACAGGGGACTTTGGAGTTACAGAGATTCAAGATCAAACCCCAACTCTACTACGTATTGGATCTGTGACCTTGGGCAAATTACTCAGTGTTCTCTTTGGTAATACGGGATAGTCATTCTTCCGTGTATATATGTGTGTGTAATATGCTTAGAAAGTGCCTGGAATATAGTAGTTACTCAATAAATGACAGCTATTATTATTTAATCCTACATGCAGAGAAGCAGCAGTGGGACAAAACTCATTTATTCTGTTTTGTTAACCAGGACAGAATAATCAGACTATGGCTTCTGGTGGGACTCATCAGAATATGGCTATGTTTATATTGTTCTCTATACCTTCTAGGATTATAGCTATAGTTTTATTTTATTACAATGGTTTCAGTTTTATACACATGTACTTTTATACATGTCTAGGGAGCCTTTAAGTCTGGAATAAGAATTGCAGATTTTTTAAAAAGCAAAACAGTAAATAATAAAAAATGTTGCTGCTACTTTAGAAATAGGGTACTTTATCAACCCGATTTTGTACCAAGAAAGAACAGAAATTTAAAGAATACGCTGATCCCATATTTTTTCTTCTTCTTTTTTTTTCTTCTGTTTTACTGGGAGCCAGAGGCTTTGTGAGCTTTTATACATAGACTGTCAAATGTAAATCGTTTTTTTGGTGTGAACTTCTTATACTAAACTGTACTGTGTGGCTACATGTTACACATTCAAGATTGCAGTCTGATCTAGTGTTGAATGAATTTTTCTTCTTAATTCCTTTCACCTTTTAATTTGACCCAAATAAAAATGGGTGCTTGAAATGGTTCAGCAGCAATAGAGGGTTAGAACCTGTGCGTAGGTCAGTTCTTTCCTTGATAGAGTGTTCTATTCTTATCTCACTGGACATCTTCTCTGCCCCATTTTTTTTTTCTTCTTTCAAAGCTTAGCTTCACCACCATACTTTCTTTGTAGTAATTTCATTCAAAGCTTACTCTTATGTGGGGCTTGGTAATAGGTGTATTAGGGTGATGGGCCCCCTAGGACTCCTCACCTGCATGTTTCAGGAAGTCCATCAATTGGCAATTATTTCAGCAGTGATTATCCCAAGTCTGCATTCTCTCTCTTCAAGCCTTCTATCTGTAGTTCTGTTTTTCTGATCATGTGCACAATACTTCTTTCTGAGTATCCCGCAAACAAAACATTTATACAGCTGAGCTTCCCACGCCCATGTTATATCCTGTATTGATCTCTCCCTGCTGTGGACTCCCATAGTACATGATTGTCTAGACCACTTGCCTGGCACTTATCACTTAATGCCTTACATTATTAGTGTACAGCAAGCAATTTGGATGCTCTATGGTTTATAAGTACTCACCTAAGAATTGAAGCATTATCTATGAGGCTTTTTTTTTTTTGAAATGCAGCATTACAGAGTTTTAGAGAGCACAAGACTTAGTAAATCTTTTAACTCTAGCTAGGTCTAGATTTTAGCCCTAGTTTGCTATTTGCTTACTAGCTTTGTGGATGGATTGGTCACCCAGTCTTAAGTTTTTTTCTTTCATCTGTACATTGAAGCTTATAACTCTTCCAACCTCAAAGTGTTGTTGTGAAAGTTAAATGAGAGGTGAAAGGCTTAAAAATGAAAGTCTCATTTTAAAATTGTTGCTTTGGAACAAATGTCTTTCAAATTCAGATTCTCAAATTTCAGGTATACAAGCTCTTTTAAGTGGCAGAAGGCATTATTACCTATGTGTCCTGTACTAGATTGCAGGCTTCTGCACCTATTGGTGGCTCCATCCTTATTATCCTAGTTGGTATACACCTCCTGGCTTATGAGAGTGATCTCTGATACTGCTCACAGTCTTCATATTCATACAAAAATGGCTCTGTTCCAATACATAACTTCTTTAAAGGAAATTGGACAAAAACAGATGAAGAAAAACTTCAGTGCACCTAAGCTCTTGAAACAGACCTTTTTCCAGACTTTTTTTTATCCTTTTAAAGTTAAATCTGTAGTATACACAACCTTAGAAAGCATATTCATTCAGCCATTTAACAGTTTTTTTAAAAAGTGACTTCCCTTTGCCTAAATTTGTTTGACATCAATTCCTATTGTACCCTTGCTCCTGTTTTTTGATGTTCAGCATCAGTTATTTGCACAGTGTAACCATTTAAATCTATACACCACCATGATAAAACCAGGAAAAACAGTAACAACTGCCATTTATTGAGTTTGGCACTTTTGTCCATGTACTGTACTGAAGACACTTCTGTGAGGAGTCTGGCACTCAGAGAGGTTAGTAGACTTGCCCAGAGCACAAGTGGGAAGCTGAAATATGGAGCCAGATCTGCTTGACTCCGCTTTAATTCTGTTCCTTGGATTGCAAAGTACAGATTCCTTTAAGCTCTCTGAAGAAGGGTGTTTGAAGTCCACATGTGGAGGGGCTGTTGTAAGTCTTAGGAGCCAAAGCAGCTCTAGGGATGGCAGCCCCCTCTATCATTTCACTGTCAAGTGCTCACCCACTCCTGGCGTGCCCTACTGTCTGCCTGCTGCCAGTCAGCTTCCTGTTTACTCATAGTTTCTGCTTCCTCATAACCTCAGTTTGCATATGGTTTTGGCTTGTTGTGGCCTCAACTCTACCCCCTGGCACTCTTGCAGTTTCTGCCCCTTTTGTAACTGATTCAGCCATTGGAGTTTTCTGAATCAAATCCCCAAGGGTGAGAATTGGATTGGCCCTGCTCATTTTTTCAATCCCAGCCAGGTCATAGGTCACTGGCCTGCCTGTGGATTGGTTGCCTTTAGATCAGATTCCCACAGCTTCTTTACCTACCAGCTAAATGAGGTGAGGGAGGAAGACAGGACAGCCCAGGCAGCAAAGTCTGTTTCCCTTTAAAGAGGATAAGCATCTCCAGCATTTCTCTGTCTTAGAACGTATTTGTTTCAAAGATTGAGGAACTTTTTTAGTTGTACCTCACCAGGATCTATCTCTGTAATCACTCTTAAAACTAAGCACTTACGAATAATCTATAATTGAGTGTGTATGTTGTCCACAGGGCCTCATGTTATTTTTCTTACATTCCCTTCTTGGGGTTTGAGTGACTTCATTACATTTTATATTTTGTTGAGGATAGACAATCTATCTTATCTCTTTGTAATGCTTTACTTACTTAAGAACACAGCACCTACTTAAGTTTGGAACTTTTGAACCCTGTTGGACATTGTTTTTCTAAACAAATATGCCTTATATTCTCTCCTTTTATGTCATTCACCATTACAGAACATACATTTTGTTGCCTTTTAGATATCTTTTTCTAGTCTTAGAGTCTTTTTAGTACTCTTTTAGTATTCTTAGTATATCTTAATATTTAGTATTAGAATTCTTTTAGTGTTCTAATGTAAATTTTATCATCACTTTAAAACGTTTCTTATCCTCGCAAAACTACTGCAGAGCGTATCCAATCAAATTTTAGCATTCTGGATAGCACAGTGTCCAAAATATCATGACCTTAGATTACAGCCATAGAAAAATTAATCTATGCTGTTCTTTTGTGGTTTACATTGTGGTTTCCTAAGAGACCACTCTTGACAACTGAGGTTGTATATGGAATTTTTAAAGTAGATGGCACAGATGATAGGTCTGAGCTGCTGGGGTATGGAGCAGTTAAGTTCTCAGGGAAAGGCACCTATGACTTGAACATTCTGATGAATGTCGTCTATTTTATACTTGTGCTTGGTAACTTGCAATAAAGGGTCCTAGTGAGAGGAGATTGCAAAAGGGCCATCAAAACAGTTGTCTTATCCATGGAGTAGCAGAAAGTAGTTCCAGCAGATATACCAACTTTCAATGAATGCCCATTATACTGTGTTTAATATTTAATCACTTTAAAGGACAGATTTTTACTGTGAATTTTGTCTGGCAAGTTCTTACTCGTCCATTGTGCACCTAGTATTGTGCCCAGAATAAGTTACTTTGCTGCTTTTTTTTTAATGAAAAGAATTAGGAATTACATGTGTATTTTATACGGTTATTTATAATAGCTGAACTTTCCAGTTATCTGGCTGGAGAACGTTGGAAGAGCCTGAGTGGAAGGGGTTCACTGAGTCACCAGCAGGATATCTGGTTTGAATATTTTTCCAATTCTTTGTGGCTAGAAAAACCCTTGAATGGCCAGAGCTTTACCAGAAGACTTCATTTCCATAGGGGACACTGTTTTCCTTAGGGAAGCCAGAAGTTATATGCCTACACTTTTTAGACAAGTTAGGATTTTTCATTATCATGGCAGATGAGCCTTACCACGAAGGTATTAAGAGATCAGAAACCAAGGAAGAACTCCGTAATGTTTACTGCAGCGATAATTTTCTCTAATAGTAACTGTGGAACAGGCCAATTTGAAGGATGGCAAGCCCGTCGCAGTGGCTTATCCAGAGACGGCAGGTTCTGCCAGTCTGGGCTGCCATGGAGGCCTGCACTGCCCAGGTTCGGGGCTTCATACGTCCACGGAAAGGTGGTCGAGAACAGGGGCAGCTTGAGCAGCCTTAGGTCATTTACATCGGGAAACAAAGGAAAGTCCCTCCTTCCTTTGTCTTTTTTTTTTTTATTTTGCCGAGTGTCTGTGTCCTTAGAACACATTTGTGTCGCATCTAATAATTAACATAAGGAAGGATTACACTGTTCCAGTTTTCAGGAAGGAGAAAGGTTTACCAAGCCGATGGCCTTAAATGATTTTCACTCCTTGATACTGTCATCCTGAAGGAAAGCTGGTAAACTCTGGTTTAGGGATAAAACAAAACTTTACCGATCGTATTTGGTTGAAGGGTTGGGGAGTGGAGACCTGTTTTCTCTGCTAAAATTTCAGCGTGTGAATCGGGGGGACAGAGATTTGCAGAGGTTTGACGGGAGGTTCGTGTGTTAGTCAAAGTAGGGGTCACTGTCCGCACCTTTCCTTGGAGAGTGGTGCGGGGGGCCTAGTTTGAAAGGTGAAGAAGAGAAGAAAGACCCAGGTGCCAGAGTAGTCCCCGAAGCGACGCCCTTCAAAAGGTCTTCAAGCCGGGGTGCAAAGCTGCCGCTGGGACTTAGGAAAGAACTGCGGGGGAAAAAGAACAGAGGAGGGGGGAATGGCTACTCCGAGGAATGTGCGGCATGCGGGGAGCCAGACCCAACCATTGCACCAGAGCGGGGGCGCCGGCGGCACCCCGGGCCGTCCGGCCCCGACCCCGGCTCCGAGCCCGACAGGGAGAGCGCGGGGGCTGGGCGGGCGGTGGGGCCGTAGGCGCCGCGCCCAGCGGGCGGGCGGGGAGGCGCGGGTGGGCCTGGGCGCGGCGCGAGGCGGTGCGCGGCCGCCTCCCCGCCCCCGGCCGGCACGCTCTCGGGGCGGTGGTTGAGGCCGCGGTAGGTGGGGACGCGGCGGCGCTGCTCCTCCGCTGCCGCCGGGAGAGTCGGCGACGCCGCCAGCTCTGCGCGCGAACTCCCGTCCATGGCACGCAGGGCGGCGGCCGCCCGAGCTGCTCGAGTCCCGCCCGCCGCCGCGCCGCACTTTTAGGCGAGTGCGGAGGTCGAGGGTGGAGGGGAAGTAAGCGCGGAGCTGCAGCCCCCGCCGGCCGCCGCCGCGCGGCGAGAGGGAGTTCCCAGAGCTGCCGCGGCCCCGGGCCCGGCCGGCCCCCTCCCTGCGCCTCCCCCTCGCGGCGAGGCTGCCCCGCGCCCGTCGCCCGCAGCGATGATCTTCCCCAGCAGCAGCGGCAACCCCGGGGGCAGCAGCAACTGCAGGACGCCCTATCGCAAGCAGGTGAGGCGGCGGCCGGGATGCCGCGCCGAGGCCAGAGAGCCCCGCGTTACAAAGACGGCCGCGCTCGGGGGCTCCGCGCCTCCTCGGAGGGACCGGCTGGGCGGTGACCTTGTTTCCCAGGAAGGCGGCGCGCGGGGACGGCTTGGCCGGCGACCTGAGCCAGGGAGATGCCCTCGCCCCCGCTGCCCGGCTCGGGTAGGGTGGGAAGTGGAGGAAGGGGTAGGGGTAGGGGCGGAGAGGCAGCGAGGGCAGTGGCGCGCCTGGCCGGGGTCTTCGCCCATTGCTGCAACAAGTTTGGGTTTTTCCCGAAACCTTTGTCTGTAGCGGAGTACGGTAATAAGTCGTGACGCTACTGTGCAGTCTTCGCTTGGAACCTCAGAGAACCTGTCTGATTCGTAGGAAACCCGGAAGACGTGTGTGTGTGTGTGTGTGTGTGTGTGTCTGTGTGTGTCTCTGTGTGTGTGTTCGCGCGCGCCCCCCTCATTTAAAGAAAAACGAAAAAGAAACAGGAACTTCTACTGTCACTTTCTCAAGGTTTTCAGTAGCACAGGGAAATCCTGTGACATCCTAGTTGCAGAAGATACTTGGATATGCCTGAGTCATACACATGCTCTTTCCTATTTTAATACCGTTTCATACATTTTTTAACAGATTGAACTCCAAAGCCACTTCAGTGGTTAGATCACAATCCCCTGCTGGGAAAAGGAATGGAACTGAGAGCTTATAGTTGAGGCCTTTTGTTTTGTTTTTCATCTTTGTTTTTAAAAGAAGGTTACTGAAGCCATGTTGTGATAAATCTCACAGAGCCTTTCAACAGCAGCAATAACAAAACCTAGCTTTAAATTATCTAAAAAATGTGCAGGTCTGTTTAGAAAAGGTTAAACTGATTTAGAGGTCAGTGGCAGGATGCTTGTTGAGAAAACAAAAACAGGATTGCAGATATTTTTCCTCCATAATAAATCTCTTGTCTACATCCTTAGCCACTGAGACAAATCAATTAAGTTATTATCCCAGTAAGGATACAAGCGAACTGTATCCTTCCATGCAGACCGTAGCTCTCTTAAGATTACGACCGATGACAGTGATGCCTGGTGGCTTCCCTTTAGGTATTTACAGGATTATTGATTATGTTTAGTTCTTGTTCTCAGATTTATTCTCTCTCTCTCTCTCTCTCTCTCTCTCTCTCTCTGTGTGTGTGTGTGTGTGTGTGTGTGTGTGTGTGTGTGTCAGCATTATTTGCAAGTATAGTGGCAATGTCAAAAAGAAATCTTTTCTGCCTTCTGGTCTTTCATTCTTTTCTGTGTTAATTTCTTTTTAAAAAGCCAATAAACACACACCGTGGTCTGTGTGCCCTTGATTGGGAAGTCCATGAAACTTTTACCTAAGTTAAGACGTTCTTTCCTTTAATGAATTAAATAAATAAAATTTGCATTTCTGACTTGGATGAAGGATATGCTAAGATAGTCAAGATTCGGAAGCAGGCTTCTCAAAGTCACTACATGTGGCTTCATTTTAAAAAAAAATGCTCTCGGATCCAGTATACTTACATCAACTTCATAAATGCAGCCAATTTACAATAAACATTCTCCTCACAACCCCTCCTCCCCACCCACCTCACTCTACCTGAAAAGATGGCTAATTATGTTAGGGCCTTGTGTATTCATTTATTTGTTGTCAAAACCTGGCGGGGTGTTAGCTCTGAAATGGGGAAAAGGCTCTGAGGGCGAGGCCTTTGGCTGTGAGGGGCTGGAGGTTTTGTGTGTGAAGGGGGGTAGCCTGCTGGTCTGGAGCACGCTGATAAGATGCTCTTCTTTTCACTGGGCTCTCCTTAGATTCAAAGACTAAAAGGGCTGACTGAATCAGAAAAACAAACAGACTTTCTTTTTTCTATAGGCAAAGAAAGAAATGAATGTGTAGGCATTATACAGACACAAGACCCGGGGTACCAGTGGTATTTGAGTCAAAGGTTTCTTTTGTTAGTATTTAGCCATTCACTGGGAAAGCACACTTCCAGCGCGGGGACCTGGTTACCATGAGTGACTTTGTGATCTCATCCTGGCTTAGCCTAAATGGGAAGTCTAATTAATGCTTTTTATAAGATTTCGTGATGTTAAGCTTCAACCTCTCAGTTCATATTGGTTTGTTCATTTTGATGAAAGAATTGGAAAATTTTAAGTGTATGATGCAGTTTGATTTTAGTCTAGAAATACATAATCATCTGTTGGAGCTGATCTCAGATAATTTGCCTGAGGAAAAAATGGAATGTAAGGAATACTGTACAGTCACCTTTGGAAAAAAATGTAATGGTTCCGAATCACACTTGCATTATACATACGTAATAGTAGTAGCTAACATTCATTGAGTACTTCACTACTAGCTTGTTGCTGTTCTGAATGTTTTTGGCAGATTAACTCATTTAGTCATTTTGAAAGTCCTATGAGGCAAGCAATATTAGTATCTCCATTTTACAGGTTAGAACACTGAGGCATAGATTAAGTAACTTGCCCCAAGTCTGTACAATTCAAAGTGCAGAGCCAGGATTTGAACCCTAACAATCACTCTCTTCAAGTCACCACACTACGGCTGCTTGCCTACATGCACACCTCAATAGAAGCTCATATAAAGCTTATCCTCATCATTACCCATCACCCTTCTAATCTGGGAAGTCCAGTTTAGGGATTCCTCTCACCTTTTTGGGGAGGGAGAACTTGTGAGATAGGAGGTGAAAGATGAAGTAAATGGATGATACAGATGGTGAGTTTGTGATGTTTGGAAGCAGCATTGATGTCAAAATTTGGCTGTACTGAATGATTGTACAACTCTTAAAACTTTGTACATTTTACACATACAGTCATCTCTCAGCATCTGAAGGAGATTGATTCCAGGATGGCTTAAGTTCCTGATATAAAATTGTGTAGTATTTGCATATAACCTGTATACATCCTCTCATACACTTTAATCTCTACATTACTTATAATACCTAATACAATGTAGCTGCTATGTTAATACGTGTTATACTGTATTACTTTCAAATTGTTGTATTGTCATTTTTATTGTTTTCCCCCCAAATACTGTTAATCCTCAGTAGGCAGATGCAGAACCTCTTTAGACAGAGGGCCGACTGTGTAGGTGTGAGCAAGTTTCAGTTAAAGTAGAGGTGGTTGGTACTCATCCCTCACCTGCCCCCACGTAGCGTAGCCAGGGCATCAGGGAGCACTGATCTCTGGCATCATCTGGGATAAACAGGATTTTCCTGCTTCACAGGCCTGTGAGCACATTAGAAATACACCTGCTCAGCTCAGGTCAAAGTGAGAAGCTTTTGAATAGAGTGATAACCCAGTAGGCAGTATCTAGGTAAAGATGACTGGTTCAAGTCTCAGTGGACAAATCAGTACGTTTTATTACTGTTGGTTGTGACTTTGATGTATATGGTGTTCATTAAGTAAATCCAATCTGTTGATATGAAAAGAGCACACCAAAAACCAAAATGAAACCATTTATCAAGACTTTCGTAGTTGTGAAAATATTTTAGTATGTTTTGAAACAAAAAGTGATTTATACTCAAAGGCTTTTAGATACAGAAAACTGATATTTTCATTTTGTCATTGTGTTGTTGCTTTAATTCTTTTACTAGCTACTCCTTTTCATGTTTCCTTACTTCCATTTTGGAACTGCTTCTCCTGGAGGTAAGGTTACAAACCAACCATACTTTGGCTTTGCACATCATGGCCTGTAGGAAGGCTGTTTTTTTGGCTAAGTAGTATGTTGTCCTAGTGGTTTCCAGTAGGATTTTGGAGGTAGGGGAGTGAATGCAAAATTTTTCCACATGTGCGTATGTGTGTGTTTATGTCTGTGTGTGTGTTTCTTTCTCTTTACAAATGATCTTGCCCTCCAGTAGTTGTACTTGTTAAACGTTGCTAACTTTTGATGAGTGAAGTACTTATCTTCCCAGTTTAAGTAGATTTACATAGTTTACTGCTTTCTTCAAGATTAACTGGGTGTAGCTGCACGTGAGGAATTCAACAGTGATTCAGTGTTTGGCCTTGTTTAGAGGATGACATACAAAGCTGTTGATTAATCCTCGTCAGGCAGTTTCTGTTCACAGCAATTTCTGTTTAGTAGATTGGGTTTTGTTAAAGTTTGAAGATTAGGCTTGTACGTAGAAGATGTTTAAATGAACACTGCCTAAAACAGTCTCAATTTGTTGTTTTAAAGAAAGTAAAAGTTTTCAAGCTACAGAGATTGGAGGTTTGGGGGGAGTAGCAGAAAGGTAAATTGGTACATGTAAGTAAGGCCTTGTCCCATTTTCATGTTACCTCTATGTATTTGTGATCAGGTAGTATCTATGAGTCATGATGATGATGTTTTAAATATCTACCTGTGCATAGCCGTTTGAAAGCTGTACAATTCATCAGTGATTGTCCACTTTTTCTGCTGAGGACTCTGTGTCATCTCACTACATGTTCCATAGTTCACTTCAGGTTTTGAACATACCTCCAGTTTTTTGTTTTTCCTTCTTTTTAGAGATTACTGTCGACTGGGCTCGCCATGTATTGGTAATACTTTTATTTTTGAGACCTTTCTTGATCAGGAAGGTATGAGTCTATCTGATCCAGGTTTCTGAGAATGTATTTATAAACTACTCAGCCAATAAATAAATATTTTAAGGTTGTATAAAACCTCAGTCATATATAATCTTCACAGCATCCGTATAGAGAAGGTCTGGAGTTTTGAGGCAGTGACATTAAGTGGCATAGTTGGTGAAAGTTAGGTCCCTGGAGTCAAGGGCTGTGTCTGCTACTAGGAAAAAGAAGGAAGACCCATCAAGAACAGCTGTGGCCTCACTACACTTCCCTTTACATGGCCTCCCAGAGACATGTGGCCCACAGGGTGTCCAGATTTCAGATTTGGGAATTGTAGCTTCCGAATGTATTAGTGTTTTTTGTTTTATAAAGGCTTTCACAGATAGCATGCTAGGCACCAAGTTAAATTTGAATTTCAGATAAACAGGGAATAATTTTTTAGTATAAGTATGTCCCAGATTTTCATTGTACTGCATTTTTAAATTTGCTAAATCTAGCAACCCTCTCTCAGGGAAATCCAATTCACTTTTTAAAACTAGTTATAAAAAAAAAAATCATGATTATAAGACATATTATTCTTACTTTTTCCACTTAAAATTTTGCCCCTTAGCATATTATTCCTTAAGCCCTGATGACAGTGCACATTTCACATTTCACCTTTTTTAACCATTTGGTCAATGCTTCTGCCTGCACTCTACCTAATTGAGAGACTGTGGCTTAAGTTCTGGCTCTGCCATTTGCATGGTTTTTCACTTAACCACCCTAAGTCTGAGTTTCTGCTAAGTAAAGATAATAGTGCCCACTTCACAGGGTGGTTGTTGTTAATCCTTCTAAGGTGCTGTTATTAATGTCCCCGCAGAGCAAGCAATAGTGGGTGGTCCTAGGATACTCTGTGTGGTCTAGGGAGACCTTGACATGGTCTCCTAAGAATGGACTGTATTTAGAATGAGGGGCAGCCTGAAGAAGGGTAAGAACCTGTCTGGAGGTTGAAAATTTCATTTTCAACCACATTTAAAAAAAAAGAAAAAGAAAGTACCACCATATTTTTAAGCAGTTGATCATGGATTATGCTCTCTATAGTAGAATTTGCTTTCTCTCTGGGGAAGTCTTTTAATCCTTTCTTCTTTATGAAGAAGGTAAAAAGAGCATTGATCATTCTTATCAGTGAAAAATGCTACTTTTTATTGGGCTGGAAAACAGATCTGATTATTAGTGTATGCCTGATTATTTCCTGAATTCTTTCCTTTGTCTTGTTTGTATGTTTGACTTTCAAAGATACTGTCTTTGCATTACTCTGAAAAGTAAACTTTTTTTTTGTCCTTGGACATCTGTAGGTGTTTAGTGGGTGTTTGTTTTTAAACTCGTATCTGTACAGAATGCTTTGCTTAACACATTCTAAAATCTTGGTAAACTTTAAAATAGTATAGAACACACTGTGAGAAAAGGAAGAGAGTGTTTCCTGGAATTAGGATAAGGTAAAAGAATTAAATGGAGCAAATGAAATTCTGGATTAAAATAAAAAATCAGTGTAATGGTTGGGATTTAACACTTACTATAACAACAGCAGCAGCAACAAACTTGGTGTTCCTCAGAGTAGTACCCTAATAAATAGAAAACTAAGTTGGCTCCACTTTATTCATTTAAACATTTGGAATTTCAAAACAGTGAAATGTAAACTAGAGAAGATTATCTTTTGTTTGTCAATTGTATATGCAATACAGTCTCAAAAATGTATTTTTAAAAACTGGAAGGAAATATGCCAAAATATTAACAAATGGCTTCCTCTGCTATAGAATCAAGTGACTATTTTTCGTAGTCCTTTACATTTTTTTCAACCATCAAGTCCCTCTCATCCCCCAAAATGAGCATGTGGTCCTTTAGTTATCAAGAAAAAGACGGTGAAACAAGCAAACAAGCAACCAAAATAAACCAGTTAGAAATTTGTAATTTTTTAATGTCTTAAAATTCTGGTGAAACCGCAAAGAGTATATTTTGAGAATTTCAAACGTGAAGGTGCTGCTTGTTTCTAATGCCTGAGTTTTGAGGTGTGGTCCTTTCCTTTTTTTTTTGTATATTATTTTTATTTCCTCCAAATTCCTGTAATACCTTTTTAGAAATCACTTATTTCAGACAGATACTTTTTATAGTTAGTAACTTAATATTTTCCTATTTTTATACATATTTAAATAGACTTTCTGTATTTTTAAAAACATTTTTAAGGCACAAATGTATCTATATGAGTTAGGAGGAAATGTAGCTATTTATGTGAAATTTCATATTCTAGATTACTTTTCAGGAGAGTAGCTATTCTAAACATTCTAAATATGGAGGCATTGTCACAGTCACCTGTTTTCATTTGACTTACAGCTGTTTTGTGGACAGATAAATTTTCTCCACATTTAATTTCTGTATTAAATGTGACAAACCAAGACTGTCCTACTAATGTTGGAATCCTTTGGGTTTATTTTCTTATGAATACATATGATTGTCTTCATTGCAAACTTCCTTTTTGGCTCTTCGATTCTTTTTTTTTTTTTTTTTTTCTCATATATATGTCTGTATTTTTCTTCTTTTTTCTTTTTTTTAATTAAATTAAATTTTATTTTCAGTTCCAGGATACATGTGCAAGCTTTTATCTTTTTGAAAGGGCAGTGCAGTGGGAGATGTGGCTTCTTTAATGTATAATGGAAGAGTACGGATTTCTGTAAGAAGTATCAGGTACAGATAATGTCAGCATTGTAGAAGCAGTTGGTGTATAACCCAGGGGAATTTTCAGTGTGTCTGGGGAGTTTTAGGTGTCTACTGCAGAGGCCGCAAAGCTGGAGAGCAAGAGCAGGAGGAGGGAGTACTGAAGAGAGGGCAGGGGAGGTAGGGACTAAGAAGAAAGCACTATTACCCTGTTAGTTTCTTACCTTGCTAGCTGATGCATCACTTTACAAAATTGGTTCCAGTCTCATTGTTTTGGTGCTGTGTACGTTGGGAGCAAACATATAGCCTCATTATTTTGAATGATCTCAGATTCTTACATCTCCCCCCCTTTTTTTCTTAGTTATCAGTCCTATCATCCAGCATTTTCTTTCTTTATTCTAAGACAAGATCTCTTTGTTTCTCTCCTCTTTGGAGAACTGCCTATAAATCACCTTTTTGGAAGACCGTTTGTGATCAACCCAACCCTACCAATTCAGATATTCTAGAAAGTACTTTGGCTCGACTTTATATTCTCAGTTCTGTGTGTTAAATGTATCAGACCAATTCTAAGAGATTGAGTAGTTCTTTTGTTTAACTGAAAGTTTAACAGAGGCTCAGAAACATTGAGTTAAATAATTATTGAGTTGTAGCATAAGTTAAGTGATCTTTTAAAAACAGATGGGAATCCTTGTGAAGTAAACTGGTGGCATGCCAGAGATAGCACTGGTGCACATTAGGGGAGAAACTGGGCAGGGAAACCAGCTAGCTAGTTGTTAAAACAGCTGAGAGCTGTTGAGGACCCAAAAGAAGTCAGTTAAATTGTAGACAGGAGGAGTGATCAGATTTTATAGATACTTGAATACAGGAAACCCTTAAAATTATATGCAAAATGTGAATATATTGGCTATTTCTTAGGTAGAGATTCATAGCTTTCATCCATTTGTCAGAGGGATCTGTGTCCTCCAAAAGTTTTCAACACTACATTTGGAGGGAGAGGGTCAAGAACTTGACCAAAATGTCTAACTCAGGAGACAGGATAATTGGTTGCATCATGGAAGGTGCCATTTCAGGTAAAAAGAACGTTGATTCAGCAAAAATTTGAAGATTTGAAGATAGAAAACATGGGCTTTATCAGGGAAATAGTGGGTAATTCAGGTTAGGTTGACTGCAGGTTAGAGGTTGAAGAACAGAGACCATTATGAGCAAGTTTGCTAAAATGGGTAAGAGCAGACAGAGCCTGAGTTTAGAAAGTGTTGTCTCAGTTGGAATAAAGATGTAAAATGGAGTAGTGTGACAGTGTTATGTGTTAAATAGAATGGATTCAAGATATTGTATAGAAAGAATTGACAAGATTTGGCTGGTGACGGGCTGGATGGGGAGGGGAAGGTGCTGGGAATAGACCGTAATAGGCTTCTAGTCTTAAATAATTGGGAAAATGAAAAGTTACTGCAACTTTGTTTGCTCTGGGGCTCAGTAATGAGGGAAAACCCAGCCTTTCTATTACAGGGATTTTCTACATTATTATTATTTTAGCTGTTAAAGTAAATGGGGGAGGGATTGTTGAATTCTGATACTCAGTGTCCAGACACCAGGGATGCATAATATCCTGCAGTGTCCAGGTCAGTTTCTCATAAGGAAGAATTGTCCAGCCTAAACAGCAAATCACATCCCCCAGTGAAAACCACTGTAAGAAGTCATTTTGGTTGGGGAGATGGCTGTAAGCGTTTCTTTACCACTCCCTTGAGATTTCCTTGAAGTCAGTGTAGAAGCTATCTCACGCCTCTGCATGGATTTTCATGTTTGTCCTGGATCTTCTCAACCACATTCTTATATGGCAAATTTCATTCTTGGTAATATGTGTCATCTTTAAATAGTCACCTATAACATCTATAGTCTAACAATTGCATTGGTTATATTAAAACGTCTCCCACTTCAAAGGAATGTGGAAGATGGGCAGGTAGGGTCGTCAGTGGTTTAGCGTATTCAGCCTACCAAAATAAAAGAGTTTCTGAGGAAAGGCAGTGAGTTTGGATTGGCCATTTTAACTTGGCCACATGAATCACACATTATTCTTCCTACTTGCCATCCCAGGCAGAAATTTCTAGCAAGCAGGTAGAGAACTGGAGCTCTGGGGAAGAAGCACAGACACTTCTCAGACTTAATAGGTGGAGTACTGGGAATGAATTAAGGCACTTCCAGGGGAGAATGTGTCAAGAAAAGAGATGGAACAGACTTTGGGAGCTCAGACTGTATACTGGGCAGGAGTAGGGGGAGCCTTAGGCAAAGTACAGGGAAAGAAGTGGCAGAAAACTGAGAGAATCCAGAGGGTGTCACAGAAGCCAGAAAGAACAAAGTTTTAAGAAGAGGTGGTCAGCTCCCTTAAATGTTGCCAAGAGGTCAAGAAAGACAAAGGCCTAGTAAAGGGCCATTGGACATATCCTTTGGGAGGTCTTTGTAAGCTTTTGAAACTGAAGTCTCAATGGAGTACTGTGTGTGTGGTGGGGCAGGAAAGAAGGGTGGAGGCAGGGGTGGGGGAAGCACATTCCAAAGGGTTTAAAGACTGAATGAATGAAGAGGGTGTGTCTTTAAGAAATGAGTTGCCAAAGAGTTTTTTTCCTGAAAATTTCAAGTGACAGCCTAGAGACAAGATTATTTCAGCATCTGACTGTGTTTATAGGTAGAGCAAGGTGATAGAAAAAAAGAGGGAATATTTGGAAATAGGGCTTGCTTTTATGAAAGGTTGAGGCAGGATTAGTCTTAGAGGAAAGGGCTCCTCAGAGATCTTCCTGACAGTGATTACAGGAAGGAGAAAGTGGGTTATGCTAGAGATGGAAGGAAGGCAGGCCAGTGAAGCTCACTTTTTTATAAAGGCTTAGGTTTCAGTAGGGAGGCGAGGTTGCCTGTTCAGATTCTACAAAGTAAAAAAGATGGGATTTTCAGTTTGAGGATAGTGACAAAGGATTTGAAGTAATGCTCTTGGGAATTTGGTGAACCTTCAAAGAGATGAGTGCAGAGATGACTTAAGCGGTAGTGAAGGCTCATGGCGATTCAGAGGTGTGAGTTGGCATGATACCCTGAGCAGCCTCCTTCAACAATAAATAAGAGAAAGCGTCTGGATAATGGGTTTATGTAGGTTTTGGCATTGGTAAGATGAGTATGCTCTGAAAATCAAGAGCACAGTTATGAAGGCTAAGGAAGCAGGTGAACTTTTAGGATAGGGAGGGGCATGGAGGTTCTGATAAGATATGAAAATAAAAGTCCCTGGGAGAGAGGTGAAGCAAACAGGCTTTTTCAGAGAGGAAATTTTGAGGTCAAAACCTTGAAGGAAGAGTAGTTCTGGGATCTTTGCCTTGTGGAGTTGTTTGGAGGATTAAATGAGATAGTCCATATGGGTCTGTCTGGCACCTGCTAAGAACTCAGGTGTTTATAATGATGAAGATGAGGTTTTTATATAAATTACACCTCTCACTAACTACTGTTGTAATATTTGTGTAAATCAAATCATGTTTCAAACAGATAACACCAACCATGAAACACAGACCAAAATAAAATGTTAATGTTTTTCAACTGAACCACATGGCCAACTTCCATTTAAAAACATTTCACCATCAAACTATTTCAAAAACACAGTTCGTTTTAAAGAACAAAGGTGGACATTGGTGTGGATCCCAACTTTATCACTTGAAGGGACATTTCTTAAACTTTCTGGGTCTTAATTTCCTTGGCAGCAAAACCAGGGATAAGTTACTTAATTTTATTGAGATGATTACATGACATCATCTGGGTGACAGCACTTGACACATTACCTGGCACAGGTTCTCTGGATGCTTCCCTCCTTCCTTGGGGTGTCTCCAAACAGGTTAGTTTATATGAAAGAGGATTTTGGAGGAAGGGTCAAGGAAGGCCTATGATTATAATAGTGGAAGAAGATCGTGATTATTCTGTTCATTAGCAAAAAATGTTTGTGATGAGAAAGACTTGTGATATTTTATTATATCTGTCCTTGGCTTCTCAGGGTTAAGGGTCAAAAGAGTTAATGTAAGATAAAATGCTTTATAATTTGTAAACACTATAGAGATGTTATTGCAGTTTCTGAAATAGATGGCTTCGACTATTATGTGAGCATTTTGCTTCTTTCAGCATCTGATTTTAAATTCAGAAATTTATTTTTCAAAGCTGCTTTTCCCAAATTGTGTTTACTAAGATACACGGATTCTATTAAATGTTGAAAGTGTTCCAGGAATTAAAATATTCACTGTACAAAGAAACTTGG
This sequence comes from Callithrix jacchus, assembly GCF_049354715.1. Lineage (NCBI taxonomy): Eukaryota > Metazoa > Chordata > Mammalia > Primates > Cebidae > Callithrix > Callithrix jacchus. Next base: position 69,457,329 of record NC_133507.1, read on the forward strand.
GAAACACTACATATTATCTATTATTGTCCAGGAAAGTAAAAGTGTAAATTAGCAGAAAAAAGTCCGTGAGAAGTCCCACAGTAGAGATATTTGTCTGACTTTATGCATTTCTTTGTTTCCCTAGAATTATTTGATCATGGAATCATTTAGTTTTAGAATATTTACTAATTGTGTTCTTGGAACAGTTTGGGAACCACTTATTTAAAAGAAGCTTTTGAATTTTAGTGTTGGGACATCAGAGATTATCAGGTTCAACCCCTTAAATTTATCCCTAAGTAATTAAAATCCGGGAACTTCTAGTGATTTTTTTAAAGTCTCACAGCTTAAAAAGCCTGGATCTTCTGACTTTGACTTAGTGCTTCACCATCCTATCTTAAAAGCCTTTGTTTTTCCAAGTATGGCACACACTTGCACTATTTTTTAAATGAATGTTAAGGAGTGTATTTTTTTAAAAGATCATTGATAGGGCTTCAGAATTTTTATGTGAGGTTTTAAAAATCAATCTCTGAAGAGTAGGCCATTAGCAATAGTAAGTTGCATGTTATTTTCAGGCAAAGTAAACTAGTATCTGCCAACTCTCATTTCTTTTTTTGCTTTTAATTTCTCCTCTGTTAAGCTCAGTTTTTTCACCTGTTTTATTGATTTTTAAAGCATTTACAAAATCAAGATAGCTGACTTGAGAAATCAATCTAGTTTAAAATATCAGGGATCTGGAAAACTCGCACATTCTAATTATTAATGAATATTCTTTTGCCCTTTAAATTTGTTTTGTCTTTCTCATATAATTGACTGTGGGTAGAAAAATTTGCATACTTTCAGTCCCTGCCTGCCTGACTTATTACAACATGCAGATTTTACTCTGTGGTTTCTAGGTGTTAAGTTCCTGTATAGAAGAAACCGCAGTTAGGACTTTACAGCCCTACTCTGCAGATGGCTCATTTGCGAGGTACTCATTGCTCTGTGTTCTTGAAAATTCAGAATGGCTACTTGATCACCCATTGTTAGAATAGATAATTCAGACCAAATTATTCACTTGTACCATTTAAAAAAAATCTATATTAAGGTTCTTAGTTGCATAGTCCAAAGAAAAGTGGGTGGAAGTCTGTCGGTCTCTCTCACCAACTGTTTCTGGTGTCTACAGCATGCAGTTTTATCCTGAATGAATTCTACGATGTGATACTAGTGTTTCAGATGAAGCGATCTGAAGGAATGTTCATTATGTAATGTGTTACCATAAAACAAATATACTATATTACGCTAAAAGGACCCAGAGATCAGCTTTTCCCAGTATTCATTTTAGAGATGAGGATGTTTCAATACCACATAGCTTATTTGTAACAAAGCCAGGACTAGAATGCATAGATCCTGACTGCCAGTGAAGATTGGCCATTTCTTTTTCTTTGAGATGGAGTTTTGCTCTTGTTGCCCAGGTTGGAGTGCAATAGGGTGATTTCTGCTCACTGCAAATGCAACCTCTGCCTCCCTGGTTCAAGTGATTCTCTTGCCTCAGCATCCTAAGTAGCTGGGATTACAGGCATGTGTGACCACACCCCGGCTAATTTTGAAGTTTTAGTAGAGACGAGGTTTTCTCCATGTTGATAAGTCTGGTCTCTAACTCCCAACCTCAAGTGATCCGCCCACCTAGACCTCCCAACGCGCTAGGATTACAGGTGTGAGCCACTGTGCCGGCCAGCTTGGCCATTTTCAACCAAATTCAGCTTAGATTATCATTCATTCAGTCAATATTTTAGAATATGTTATGGGCCTGTGCTAGGCCCTGACAGGAATAATAAATTAGTAATCCTGTTGTCGACCTTACAGTCTAACAGAGACTATGGAACAGGTATATAAATAACTATGTAAGTTAGAAATTAATGCCACAAGAGGTTCAGATATTTAAGAAGTACCTAGTAAGAATATGTCTCATTTGTAGCTGTCATGCTACAATTTACCTGAATTTTCACCATTTTTCTTCCAGGTGCATTTGATTTGATTCCGGGATAGAAACAAAGTTTTCAATGGGCTATTTTGTGTTGTCATCTTAGAGTTACTCTACCTTTTAATTGACTCTATTAAACTGCTTCTTAGGATACTAAAGCAGAATAGAGAAAAATAAAGGAAATATATCTTTCATGTTCTTGACGTCAATTCGTTGCTGAGTTTGGTTTTATTTCTTTAAAAGGAATGCAGAAAATCTTGCGAACATTAAGGGAAATTTAAGCAAAAGAAAAGATAGCATTTAAAATTCTAAGAGCCCTTCTCTCTCTTTTTCTTTCTTTTTTTTTTTTTTTTTTTTTTTTGAGACAGGGTCTTGCTCTGTAGCCCAGGCTGGAGTGTGGTGCATGGTTCATCATATCTTATTGTAGTCTCAACCTCCCAAGCTCGAGCGATCCTCCCACTTCAGCCACCCAAATAGCTGGGACTACAGGCACACGCCACCACGTGCAGTTAATTTTTAAATTTTTTTTTGTAGACATAAGGTTTCACTATGTTGCCCAGAGTGGTCTTGAACTCCTGAGCTCAAGCAGTCCTTTCACCTTGACTTCCCAAAGTGCTAGAATGCCCTTCCTCTTTTTATTGTTCTCTAGTCAAATGTGTGAAATAGGATTGGAAAATAGGATAGTGGAATTGGGATTATTGACAATTGAGAGAAACAAGAAATAAAAGTTCATGTGGGAATTGCTCATATATTTCGTAAATTATCAATAGTTGGGATCAGCAAATTTTTTTCTATGAAGGACCAGATAGTAAATATTTTAAGCTTTGTAGGCCATGAGGTCTTTGAAACAATTACTCAGCACTGCCTTTGTAGCTGGAAAGCAGCCATAGATAAATATATAAACAAATGGGCATGGTTGTGTTTCAGTAAAACTTTAAATACAAAAGCCAGCTGCAGGTGATATTTGACCTGCAAACCATAGTTTGCAGGTCCCTAATGTGTAGGATCCTTCTTTGTTGACTCTTTTACCAGACGATGCACAGAACAACTTGAAAAAAAATGAAACTCAAACCAGATAATGATGATATTTATTAGCACCATCAGCATAGATAGGTACAAAATAAAACCAAGTGAAGGTAGATCCGATTCATAATTTGGGCAAAAGGTTTTGGATTAAGAGCTCAATCTTGACTAGATAGTTCTTTTGTTTGGTTCTATTTAGGGAAGCATCCTTCATGTATCTGTGTAATCAGTACTACATTGGGTATTATTTCATTAATTAATTTGTTTTTGAGACAGAGCCTCTCTCTGTCACCCAGGCTGGAGTGCAGTGGTGTGATCTTGGCTCACTGAACCTGTCTCCCAGGCTCAAACATTTCTCCTGCCTCAGCCTCCCAAGTAGCTGGGACCACAGGCATGTGCCACCACGCCCAGCTAATTTTTGTATTTTTGGTAGAGACAGGGTTTCATTATGTTGGCCAGGCTGGTCTCAAACTCCTGACCTCCAGTGGTCTGCCCATCTTGGCCTCCAAAAGTGCTGGGATTACAAGTTTGAGCCACTGTGCCCAGCCTTACATTGGTTATTTTTGTTTCGAGTCCCTAAGACTTGTCCGTGATTCTCAAGTGGTGAGAGAGAAGGCCATGGAAAAATAGAAATTACATCATGGAAGCAAAATATTAATGTTATTCTTTAAAAACTATTTTTTTGCAAATGTGTGTTTTACTAGTCAATAAGACAACCTGGCCCGAGCAGACTGTTGAAGCACCTGAGTATTAGTTTGCTAGGGCTGCTATAACAAAGTTTCACAAACTGTTTTTTAAACAGAGAAACTAGTTTTCTCAGTTTTAGAGGCTAGCATTCTGAGATCAAGGTGTCAGCAGGGCCATGCTCCCTCTGAAGGTGCCAGGGAAGGATCTGTTCCAGGCTTATCTCTTAGCTTCTAGTAGTTCTTGACTTGTAGCAACATAACTCCAATCTTCACATGACATTCTCCCTGTGTGCCTGCCTGTCTCGGTGTCCAAATTTCTCTTTTAATAAGGTTACCAGTCATACTAGATTAGGGCCTCATTTTAACTTGATTCCCTCTGTAATGACCCTGTCTCCAAATAAGGTCACATTCCAAGGTACTGGGAGTTAGGACTCCAGTCTGTCTTCTTGGGTGCATACAGTTCACCCCATAATAATATGGTACCAAAGACATTCAATTTAGGCAAAATTCATCAGCTGGGCACATTGTTGGACCTGAAATAAAGGCAAAATACTTCATGACTCACTCATGGTCACATTAGTTTCCATAGCAGAAGTATTATATTGGTGGCTCTGTTGTACATAATGTATACAGAAATGTTATTTTTTTTGGTTGTTGTTTTTAATTTGCAGTTAGAAGATTTTCTTTACAGAAATATTAATAGCTTAAATATGTTAATGGCTGTGGCAACATCCACTTATATTTATAGCCATCAAGGTCCCTGAGTCACTGCCCCTTTGCTTTGCACAAGTTCATACCTGCCATTCCAGCCAAAAGTTCCTCTTTGCTTTTTTTTTTTGAGACTGGATCTCAGCCCAGGCTGGAGTACAGTGTGCTGGAGTACAGTGGCGTGCACACGGCTCACTGCAGCTTCAACCTCCTGGGCTTAAACGATATTTGCACCTCAGCCTTCTGTGGAGCTGGGTCCACATGCGTGTGTCACCATACTCAGCTAATTAAAAAAAAAAAATTTTTTTTTTCTTTTTTTTTTGATATGGAGTTTCACTCTTTGTTGCCCATGCTGGAATGCAATGATGCAATCTTGGCTCACTACCACCTCTCCCTCTCAGGTTCAAGTGATTCTCCTGTCTCAGCCTCCTGAGTAGCTGGGATTACGGGCACCTGCCACCACACCTGGCTAATAGAGACGGGGTTTCACCATGTTGGCCAGGTTGGTCTCAAACTCTTGACCTCAGGTGATCCTCTCACCTCGGCCTCCCTAGTGCTGGGATTACAGGTATGAGCCACTGTGCCTGCCCCAAAAAAAAAAAAAAATTTTTTTTTTTCATAGAGACAAGGTTTTACCATGCTGCCCAGGCTGATCTCACACTCCTGGCCTCAAGTGATCCTTTTGCCTTGGACTTCCAAAGTGTTGGGATTATAAGAAGGAGCCATTATGCCTGACCCCTTCCTCTCTTTCTGAAGTGTTTTTCCTTTCTCTCCTCCATGCTTTTGTTAGGCTATCACAAATGGCCACAGAACGCCAGCATCCTGTCTTCAAGTTCATTTTCCTCTATTCTTTAAGTTGAAATTCAAGGTCTACATCTTCCAGGCAGATGGTCTCTTTTTTTCTAAATTTCCTGCCCTTTATTACATTAGAACAATTCTGATGTGATGGGTTTCATCCACTGTATCTCACTTGGGGTGTGTAGGTGGGTGGAGTAGAAAAGCAATAATGCCTATTGTTTCGAGAAAGGGATGGGTTTGCACCACTGCCCATTAAGGTATTAGGTTACCTCTGGGGAATAGGAGTGAGTTCTTGTAATATTCTTGCCCATTTGTAAGTTTGTTTTGAAAGCTATTATAGAGCTGCAATTCTGTAAGAATATGAAGGAGTGTAAAAACTTAAGTTTCTTGAGTCTTATGTAAGAATTTAAAGATGTACGTATGTTTTGTTAGAGGGACCTCTCTTTTATTGTTCTCAACCTTCATGTTTTTGGTAAATTTTTGTTTTTTTCCCCCCTGCCAGAATACAGGTGACACATCTTGGATGGCACTGATTAAAAAAAAAAAAATAGTCGTTTCTCATTATGAAAGGATTCCTCATTATATGATTGTTGCTTAATTGCTGAGTCTTGCTCTGTCACCCAGGCTGGAATGCTGTGGCATGGTCTTGGCTCACTGCAACCTCCAAGCCCTGGGTTCAAGTGATTATCCTGCTTCAGCCTCCCAAGTAGCTGGGACTACAAGTATGCACCACCACGCTTGGCTAATTTTTGTATTTTTAGTAGAGATGGGGTTTCGCCATGTTGACTAGGCTGGTTTCGAATGCCTGACCTCAGGTGATCCACCTGCTATGGCCTCCCGAAGTTCTGGGATTACAGGTGTGAGCCCCCACACCCAGCCTGTTGAGTTGTTTTTTAAGCTTTTGTTTGGGTATGTTTCTCATTATCAACTAGATTGTTTCATATCTTTGAGCACTGGAATTTCTCTGTGTAGCATAGTGTTTATGTATTTTAGGCATATTTTGTGGGACACAGCATTTTGTGATTTTTTTTCCTCAGGCTTTCCTTTAATCTTGTTGCATTTAAAACATGGATTTGCTCATATCAAATTTTTTCAGAACACATCCAGTGTGTGAAGTTACTTATCAGTCATTATCTCAGCAAGAATTTGTCAGTGTGTGGCAGTGCTGTATGTCAGGGATGCACCTAAGAGGTGCTCCACCCTTTCTAATTAAAATAAGGTCGTTGAGTTGACCAGAACAGCTGTTTTCTGAAATTTTTGCCACAAACAGTCATGTCAGCTAAAGTAAGGATGGAGACAGTTTATGAGATGAGCACATGTAGAAATGACTCCATGCCTGAATAGGAACAGAAAGGTCTGCCTGTTACTGTGTGAGTGGGTGTTGTGGAAGGCCTCCCTCAGTGGGGATTTATCCAAGCAATTTGTTTATCCCGATGAAGTTTGTAGACCTGTTAACCTAGGTCCAACCTAGAGGTGGACCTTGAACTCTCTACATGTCAATTAGAGGAGCCACGAAAACCTCTCACGTCAGAGGGAGGGTTGGTTAGAAGTGTCAGTTCAGGGAACCGGAAATTGCTTGGCTCAGCTGACACAAAAGAGGATCTGAAGGGTGCGGGCAGAGAGCAGGCTGTTTTAGAACCAAGAGACGCCTTTTCCTGCTGGGGAGTAACAAGTCAAGGGTCATCTGGAAGAGTTGAAAGATGGACTCTGTGTGGAACAAGGGGCAAGATGGGACTGCTTTGGGAGTGGCACAGACACAGAGCTAGAATGCCCAGAAGAATAGAGTGCTGATCAGCTGTGGAATCCGTGGAGTAGCCCTTCCAGAGTAGCGGGGACATCCGGACATTGGATCTCTGAATTTCGAAGACTCACTGTCTTAGTTTTACTCCTCACCATACCACCTGCATCAGAATCTCCTGGGGTGCTCATTAAAAATGTAAATCATTGGGTCCCTCTATCACAGGCAAAAACAATGAGGGGGGACATTTTGGGCTATCTAGGTGACTAGGAATCTCACTGAAGGCTAAGGACCACTGGATGAAATACTCCTCTAAGAGTAGTTGCTCTGTGTGTTTGAACCTTTCAGTGATGCAAAATGAACTGTCTTATAAACAGTGATCTTTTAAGTCCGGGGTGATGCAGGCAGGAAATGTAAATGAGTGCCAAGTAGAGAATGACAAACTTATGAGTAACTGAGTTAAAATTGAGTCCAAAGAAAAATTGGGATACTTTGCTTAAGGTTGACGTCAGAAAAGCTAACAGCACATGTTCCTTGGAACCCTGGTTGGCTATAGTACTGGAGCAGCTGGACTGATGCATGAGAGCCATTCTGAGTTCCTCTAGGACATTGGAAATGGTTTCAGAGGTCAGCCTGTAGACATACTGGGCCAGCTAAGATGCCAGGGCCAGGCATAAACCTCTCAGTTCAGATGAAGCTCTTTGAAATCTAGGATAAGGAAAAGCTTTTTCTGTTCTTTTTTTTTTTTTTTTTTTTTCCTGTCTAATATCTGTCGTATGATTTTTAAAGTAACTGCCTGGTGAGGTGGTGGTGTATGCATGTGCACATTATGGGGTGGGAGGATCTGTGTGTTTTGTGGGGAAGGCTGTGGCAAAGAGGAGAGATTCCTGAGAGTATATTGAGCCTGAATACAGTAAGCGATGAGAATGAGTTTCCATTTTCTTTCTTTCTGTTGACCCTTTTCCTCACCTTCTCTGCTGTATACAGAGTGGGCAAGACTGTCATTGGCAGCAGAAACAGGAAAGGTTCCAGGGCTTGTGCCATTGCAGAAAACCCCTTCCTTCCCTGAAACCAGTCAACTGTCTAATCAGAGAAGCACACAGACACGACATGGCTCCTCACCCTGCCTCTGCCTGCTCAGCTTCCATCTATAAAACCTGCCAGTTAATGCTACTTTTAGGAGAAAACATTTAGAGATTAAAAGCTCTTGCTAAAATGTAGAGATTTGCCCAATTCTTATTCATCCCTCCTTAGGGAAGACTGCAAAAAAAAATCATTAAAATAAAAAGACTAGTTACTGTAATGTAATCTCACTTGCCTCAGTCTTTTTTCTATTTATTAGCATCCCCACATCCCCAGCTGCTGCAGCTAATAACATTTTGAAATTTTTAACTTCTATACTGACAACCATATATGGGGCTATTGAACAGCTAGAAGGGAAAGCAGCCAGGAAAATCAAGGGATAGGGACAGTTTTAGAATTTGATAAACAGACGGTGGGTATCCTGTGATCAAATTGATTGAAAGCAGCAACTTGTACACCATGTAGAAAACATGCTTCTCAGTTCTTCAGCTGACACCTCGCTAGGAGGAGTGGTGATATACACAAAATAACAGCTTCCAGAAAGATAGCGGCACACTAGCAGATAAGCCCAAGTTAACAAAAGGAAGTGTAATAGGAATAAGTCATCATAAAATCTCACATTTCTGTGAAAAATACTGAGAGAATTATAGTATGACTAGGTATATCAAAAGACCTGGATGGTTGATGTCTTCGTTCAGGCTGCTCTAACAAAGTAGACTAGGTGGCTTATCTGTAACAGAAATCTATTTCTCACAGTTCTGGAGGCTGGAAGTCTGAGATCAGGGTGCCAACATGATCGGGTTCTGGTGAGGGCTCTCTTCTGGGTGGTAGACTGCTGACTGCTTTATCTTCATGTGGCAGAGAGAGAACCATAGAGCTCTCTGGGGTTTGTTTTTATAAGGGCATGAGGGTTCCACTTTTATGACCTAAATCACCTTCCAAAGGTCCCACTTTTTTTTTTTAAGACATAGTCTTACTCTGTCGCCCAGGTACAGTGGGGCGATCTTGACTCACTGCAACCTCTGCCTCTCAGTTTCAAGAGATTCTCCTGCCTCAGCCTACTGAATAGCTGGGATTCCAGGCACATGCCGCCATGCCTGACTAATTTTTGTATTTTTAGTAGAGATGGAGTTTCACCATGTTGATCAGGCTAGTCTCAAACTCCTGTCCTTATGATCCCCCTGCCTTGGCCTCCCAAAGTGCTGGGATTACAGATGTGAGCCCCCATGCCTGGCCAAGGCCCCACCTTCTATACTATAACATTAGGGGTTAGGATTTTAACAAATGAACTTTGGGAGGACACAAACATTCAATTCACAGTATTTGACTATAAATGAGTATTAGCCAACAAATTAATTTAGTTGCTTAGGCCCTTAGTATAGTTTTACCTAAAATTAATAAAATCATATTTCGATTAAGAAATGAAATCATCATACTACCTAGACAAATAGGTTCTAGTTCGGAAGTTTGGAGTTTTGAAATCAGAACACAGTTTTTTTTTGTTTTTTGATAGAAACATTGTACTGTGTTTGGTAGACTGGTTCCCAGGTTTCCCAGTTACCACAGAAGCCCAGTCTTCTGATGGACATTTAGAACCAATATTGCCAGCATCCATTCTGAGTCTCTTGTGAGTGTAGGTTTGTCATGTGGTACATGGGTAGAGGAAGAGAGTGTCTTCCTGACATCTAATAATCTTAGTGAAAAATGTAGATGGATGATCTTTTGCATTCTCTTCTGTCCATGAAGCTTGAGAATAATAAAAGAGAGGTGCCCTGAGCAGAACATGTGTGCATCTTTACATTCCCTTACTGATGCTCTTCTTAGTTGTCCTAAGTGACGAGCATTTAATCACGTCACATCCTGGATGTTTGAGATTTTAAAGTGGGGCCCTAACCCAAATACTTCTCTCATTAGAGTTTCAGATGATAAAACAATCTCAAGTGACAAAGTCCCAGAACAGTGACAGTCTAGAACAGGTCAGCCTTTCTAGGTACCTTTCCTGGGGAGGTGGCTCTCCCAGCTTCACCTAGTTGTCACTTTTGAACCTGAGGGTTTTTGTTGTTGTTGTTTTAGTTAGTTTTCTGTCTCTCTCTCTCTCTCTCTCTCTCTCTTTCTCTCTCTCTCTCTCGCTCTTTTTTTAATGCAACTATGCAAAGGAGCCTCCAAGCCTCCGAGGTGGACCAGGGGGATTGAGAAGCTCTTTACATGTATAGGTAGATTTTAAGATGAGAACTGGTAGTGTGTGCCCTAGGCAGAGCCCTCCTGGATATCAGGAAATAAAATGTAGAGATTGACATTATGTTAGTCCGTTGGTGTTTTTCTATAAAGAAATATCTGAGGCTGGGTAGTTTATAAAGCAAGATATCTAATTGCCACATGGTTCTGTAGACTGTACAGGAGGCATGGCACCAGCATCTGCTTGACTTTGGGTCAGGCCTCAGAGAGCTTACAGTCATGGCAGAAGACAGAGTGGGAGCAGGCGTGTCACATGGCAAGAGAGGGAGCAAGAGAAAGAGAGGGAAAGGCCACACCCTTTTAAACCACCAGATCTCAGAGTGAGAACTCACTCATCACCCAGGGAATGGTGTTAAGCCATTGATGAGGGATTGGTCCCATGATTCAAGCCTCCCACCAGATTCCACCTCCAACAGTGGGGATCACATTTCACTGTGAGATTTGGAGGGACACATACCTAAACCATATCAGACATTGAGAAAGATGGACTCAAGTGTAGGTAGCAGTTATTGAGCACTTCTTACAAGCCTGACATTTTCATAATGAGCTTGTGTAATCTTCACAACACTTCAAGCTAGTATGGAATAGATGGTATCATCCTCCTCACTTGGCAGATGAAGAGATGAGACTTGGAAGCTTTAAATGATTTGCCCAGGGTCACCTAGTTAGTGAGTGGCCGTGGTGGGATCTAAACTTTAATCTCAGAATCCATCTTTCATCCCTAATTGCTTTACTGCCTCCTTAGAAGTTGCCCAGGCCGAAGAAGTTGTTTGGTTATTGTCTGTTTTGAGATTTAGAGGCGTATTATTGGGGGATAATAGTTATCACTAAAGATTTAAAGTTGGTTAAAAGAATGGAAGACTAGACTTGTTCTATGTTATAGTAGTTAGAAATGTTTTAGAAAGAAATTGGGACATCTGCTGTTTTCTAATGACAGATGTTTTCTTAAATTTACCCCCCACCTCAAATCTCTATGCTATGGGTAAAATTCTGTGCCATAGAGAAGATTCTATTTTTTCATTTAAAACTGACATTTAAAGTTTTTATTTACTCCATCCCCAATCTCTCTATACCATGAAGAAAATTCCTGCTTTGGGTATGAGACTGGACAAGATGACCTATCAGTTTTTTCTGGATCTAAATATGGTTAAAGAACTAACTGGTATTATGTGTTCTGGTTGCTTCTGTAAAATAATTCTCTGTATGTGTTCTGATTGCAGAGCTCACTATACCACAATACAATGACTATAGGTAACAATAATATGTAGTTTCAAATAGCTAGAAAGAAGATATTGAGTGTTCCTAACACTGATAAATGGTAAAGGTTTGAGATGATAGGTATGCTAATTACCCTGATCTGATTACTACACATTATATGTATCAAAACATCACTAAGGACCCTATGATTTTATACAATTATTATTTGTCAATTTTTAAAAAATAAAATAGTCCTTTAGAGAAAGCCACTGTAATAGGTCAAATAGTGTGTGTCCCCCCCCAGCTAAATTTGTGTCTAACCAGAACCCCAGAATGCAAATAGGGGTTATTTGGAAATAGGGTGGTTGTAATTAATTAATTACAGGTATTAAGGATCTTGAGATGAACAGTGATGATGACTGGAGTCCTTTTAAGAAGAGGATAGGACACACAAGGCCATGTGAAGATGGTGACCGAGACTGGAAGTCTGCTGCCACAGGCAAGGAACAAGAGTCTGATGCAAGAGGCAAGGAAGGCTTCTCCCTTAGAGCTTTCAGGAGGAATGTTGACCTGCCAGCACCCCAATTTCAGACTTCTGTTGTCCTGAACTGGGAGAGAAGGCGTGTCTGTTATTTTAATCTACCCAGTTCATGGTAATTTTTTACAGCATCCTTTGGAAACTAACAGCCACTTTCCACTCTCTGCATTGATATTTCATCTGAAATTTTGGAATAGCTTCATATCCATGTGCAGTGTTGTAGTTACTGTATGAATTGTACATTTTATATTTCCTGACAGGAGCCAGTCACATTTAAATTGTATTAGGGGCCGGGCACGGTGGCTCACGCCTGTAATCCCAGCACTTTGGGAGGCCGAGGCGGGTTGATCACGAGGTCAAGAGATTGAGACCATCCTGGTCAACATAGTGAAACCCCGTCTCTACTAAAAATACAAAAAATTAGCTGGGCATGGTGGCGCGTGCCTGTAATCCCAGCTACTCAGGAGGCTGAGGCAGGAGAAGTGCCTGAACCCAGGAGGTGGAGGCTGCGGTGAGCTGAGATCTCGCCATTGCACTCCAGCCTGGGTAACAATAACGAAACTCTGTCTAAAAAAAATAAAAATAAAAATTGTATTAGGATAGCTCTTTTTATGAACTGAATGCTTTAAAGAGATGAAATGCATTTTAAGGAGTAGCTTTTTAAAAAAATTTAAGTAAACCATGTTAGTGTTACAAGGTGACAATGTTGTGATTCTTCTGAAAGAATTTTATCAAACCACCCAGATGACTCCATTAAGTTAGTTCTCTGATGAACTCTCTCACACTTCTCTAAGGTTAAAAGTCAATTAGAAGGATTGGAGTGAAGGTGTCATTTTTCAATTGAAAGTCTAATAAACCAAATCCTGGCAAGAATGAATAACAACTGCCTGACCAGATGTGACCATTACCAAAGTCAGGAGGATCCCAAAGTGATTACATCTTCTTGAAGGTTTATAGTAATTCTGATTAATCTGTTTTGAAAAGACAGATACCCACATACCCCATGTATGCAAAAGTAATAAGATTAAGATTATTAGGACTCAGATTTTTTTCTGATTTATAATTCTTGCTATCAAACATCATTTGTCTAGTGTCCCTGGTGTTTTGAAATCGAAACTAGGAATTTTAAAAGTCCACCTGTCTTGGAGTTGGGAAATTGTTCTGGAGATGCTTTAGTCTGTGGAGGAAATATAATAAATTTCAAGTGAAAGATTATGTTTCAGCTAGGAAAATGGTATGATTAATGCATTTCTCCCCAGATGTCAGACTCCTTTCTAAGATACTTAGGTTCCACCACCATCTATCCCTTGCCAACTTCACCCACCTCCTTATGCCCTGGAGCTGTTCAACATACAACATTTTAATCACTGCAGCAGCTTCACGGTTTCTAACATAATGTTAATCTATGTTCCTTCACCGAACACATAAAGTTCTTAGTCCAGGCCCCAAGACATAGGGTGGGATTACTAGGCAGGGCATGGTTCCATATCCTCCAGCAGTTGACAGGCTGGTGGGGGAGATCTGTTCTTTAATTCAAATGTAGAAACACCATGTTAGAAAGTGTTGACCTTTTGTTGAGTTGAAATATCATATATTGAGATCTAAAGGAAAACAGGTTACCAGAATGTTTTCTAGCAATAATCCTTCACAGTAATGCTGTGCTGTTGGTATTAGAGGAAGGAAGGATGTGTCACTCATTTGTACTGTTTTGCAACCAGTTTCTTGAGCCAAATCTTTTAGTTATGTTTTATTGGAAGATGTTTAGTAATCATGACATAGATATACTGTTTGTAGCAAAGGTCAGTTTTTCTAAAAGCCTCAGAGTAGTTGTGTATCAAAACCCTCAAATTGGTGGAAGTTGATGGCATATGCCTCCCTCACTCCCATTCTCTCTTCCACTCAGCTCCTGAAGAGGTTGTCGACTGATCTTTCACAACCTGGCTGCTACAGCGTCGGTGATCCCTTAACCCTTCTGTTCCCTTATCTGTAAACTGAATGAAAGAATGCATTTAGCTTGATGCCAGAAACACAGTAAATGCTCAATAATGTTAGCAATTAGTATTATGAGTAACACAGTTCTCTGGGGGAAAAAATACTTTCCAGAAATTGTCATGCTTTGGGTTTTTCCTCTTTAGTTTTTGCTTATTTAACTATTTTTAAGGGCCAACTAAGTTATTTTGATAGTAACAAAAAGATAAAATGTTACAGATTCAACTAAAATGAGTAAACAGAGAGCTAAACCTATCCCCCTATTAAGGGAGAAACATTGTTCCCAGTGTGTTATCTATTTCTAGGGTAACTGCTAGCCAGGATTTGCATATGAGCTATTATTGTAAGGAAAGATTGAATTTTGCAGTTAGGGAGAACAGAGATGAAGTTAGTTGGAATCTATAAGGCAGACCAAGTTTCTGTATGTATTCCTGGGGAGAGCAGATTGAGATAATCTCTCCAGGATTTGTGGATAAATTCTCATTGCAATATTTACAATTTATATATTAATTTAAAAAAAAACATATCCAGGCAGGATTAAACTGTCCCTCAGATTTGTATCTTCTTTTAATTTGCTTTGTGGTGGAAGTTCTTCTAAAGGTAGGGTGACGTTTTAATTTAAACAATTCTTATGTAACTGGAGCAACTACTGGGTTGCAGGGAAGAGCAGAGTGGCTGCCGCCATTCCCCGGCCATGAGGGTGTGGGTGGACTTCCCCAGCTTCCTGGCCGCAGTGTAAGAAAGGAAGCTTGTCTATTCTTTCCTAAATTGTTTTCCATGCTAGAAGTTGTCATGCCGGGTTCTGATCTTTACCAGAAGCAAAATAACAATCACAAAAACCCACCATTTCTCTTAATGCATTCATTTTGCTCTGTGCTCTAAGATTTAAACTGTTAGATCCAAAGACTTGAACTTTAGGAATATGTGAAGTTGTATTTTTAAGGAAATAGAAATTTTATAACTGTGTGTCCTCTTCCTGCATTTTTTTCTTCTTTAGCAAAATAATTTGTTATCGTTCAGGCTGCTCTAAAGTTTCCATGCTACTGCTTTTTTTCTGTTTACTTCACTTTGAGGTCCTGGTGTAGCTGCAGACCACACCTAGAATGCTGTTCCTGTCTGCCCTGCCCTTTGGGCAGGGGTCCACCATAGTGTTTCTCCACGTTTGGCCTATATAGCCTGTTTTTTCCTTTCCTGTTCTGGAAAGCCCACTAGTGGCTTTGGCTTAGGTAGGGGTGGGCAGAGAGCTGCTCCCCATCACTGGTCATTGAGTGTGAGGCTCCTGAAGCCAGTTTCCACTTAGGCATGATTTTCTAAATAACTGTTTCTCTGTGGTGAGTGAGGAGAGATGGTGTCATTTTCTTATTTCGTGCGTTTTAAAGGGCTGAGATTTATAAAACTCATTTTGTGTACTTGTCACTAGTTTAATCTGGGGCAGAAATGGACAATGAAAGATTGCATGTTTGATCATGCACAACAAAGATAAAAGATTTATAATGAAACCACATATCATGAAAGAAGAGAAGGATGGCCACACTCAAGTGTAGGAACTGAGTCCTGTGTTGCCCACTGATCTCCATAGCCAGTAGAGATCACACACACAAAGGTCCTGGGTCCCTGTTCTAGAGGGCCAGAACTTTATGTTGTCTAAGGGTCTTTGGAAAAGAAGCTCCCTTTGACATTTTCAATAACTAGCAATGTGCACATTTAGCTTATTTTGAAAGAAGAAATGATGCTTTGAACTTCAGCAACAGAAAAATAAAAAGGTGTAGAGAAGTTATTGTTGAGCAATAACTTCGTACTCCAAATAGAGTGTTGTGAAATAATTTTAAAACAAAAAGAAAAAAATGTTGCATCTGGTTTCTGTAAATATTGAAAGCATTTCCCAGATCCTGCTTACCACAGAGTGACGTTCTTCTTCAGTTTATCTGCTTCAGAAGAGATGAAGAGAGGAATGAGGCTTGCCAGCATTTGGTTTCATTAGCTCCCAGGGCACCTAGTATTCCCAGGTTGATACCATCACCACTAAAATGATTAGACAATGGTGCGTGGGCTGACTCCATAAAAGAGAGGAAAGTCTCAAGGCTATTGTTAGCAGTAGATACTCAATCCAAATATGTGGTTTCATTAAACAGAAATCTCACCTCAAAGAAAGCTTGTCCCCATAAAAATGGGAAAATGTTTAGGTCAAATTAGAAACAGCCCTTCAGAGTATAATGTTGGGTTGCTGGGAGCAAGGTTCACATTAACTTTTTTTTTTAAGTCAGGGTCTTCCTCTATTGCCCCCACACTGGGGTGCAGTGGTGCAATGGTGCAATCTGATCAATGCAACCTCTGCCAGCTGGGCTCAAGTGATCCTCCGGCCTCAGCCACCAGAGTAGCTGGAACTACAGGCACTCACTACCATGCCCAACTAATTTTTGTTTTTGTAGAGATAGAGTTTCACCATGTTGCCCAGGCTGGTCATGATCTCGGCTCACTGCAGCCTTGACCTCCTGTCTCAAGTGATCCTTTCACCTCAGCTTCCCCTGTATGTTGATCTCGAACTCCTGGGCTTAAGTGATCCAACTACCTTGGCCTCCCAAAGTGTTGGGATTACAGGCATGAGCCACCATGCTGAGCCTCCAAACTGCTTTAATTAAACTGTTTGATCCTGATCTCAAGCAGTGTGTCCATCCCTGCTTCCCAAAGTGTGGGGATTATAGGCTTGAGCCACCATGCCCTGCCCACATTAACTGTTTGAGTTCTGAAGGAAAACCAGTTTGTTTTAGAGAATGTATCTGAGTATATGCTTTGCGAAGCTTTAGGATAAAAGCAAACACTGGAGTACCCAAAAGAAAACAGTCTTACAAATCTTTCCATTTTATGTTTAAAGAAAAAGGTTGAAGTAACTTGTTTTAAGTGTATGAATTTGTGACACATACAGGGGGACTTGTCTATGGGTAGGCAATTCTAGTGAATCTTTTAAGGGTTCCTAATTCAATCCTGTTAAATTGGTAGTTGACTCTGGGTCTTACTTTGGTGTCCAGGCTGAAGAGCAGTGGCATGATCCTGGCTCACTGCAGCCTTGACCTCCTGGCTCAAGTGATCCTCCCACCTCAGCTTCCCCAGTAGTTGGGACCACAGGCGTGAACCACTACACCCAGCTAATTTTTGTGTATGTCGTTTTTTGTTGTTGTTGTTGTTTGTTTATTTGTAGAAATGGGGTTTGGCTGTGTTGTACCGGCTTATCTTGAACTCCTAGGCTCAAGTGATCCACCTACCTCAGCCTCCCAAAGTGTTGGAATTGCAACCATGTGCCACCTTGCCCAGCCTCCAAACTGCTTTAATTAACCTGTTTGATTTTTGTATCTTGTAGATGGTACAAATAATAATCATGAGTGCTACTCAGAAATTCTTAATATAAATAAATACAAAAATAGAAATGGGTGGCAGTCACAAGTATTTTTAGGAATTTTAAATTATCAATTTTATAGGTGTGTTTCTTTCTTTTATTTTTTTAAGTAAGCAACTAGATGTCTAGCATAGACCTGGACATCTAAGTAAGGGATCTAGAAGTGGACAGTGGATAAAATCTGAGGTATAAAGGAGGCGGCACAAAATGATTTTTCTCTGCTGTCTTAACCGGCCTAGCATATCAATTTTACTCAGTTTTTAAAAACTCGTTAAGAAAACTTGGCCTATACCATCATCTTTGCTGCAATCCTGGTAACAGACAAGGATTGGTGCTTTATGACAGCAGTGTTAGCACTGGAAGCCCAGTTCTGCCTCTGATTAGCTGTATGGCCTTGGAAATAGGTTTGACTTCTCCTGGCCTCAGGTTTCCTGAAAAATGAGGAGTTGCATTACATCAGTGTTTGTCAGCATTTTCAAAGCCAAGCTCCCTTTGCTAAAAATTCAAATATGCCCCCACCTCTGCTTCCCATCCTGCCATCTCCCAAGATTTTCTTATCCTTCCATTGGATAATTATTGGCATTTATGATCCCTCATACCCCTCCCACCTCTAGCATTTTGTTATTCTCAGCAGATACTGGATTTGAAATCAATGGAACAAAGGTTTTCATCTCACTTTGTGAACAGATGCAGTTTGCCTCTCCTTAAAGCTGAAAGGGTGCCCTTCCCAAATTCATCCACACAGACCAAGAGTCCTGCCTTGTGCATGGGTGAAACTTGGAAGCATGTGTTAGAAATGCATTAACTTGACCTCACCCCAAATGGCTGAGTCAAAATCTGCATTTTAGCAGCGCAGGTGCATCACATGCACAGTGGTTTGAGAAATGCTGCCAAACATTGTTTTTTAACCTGTAGGTGGCAATATTAATGGGAAGTGTCAGTTTAGTGGGTTACAACCAGTATGTATTTGTCTTTTAATGAAATATACCAGAAAAGATGACATTAGGGTACATTGCATTAGGTAAAGGAAAATATTGCTTCACAAAATGTATGTTTCAGTTTTATATGTCTGTGCTTGTTTATGTAAACAGGATGGAAAGGTTAGGCAAAAAGTTAATTTCTGAGGTGGATCTTGGATGAAAATATTTAAAAAACCCAGAAAGCCACAGTCTCAGGCATTTTATACCTTAGAGACAGCCATCCTTTTCTCTCTGTGGCTTTATTTACATAGACAAACATGACTGTTCACACACACAAACATCACACAGAAATACACAGATTGGCCAGGCCCAGAGTATCTCATGGCTTTAATCTCAGCACTTAGAGAGGCTGAGGCAGGAGGATCTTTTGAAGCTGGGTTCAAGAGCAGCCTGGGCAACACAGGCAATAAAGTGAGATCTAGTCTCTACCAAAAAAGTTTTTTTTTTTTTTTTTTTTTTAATTAGCTAGACATAATGGCATGCTCCTATAGTCCCAGCTACGTGGGAGGCTGCGGCAGGAGAATTACTTGAGCCCAGGAGTTGGAGGGTGTGGTGAGCCATGATTGCACTACTGCATTCCAGCTGGTGTGGTAGAGCAAGACTCTTGTCTCTTAAAAAAAAAAATAATTAAAAAAACAAATACATAGACTGATATCTATAATTGAAGAGCTCTTCTAGTATCACTCACTTTCTCTAATTATTCATGTCAGATGTAAGCTACTAGATTTTACCGTGAGAAAGAAACAAATGTAGACATTGTTGAGTTATATTAATTAAAATTGTTCTCATTGATATTTATAAGAAATTTTACAACATTGTCAGATAAGATTTTATGTTTTTAAGTTACTATGGGGAGATTGCAAATACTTGTTCAGTTTCCTGTAAGTACAGATAATGCCTTTTTCTCTAGGGGCTAAATTGTGAAACCCGGAGTCCTGCAAGGTCATTCGCATGTCCCTCCGCATTTAAGAATAAGTAAATAAGTCAGTTTTGTGGGAGTATTTTTTCTTTGTAAGCTTACTCATGTAAGTTTTCTAACTGAATATTTAGTTAATCACTTTATAATACTTTCAGTGTTTGTTTAATGTGGAGAAAGTATATTTTAGAATGGGTGTTTTCCACCCCGAGGACTTTACAATCTCAGCGATCATTCATTACTTACAAGAAATACAAGATACAAACTGTACTGTAGATAGACTTTTAAAAACAGCTGTGAGGAAGTTGTCAGCCCTGGAATCCTAACTCTACTGGGGTGAGGCAGGAAATGCATTGCAGAGGTATTCTGAACTGTCATGATAAAAGTAATGTTTCACTTCCCCTAGGAAGTTTTCTTTTTTTTCCACTTCAGTAAAAAGTAAAGGAAGAGATTGACCTTGTCCCCTTTGCAAGGCTCTGTGTTGAGGAAGAAAACTGGCATGGATCTGGAAATTGGAGGAGGAGAAAAACCCTAAGCACCTGCAATCAGAATTCAGAAGAATAATTAATTCTGCACCTGAAGTTGGATGGGATTTTGTGTTTACCGAGTTTTAATTGCTGTTTGTTTGGGCTGTAATTTATTTATTGTTTTGAATTTTCTTTTAAAGTGATTTTGGAGCCATTACAAAGTCTTTTTATAGTCAAGAGATTGAATAGAATGTGAGATTAACTCTTTATACTGATTACAGGTTGAAACACAAAGATGACAGGGTACTGAGTAACACAGAGTAAATCTGAGTTATTACAGTTATTTTAGCTATAATCTTGTTTCCACCTTAAGGATACTCTGTTTTTGGGAGCTCTTAAGATTACTTTTTGTTTTACATTTGTTCCTTGAGGCTTCAGTTGTTGTTTTAGTATCGCTTACGTATTTGGAAGATTTTCTTAGAACCACTTATGACTAAGTCAGGAATCCATGCTGGCCTAAGGGGTATAGGAAAATGGTGCTGCAGTGTGATGTCTGCTGGTCTTAAGTTCCACCATGTCACAGAAGTTGGCCTTAGAGTCTGCCAGTTTAACCTCTTGCTTCATTTCTCTGGCGATTTGGCAGACGTGGGAGAATACTCAAGGGCCTGACTGGGTTGCATCTTGATATGTCTTAGTTAGAGGTGGCACTGTCCTGCACTATCCCCAATTTTAGAGAATGGAAGGAAGCTGAGAAATCATCCAGTTAACATGCTTATTTCACACATGAAGACCTGAGCCTTCCAGGGATGATACTCATTCCTGCACCTGGCCAACGCAAAACTTGAATCTGGATATTCTAACTTTTCCATTCAATAAAATTTTTTTTATTATAAACATTCTTTTCATAGAAGGAAGGGAAGAGTTTTTCTATGTTTGCCTTCTCCAGAGCCATCTTCTTCACTTGCTGTGTTTAAATTCTTTTGTACATGTGAGACTCTGGTAATCTGTGATGTCATGTCCCCATTTCACCTTGGTTTCTAGGTTCTTCCTACTACCTTTCTAGTACCGCCTCACTCCTACCCCAACATCAACTTGTGGGAGCTTCCTCTGAACCATTCAGGTTGGGTAACTCTGGCTTTTATGAAAAATGATCCTTCCAGTCTGTGTCTTTGTTGGTTGCTCCTCTCCTTACTCTACCCACCTTTCTTACAGATTTGCCAGTCCTTTTATTCTTTTTCTTTTCTTTTTTGAGACAAGGTCTCACTCTGTCACCCAGGCTGGAGTACAGTGGCACAGTCACAGCTCACGGTAGCCTTGACCTGGGCTCAAGTGATCCTTCTGTCTTTTGAGTAGCTAGGACTACAGGCATGCACCACCAAATTTTTTTTCGTAGATAGAGGTCCTGCGATGTTATTAAGGTTGGTCTCAAACCCCTAGGCTCAAGTGATCCTCCCACCTTGGCCTCCCAAAGTGCTGGGATTACAGGCGGGAGTCACCACCCCTTTTATTCTTAATGACATGTCATTAATATTCAGCTCACTCAACCATCCACCCACTCTGTGAAGCCTTCCTCAACCTTTTTGTCCCCTGCATTTTCATCCCCCCTCCTCCCTGATCTTCCCTTGGTTGAACTCTATTTTTAGAAACTATAGGGTACTACACCATTATAAGCAATGCAATTAAGGGTAGCTAAGGCTGGGAACCCACTGTTAAAAGCTTTTCCTTTTTGATGAATGCATTCTCTGGCAAGGAGAGTTCGAAACCATTGCCTTAGGCCCCTCACTTTCTCTTTTGGCCCTCTAGTTTTCTGGTGATTAACTTAAATTTGATGTCTTCAGTCTGGTATCTTCATATTCATCTTTAACTCCTTCACACACCCATACCCCTTATAAATGCTGTTACAAAGCTAGAAGCAACAAATTACACAAGAACTCTTGTGTGTTTCCTGGCCCAGAGTTGTGTGGGCAACTTGGCCAGTCACTGAGGTTCTTAGAACTTTTGGAGGAGATAGAATAGTTGGGCTGATTAGCATGCAGGAGCACAGAACAAATCCTTGAAAGATACTTGAATGATAAGGAATCTAGTGTCCTGATGGGATCTGGAAGGAAATCTCAGCCATGTTGTATTCAACAATGCAAGTCTTAACTTTAATTCTTTTATCTGAAGCATAAGAAAATGATGTGTTATTCATGAACTTAGGTCAAGAGATTTCTATGTGGAGACTGTAGTTTTACATGCAAGGATCAGCTTTGATGGATATTGTGGAGAATTAATTGTAAAGCCTATGGAGAATTTTTATTTTTAGGTTTTATTTGAATAGTGAATATAACATGGGCCCCTCTTTTTGAACAGGCTTAATCCAACCCAAAATCATCATCATAATTATACTCTGTTGCTCAGTTACACAGTCCTGAGAAGTTACACAAACCTTGCAAGGTTTCTTTTCCAAATAAGGAACAGTGAAGATATGAGAACACAGTTTCATTAACTAATGAGCTATGTGATTTTAAGTGTTGATATCCTTGTATCAAATAGGATTAATTGACTGTTTCCCTTACTCCATGGTATGAATAAATGAGATACGCGGGCTGTGTAAAGGGGCGTTACTCTTCTTCATTAATCTAGTTGCTGTTTTTTAGCATCCTGGCCTCAAGCATTCCTTCCCTGACCTATCCCCAGGAGCAACTGCTTCCTGGCCGGTTTCTCACCTCACTCCCATTCACCTCCCACGTTCAGTTTTGTTGATCCAGTTTCCTGTGCCAGAACTTCTCTTTCCAGCCACCATTCCCAGCCCTCTTTCAGTCGCTCAGATGGCAAAAAAGGAAACAAAGAAAATGTTTTGACTTGGTGATAACTGGTGCATGTGTGTATCCCCTCATTCCTGTTTGATAATTGCTTTACATTGTTAATCTTGAAAGATAATAATAATTTTTTTAAAGATAGAATCTTTTATATCTTGAAAGCATACGGAGAGGAACCAGTGTATGGAAATGAATTTACTAGACAGTGTCGTCACATAGTACTCAGTTCATTTCAGGCTTGATCTTATACTGTTTCCCTGTGAAAATGATAATGTGCTGTAAACTTCTGTCTGTGCCCAGAGGCAACTGTAGTGATTATTTTTCTTCTGGATAAAGGAAATCGTTGATGTATTAAACCAACCTGCTGTTTGGGATGGTGGTGGTGGTCGTGGTGCCGGTGGTAGGAGTACGGGCAACAGATGGGAATGATAACATTCTTAAACTGTAAGGATGAAAACTTTAAAGAAGTGGTGGTCATGGTGGTGGCGGTGGTGGTGAAGAAAATTAAAGGGCAGGTCCTAGCTTTCCTTTCCCTTCAAAATGTGCTAGAATTCTTAGACAAGTGGCTAAGTAAGGTGGGGGTGAGAAGAGGAGGACAGCTTCAGCTATAAGATTGGTCCAAGCACTGCTCTTTAGCCTATTAGTAATAGGAAGGAAGTCAGACAGTAGGATTTTAAATGACAAGTTTTTGTTTTAAAATTGTCTTTGCTGAACAGAAATCTACAACAATGTACGTGATTATTAATGTATTTTAGTTCACACATGGTTAATTTTGTAAATGACGTTTAGATTTGTATTTCTAGAGGAGAGACTATTTCTTCTCATTAGGGGGTGATGTGATAGACAGGGAGATAGTATTGCTCTATGTATAGTTGCCCTGTGCCTGTTGTTGAGTTGTTGATCCTTTTAGTTTAGGAGGCCCAGTGGGACTTCTGGCCGGATGGAGGCATCAGTGTTGTCCCTGCAGGAAGTGCTCCCTAATTGCTCTCCTTAGAGGAAGTCCTCCCTGAGTGCTGCCCACACAGGATGTGCTCTCTGAGTGCTGTCCATACAGGAAGTTCGCCCTGAGTGCTGACGAGCGCTCTTCCTGGTGGTACCAAACCACTTGTGCAGGAAAGGCTGAGGGTCTCCTAATACAACCACCCCGTTTATTCATGAGTGACTTTGTTTTCTATCCATTTTGGCATGCAAATTAAGCCCAAATAAATACTATCAAGAAAGTGGAATTAGCTTGTTTCCTTTGCCCTGGGAGACACAAGAATGTAGTTTACTTGACCTGCTAATGGGAAAAATTAGGCTAGAGAAAGCTGAGCAAAGAGGCTCTTTTGGGAGGGGTGGGTACTTAGCTGTGGTTATCCAGCCACCAGTTCCCCTAATTAGATTGAATGTGTGTAAATAGTTTCCAGCTTCGTCTGAAGAGGATCTTTTCAAGTTCCAAGGCAGCTTAGGGTTTAAGAGGCAAAATGTAAAAGGACTATCAGTGATGAAAATGAGTGATGAACTGGGTAAAATATTTCCCTTTTGGTCCCTTTGTAAGCTTTTTAAAATTTTGTTGAAGTTTGTCATTTGTCCTGCCAAGACACATACTCTTAACTACCAGTGTAATTGCTTTAAATTTCTCAGAGTTCCAAAGCTGTAAAGACTTATCAGTATTTGCATTTTAATCTATGAGTGAGGATTTAATTTTTCATAAAGTCATGTCATCTTAAAATGTTGACTAATGGTCAGCAGTAATATGCTGAAGCTTTCAAAAGTTGTTTGTAGAATTTATTTAATGAAAAGATTATAAAGTAGAATTTTTAAAACCAATTGTTTTAACAGCTAATCTTTTAACACTATCAAGTTGTGAACTTACAGGCACCTTTTACTTTTCAAAAAACATGTCTGCCAATGGTATTACCACATTTCAGAGAAGCTTGAATTTTGTAATTAGCAAAAGTTATGGACACAGAACATGAAAGAATACAAATAGGACATTCAGGATGTAGAAAGTGTTTTGGGGTGCCACTTAGAGTACTGTTTGAAGGCTCTGGCTTTGTTTTCTAGCAGACCTGGGTTCGAATTCTAGACCTTCCACCTTCTAAATGTGTGTGGCCTTGGCACATTGCCTAACCTTTCTTGAGACTCAGTTTCCTAATCTGTAAAATCAGAGAACAATAATCTATCTGCCTGTCTGATTGAATTAAATACGGTAATGTATATAAAGTACTCAGCAGAGTTTCTGGCGTAGTCAACATGCAATATATCCTACTATTAAAATTGTTATTAACTCATTCTGAATAGTCAGGAATAAACAGTTTTTTTGTATTTGAATTTTCTTTTTTGAACATGTATCTAGTGTTTAATCAAGCTATTTTTAGTTTCAGTGACTTCTAAAAACTCAATCTTTGGTTTAAAAATTTCTGCACCAGAAAATTAAAAATTGACAACCTAGAATAATTCAATGCTTCTCTCAGTTTTCTTTCTCTGCCTTCAATAAGCCCCAAGAAAGAATTGATTTGGGAATAAAAATTGAATTTGAACTTTGTTCTATATAGGATTCACCAGAGGCTGGTAGTCCTCATCGGGTACATTTAGGAACCCCCTTCGTCTGCCTGGGATCAGATGTTGGGAGATTTTATTCCCTCACAGGGCAAACTTACAGCGTCAGCGGAAGGCACAGGTTGTATCTGCTTCCCACAGTGGGAAAATACTACCGTAGTAAATATGGATGCCTGTCAAACATATATTAAACCAGCTATGTAAATTCAGTCATGTAAATCATAGTTCCGTTTTTGCCAAAAATGAATACATAAATAAAAACCTATGACTTTCATGTCTAAATAATCTCCAAATAAGTCATACCTCCAAATGTTTCTTTAATTATACAAGTGCATGCCTGCCACTCTCTTTCCACTCCTGGCAAAATCAAAGGTTCGAGTGAATCCAGCCTTGGAATGCAGTCTTTAAAATGCCTCATGGTTCATTTGCTTCTGTGTTGATGTAATCCCACTAAGAGGTAGAGGGCGGGCCTGATCCATTGCTTGTTGCTGACTTCTCCAAGTCTCATCCCAGATGACCATGTTTCATTGCCCAACAGCTGCAGTAAACATACTGGGTCCTACTGTGAAAACAGTGTGGCTGTTGTCAGGGATGGTTTCTGAGACACTAATCAAAGGAGGTTGAAGAGAAAATTTAGTCCTGTCTAGCTCTGAGAACTACAAGTTCTGTGTCAATCAAAGGCGTGGGACAGAGAGGCTTGTGTGTGGACTACTTTCCAATCCCTCTGTTCTCACTGATGTGAAAAATAGAGGAGGGCTGGATGGCAGGTAGCAACTGAGTTTCAGAGAAGGAGCACAGGCTTTGTGGGGCATGGCCGGTGCTCTGAGGTGCCACCTGTGGCAGAGCACGTGACAGAGTTTGGTCTTAGTTTTATATCTAGAAAGCAAAGTTATTAGCTCCTAGAGAAAAACTGGTGGCTTGGGGAAAGGATATGAGTTCAGCTGCTCATTAAGGGCGTGAATCAAATAGATTTGTGAGGATGTGATCTCAGGATGCCTTTATTTAGGGGTTAAGCTGTACTTACATTCCCAGTTCAAGTTCAGCTTTCAGTGAATAGCATTTCTGTGTTGACTATTATTGACCCTAGCTACTCTCCTTCTGAAAGAGAATCTCCTTAAATAAAATGGTGTTTGGACTTGGATGATACCTTAGCAAGGAACGTGGGCAGTGGGAGGAAGAATCTGAAAGATACAGGGCCAGAAGAAATGGTAACATATTTAAATAATTGGGGCTGGGTGTGATGGCTCATGCCTGTAATCCCAGCAATTTGGGAAACTGAGGCAGGCAGATCACCTGAGGTCTGGAGTTTGAGACCAGCCAGGTCAACATGGTAAAACCCCGTCTCTACTAAAAATACAAACATTAGCCAGGCATGGTAGTGCGTGCCTGTAATTCCAGCTACTAAGGAGGCTGAAGCAGGAGAATTGCTGGAACTCAGGAAGCAGAGGGTTGCAGTGAGCTGAGATCATGCCACTGCACTCTAGCCTGGGGGACAGAGCGAGACTCCATCTCAAAAAAAAAAAATTGATTAATTAATGAGATCACCACATATTGGGATATTATGGAATTAGGATGACCATGACAGAAGCTGGGTACAAAATTAGGAATCTATAGTGGCCAACAGAGGTTGCTGATGAGGTAAATGAGGATGTGATTATTGCAAGGGGTCTGCTTTTCAGCTTTCCACTGTGAGATTTGATTTGTCTTATATAGACATGCCTGACTTTCTTGTTTGTGCTGGTAAAAATCAGTCCATGAGATTTGAACCTTTTGTTGATTGTCTAGTGACTATTTAATTTTGAATGTTCAAACCATTCATATGAGCGATGTACTTAAGTTAGTATAGTATATTTATTTATTTTGAGTTGGAATTTCACTCTTATTGCTCAGGCTGTAGTGCAATGGCACGATCTCGACTCACTGCAGCCTCCGCCTCCTGGGTTCCAGCGATTCTCCTGCCTCAGCCTCCCAAGTCGCTGGGATTACAGGCATGCTCCACCACACCCAGCTAATTTTGTATTTTTACTAGAGATGGGGTTTCCCAGTGTTGGTCAGACTGTTCTTGAACTTCCAACCTCAGGTAATCTTCCTGCCTAAGCCTCCCAAAGTGCTGGGATTATAGGCGTGAGCCACCGCGCCTGGCTGTACAGTATGTTTATTATTTAGAAAATGTGAGGTGAAAAAAAGTCCCTATCCTGTTGTGAAATTGCTGCATGTTTGCTGTGAGGGCACTTGGGGTTGCGTGCCCTTTCATCTCAAGCTGGGCTACTTAACTTCCTCAAAGTCATGCGTGTGGGACTGGGTCAGAGAACTGTGGTTTCTTTCTATTGGTGCACGGAGAATTATCTGGTGTGAGTACAATTTCAGACATTCTTCCTAGGTGGCTGCCGACTGTAAAACCACACTGAGCCCTTCAGTTATAGGCTTTACAAGAGTTGTGATGGGTGCTGCAAGCTGGGAAGGTTTCCAGCTTCGACAGCATTCTCACAGGGGTTAAATTTCACAAGGTTAGCCAGAGCGAAAGGCAGCCTGCCTGGGAATCTTACCCAGATGTCTCAGTGAAATCCTGTGCCTATCTTAGAACTAGGTGAGATCGTCCTTTTTGGAGGATCTGGATTAAACTGTAACTTTCTTATACTTCAGGAGTAATTTTTTTTGAAGAGTCATCCTAATAAAATTATAAGCAACTTTCAATCAAACATTCTTCAGAATTTGAAAACCTTTTCAAAAGTCTAGTGATTTCTAAATTACTGTATGTTAAGATGGTATCATCTAACTTCATGCACGTTAATTGTGAGTCTCAGTAGATGTATTCCTGAAAATATGTGAATAAATTAATCTAACATAAATTTAGTCACATTTAAGGTGCACACAGAGAACTTTTGCTGAGTAAAACCCTTTTATGAATTTCATGTTGAAGAAGAGGGCTTTTTTAAAATAGCATGAACAGTCCTTTTTAAAAATGTAAATTAAAATTTATACCTCAAAGTAGCTTAAGGTAATCTGTATTGAAATCTTGGTAACTTCATTTTATGTGGGAGATCATACAGCCTCTAAATGGTGTCAGTCTCCTAATGCTAGCATACTAAGGCTCCTCATCCTTGTTTTTCAGCAGTCTCTGGTCCCAGCCCACCCCATGGCCCCTCCCAGTCCCAGCACCACCAGCAGTAATAACAACAGTAGCAGCAGTAGCAACTCAGGATGGGATCAGCTCAGCAAAACGAACCTCTATATCCGAGGACTGCCTCCCCACACCACCGACCAGGACCTGGTGAAGCTCTGTCAACCGTAAGTGGCAGTTGTTCTTGTTATTTTAGCTGCTCAGTATTTTCTTGATCATATTATAGAGTGATATATACCACATTATAAGAGAAGTTTATAGGCGATATCTGTGGACTCTCAGTATCGCAACAATAAAATGGGTTTCAAGTATTAACTTCTTGAATACTTATTCAGTCAGTATTAACATCATCAAACTGGCTACATATCAAAAAGAATTGGAGCATTTTCTTAATAGAATTTGACTTTATGGTAATATGAAAAGTACAATGTGAATTTTTGGAAAAAATGTATGGCTAGATATTTTTTTAGAAGTTGTCATTTTTTGTGGATGCACCTCTGAGGGCCGGTCTATCCTATGAAAGGAACTTTAGCTATCATTGTTTGTAAGAAAGGTTGTTAACCATCTTACCTCATCCTGAGTATAAGCTCTTCCAGCTGGGACCATATTAGTCTGTTCCCATTAGCATCCATAGTTTTGTGGTCTGGGTTGTTCAACCTCATCTCTTTAGGAATAAGAACTCAATTTTACTCATTCGGTGTGTTATGAAGAAATGTGTACATGTGCATAAAGTTCCAAAGTAAATTTGCATTATATGCTAATGTTGTCAATGAATAGAATATAAATGTGCTACTTTGCTGCAATTACATTAACTAAGAAAGCACTAATTTAAAACAAGCATCCAGAAGCACTGTATAGTGCAAAGATCATTGTGTAAGGACTGAAAGCATCAAATTGCATCAAGCTAGAAAACCCTACACATACAACAGCACTTTTTATTTATTCTAAGACAATATTGGTCCCTTATAAAGATAATTTTGCATAACTGCAGTAGAAAACTTTTGCTAGAGAATGTTTCCTATTCCCTGAATTTCGAAACATCTGACTGATAACATCTCATTTCTCTTGTTGGGTGTAAAATCCAGATTCATTACTTCTTATTTGTTTTTTAAGAAAAAAAAATTCAAAGCTAACTTGGTCCAAACTGGAACTAAAAGTAACGTCTGGCCTTCCATGGGTGGGGGTGGAGGTGATGGTTGTTTTGCTGTCTTTTGTTTTGAAAGAGGAGGGTTGGGACAGTAAGTGGTGGCTCTTTAAGATCTGGAGAGCTGTCTAGAAGGCCATCCCCTCTCTGCACTCTCCCTGTGCCTTTTCCGTGTCCCCGTTTTTGACCAGCCGTTGTGGACTTTGACTCCGGTCCCTGGTTTTTGGGGCAGTGAAATAATGTACTGCACTAGGGACTGCTGTGAAGCAAGCCCAGCTCTTGGGGTTTGTCATTGCTGGCTGGAGGCAGAGGGAACACTGCCAGGCAAGCCCTGCCCTGTTGCAGCTGTTCAAGACCACAAATAGGCCTTTTGCTATCTCTTCTGCTGCTGGCCTTTCAGTGGCGTCGTATTATGTTTTTGCAGTGTAATTACAGGTAGATAGAGTGCCATGAAGTCTAAGGAATTAAAAATATGTCTGTAAGAAACAGAAGAATGTAGCTAACGCTCAAATTCATGAGGTGTAAGAGAAGGGGAGAGGAATTCAAAAGACAAATTGTTCTCCAGCTAGCGGTGAATTATGTAGGGCGAGTTTTGATGTCAAGGAGACAATTAACCGTAGGATACCTGAGTAACACCATGTTTTATATACAGTAAATAAGTACTTGAAAAATTGAGCCAGTAATTTTTTTTATTGAACCAAATCATATTCCAAATATGGAAGAACATGTTGTCATTTTTTTTCTAGAATATTTGTTTCCTTTTTGCTGTTCTCTTTGACATATATGGATTTTCTTAACCTGTATAAACATTATTCTCCTTGCTGTTATCAATAGCAGCAATAACATTGCAACCCTCACTCTCTCCCATCACTTGCAAAGGAAGGCTCTTATAAAATTCCAGGTTATGTACTAAAGTCTGATAATAGTCTTCTTGATATGTACCATACAGAGGCAAAACATAATAATAGAGGACTCTATCTCAGAATTTGCAGGAAACTTCATTCCATTTAACACAGAGAATGTAGTAAATACTAAATTTGACTTGCTGAGAGTTTCATGTCTTAGAATGTAGAAAAAGCACAAAAGAGCATCCCTGTTCTGGACTTAATTGTTTCCCATAAAAGAAGAGCTAGCTTGTGACATAGAAGTGACAAGAACCTTTTGGGAAAGTAACTCATCCTAGAGCTTACAAACCCAGTGGGCATAATTAGAGATTTTAGAAAAGTAGGTATCAGAAATGTCTCAGAAAAAAAATAGATATAAATCCATACCTCTAAAAAAAGAAAAGAAACACTTAGAACTAAAACTTAGCACTGTAATTACAAATTGACCTGATGAGGCTGAATTGGGAGGAAAACAAATGATTTGGCTCTCCAGGAGGCTTAGATATTTTAGAAGATTATTTAACAGAACGATGGGGACAAGCCAGGAATGTTTCTGATGGTGGTCCAATTCCATACAAACAGTGCATGAAGTCCAAAGGCGAGTATTACGTGAAGATTTTTAAAACTGGAGAGGAAAACAAAAAATATTTTTTAAAAACTGTGTTTGAAGTAGAACATAAGTATGCTGTAATGTTAGAGGAGGTTACAGTGGAAAAGCAAATGTGATGTTGAGATGACAGGGAAAGGCAGCCCCACCCATACTCAAAAGAGAGAGTCATGACCGACCTTGGAAAGTGTAGATCACCATGACTAAGAGGAGGAGGCATGTGGGGTAGGGGCTCAGACCAGAAGCCAACCAACCTACATTCCTGACACAGGGTGGTGATGGTGGTAAGTCAGGTAATCTGAATTGAAAAGAGATAAATTTTCTAGAAGCATTTAATGAAAGACATCAGCCAGCTCTAGTTAACTTCTAAATTGTAAAACACATATGAAAAATCTTGGAACCTTGACTGCTGTAGGCTGGTGTAGCTTCTCTCCCTATATTTAAGAGGTTATCTATTCACAAAGAATATATCAGTATAGTTAACCAGCAAGTACTGGAAATGGAACAATCCAGGTGACCCAAAGGATTCATCTGCTAACCCTTGGCTTAATTCTCTTCCT
The DNA here is from genome assembly GCF_049354715.1 of Callithrix jacchus. Lineage (NCBI taxonomy): Eukaryota > Metazoa > Chordata > Mammalia > Primates > Cebidae > Callithrix > Callithrix jacchus. Next base: position 69,488,675 of record NC_133507.1, read on the forward strand.
TCTCTGAAATCAAGCTAGACAAACACTGTGCTTGATTCGCGTATCTGTATGGTATTTGTCATATAAATATTTGCCAATGCAATATTTCTCTCATTCAGATTTCTCAGGCAGACTTTTAAGTTGGATGAATTGAGGGCTCCTGTTGCATCCATTTTCTTGACATCTTAGCCATTTTTATTTTGCCTTCAGACTTTCAACTGAAACTGCACTAGCAGCTTAAATATCCCCTTATTTTCCCCACCTTTTTTTCACTCTCATCTCTCTCCTCCTCGACTCTCTGCCCTTCTGGTTTCTGTTTCCTTGGCTGGCTCCTCCGTAGCCCCATCCTCTGATAGGGTTATTCTCCTCTGTTTCTACTTTACTGTACATTTTCTACTTGAATATTTTATTTTTTCCTCAAGTTCAGAATATCCTCTCTCTCAACACTGTCACTTTTCCAAATTTACTTTCCTAAACATGAAGCTTTAGGAGTCAGCAGCTCCTTCCCTTTGTCCCTTAGTCACTAAATTTTGTAGATTCTTCTTTGTCATTCTTCTTCTTCCTTCTTCTCCCTGCCAGAAGAACAGGGTGACTCTCCCTCTCTGCAGTGTGACAGGAGAACCATTTGCTCTTCTGCTACCTTGCCTTTGGGGCTTCCCCTCCCCGCCTCAGTTCAGCAAGGCCAAGTCCAAACTCTGTCTGCCACCTTTATGCTTGGACCACACCAGTAACTCTCCTCTTTATTTTTTAATTTTTACCTATTGCCAGCTCATAATCAGCATCTTACTTTCATAGGGTTCTGAGCTCCAAGTGCCTGTTACATTACTTGGCCATATGTCTGTGACAGTGTACGATGCTAGCAACGTATCTTATACAGATTTGTCACCCAGACTACAAAAGAGTTGTAGTCAGGATTGCTAGGTTTGGTATCCCAGAGTTACCTCAAAGTGCTAGGCAAGTACTGCATTCTCAGTCAGACTGTAAAATAGGTCAAATAATGCTATTATCAAAAATTGTGATAAGCATTAAATCAAATAATGTAAGTAAAAGAGCTGGCCCCAGAACCTAGAACACAGTTGTCACTGAACAAGTATTAGCATCCCTCGTTTCTTCCATCCTTGAAATTCTAACTACTAGAATAAGCTTAACTTATATTCAATTCTACATTTAAAACAAAGGAGGAAAAAGCCCCATCCAATTCTGATTTTGAAAGCTGGGAAAGCCGGGAAGGTAGCTTATGCTAACATAATCTCCAACCTCCTCTTTCTTGAGGGTTTTTTTTTGGGGTGGGGTGGGGAGGAAGGGCTAAAGGCATATCTTGTTTTACTGTGCTTTGCAGATATTGCTTTTAAAAAAATGCAAATTGAAGGTTTTTAGCAACCCTGCATTGGGCAAGTCTATTGGCATCATTTTTCCAATAGTGTATGCTCACATTATGTCTCTGCATCACATTTTGGTAATTTTTACAATATTTCAAACTTTTCCATCACTATTATGTCTTTGATGGTGATCTGTCATTAGTGATCTTTGATGTTAATTGTTTTGAGGCACAACAAACCATTCCTACATATGGCTTAATCATTAAATGTTGTGTGTGTGCTGACTATTCCACTGACCAGTCATTCCCCTTTTCTGTTTCGCTCCTCCCTATTCTCTGAGATACAAAAATATTGAAATTAGGCCAAATAATAGCTCTACAGTGGCCTCTAAGTGTTCAAGTGAAAGAAAGAATCTCCCATCTCTCACTTTAAATTAAAAGCTTTTAAAATCAAAATTAAGCTTAGCGAGAAGAGCATGCCACAAGCCAAATGAAAGCTAGGCCTGTTGCACCAAACAGTTAGCCAGGTTGTGAATACGAAAGAAAAGGTGAAGGAAATTCAAAGTGCCACTCCAATGAAAAAATGAATAAGAAAGCAAAACATCCTTATTGCTGATGTGGAGAAAATTTGAGTGGTCCGAATAGAAGATCAAACCAGCTAACAACATTCCCTTAAGCCAAAACCTAATCCAGAGCCAGACTCTAATTCTTCAACTCTGTGAAGGCTGAGAGAAATGAGAACACTATAGAAGAAAAGTTTGAAGCTAGAAGAAGTTCATGAGGTTTAAGGAAAGAAGCCATCTCTATAATGTAAAAGTGCAAGAGAAAACAGCAGGTGCTGTTGGAGAAACTGCAGCAAGTTATCCAGAAGGTCCAGCTAATCATTGATGAAGATCGTTGATGAAGGTGGCTACATCAAACAACAGATTCTTGATGCAGACAGTCCAGCCTTCTATTGGAAGAAGATGCCATCTAGGACTTTCATAGCTAGAGAGGAGAAGTTAATGCCTGGCTTCAAAGCTTCAAAGGACAGACCAGTACTCTTTTTAGAGCAAATGCAGCTGATGAATTCAAGTTGAAGCCAATGTGCATTTATCATTCCAAAAGTCCTAGCGTCCTTAAGAATGATGCTAAATCTCTTCTGCAGGTGCTCTGGAAGTGGAACAGCAAAGCCTGGATGACAGCACATCTGTTTACAGCATGGTTTACTGAATATTTTAAGCCCACCATCGAGACATACTCAGAAAAAAAGATTCCTTTCAGAAGAAATCTTTATATTATTCATTGACAATGTACCTGGTTACCCAAGAGCTCTGATAGAGAGGTACAGGAGATTAATGTTGTTTTCATGCCTGCTAGCACATCTCTTCTGTAGCCCAAAGATCAAGGGACCATTTCAACTTTGAATAATTATTAAATTATTATTATGTATTATAAGACTATAGTTGCCATCGATAGTAATTCCTTTGATGGATCTGGGTAAAGTAAATTGAAAACTTTTGGAAAGTATTCACCATTCTAGATGGCATTAAATTATGGTACATTCATGATTCAGGAAAGGAGGTCAAAATATTAGCAGTAACAGGAGTTTAAGTTGATTCCAATCTTCATAGATGACTTTGAGTGGTTCAAGACTTCAGTAAAGAAAGCAATGTGGAAACAGCAAGAGAATTAGAAGTGTAGAGCCTGAAGATGTGACTTAATTGTTATACTCTCACAATAAAACTGAAACAGATGAATTATTTCTTATGGATGAACAAAAAAAGTGGTTTCTGGAGATAGGATCCACTCCTGGTGAAGATACTGTGACCATTGTTGAAATGGTAACAAAGGATTTAGAATATCACATAAACTCAGTTGATAAAGCAGTGGCAGGATTTGAGAAGATTGACTCTAGTTTTGAAAGAAGTTGTGTTGTGGGTACAATGCTGTCAAACAGCATTGCATGCTATAGAGAAATCTTTCATGAAAGGAAGAGTCCATTGATGCAGCAGTCTTCATTGTTGCCTTGTTTTAAAATTGCCACAGCCACTGCAGCCTTCAGCCGCCACCACCCTGATCAGTCAGCAGCCATCAGCATCAAGGCAAAATCCTCAACCAGTAAAAAGATTACGACTTAGGCTGAAAGCTCAGATGATAATTGGCACTTTTTGTAATAAAATATTTTTTAAGAGATGGGGGTCTCACTTTGTTGCCCAGGCTGGAGCACATGCTCTTCTCAAGCATGATCATAGTGCACTACAGCTTTGAACTCCTGGGCTCAAACGATTGTGCCTCAGCTTCTGAGTAGCTGGAGTTACAGGTGTGCCCCACTGTGCCTGGCTAATAAAGTATTCTTTAATTATGGTATGCATACCAGGGTTTTTTAGACATATGTTATTGCATCCTTAATAAACTACAATATAGTGTAAACATAACTTTAATATATGCTTAGGAAACAGAAAAATTCGTTTGACTTGTTTTATTGCAATACTCGCTTTATGGCGGTGGTTTGGAATGGAACCAGTAATGTCTGAGATATCCCTGTGTTTGCAGAAGAATAGTTTCAGCCACATGGTACCCACTCCTGATTATTGCTCATAATAATTATTGCTGTGGCATGTAAAATATTCCATTATGTCCATTTTTTTTTTTAAAGATTTAAAAATAGCATGGGTGTGCAAGATTTGGTAATAGCTCTCCCTGATTTGTAGTGGAGAAAATGTGTGAGAGTCTCTGTTGACCAAGGCTGGGTAGCTTAAAGGCTGGGTATTGACATCATATGAAGAGTTCCAGATAACTCAGTGTAGCAGTGTTAATGGAAAAACCATTGACTTGATACTAAAACAAAATGAGGAAACTACTCTTTCCATCTTCTACAGACAGCCCTTCCATCATTCCTAAACCAATTCTTGATCAACCAGTCTTTCCCTTTCATTCAGTAAATTTCTAATATGTTTCCAAGTGTAGTAAAACATAAAATTTTCATAGAAATGTGAAATTAAATTTAGCTTATGATAGCCTATTACTATTTAAAAGGAAATATTGTTGAAATGTAATCTGTTTCCCCATTTGTAATATCCAATACATATTAATTTTCTGTCCCTTTGTTTTGTTTTCTGTGTAAGTTTTCCTTATGCTTTTGAACACAGCACAGATCTTAAAGGTGAAACAGTAAAGCAAGATAGGTTAGCAGAGAGACAGGGTTAGTATTATCATCAATGTGGTGTACTGGGAGAAGCTGGGAGAAGCCAGAAGAAGGCTAACCTTGATGTGAGGGAATTGGGGTAGCTTTCAGGAAGAAGATGAAATCTCAGTCTTAAAGGACAAGGAAAATTTCATGAAAGGTGAAAGCAATAGTGTCCTCCAGGCATCAGGAAGCTCCCAAGAGGTGTGAGAACTCTTGGTTGTTTAAAAAGGCACAGAGAGGAGTTCTTGGTACAGAGCTGGCACTCAGCAGTTGTTAGTTACCCAGGGCTCTCATGACAGGGCATCAGTGGGTGTAAAGGAATATGAGGCTGGCGGTTTAGGAAGGGGGCATATTGTTAGCATCTTGACTAATACACTTAATGCCAATATTTTAGTTTGGCGTTGATTCTTTAGTTACAGAGAAAAGGTTAGCTGTTGGATTAGAAGAGTAGCATAATTAATCTCTCGCCTTTCTTTCCCTTTCTGATGCTAATTTTGACGAAAGTAAGAGGGTAGATTGGAGAAGGCCAGGACTGTCATAGATGAGAGGGAAACCTCCAGTTGCATTAACTGGGAGAGAGTACATATGAAAGGCACCGACTCTTAGTAGTTCTCTCTTAGTCCCTAAACTCCAGCTTTTCCCTGTGTTCCCCAGATTCGACCATGCTTTTATTTGTGGTATCTAGAAATGGGGCCCAGTGAACCACTTGCTTTTCTGAAACCACGAGATAATTTGTTGAATACTGATTTTAAAGTTTTTTTTTTTTTTGAAACATTCTCACTCTGTTGCCTGGGCTGGAGTTTAGTGGCACGATCTCAGCTCACTGCAACCTCTGCCTCCCAGGTTCAAACGATTCTCTCTTGCCTCAGCCTTCTGAGTAGCTGGGATTTAAAAGAATATTTTAAGTTATTCTTAATGTCATAAGAAATGAGGGCAACTAACAGGAAAAGGACAACTTGAAATGGTTATATCCTTTATTTGTACATCTCCATTGAGTTCTATAACACTAAGATTTCTTAAGCAATCCATCTTAAAAAAAAAAGATGTTTTCTCTCCACCCTGAAATTAAATGATCATCCTTTTTATTACAAAAGGATTAGGCTACCTTTAGGGTAAAATTTGGAAGTGAAGGTATTCTAATAAATTGAATAGGTTTTTGATACTTAATCAGCTTTTACCCTGTTACGAAGTTATCTTCAACATTTACTCTGAAAAGAGCAATGGGCCCAGCCAACCCAGTGTTTTGAAATCCCTACATAAATAGGAAATCCTTTGGAATGTATAGAAATTACATGAAATAGGAGAGCCCTTATTTTCAATACAGAAGAATGATCCTATGATGCAGAAGGAAAATCACTCCACGGAACAGGGACTCAGTTCTCACTTCAAAATTAAAGAGAGGATTTTGAGCCATTTGACTCAAAATGACTCAGTCCAAAAAGCCTGAACATACCCTTAGTTATTTCATTTATTTTAGAAAGAAAAACACACACATGCTCCACATGTATTCCACACAGGAATATTATGATAGCTATGCAGATGTGACAGACGTAAACCAAAGGCTTCATTGCCTACATTCAGCATCATTCTAAAGGAACATCTCTGAGTCTTAGAAACCTGAAGCTTTTCATGTAGGGTTAAATTAGAGGCTAATATAAGGAAATTTACCCTTCATGTGTTGTCTTCCAAGCAAATTGAAGAACTGTCTTACTGCTGGTGGTGATGATAATGGTTATGGTGTATTTAACTTACAAGCATTACAGTAAAACACCCACAGATGATTTTTTCTTTGGTAGCTACTACATTTCAGGTAATTGAGATCGGGCATATTGAGCTATATTATATTGTACTGTAGTTGTTTGAATTTTCTAAATGGTTTTTAAATTGGTATTTTTAAATGGAATTTTACAGGGTACCGAAATCTATATCTAGTGAATTTTTATTTCCCACATTTTTTTGAGACAAGGAAAGAAAAATAAAAGTAAACAAAAACAGAGTGTGGGCACATAGTTCTTCTCTGATTCAGTGTGTCCTTTAAAAAATTTTTTTTAAAAAAGACTAATCTTTATTGACTGGTAAAAAATGTTTTAGTCTTCCCAATAAGTGAAAATTGAGTTAAGATTATGAGTCTTTCATACTTAATTATAGAAAATGCATGCCATTTTTGTTTCTGTTACTATTATATAGCTTCTTGTGCCCATTGACAAATTTTATTTTATAAATCATAGGCTTTCTTTTAATTTCCAAATGTTTTTGTTCCATAAAACAACCCATTTTTATCCTCTTAAGTTCTTTCTTCATTGATCTAGAAGATTCTCCATACATAAAATATTAATAAAAGTAGTTTTTGGAACATGACTTGCTTCTGTTATTCCTAGCATAATAGGATGACACATAATAAATAACACAATGAGGGCTTAGACCAAGGAACTTGAGCATTTTGCTGAAAAGTGCAATCTATATGATGTGCAGTTTACAAAATTTGTCTCATCGTTGTAAAAAGGAGTGCCAGTCTGCTAAGTTGAAATGTTGACTTCCTGATAGTAACTTAACTCTCTCATCACGGGCAGTATTTCAGTAAGGTTCCATGTGGAAGAGTTTAACACGTGATGCATTTGAGACTGAGCAAAACACAGAATCTTTGTGTTCTCCCCCACACCCAATAAATGGATACCAAAGCAAAGTTGAGAGCTTAAGAGCAATTGTGTAATTAACTGAATCTTCTTCCCATTCATCTCTTGGGTAAGCGAAATATAGAAACAGTTTATTGTTTATGCTAGTTGTATCATTTCTATTCTTGGTGTAGAAAAATTTTGGCATTTTAAGAAATACTTTATGTACAATACTTCTTTGACATACCAAGGTATAATCTGAAGACTTTTGGAAATCCCCAGATTTCACTGAAATAATTTTAGTATCACAAAAAAGAAAATCTCATTAAATAAATACCTGCTTCCCAAATAGAGAACCATCTTACTTATACCTCTGTGTGTACTTTCTTTAGTTTTATCATTAGAACTATCAGTCAGTTTGTTTTTTTAGGGGGTGGGCAGTTTTTAAATATTAACACAGTGTTTAATCCCTTCTTGAATATTGCTGTGTACACAATTAGAACAAAACCTAATTGAAATGTGGACCTTAGATGATGGGCTGTGCTTCTTCACTGGCTTCATGACTGCTCCCCTCTGCTGAGAGTATCCACAATTCAAATGCATGCTGTTGCAATATTAAGGATAACTGCACATCAGGGAATTTTAGTGTTATCATGAGTTGTTGAAACCTCAGATATTAATTATTACCGAGTACCTACTTTATACATGCATTTGCTATTTTGACAGAAAATCTCAGTAATGTCTATTTTCCACTTTATCCTCAATATAAAATCTGCTGGTAAGCATGAATCTTTAGAAATTTACTCAATCTTCCTTATTGTCAGTTGACCTTTTTCTTTAGGGTATTTTTTTGTTACTCCTAGGCATGATGAAGAGCCATTCTCTCTTCTAATGCCCAAATACTGCATAAGTTGTTGGCAAGCTTATTTTAATATCAGCCTTAGCAGAAGTTAATTGGGGAGCCAGCACTGAACATAATTATTATAAACATAAGAATTTTTTTTAATCACCTTTTCCTTCTCTGTGATTGAAGGCAGTATTTACTTTACGTCCTTTCCTTGTTTCTTTATATGAGCCTTGGATCTCTGTAGCAGCAGCTTGGGGATATTTAACCATAATATGGACTTACTGTCATCAGGAATAAAAGCCTCTACAATCTTTATTTGGTAGTTGTGCTGGGTTTTATTTAGAATTTCCTTATGGGTTACTGTTGAATCTCAGAAATTTATAATCTTTCTCTTCATCTTTAGTTCATAGTAAATGCATGTGAAAAAAATCCTGACTAATGTGTAAACACTTAAATAATGCTAGCAGCCAAAATTTGTCCAGTGCTTGCTGTCCCCCAGTGACTATGCCAAGTGTTTTATTATTTAGTCCTTAGAACAGTTTTATGAGCAATATTATCATCTCCAATTTTCTGTCTTAGTCTGTTTTCCTCTGCTATAATAAAGTAACACAGATTAGGTAATTTATAAAGGAATGAAGTTAATTCAGCTATGGCTCTGGAGGTTGGAAGGTCCAAGAGCATGATGTTGGCATCAGGTGAGGCCCTTTTGCTGCTTCATAACATGGAGGAAGAACAAAATGAAGTTGAAAGAGATTTCTTTTCCTACTGCTCAGGATAATATAGCTGATAATGTTGGAATCAGAACTTAAGAATGGACAGTCTGACTTCACACCTCATCCTCTGATCCACTGTGCTTTCTGCCTCTCCAAGTGTACCCTGAATGCCAGTTTATTAACTTCCTCTTCACCTCATCAGCACCACAAACTACAAAAGACTAATTAATTTCTCCAGGACCCTAAATGATATTCAGCCATGATAGATTTAACAAGATTTTATTAGATAAAGCACCTTTCCTTATGTCCACTTGAATAGGCAATAAAATAAAAAACTCAAAGGCAGGGCAATAGAGGAGGAACATGTCTTTCCTGACATCTAACAGAGTAGTCCCTTTTAGCGTAGTTGGTCGTATGAAACTCAGCTCCTGGTTAGCTGTCTAATGTGCAACTCCCCAAGATTACACAGCATAGAGAAGTTATGTAACTTGTCACTTGCTAGATATCTGAGAGGGTTTGTACATATATAATAAGAAACAATCTTTTAGGGATCACTGTCTAACAAGTCCTAACACTGCTTTAGAAAATAATGGGCATGTAAGAGCCTTATAATTTTGCTATGAGTATAAATCTGTTTTTTTTTTTTGGTAGTTTTTATTTTTTAAAATTTATTTATTATACTTTTAAGTTCTGGGGTACATGTGCAGAATGTGAAGGTTTGTTACATAGGTATACACGTGCCATGGTGGTTTGCTGCATCCATCACCTCGTAATCTACATTAAGTATTTCTCCTAATTCTTTTCCTCCCCAATCCCCCCACCCCTCGACAGGCCCTGGTGTGTAATGTTCTCCTCCCTGTGTCCATGTGTTCTAATTGTTCAGCACCCACTTATAAGTGAGAACATGCAGTATTTGGTTTTCTGTTCTTGTGTCAGTTTGCTGAGAATGATGGTTTCCAGCTTCATCCATGTTCCTGCAAAAGACATGAATACTATGAGTATAAATCTGATTAAAACATAAAATCAGGACACTTCTGGAGAAAAGTGAATGGGGGGTACCATTTTTTATATAATTTAACAAATATTTATTAGGCATTATGCCAGTGATTTTTCTAGATACTGCACTGAGACATTTTCTACCTTTAAGGAGGTGTAGAAAATAAACTTCACACATAATGTACATTAGAATGTGGGAGATAGAAAGTGCTACTGAGATTACACAGTATAGGGAGTGGTTGCATGAGATGGGGGATATCAGGCAAAGCTTGTCATTTGAATGAGTCTTCAGAATGAACTGGGCAGCCCCACCCTGGCACTGGAGACAGGACTAGCTTGCTAACCTGCCCTGTCTGGTATTCACTGATGCCATATTGGAGGGAGAGTCTTTAATACCAGAGGAGGACTTGTACTTCACTGAGAAGGTAGATAATACTTGCTGCCCCAAGGTTTGTCCCTGATGGAATGAGGGCCAGAGGGAAGGTGGAGAAACAATGTGGTTCAAAGATGAGTATAAGATTTGATTGAGTCTAAGAAACTGAGAAGTTGATATCATTAACAAATATAGGGATCAAGAGGAAGAGTTTGTTTTTATTCTTGCCTGGAAATTCTCTTCTGCTCTCAGGGGAAACTCCAAATTGAGTGCCTGTTTGCTTTATGATTTTGTGTACTTTTGGTATGGCTATTAAACAGAAAGAAATAGTGCATCAATTCCAGGCTGGTGAATCTTCAATGCAGAAGAGAGGCTAGTAATTAAACATTCTGTTTCTCAGCAGAAATTTCTCTGATACTTAATTATTTTCTTAGATGTTTATAGTTTGTTTTAGGGGTACAAGCTTTTTAAAAGTTGTTTTTTGTTGAATAATGTACTTTGCAACTTCCTTGATTAGGATTGTTTGGCTTCAGACTGGAGACTCTTGAGAAGAAATTTTGTGAGAGAGCCATGGAGCCAAGTAGGAGGAAAAGAGGAGGTTCAGTTTCCATAAATGGGGTACCTAGAATTAGCGAGAAAGTAGACTCACAGCACAAACAGTCCTGACCAAGTTTATGGCTCTGCCAGGGCACATGGACTTTCTCTCCTCTTGGATCTCTATGCACTCACTAACCTGGCCATGCCAGACTTAATGCTTGTCTAAATTGCTTATGGGGCCACTTGTCTTCCTCATTTTCTTTTTGTGCCATAGCATCTTCTTGCCTCTGTTAAGTGTCACCTTTCAATAAAGGAACCTGCATGGGAGATCGGCATGTTTTTGAGCATCAGCATTTACATGTACAGCTGTAGATTTCCAGATTTACAAAGGAAATTTACTTTCCCATAGCATAAGGACTCGTTCTTTAAAGATGAAACAGAGAGAGACAGTCATTTGTGGTCCTTGAAACAAATTGGGCCTGCTAGGCCATTTGGACAGGAGCACTGATGCTTTCCAATGGGGCTGCTAGAGTGTTTCATCTTCACCTTCAAAGCCAGGCCATAAATTGTGAAATTGTTTTCACTGTCCCCTTAATATGAGGCACAGTTTTTGCTCCAATGCTTAACCTATTTCAATGCCCTGGTGCAGCTATAGATAATATTTTGTTTCTTAGATTTTCCTCCATCACCCTTATTCATTATCCTTAGTTTAAGTTTGACAGCATGCAATTAGCTTTTAAAAGCCATGCTTATTTAATTTTGGCTCTGATTTTTGAGGCACAAGAATTTGAGCATTTATTTAATTAAAAGGTTTATTGAACTTTTTTCATCTATAGTCTGAATTACAGAACTTTACATCTCTTCTAGTCAAGTGGCCGTTAACGAGGAACACGCACCAGAATCAAAATTTACACGTCAGGTCCTTCCATAGATTCAGGAGTCAGAAGATAGCAAGATACTTACAGAGAGGCAGCGTACCAGGCAATTATACTGAAAAGCACAGACTTTCCACCTGGCTCTGCCTCTTGTTTGAGCAAATGTCTCAACCTCTCTGTGCCCATTTCTTTACCTATAGAATTAGGATAATCATAGTGTCTGCAACATAGGGTTCTTCTAGAGACTAAGTGAGTTAATGTCAAGTGTTCTGAACACTTCCTGGCACGTATTAATGTTACTGCTATTATGACGTATTTTTAAAAGCTTCCCAGGAGATTCTAATGGTGAATCCAAGTTGAGAGTTTGATTTTGTCTTTTTATGTTATAACTGAGAAAGCTGAGACTTACAGAAGGTTAAATGAACTTTTTGAAGTCACAAAACTAGGAAGAGGCAGGCTTGGGAAAAGAGTACATGTCTCCTGAAATACCCACCCATTTTGATTTGCCACTTTACTTTTCATGAGTTAATGAAAACTCTCCCCTCAAGTTTGCTCTTAATCATGAGGATGAAATTTGTGTACTTTAGTTTCTTGCCAAAAAACTTTGTCCTCTCCACTGGGCAGGTCTTGTCAAAAGCTCTTGGAAGAAATGAGATTTATTAGGAATTGTATGAAGGATTGGAGTTTCTTTGTTCATTACACAGCTTCCCAACTTTGTCTTGACAAACCCAGAAAAGAATAATATTTGTATTTTGTTACATTGACATTGAATTAGATTATATTGGATTGCCACCTATGGATGAGGCTGATCATTGCTGGAGGTGACAGGCCCCACCCAGTCTCCAAGGGTTGACAGAATCAATATCTCCTGATACCTTTAACGGAACTACCCCAGCAGGTGTGGATTTTAAAAAATGTTCAACAAAACTATATACAAAAATATTTAAAAGTAGTATTTTTAATTATATGCTTTATAAGTACAAATTTACATTTATAAACTTATCAGGGAGAACAGTGAGATGGTTCTGATAAACTAAAAAATGTGAGATCAGGGCTTCTGGATAACAGTTGCAGAACAGTACCAATAACATACCTAATTTATTTCTGTATTTCATTTTGGTTGTATGGCATTTGGAAAATAGTCCTTATGCACATTCATAAGCAGTTGTAGGAGGTTATAATTTTTAACACACTCATTTTGTCTTGATATCCTCTTGAACTAATCTTATTAGAAACTGGAAATAATTTTTCTGCTTCAACATTGAATTCATAATAATATAGCTACTCATGTGCCTCACAATAGATACAAAAGTCAGACCAGAAGCACCCAAAACTTAGCATCAGTACCAGTCAATGATGTCACTTTATCATGATTCAACACGGTAGGCACTTTAGTATTGTACAACTGTCTATTAGATCATGGTGAGGGTGTGTGCCAACTAGTTGTACCTGCTCTTGGCCCGGCATTTGTTTGAGCATGATGGATGTGTAGGTCATGTGTACAATTTTATATGAATGGACAAGTGCAGACTTGAATTTCCAAAGAATACCAACGCATATTTACAACTTTCCTAATCAGTGATTCATTTAGGCAAAGAGATGGTAGGAGACTCATTTGTCTAGTGTCAGCACTTGAAGCAACTTAATGTAGATATGGTGATTAGTATGTTAACATTTGTTATGTTATATATTTGCCTGCATTTTCTATTATTTGTTTTTGAACTTAAAGGCTAAGAAGTTTTTAAATACAAAATATTCATATGGAAAATTGATGGAACCCCTAAAGTACTTCTTCAGAGCCTAATTTGGTAGCCACTGTTCCAAGACATGTGCCATTTATCCCTGGATGCAGCAACATTATCAGAGAGCCTTATGCTTTAACCACATAGCTATTTTCCCTTGTAGAGTTACAATACTTGAGCTCCATGTGATCCTTTGACCATGCATAGCACATAAAGTATGGCTTTAAGGAGGAACCACAGGAAGATGCTCCTTCCGGCCTTAGAGCTGGGAAAAATGGAACTTCTCTCAAGCCCAGGACTTGGTTTTACTCTAATGAATACTCAGTTCTGTAATGCTGTATTTCCTTTTGTTCACTACTAAGAAGTTATGAGTAAACTCTGCATCCAGCATTATCAGCTCTGCAGGATCTCACTTTCAGGTTTATGTATTTGTGGAAAAACTACTCCTGGGTTTATTTTTTCTTCACTTACCTTGACCTTTGTATCTGTTTTCTTCTTGTGGTGTTGCATATATTTTTGCCAGCAACCTCAAACTTTTTAGGGGAAGAGGTAGAAGTAAATGTTTTTCATGCTCTCTGTTTGACTTCCTTTAAATCACAGAAGGAACATTGCTTAGTCACCTTTTTTCAGTTTGCATAGCAATCATTATTTTTATTATCAAAGTTGCTCACTTGGGAATGCTGATATTTTGATATCTAATGGCATTTCCATTGGAAAGGAGAATCTGGTCCCTTCTCTTAATGGCCCTGCAAAGAAATTAGTGGATGCTCAACAGTTCCCTAGACTGTCAGTAAACGTTAAAATCAGCAAATACTCAAAATCAAGATTTCTAGCAACGTTTAGCTTGATTGGCATCTTTATTGAAAGGAAAGTTTGTTAAAATGTGATTTTTCTTATACCCATTCTCAGTTGGAATTTACTTTGGCAATGAATTAATTGCCTCTCCTCTTAATTATTTGAAGATAGGAAACATTCAGCAACTTGCCTGGATATGTGTTTCAGCTGCAAAGGTTTGTATTACCTGTGTTTTGCCTGCTGAATAAGTCACAATTTAAAAATATTGGTTCTGGCTTTTAAACCTCCTGTGAGATACATCTGCTTCCTTCTCTACCTACTGTAAGTTCCTGATAAACCTCTTGATATATTCCCAGCCTTGAGCCTGAAGGAACATTCTGGAATCAGTTCATCATGGCATCATTGTTCATTCGTTTCCTTTCCTCCTCTCCCCTCTCTTCCTTTCTTTTGCAATGTCTGTCTGACAGTACCAGCCTTTCCTGGGCTTGCATGGATAGTAATGATGGATCTGTTATGAGTTTTTCCAGATTGTTTTTACTTCTTTACAGGGTTGTTCATTTTTACCTCAACCTTATTACACAGATGTCATGGTTGTCTGACCTCTGATACTGCTAGACCAAGGTCTCCTCCATGGGTCCTACCACTGACAAATGTCCAGGGCAGAATAATTTTAATACTGTATTGAGGAGAAATGAGGAGACGCTTCCTAAATGATCTCAGACTGCAGCAGATAGGCAGTCCTCCATTCTTCACTTGTACTGCTGTTGGTGTATAAAGCTTCCAGCAGCAGGGTCCTTGGAGTGCTGCTGCCACACTGACGCAGTTGCCAGGCTGTCTTACAATGGCCACAAGACCTTATATTTTCTTCCTCCTCTCCCCATAACTTTTCTGACTTTATCTCTCCTTACTGTCCTCCATCACTGCACTTCAGCCATAGTGGACTTCTTGGTGTTTCTTAAGTGCACCAGGCATTCCACATTGCTTACACAAGCTTTTCCTCCTCTGCCTGCACTGCTCCTCCTCTGGATCCTCCTGACTTGCTCCTTCATATCCTTCAGGACGTTGCTCATGTCACCTTCTCCGTCAGCCTACTCAACCACCCTTTTAAAAATTGTAATCTGCCTCCTCTTTGCCTTGGCATTCTCAATCTCAACCTCCACTTTCCTTGTACTATGTCATAATACCACCCCCTAACATATTGTATAATTTGCTTATTTTTTCTTATTTATTATAAACAAAATCAGCAAATATTTTTTAATGAAAGAATAAGATCCTGCTGTATATGGCACAAAGGAGGCTGAGTGTGAGCCCAAATCTCTAATTACAAAGGCATTGACCTGTTCCTGGCATACATATTTCTTTGTCTCTCTCTCTCTCTCTCTCTCTCTCTCTCTCTCTCTCTCTCTCTCTCTCAACTATAATAGCAGTGAATGTGGATTACTCAGTCCTGGGTAAGGCTGTGGCAAAAATGAAGTCTTTATAATTTGCCACAAGAACAAACTTTAACCTCTTACATGATACATATTTTTCTCTTATCATCCTGGTTTTTTTCATCTCTTTATTGTTATCATGTGTATTTCTGTAACACATCAAGTCATCAAACTTTATCCTCCTACATGATGTGTATTTTTCTCTATCATCCTGGGTATTTTTTTCATCTATTTATTGTTATCATATGTATTTCTGTAACATGTCAAGTCATTTTTGTAATGAGGCAGGCTACAAATAAATACATCTATTAAAAAATGGTAAATAATCAAATATTTTTAGCCTCTGGCTCTTCATTGGTGATATCAGCAAATTAAACCAGAGATCAGAAATAAACAAGCAAGTGGCCATGTACCACCTCATTTCCTCTCTCCTGGCAGAATTGCTAATAAATAGATGAGAATACTCTTCCTGCTGTGCCTGGCTGGGACTCAGAATCCTTCCCTATACAATACAACCACTAGTAATTCATCAGAGTGGGCATGCAAGAGGAAAGTTATTTGAAACTCTTGGCAGATTTCTTTCAGCTCTGTGATCCAAAAAAGGAGAAATAAAGGGTTTCTCTTCATCTTTCTAAGGTCCTAGAACCTTGCTTGTTTCAGATTTTTTGCATTTTTGAATTTCAGATTATAGAGTTTTACCTTATATGTCTAATGTGAATTGCCTGTTTTCAAAAGCAATAGGATGCATTGAGATACGTTTTCTTATCATCATTCACATTACACTTATCACTTGCATTCCAAACTCATCATTAGGACCAATTAGTATTGAATTATGCTTGCTCTGAAGAGCTGCTTATGATAGATTTCTTGTCAGTCAGGTGCTTCATTTCTAGGTCATATGCTATATTTGAGCAGTGCAGGTTGATAGTCATTAGATAAACTTTTCAGGCTCCGCCATCAATGAGAAGTCAAGCACTTGAAACAGTCAACCTCTGTCAAAGCCATTTCATCCCTGCCTTGTTTTTGCCTTTGTCCTATGTTCTTTGCTGTTGATTTCTTACCTTTGCCTTCTAGGGTATGTCTCTTTGTAAGCTACCCTAAGTCCTTTCTAGAACAAGACAGGCTGTAATAGGTATATATACTACATATATGTGTATATATATAAATACACATATGCACATACTTGCACACAAGCATTTATGTTTGAATGCATAGATGGGTAAATGTCATTTTTATTTGTGTAAATAAAATGAAAAACATCAACCAGAAAATTTTCATTCCTCTGGTAAAGAGGATATTTTGAATGAGACACCTTTAAAATATCTTGTGGGGGAGCATTTAAGATATCAGATGCATATGCTCTTTTGGAAAAAAAATGCAGTATTGATTTTGGGTAGCTTCATATAATGATTTACTTTCTCACTAAGTGCAATACATATAGCATCCTTTAATTGGATCACAATTAGGAAAACTTGTTTCCAGTGATAAAATTAGAGATAATGACTGTGCAGGCCATTGTTCTGTTCTAGAATGGTCAAAGCTCAGAAATACTACCCCTGCCTATTTTCCATGCAATAGACACTGCTTAAT
The DNA here is from genome assembly GCF_049354715.1 of Callithrix jacchus. Classification (NCBI taxonomy): domain Eukaryota; kingdom Metazoa; phylum Chordata; class Mammalia; order Primates; family Cebidae; genus Callithrix; species Callithrix jacchus. The sequence continues at coordinate 69,505,651 of NC_133507.1, forward strand.
TTGTTGCTGTTTATTTTAGCCTCCTTTCTCAGTCATGGACTCTAAATTAAGATTGAAATAATGAATGTGAAAGCACTAAGTAATAAAACACTTTATTCAAACAAGATCAGGGCTTCTATGGGTGTACTGTTGGGCTAGATTTGAGACATTGCTCTTGAAGTGCAGCAAAATTTCTTAGTTTAAAAATTTTTATGAATCATGATAATATATATGAAGGTGCTTTTATGTGGTATTAAAGATCAGTAAAAAAGGCAATTCTCAAAATGACAGCTTCCACAGATAGAAATTGGTAGACAGACCTTCAAAGTGATTTTACCCATAGTATTCAGAGCTGGTTTATACTGGTACTTGTTGACCTTTGGTGAGAAAACTGATTAGTTCTACTACTGTCTTGTGTTCACCACCATTCTACTTAGAATAATTTTCCAGTTCTGTAGTCTTACTTGATCTTTGACATCAATGGAGTTCATTGTTGTGGCTATCTCTTACATCACTGGTTATCACACTGATGCTATAAGAGGTGATAAAAGTAAGGCTTAAGATGGTGTTTACGTAAAGAAACACAGTATGGTCTTATAATCATTACATGAAAATTCGTTGAGAATCTGTGTTTTGTGTTTTGGCAAGGTTTTATTTGCTTGGGTGGTGATGTGGTTTGAAATGTCTTGTGAGCAGTTATGTTGAATTTTTCATTGAAACTTTAAACCATTTGAATTTGTACATCTACAGAGGCAAGAGAACACAGCTTTAGCATTCTAAGCAATTAATTATGAGCTCATAATGAAAACAAACAAAAAAAAGACATCCATGGTCCCGCTTCTACATTAATAGTAAAAGTGACTTTTTCTCCCTGTAGTTCAAAGACATTCATTTTTCTGATATTTATTTCTTATATGATTTAAGTTAAAGCTCAAAGACTGGGACAGGGGTCTTACAACTATTTTTTTTCCACTGTGATAAGAAAATATCTTTTTTTTCTTAGTACTGTTAGAAAAAGAACAACAAAATTTCTTCCATAATCATTCTTTTGCAAAGTTTGCTTTTTAAGCAGAACTTCTATGTAATAATTATATCTAGTTTAAATTTATCAAGGAATCCAAATGAAAACTAAGGTTTTCCTTCGTGTATTTTGGAAGGTAGCTTTAAGAAATTTTGTTCAGAACTCTATAGTATTTATTTTGTTATTGTCTAAAATAAGACGCTAATTTCTGTTCAGTTTTTCCCTTCCATTGCATTACCTTGAGAGTCCTAAGTTTTGGAAATGGCTTAAAACAATGGAAAGATTTAGTCTTAGGATTAATCATTGAGAGAGTTAATATGCAGCACCTGTTGCTTGGGGGTTGTCTTCATCCTAACCATTCATGTGTTTGTTAATGTATCTTCAGTAGGAATGGATGGATGATGGAAGCTTTCCCAGTTTTGCAGCATGAGAACTCAGATCAACTTAGGTTCACTTTTTAAGTGGATATAAAGAAGATTGGAATATTTTCTGTGATTTGTCCCTATTTTAAGGATGTGTTCTAATCTTATTTTATACCATTTTGATCAACAAAATTCCCCCTTGAAGGGGGCCACTCTTCTGAAAAAATGCCCAGGCTGGCCTGGGCCCCATGCAGCACCAGGAGACCCTGTGCGCTGCTGCCCACTTTGCTTAGTGTTTGTGTCATACAAAGCATTAAATACTTTTAGCATTGCTTCTAGACTGGCATGTTCATGTTAAAGAGTACATTCCTGTGGTTAGTAATATCACAGCCCATCTCTGATAAGAACTGTAAAGACTCAGAACAAAAGAGATCAAGAGCTAAAGCTCTAGCTAAAAGTTTTTTGAAGAAGGGGCAGAGTTGAGAGAACATTGGTTGAGAAGACCCTAGAGACTGGATAAGGCTTCCAAGATTTGGGGAAATTTGTTTATCAAGTAATTCAACAAAAATTGAGAGTGCCTACTATGCCAGGTTCTGGGAAATGCAGAGTGAAGTTACTAACACTCCTTCACTCTGAACAGCTATTGTCTGCTTGTAATACCAATTTTGACACCATACTTTGTGTAGCCTGGACTGTTTCAGTGGTATCCAACCTTCTTAAAGTTTTAAATCTGGCGTTATAAGGGGAGATTGTTCCCACTACTCACCACCTACTTCTGGAGTGATCCTCAAAATATATAACAATTAGAAAACAGACTCCAGACAGTAAGAACAAGCACTGAAAAATGGAATATTATCCCCATTCTGCCCACCCATGGGGAACTTCTCTGACTTTTTAAATGGGATTTTAAGAAATATTATTTACCTGGGCTGTTTTCTCAAAGAATAAGTAAAAGACAAAGCATATGACTTGGAGTCAGTTTAGAAACAGAAGACCTGACTTCACACCTTGGGCCTACTAGTTACCAGCAAGCGTTGCTTACAAGCCAACCTTTAAGAATGCCCTGAATATCTGAGTTTCCGTGTCTTTATCTTTAAAATAGAAATGATGTTACATGGAATACGAATTTCTGATCTCTACTTCAGGATTCCTCGCTTTCCTTAGGTGTGGGCAGTTTCAGATCCCACTTAAAGAACTTTTCACGGTGGCCCCTGAAACACTACTAGCCTCCCCTCATAGGCTTAACTTCCTGCCTTTAAATGTTAGTAACTCACCCTTTCCTCCCTTGCCCTTATTTTCAGCTGCTCTCTATAAACTGATCATTTCTGGTATGGAAATATCTGGTGTAGCCCTCTTTTCTGGGCTGTTGTCTTATTTTTTTTCTGTCCACTAGTCTCTACGACTGAAGTGCTGTGCGCCTTACTCTACTTAGCATTGTGGGTTTCACAATAGGAAGAAAAAGAGTTTCCCGTTTCAGTTCTTCTGAAATTACCGTGTAACCTTGGGCAAATTTTCCTGAGACTTAGTGTCACTTTTTGTAAAACAGGCATAAAATAGTAACATTCTAAGCTTATTCGTAGGAGATCTATAGATGTATATATCTATATATCCTATCATGTAGACCAGCAAACCCATAGACACACTCTTGGCTAGAAATTTCTATTAATATATGTGTATCATTATATTTTAAGTTAAAGTTGATATATCACCTTTTTAGTCTGGGGGGTCATTGTATACCAGGTCCAGTTTAGTAAGCTTTTATTTTAGCATCTGCTATGTGCCCAGCACTGTGCTAAATGATGGGATGATATGAAGCCCAACCAGCAGAGCCCTCCATAGCCCACCGGACCTAACACCCACCTGTATTGTAACACTGGGTTTTCTTCTTTGTCCTCTCTAGTGTCTGGACTGAATGCTAACACTTAACAGACACTCAGTAAATAGTTGTGAAATGACATAGTTGTAAATGTTTTGCCATTTCCTTGCACTTGCCTCTTGAAAATTAAAATCTGACCTCCTTTTGAATAATTTGCACCTTCATAGAAAACATTGGTGTTTCCATATGTTGTTAGAGTCATAGACTAAAGTGTTCGTTAAGAATGAAAGAACTTCTAGAAATAAACAACTGCAACAAAAATCCCAAAGGAAAATACAGTATTCATTAAGGCAGGCAAAACATCATAGATAGGGAATCGGATTCAGAAATGTATCTGCCCATCTTCTGCCTTTGGGTGTGGCTCCACAGAAAGTATCTCAGGAAGAAAGTACTTCATCTTGGTTAAAACTTCTAGAGGAATAAACCACTGTCTTTCTTAGTAATCCCTGCTGTTCCCCCCATTGCTGCTTACAAGTTACCTCTTTTGCCTACTTGACTGACCATTGCGAGGATTATGTAACATCGTTCGTTTTATAACTAAAATATTAGAAGTGGGTTGTTCACTGATTTCATCTTGACTTTTAAAAAATGTAATTTTCTGGTTAAAAGAAAGGAAATGTCCATTTAAATGGTAGCAGCTGATTTCTTAATTTCAAGTTCAGATTCACAGTTACTTTTCATATCTTTAATCTTGCACACCAGTGAAAAATAACTTATTCATTCATATCTTTTGAAGATGTTATATTTGGCTAACAAAGAATAGGATAGGAAAATATGTCTATTTAACACGTATTTTCTCAATTCCTAAGATACTGTTTTAAACATTAGCCTAATTTCATTCCATAAATTCAGTTTCTTGTAGCTCATGTTCTTGAACTTTGAAAAATATATTATGCAATTTGCTAAGTTAATAACACATGAAAAGTAGAATAGATACATTGTGGTCTCACCTTCTGGATGGATTATTTTTAGGTTTTAGAAAGGGGCTTCACTCTAATTATTCTCCTAATAGCAGAACAAATACTATAAAACAGTATTTTATAATCACAGATGCCTCACAAGAAGCCATTTTATATCATCCTTACTCCCATTTTCTCTGGTTGATAATTAAATTTTACTCCAGGTGACTCACAGCAGAGGTCAGAACTTCATATAATGGCAGTAATGCACATTAATAACTGTGTGGTAGCCAGTAACACGATCCTTAATTAGAATCAGTAATCCGATAGGCTTAATAATGAAACAGGAGGCCCCACTGAACTTGTTCCATTTTCATATGCAGACCTAGGACAAAGCCATGGCTATAATTTGGCTACAGTAAGATAGCAAAATGTGGCCCAGTGCTGCTGTGTTGCTAACTAAAATCAGTCTGTCATTTTAATGTAGACTTAACATTTTTAAATTTTTAAAAATTTATGACATTCCAAGAGAATTTCTGAAATGTAAATCAGCCATCTTTGAAGATACAAGTAATGAACACTCTGCCTTTATTTTTAGAAATATTCACTAGAAATCTGATTCTGTTTGCCTAAGATTCTGTGGAAAGAGGAAGCTTTGAGAACTGTGTGATTGCCCCTCCTTGGGTGTAGCATTTGATTGAAGTGAGCCTTTTTTGCCTAGCTGGCAGTGGTCTTCCTCCAGATGTGGTCTATAATGGAGGTATTGCCTGGGATCTCAGTTTGTCCTGTCCGTAAGTTTCAGTGAGCTCCATGCCATGGTGGCTTCATATGTCCCTTATTCCAGTTCTTGGGAGATAATCATTTCTTCTTTTCTTCTTCTTCTTCTTTTTTTTTTTTTTTTTTTTTTTTTAGACAGAATCTTGTTCTTGTCACCCAGGCTGGAGTTTAATGGCCCAGTCTCAGCTCACTGCAGCCTCCACTTCCCGAGTTCAAGTGTTTTTACCGCCTCAGCCTCCCGAGTAACTGGGATTGCAGGCACCCGACACCACACCTAGCTAATCTTTTTTTTTTTTAATTTATTTTATTTTTTTATTTTTAGTAGAGACAGGGATTCACCATGTTAGCCAGGTTGTTCTCAAACTCCTGACCTCAGGTGCTCTGCCAGCCTCAGCCTCCCAAAGTGCTGGGATTACATGCGTGAGCCACCTCACCCAGCCGATAATTGTTTTTTCAAGTATCACTTGGACATCTCTAAGTTCCACTGGTAGTGGGATAATGGCAATGTAACATTTTTCTTTATTAAAAAAAAAAGCTGTTGATTTTCCTTTCTGAAATACTAACTTCCTATATGCATCTAAAGGACTTTGATATGAGCAGATGATGTGGATGCTTCAGGGTGTGGTGAGTGAGTGACCTCTAGAACGTGCTCTATTTCTGCTGTAATGCTGATTTAATCTTAAGAGGAGACTTGACTGTTTGAACATTTGAATACTGTAAATAGTCCACTGGCACTATTAACAAATAAATATAATGGCTTTTAAAAACAAGCTTTTCTTAACTTTGCATATAGTGTTACATCCTTTGGTTACTCTAAGGGACCCTAGTGATAGCTGCTTAGATTATTTTTGTTTAAAACTTTACGGGAACATAGATTTAGATTTTTGGATACTTAAAACACGTAATTCTCAGAAGATGATTTTGTCTCCCAGTTTCATATTATGCCAAGCATTAATAGAAGCCATTTTCTGTGAGGGGAAAGGGTCAGATATTTAAGATAAATTTCTGTAAATGACAGTAATGAAGCAGCTGTTCAGAATGCAGGACATCTCAATTAGCCCTTTGAAAAACAAGTTACTCTCATTTGATTTCATAGGCAAGTTCAACTGGGTTTTAGGATCACATTTTAAGACTGTGAAGTGAAACTTACTGTTGGATAAAACAAATGGCTTAGGAAATGTCTTACTAGGTTTACTGAACTTTCTTTTGGAGAGTATGTTTTTTACTGGGTTTCCTCAATATTATTAGTAGGCCACATTAAGTATTTTAATTTAGTCATAAATTAAAACATGACTACTACTAAAACATGTAACTAGATTGGAGTTGAAAATTCAACCTTAGGTCTTGCTCAGATTCGTTTATCAACACAAATATTTACTGTGAAATTTCAAATGGAAGGGAAATTGAGATGTGGGATAAAAAAATTATTTGAACATTTTAATGTACCTTACTCATTTAGTTTAAAACATAAAACAGATTGTAGTACAGCACAACTGTCACCTTCCTATCTATGAACACCCCTTTCTAGGAGTCCCTAAAAACAGGGACAGTGTCCTGGATGTTGTCTAATTAAGATGTATTTTTTTTGTGGTTTATGGTTTGTTTTTTCAGTTCTGATTCCTTTCTGGACCTTGAATTCTGAATTCTCCCCTCCTCACAGTGAAGATGAGATTCCCCTGATCTTTTTGGGCTGTCAAGAGGGAGACTGTTCTTAACAGTGGTACCAAGTAAGCAGCTTCAGTGTCAGAATGAAAGTGCCGGGAGTCAGGGCTCTCCCCGTCACAGTTGCTCACCCTACAGGAACAGTGAGATGGGTGCTGGCAGAGGGAAGGTCATTCTGGAGCTGAAGATGGTAGTAAAAGGGTGTTTATCACAGTGTCATTTGTAATACCAAAACATTGGAAACAATATAAATGCTTAGAGTTTATAGTGTGTCCATTAAAACATTTGTTGCCGATCTTATTTTTGAGGAATATTTAATGACATGAAAAAATTTTCACTATATGATTAAATAAAAAGGATTTAATACTTATAGAGTCAGCATCTCAATTCTGTTAAAATTTTTTTGTTATCCCTCCACCTACTCATACTTTTTTTTTTTTTGAGACGGAGTTTCGCTCTTGTTACCCAGGCTGGAGTGCAATGGCGAGATCTCAGCTCACCGCAACCTCCGCCTCCTGGGTTCAGGCAATTCTCCTGCCTCAGCCTCCTGAGTAGCTGGGATTACAGTCACACGCCACCATGCCCAGCTAATTTTTTGTGTTTTTAGTAGAGACGGGGTTTCACCATGTTGACCAGGGTGGTCTCAATCTCTTGACCTCGTGATCCACCCGCCTCGGCCTCCCAAAGTGCTGGGATTACAGGCTTGAGCCACCACACCCGGCCACATATATTTTTTAAGCTCTAAAATAACTAGTAACTTTGCTGATTCTTTAAGAGCAATTTTATAATCTCTAAAAAAGAACATTTTCTAAAAGGGGAGAAATGGGAAAATTGAGAGTAAACTGTGAAAATGTACTTAGTCATCAGATTAAGAATCATCATTTGCTGTATGACACTCTCTTTAAAAGTTGGGTATTTAAATTGGCTTAAAAGTATTGATCACTCCTCTTAAGACTTACATGTGTTTTACAATAGCAAGTTTTAAAAAATCTGTATGTTTACTAACATACCTATGAGGATCCCAGTTTTCTAAAAAAGTAAATTAGAATTTTTACTTTCATTAAGGAATGTACAAGTACTGCTAATTTCTTTAGTTTTAGATGTAGGAAGTTTTCTTTGTTTTGCTAGGTTTTTTCCTGGATGGTGGTAACAGTTTGCCCATCTTTTATAACTTGTATATCAGAAAATTCTTGTTACCTACATTTCTTCCTTGTTGAATTCGCACCTGCCTCAGATGTTCTCCAAGTGTTTCTGGTTCCTCACACTCCAAACCCCCTTTAATTTCTGTCATTGTTTCCTGGGGATCTCTGGTCTTCATTTTCCCCCAGGTACCCTGAGGTATGTTAGTGTGTTTCTGCTGTTAGGATTACACCTTGGAGAACCAAAAGCCAATGTTGGACCTCTGCCTCCTGGGAAAATGTTTTGAGAAATTCTTCCTTCTAAACTCATCTAGAGGCTCATATCCATAAGAACATAAATTCAACGATGGCTCTTTTTAAAGCTGTCACGGGGATTGAGCAGAATTAGAGATGTTTTCAAATAATTGTCTCATCTAGCTACTTTAGATATTTTAACCTATAGTCCTTAAATAGGGTTAATCCATTCATAAATGATAGCAAAGAAAATAGTATGTCTTAGTATTTTCTCTCAAAAATAATGTAGGTCATGAAAAATTAGAGAAAAACATGAAGAAACTAAGAATCAAAAAGTGATACCATTGGTGAAGAACCCCTCTCAACAGTTGATTTGCTAATACTTAAATTAATCCAAACTGATCCTTTAAGGTCTACACAACAGAGTATCAATTTGTTGTTGTTGTTGTTGTTGTTGTTATACAGAGTCCCACTCAGTTACCCAGGCTGGAGTGCAGTGCAGTGGTACAATTTTGGCTCGTTGCAACCTCCACCTCCTGGGTTCAAGTGATTCTTCTGCCTCAGCCTCCCAAGTATCTGAGATTACAGACACCCACCCCTGCACCTGGCTAATTTTTGTATTTTTGGTAGAGATGGGGTTTCATCATGTTGGCCAGGCTGGTCCTAATTTCAGGTACAGCACCAAATTTTTACATGTTATGTTTGTGTGTCTAAGAGTGAGAATGGTTGAGACATCAGAACCTAAATAGTACAGGCTTCTGAAGGATGAGGATGTAGAGTTACATAGCACTTTGAATAGTGTGAACATTTGATGAGCAGTAGTGGTGACCTAAACATCAAAACAAAGATAAAATAAATGGCTTTAACACATTTGCTGTGTGTTTACTAACAACAGCTTATAACAGTTTACTTCGGTCACAAAGGCTGTTTTGTGTGTGTGTGTGTGTGTGTGTGTGTGTGTGTGTGTGTGTATTTTAATTGCATCTCTCACACACATATGTAAAGATGTATGCCAATATGGGGAAGATATACACTATATTCATGTTGCTGTTTTGGACCTTTCGCTAAGAACTTTTTTAAAAAACACATCACAATGTGTAGTAAATACACTCTTGTGTTTCCCTTCCTGGCACTGTGGCAAAAATTAATTTACAACTGCTTTTCCCAGAACTTTTAGATCACCACAAATGATTTTGGAGCATCACCATGGCTTTGACATCTGTTTTTTTTCAACTATGTCCAAAACACAGGAAAACTGAATAACAAGGTCATCGTTACCATCAACTTCAAAGGAATAAGAGCTCAAAGTATTTTTTTTTTCCTGGAATTTTATCTTGAATGTTATTAGAATAACTTGTTAATCAATTTAGAATTTATGCTGAGGTGGTCATGTTATTCAAAATGAAAATTTGTTTCAGTGGACTAGAAGAAGTTGTGTTACAGGTAAAGGAAAAACGGAAAATGTAACTCTTTCCTTAGATGACATACATAGAATTTTTCTCCAGAGTCTTGTGCAGCTGGCTTCTTGGCGTTTCTTCGGCGGCTCCTCCCACCACGCCTGTCCTCCAGTGCTGAGGGCACTGGGGAGAGAGATGTGATTTGGCACAGGCAGGCCTAATCAAACCCTGGCTGCCTGTATAATAGCTAGACGATCCTGGGAACTTGCTTTTGCTTTCTGGCCTCAGTGTTCTCTGTCCATAAAGTAGGGATTATAACGCCTGTGATGAGGATTAAGTAAGGTAACATTTGTAAAGCACCTTGGACAGTGCATGGCACAAATAGGGCCTGGAACCAATACTATTTGCTTTATTCTCTTTTCTCAACTCTCTCCTCTTCTGCCTATCGAGTGTTGGTTATCAGAGGCTCATCTGTGCACATCCTGTTTTGTCTGTTTTATGGCCATTACCTTTTCTTTTTCACAATTTAACTCTTTTTAAATTAAGAAAATCAATTCAACCACCATTTATTTAGCACCTATTATGTTAAAAGTGTTGTGGTAGCTAGCATAGGACATAAAAATGAATAAAACAGTTCCTACCCTTAACAAGATTAAATATATGTGAGAAAAAGATATGTAGATAGCAAGCAGGATATGACGACTGCTTTCCTAATGTATAAGGAATACCAGATTTGCTTGGGGAGATGAGCTTGATATGCTGCTATTGTGCATTTTCATCTAGTCCTTATTTAGATGGACAGTAGAATGTGTTGTAACTTTTTTTCTAGTATACGTAAAATTGAGTACTCTATATTCTGTTGTAGTCACTACAGTAAAGGAGGAGTGAAAAAGTGTTCGATCAACAAACTCCAACTTCCTCAGTTATATCAATGGGTGGTGGACACTCTCAGAGTCATGTATTACATACTTTATAAACATTTACGTAAAATGTTTTCATTAAATTATCACGTATTTATTCATATTAAGAACTGTCCTAAACTTTAAATTTCTAATTTCCAGTTTGTATGCATATCAGTAGTGTTACTTTTTGAAAATCTGGCATTTTTTCTTTATTTTCCGCCTCACCTTTCCATAAGGAGGACTGTTATCAATTTTGCAGTATTCAATAAGGATGGTATTTTTGGTACTGGGGTGTCTAGAGGAAATCTGTAACCTACATACTGAGTTTACTTCTGTCGTCAAAGCCTTCTACCTATGTCTGCTGTTGTATACTAACTGGGACATTGTTCCCAGGATTCCATGTATAATTGTGGACATTGTCACCTGCACAGGAATGCCTGGTTGGGTTGAGTGGAGCTGATACCCATCTCACGCTGAGTCACAAGTCCTATATTTCAGAGATTGACCCTTCCCATACAGGGTACCTTTTTCTAATTTGCAAAAAAGGTACCCTAAGAGCTAGTGGCTTCCCTGGTTGCTCCCCTAATGTTATATGGTTAAGTTATAGTATTAGAGATAAGTAGAGGCTGCAGATCTGCAGGGTCAATTGGCTTCAGATTTAGTCAATTTTTTGGTTTTTAGACAATGAATAAATTCCTGGTTCCTTCTGCCCCCCCCCCCCGATTTTTTCCCTAAAATGAAGCTTCTCAAACAAATGTACCATTGTGATGTGTGTTCTCAAATCATATATGATAATTCACTTCATTCAGAGTATATGATTAAAGCTCATTCAAAGTAAGAGTTGTGAATGATGAAGGTAGAATTGTAGAGTGTTCTGCTATGCCACAAGACTTATACCATGAGAGTAACCACTTATTAGTCTTACGAAGTCCATTAAAAGGAAAAAATTGTTGCGGGGTGGGCACGGTGGCTCATGCCTGTAATCCCAGCACCTTGGGAGGCTGAGTCAGGCAGATCACTTGAGGTCAGGAGTTCAAGACCAGCCTGGCCAACATGGCAAAATCCCACCTTACTAAAATTACAAAAAATTAGCCAGCTGCAGTGGCACATACCTATAATCTTAGCTATTCAGGAAGCTGAGGCAAGAGAATGGCTTGCACCCAGAAGTTGGAGGTTGCAGTGAGCTGAGGTCATGCCACTGCACTCCAGCCTGGGTGACTAAATGAGACTCTGCCTCTAAAAAAAAGAAAAGAAAATACTGTTGGGACTTTTCAAGTAGGCCTTGCTGTTCAGACATTCTCAGAGATTAATCCCAAAACTGAATGATTATCTCCCTGAGACCCAGGGTTAGAAAAATTGCTTCAGAAATACAAAAGTTGGATTATTGCCCTTATGTGAGCCCACTTTAAAGCAACTACCATAAACAGTCTAAAGCAGAGTCGGCGACTGTGTTAGCCATGATTTAAATGGTGCCAAGCTCCTGTTTCTCATGACAAGGGAAATGTTAAACTGTGAAAGAGGCAACAGCCCATAAACATCTATATCTGCATGCACAGCACGGTAGCCACCAGCCACATGTGGCTATTGAGTGCCTGAAATGTGGCGAGTCCAAACAGAGATATGCTGGCAGTGTAAAATACACGGTGGATTTTAAATACTTAGTAGGAAAAAAATGTCAAACATCTCAATATTTTTATATTCATTACATGTTGAAACAATAATATTTTGGATATACTGTATTGAGTTAAAGAAAATACTATTGAAAATAATTTCATCTGCTTTTTTTAATGGGGTTACTAGAAAATTTAAAATTACAAATGTCGGCTGCATTTGTGATTTGCATTCTATTTCTATTGGACAGCACTGATTTAGGTATTTCAAGAGAAGAGAAGGAGGGGAATGTGTATTTGGTTTCTTCATGGTCTATGTCTCCTAGGACACAGCATCCTATTTCTTCTTTCTTAGGGGCATGGGTTGTCTCCCCCTACCAATACGGTCATACAGTATCATTGATGGCATGTTTTTTCCAATCTGTGGCTCCTCTGCAGTTCACTTAGTATTTAGATTGTTAACTTTTCTATGTAATCTTTGCCACACAGTGTTTGTACACATTCTTAATAATTTTCTTAGAAGAAATGACTTAAAGCTTTGGCTGCAGATTGCCAAATTGCACTCCGTGTATAAGCAGTTTGCTCTTACCAGATGTGTGTGCCTGTTTTGCCGTTTTCTCTCTGACCTGGGAATTTTCACTTGTTGTTGTCTTTTCCAGTTTACACACTATCTCTATTAGAAAAGGGATCACACCTAAATTTCACACTCTGACATGACCTGCTCATTGTAAAATAACAGGAGAAAATGATGAAGGACAGCTTATCCTAACCCAGTTGGGTTAAAGGTTTGAATTAATTTGCAGTCTATGCAGAAGTATACCAGACTCAGTGACCATTCCAAATTATATTTTTAATGAATGGTCCTCTTTGTCAGCCGTGAAGACCTAAGAAACAAATAACTAAAAATGCACAGAATACCTGGCGGGATGAATCCTGTGGGAACCAATCCGTAAATGTGCCCTAGACACGAAAGGAGGCTAAGAACAGTTAACATTACGTGTAGTTTTGGAAAAACATAATGAATGAAGATCCTGGGGAAAAGAGTCCTTCTCAACTGGGAAGTTTTTAATTGGCCTGGCTATATGGGATACAGTTACATCAGGATTGCAAGTCCAATTAGCCGAGAGTTACAAAAATCTGTTCTGTGCTTCCTGAACTTGAGAATAACAAATGAAAAGAAACCCCGAACACACTGTAGCTTTCCTCCTTTTCATTTAGCAAGAGTAGGAGCGAGTTGGTCTTTAGAAAATTGATTGTCACCGTTGTCTCCAGCATATTAACATTTTTTACACACAACAATTTGAACAGTTCTCCAGGAGGTTGCTGTCCTGTAATTGTCATGTCTGGGTTGCTATGTGGTATAACAGTAAGAGCATCTCAGCCCATTGGTGCATCAGATATTCCCAGACATTGCTTTGCCACCTTCCTTCTCCCAGCTACTCCATATTCTGAGTAGGAGCTTGATGGTACTGCAAATCGTTGTCCCTTTGCATTTTTTTATTGGGTTCATTAGTTTGACAATAAAATACATTAAAAAAAATATTTCCCCCCACATGATGTTTTACGCATTCTCTCATCCCCTTTTCAAGTGGTGTATAGGTCCGACACATGCCATTTCTCCAGGAATTATTTCTATTTCTTTGTTGAACTTGTGTGTACAAACCATATTCTTTAGATTCTAAACATATCATCTTTCTTTTGCAGAGTGGGTTGGGACAGATTTTAATCTTCATTCCTTTGTTTTTATTACATGATGAGCTGAAGGGTTTTGACTTTTTTGTTTCTGAGATAAATATTCCTTTTTTTTTACATTTCAGGATAAAATCTTAGGTATCCTTTATAGCTTTAACTGTTTGGCTCAGAAACTATCGTTTTGGGTTGTGTTTTCCCCCAGAATCACTTCAAGTCTCTACTCATATTAGTATACATTAAAAACTTGTGATTTAAACTTAGCCTGGAATGGGTGACTAACGGGTTGAATTTTGGGTTGAAATGTTTCTGTTTCATCTCCCTAAAGAAAAAGGCTGTGTTGCGTTATTTCCTTGGCTCCATACATTCCTCCTGGCCCAGGCCCGATCTTGGCTCTGGTAATGATCTCTTCCCTTCTTAGCCAACAGTTTCCTTAACACATATAGTCACTGGAAGTGGCTACTCAAAAGAGCTAACTCAGACTTGTTCTTGTTACTGAGGGCCTACCAAATAACCTGGTTTTCTTTTCTGGTTTCTTTCATCTGCAGTGCGATGGGAACCCTCTGCCTTAGTTTCCTTCCTTGTAGAATAGGATTAATCGTGCTGCCTTTGCCAGGTTGCCACAGGCTTGGACGAGATCCATGTGTGAAAGCCCTTATAATGTGTCAAATGTGGCAATACTTTTAAAAGTTTGTCATAGAAGTTAAGTACTTGTCATAGCTCTCTCCTGGTTCTTATCCTAACTGCCCACATGTTTATTGCTAAACTCATTACAAATAACAAATTCCCCCATCTGTTAGCTCCTATGTTTACTTAAAAATATTTTGTTGAGCACCTAAAATGCATTTCTACATCTTATTTTCCTTTTCTGCAAAATCTCCTTTCATAATGTTGTGTCAGATAAATGGAAATCTTTAAGTACTATAGATAAATGCTCTATGAACAGTGATGGAAGATTTCCTCATTAGAAAGAATGAAAATGTTTATAGAACTGAGTTCTCAAAATAATCATTCTTAAAAAAAGATTTATAAATGTGGGCATCTCATTTCTATGGTACTAGAATAAGTGCTGTACCACTCATGTTTTCACGTCTATTTAAAATGAATGCACTTTTTAATCTATGAACTTCTTTTTAAAGTTCACTATTTAGAGTTCATGCTGAAATGTTATATGGCTTCATCTCTCTGAAGTATTTGTTGATTTTAGAAAAACGGGTTCCTGAGTTTCCATCACAACTTCTCTGATTCTTCTATGATTGTGTCTTGTGTTTTATGCTCAGCCACTAGAAGGAAATTCAATTTTTCATTTAATGGACCTAAAGGTGCTTACTCTTCTCCACCACCCATCCCTGTTTCACTTTCTCCTGTTCCTGTCTTATTGGCTTTATCAGTGAAGTGTATGGTTTGGGAAGGGCTTGGAGTCAGGTCTAGGAAATGAGCTTCTGCTTAAAGCCATTCCCTGCCACCTTTCTGAGTTAAGGTGTTTGTTAGAGGAAACAAGCAGAGGCATGGAGCAATTAGTGAGCCCAGTGCAGGTCTGGGTGTTAAGGGGGCCATTATCGCCTTCTTCTGGTTGTGCTTTGGAACAGGGACTGGCCTGTGGAAGGATCTCAGGCTGACCTGGTCAGGGCTGACCCAGGTAAAATAAAACAAATATTTTGATACGCTGAGTTCTGAGAAGTTAAGTTGTGGGAAAGGGGACTTAATTTTTATTCACGAATGTATCATTTATTGTACCTCCCTTCTACACCACACACTGTGTTCCTAAGAAGAGAATGGGAATTAGTATTAATAGGATCATAATATAGATGATTTCTAATACGTACTTCTCAGATGAGCACAGGAGAGATAATCATTTCCTATCCCTGCCTTTCCCTCAACTCGAACACAAGGAAATCTCACCTACCCTTTCTGGCCCCACCCCCATCATAACCCAGCAGCCTCTGGGGTGAGGTCTGCAAAGAGTGAACTCACTTCCACCTGGGTTGCCTTATGTCTTGAATCCCCTTTTAATGCCAGAGATGCTACATTTACTCTTTAAAGTATAAAACAGTGTATACTTACTTTATATATGTGTGCGTATAGACACATACACATAAGTGTGTATGTCTATATAAACACACTCATTGTGTATACATTTATACACATACAAAGTGTGTATGTTATATATATGTATAAAACCATGTCATGTAATGAAGCTTTCTGGTTACAGGCTTTGATGCCATGTCTTCAGTGATTTTCTAGTACCACTAGGATCTCAACTCCCTTTGGAAGATTCACTCCTTTCTGTTTCTGAGGGGCTTTTGGCAGACCTATAAAACCCTGCTTGGATGTTCAGACCCATTTTTACCCTGACTGTTTAAGCATACAAAGTTAAGTAAGCCCTGAACAAAGCGAGAAAGGAAGCAGGAAGTCAGGGGAGTGGAGGGGTTGTGTTCTGCTAATTCAGCAGGATTGTCACAGGAAGTGTGAGGAGGCATCGTTGCTGATAACATGCTCACTTCAGCTGAATCCCAGAGAGAATGGGAAGGAGAAAAACGAATCAGATGCCTCTCCCTTTTGTCTGATTTGTTTTTCTTATGTGGATTTTTGTTTGTGGCATGGTCAATTAATACATAATTTTACAGAATTTTATTGGACCCTTTTTGTCCCAGTTTATAACTTGAAATTAAAATAAATTGAATGCTGTGAGGTATGGTTTTTAAAAGGCATGTTTGCCATTATTCGTTTACTCCGTAATTCTGTACATGTAACCATTACACTTACTGACATTCATCTTATTGATCATCCAGTCCAGTCCTCTTTCAAAGCAGGGATATCAAAGCCTCCATCTCCAACCCACCATGTTTTAGTAGTTTCCTAGATGTTTAGATTTTAAGGACCAGTAAACTAAACAAAAAAATATTAGGGTTAGAGATCCAGTAAAGTCAAAACACAAACTGCAACAACCACCATCTTATATACTCTTTCTTAAAAAGAAAGACGATTTCGCTACCAAAAAAATTAAAAGTACATAACTGAACTTAATTTCTTGACAAATCCACGGCACCTATTTTTCTGCTGACACACTAGTGATCATCTTTCCCCAGGTTAGTTTTTGTGAAGCCCTGCTCAGCAGCACCCTTCCTGACCCAGGCTAGTTGTGCTTGAAAACACCTAGTTGCTGCAAACAGATGACTCCAGTTTTTGGAATAGCCTTCCTTATAGTCTTTCCTTTTCTAGGTAAGCATCTGTAAGACCTTCAGCTGTTCCTTCCTTGCAGGATGTGATTTCTAGCTCTTTGTTTATGGTGCTTACTCTCTTCTGAAAGAGCTCAGAAGAGTAGGTTAAAGGAGATGTTTAGAATGATTGCATTCAGTGTAGAAAGCAGGCTATCTCACTCATTTATTTATTCCTCCACTCCTTTCTTCTGAATGTTGAATGTTTATTATTTGTCAGGCACTATGCTGAGGCCTCATATACAAGGAGGAAAACACAGACCAAGGACACACACCTAATGGGGATGACAGCCATGCAGATAATGTAGCAGCGTGCTGAGTGCTGCATCAAGATGCTGCATGGACAGGATGCCGTGGGCAGAGTGCAGAGACAGTACTCAGCTCAGCCGGGAAAGGTTGGAAAAGGCCTGCTGCTAGAGAATGCCATTAAACTGAGTCTTGCAGAAAGATGCTAAATTTCCCTGGTGAAGGAACATCTTAAAGGGCAGGAAATTAAGGTGGAGCAGGACAGGACAGGGACCTATATAGAGATACAGAGGCAAGCTGGAGTTTTATTCATTTGTTAAGACTACTGTTAACAGCACTACAACCTGGGTAGCTTAAACAACAAATAGTTATTGTCTTCTGGTTGTGGAGTCTAGAAGTCCAAAATTAAGATGTCAGTAGGGCTATGCTTCCTTTGAAACCTGTGGGGGAACATCCTTCCTTGCCTCTTCCAGCTTTGGTGGTTTGCCAGCAATCCTTAGTAAATTCCTGGCTTGCAGGAATCTCTCCCTCCAATCTCTGCCTCTGTTTTCACGTAGCCTTCTCCCCTGTATTTCTCTGTTCATATCTCCCTCTTATGAGAACACCAGCCATGCTGGATTAGGGCCTACCCCGAGAGACTCATCTTAACTTGACTACATCTGCAAAGACCCTGTATCTGAATAAGATCACCTTCAGAAGAGGCGTTGGTGCGTAGGACTACCATATATCTTTTGGGACACACAGTTTAACCCATAACAGTGGGTGTTGGAGAATGGTGAGCAGAAAGGCCCAAGAGCATAATGTCTTTCCTATGATCGCCTTTTTGTGTGTGTGCAACCTAAAATTTAATTATTCTGGGACCTTGAACTTGTGCTTAATCAAAAACAAACAACAAACAGGTATTTTCATGTGAATAAGCCAAGGCTTTTACTAAATTTGTGCAGTTGATTTTGCCCCCTTGGAACTTACATGTGAGACCTATTTTTCTCTGATGAATATTATTTTATGGACTTTGGCCAAGTATTCATTCTAGCCTGTTGAAATAATTTCAAAATGTTAATTCTGTCATCTTATATTCACCATCCCCCCAGCTTTGGGACATTTATATATTTGATAAGTGTGCCACCAGTGACCTGATTTATGTCATTGTTTAAAGCGTCTTTGACAAGTGCCGGCCAAGAACAGAGCTGTATGGCATGTCCCCAGATACCTCCCTTCGTGTTTGCCATGATCACTAACCAACAGTTGACAGCTCAGTCACTTGTTCAACCAGTTACCACTCAGGCAAGCCACATTTCATCTTCCCAGATTTCCTCATCATCCATGAGCAAATAATGATTTTTTAATTTAACTCAAATCAAAATATGTTCTGTAACCTTCCTAAGCAGCCCTGATTTTCTCACTACCCCCCAAAGTAGAAAAACAAATGTTTAATGTTCTTACAGTTCTGGAGGTTAGATGTCTAAAAGTAAGGTGTCCTGACTTGCTCTTAAGGACTTTGCTTGTACCTGTTCTTTTCATAAGTCTCTCTAACCTTCTATTTACTAATCCAGTATAGAATTTTGCTTCACATCAACATTCGTCTTACCTGCCTTTAGTTTCCAGAATCTAGTTTTTTTGTTTTTTTTTTAAGGAAGTTGAATAGCATTTTTGCCATCCTATCAACAGCTCTCATGTTATGCAAGGTTTCTCAAAACAAGATTGGAAAATGCTTATTGACTTTCATATACATAAGAAGCACTTTTAGTCCTGATCTCCATACCCGGATCCCACACTTGTTAAGTACAAGCAGAAGAACATCATCATCTGGAAAACAGTGGATTTAAGCTCTGTTGAGGGTGAGGCATGTTACCTTCGTTTGGGATATGGTAATTGTGAGAAACTGATACTAAAGTAATTTTACAGCATTTGGTGCTCTCTATAGTTGTATGTTTTTATACAAAGATAATTCTCTGACTTTTTTTTAAGTTTCAAGATTCTGAATTTTTGGAGCCGTACTATCCTGCCTCGGCAATGATTGCTCATCTTTATCTGCAGTATCGAAGGACAGGGTTGTTTGCACGCAAACCAGTAAGAAATCAATATGGGGGCCTATGTATACTTTTCCATCAGATCCGCTCTTACAGCTGTAACTATTGTCACAAGTGACCTTTGAGCCAAATGTATGAGTTTAGAAATGTCAACTCTGTTAGCAGGCTACGGTAGCATTCCCTTGCCTAGACAGTCAAGTGTGTCTTTCACTAGGGGTACGTTTATATCCTATCCCCCAATGTTTTAGAGCTGAAGTGGGTAAAATAGATATCATTTTCCTTGTCAGTCTGTTCTTCAGACTGGCTTTTCAAGGTCACAGGACAGTCAGGATTTATTACTTGAGAAAAGGATGGACTACATTTAGAAATCAATATGCCGGTGCATTGTTTTGGATCAAAGCCAACGTTATTATTCAGTCTAAGAAATGTCCAATTTGATTCTTGCCTTTTTAGTTTGTATCAGAATCGAGAAATTTCTAGGTAATTTTGCACACTCTGTTTTAATAGCTTCAGATAACTCTCTTTTCCTTCAGAGAGGATGTTTACTTTTACTCTCTGTCATGCTGTTCTTGTTTTGAATGAAGCAGTCGTTTATGGTTTTCAGTGTTGGAGTTTAATGCATTCACTTTCTATAGATGCAGACACAGTTATTTGGTTGTATATGTGTGTGTAAGATTTTCAGTTATGTGATTTACTTCAAAAGGAGTGACAAATTTAGAGACACCTAAAAAACAGTCTAGGAACAAAAGCCTTTCTGGGTTTTTGTTTGTTTGTTTGTTTGTTTTGTGTGTGTGTCCCCCACCACCACCCCCTGCCCTGGTCCCTTACATTTTGTTTCTAAGGCTGCGGGGGAAGGGGCTGCTAATTTTTAATTTCATTTTAAGCTCCTAAATTGCCTTGCTTCCCTCCTGTGATTTTATAAGCTAAATTGGCATAAAATATAAGGTCATATTCATTTTCTAAGGCAAAATATATTTCCCTTCTCCTCATTGCTGCCAATGTCCCGTAACTCCCCACACCAAACACTTTTGGGGGGATAACTATATTACGTATTTATATTTTATTCACTCAAACCAATGTATGTTTAGAGATTAACAATATGAAAAAAAAGAAACTGTGGTGAAAAGTAGCAAAAAAGTTAGGTCTCTGTTTTCTCAACTTTTGCCACATAGGAGCACATTGATATTAGGGTAAGAAGGTAGTCTGGCTAAATGCTCTCACGTAATTAGAATTAGAAGTGCCCTTAATTGAAGGGCATGGGAGAAAAGGATAATATTTATTAGTCATTGAATATTCATTATATGTCAAGCACTGTACTACTGATCCTTTACCACAGCACTGTGTGGGAGACCTTATCATACCACTTTACAGATGAGGAACCTGAGGCTAGGCAGCTAGACCAGAGCCACAGGGCTGCCCATTTGCCATATCAGCACTTGAGGACAGGTCTCTTTAGTGGCAACTCTGTCTTGTTTCCATTATAATATTGTCTTCCTTATGTTTCAGTACAGTTAAGCGATATGGAAACACAAGGGTGACACTGTCAAAGCAAAGAAAATACATTACAGGTTTTGGTGGGGGAAGAACAAAATTTAAGAAATAATTATTGTCAGTTCATAAATTCAATTCAGATATAAAAGGCCACCTTCTATAATCGAATTGCCTTTGCTTTAAAAGTTGGGCATTAATCAGTGTTTGAGACATTTGGGGATTCATTGTTATGATAGATAATACATGTTTTACTAAAATTCTGGGTTTCATTTTCGGCATATATTATTTTCCTCTGACATATTAGTACTAGGGAACACTAATTTGGGTCTGGCCATCTGTGACTACATCCTTAAGTGCTGCAGTACAGTGACTTGTGGTAAAAATATTGTCATAAGATAATGTAAATGACCTTTTGTGTGCAATGTGCTCTTAAAAGACCATAAAATAGTGTAAAGCTGCTTTACCTTGATTGCAGACCATAATAGACTAAATACTAAACTATAATAGTAAGCCTGTGTAGTAAATCAAATGCCTTATAGTATGCTTTTTTATTTAGAAGAGAGGTTATAAGTTTTTCATAGAATATGGCAAAAAAATGCATCTTAGCGATTTTTTAATGAGGTAGTTTTAGTGTCTTATATGAATTTTTTAGTCTAAGTTATACATAAAGTAAACAGCATCAATTGTTACCTTTATATACTATTTATAATGGATTCACCCAGGAATGTCTGTAAGACAATTTAACAGGAATGGTTCTGAATTTAGTGAGAAAGGGTTGTTAGTCTTAAAATCTGGGTAGAGATGACCAGTGTTTCATTTGTACTCTCAAAGGATGTGTTGATCTGAAAATTTCAAAGTTATGAAAAATCACATATGTAGATGTCTGTATCCTCTCTTGTAAAAATGTGATACTTTGTCCCAATGCTTCTGTAATTTATTCTTCATCAGCTCACCTGCTGTAAGGCAGCTATGCCAGCTGAGGGTTAGACCTCATGAGGATTGTCTGAACTTCTGCCAAATCACCTCAAATCTGCAGGCTCTGCGTTTGTGACTGGAGCTGAAATTGTTGTCCTTTCCAGGACAGTTCAGAAAAGTGAAGTTTGTGATTTCTTTTCCCCATCTTCTAAATTCACAGAGACAAGCCACTGGCTTTCCATTGCACAGATACCATGGATTATTTTTCTCAGATGTCAAGTTAGGCATTTAAGACTTCTTCAGATAAATACTTTGTCTTTAATTTCTCCTTCCCTGAAAAAACTTTCCATTCACCCCCTCCCTCTCATCATCCCTCATTGTAATTTCTTGAACTTAAGTGTTACTGCTATAGTAAAAAAAAGGCAAGAAAATAAATAAAATGTGGCATCGCTCTCTGCTAATCCTGGACATAAAATTTTCATTAATCTCACCAAAATAATTGCTCTTTGTGATTTCATTCTACAGTTCCAAATCCTCCAGCCTCATTCTGTTCTCTCTGTCCTCATCTTGGAATGCAGAGTCCTCTAAGACCTTTGGAGACTTTAGCTTCCATAACTCACTACACAGGTTTGCATTAGATTCTTTATTGTCCTACAGAGCCCGCCTAGATTTTTGTTTTCCCTAGTCTTCCTTATTCAATTTGACTTTCCCTCTATGCTTATGCCCCCTTTATTTAGCATCCATCATACAGGGCCCCTGTTATTTTTTAGTTATTTTTTAGTATTAAAAGTTTTTTTTACATCCCCCAAAGGACTGTCCTCCTTAATGGTAGGTGTGGCATCTGCTGTGTTTTTCATAGGCCTTGAAAGGGCGTGCTGTAAACATGCTATAAATATTTGCGAGTTGATTTCTTGGTTTGATCTCTCCTTTCTTGACTGTACTTATCTCTCCTGTAATCCCTTCACCTTCAGCGCCTGGTTTTTAGTTTCTGACCTTTAGGTCTTCAGTAGCTTTTCTTACCAAGCATTCTCCTTTAAACCTTGGCTTCAATTCCAGCTGTATAAGATGTAGCTTCCTGTTCTACATATACCAGGAAGCTTTTATTCACAAAAGTACACTCAGCCAAGGTACACTCAGCCATATAACGTAAGTGGAAGGGGCAGTTATCTAATGTAAGAGTTAGGCCAGAACAACCAAATGAAATGTGGAATATCTTTCCATACACCTAATTTTTGTGTCTTGGAGGATTCTTGTAGAAACACTGAAAATCATCAGGGCAGAAGAGGTAAAGTCTTATAAAATTTATTTGATTTTGATTGCCTAATTTAAAATTTTTACATCCTCTGTCTCATTTCCAAATATCACTTTACATACTAAATAAAGAAAATATAACCAGTTGAATTATTCCAGGTGGTGAGAATTCAGAATAACATGGGTAAATGACTCTACTATTTTTAGGCCTCATTCTCCAAAAAAACGTTTTTATTTGCCAAACAGGTATAGTGTATACTTTGTGTTCCTTTCCCTATCCAACCACTGTTAAAAGGACTAAAGCAAGTTTTAGGAAATCCCCTTTGTCTGGGAGGCCACTGAAAAAACAAAGTAGCCAAAAAGGTGATTTTTAGAAAACTGCATTCATTTGGGTGTATATGTGTGAGGGGGTGTATTGTATTTTTTTCTTTTTTCCCAGCAACTCCAAAATAACAAGAGGGGGTTTGGCTTGTATTCCTCAAATTCATTTCCTTCAAATAGATAACATTAGTTATTCCTTCTAAGCTTTAAAGCCTGTCTTGCCAACCCTTCACTGATGTATATGCTCTATTGGGCATATTATTCCAAGATAGACCAATGTTGTGTGTCCAGAAGGTCTTTAGGCAGGTAACTTCTTCCTGAATGTCATCAGCATCTGTCTTAAAGACCTTAGCAATTACAGAGTCCACCCTCATCCCCTGACTCTTTTGGAGCTGTGCAGAGTCGAACTGGGAATTACTTTCAATCTGTAGAACAGTCTGTGGTTGGTGACCCAAGTTTCTAGAGCTGTCAACATGCTTGGCCTTTAAACTCCAAAGCAGACATTCAGCCTCCCATCTTTATTACTTAGTTGTGTAACCTTGAATACGTCCCTTACTCACTCTGCTCCTGAGTTTCACATCTACAGAGAAGGAATAATATTCCACCTCCGCAAAAGATTGAGGAGCTTAAAATAATTGGCCTTTATATATATTGCTTAAAATAATTGGCCTTTATATATATTGCTTAGAATAGTGCCTGGCATAGAGTAGGAGCTGTATACCTGTAAGTAATTACTTTTATTCCCCTGAATTAACTCATGAGGTCATAGGTTTTTTGATGATGATGTTTTTTTTTTCTCTTCTTTTTCTCATTTCAATCCCCTGCCCCCCCACTTGCTGATTATTGCCATTTACATAGGCGCAGCATCTTTCACAGGATGTGTGAATCCCAGTTTGTCCTTCAGGAGTAGTTATTATGAAAACTATCCTCCTATGTGCATGAGCAATAAATATCCTGCCCTTTCTCAAACTTAAAGTATCTTTTTGTTTATATGTATCCTTTTTTTTTTTAACTGTTGTTTTTAACACACCCATTGCTTTTTCAGGTTTAATAATGTTCATAAAATATTCTAAAACTAACGTAAGCACTGCAAATGACCCCATGCGCCTTAAATGAATTTACAGCTGAAATGACCAATATTAAAATAATTTACCAACCATTATCGCCATCTGTTGGTGGTGGTTGGAGTGGACTCCACTCTCCAGAGCTTTGACTTATAACTGGGACTCCTCAACAGCTGCACGTTTCCTAGCACACAGGAAAATTTGTGTGTTTGTGTGTGTGTGTGTGTGTGTGTGCACGCGCATGTACATGGGCATGTGTGCCCATGCATGCACGCACGCATTTATACATTTGTACATATACATTGGATAAAGTCTGTCATGATATGCACCAATATTCATATCTAGGACTTAGGTGATTTTAATTTTTTTCAACCTACTCTTCTATGTCTTCTAATTACAATAAGCTTGTGCTTCTTTTTTAGTATAAATTACCAAAATGTAGAATTTAGGAGGAACTAAGTGATGGCGGCAGAGGAGAAAATTAAGCTTTATATACTAAGTGCAAACTAAGATATGTCTAGATTTTATATTATAGCAGATGAAAGAGGAGATATAAATGGAAATAAAGAAATGAGTAAAACTGTGGTGGAAAGTAAAAAAGTTTTAGTAAATTCTAAGCAAAAGGTTTTATCAGCCAAGTTCACTTAGGCCAAGAGGTTTAAATATGAGCTTTTACCTGTTATCCTCTCTCTTTGAAATTCATATTATTGTATAGTCATGTCTCTTAATTACTCTTTATCTTTTTACTGTCAGAGCTTGCTCTAGAGTGGATTATCTACCCTTAGCAAAGAATATTATAATCTGGGTAGCTGGGGCTGTGGTCTAACCCATGTTACTTTCAAGCCAGATAAAACCAAGACTCTTCATAGTCACATTTTTTTTTCCATAAAATTGTACACCATGCTGTTTGGTCATGCACTTTCTTGGTGTCCTTAGAGTGTGAATTCTGCCAGTCAGGAGGCCTGTTTCTCTCAGTATGCCATATGTCCCTATTCCTTAATGACGGCTTTTTCTTTTTTTGATATGGGGGGGTCTCACTCTATCACCCAGGCTGGAGTGCAGTAACACAATCCTGACTCACTACAACCTCTGCCTACGAGGCCCAAGCGATCCTCCCACCTCAGCCTCCCAAGTAGGTGGGACTACAGATATGACTGCCACGCCCAGCTAATTTTTGTATTGTTTGCAGAGATGGGGTTTTGCCACCTTGCCCATCTTGAACTCCTAAGCTCAAGCGATCTGCCCACCTCAGCCTCCCAAAGTGCTAGGATTACAGGCATTCACCACTCTGCCTGGCCGATGATTTTTTTTTTTTTTTTAATTAAGATAGGAGCAAGGGGAGGTGAAGATCTGGTTGCTTTATGAGTTTATACCCAGATGTTTGTTACTCTTGCAGGCACTGGTGATAGCAGAATTAGACTAAATGTTAACTGTCTGTAACAGCTCCCCCTTTCCCAACCCCCATTTTAAATTTTACTGCAAGTAAAATGAGTAGAGAGAGATGGTGACTGCCCTGAACCCTGCCACCCCTTATCTCAGTCCCTGAGGTGCCATTTGAAATATGGCTCCTCCTCATATTCTAGATCTGGACCTTTCCTGGCCCTTTTCTCATGCCATCAAAACTACTGGTTGTTACTCCATTACCACAATAAGGTGTTCAAGTTACCCACTGAGGAGCTAACTTAGCTAGGGCCTGACCAATTTCAAGGGTTGCAGTTTCCAGTTCTGGGGTCTGTATTTTAATGGCAGCCTCTTGTTGCTGTGAGTGGCATAACTGAGTCACATATTTTAGGAGATGGAAGCCCTTCAGCACCATAGGTAACTCCAAATAAGCAGCTTCTTGTACCACTTGTTTGCAGGAGGCCAGTACGCAGCTGCCCCACAGATGAGTGAGACCTGTTTTCTGATGTTCTGTGAAATCACAGTCTTTAAGTCTTACCCGAAAAATTGCAAGGAAAACCACATTAGAAAGTAAAACTGATAAATGTCAGAAATCACCCTTTTTCTGTTCACCATCCTCTGTCTCATTATCCCTCTTTCAACTATAAGACCCATGTCAATTTCTTATGTTTAAAACAAACAAGTAAAAAATTGCCTGTGCTTGGAAAATGAATATTTCAATACCATAGAGACCTTCCATTAGCCTTCAATTTCCATACTCAGAGTGCATAAATGAAACACTGTTTCTCAAAATCAGTTCATTGATAAGTTGCAGTGAAAATTTATTCCTTTGTGAACTCTGGGATTTCAGGCAAGGTATAATACTCAAAACTTCTTTGAACTTTTTGTTTTCTCATATGCACAAATGGGAATAATAACACCTACCTCACAAGATTGTTGTGAAGTTGATTAAATAAGATCATACATGTAAAGTACCTGGCACAGTGCCTAGGATATAAGTAGGAGCTCAACAAATGTAATCCCCTTTCTGGTTTCTTAGAAAATAGCCAACTAAACAGTTGAGGAGATTAGGGATAGTTTCAATGGAAAAGATAATGTTTGAACAGGTCCTTCAAGTTCAAGCATGGGTAGAATGGTGTAATGGAGAGATGTATTAAAGTGGTATTTAAGGTAAATTAATGCAACAGACAGGGTTGAAAGGCTGGTTGCAGGGAGAGCCATTATGTGCTTTTCACATGTGTCTAGGAACAATGAAGGGGGAAAGTGAATATTGGAAACACATCAAAGACAAAACTCAGAAGAGTTATTGATCTCCTGGATTCAGGAGTTACTGAGTTGCTGATGCCACAAGGAACCCAAGCTTGGTAGGAGATTGGGAGAGGGGCAGTGCTAGTGAATGAAAAGAAGTGGAGAGAGACAGGGAAAGCCATGCTTGAGATACTGTTGGAGGTGGGGTTTAAAAAGCAGTGGGCTTGATATTTAACTACGTTAATATTTAACTAGATATTTAAGAATCCTAATAAAATATTAAGGTATTTAAGTAGAAAGAGGAAGAGAGAAAAACTAAAGCTTTGGTGAGTTTTTAAAAAACACACACACACAAGGAAGAACTCGGCAGCAACAGAGGAGATTCATTAATTAAAACCATTGCACTGAATGAATCTCCTAAAAGAAAGAACAGTTGAACACCAAGTATAAAGCTTGATGAAAGTACTCAGTTAAGGAGGAAGAAAAGGAAGCTGAATGGGGGAAGAACCCCTGAAAGAGGGCTACGAAAGATGGAATGAGATGGAGAGTACCTGCCACAGAGAAGGGAGGAGCACTGGCATAGAGGACTCATGCCAGACATAGCAAAGAGGCCGAGAGAGGGTGTGGCGTGGCTTGCATTTCAGCATTATCGAGCCTTTTCTCTTGGCCTACTTCCTCATGTCCCTTTCTCCATGCCTTTTCCTGTCTTTCCCATCATTAAATGTTGAAAGCAGAACTAGAAGTGTCGAAAGCCAGTCCTTTACCTTCCTTCTCCGAAATAGCCTTTCTTCTGTTTGGTGTACAAAAAGCCCTGAACTCTGAGAGCTCGAGCAGTCTCTTAATCTCTCTGACTCAATCTCCTTACCCCAAATTGGAATCATACCTACCATCTCCCCTGCTTTTGGAAAAGTATGAAGCAGGGATACAATCTAAAAGTGCTTTCGTCAAGGACTTGTGCAAATGAAAGTCCTGGTTTCTTCATTCATTTTTGTGTTCCTATTAAGGAATACTTGAAGCTCGGTAATTTATAAAGAGAAAAGGTTTATTTGGTTTGTGCTTCACCAGGTTGTACAAGAAGCATAGCACTAGCAGCTGCTGCTTGTGAGGGCCTCAGGAAGCTTCCACTCCTGACAGAAGGCAAAGGGAAGAAGATGTGTGCAGAGATCACATGGAGAAAGAGAGAAAACAAGAGAGGAGGGAGGTACCAGGCTTTTTGCACAACCAGCTGTCACCAGAAATAATAGAGCAAGAACTTACTCACTACCACAAGGAT
Organism: Callithrix jacchus; assembly: GCF_049354715.1. Taxonomy (NCBI): domain Eukaryota; kingdom Metazoa; phylum Chordata; class Mammalia; order Primates; family Cebidae; genus Callithrix; species Callithrix jacchus. The sequence goes on from NC_133507.1 coordinate 69,533,656, forward strand.
GTCACCAAGCCATTCATGAGGGATCCACCCTCATCACCCAGACACCTCTCATTAAGCTGCATCTCCAGCATTGGGATTTTTGTTTTGTTTTGTTTTGTTTTGTTTGAGACATGGTCTTACTCTGTCACCTAGGCTGGAGTGCAATGACAGGTTCACAACTCACTGCAACCTCTGCCTCCCAGGCTAAAGTGACCCTCTCACCTCAGCCTCCTAAGGAGTTGGAACTACAGGCCCACACCGCCATGCCAGTCAATTTTTGTGCTTTGAGAGGGTAGAGATGGGGTTTTGCCATGTTGGCCAGACTGGTCTCAAATTCTAGAGCTCAAGCCATCCGTTGGCCTCAGCCTTCCAAAGTGCTGGGATTAGAGGCATGAAGCACCATGCTCAGCTGCGAATCATATTCCGACAGGAGATTTGGATGGGTGAAATACCCATACAGTAGGAGCTGGTAGATATCAAGCATATAACCTAGGTAGATAGATGGTTGCTAAAAAGTTGTCTTTAAATAACTTACTTTTTCTCATTTGTAGATTTTTACAGATTATTTCTTTGTAAGCTTAGTGATCTGTTTTAATATTGTTATAAATGCTCAGAATCTTAACAGGGAATTGAAGGTGTTTGTGCAGCATTATGCCTCTTAGATGTAATTGTCATTTGAACCTGAAATTATCTTTACTTTCATGCCTAGTTAGTAATCATTTGATTACAGGATTACATGGAGTGAACATAGAGAAGAGTAACTGAAGGAGAAAAGTGGCTCAAGCCTTTTTTTTTCTTCTAGATAAGTATATTTCAGTTTGTTTCAATGCATAAAATACAAGTCTGTAATATTCACAATGGTTTAAAATGCTACAAAATAATTCCGTTTCCTAAAATTTTTAGTACGCTTTTTAGTCCTCAAAATCAATCATGAGAAAGTTAAAGTAGAGCACATGTGGAAATTTTGAAGTTAATATCTAGGAAGTTAATATCTCAACTGTAAATGAGGAAATATGAGATGCAGATGCATCAGGTAAGTTATGTGCATTTCCCAGAGTCTTACTCTGATTTGTTTTGTTTGTTTTGTTTTTGAGGTAGAGTCTTACTCTGTTGCCCAGGCTGGAGTGCAGTGGTGCGATCTCGGCTTACTGCAACCTCCGCCTCCTGGGTTAATGCGATTCTCCTGTCTCAGCCTCCTGAGTAGCTGGTACTACAGGAATGCACCATCACACCCAGCTGATTTTTCTGTTTTTAGTAGAGATGGGGTTTCGCCATGTTGTCCAGGCTGGTCTCAAACTCCTGGCCACAACTGATCTACCCACCTTGGCCTCCGAAAGTTCTGGAATTACAGGTGTGAGCCACTGTACCCGTCCTTACTTTGATTTTTAAGAAAATTTTTTAAAAGTTATCTTTCAAAATTTTTTGCCCTCAATTTTTAGAAGGCAAGCATAGATAACAGCGCTTTTCCTTCTGAAATAGTCACTGTGGAGAGAGGGTGGGTTTGGTTCATATTTACATTACACTGTCACTTCATTTTCAGTAGCAGTGTGCTAAATTGTAATGTTCTTTGTTTTTCCTATATTCCCCAGCATCTGTGGCATATAAAGGAATTTAAACATATTTCTCATAGAAACCTCATAAATTAATGATTAATCCCTGATTGATTCTTATGTCCTTCACTATATTCTTGATTGTCCATTTCTTAGACACATACACATGCACACAAGTTAGTGAGTATACTGTATAATTATTAACGAGTTAGAAGTGGTGTAAATAAGTGTTTTTATGAACAGTTATAAAAGTCGTCAGTAAAAAGGATCTGTTTGATACCATTAGGTGTGTTATACAAAAGTATGCATGCACATTCGCCCTTCTGTGGAAGTATGGAGCCTTGCAGTGCTGTCCACAGAACAGAATGAACAGAATAATGCAAGCAGCTTTACCGTTTACTATTTCATAAAAGCCCTGCGGGTCATAGCATGGTACTTTCCTGTGAGAATTCTGTAGCCGTGTGTTGGGCTTTGTGTTTTACCACAGACGTACTGTTATTAGAAGAAAATATTTTGTATACAGCTCACGTCCCATATTTCTGCCCTAAGATTGTCAGGTAAGTACCTGATTCTTCAAAGTTGAACTTCAAACTGGAATCCCTCAATTTAAACGAGAGGCCTAGCCATTCCCTTTTTTTAGTTTTGAGTTTAGAATTCTCATTTCCTGTCTCTTAGTAAAGAACATTTTGTACTATAAAGTTTGCAGATGTTTGAAAAGGATGTGTGTTCTTTGGATTTAGGCATTAATAAGGGTTCCTTATAACTTCTTTCTCTTTTCTTTTTTCCAGATATGGGAAAATAGTCTCCACAAAGGCAATATTGGATAAGACAACGAACAAATGCAAAGGTATGTTTTCTTGGCTGGTTATTTGGTAAATGATAACTTTAGAAAAATGATGGAATTAAATTCCTGATCTTTGGTTTCAGAACCACCTCCATTTTCTTAGAAACTAGATCTTATATATCACCCAGTTTCTGTCTTGCACAGTGTCAGCATATTGCTTATGTTTGTCCCTGGTTAGGTTTTGGCTAGAAACCGAACAGCAGCTAGCAGTTTGCCAGAATTCCAGATTTGACGCCAGTAGAGTTAACATGCAAAATACTGGTTGGCATTTAGCCCTTGCTTTTAAAAGGGGAGTAGAGTTAGAAAATAGCTTTCTTTCCTGAGCCTGAGGAGATTAGAGCTGCTTACTGAAAACCACTGGACTGTACTAAAGAACTGAAAAGATTACATATTGTGCAAATTGGCTCTATTAATTAGAATAGAGTAGTTTTAAGCAGTACTTAATTACATGTTTCAATACTCCCAATTGTTCTCTGCTGAATGCCTGTTGACAATATTGGCAGCGGGGAGGAGAGAACCATTTTCACTGACCAAATTGTAATAGGCAAGGGAGGTCATGCACCCCTTTGAAATATGCTGCTGCATTAATTTGATGCACTGACCTTCAGTTTTCCATGTAATTAGGATGAGCTCATCCAGCCCCATGAGCTGGAAGAGGAGGCGTCTACAGTAGGCAGCCCTGATGCTCTGTGGTTCTGACTTCTAATGATCCAGCATCTTAACAATAGCCATGTGATTTCTAGGAAAAGGGAAGAATAGAGTCAGCTGACTTTGAATCTAACTACTGACCCCTTGAATTGAAATAAGTTGACAGGAATAGGCAGAGAAGGCAAATCTCCTCATTAATTAGACCCCATTTTTTTAAGTAGTAGTGACAGGGCAGTGGCTTAGCGCAATCTGAAAAAGGCAGAGAACATAAATGAACCCTATGGTAGAGGCCTCTCCTTATAAGCCAAGCATTTCCTTTAATCTGAACTTGAAGTGGTTCATTGTATTTCTGTCTCTTCTTCAAAGTGTCTAAATGTAAAGGAGCTATTGTGGCAAATAGCTAAGCCCATGTTTTATCAATATGGTGCATTAAGACAGTTTTGCCTTGGGACAGTGAATAGAATGTGCTTTATATAGAGTGGTACCCAATAAATATTTTAAATGAATTAAACTAGGGAGAGTCAAATTGTAGACTGACATGCATATACTTAGTTTCCAAGATTAGTCTTATTTAGTATTTATAAATGATTTGGGAGAGCTGAGACACAAGAAAAAAATCTTTTGGTTTTATAAAGAAAAATAGGCCCTTACAGACATAAAAACAGGAAGCAGATCACCAACATTACTTTCAAACAAGAGAGAAATCAGAGTAGCCAAGTGGTTTTAGCCATACTTAACCTCCCCTCTTTTCCTTCCCCACCCCAAAATAAATCTTATATGTCAACTCAGTGTGTTGAAAAGCAGAGATGTCCTAATTAAGTAAAAGAAAGGATCCAGAGGTTAAATTCTTCACCACACCCCTGAACTAAAAACCATGCTATTTTACACTCTGCTTCAAAGCAATCTATTATATAGAAGCCAAAATTCCTCCAAGTGCTCCACATGATCTAGAAAAGATATGGGTAAAAATAAACTAATGCTAAATCTAACATGTTGTCATAATGCAAACCCTTAACATTTGTTAAGGGTCCACAGTGGAGAAATTTATGGACTTCTAACTAAGGGTAGGACTAATTCAGAACTGATGTTAGATACAAGAAGTCTCCTGGAGACCTTCCTTTAAAGTGGTTCTTAGGAGTCACTGCTTTTGGGTATGGGGGCAGTAATACAAACCTCCCAGGGCTCTCTGCCTTACGTGAGCCTCCCAGCAATAGGTGTCAACAGATATCTGGTGGGTTGAGGGGGCGGTGAGTGAGTGAGTGGAGAGGGTAAGAGTGGGTTTATAAAATCCTAGAAGCGAGAAAAAAGTAATTTCAGGACAAATGAGAAGAAATAACACTTAACTTAGCTCATAATAAAGTTAGATAACATGTTACCCAAGATAACTTGACATGATAGATAGATAGATAGATAGATAGATAGATAGATAGATAGATAGGTAGGCATAAAGATGATTGATAAATTAATATAAATAAATGCATAAAACATTATAGAATATTAATATAAATGAAAGCTACTTGTGTTATATACTAATTTTTTAAATTAAACAGATCAAAGAACCTTATATATGGGAATGAGAAGTCTTACAGGGTTATAGAACATCTTTTGCCACAAAACGTATTTTCAGAACCTGTATTCTCAAGAGAATTTATCTAAAGGAAACATTAGACAGGATAACATTTTCCTAAGTTGTTAAATTTTAAAATTCACAATTCAGTTGCTGTTTTACATTTTAATTTTTAATCAAAGTTTAGCCAACAAAAGGCATTTATAGGCTCTCCAGTACTGGTAAATGTGGCAGTTCAGGACCAAAAAAAAGCTCACAGAAGATTGGTTATGAAATTGATTGATTAATTATTTATACTTACAGAAGTACATGTAAGACCAGAACACTTAACACACATGAGCAAAAATAGTTTCAGGATGAATTAGACCAACAGGAAAAATAAGGGTAAAAGTGGGCAGCTTTAAGTTATTACCAAATCAGGCCCTGTGTTTCCTAGTGGCCAAGGCGAAAATAGAACACATAGCTCTTCCCATGATTCAGTCATCACAATGTTAGAGAAAAACACAGGAAGCAAGAGTAACGTAACTATTCCTGGTCCTGAAATCTGAGAGGAATTCTCCTGGAAGCCTCAGTGAGAGGGCACCATGTTACTTAGTGAACCCTGCCTTCAAAAACATCTTTACATCTATTTATATAATCAAATCCATAGAGCCTGCATAACTTAAATTTTATATAGTCTTCTATTTACTTGAAAGTAATACAGGTAGAAAACATGAAAGCGCACAAGGTTTCATACTTAACTATTATGTTTGTTTTCAGCAAATGGTTATGAAACAGCCCTAGTGTAGTAGGCATTGGGAAAGGCCAGAAAAGGATGTGAAAAGTTAACTAAAATACAAGCATTATGGATTTCTCTATAAGAAAATAATAGATAAAAGAATGCTCATATTACCCGAGTAGATAGTAAATTCAAATATAATAACATCAAAATTGAGATCTGTCTATTGTAATTTGTTGACAATAGCAACATTGAAGGAAAAATCTTAAATATCCATCAGTAAAAGGTGTATCTTTTTCATCGTAGCTGGGTGCTCATTTATGACTCACTGAAACTGTATGTGAGAGAGAGAGTATGTGCATGTATGTGCGTGTGTGTGTGTATCCACAGAGCGTTGTTGCATGTTAGCATGGACAACAGATGTCTTAAAAAAACATCCAAGATAGGTTTAACCTAGTTGATAACCTGGCAGTTGAGTAGCATTCTCTGTTTTACCTAGATCAACCTCTTCCTTTTGCTTTCCAAACTGGCTTCTTCTCTACTGTCTAAATCAAATTAAGCCTTGTTTCAGCCCAATGCCAAGTTAATATAAGGAAGCTGCTGCTTGTTTCAGCGTTAACGTTCATCTCTCCTGAAACATCTATTCCTGTAGTCAATAGTCTGCTCCATCTCATTATAACTTATTTCGTTACCAGGCAATATTTTTGGTACTAATACTGTAAAACTGACTTTGTTTTGTGTCTGAGCTTTCTGTTTGACTTTATTGATATTGACTTTGACACTAGATCATACTATCTAAATTATTACTACTTTATAATATTCCTGTAAGTAAATGATAGGGCTGGCTCCTCTTCTAAACAACCTTGCAATGTCACTTTTTTTTTTTTTAAATATTCTTACTCATTTAAAATTAGTTTGAGTTCCAAGAAAGGTCCTGGTATTTTGCCTGGTACCTTGTTTCTTTAGTGTATTAAATATAACTTGACCCTTTTCTCAATAACTTAACAATTATCACAGAGGAAAGTCTGTGATTCCCTATTTTGATCCAGTGATACTCCTGGGATCTGTTGAGATTCATGAAGCTATTAGTGCTTAGGCTGTGTTAAGTCCTATTCTTTGCCTAGTTTTTCTCTTTTATTGCTTGTTAGTAGTTTTCTCTGCTAGACATCATTCATATACTTATGAAGGCAGATGACCAGCACATTAAAAATGTTTATGAAGCTATGGATAAAGAAACGTTGAACCAGAGTCTCTAGGAGGTTATGTGTTTTTTTGTTATGTTTTGTATTTAAACTTTAATAATGTGAACTGCCGAAATGTATTTTGGTGTCTTGAGGCATTTTTCCTAGCTCTTCTTTATTTTGAAAGGGTGTGATGAGCTGTATTTTAAGAAAATAAGTATGATGTCTTTAACCAAGTCCTAAAATTTTGATTATTTTATGTTTGGGGTGTCTAATAGTTGTACTTACTCTAATTTTCATAGATTATATTTGCAGCATCTAAAAGTTGTACTTATTCTAATTTTTAAAAGTTTACTAAATAAGCATAATTTTTGTTTCTGTCATTTGTAAACTCTGTAGGATGGCTCCGTCTTTCTTACTGAATCATTAAAATGCTGTTTCTCTGAAGTTGATTTTTTTTTCTTCCTTTTTTAAAAATTTCTTTTTTTTTAACCTTGGTTGGCAATTTAGATGTCATTTTTTTTCCCAGTAACTACAGGATATCTATGACCTTGAGTAGGGAAACACTGGTTCTTTAGCCCCCGACTCCCTCGGAAGGGAGGCTTGTCTGGCTGGTGATAGATGACAGGGAAGAAGAGCCCAGGAGGCCGCTGCCCTGCAGCTGCTAATGCCTGAGCTCCCTCAGGACATTTTCATCTCTCTTGCCTGCACCAGAAACAAAGTAGAGCCATTCATTTACCCTTTACCTAACCACAGAATAATAACTTAAATACTAAGTGTGTTTTGCATTTCAGGTTACGGTTTTGTGGACTTTGACAGCCCTGCCGCAGCTCAAAAAGCTGTGTCTGCCCTGAAGGCCAGTGGGGTTCAAGCTCAAATGGCAAAGGTGAGTTGAGAGCCGGCAATGGCTTCTCTGTTCCACAGCTTTGGTTGTGAAGCCTGACAGGTCTGCTTTTTCTGTCGCATCCTTATTCTCTCTCCTTCATCCCACTCAGCACAGCTCCTTCTGGACACTTGTCCTATGCCTCCGCAGCCTCTACAGTCACTATTGTGCAGAGGACTGTTCTTCATAACTTAACCCATGGAGGAGGATTTATAAATATATAAAATTTACATAGTAAATTATGTAACCCCATAAGTAAATTGAGAAATAGCAGATTTTCTCAGATAATCAGGTATTTGTGAGTCTTTAAGATCTGTCCTGTTTAAAAAAAAAAATTAAATGTCAATGCTTAAGAAATGTATACACTTCTAGACATGTTTCAAAAGATAATTGTGTATAGCATGTTCCATTTCAAAACTATATATAACTGGTGCATTATACAACTATTAAAACAAGTAGTTTTAACACAAATGTAAGTTACAGATGCTAGTTTTTTGTACAGTAATGAGACATTTTTAGATATTGATTATTGATGAGATATAAATCTACTTTTTAGTAGTTCTATAATGACTTTATTCAAGACTTATTTCTAATGAACTTTTAGCATATTTTAGATGACCAATATTGTTGAAAATGTCTTCAGGTGAGGAATATACCTGAATGTTAGGGGAGTATAAAATGGGAGACCATGTTTCATGCTTAATATGTATTTTAGCACAGCACACATGGATATTAGTTATGATAAGATACATTTTCCTTGAAAACTTTCATGTTATGGTAGTTTCCCTCTACAGTTTTGACTTAGAATATCACAGTTTCTGAATGTAAATGGAGTTGACCAGCCAGTCATTGTGGCTTTCTCTTTGCATTAGGTTTGTCCTGAAAGTTAAAGATGCTCAGTCCCTCTTCCAAAAGTAATGATGCCTTAGATAGACTTGATGGCCTTGAAGAAGCTGGCTTTACATGATCTAAATCCCTAGTTCAGGTGCAGTCATAATTCTAAAGCTTGAGGGACCTTAGATTGTCTGGTGCATCCACCCCCAACCCCACTTTCAAATGGGCATGGCCTTTTTATTAAGAAGAGCTAAGGCTCAAAGAGGAGAGTCACCCTTGGAATGGCATGCATCTCTTAAGTGTTTATATTCTATAATATAGGTTCCATTATCCACCAAACACATTTAGGAGTCTCTGTTGAATAAACTGATATTTATGTCCCAGTCTTTATTATCCAAATGTAAGTTTGGGTTACATCCTATACCTACTTCGTACAGTGCAGTTATTAAGACATCTGTGTAATTATGTAATAAAAATTTGAGTCCTTCAGTTGCTACAGAAAATATTTTCAAGCCTGAAACTCAGCAGTTTGATATTTTGAGTATTCTTTTTAAAAAAGCAATACTTCTATATTATCTGGCTTCTTGAAGTAAAGAGGAAAGTAATTTTATACTACTATCTTCTGCTACATCTGAATGGTAGTATGGAAGTAGACATTGCCATTTAATATTTTTAAAACTTTACATTGAGTTGACTTACTTAAGATTTTCTTAAACTCCAAAGTAAGAAGTTAAAATAAACAGAAACTATATGTATGTGTGTGTGTAAATAAACAGAAACTGTATGTATGTGTGTATATACGTGTGTGTGTGTGTGTGTGTGTGTGTCACACTTTTTTTTTTTTTTTTGAGACAGGCTGGAGTGCAGTAGCACAATCTTGGCTGGAGTGCAGTAGCACAATCTTCGCTGGAGTGCAGTAGCACAATCTTGGTTCATTGCAACCTCCTCCCACCAGGTTCAAGCAATTCTCCTGCCTCAGACTCCCAAATAGCTGAGACTTCAGGCACCTGTCACCACACCCAGATAATTTTTGTATTTTTAGTAAAGGCAAGGTTTCGCCATATTGGTTAGGCTGGTGTCGAACTCCTGGCCTCAAATGTTCCACCTGCCTCAGCCTCCTAAAGTTCTGGGATTACAGGCATGAGCCACTGCACCTTGCCTCAGTAAATATTGAGCACCATGATTTTCAGATTGTTTGACCATCATTTAGAGCTTCCCTCTGACATTATTGAAAGACAGTGATTATGAGGTTTTAAATATGTTTTTTGTGACTATATGATACCTGTGTTGCATAATGATTTGCAGAATGTTTAATCTGGTTCTGTAAACAATGGGTACCCAGGTGCTGTATAAGCAAGACTCTTAGGGCACACTCATAAAATAACTTTCTTCTTTTCCTCCACTGCTCATTTATTAATAATGCACTCACTAAAGCTCCTTGCTTTTGGATAAAATCCTGGGCAAGTCTCACTTCTCCAGACACTGTCATTATTTCAAGAAGTTCCCCCAGCTTCTTTTGTTTCAGGTGTTTCTTGTTGATTTTTTTTTGTTTTCAGTAGAATGCCTCAATTTTTCATAGCCAAACTCCATAAAGCATACATACGTTTCAATACATTTTCAATCATTTCTGTCTATATTTACATTGTCCAACCTCAGTACAATACTTTTAACAAGACATATGTGAACAGTCTCAAGTTGCTTAGCAAATACAGTTTGTAGAATGTCAGACTCGTGTAGATGTTTTTAAAACTGCTGAGAGTCAATATAAGGGATGTGTGTCTTGGATATTGTTGGTGCTGAGAGAGAGATCATAGACTGAAAAGCAATTGTTGGCTGACAACCATATTGATTATTTGGTGATCAGGAAGCCGTGTCTCCATCCCAACAGAACCATTTGTTATATGTATGCGCACACACAAAGAGACAGATGTAATGACTGTATTTAGTTGCATTGTAGGGAATTATAGAAAAATAGGAAAACAAAATAGTTACATTTTAGACAACTTGGTTGAGGATTATGACTGATGTGTAATACATTATAAATTTTCCCTATTTGACATAAAGTAAAATAGACTCTCAGTTATCATTTTGATGCTGAATTTCTCATTTTCAGGAACAGATTATGATGTTAAGTATGTGATGCTTATAATTTAATACTCCAATACTGTTTATTTGACAAAAATTTTGAGTATCATGTAGTAAATCTTCAGCTGAAGCTTCTCCCTTCCCTGGATTAGGTCTGCGCCAAGTAGCAAGTTTATAGTGAGATGAGCACACGATTAATTTCTTTCCTATTTCAAAAGTTTGTTTTTCCCACTCTTCCTTCAGCTCACTAGCCGTGGCTTCATTTAACCCCTGCAGGGTTGGTGTGCTGGAAATGGATGACCTGACAAAGAGGTCATCTGATGTTGATTTTAGCCAGGCAGCATGCTGATGCTTTCTCTCATGGAATGCTTTGGTTTTCTGAGATCTTTAACCAACTCCATCCCCACTTCCCCAGATAGATCTTTGTCCTAAAGCTCCTTGAAGTGAAAGAATACATGTCCTCAGGTTGACATGCTCAGCTCCTGATAATCTGATGGTCTATCTTCAGCCTCTTTCTGCTGGGATTTCTTTGCCCCTCAAAGCAGCCTTCTTAGGAGGATCTAACACAACCCTGGGCCATCTCTGTGTGGCCCACATCTGATGTACCTTTGCTAGTCATCGCTAAGAGAGAGTTACTTCCCAGTCACACTTGTCGGCCCTTCAGCCTTTCTCCTTGAAGATCCTTAGATTTTAAGTTGGACATCAGTCTGTTGTAGCCACTCAGCTTCTTGAAACTCAAATTAAGCTCCCTGAGTGGTTGCCCCTCTTGCTTGACTGACAGTAAGAGGAAAGTGGTTCAGTTGTTGAGACTTGGAACACCTCAGCATTTCCCTACCAATAAATGCTCACTCTCAGTCTCTCCAGTTTCTTACACACAGATAGGAGGTGGGTGGTCAGTTAAGTGTCCCAAACCAGTTCTCAGCCAGTTCCTTGTAGGCTATCTTTAGGTGGTCTAGTTTCTCACTCTGGAATATTGGAGCCTGACACTCAGTGTTTTGTGGTCTCTGCTGAAACAGAATTAAAAAGGGTTGTATTTTAGCAAAACCTAAAATGCAATTAAAGAAAAAAAAAAAAGAATGTAGAGGCTTCATTCATAGTGGCCCCTGAACACTTACCTAGGAATCAGTTCCAATGCCTGTAATATTAAGCAGCATAGAATATTAAATATACACTGTTTTGAAGAAGGCTTTATAATGCATTTATTCAAAACTGGACTGGGTATGGATTGGCACTATATGTTGTGTCTACAGTGCTCTTCAAGTAGTAGCTTTTCCCTAAGTTGAAAATGAGCACTGTTCAAAGACCTCTTTAGGAAGCTTGATATTATGAATTGGCCAGGGAAAAGGACCCCTTCCTCCATCATCTGTGGTGAGGACAAGTATTCAGGTTCAGAGTTACTGACCAGGTGCCAATATTCTGCATATTGTGAATTTCTTTAGGTCTCTGTAGAATGACTGGAAACTCCTAGACCTGATTTCTTTTTTATTATATCATTAAAGTTACAAAAGATATTTTAAATGTCAGTGGGTTTATTGTTCTATATAGCATAGAACCATGAGTCTGAGTATCTAGACCTGACTTAGCCCCTTTATGCTGTCTGGATAAAGGAGCACCTGCCACACATTCTTTCAGGGAGACAGATTTTTTTGTTTTGTTTTTTGAGACAAGATCTAGCTCTGTCACCCAGGCTGTAGTGCAGTGGGGTGATCTTGGCTAACTGCAACCTGCGCCTCCCAGTTTCAAGTGATCCTCCTACCCTCAGATTTCTGAGTAGCTGGGACTACAGGCACATACCACCACACCTGGCTAATTTTTGTATTTTTTGCAGAGACCAGGTTTGCCATGTTGCCAGGCTGGTCTTGAACTCATGAGGTCAAGCAGACCACCTGCCTGGGCCTCCCAAAGTGCTGGGATTATAAGCATGAGCCACCACACCCAGTGGGGAGATGATTTTTAAAAGGAATTTTAGTCCATCTCCTGTGCTTGGATGATAGGGAGGGAACCCATCACTTTCCACTTTCCTCTAGTGAACTAATCAGTATACTAGAATGTGCCAAAAACTCGTATTTCCATATGCCTTTCACTAGAGGAAAGTGGAAAGTGATGGGTCCCCTCCCTATCATCCTTACATAATCAGAAAAAAAAAAAAAGGGCAATCACTTAGAGGATAGGTGCAGAAATATAATATTGTTTGAAATACTGGCTACCTGAGTTGAAAAAGAACCCCACAAATATTTAAAACTAAATTGCAAAACTGCAAATTGTGAGCATTAGAGACCAGTGATTGTTTTTTATTCGTGTTTTAGTTTTCAGTGCTTTGCTTGGTACCTGCCATATGGTAGGTTTTAAGTATTTGTTTAATTGATGATCAAAGAAATTAATTGAGAAAATAACTTTTTTCTAAGTTTGGGCAGCTATTGAGTATTAAGAAAGGGACAGTTAAAAATTATACCCATCTAGTACGCTGATGAAACTTAACCAACAGTAATGGCCTTGGGCCTTTTGGAAAACCTGTTTATGTTAAACTAGGCAAATGTTACAAATGTGTGCATCTTTCAAATAGACGACTCAGATTATATAAAAAGAAAAGAAACGCAGATAATGAGCTACAAAGACAGAGAAACAGAAATCTCAAATGGGGATTGTTTATATCTATTGACATAGTGACTTCTGTAGGTCATTCAGTTCCTCCTTTGGCCTAACAAGCGTCAGCAGATCCTCGTATGTTGTTTGGCTTTTAGGAAGTTTACACATTTTTTTCAATAAATAGGCGGTCAAACAAGCAGGAATGCAGTCCCCCCTCCATGCAGAGCTCCACCATACTCTGAGCAATTTGCAGTCACATGCCAGTGAGTGGCTATCTGCTGGTTGGTAAACCTATTCTGTACAGGAGAAGTCAGGTGTCTGCTCTTTCTGCCAAGTCCCCATTCTTGCATTTTAGGAACCATACCACATGTATGGGGAGGTTTTTGTTAATTTCTTTCGAATGATGACTGAGTGCTTTATGCTTTGTGGGACTTCTGAGCCTGGCTTTTCTACTCACGTGAACATTGGTAGCTGTTTATCCCTCTCATGGCCAATGTGGGATCTAGTTTTCTACTTGTTTTTTTTTTTTTAATTGCATTTTAGGTTTTGGGGTACATGTGAAGAACATGCAAGATTGTTGCATAGGTACACACACAGCAGTGTTATTTGCTGCCTTCCTCCCCATCACCTATATCTGGCATTTCTCCCCATGCTATGTCTCCCCAGCTCCCCACTCCCCGCTGTTTCTCCCTTCCCCCCCCAAACTTGTTAATGGAAGCCTTTGAACCCCTTCCATTCCTAGGGACAAAGGAGGCCTGTGACACCATTTTTATGTTTGGTCACCTGTAATTGAAAGAATAAGTGTTTTTTTGTTTTTTTTTTTTTTCAGACATAGCATTGTAAATAATAAACCAGTTATGGTTGTCACTGATTTTAAACATACTAAAAGTATTATATGTCCTGTTCACAGTGAATGTGTGGTTATAAGAATGCATGGACAAAAACTAAAAAGAAAGTAAAATTTAAAGAGAAAAAAAAAAACATGAGAAGAAGGTATTTAAAAAAGAAAAGAATTTCATGGACACTTTCTTATTTTGTGGCGTGTGCTGCCAGCTTGGAGTTTCTTTGGACAAAAACTAAAAAGTGAAATTTAAAAGGAAAAGAAAAAAACACCCATGAAAAGAAAGGATTTAAAAAAAAAAAAAAAGAAGAAGAATTCACACACATTTTATTATTTTGTGGCATGTGCTGCCAGCTTGGAGTTTCTTCCCATTCTTTTTTTTTTTTTTTAGTTATTACAACTTTGTGGGCAATGTGTTTGCAAGGTATGTTGACCATTTGAAAAGAAATGTAAATAATGTTAGCCCTAAGGATCATCCCAAATGAAATTAGGTTTTTAACTGACAGGGCTGTGGCTACTGAAAACAAATGCATTAACATGATAGAAAATAATTACCTGCATTAGTCTACACTGTTTCACTATATCAAAGCGTGGGTTAAGAGCACAGTTTCTTTCTGGATTCTGATTTTTTAGCACTTTTTAATATTATTTCCTCATCAGTATACTTTCAAGTTGAATCAAAAATTTAAAGCATGTGTAATATTTTAAATAATATTTTAATAACAGAAGCAACTGAAACACAGATTTAGTGCCTACATTGTCGATCCCCTTCTAAAAATTCTTCACACATAATAAATTCTCCTGTGAACATTCTTAAATATGACATTTAGATTTTCCTAATTGTAATTTTAAAAGAAAGTTCACTCCATATATATATATATGTGTTTGTGTATGTGTGTGTGTGTGTGTGTGTGTGTGTGTGTGTGTAAAGAGAGAAAGAGAGACAGAGAAATAGTCTTATTCTATTACCCAGGCTGGAGTGCAGTAGTGTGATCACAACTCACTCCAACCTTGAACTCCAGGGCTCAACCAATCCTCCTGCCTCAGCCTCCCAAATAACTAGGACTACAGGTGTGTACCACTACACCTGGTTAATTTTTTTTTTTTTTTAAAGAGATGAGATCTCACTGTGTTGCCTAGGCTGGTCTCAAACTCCTGGTCCCAAGCAATCCTCACACCTTGGCTTATACTGGGATTTACAAGCATGAGCCATTGTGCCTAGCCTCACAATATTTTGATACGTGTTTCTTCTGTAACATTTTTTATACCACATCTCTGTCCAAAGGGTGTCTTAGTGCCCTTCAATTAAGGGTCCCTATCTTTATTAAAAGATAGAACCTAAAATCAAATCTAAGATGGGTTTGATCATATCATTCCCCTGCTTCCATGCCTCTGAAATCTCCTTATTTTTCAAGATGTAGCTTTCAGACTGCAGTTTCTCCTCCCATTTCCCCATCACCTACCGGAGTACAATCACGTGTTGCTTAATGATGGGGATACAGTCTGGCGAATGCATTTTTAGGTGATTTTGTCATCATGTGCACATCATAGAGTACAATTAGACAAACCCAGATGGTGTAGCCTGCTCTCCACCCAGGCTATGTGGTATAGCCTCTTGCTCTTAGGCTACTATCCTGTACAACCTCTTACCGTTCTGAATGCTGTCAGCAGTTACAATATAATAATAAATATTTGTGTATCTAAACATAGAAAAGGTACAGTAAAAATATGGTATAAAAGATAAAAATGGTGCACCCTTATAGGGCACTTACCATGTCTGGAGCTTAGAGGACTGGAGGTTGTTCTGGGTGAGTCAGTGAGTGAGTGATGAGTGAATGGGAAGGCATAGGACATTATACTGCTGTAGACTTTATAAACACTGTACACTTAGACTGCATTAAATTTATTTTTAAAAATTTATTTCTTTAATAAACTGGCTTATTTTAATTTTTTTTACTTTATAAACTTTTAAATTTAACTTCTTGATTTTTTAATACTTAGCTTAAAATACATTGTACAACTGTACAAAAAAATATTTTCTTTATACCTCTATTCTATAAGCATTTTTCTATTTTAGAATGTATTATTACTTTCTAAACTTTTTTGTAAAAAATTAAGATACCAACACACACATTAGCCAGGGCTACACAGAGTCAGGATCATCAAGATATCACCAGGTGATAGGAAGTTTTCATTTCTGTTACAGGACCACCATCATATATGCCATCTGCCATTAACTGAAATGTCATTATGCAGCTCATGACTGCATGATATAACAAGATAAACATGGCTTATCTTCCTGGAGTATCAGTGTTACTTACTGGTATTAGGTCCAAAACATTGTTTCTCTATTAAGGTAAACTTAGGAAGTAGATTGCAAAATGTACATTACTTTTTTTAAAGATAAAACACAAGACTTCAAGAACATTTTTACGTAATTATTCTTGCTTTCAGCACTGCTTAAGTAGGAAACTTGAAGCAGCAGAGACTGACAAAATCAAACCTTTTAGATAGCCTTTTGCAAGCCTCTTGACTTCTGTTTGATCCATGGGTCCCAAGTCAATGCTGTGTCCTCTGAACAAAGTATTTTCTCCCCTATCTACTCTTGAGTTTAGCTTTTCCAAGAGTCTAAAATTTGCCCTACTCAGAACAGACTATTGTATATGGCTTTGTGATTTCTTGTTTTTGTTAAATTAGCTGTTTTTACTATTGGTGATCATTACTCAAAACTGGTATGAACTTTGCCATAGAGCAGAGGATGGGAATTTGGGCAGAGTCCCTGTTGGACTCTAGATGACTTGGTCCAGAATCCTTCATATATCTCTAAATTGAATTATTAGCAATAATAGCTTCCTGAGCAATAGTGTGCCTGAAATGGACTCCTAAAAATAACAGTGGAGGAGAGGTCGGTTATTTTTAGAAATACTGCAAACAGCTGAGAGTTGTGGTTCCATGAGGGCATCCACTCCAACTCAGTAGTGCCATTTTCAGATCTGCTCACAAGAGCTTGGTGGGATCATGTCTGGCCTGTACAAATTGTCCAAGCTTCAGACACTGTTTTCAAGTGTCCAGGGTGACTTTGGTGTTCTGTAGTTCCCATGGTCTTACTTAGTACTTTAAAAAGACCTGCGCAATGAAAGTAGCTAATAAAAATAGGTGTATTAACATAAATATCTCACCTTTAATTAATTATTGGAAATTAATGAACAACACTCTCTTCTCTTTTAGCAACAGGAACAAGATCCTACCAACCTGTACATTTCTAATTTGCCACTCTCCATGGATGAGCAAGAACTGGAAAATATGCTCAAACCATTTGGACAGGTTATTTCTACAAGGATACTGCGTGATTCCAGTGGTACAAGTCGTGGTGTTGGCTTTGCTAGGTAAGCCCGTTGCCCTGTCTTTATTATGTCAACAGCAATAGCTTTGCCAAGTTATCTTGGAAAATTAAAAATGACCAAGAAAAGAGAGTGTAAGCTAGGGTTATGGGAGCAGTTGCACCATGAACTTAAATTACATGTAAATTCTGGACTGCATTTTTCCAGATCTTTTGCATTGTTCATTAGAATTCATAAAGCTGAGCACACAAAATATTTGGAGCCTCATGGAAAGGAGCTATCACATGAGCAAAAAGTTCTGAATGTGTGTATATCCTTAGATCAGGATGCTTCTAACTTTTTAAAAATAGCAGTCTCCTAAATTTCATAGATAAATCTGTTTGTTTTTTCTTATTAGATGGAAATTCAATTCATCAATAAAGTAAATGAGTTAGGTTTTAAAAGAAATATTTAAAATATTCAGAAAGTAAAACAAGGACATGATACCTGTGTAACCACCACACAGATTTGACAAATATTAACATTTTATAATTTCTGTTTCAGATCTTTTTTTAAAGAAATAAAATCTAGGCCAGGCATGGTGGTTCATGCCTGTAATCCCAGCACTTTGGGAGGCCAGGCGGGCAGATTACTTGAGGTCAGGAGTTCAAAACCAGCCTGGCCAATGTGGCGAAACCCTGTCTACTAAAAATACAAAAATTAGCTGGACGTGGTGGTGGCAGGTGCCTATAATCCCAACTACTTGGGAGGCTGAGGCATGAGAATCACTTGAACCTGGGGAATGGAGGTTGTAGTGAGCCAAGATTACACCGTTGCCCTCCAGCCTGGGCAATAGAGCAAGACTTAGTCTCAAAAAAAAAAAAATAGAAAGAAAGAAAATCTGCGGCTGCACGCAGTGGGTCACGCCTATAAATCCCAACACTTGGGAGGGGGGGCCAAGGTGAGAGGATTGCTTGAGCCCAAGAGTTTGAGACCAGCTTGGGCAACATAGAAAGACCCTGACTCTACAAAAAGTTAAAAAAGTAGCCAGGAATGATGGCATATACCTGTAGTCCCAGCTACATGGGAAGCTGAGGCAGAAGGAGTGATTGAGCCCAGGAGTTGGAGGATACAGTGAGCCATGATGATGCAACGGCACTCTACCCTTGGTAACAGACCCTGTCTCTCAAAAAAAAAGTCTAGGTGTAACTAAAGTGCCCTCACTCCTTCCATCTAATTTTTATCCGTTACTCCACAGAAAAAAAGAAACTTCGGAGTAGTGGTTATTTTGGTTTCTGGTGGAAAAATAATAAATAGAGCTATGATTTTTATCAGAATTCTAATCCAAAAGCCCATGTATAAAAGCTGATTTTTATATGATGCATTAATTAGAAACATTAATACTGTGCAATAACAAATAATATGTACATATTTTAAGGTATTGACTTTGATTTTATAGGAAAAATTTCTGAGAGTTTACTTTTATACACAAATGACAATCACATGCTATATCACATGTGATATAGCAACAAAGTATTATTATTACATGTTGTTTTATATATGAGAAAATTGAGACAAGAAGGGAACTTTTCCGTTGTTACCTAACTGCCAAATGATGAAGCAGGGGCTAATACTTGCTTCAGCTGGATTTCAGTTCATTGCTCTGTTGGGTCAGATAATTTTATCATAAAACGAAAATATCCTACTAGTAGTAACTCACAAAGGCCAGCATTTTCAGTGCATGCTCCACTGGTTAAAATGACGCAAGTGAGTCACTGAATAGCTCAGCATTATCTTGTCACCTCTGTGGGTGTTCTGAAAACAGATCAAGTTGTATCATTTCTGTATCCAAAGACAGAATTCAATTAAATTACATTGTTTTTTGAAACTGTCACTGTTTGTTAAAACTAAGGTGTAACTCTCTGAGTAGTCTAGGAGTATAGAGCATTTTAAGTAGCTTATTCAGCGTTTCTTCCATTAAAGAAAAATAACTTGAAATAATTTAAGTTCCTAGCAATGTTTCTCAGATACTTTCAGCCACCTGTGTGTATAGAATAAGTTGTAAAGTTAGTACGACTTTACTCAGCCTTTACTCTTCCAAAGGCAAGGTGACAAAGAAGGTATACAGTTGATTTCAATAATTTAATTTTTAACCTGAAACAAATCTAAGAAACATACAGAGCACACCCTCTCATTGACACCGGTTGTTATCATGACTTTTTAGTCTGTCATTTTGTGAATTGTAACAGCAAAGACAATTTTTAAATGACTAGTATTTTAGCAAGTAGAAAATGCACTAGTATTTTAAACTGTTGTTTCTTCAATTCAGTATTATGGCTAACAAAGCTATTGTGTATTGATTTTTCAATTTTACAACAATTAGAATAAAATTATTCATTTGATATACTTGGTATTAAACATTCTCGATATAATGGAGTCTTGCTTTGCTTCAGAATATACTCTATGGTTATCGGTTATCATTTTACTATAGAAGTGCAAAAGCGACACTTAGCTAAAAGGTAGACTAAACGCTTTATCATATTCACATTTTTACTAGGTTTCATTTGCATCCAAAAAACCTATAAGACTGTTTATGCATGCACAGAACAAGATGAAAGCTAAGAGATCTTTAAATATTTATGTATTCTATTTTTATGTATAAATAGGATGGAATCAACAGAAAAATGCGAAGCTGTTATTGGTCATTTTAATGGAAAATTTATTAAGACACCACCAGGAGTTTCTGGTATGTTGTTTGTCTAAAACTTTATCAGTAGTCTTCTATATGATGTATGTATAACTTTAGCACATGTTGACTCTTCATAGAACAAAAACCCCTCATTTTGCTAAGATGCATTTTGTTGGATTTACAAATAAGACTTAAAAAATCACCTCTCCCTAGGGATTGGATGCTTAAAGATGAACGGAAGCAGTGGTAAGGAGCTGACTTGTAAGGTGTTGTGCAGTTCACTCCTCTTTTGATACAGTAGCCAGCTTCTAAGCCATCTTATCACCATCCTCAGTAACCTCCCTTCATTCAATCATATCCATTGAGCAATGTACCCTTCTATCTCAGCAGTGCTTGGACCTCAGCTCCTATGGCTTTTATGTCCACTCCACCTTAGCCACTTTCTCCCATGGTTTTACTTTGTGTTGTTATTACCAAGAATACCATACTCCTAGGTTTTTCATTCCAAGGTCATCCTTCTCATTCCACTGTTTGTTCATCCTGCTTTACCTGTTTCTCTTTCCTACTAAATCTGGCCTCCATTTTTTAGTGTTAAAATCATTTCTTAAGTGGGATTCTCCTTTTTCTTGCACCCCATCCCTTGGTTACACTAATGTCCAGGTTCAGAATGCTGAACCTCGATTAATCCTGCATAATTCACCCACACAAGTCCTGTTACATCCATGCAGCCAAAGATTGGCACCACCAATTAAATGTCTTCAGCTTGACCAGTTGCTCAGCACCACCAGTCCTCACTCGGCTTTCTTTCCCTTTCCTAGCAGCAGTTCTCACTTTCCCCAGCCTACTTGCCCCATACCTAACCCACTTCAAAGCTCTCAAGTGGATGACTTCACTTCCTTCTTGATGAATAAAATTGAGATCACCGGGTAGTAGCTCCTTCAGCTTCCTCCCAGTAAGGGGACCTACACCCACATCCAGTCTTACCACGCTCCTTTCTTAAAGTCTCAAGGACAAGGGTTTAGAAGCTGTCCTTGAGATTTCATCCCATTGAGACATTGCTCTGCCAATCATTACCTCCCTCTCCTGTAATTTCAGTCTCTGTCTTTTGCTTTTGTTCATTTGTTTTTCAGCAAAGCCAAGAAATTGGATTTTCAGTTACTGAAGTAACAGATACATAGCAAGACTAATTGGTGAGGAGATGGGGGGAAATGTGCAAACAAGTAATACTGGGAACAAAACTTGTGAACATAACTACAATAGACGTTTTTTAAATCCCAGGATTCGGGGAACAAAAACTATGACTACTTCATGCCAAAAATATTCAAGAAGATAGCCATTTGTGTTTGAAATCATTCAAGTCTTTGCAATCTAGAAACTAAACTAAGCACTCCGGTTCTTTAGAACACCTCATGTCAACACTTTTGAAGTTTAGTCTTCACTTCCTTACTTCCCATTTATGCCTCAGCTTTCTCCATTCTGACATTCCCTGGTGTGCAGTTGAAATTCCTCTTGGTAAACTTACAGTGTTAGTTTGCTAGATAGCCATAATAAAGTACGGCAAGCCAGGTGGCTTAAACAACAGAAACTTAGCATCTCAGAGTTGTGGAGGTCCGAAGTCCAAGATGAAGGTGTTAGTAGGGTTGCTTCCTTCTGAGGGCTGTGAGGGAAGGACCTGCTCCAGGCCGCTCTCCTTGGCTTGTAGATGGCTATCTTCTCCCCATATTTCCTCACAGCACCTTCTCTCTTTGTGCATCTGTCTCTGTGCCTAGATTTCCGTTTCTTAGGAAGACCCTAGCCATCTTTGATGAAGCCACCCCGCCGACCCCTGTGATCTCACTTTAACTTTGATGACCCTGTCTGTAAGTAAGATCACATTCTGAGGGCTCGGTGTTCAACCTGTAACTCTTACTTCTTGATTGCCCCATCTGGAGAATTTCCCCTTTTTTTTATCCTGTGTCTGTCTGCTGTATGTATTTGGGACTGCTGGTCCCTCACTCATCCGTGAAATGTGTCCTCCCTTGGCTTATTTTATACCTGTCTCTGTTTTCTTCCCATCTTGTGTTGATCCCTTCTCTTTTGTAAACTTGATTCTTCTGTCTGCTCCTAATTGTTAGTGTTGCCCTGAATTCCATTTTTGGCTCAGGATTCTGATAATTTTATCTACTCTCAAGGTTTTAACTACTACTTACATTCATAGTCACTGACTCTCATTTATCTCTCATCCTGGCTGTTCCCCTGAGTTTCAGACTGCCTGGCCTCAGTTACCTTACATTCATCTTCTCCAAAACTGCCTAAGTCCCCTTACCTCACTTGCCATCTAATTCTGCTCTTCCTCCTATTTTCCTGCTCTCAGTTAGTAGAACCAGTATCTACCCAGACACCCAAGCCAGAAACTTAGGACTGGACTTCACCACCTCCTCTGTCCTTTGTAGCTCACATACAAATAATCATTCAATTCCCTAAATTTTTCTTCCTGATTATTTCTAGAACCTACCCTCTCCCTCTAGTGCTCCTATCATTGCCTAGTTTAATTTCGGATCATCTCTCATCTGTGCTATTGCATCAGCCTCCTCATTCCCTGCCCTATCTCATCTTACCTCTCTAAGATATTCTCCCTGACTGTAGCCAGAGAGATTTAGATAAAATATACACCTCCATGTCACTTTATTGTTAAAAATCCACCCCCTCTCAGGAGGAAAAACCGAGGTTTTTTGGAATGACATGGAAGGCCAAAGGTGAATGGAGTCCTTGCCTACTTCTGCAGTCCTGTCTCCCTCCATCCTCTGTCTTCCTGCTTATCCTCCTCCAATACTGAACTACAAACAGTATCCCCAACCCACTGTGCTGCATCATTTCTCTGGGCTTTCTGAACTCTCATGGTATCCAGTGGCCCAGATCCCTTTGGTTTCTTTTAGCCTGGCTCTCTCTTCCTCAGCCTTCAAGACTCTGCTCATGGCTTGCCTCCTCCCTGCAAGGACCTCCTCTGACCCAGTTCATCACTTCGAGGGCACCTCCCTGTAGTATGGAATTCAACGTGTTTGCATGTGTCAGTCCCACTAAACTGGAAGCTCCTTGAAGGCAGAAGCTATATCCTCAGCCTTTTATTTTCATGCCCACCACAACATTTGAGCCATACTATGCAAGAACAAATATTTATTGGTTTTGAATACATTTTACTATACTATAACACCAGGACACTACTATGTCCTTAACAAGCTAGCATATGGGAGAAATTGAAATGTCTTCGTCTTCTGATCTGATTTCCAGCCAGCCAGTAGCATGCTTCCTGCCAGAAGGGAGAAAGTTTCAAAATTTAGAAACCACATCACCTTGCTTTGAGGGGAAGGTAATAAAATTGTTAAAACAGGGAAAAAGAAAAAACAAAAGCCACATACATCTTCCTCCATTTTTCCTCCCCTGTAATTTTAGTCATAGTGTGCTTAGCTGGCATAATACATCTGTAATTCCACTTCCCAGTCTGTATCCCAGATCAGCAAGGCTTCATTGATCCTTTGGTCCACGTAAGCTAAAAGCCCCACTGTCCAGCTTCTGCCCAAGCATGCCCAAGGGTTAAAGTTGAGGTCTTACTTAGTGTCAGGTGCAGGTCTGGAGGGGGAGCCTTGAATTGCTACTCTGGCCACCTGTTTGTTGGAATCTCTTAAGTGGGTTAGCCATATCAACAAGATTTATCCCAAATACTCAGGCTGGGAGAGCAGACACTCATGCTCATCTCTGAATGGGGGAGGCATCTTTAAAATGAGCAACTGCCACAGAATCCACAAGAACTAGAAAAGAGTGCCCCATTTGCCAAAGCACAGATTTTTGCCACTTTTTCTATGCAAAAATACGTATACACTGAAGTTAATAGATTGAGTGAATTGAACCTTATTAAATAACATGAAAAACAGGTCAGGCCCAATCTTGAAAGCAAGCACAGAGGCCATAGAGAATATCTATCCCAGTTTTTCATGTGAGAGACAGCCAGGAAACATTGAGGTATTTTGAAGTTAGATTCATTCCAGCCAGAAGTCATTGAAGTGAGCAGTTTCGCCAAGGCTGTGCGTGTATAACTACTGTTTAGTACTTATTCTGCTATAGCTCCACGGTATTATCTTTAGCTAGATGACTGATGAGTACCATTAGAAATTCACTTTAATTTTCTGTATTCAGTTGCGTTTTATTTCATAGAGAAACTAATTTGTATATGCAGTTCCACAGGCTACACCTGATCTTGTAATACTAAAACCTGAGAGCACACTGCATTTGTGACTGTATCTGAAGTTGAACTGCTTACATGCACAAATTTGGAATATCAAATATAAAACCTGGAAGTACATTATTCCCAAAAACTTAATCTAGTGGAAGAGCTTCGTTGTTTTTTTTTTTTTAAGTTAGTATTGTTTTCCCATCAACATCAGTAGAGTTGAAAAAAAAAACAGAGAAAATAATGTTTTTAACTTCTGCCCAAGTAAAGACAAAAGAAATTTTGTATGTGGGAGCCTTTTGTAAACCCTACTCTGCCAGCCTCTGATGTTGAGCTCCTGTGTCCAGCTGGTGTTTTCTTGCTTCTACTGTGTCAGCCTTTGCATGAGCAGGGCGCCACATATTACTCCCTTTGAAGGGGCTGTTCCACCTCCTTGTGACCACCTGCTCATCCACCTACTTGTGACGTCTTCACTTTCTTAACTCATTCTTATGTGCAACAAGCAAAGTTTGAGAAGGAGAAACATCTAGGAAACTTTTGTTTTGATGGTGTATCAATCTAAGATAAGATCTTCCATGTTGAAGGAATGGTTTGCGAAATTAATAACAACAACAAAAGATCTTCATTTCCTTGAGAGTGAAGTAGATCTCAGGGTGTCACAGATCAAGGTTAGACAGTCTCTTTTTTTCCCTAAGAACTTTATGGTTTTATCATTTAACTGTTTTCTTTGAAGTAGGTTTCCAGACTACTGGTCACATCCATTCAAGGAGGAAAAAAAAAGCCCTAGATTTTCAAACCACATGTAAATGATCATAGGATCCTCTGCACATTTACAGCTAGTAGAGAGTAGTTTCTTCCAAGGTGTGCCAAGTTACAAATGAAGCACAAGAAACAGATGAGTTCCTTCTATATTGAGCGCATCACTGCAGGGGTTCAGTTTTTCAGTCAAGCTGTTCTCTCTGTGCTGAAGCAGCACTTAATTTTGTGCCATTTTGAATGTTTAACGTTTAATGATCTTTTGAGCATATAAATCTTGGTTGACAATTAGATTGCATGTTCTTTGCGGGTAGTAGCTGTGTTTTCTTTTTAATTTTGTGCTGGGCTCAGGGAGCTTGTGTGTCATCCTACCACCAGAAGTTACCAACGGGTTTCTAAGAGCATTTTTCATGCAGAGCTTCTCCCAAGAAACATTGCTTTTTGAGGGCCTTTTTGAGTACCACCTTTGTGCATGGGAGGCTAAATTGCCTTTAGGCATGAATTTTAAATGTATAATGCCAGACTTGGAAACACACTGTCACAGTGAATTCAGCTTTTCCCAAAAACAAGTCCCCAGCAGACCTGAAAACCCAAAAAGCATGTGAAAGAGTTTTCAACTTTTGTGGACTTATTATTTTCTTTTTTTGTATACATGCTAACTTCAGAATTCTTTTGAATACCAGTTTGTGTATTAGATACTGTTCTTTCTTCATATCCCTTAAGTGGCTACTCCATAGCATCAGTTTCTCTGTGGAGTGCATGTGATTATTATCAGTAGAACTAGATGAAAAACAAAAATATTGTCAGGCAGGGGTCAGTTGAATGAGCCTCCACTTGAATGTTTGAATAATATCGTCTCATTGTTAGGCAGACATAACATTTCATAAATACAGTCAGAAGACAGTTTATTTAATGATGCAAGTTGTTTAGCTGGCATAAGCAGAATTATCTGGGATGGTTCCTGTCAGAGTACTTGGTTTCTTGTGTGGCTGGCAGTTTGCCCATGACATTGGAGCCAAGTACAGAAAAGAAACCCACATTAGACACAATTCCCAAAAGATAGTTTCTGAAAATGAACAAACTGAACAATGAACTCATCTTAGCTGTGATACTCTTAAGGAAGTCTCTAGATGGCTAAGCAGGAGGAAGTCAGCTATGCACATGAGCCGTCACTTCTGCATCGCCTGCCCTCCTGCCAACATATTCTTTCCATACCCAGGTGGCATGGCTAGTCCCCTGTGCCAGCCATGTCCCATTCTGGTGTAGGGCATGGCACATAATATAGCACATATTTACAGTTCTCTAAAAATCTAATGTACCACATCACCATTTCTAGGGCAGTCTGCTTTCTGAAATGCTCTTTTAAAATGTTGTGCTTTCATGTCTGATGTCACCATATTTTAAAAGAGGCTTTATCTTTTCTTATAGCAGATGTTTCTTTAAATGTATATTGTAGTTTGTTGGGTGGGGGATGAATTGTTTATGCGGCCTTTCCTTCTGTCGTTCCCCACCAAATCCTGCATTTTTTTCCTGAAATATTGGAGGTGGTTGGTTGATAGTAAGTCAGATTTACCTGGGAGGTCTCCAACCAGGATGAAATAACCCATGGCTTTTTTGTGAACCGTCTAGGTGAATTCCTTAGAGGTTTTCAACAAGCACTTAATATTTGCTTGATAAAAATTCCATTATGCAGAAATACTCTGATGGCAGTTTTCCACATAATGAACATTAGAAACAAGAGATGGGAAGCCTTAGTTATCTAGAACCAGTGTCCAAATTAGGAGATGCTTTAGGCAAAAACACTGAAACACATGATCATGATTCAGTGGTTTGTCTAAAAATGCTCTTCTAGGATCTTCCTGGAAGAGAGTGCAGTCCTTGAGAAGACTAATACATATGGCATGTGAGCTGGAACTATCCTAGAGCTGAGAACAGCTCTGGAGCCCTGACTCTCTGGATAAATGCCTCCCCCACCCACTGCCACCAGCACCACCTCTCAAAGACAAAGGCTAACAGTGTGTTCGGTGCTGCAGGACACAGTATGATTTCCCATCTGTCTATCTGAAGCTCTCCATGATGTTAATGGAGTGTGAATAAGTCCCTGTGTGCTAAGGGCAGGGAGTGCCTGTTAGATTCTCAGTGTTGCGCTGTTACCATTCTGCCACATCGCTCACAGCTTCATCTTGTCACAGAGGAGCCCCAGTGAAATGCATGTGTCTGCTGGCAGACTCCCTCCAAAGACTTGAGCTTGTTTTATACATCTGCTTTCTCTGTTACTCTGACTTTTCCAATTGGGGCTTGAAAACCACTCTTGCTCGCATTTCCCAACTCTCTGTGTGTAGTGATATTATTAGGGCATTGTCCTATGCCAGGTAGCAGAAAAGATAATGTTTAGAGGGAAAATTATGACTCTAGTAAAAGGCCTGGAGATTTTTCAAAGATTTTTATTGCCCATTTTGTTCCCTTAATATTTCTCTTAAGCATTGTTACCCTGTAAAAACAGAAAATTTTGGTAGCTCTAGGACAAAAGAAATGTGCAATGTTTCTGGTACCTTCAGGACCTGCAGTCATATCTCCCTCACCCAGTACGAACAACAGAATGGATCTGAACTCACACAGCATCATGAGCTATACCCTTCAAGGGCTGTACTCTTAAAAGGAATTGTTGTTGTGACAGCCAAAGTGCTGGAACAGGCCTGGGTGGCCAGGGTGCAAGGGCAGTCTTGCAGATCCAGAACTCAAAATCATTCCTACTGAGAAGGAGACTAGTTTTTAAAAAGTGGCAAGGGCCCACAACTGGAGATGTGCCAGTGTTCTAGCCCCAGATGCTTTTGAGTGCTACACCAGGCTTATGGTGAGGCTACCTTCCAACAATTATCACCATCAATCACACACCCAGCCTACAGCCAGCCTCACAAATCAACGTTTTACACCCGTTCACTCTCAGGCTCTGCCAGTGAGGAATAAATAATGGAGTAAGATTTTATTAAAGCACAAGGCTCTTGGGTAAAAGATGTAGGTGTTACTGTGTAACAGTTTTCTAAAAGGCATTCACCAGTAACTTCATCTTTAACCATAACTTCAACATTTCTTAATTCTGTAAGAAGGCAGCAACTGTAGCCAGCTCCTTAAATCTCTCAGAATCAAATCACGTGGATAACAGGCCAGTCCCTAGAAGTATTTAGAACTTCTGAAGTAGAAGTGTCCCTTCCCTGAGAATTTTTCTTAATTCAAAAACAAGAGGAAGAGCCGTAATTCAAACATTTGAGCTCCCCCTATTATTGCAGGAGTAAGAACACTGGCTGTTCTAAGCACTTGTTAACTTAACAATCTTTTGAAGTGGTCACTATGATCATCCCTATTTCACAGATTTTGAGACAGAGACATTGAATAACTTCCCTGGAGTCACTAGCTAGTATATACCAAAGCAGAATTGTAAACCCATGGAGACTAATTATGAGCCAGTTAGAATACTGGTTAGTATACCACCATAGAGTGCACCCACCACTACAGCAGTTGGCACTGGTATTAAAAAGATTAGGATACACACACAGATGTTCCTGCAGTGTTCGTTAAAATAATAAAGAATCTATACAAATAAAATACTCTGTTACCATTAAACAAGGTGGGGAAGGATCCACAACATAAATGGTAGAAGAAAAGGACCTATTGTTGGAAATGTGAAAAATAAATGGATCTACATAGACTTAGAAAAGTAGTAAATACAGAAAATTAAAATATGTTTGTTGGGAGTCATGGGAGGTATGGAGTTTTTGTTTTGTATTTAACATGACTTTAATATTGTCAAATCATTGTTTTACTGATACACAACTCTTTGTTGATGGGCTGGGAAGTGAGGTGAGGGAAAATTCCAGTAAGAAGAAAATTCAAAGCCAGCAGGAGCAAAGCATGACTGTATATAATCAGGTAACATGATTTTAACATGATGATATTACAAATGTTACTCTCTCCTCAAACTTGGTAGAAGATAGAAACAACACTGGAGAGGAGGAGAACCCAAAACAGCCAATGGAGGAAGAACATCCACAGAGAGAAGCTGTAGCTCTGCTTACTGGTTGAGTAGGTCAATAGAATTTGGTTAGAAAGGAGACGGCTTAAACAGGAAATGATACTGTGCTAAAAAAATAGATAATATTTATTGGATCCTTATTGAAATGTTTTAAAAGCAGCAGCTAGTTCTTGCATTTTGTGAATTGAGGAAAGTTGACAGTAGCCAACGTTATCAGAAAGAAAGCTAATTACAGTTGCTGAGTGGACTAGTTTTCAACAATGGACGGAGAATCTTCTGTCAAGTGCAGTTTACATTTTACTGTGCGTTGATTAGGGTAAAATGCAGCATAACTAGAAAGATGGAAGTTTGGAAGTGGCAGTTTCTCCAGCTGTTAACTGCTTTCAGCATCTGATAGGGAAAAGCATGGAGAAGATCTTCGTTAGAACACACTGAGGAAAAGATCTGTTCTGTTACAAACTTTAGAGAGCTCCAGTCCTCCAAGCTGTCAGATAAGTGAGAAGGACTTGCAGATCTCATCATGAGCTACAAAGGCATTCTAGAAGTGATTTTTTAGTACAATTATCAAGGAAAGACATTGGAGCACAAATCAGTGTAGAGTTAAGTTTCAGAAGATCAGTACAGAAAATACTTGGTGGAGATAGGCAGCAAGTCAGTCAACCTGAGCCTTACCCATGGAGTTCACAGTCTATCAGGAGAGACTGTTAGTACCACAAAATCAGGCTTGTGTAAGAGATCATCCCACTGTCAAATCACTGTTGAGAGCAGCTTGAAGAATCCAGTAACATAATTACCTTAGATGGCTCTTAAGAGATGCCAGAAAATATTAG
Organism: Callithrix jacchus; assembly: GCF_049354715.1. NCBI lineage: Eukaryota > Metazoa > Chordata > Mammalia > Primates > Cebidae > Callithrix > Callithrix jacchus. Next base: position 69,563,201 of record NC_133507.1, read on the forward strand.
ATCAGTGTTTGCACTTGCAGTGTTGCCTGCGGCCCTTAACAAATGCTCAAGGTAACACTGCAGTTGTCAAGCTGTTGGAGATGCATGTTCCTGTTGGTTCTGATGAACAGGAAAATAACTCTTTAGTCTTGGGTGATGAGAATGAGAATCCCTTTACAAACCCAAAAGATCACAGCTAACGAATTAAAGGGAAATCTAGCCTAGAATACTAGAATACTCTGCATATTTGGCAAAATCAGTAGATTTAAGGATAGGTTATATAATTTTTATAGTACTTTAATACAGGAATACATCTTAAATCACAAATCATTTGTCAGAACGCTTTGTAATCATTGCTTTGTAGAATAAGGCAAAAAGTTGCTAATCTGGAAAATTAACCATACATATAGAAGTTTGACAGTTACATATTAATTTTTTATGTTAATTTGCCCAAACTTGCCTATCACTCAGAGTCATATGACTAGTATTTATGGCACTTCCTTTTCTGCTTGCTGGTCTTCAGTATCTACCTTGTAAAAAAACAATTGGAGTTCGGCTAAAAGGTCCACTCTATAGAACAAGCTACAATCACATAGGATCTCCCAATTCTTCAACCTGGAACCTGTGTATTTGGCTCCAAAAGGCAAACCAGGGACTACCACTGGTTTGGTAGAAGCCAAGGAGATGCTGGCTAAATAAGGATCTCTCACACACACTTAAAAATAAGGGGGTCATGACATCTGTGTGTTTTGTTTGTTTTTCTTACCTAAAAATCTAACTGAGACCATCTAAACCTCACTGAACATCATGGTAAGACCATATATCAATTAGAGTAAATCAGGCCCTTTTGCCACCTAAAATACTAAGAAAATTCTTAAATCTTCATGTAATTTGCTTTCCTGGGTCACATGTACAACCTTTTTAATGAATAAAACATTAAGAACTTACAGGGAGAAGCTGTTTCTAATAATGTCATTCAAGTAAATGGAACAGCAATTGTCAAAGAACTACAGATGTTTCTGCATCAAAAGTATTTTGCTTCTGGGTAGCATTTTTATTGAAAACAAATCCCTCTAAAGACAATGCTCTATTCCGTAAAAGACTAAATGCGTTTTCATGAGATTAGGTACACTCTCTTCTGCATTAAACTGCAAGCCCCAAGGACACAAGGACCTTGTTTTATCCACCACTGTGTCCCCACCTCTTGTGTACTTGGCACAAGTAGACATTAAGTTAAATTTTTGATGGTTAAATAGACCAAAGAGAATTTTAAAGGGGAAAGAAGCTGTTCGAATTTTATATTGCTTCACATGGAATATTGGGGTACTCCGATTTCCCCAAAACAAGCAGCCAGTTGCTATCTCAGAACTTTTACTGGTTATAATTCTTGAAAAGCTAGTTTTCCTAAGATACAGGATGCCTGCCAGTACACAAACTATTGTAACTACTTCCCTTTTTGCTTTTAGAGGGGAAAAAATAGCTTAATGACAGTGTAGAATCATGTAGTAAATGTAATTCATTTTTTGAAAGATTCAGCTACATCCTTTTATTTGTTTCATTTTAAATGATCTATGTGCAAACATGTCATCACTCCCTTGATTTTTACCTCATCATTACACATTTTTAGCAGGCTTTATTGTCACCTGAGATTTCTTTTTCTATGACAGGCCAGAGTCTAGATGAAGGAAAATGTGTTAGAAGAACCTTATCCACAGATAGGGACACTTGGTCATTCAGCACATGTTGAGCTTAGGCAGGCACCAGGGTCTGTCTGCTTACCTGCTTTCATTCACACCTGCCTGTTTAGGTGGCCTGAGCTGAACTTCTAGAATGAGTCCAACCTGATCATTTACTGTCTCTGAAAGAAATTATGCTAATGGAAGAAAACAGCCAGTTGGCATCACTTGCTGAGCCAAGTAACATCTTAAAAAAAAAAAATTAAATTTCAGTCTAGGACTTCGTTTTCATAAACCCTCTAGATAAAAGCATCTCTTTTAGAGAAGACCCACTATGTGCCAGCACCACAGAATTTATGATCTTCTCTCTTGTTCTATGAGATTATGTGGAGTAAGCATCTTAAAACCTCAAATGTTAGTGGATAAACCTCTCTAGATCTGTGAAGAGTGGGATCTTGCTTCTCTCTGAATTCTTGATTTGTCTATAGATATCAAGGTGAGGCATCCCCCAGCAGCCACAGCCCCTTCTAGACATACACATGCATCTGCTAACACGTTGACCCAGGAGATCAAGGGGAGTCTCAGTACTGGAATTGTAAGCAGCATTTTTTTTTTGGTTGCCTACAAAGGCAAGGATGACTGGTAATTTCTTCCAGGTGTAAAGTAAGTCTTAATGGTTTACCATTCCCATTCTCCTTCTTGGATGCTCTGCATTTTCAGCCCTAATTTCCATCTATCTCTTAAGAGTCTGGTTGTAGAGTTAAAAGTATCATCAGTGATTAGGAAGCTCTCTTGCCTCGTTTCATCTATTTATTTACCTTCTGTGATTGCTGATGAAGGTAGAAATTTCCAAAGTCGGCGCCTTTTTTTTGAAAAGATGAATAGTGTAGTTCATCTGCAGTCTGGGATTTGGCCTCAGTCCAGCTCGCATCACACCCCTTTGCCTTAAATGGAAGTTTCTTGTTCAGGAAAGAGGACAGGGATGGAGTCAGAAGATAGGGAAAGGGCCTCTTTGTGAATGATTGGGCCAAGGCTTGCTGATTTTCTCACCAGACACCTAACATTTTTGTTCCTAACTCCTCATATCCATAGTCCAGTTGTCATTAGAGTTGGCATTCCAACCCATCCCTCTGGAGTCATTCGTACCAGGTAAAGAAGAAAGGAGTGCCAGGCAACAGCCCAGACAGCTCACCCAGGAGGAGTTACAGTTGGGCTTTTTGTTTTGTTTTGTTTTGTTTTTTGGCAGAGAAGTGTTGAGAGACACTACTGCTTCCACCCTGTCATTAGTGGGTGGGTAATCGTGAAATAAAATAAGAGATGAATTAGGATAATAAGAGGCACAGGAGAAAGGAGTAAATTTTCCACAAGTAATATTTTTCTCTTCATGGTTATTTAACTTTGAAACAGAACTTGAAAGTAGTAATCATGGTTCTATAGTAGACAAAGGACAGAATATGGGAACCAGACAGGAAGGTGTGATTGCCTTTATGACATTATCTAGAAATGGAAAAATCCACAACTTTCGGGAATACAGTGCTATTTCTATTGCAGGAAAGCAATGAAAAGGAAAAGTCACTGGTATGCTATTGTGCTGTTTGTAGACTTTTTTTTTTTAACCCTAATGAGTATATATCCTTTAGAAGAGCCCTACATCTTCTGCTTTTGTGTTTGCCTCACAGAAAAGCAGATGTGTGGTCATATGGTGTGGTCATAGCTCACTGCAGCCTTCTTTATGTTTGCCTCACAGCAAAGCAGAAGATGTAGTGGCTATTTTAAAGGATATATACTCATTAGAGTTAAAAAATATATAGATCTATAATAATATATATTATATAGCGTATAATATATAGTACAGTAATGTATACTTATATATTACTATATATCTATATACTATATCTCTACATATATGATATATAGTTATATACGTTATATATTACTATATATGACTATATTACTATATATAATACTATATATTACTGTGTATAGTAATATAGTATATATATTACTATAATTATATAATATCTAACATTACATATACTATATGTACAGTAATGATTTACTATACAGTACTGTATAGTAATGTTACATATTATATAATGTATAGTAATATGTGTTATATGTATAGTAATATGTATCAATATGGAATACTAAAAGTATTATATTACTATACATATGGTAATATAGTAATATATCCACATCTATATATAGTGATACATAGATATATAGTAAAACAATATCCAGTGGGATTGAGTAAAGGCACAGAAAAACCTTTAAATAGGGTGGACACGTATTTTTAGCTTTCTCATAACAGCCATCTTCCTGACATAGCCCAAAAATAAACAAATGACACCTACTTCTGTTCATTCGTTGATGCAACCAAGATGTAATAAGCAACTACGAATGTCCAGACACTTTGGCAGTGGGGATACAGTGATGGACAAAACAGGCAACGTTACCTCCCCTCTAGGGCTTATAGTCTAGAAGGGGAAACAGACACCAAACAAGTAACCATACTCATCAGTTGTTACAAATGCTGTGAATAAAACTATGGTGTGAGCCGTGTAGAGGCAGCTTGTTTTCTACTGTGAGAACTGAATATCTCTCTTAGGAATTATAGTGGGAAGCTGCGAGACCGTTATAAGTTGAGGAAGGGGAGGATGGCACAAACCTATTTACATTTGAAGATTATTTTGGTGTCAGTCCAGAAGTAGAATTGGAGAGGGCCCAAAACAAAAAGAAATGTGTCTGCTCTTAAGCATGAAAGTGAATTGAAAGATCCTTTGCTTCCTCGGATTCTTTAAATGTTTTGATTACACTCTGGTTCAGAAATAATAACTAGTATTTTTTTCTGCACTGTGTTTTTTGCCATTGGATAATTTTACAAGGGTCTGAGTAAACTACTTTTGCCTAAAAGTGTTATCTGAATTTTCTTATAATATGAACACTATTCCTAGTTTTTAAATACATTTTGCCATCCACATACACTATATAATTGTGGTTTCATTTTATTTTTCTGTTTACTTAGCCCCCACAGAACCTTTATTGTGTAAGTTTGCGGATGGAGGACAGAAAAAGAGACAGAACCCAAACAAATACATCCCTAATGGAAGACCATGGCATAGAGAAGGAGAGGTGAGACTTGTAAGTCCTTTCTTGAAACTTTAGTGGGGGGTGTGTGTGATCTTGAATGCTCACATGAAAAGTAACATAAAAGGCATCTTAACTTGGCCACTACATTTCTGAAATAGGTGCCAGGATTAAATCTTCCTGTTGGTACATTATAATTCAAGTGATGTCAAATTAAAATTCTTCTCATTATACATGGGGATAACAGAGCGGTTCTCCAGATGGACAGATAGGTGGTGGAAACAGCTGTGTTTACCAGCTAGCTACACATGAAGTAAAAGAGCATTCTAATTCATAAGAAAAACACAAGTGTTTTGGGTTTGTTTTTGGTTTTTTTCAGAAACAGGGTCTCTGTAGGCTGAGCACAGTGGCTCATGCCTGTAATCATAGCACTTTTGGAGGCTGAGATGAGCAGATCACCTGAGGTCAGGAGTTCGAGACCAACTGGCCAACGTGGCAAAACCCCATCTCTATTAAAAATACAAAAATTAGCCCTGCATCGTGGCTCATGCCTGTAATCCCAGCTACCTGGGAAGCTGAAACAAGAGAATCGCTGGAACCCAGGAGGCAGAGGCTGCAGTGAGCTGTGATCACTCCACTGCACTTAAGCCTGGGCAACAGAGCAAGACTCCATCTCAGAAAAAGAAAAAGGAAAGAAACAGGATCCCCATTGTCCAGGCTGGAGTCCAGTGGTGTGGTCATAGCTCAAACTCCTGTGCTCAAGCACTCCTGCCACCTCAGCCTCCTGAGTAGCTGGGACCACAGGGACATGCCACCACTGCTGGTTACTTTTTTAAATTTTTTATAGAGGTAGGATCTAACTATGTTGCCCAGGTTGGCATGGTTTCTTAGAGGGGTTTATGGTTAAAAGAAATTATCCTAAATAATATTATAATTATTTATTTATAAATAGTGTATTTATCATTGAGTTGTTTTTTTTTTAACCTCTCTTTTGAATAGTTTTTTTTTTTTAAACCCTCAATTACCTAATAAAATGCTGGACCTCCATTTCCCTGTATTGACTTTCCATGAATTATTATTTTAAAAACAATAATAATATTGATCCGAGAATGTCTAGGGAAAGTGTTCTAGAATCAACACTGTCCAGTGACAGCTGCCAGCCACAAGTGACTCTCTGAGCACTTGAAATGTAGCTAGTATGCTAGAGAGATTGATTTTTCATGTGGATTTAAATAGTTGCATGTGGCTTATGACTATCACATGGGACAGTGCAAGTCTAGAGATTAATTTTCATATTTACACTTATTTGGCTAACGTAAACTCCCAATTTTATCAAATACTACTTAAGAACAAACCCGCACCCTTCCCCCAACATTTTTTTAAAGAGACAAGGGTCTCTTTCTGTTGCCCAGGCTAGCGTGCAGTGATATAATCATAGCTAACTGCAGCCTTAAACTCCTGGGCTTCAAGGGATCCCCTACCTCAGCCTCCCCAGCAGCTGGGACTACAGGTGCACACCACCACACCTGGCTAGAAATATAATTTTTAAATCATGCCTTTCTAGATGAATGTTTATATTTCTTTCTCTTTCCCATAGGCTGGAATGACACTTACTTACGACCCAACTACAGCTGCTCTACAGAACGGGTATGTCATTAAGATAAATGCATAATGGCTTGAGAGAAAATGTGAAGGTGGAAAATATCAGACATTTGTTCCATGAATTATTCTATATAAAGGATTACTTAATAAAGGCTTTTGTGTTTGTTCTAGATTTTATCCTTCACCATACAGTATTGCTACAAACCGAATGATCACTCAAACTTCTATTACACCCTATATTGCATCTCCTGTATCTGCCTACCAGGTTTGTACCCTTAGGATTCATCAGCAATATAACCACTTGTGGACCATGAATCTCTGCTACATTTTTATGTGTCTTAAAATTTTGAGCACTTATAATGAAATTTGAGTCAAATATTATGCAGCTTGGATACCCAATTTAGTATGAGCTGCTTTGTATTTGGCAGAGTGATTTACTTTTATGTATAGTAGAATGTAAAGCAAAGGAAGATGGTTGTCAGTGGTCAGTCCTTGGAATCATAGCATTTTGGCACTGGAGTGAACCCAAACACTTCCTTCACCAAAGGGCACTGCTTTTGGACACCATGTGTCCCAAAAATTGAAACTTAAGATAATTGCCATTAGATATAATACAGAGTAGGCGCGTACCCTTGCTTTTGTCTACTCATCAGCAGGAACTGATAAAAGAAGTAAACAAAGATGTGTCTCTAGTAGGTAACATTAAGTGTGCAATGCAGCTGACATTTAAGGCAAAAATATAAAAGCAAAAAGGATGTGACTTTCTGTTTAGGTTTTCGTGTGAGAAGGTTTTACCTTAAATTCCCAACTTACAAACAAAAACTCATGAAGCTTACTTGTTATTTATTATACTGATTTGATTTTAATGCAAAGGTAGCTCCTGTCTGCCATGGACCCAGTGGTGTACGTGCATTTCTCCTCCTGTGTCAGAGAACCTCTAACAGGGTTACTGCCTGGGCCCAGATAGGAGTCTCATAATGGAGTTCAATTGCAAGACATGTGGGAGCAGAGTTCCCTTTCATCGACTGTCGGGATCCTGTGTGACTAAATTTTTGTTGTATTCTTGATTTTAAAACAATTGAATTAGGTGTTGTAGCCCTAATTTCTGGGGTTAGGGGACTACAATATGTAATCTAATAGTTGTGTTATTTTAACTTTATAAGCATCAGTTTCCTCATCTTTAAAATGGGGATAATAATAGTGTTTATCTCATAGGCTTGAGAGAATTATAAAAGCCAAATGAGACAGACTGTGTAAAGAGCCCAGCTGAGGACCTGGCATATCATTAGCACTCAGTTAATGTTAGCTATGACTGTTCTGATCATCATTAATATGCAGGATTAGGTAGTTGATAATGAGTATGTTAGTTATACTTTTAAATAATGAATTGGCCAAAATAAGTAATACCATAAAACTAATTCTGTCTAAAAACATAAAAATGGCTTTGAATAACAGAAATGATTAGATATGCTAAAACTGAAGGTTGACAGTATCATTCACAGTCTCCTAGGCCTCTAGGCTCTTATAGCCTCCCTTCCCTGAGATGTCACTCATTTTCTTTTCTTTATTCTCTCTGGGTTCTTACATTACTTATTCTGGTGCTTCATTCTGCTGGGCATAGTATCTACTAATTTAATCTCCCTTTAGTTATTTTGGATTTAAGATTCCTACCCTTTCCTTGCCTATATAGTGAGATCTGCTCTAGTGCACTTCCCTAATAAATAATTCCTGTGTCTGGTATGAGAAGGTAGTCTTTCTTAACTGTCTGAACTTGGAAACCTCTGTCATTTATATCTTACTAAAAATAGGGGCAAGGGTAAGTTATTCTCAGGCAAATGAAAGATTGTAAATATTAATTTGAATTTATGTTGCTATAAATATTACAGCTATTAACACATTGCTTCAACACCTCTTTTTCCCTCTTTAATATAAAACCAGTGTGTATTTTGGCCACAGAATCATTTTGTACAATAAAAATTAGGAGATCAGTATCAGTAAAAATTTGATATAGCTAACTGGAAACAACGTATTATTTCAACGGCCTTATTTCCTCTACTGGGCATTCTGTATTTCTCTGAGATACTTACGGAATATCACCACATTGCCTGACACTCAGTGCCATATCCTCTAAGACTGATTTTTAACCCCATAACTTCAGGGACCTAGAAGGATTAGTGGATGAGCTTTAAGTGATGTTTGACTCCTGTTTGCAAAATGTTGCTTGTATATGTGCAATTAAGTGGGGGAAAATTTATTTTTCTCTAATTAGGTTTTCAGAGGGCTCCATGACCCTAAAGAGGTTAAAAACCAATAGTGAAGAGTTTACAAAACATTATTATTCCCATTTTATAATTAGAAAATTGAGGAATAGAAATGGACAGCAGCTGATTTGCTGCTTAAGAAAGAAAATTAGATTAGATGTCATAGCTCCCTAACCCCATAATGCTGTAAGCCATTAGATTTTTAAGACCACTGAAGCATATTTAAAAAATGGGGGCATCTGGCCCAAATTAGGGTCTGTAGGGAGTTGTTTGCCTTTCCATCATTTATCCAGTGAAGGCCCTGCACTCGTGTTGGAGTGGGCCTTTCTCCAGTAAACCACCATAAGCTTATGCAATTGGATTTGAGAAATTGGCAGCTGCAAGAAACCACCAATACCCCAGTGGGGAAAGGCTACAGTCCAGATAACTGAAATGTTAACAAGGCAGAAGCACTTAACTTTGGTCTGCCTTAGGTGGCAAAGGAAACCAGAGAAAACAAGTATCGGGGCTCTGCTATCAAGGTAAATCACAATACATTCTTCCCCCATGACTCTTCCCCATATCCTCTCTATTGAACCTCTGGAGTTAACAATAGGGGGTAAAATGCAGGAGGGCTTTGTTGTTAAGAATTAGAAACTTAAATTTACTATAAAATTACATCGACTCTGGAAAGCTCCAGTCATCAAGAAATGGGCTGATACATTTTTCTCTTGAGTGGCAGACTACACATACTTGCTTTCCTGCCACGAAACCTGACTCTCACATCTTATTTCTCAATTCGGAGGGTCTACTGTGTGGATGCCCATTTGACTATAGATGTCAAAATCTAGTTACCGAAGTTTAATTTCCTTAATCTGAATTTCTGCACTAACTAGAAATCATTGACCACCATATAAGATTTCTAAAACTAATGTCCTAGGTATCAAAGAGAAATTGAATTTGGTTATTTGTATTAAATAAGCACATACTTTAAGGATTAGCTTCTTATAAGATGTGCTGGAATTAATCATCATTTATCTGTATTTCTAAGCACCTAATTTGTACCTTGACTGTTAATGCTTTTCATTACTCAGTTATTTCTGTGTTTATCTCCCTTGCATAGATAGTAATTTCTTAGGGGTGGGGCCCATGTCTTTTTTGCCTTTTTCTCTTTGTCGCCTGACACTCAATAATTACTTCTTGAGTGGGCAAATAGAAATTGTTGCTAAATAATCATTTCATCCTATTCAGAGTGACCAGTTTGCCAAGAATTCTAACTGCCTTTATCTTTTTAATCATTGATAGTATTGTTTCCTTGTTTTCCTTCTGTAGATTTTTTAACATGATTAAAAAGAGTTCTAAAGAAATAGGTAAGCTTTTCAATGGAAATCAATATTTCTTTCAAAATCCTCCCCTTTCTAGGTGCAAAGTCCTTCTTGGATGCAACCCCAACCATATATTCTACAGCACCCCGTAAGTTTTTCATCTTAATGACTTTTTGTTTTACAAGTAAGCTGTATGTATGTTCTCTCTGGGTTAAAACCATTTGCCAAGGGTGGTATAGGATTTTGGAAATTTTAAACATAGAATACAAGAATGTACAAATGTATTATAAAACTTCTCATCCTTGTTGTAAAACGACTTGGTAGAAGATACTAAATTTTCTATAAGAACTTAAAATACATCATATTTGAGGCAGGCACCATTTTCTTATTCATCCCAGTCTATAGACATCATTCAATTGAGAGGCTAAATTTTTAATAGTACTTGGGATAAAACAGCTCTCATTTTTTACATTCTGTTTAATGCAAATATAAAGTTCAAAACTGAGATGAATATTTTTATCAGTTTTACTTAACCTTTCTATGGAGATTATAAATACTAAAATGGCATCACGTTATTTAGTAAATAACAAATGTGATTTCTTAATTATGTGAGCATTTATGTTACATTTTTTTAAAATTGAGTTATACTTTACCTTATTATATATTGTATTTTATGTGTTTTTCAAAGACACATAAGATCTAGTTTGTTGAATTAAAAGAAGGGTTGGAAAATTGAAAAATAAGTATGGAGAACAAAGTTACAAAAAGGCTAAGAATGTCCAACACAATGGCCTGTGTGCTCACATGAGAAGATCACAGATTTGGCTCTAAGCTTTCTAGTAACTGATACAAAATGGGAATCCTGATAAGCAATACAGTTCACAATTTGCGTCAAATAAAAACAGATTTGGTTGCTTAGAATCCCAGCACTTTGGGAGGCCGAGGCGGGTGGATCACGAGGTCAACAGATCGAGACCATCTTGGTCAACATGGTGAAACCCCGTCTCTACTAAAAATGCAAAAAATTAGCTGGGCATGGTGGCGCATGCCTGTAATCCCAGCTACTCAGGAGGCTGAGGCAGGAGAATTGCCTGAACCCAGGAGGCGGAGGTTGCGGTGAGCCGAGATCGTGCCATTGCACTCCAGTCTGGGTAACAAGAGCGAAACTCTGTCTCAAAAAAAAAAAAAGAAAAAGAACTCTATTCTTGACCTTATGTTCAGACAGGAATTTGTCTCGGGATACCTTTTGAAGTGGATACTGCAAAGTAAGACCCTGTATATGAAATAGCAATCCAGGGATAACAGGTTCCAGATAAGAAATGTTGAGATGACATTTAAGAAGCAGATAAAACATGTTTAGGTGATAACATAGAAGAGCTCTCTGATATATGTATGTCTTTTGTGTGATATATACATATATATTTATACATGTACACATACACACACACACACACACATCTTCAAATCCACACTTACCTGTACATGTGTACCTAATATACATGCACTGATCCACACATGCCCATAGCAATCTATCTCCCTGATAATCCATGCTATCCTATTTTGGAATGCTTGGAAATCAACTTTGAATTTGAGGACTTCCTATTACAGATGGTGCCAATGAATGAGAAAAAGGAGCAGAAAACTCCTCCACCATCTTCTAGGCTTCTGAGTCATTTCCGTGTTACCACATGCTTTTTGATGATGCATGTTAAAAAAGAAAGGAAAAAATTTTCTTTCGAAATGTGTGAACAACAAACATTATCTCTGACACACATCTATATCTTTTTTCTTTTTGGCAGCATTTCAGAAAAAGACTGCACATATCTGAGCTTAACATCTTTGAGAAGGCATTAGGAATGTATGCAGAAGGTTGCTATCTGAGGATTCATTACCTTTCCCCACCCAGCTTTAAATTGCCTGATTTAAATCAGAATTAAAGTGCCTGTATACCTAACTCTGTCCTAGATTGTCTAATTATCAATAAATAACATTGTATTTTAAGGGATGCCAGGTACAGTGATACCAAAACATACATTAGTTTTTGTAAAACATGTCAGAATACTTGCATTATCAGATATTGAGGTGATTGCAAAAGTCCAAAAATAAAGAATTCATTAAATTTGGTTTATACAATCAATGTAATCATTTAAAAAATGATAATAATGGTAGTTTTGCAGTAAGCTAGGTCAGTGCTTAGAATAGATGCTAAGTTAAGAGTAAAAACCCAGGATATGAAATTGTTGTTATGCTCTGATTGAACCTGTACAGAAACACACAGAGGCTAGGATCTGGCAGCAGTACCCTGGCATAGCTAACAGTGGTTCTATTGGACTGGCTAAGTTAGAAGTGATTGTTGTTTTCCCTCCTATTTTCTTAAATATATTTAATCTTATTTTTAATGACCAACACTGTTTCAAATGAAATGAAAGTATCTGGACTCAGATTATTAATCATTTCTGAATTGCCTTCCCTCCAGGCACCAAAATGTAACTTAAAGTTCTGAGAAACACTGAGTGAATGAAGAAATGTGTTACTGATCCTAACAACCTGATCTTGAGCTAAATGACCATCTGGATAGAACATTGTTAAACAAGATACTATATTGATCATATTAAATATAATATATTGTTTTGTGACTGGAGAAAACATCAACTGCCCTTTTTTTTTTTTTCCAGTTTTTTTTAAAAAATCATTTTGTAAGCCTAGGCAGGCAATGATGATCAGTTTGTTTTTCTTATGATAGCTCCTCCTGCGGGACTAGCTTGCTTCTAGTTATACAAGTGAAGGGAAAGGAAGGGAGAGGAGGGACAGCAGCTTTAATACAGGGATTGTTGTGAAGTGAATGCCAAGATATTATTTCCCCTAATGCTCTTACAAAACTCTCAGGAAGAGCAATTTAGAAGCTTTTTAGGAAACTGTTTATGATGCCATTTGCAAGATTGAGGGAGGTTGTTTTTGCTTCATGTTCTTCAACAAACTAAGGCATTTCCTTTGCAAAAGTCATTACAGGATCTTAACTCTTGCCTCAGTTTCTCTAATTTTGCTCTTGTCTCCAACTCCCCAGGGTGCCGTGCTAACTCCCTCAATGGAGCACACCATGTCACTACAGCCCGCATCAATGATCAGCCCTCTGGCCCAGCAGATGAGTCATCTGTCGCTAGGCAGCACTGGAACAGTAGGTGGCAAATTAATATATGTCCCTGTAAACAGAGGAGGGTAAATTAATGCAGCCGGTATCTTCCCTATCAAATGATAGGCTCTATGATAACAGATTATGTCTAATCCCCTGTCTTTCCCCCCTACATAACCTTCCATAAAACAAATAGCAATTTCTTGATTAATTGATGAACTGAAAGTCTATTCTCTGGGTATCTCTCCTTAACAAGAATGTAGCACCTACACATGACCACATCTAGTCTTTTATGACTAGTGTCATTTATATCTAGTACCACTGTCCCTGTGGCAGTGTCATGAAGCAAAAGATGAAGATAATACAAGGTGATAAAAGCAGGAAATTATTTCTTGCTTATTTCTTCTTTTATGGAGTTTGGGAGCATTGAATCATGATCTTAGTATTGAAATATTTCAACAAAGTCCAGAAGACCCCTCTGGGTAGTGAGGCTGAGCTGGCACCCGATCAGCTTCCAGGTTTAGTACTTAGCATTTTGCTGGTAAGATAGCTAAAGCGTGTTAATTTAGCCTGTATTCTCTGGTGGCTTAAAAGAACAAAGAGTGGTCCATTTTCCCTTCATACACTCAAAACCAGCAGTAGTTTCTTGTGGAGGCTAAGCCAGGGCCATACATACCCAGTGAGATTGACTAGAAATTTCTCCTGCCTTTGGGAAAGGATGATTGTCAGTGTCAGAAAAGCAGGGCTCTGCTGCCTAATCTGCAGTGACCTGTTAGAGGTCTAATAGGTCATTTACCCCTGTGGGCTCCACCTGTAGAAACAGTACTAGGTACTAGTTTAGGGAGCTGCTAGAAAATAATGAGATCCTTTGAGGAGAGATCTTCTAAAATCACACATCAGTGACACTGAATTCTTGAGGGTGACAAACTTTTTTATCTTCACCCATGATAAACTTTTTTATCTTCACTTTGTTAGTGAAGTGTGGGATTTTTAGTTCGACAGATTCAAAAAGGAGAAAACGGTTTGCCTTCCATATGACATATTTATATGCAATATTTAAGGTTCAAGGTAGCCCATTTAAATTTCTTCCTTGAGATTTACAAATACTTTATATATATCTCACAATTCCCCCAACTTCTCCACATTTTGCATGGTTTACCATTGCCCATTCTGACCTCCTCCTTTTTTCCAGTACATGCCTGCAACATCAGCTATGCAAGGAGCCTACTTGCCACAGTATGCACATATGCAGACGACAGCAGTTCCTGTTGAGGTTGGTAGAGACCATCCAGTGACCATTCTCGCTATAAGTATTTTCAGAAATGGGTAAATTAAATAGAACTCAGAAAAATCTACCAGACATCAAATATTTGCATCAACAATTGAGTTTAGCCAGATGTGTTGGCTTATATCTGTAATCCAACAATTTGGAAGACTGAGGAGGGAGACTGCTTGTGGTCAGGAGTTAGAGACCAGCCACAGCAACATAGCAAGATCCCATCTCTACAAAAAAATTAATTTTTAAAAAAATTTACCAGACATGGTGGCTTGGATCTGTAGTCCCAGCTACTGAGGAGTATGAGGCAGAAGGAACCCTTGAGCCCTGGAGTTTGAGACTGCAGTGAGCTATGATCTTGACAAATTAGGGTGACAACAGGCCACACCTCCAAGACTCCCAGAAATATTCTCTACACTTGTAGTGCCTTTCATACCCCTCAGAGTCTCTACTTTGTCTCTTATAAAATGATACTACAGGCACAAAAAGATAAATCTGGAGTTTGCAGTCCCAGTACTAAAGATCATATCAGTGATAATAATGATGAAAATAAATCAGTTGTAGTTAAAATACTTAGTGGAAAAGATAAAGCTGTTTCAGAACTGCTACAGGGATGAGGAAGAAACTATACCTCTTTTTACAAGACTGTTAGTATGGCTAGATAACTGTTCTTGTTATGGAAGATATGAAAGAAGTCTGGCATTTGAATTATGGTTAGAGAGAAAGCTTAGCTTTTCCTGCAAAGTATCCTTAAAATTTCAAGGAATTATGTCAATCTAGTTGATCTTCTGCACTAGGCAGATCCTAAAGGTTCTGATTCCAGAAAAGCATCATAGGACTCTGGCCTGGTGGTGGTGGTGATAATGGTAGTAGTAGGTGGTGGTGGTGGTGGTGGTGGTGGTAGTATTTTACTTCTGTTTGTGCAATTACTGACAACCACAATTACCAGAACTCACGATTCCTTATCTGCAATCTGAAACTCAAAGAAATAAAAATTATATTTGTAACTACTTTAGCATAAAACCTGACCTATGGCAAAACCCAGCTTGAACTTAAATGATACAAAATCTTGAACCCACTTAACTGTGCTGCTTCATGCCTTCCAGTCTAGAACTATTCATATGTTTGATTATGAGGTACAGCCATAGACCCTACTGGAGTTTTCATACTATATACAGCATATGCATATCATATTTCAGATTATAAAATTTGAAAATACCAAAATACAGTTTACATCTGTCCCCAGAGGATAAGTGGGTAAGAGATTTGTTTGATATGCTATAGCTTGATAAGAATAGGAAAGTCATAAACATTTGGATGGGAGGTGCTTTGGGTCTATTAGACATGCCAGCTGCTTAGGAAAACCATTAACTTTGAAAGCTCTACATGATGTGAAGAAATTTAAAGAGTAACTGTTTTTAAGGCACTGCTGGACTCAGGCCTCAGTAGCAGAGCTGAGGTTTTTTCACTAACATGTCTCCTCCATTCTGCTTTGTTGTAGGAGGCAAGTGGTCAACAGCAGGTGGCTGTCGAGACGTCTAATGACCATTCTCCATATACCTTTCAACCCAATAAGTAACTGTGAGGTATGAAGGAAAGGTCTCCATGACTGGGGGAGCTCTAATCAAGCACAATCTATAGGGCTTTTTTTTTTTTAATCAAACTAGTGATTGGGATAACTCAGATTTATCTTGCTGCTTTAATCATGGCCAAGGCATCCAGTCTTGTTGAAAAATTAAAATCAATGATTTTATGAATTTAAAATTAATCATTTTGTCCAAAGAGAACACTTTATATTAAAGCCAAATGTATGATTACTCTCCCCACTAAAAAGAAATAAATAAAAATCTGTGACATCAGAGAACACTAATTACCAAAATTGTCCTATAATATAAGTATCCTGTATTATATTGCTTTAATAATCATAAACTGGAGGACCTGTAGCATAAGATGTTGCTTAATCTAGCATTACAAGTTTAGTAACATCTTAATTATGAATTTAGATAAATGGCAATATCCTTAGATTGAAAGATATTTCCAGCTCTCACTTGAACCTCGAATTTCAAAACTTTTCACTTTGTCATGCAGTCTGTCATAAAATAGCTGTGAAGAACTTAGAATACCCTGGTTTCTGGATTGCCCTGATGATGATAGGTATTTTTGACTTCATAAAGTCACTCTTTAGAGACCCACATGAATTTGACTCTAAATTGGAGAAGAAAATATTTTGCAAGTCCTGGATGTGAGAGGCATTGAAAGTAATCTTCTATTCTAGAGTTTGCATTTATCAGTCTACCACAAGTGATGAGCATAGCCTTTGTCAAACGTGTATCTCTTTAAAACAAGAAACAGATTACTGATCTCTGTAGTATTATCACACCAAATCTATAAAAGCATTTGTCTTTTATTTTTCTCTTGCAGATGTACAGAAAGGTGTTCTTACATGAAGAAGGGTGTGAAGGCTGAACAATCATGGATTTTTTCTGATCAATTGTGCTTTAGGAAATTATTGACAGTTTTGCACAGGTTCTTGAAAACGTTATTTATAATGAAATCAACTAAAACTATTTTTGCTATAAGTTCTATAAGGTGCATAAAACCCTTAAATTCATCTAGTAGCTGTTCCCCCGAACAGGTTTATTTTAGTAAAAAAACAAAAACAAAAAACAAAAACAAAAGATTTTTATCAAATGTTACGATGCAAAAAAAAAAAAAAAAAAAAGAAAAAAGAAAAAAAAAAGAAAAGAAAACTTCAATTTCCTGGGTATGCACAAAGACCATGAAGACTTATCCAAGTGCATGACCGGATTTTTGTGGTTTTGTTCATTTTGTGTTTAATTTGTGGGTTTTTTTTCCAGCTGTATGAAATGGGCTTTCTGAAGTTTAAATAGTCCGACTTCACCCATGGTGTTCTGTGCTTGCAGTGCGAGTGTTGCTGTAATTCAGTGTTGCCGTCAGTGTCTCTTTTCTTAGCTTTCTGTATTTCTTTCAACGTAGTGTGAAGTGTCTTATCCTTTTCTATGAATTCCAATTTGCCTTAACTCTTTTGATGCTGTAGCTGTTTCAGTAAAAGTTAGTTCAAACTAATGATGTAGAATGCTTTGACCAAATGAGCTGGTCTATTATGCCTTGTAAAACAGCAGCATAGGGCTTTTAAAAGGTAGTCAATAAAAGTTGCTGAAATTTTGGCTTTTTTAAATATGTAGTAGGTGTTTTTAATGATTTTTCACATAATGTGTAAGGTAGTGATATGCAAGAAGGGAAAAATGTTTTGTGTGAAACACATTTTCTGACTGGGGAACTTTTATTAGGGTAAATTGTTTGTAAGGCTGTACGCCAACAGTTTCCTCTGATAGTTTGACTGATTTAGGATATCTGCTGTATGATGCAATGTAAAGTCTTTTTTGCCTTTTTTCAGGAAAAAAAAAAAAACTAGATGTTCTAGATTTAGTGTAGGTAGCGTTGGGGGTTGGGGTTGGGGGGCGGGGGAGGGGAGTCACTGAATGTTTTGTCCTTCCTTTATACTAATGATAGTGCTTTAGAGTGAGAATTATGCCTGAAATCTGGCAAACCGAAAAATGTTGCTATTGCAACAAAGTGGCAAAAGCTAAAAGTAAGGATTTATCTTCAAACATAAGCTGAGATATGAATAGAAGCAAAATGATTGGCTACTAGCTCTCTCTCTCTCTCTCTATTAGGTAAATTTGAAAAATAAAAATGACTTGGCACTTTTAAAGGTAACTTCACCAAAGACCGAAGAGCCAGTAACCAGTAGCTCCAACTTGTCTCAGCATCACATCTTCTGTGCTCTTTATTTTTGCCGGACCAGTTTGCGGTTAGGAGAATGTGCCTTTTTTGTACCTTTGCATTTAGGTTTTATAATTTTAATTGATGTATGGACACACACAAACAAGCATGAAGGAAGATTTGGATCCAAGCAGTGCCACACTTTACATCATCACTACAAGTGTTCAAGTGTAAAGAAAACCAATTTTGAAACTATGAAATTCCTGATTCATAAATACAGTTATTTCTACTTTAGTACATATAAGATAATTCACTGTTATTAAAGCTCTTTTATTAAGGCAATTGCATATGTTTTAAAAGCAATGGTAAATTAAGTTGTCTTCCAGAACTGTGTACTTGTCTGGTCAGCTGTATATGATCAGTTATCTACCTCAAAGTCTATTTTCTTTTGTGCTGGGACAGGTTGCTGGCCCTCCCTGTTTCCACAGACCAAATCCTCCTAGCTCAGGAGCTAGGGCTAAGCAGTTATTTCTTTTGAGTATTTTTTAGTTCTTAAATTTTATGCTTGTATTTGATGATAGATGTCAGTGACATTTCATAGTTTCAAAAGTCCTTGCTGCTCTGAGAAGTGTAGATTCTAGTGAAAATTACATAGTCATAAGAGAAATGTGTTTTTGTTTTTGTTTTGTTTCATTTTTTTTAAAGTTGTGGTATTATTGGTTCTATGCTCCCTGGAATATTACTGCTTTGTCAAAGTCCAGACTGAACGCAGCACCCTCTTGTACCTAGTACAGTTATAAACCTGGGTCTCTCACTACTTGATATTTTTGCATTAGTTAAGACAGAAATTTGATCGCTCGGTTAGAGGGGAGGGGAAATCTGCTGCTAGGAATGTCTGAACTAAGTGCCATACTCGTCTGGGTAAGATTTGGGAAACATAACCTCTGTACATAAAAAAAAAAAAAAAAATCAGTTAAACATCACATAGTAGACAGCCATTAAATTATAAAAAAAATTAATTTATGAAGAAAGACCTTTTGTACAGATTGAAAAAAAAGATTTTCATAGAGATATCTATATGATCAAGAGAGTTAATTTTTTATTTTTGTTTTACTAGTGCCACAGACTTGCCAGTGGTAACTTATTTGTCCGGTTCAAGATAACTCTGTAGTTTTCTTTCCTAGGACTTGTTGTTAAACGCCAAAAGACATTTTTGAACTGTACATTTGATCAGATTGTTAGCTTTTCTGTTTTATTTCTTTTGAGAACCTTTGAATAAAAAACATCTGAAATTTTATTTTTCCTGTCAATTTTTTTTAAGTAGATTAAGTATATATCAGAATTTCATTTCTGATCTCTTTCTTCAGCTCAGTATATTGGTTTGAAAGTTATGTCAGATACATTATATCTTCAAAATACACTTCCTTGAAAGGAATTGGAAAAACCTTTCCACCCCCCTCTTTCTGGTTATTTAAATCTGTGTAATGACCAGAGATGTCAACCTGGCTCAGCACATGTCATCTCAGCAAATGTGCAGCCCAAAATACACCAGTAGTGGTCTATTCTTAAAGACCAAAGAACCAGACCCTTTTTCTTCCTCCTTTCTTGCTGCTACCCCTCGTCTATTTCATTGCTTGTCAATGCTCAACAAGGACAGAGTAACAACAGCCCTCCCACCTGTGGTAGGGAAGCACATGGGCAAGGACCTTAGGATGATCTTATCCATGCCTTTATGACCTGTTCAGCTGTTCCCAGTTGGAGGCTCCATGCAGCATTCACAGAGGAGTCAGAACTCCTCTTTCCCTCACATGGCTGCTTTATGGGATTTCATATGCAAAATTTCACTTAATATGCAAATAGGCCCCTTCTGCCCATAGTGGAGTAAACGTTTTAGTATGGTGATCCAGTATTTATTTCCTGGCTTCCAGTGACTCTGTCATGATGATAAAAAGAATGGGCAAGGAAAAGATGCAGTCCTCTCCATTTCTGGGTGCAATGTGGATGGTGTGCAGGTTGAATTAGATTAAGGGAGGGGTCAGAGCACTTAACTTGCCAGAGCCAAGAAATCGCTGGTACTTGATGGCTGTTTCAGAGAAGGAACCATTCCTCTGATGCTAAGTGGTCCTTCAGAAAGCAAGATGTCAGGGAGGAAAAAAACATGGCCTCTTGAGACAAACCCAGGCTGCTAAGAATGTAAGCTGTGGTCTCATTTTGCGTTCCAGCCACACACCTAAGTGCTCTTTCCTATGACCAGAGGTAGGAGAGAAATGCAATTCAGGCTGCTGGGCACCTTCGGTTTTGTTAACCTTATTTTTGTTCTAGCTTCTCGCCGCAGCTGAAGTCCGGGGCCATCCATCTGGCTGCATTATATATTGAAACCTGTAAACACACTCAGGAGCACCAGTGTAGGGAAAAGGGAGGATCAAGCCAGTGATGGTGCTTCACAGTTGCCGCTCCCATATAACTAAAGGGTTTGTGGCACCTTTGGGGTAAACCCCACCTTGGTGAAAGCTTGAGACTGAAGTGGAATTAATTCTGGGGTTGGCAGTCGCTCTGTGGTCTACATATTTTCCCCCACTATAGTGGCTGGGATGAGGAAAGCCATGGGGTTGAGGGAGAGCTCCGTTTTTCACCCCGCTGCTACACCCTTCATGGCCAGTGGCTCTAGGTTTATCCGTTAGAGCTGAAATCCCACAAATACTGATTTAAAATTCGCTAGGAGAAAGGCAGTGCCTCCCAGCCTGAGCAGGGGCTCAGTGGATGTTAAGATAGGACTGATTATATCCTCATTCCATTAGGGTAGCCAAAAAGGAAACGATCCAGCGCCATTGGGACAAGGGTCACTGACCTCTCACAACCACCCTGCCCCTCCCACAAAAAGCCTGAGATGTCAAGTAAGTGGGTGAGGGAGGAGAGCACGGAACTCAGGGTTTAAGGAAGGCCAGGCCATCTCTCCTCTTCAAATAGCACCGCGATGAGCTCAGCCCTCTCAGTCCCGGCCGAGAGCCAGATGGCGGTCACGTGGCCGCGGGGCATCCAGGGCGCAGGGTCCTCGGCACAGCTGAGGGGTGCGCGCCGGGCGAAGGAATTCCAGCCCCGCGAAATGGCTCCGGAGTGTCTCCCGTGACTCACTCAGGGGCTGCGGAGGGCAAGAGACTGTGTGAGCCTGAGCCGCTAGAGGGGGTGTTTTGTTCCTCAGCCATCAGGCCCCGAGCTCTGCAGGCTGGAAACCCAGCCCCTCGGCCGCGGGCAACAGGAGGCCCCCAGGGTGGAGGTTGAGTCTCTCGGGGCACACAGGCTGGGTCACAGGGTTCTTGAATTTGGGGTTCCTCGTCAGACTGGAGCAGGCCGTCGCCGGTGCTGGCAGCAACCCTCCTTGTGAGCATCATTGCTCAGACTGGGGAATGACTGAAATGTGGCTTTGAAGGTGCAGAGAAGCTGGGGGCTAGGGAGAAAACCACGCGCCTTGCCAGACCACGTGACTCGGCGCGAGAAAGCGTTGGCAGGGCTCTGGGCTGCTCAGAATTAAAAACCCATGGCTTTGAATTAAATACAAACTCTAACATTGTTCTTTTTTTTTTTTTTTTTTTTTTTTTCGATGCAGCACTGAGAGACTAAGATTTGATGTAGGTTATTCCAGTGCTCACACAAGACCCAGACTATAAACCAGACTGCAGGGATTTCCTACCCTCTAGTATCCTTGAAGCCACCTGCCCTACTTGAACAACTCCAGGGGCCATACACTGCCCACCTCACAGGGCATCAGGTATCTTTAGGGAACAGCTCTCAAACTTGTTTGCAGAGGAGTCCAACTTGTGGCTTTGAAATTCCCACTTACTGGCCGTAGTGCTGCCAACCCGGTTGCCACAGAATCAGTCATATTTCAGGTGTGGAAACGTGATCCATGGTTCTGCCCTTCTCTGTGTCGAGCATTCCTTCCAGCTTTTAACTCTTCCGCGTCAGCCCTGATCACTCCACGTCATCAGCTAACTTTCCAGATGCACCACAGTTGACTCAGGATAAAACCCAAAACCGGAGGGAGAACTTGGGGCTTCACCTGTCTCCCCTGCCCTGCTGGATCTTGCTATTACAGGTGAAATGGTTTCCTTTTTGACTTCTCAGACATACCACAATTCTTAGAACTTGTAGCCAGTGAAAATCCCTACGTTGCTTTATTTTTTAAATCACAGTTATGCTAAAGACATGCAAGATAATATGAAGTCATTTTAAAATGAAGACATTTTAGGGCCAGGCGCGGTGGCTCAAGCCTGTAATCCCAGCACTTTGGGAGGCCGAGACGGGTGGATCAAGAGGTCAAGAGATCGAGACAATCCTGGTCAACAAGGTGAAACCCCGTCTCTACTGAAAATACAAAAAATTAGCTGGGCATGGTGGCACGTGCCTGTAATCCCAGTTACTCAGGAGGCTGAGGCAGGAGAATTGCCTGAACCCAGGAGGCGGAGGTTGCAGTGAGCCGAGATGGCACCATTGCACTCCAGCCTGGATAACAAGAGCGAGACTCCGTCTCGAAAAAAAAAAAAAAAAAAAGAAGACATTTTAATGACATGGAAGATGCTTAGGATATAACGTGAACAAAAAGTGTTGGGAACAGAACCATAGATACAGTATGATTAAAAGTATGAAACTATTTAAGTATAAACTACAAAGAGAGGCTGAGCACAGTGGCTTATGCCTGTAATCTCAACACTGGGAAGCCAAGGCCAGAGGATTGATTGAGGTCACAAGTTTGAGACCAGCCTGGGCAATATAGCAAGACTCATCACTACAAGAAAATTTTAAAAAGTAGCTGAGTGTGGTGGTACACACTTGTAGTCCTAGCCACTTGGGAGGCTCAGACAGGATTGCTTGAGCCCAGGAGTTTTAAGTTGCAGTGGCTGCTATGTTCATGCCTCTAACTGTAGCCTAGGTGATAGAGAGATAGCCTGTCTCAAAAGTAAGTAAGTAAATAAATAAATAAATAAATCACAAGGAGAAAGTACTTCAAAATGCTTAGCAGGGCAGGAGGATTATAGAAAGTCTGTATTTTCTCATTTATACTTCCCTGAATAATTTTTCCAGTTTTCAACAATAAAAACATCTTATGATCAAGAAATTTCTTTAACAAAGAATGTTGTCGGATGATCCTGAAATTATGCAAGTTGCTATGCTCATATTCCAACTAAACACATTTGATCGATTTTTTTGTGTTTGAAAAATAACTGCGCCAAATAGTGGCAGACATAAAGTTGATACGATGTGGTCCTAGTCCTCAATGAACAACCTTAAACAGAGACACAAGTCTATAAGTGACGATATTGTAAGGCGAAGTAAGAAAAGAGCTAAATAAAGAGCTCTGGGAGTTCTGTGAGGGGGCGAAGATAATGAAAACATCTCTCCTGAGATTCTCAGAATTTCTGCATTTCCAACCAGTTCCTTTTTTACCAATCGGAATTCACTTGAGAGCAGCCATTTTCCTCACCGGTTCCTCTACCTTCTAAGAGATGAAATTGTCAGGCAGACAGAGGAAGTCTTTGATAGCTCTAGCCTTACCAGAATGCGACTTGAGCAGATATCCAAAGAGTTGACATTGCTGTCACTTCTGCTCTGAAAATATTGGAATGTGTAACAAGAAACTACTGTCTTGTTTTTTTTAATCAAGTAGGGTATGGGATACTTTCCAGGTAACGTCGTTTTGACTTCTTTTACCCTTGGTCACATATTCTCCACACATCAGATTTTGGATTTGCAAAGACTTGTATAGTTTTCTGAGCCCTCCATATATCTTCAGAAATATTCTATTATTTTCTTCAGGGACATCTAGGCAGGAATCCCATTTTACCCACTTTGTAACTCGTGTGCTTTGACACATGTTCAAGACCATAAATATTGTTCCTGGCCTCCTAGCCAGGAACAACAATTTTTCCTAAGAAATATGTGAAGGACCTTCCATTATTATTTTCCCCCTAACATTTAGTTCAATTTTATTGAGAAAATTTTGTATCCTTCAACTTAATTCTTCCAATGATCTGAGTTTTTTGATTTACAAACCTGTATTTTACCAAAATTTGAGGTAACTTTCAAGGACACGCAATTAATTAGAAATGTAGAACTCTGGAGTTGAGAAATTAACAGGGAAGAGACATAAGGAGTACACAGAATGTGGTTCTATAGGCCAAAAGTTCTCCACCATCACTACAGTTAAACCTCAATAGTTATGTTTCCCGGCAGCCAACGTAAAAAGGGAGAAAAGAACACGCATCTGTAGCTCTGACTGTCAAAAAGAATAAAGCCTGCCATATTCTCTGGGAAAGATAGGATTGTGTACAGGGGCTGCTGCCAGGGGTACTGGGCTCCTGTGTCCACCACATTTCACCACCAGTACAATGACAATTTCCCAAGCCTGTTTCAGATAGGACCCATTCATAAAAGTCAAGGGCAGCACAGCAAGGGACCATTTCGTGATAGACACTGGTAGGCTACAGACTCAAAACAGGTATTCTAAGTCTCATCAAATGTTTGTGGGTGATACACCTCATCCCTTTCACAGAGCCCATTGCTATGATTCTGAAGGACAAAACAGCTCTGCAACAGCGAAAATGTTCCAGATCCTTTTTATTTCCACATTTGGCTCTTCACATGGGAAAAGGATGCAAGCCACAAGTCCTCCTACCACTTACTGAGCACTTCGTGTTATACCTAAGACACCAATCAGTTTCTTCCGGTTCACCCGAAGCAGCAGCTCAGAGGTGAGTTGCTGGCCTGGCTGATTTGGACAGGCATTCCCTCCTCTGGCCAGTAAATCAGGAAGTAGGCTGATGACCCTTTCCATTACCTAATACTGGAGGCTTCCTAGGTCTCTCACAAATCATAGTCCTTTTCTATTCTGCCATCAAAGGACCCTTGAGAGCCGAGGAGTGAGAATAGAGAGCCTCGGGGATGCAAGGCAGAGAGAGCCCAATGTGGCCCAACATAAACATAAAATTTCCGTAAATTCTCCTGCTTTGTTCTAAATTAATGGGAATTTTGTGTTTACCTCATAATGTCTATTTTTACCCAAAATGGATATGCCATTGATTTATTAAATATTTTTTATTTTTTTATGGCAGGGGGACAGAGTCTTGCTCTGTCACCGAGGCTGCAGTGCAGTAGTGCAATCTCAGCTCACGGCAACCTCCACCTCCCAGGTTCAAGCAATTCCCTGCCTCAGCCTTCCAAGTAGCTGGGATTACAGGAGCCCACCACCATGCTCAGCTAATTTTTTTGTATTTTTTTTAGTAGAGACAGGGTTTCACCATCTCGGCTAGGCTGGTCTTGAACTCCTGACCTCGTGATTCATCCCCCTCGGCCTCCCAAAGTGCTGGGTTTACAAGCATGAGTCACCATGCCTAGCCTAAATGTTTTTAAATTTTCAAACAAAAAGTTGCAAGTACAGTACAAAGAAGGTGTATCCTAATTTATCTGAGAGCAGATCACAGAACAAATGCTCCATTACCCACTAAAAACAAGGACATTCTCTTACATGACCACAACACAACCATCAAAGTAACAGGGACACATCACTACTGAATAAACCTCAGACCCAGTCAAGTTTCACCAATTATTCCAGAAATGTTCCTTGTTGCAAAAAGATCCAGTTCGAAAATCACACATTTAGTTGTGTCTCTTAGGTTTCTCTTAGTCTGGAACAGTCTTTGACTCATGACTTTGACGCAGTTGAAGATTACAGGCCCGTGATTTTGCAGAGTGTCTCAGATTCGTTTGTTTGAAGTTTCCGCGTGGTCCACTTTTAGAAGGAATATCAACAAAGTGAAGCTGTGTTCTCCTCACTGCACGCCATCAGGAGGTGAATGATTTCACTGTGTTTCGTTACCTGTGATACTCTCTTTGATCACTTAATTAAGGTGGTGTCTGCCAGGCATCTTCCACTGTAAAGTTACTTCACACTTTGCAGTTAAGAAGTATTTAGTGAGGAAGTGCTTTGAAACCATGGAAATACCACAAGCATCCTCAAACTTCTAATTTATTCATTTACTTTATGTTAGTATGGATTCAGAATTTCCTATTGTACTCAATGGAGTCTAATCGGTTGCAGTCATTACTTGTTTTGATGTTCAAATTCTCCCCAGTTTGGCCCATGGGAGCCCTGCAAGGCAGCCTCTGTGTTTTTTAGACATGTCCCTGTCATTCTTTAAGCATTCCCTTGCCTACTGGCACCAGAAGCTGTCTCAGGCTTATTTTGTACTTTCCCTGCCCCAGCCCTGGAATTCTTCAAAGAGCCTTGTTTCCTTTTTATTTCCACCCTCTCTCCCCATTTTTTTTTTTTTAATCTCACTTTGTCACCCAGGCTGGAATACACTGGCACGATCTCAGCTCATTGCAATCTCTGCCTCCCAGGTTCAAGCAATTCTCCTGCCTCAGCCTCTTGAATAGCTGGAATTACAGGCATGTACCCCCAAGCTCATCTAATTATTGTGTTTTTAGTAGAGAACGAATTTCACTATGTTGGCCAGGCTGGTCATCAAGTGATCCATCCACCTTGGCTTCCCAAAGTGCTGCGATTACAGGCTTGAGTCACCACGCTTGGCCAGCCCTAGTTTCTTTTGATGGAGATGACATTTAGAAGTTAAGGTCTAGGTGCTAGGTATACTCTTTGCTACTTACATGTCACTGTTCCCAAGCCCTGTTGGTAGACAGGATTGGGCGGGGGCAGGCAGAGAGAGAGTGTGTGTGCATTTGTATGTCCACACACATATTTACATCTTGTCTGTAAATATTGGAAAGCATGAATTTTCAACCACAGATTTCATTTTCCCTTTCCTTTTTTTTCTTTTAGAGTCAGAGTCTCACTCTATCACTCAGGCTTGAGTACAGTGATACCATTATGTAGCTCACTGTAGCCTCAACTTCCTGGGTTCAACCAATCCTCCCACCTCAGCCTCTCAAGTAGCTAGGACTACTTGAGCTAGCAACCCACTGCGAATGCCTCACACAGGCACGTACCACCACATCCAGCTAACTTATTTTTTATTTTTCAGAGAGAGGATCTCACCATGTTGTCCAGACTAAACTCTAACTGTTGAACTCAAGCAGTCCTTCTGCCTCGGCCCCCCAAAATGCTGGAATTGCCACTGTGCCTGACCCCTTCCCATTTTTGTAATTATTTTCTTATGGTAAGAAACATGGCTCCCAATACCCTTGATGTATTTACTGATGTGGTTTGGCTCTGTGTACCCACCCAAATCTCATGTTGAATTGTAATCGCCAGTGTTGGGAGAGGGACCTGGTGGGAGGTGATTGGATTGTGAGGGTGGGCTTCTCCCTTGCTGTTCTCATGATAGTGAGTGAGTTTTCACAAGATCTGGTTGTATAAAGGTGTGTAGCATTTCCCCCTTCGCTCTTTCTTCTGTCGCCATGTGAAGATGTGCTTGCTTCTGTTTTGCCTTCCACCATGGCCTTCCTACCAGGCCTCCTGTACAGCCTGTGGAACTGTAAATCAATTAAACCTCTTTCCTTTATAAACTACCCTGTCTCAGGTAGTTCTTTATAGCAATGTGAGAATGGACTAATACACTTACTACTCATTGCTCAATCCACCTGGGTGCAACCAGCATTGCTGGCACCAAAGCCCAGCTAACTCTGCTCAGGCTCTGATACCTTGCTCTGTGTGGGAGTTTGGAGGTGGTAAGGAAGTCGGTTCACCTCCTACTCTCTGCCCAGAAGCAAGAGAGAACTGCATATTAAAGAACAGAAATAATTCTGCCATAAGAAGGCAAGTACCATCCACAAGAAGAGGCCTTTTGTGATTGCATAAATTTGCCCCATGAAGTCTGCTTATGTCTCACTGTCATATGGAATGTGATAAAGTGTGAAACAGAGTTGAAGGGCAGGAAGGGTGTGAAAGTGGAAAATCTGAAAAAAAGTATAAAGAGGAGTAATGAGAGGGTGGCATAAAGGAGAGAACGGAAGTAGAAAAGAAAGACTTAAGAAGGTTAAGTGAGAAAATGAATATATGCAAGAAAAAGTAAAAAGTGTAGGAGAAAAGGAAGATGAAATGAACGATTGATTAACATCACCTTTCCAAAGCTGTTCTCTGAAGGCCTGGTAAATCAGCTGGTAATAGGCTTGTAATAGCCCATACTATCTCTCAGCCACCAACTTTGGCATGTATTAAATTAACGAAACAGTGATGTTTCTAAGATGTCAGCAGTGAGTTACTAACTTTGAGGCCACAAATCCAACTTCCCACAGAAACTGAAATGCAGCAGCCTCTGGATCTTCCCAGGTATTTTTCAAACACCTCCGAAGAAAAGCAAGTACAGCCTCACAGAACACATGGACTCATCCTCACCAGTTGAACCGTCCTAAATTTCTAAAATAAATGCTTTGAGTTTTTGAGAATGAAAAGAGCTTCAACCTTCTATGGTCATGGGGAAGTATGAAGTCCCCAGTTTAATTCATCTCACCTGTTTTGTCCTCCAATTGGCCCTCTGCAGCTTTGGTCAGTTCTGCCAACCCCATTTGTCTCCATGTGCCCACCTTCCGGTCCACCTCATTCTACTACAATCTAGTATCTGCCACAAGCTCTCCATGCTCAAAGGGTCAGAATCCTATTCTTACGTAAAAGAACTATTATCTAATGATTTCTTTGCTGTATCTGTCATTCTGTCATAGAAAGAACAGTAGGAAGAGCCCAGTGGGTTAGAGGATAAATATTGGCAAAGACCAGCAGAGAGCCCGAGGTATGTAGCTGAGAGGGAGCTAATCCTCATCAATGAAGGGGAGCTGGGCTTAGGATAGCAGGGATATAAGTGGCTTCCCATGTGTAGTTGCATTGGTTTTGTGGATACTGCAGAAGAGCTCCTCTCCTTTCTTCTAAAAAAAGGAAATTGGGTTTGGCTAAGCAAAGATGCAATTCATGGTTATGGGGCTCTGGTGCATTGCATGCTGTTCCAGTGGCTTCAAAAGACAGCTATGGCAGCTGGGGAAACACCCATGCCGCTCCAGGACCTGCCACATGCTCACTATCCACCCCAGTCCCCTTGGCCTCTGCCACTCTCCTTCTCCTGGCCTGGCAGTGGCTATCATGGGTCTCTCACAGTCTTTGCCCTTTGAGCTCAGAGAATAGCTTTAATAGCCCAGTGTTGCCACTGCCTGAGTGGGGTGGTGAAATGTTCTCTTCATTTACGACTCATCACAGAACCAGAGAGGGTGGGGCAGATGGAGGGGGTGAATCTGGGTATTATTCTGAAGCTTAGGCTTCATAAGGTTTTGCCCATATGTCTCCCTCCTCCACTATACTAAGAAAGGGGGATCATGCCTTTGTCTTCACTGGGTCCTTCCCTTTCCCCAGCCCCACTCCTAGTGCCTCACACACATGGGTACCTAACCTACCACTTATTCAAACTGCAACTTTAATTCAATTGGGGATGAAGGAGTATGCTATTTTTAGAAATCTTTATGCCATCTGCCAGAAAATTGTCAGAAAGCCCATACAAATGTACAATGACTATGTGAATGGCGCCCCCAGAGTTGTGCCATGTGTAGCTTTCTCACCAAAAGCCACAGTCTGTTTGATGGATGAAAGAAATCCAATGCTTATAGTCAATACTTATATTCATTTTTGCTAATAATTCTAAACTCTCAAAATGGGGTTCCCAGAAGTGCTAACAAGGACCAGTGATATAAATTAACATTAATTACTCCCTTTAGGGAGAAGATCCACCAAATACTTAAGTTCAGATCAGCCAGAAACTGCCAGCACAAGGGGCTTGAATGATTTAATAAAACAGCCAGGGATAGATTTGAATTTTTTCATGGATTAATGATTTTTTCTTTCATGGGGAACTAGGAGGCTGGCAGTTTGCAGAGTATAGCAGGCACAACATCGGAATTTAACCTCAAGTTGTTCCTACTAGGGGCTGAAAAGAGAGGGCTGACAGGGTGTGGGCTATCCAGCTGAGCCCATGGTAAGGGGCGCTGTCAGAAAGTGTTCAGTCCTAACAGTGCGTGTTTGGCTGAAGAGACTGAACAGGGAGCTTACCAAAAGCTGTGTACCAAAAAGACTGCTCAGTCCAGCAGAAGGCAATGTTTTCTTATTTGTCTGCCCACAGGGGATGCCTTTTTCTAATTCTCACAAGGACTAGTGCCATACAAGAGATTCAAATTGTCACTGCAACACTGAGCCTAGTAACAGCAGTTGCCTGAAATTAACATCTCTTGTGTGATCCACAAAACTGCTCATTCGGATCGTTACTTCTTTCCCTCTTTCTGCATTAAATCATTCATAAGCCTGCCATGAAATCTCTGTGTTCTAAGTTCAGCTCAGTGACTTTGTGAGCTAGAAACTCTCCATGTTCCTGCAGATTACTTTTTTTTTGCTGTCTATAGCTCAAGAGACTGACCTTCACAGGTGGCATCAAACAAGCTTACTTGCCTCTGACTTCCATCTGGTTTGGCCAATGAGATGTCCTGGCAGACCAGTAGGCTGCCAGGTGGGCTGAAGCAAAGATTGATTAACGCTTCCTCCCTGTGGCCCACAGTTTGGCAGTGTCCATGTCATGGGCTGAATTAAGACCCCGCCAAATTAATATGTTTAATTCCTAACCCCCAGTACTTCATAATGTTACTATATTTAAAGATGGGACCTTAAAGGAGGTAAATAAGTTAAAATGAGATCATTAGGTGAGACCCTAATCCAATATGACCAGTAGCCTTATAAGAAGAGGAAATTTGGACACAGATGCAGGCAGAGAGGGAAGACCATGTGAAGACTGGAAGGAGAGAAGCCTTAGAAGAAACCAACCTGCCAGCACCTGCATCTTGGACTTGTGAGAAAATACATCTCTGTTGCTTAAGCCATCATATCTGTGCTATTCTGCTATGGTACCTGAACAAACTAATACAATCTCTCGACCAGAGTCACAGCTGCAGTCCATGACCCCACTCCTAGAGCTCCAGTTCTCTACCTGGGCTTGGATCACTGCATCCTTTCCTTACCCCTTCAGGCTTAGGAGAAAGCAGGAAGGGCCCCTGCTATTGCTTCCCTATCACTGCTTTCTCTGAACTGTGCACATGCCTTTGTAACTACCTTTATTTAATTCTCCTCAATTACCCCACTCCAGTGCACCAGGTGTTTACTTACAGGAACTTAGATTGATCCACTTGTTTCCCTCACTATTTGCCTGAGCTGTTTCTAAAATGTAATCCTACCTAGCAGAAATAAACCAGAATGGATTATCAGGTGAGACCCCTTCTGTCACATTACTGTGTAAAAAAGTATTTTATAAGATTTCCATGGTGACAAGAAGCTGTTGGAATATGCAAATGGCTCTGCAAAAATGAAGATAATGAATTGTAACTAGTGAGTGAAAAACTGACTGTTTTGACAAAAGAAATGTATGCTATGGAGGGAACACTTTGAAGGTGGATATTTAGAGTTGTTTCCACCATTGAGAAATGTTGGTTCTGAAAACAATGTTACCTCTATTAAAAATCCTAATATGTACATGTGCTGAAAACTGAGAAATGGGAATTTTTCTACATTATTTTAAAATATTTTAAATGAGAGCCTGGGTGCAGTGGCTCATGTCTATAATCCCAGCACTTTGGGAGGCTGAGGCGGGCAGATCATGAGGTCAGAAGATCAAGACCATCCTGGCTAACGCAGTGAAACCCTGTCTCTACTAAAAATACAAAAAATTAGCTGGGCGTGGTAACATGTGCCTGTAGTCCCAGCTACTCAGGAGGCTGAGGCAGGAGAATTGCTTGAACCTGGGAGGCAGAGGTTGCAATGGACTGAGGATCATACCACTGCACTCTAGCCTGGATGACAGAGCGAGACTACATCTCCAAAAAAAAAAAAAAAAAGAATATATATATATATAAAATGTAGGCTGGGCATGTTAGCTCACACCTGTAATCCCAGCACCTATGGGAGGCCAAGGTAGGAGAATCACTTGAGTCCAGGAGTTTGAGTCCAGCCTGAGCAACAAAGTGAGATCTGGACTCTACAAAAAATTCTAAATTTAGCTGAACATGGTGGTTCACGCCTGTAGCTACAGCTACTTGGGAGGCTGAAGTGGGAGGACTGCTTGATCCCAGGAGGTCAAGGCTGCAGTGAACTATGATTGCATCACTACACTCCAGCCTGGGTGAGAGAGCAAGATCATCTCTTAAACAACAACAACAAAAACTTTTAAATGTACAGTTTCAGAGAGCTTTGGACATATTTTTATGTTCAAAAAAAGGGAGATCAATATATTAAAAGAATATCTCCACTACCATGTTTATTGCAACACTATTTACAATAGCCAAGATATGGATTAAACCTAAGGCTTCATCAATGAATGAATGAAGAAAGAAAAATGTGGCATATAGATGCAATTGAATAGTATTCAGTCATAAGGAAAGATGAAATTCTGTCATTTCCAGCAACATGGATGGAACTAGAGGCCACTTAATTGAAACAAGCCAACCAACAGAGAGACAAATATCACATGTTTGCACTCATATGTGGGAGCTAAAGAAGTGGATGATTACCAGAGACCAGGAAAGACAGGGAAGAGGGAGAGATGAAAGGGAAAACAAGAATATAAATGTATTTATTAGCACTGACTGAACTGTACACTTAAAAATGGTAAAGATTATAAATTTTATATGTATATATAAAATTGAGCTCAATAAAAAAGTGTAAAAAAACTGACAACTGGTGTTTCTCTAAATTATTTTAAAATCTTTCAAATGTACAATTTCAGAGAACATTGAATATGTCTTTATCTATCTTTGTCTCTGCATATTTATGTAAAAAATGGTTCATCAACCAGGCTTCTTTGCCTTATGACTTTCTCTGGGTTTCATCAATGGGAAGCACTTTGATTAGAGTGTAAGAACTATCGATTGACTCAAGGCAGATGAAAATGTATTGGTAAACTTTCAACAAAACTTTTGCATAGCTGGTGGATGTGGCTGAAAAAGTGACTCGAACTTAGCAATTACAGCCAATAATGCCCTTCTTGCATTATCTCTGCAGTATTGTTTGAGCCATGATAATCATTAAAGCCAGGTATCAGAATAGATTGATATTAGAAGCAGACTTCTGAATGGTGTCACAAAGTGTTAAACCAAACTCAATAAAAATAAAGTGTAAAAAAACTGAGAAGTGCTGTTTCAAATAAAGCATCTTCATTTTCAGTCACATATAAATATAAAATGGGTGTACAATCTTAATAGGAAAGCAAAAAGAAGAAAGGGGTTTTGTACCATCAAGAAAGTAAACAATATTATTTCATCTTTGCTTCATTCTTTTTCCTTTTTTGTTTGTTTGTTTTTTGAGACAGAGTCTTGATCTGCCACTCAGGCTGGAGTGCAGTGGTATGATCTCCACTCATTGCAACCTCCGCCTCCCAATTTCAAGCAATTCTCCTGCCTCAGCCTCTCAAGTAGCTGGGATTACAGGCCTGCGCCACCATTCCTGGCTAATTTTTGTATAGTGGAAAGAGGATTTCACCATGTTGGACAGGCTGGTCTCAAACTCCTGACCTCAAGTGATCCACCTGCCTCAGCCTCCCAAAGTCCTGGGGCTACAGGCTTGAGTGACTACCCCAGCCTCTTTGCTTCTTTCTTTAACATTTTCTTTCTGTGTGTTTTAAATTAATATGTTAGTTCAATAGTACATATATATAATTTACAAATAAATAACGAGTATTGGGAGTATCTGCTTAAAAACCTTTTACTGAATCCAGTGAGACATCCAGAAAGGCTGGAAACCACTGAGCATTAAACCATAGGGGCTGTTAAAAAAAAAAAAAATCTACTGTATCCTGAATCTTAGAATTCAGATGGACACATTCTGCCTTGCTCTAAATGCCTTCAAAGGAAATGAAAGTGGGGAATGTCAAGGAGGAACTGCCAGCGCCACACAGCTTACCACATTAGTCAGGAGAATATGTTCATTTAGTTGAACCACCATTTCTCAGAACATTTTGGAAATATTTGGAATGTAGTAGCAGACCTAAGGGACCACCCAGTCAAAACCCAAATGAAAGCCTTCCAAAGACAACAGGGGGCAAAATGAGGTTCAGCTCCTCCCCCTCCACATCCGGCCAGCGGCGGGCTGGGCGGGACAGCCATCTTGTCCCACTCTGGCCTCTTCCAAGCATTCCTGACTGTCACGGGGGCCTGAGCCTGGGGAATGAATGTTATCACAGCAGGCAGTGTTTAGAGGTGACAGAAAACACTCCAGTCACGTCAGAAAGAGGAGCCATTTAGACTAGCCTGGGGAGCAACACTCCTGGAGCTGAGCTCTGCATGCCTTTCCTCTAATGCCTCCAGGAAAATGAGACTCCAGATCCATGCAGCGGACGACATGCTTATTTAGTGCCTGACCTTTCGGGCAAATGTCTATGAAAATACTTTGGTGGCTGGGAGACATGACTGTACGGTTTTGTAATCAAAGCTACTTCCAGGCTGCTTTCTGTTACTGTTTTTTCAGGATTCCTTACTGATTAAAATTAAAATCTGGTTACAAAACAAGGGACCTAGAGAGATGTTCACTACTTCTCTACACAGATGCCTCCTGCTGCTTCCAATTTTTCTCCTTTAAGGCAGGGTGAATCCAAATCATGGTCTCAGCCCTGAAGGAGGCACCGAAGCAGTTTCGTAAAGGCCTCTAGAGGAGCTCATCTGAATGCTTGAAGACACCAGGCTTCTTTGCAATTCTCTAAAAGACATTGAGTCATGTTAACAAGACATTCTTTCTGCCATCCACAGTCACAATCAAATCTTTGAAAAATAAATACTGGTGGGTTTTTTTTCTTTCTTTTTTCTTTGGTTTGTTTGTTTTTAATGTCCATTATGAGACGGTCTGATCAGATAATGGGATTTCATAATCTAGGGAGGTGAGCCCGTTCCTGAGTTTTGCCAATCCTCATTATTCAACCTCCTGTTGTGCTCAGGGGTGGGGCTTCTACACACCAGGAACCTCCAGATAAATGGAAGCACAACTGCTCTGCCCAAAGCCACACTCTGTGGCTGGCAGATCCTGCCATTTTACAGACTGTGGCCTCCAAACTGGGTTTTCCTCTTTTTCATCCCTGCAAAGAATAAGAAAGCACACGGCCCCAAGTCCCTTTTTCAAGATGACCCTCCTAATGGATACCTGGAGTGATCAAACAGCCTCCGACCAAGAGGCATTTGTTATTTGCTCCACACACCATCCTCTAGCGTGTTGCAAAACATGTCTGCCTTCTCACTATAAAGAATGATGCACACACCTTTAACCCATTCGGCTTTTTGAAAAATGAAGGGTAGGCCTTGATTTACTGTGGTTTGCCTACCCTACTCTATAATGCCACAAGATTATTGGGCCTGGTGGCAGCCTTGTCCATCATGTTTTATGGCTGGGGCCATTCCCATCTTGGCTGGGGAGTGAGAGTGGCATTTTAACTATGAATTTTCTTGTGTTTAATAGGCTAAAGTCAAAAGGCCACATTCTGCCTTCAGATATGCATGAACAACTTCCAACTGGAATTACTCATGTATATCTGAATTTAGTTAAAATACTCCAACACCTAGCCACCATTAAATAAGATACTTTTTTTCTTTTAAACCTTTTTAATGTGCATGTAGATGAGTGAAACGGCGTGCATGAATTAATCAAAATTATTCACTCTTTTTGAGGAAATGTTTGGTTTTTAAAGAAACAAAGCCATTTGGACATTTTACTTTACAGTCCTGCTCATTTATTCCATCTTTATTCACACCAACCACTGAGCTTCTTCAAGCTTATCTTGAGGGCCTCATTAGCCAATTCCTGTTACTTACGGGGCAGCTGTGGTCGAATGGAAACACACAATAGGCTGGATTCAGAAGAACCAAGATCAAGGTCCAGCTCTGATAATAGTTATACAAACTTGGGCAAATCAATTAATCATCTCAGTATCTATTCATCTGTAAATGGTTGACTTCACAAGATTATTGTGTGAATTCAATAGATAGAGGGTGTTACATTTTCTTTCCAAAAGAACTTTGCCTGTTGCATAAGCGAAAAATCCAATGCTGATGAAGATAGTAAGGAGAAACTTAATGCCACACAATGAGAGGGGTATAAATGGTGCTACTCATTTGGAAAGCAATTGCAATTAAAATATTGATAATACTGACCATTTTAAAGTGTCCTCTTTGATCTAATAATTCCACATATGAAAATTTGTCTTTACCTCTATATGAAAGCTTTTCTTCATAGCATTTTTATCATGGAAAACAAGTGGAAACAACTCAAATTTTAAACAAACAAGGGAATGTTTAAACACACTGTTATATACACTTGACAGAATGATACTTGGGTTAACTTCTTGTAATGTTAAATGAATGGAAATTGATTCAAAATGCCTATTCTGCATAATCACATCTTGGTAACAGAAGCAACAAAAAGCCTTAAAAAGGACTAGAACAAGTAGAAAAAATTTTCAGAAGTA
Source organism: Callithrix jacchus (assembly GCF_049354715.1). NCBI lineage: Eukaryota > Metazoa > Chordata > Mammalia > Primates > Cebidae > Callithrix > Callithrix jacchus. The sequence continues at coordinate 69,599,736 of NC_133507.1, forward strand.
ATTGGTAGAAGAAAATCAAAAAGTGCTTTGGATAGAAAAGACTATAAGAACTTCTGTTCCTCTTTCAATACTTAATACTATGTACAAAGATGGCACAAAGTATATATTAAATGAATTTTTTAAGTGTTATACCTTAGCTCCTAATTAGCAATAACATCCTGCTCAACTAACTTTTCAATTAGTCAAAACTTTACCTTAATTAGCCCTGGAAAAATAGGTTTTAGCAGTGGTTGTATCTTATTTTTCCATCCAGCTATCTATCTATAAGATCATAGGAATTCAGGCTAACACATTTGGCATTCAGTCAAATGGCAAAAGCCTGGATTTAGCCATTGTCACAAGGCGCAACATCAAAGGAATTCTGAAACATTGCTCCCCACATACAGCATGGCCCATGTCATTTGATCTTCAAGAATGCAGAGCAGTGGGCGATGAATATTCATGGCAGGAGAGTCAATGAATACATTTCCATCAACAGGAGGAATGGGTGCAGGCCACACTAGCAAAGGGTTGTGCACTGTAAGCACAGACAGCCATTTGCAGAGATGTCAGCATATTGTACAGAATTATAAATAAGGAGGGACGTGTGATAAATAAAATTTCATTAATTTACAGAAATAAACCAAAGCATCCAAAATAGGCAGCTCCGTGCATATTTGGTCTTCTAACCTACGGGAAGTAAGATTTACTGCTTTCATATGAAAGCCAACTTCAGTGATACCCCTTCGTGGTAATATTATGGTATACCACTTTGTATTCCTAGCATGTCCTACAACCCTCCTTATGGGGCACTTACGAGCAGAGCACCACATTCAGTACACAGTGGAGTTGCCCACCAAGAAAATAAAAGGTAGTTTGTGTTGAGACAACCCACTTAGAAACATGAATTTTACAGAGGGGAGAAATGATGTCTCTGTGGCAGAAATTAAGTCAGTTTTGAATTTCAAATGGAACTGTTTCCTCACAGCTGAGTTCACTTACAAAGCAAAAGACCAAACCTGCACCTCAATTTCAGGAAATTAAAAGCCTCTTGAAAGCTCACAAAATCATCAAAGGTTGGAAATGAAAGGTAGCTTATAAACCTTCTAATGCCCACCACACAACACACACACACATTTTTATAGATCAGGAGACAGCCCAGAAAGGTTAGAACTTTTTCCAAGATCACACAGTGAGTAAAGAAATGGTAGAGCCAGGATTCAAACCCGGAACTCTTGGCTCTCTCTGTTGTTCTTGGCTCAATGCTCTGCAAATACCAAAGGGCTTGCAAGCTGCAAACCTTAATGAGTACTGTTCATCAGACACTTGGGAAGGATTGTAACATGATGGAAAGGGCTTAAGAGTCAGACTGGAGTTGATATCACAATTTGGTCACCTACTTATATGGCCTAGGACAAGTCATCCAATGTCTCTGAACCTCAGGGTCATTTATAAAGCAAACATCATGAATCCTACCCACAGTGTGGTGGTCAGGATCAAATGAAATAATGTACACTAAGTGCCAAGCAGGGGGCCTGGCACGCCATGGGAACTTGAGGAGGATCTATTATTACTATCACATTAATTCCTTGAAGGCATACTCAAAATCCTGAACTTTCAATCTCAGCCTGTGAAAGAGAGTATGGGTCCAAACTCTTCATCCTTTGGACAAAGCCTGTGTGGATGTTTCTGTTCATAGCTGTGCTGTGCCGGAATAAATCTAATTCAATCTGGACCACTAAATGCTTGGCACCACATTTTACACTAATCTCATCAGTTGTTATTTTCAGTTTCTAGTTTACTCAAACAATCCATTTTTAGAGTTAGTGACCAAAGCTGCCAATAAAATAGACTTATCTTGAAAACACCAGGATCCTCCTGAAGGAATGTCGATATATACACACAGGAGATGGCAATGCTTTATAAGAGTTTAACCACTGGGTTACAGTTGGCCAGCTCAACTGTAAACTCACTGAATACTATTTGGGGGTATTAATATCTATAAGTGCTTAATATCCCAGCCACACTGCCATCCACTAGGTTTGAATGTACTTTATAGAATGAACTTGATCCTCCCATTTCACTTTTGGTCTCTCTCCAGAGAAGCTAATGTGCTGGCATAGTTCTGCCATTTGTCAGCCAGAAGTCTGGTTACACATTTGCTCGTCAATCTAAACCTATCCTATTCTCATATGAGCACTTGGGGTTTCATGTAAATCAACCAGACGTTCTGTCATTCACCAGCAATATCTCTCCATAGTATTCTACACCCATGTGCCTTCATGAAATATTTCATTATGCCGGTGGAAGAAATATTCAAATGAATGTGCTTTCTCAGGGACGGTGACACCAGAATGTTTTAAATCTGTTCATTACCACAACAAGGATAAATGGCATTTCTGCCAAAGACTTTTGATAACGGGTGCAGTAATGCATGCCAGCACTTTCTGAAATTAAAGGTTCTACCCTGAGAGGTAAGTAGGATAATGCATGGCTAACAAATGCAAATCCAAATTTCAGAACTGAGTGTTTCTTGTCAGTGTCACCGATCGTTTCCAACAGACGCTGCCTTAGGGAGTTTGTAATGTCGTTTCTACTCTCTTGACATTAACGTCCAGGTGAGCCTACCCCAAGGTTTGTAAAAGGACAAATCCTTATTAACTTAGCATGCTTTATTGTGATTTTTCTTACGTTTGGACAGCTGCATTTTAAAAATCTGCTATGGTTTAAGGACAATATTTTATAAAAGCCTTAGTTCATTATTCAGTAAAATATTTTAATAATCAGTTGATCAGTCTCTCGTTAAGATTCTGAGATATTTGTTTCTGATTGTAGTAACTGTTCAAGTTTTTTTAAAAAATCAGTGATGAGACGCTAGTCTTCACTAACTTTATCTTCAAGAGGCACAAAGGAAATGAAGAACTGGACATTTAAACAAGAAAATAAATATCAGTTCATGTTTACATTGACATATGCGTGACATTGGGCCGGTTAACTTCAGTGTCTCTGGATTGTAAAATGGTGTTTTAGTGTAGAGCTAATACGTGAGAATTATGGAGAAAATGGAAAGAAAAGGGTTTCCAATTCAGATTATCTATAAAGAGTATTTTATTCTTACAAGTGTCTGAAAATGCCTAGTATCGTTGCTATTCACCATGAGAACTGTAAGTATGACCACTAGTACTGTAAAGAAAAAATAATCCAATATCTGTGAAAGGTTTTTCATCCAATAATGTATCCTTTAAAATTAAAAAAGAAAATCACAGGTAGAGCTATATTATATTGGCTTATAAAATGCCTTAAATGGACAGAATACAGATTCTGATCAGAGAGTAATAGTTTTCCTCTCCTATTTTAGATTTTGAACGGGCTCAGAATATCATAAAGTTTTTTAATATGGGGTTTTAAATATAAAGTCACGTGGTCATAATACAAATATTGGTGCCTGCCTAAGGAAAATTTTTTGCCTTAGTGAAATGCAAAAAAACACCTTCCTCTTTTCAGTTCTCCTCTACATTCCCCATTCATTCCCATCGTAACCTTTTCCTCTCTCTGACTTACTCCCTCTAGTGTTCCCTGCATGAAATACAATATCTAAAGTTCAATTTACAAACAAAATCCTACTACTGCAATCTCTCAATGTCTTCCCTAGTTACCATAGAGTAAAGCAAACTTAGCACCAGATGTTTGGCCTTGTGAGCTGTAGATGACAGCAAGAATTTTTAAGCAGAGAGTCTCAAACTTAGTGTAATCTTGTATTCCAACTTCAGATCCTCAAAGGGGGCATTTATTTCTAATCTGATTGTTATGGTTAGGTTCCTTCTCTGCCTTTGAATCCTTGTATTGGAATTTACTTTATTGTGATATACAGAAGGAGAAAAGATACTCTAATGAACTAAAGCATGCAAGCAAGCATTTCTTTGACATATTTCCCAGGGGTAGAACTTACACTGACTCTTCTAAATTACCCAAGAGATTCAAGACATTTTGACTCAAGAAAAAAGCGATTAATTTTTTAATCTTTACAAAACCATAGGCATCTTCTCAGCCACAGAAGCTCTTAGTCCAACCAGGAGGAACAACCACTTGGGAGGTGCACTTCTTTACAGAAAATAAACATACCTCCAAAGCTGTCAGCTGTCATTGCTGCTACTTTGGAAATCAGCCACAGCCAAATGTAGTTATAAGAGCTAACTACAGGCCAGGGTCATCTGGGGATCCATCCAGCATGCTCATAGGCATGGCACCTCAACCCGGCCACAGGGCATGGGCCTGCCAATCCAGCCAGCCTTGCCCAGATTGCTATTTTAGGTTGGAGTTCCCAAAAGAAGGCCCTTGACTGTCCTTCACGCTGCTGGCATTCAGCTTTGTACTTAGCTCATTCTAAACTATTATCTACTCTATGCCCTAACTGCTTCACTCCTTTGAAATATTCTGGCCTGGCACGGTGGCTCATGCCTGTAATCCCAGCACTTTGGGAGGCCGAGGCGGGTGGATCACGAGATCAAGAGATCGAGACCATCCTGGTCAACATGGTGAAATCCTGTCTCTACTAAAAATACAAAAAATTAGCTGGACATGGTGGCGCGTGCCTGTAATCCCAGCTACTCAGGAGGCTGAGGTAGGAGAATTGCCTGAATCCCAGCTACTCAGGAGGTGGAGGTTGCGGTGAGCCGAGATCGCGCCATTGCACTCCAGCCTGGGTAACAAGAGCGAAACTCTGTCTCAAAAAAAAAATTCTACCTCCTTGGGGTACCCCATAAGAGGTTGATAGATGTGTCAAATTGTAATATTAAAATGATTACTTTGTTTAACAACAGGAAGCTCACCCATACATACAGCTCTCCTACATCAGGTTACTTCAACCAAGTACCTGAGTAGGAAATTTTAGGCCTATTTGTCTTCCTCCTTCACCTGGACCTGCTGTTGGTCCTTCCCTCTTTCATGTCCACTGGCGTTATAGTTCATCTACATTTGCCTAGACTGCTACACCAACTTCCCAAGCAATCTTCCTCCCTCCAATTCGCCAATGTTTTGCCATTGGTTATTTTTCAAAATGACAAATCAGAATGCATTTATCTTCTGTTTACAATTCTTCACTGGCTCCCTATCATAGACAAGATAAATTTTAAGTTCCCTATCATCTTAGTCTGTTTTGTACTGCTATAACAGAATACCACAGACTGAGTTATTTATAATGAACAGAAATTTGTCAGCTGATAGTTCTGGAGGCTGGGAAATGCAAGATCAGGGCCAGCATCTTGTGAGGGCCTTCTTGCTGCTTCATCCCATGATGGAAGGTGGAAGAGCAAGACAGGGTGAGAGAGAGGCAGCAGGGAGCTGAACTTATGCTTTTACAATGAACCCACTCCACTGATAATGGTGTTAATCCATTTTGAGAGTAGAGCCTTCATGGCCTGATCCCTTCTAAAAGGTCCCACCTCTTACTACTGTTACAATGGTGATTAACTTTCCAACACAAGAACTTTGGAGAACACAATTAAACACCTACAGCACCTCAACTGCTATTCAAGATTATTCAAGATCCAGAAACTTCTGTCCATGTTTCCAGCCTCATCTCTCATTATTCCCTCCATACCATCTTTCCTTCATCACAGCAATATACCCTATGCTTTGCACAAACTAAGTATTTATTGTTCCCTAAACGCATAGGGCTCTTTCGTGTCTCCAGATCTGCCTAGTGGAATCTTCTCCTTTTCTTCAAGAATCTGGTTGAGCATCACTTTCTGATGACGTTTTGCCTGACTCCTCACTCAACTTATGCACATATATATGGTTAGTTCCTTCATCTATGGTGCTCCCCGGGCTGGGCCATTATGCACTCTTTGTTTTTGTATCTCTCTCTCTCTCTCTACATGCACACACACACACACACACAGACACACACACACATACACACACACACACAGTTTGAACCCTCTCATTAGGCTGCAGGGTTCTTAATGAAGGAAACTAATGTTGATTTTGGGTTCACGATATGAAGAGCCATACCTAAACCAAATCTATAAGTAAATATTGTTATAGTAATTAATAAAACTATAAACCTCATAAACAAATCAGCTAGTTGCATTCAAGAAAATATATTTGAATTCAATTCCTGTCTTTACTTATGCCATTCACTAAACAGAACTTGACTTGCCAAGTTCCAAGCTGGGTTGTAGACTAAGGCCCGATATGTGCACTTGAGGAAAACTGATGTTTCTGCCAAAAGATGAACTGGAAAACTCTTGGGGACCAGGGAATTAGATGGGAGAAAAAGAGGCAGAAGCAAAGATGTTCTAGGGCTGGCTTGCTGCCCCATGAGAACAGTCCAATTGTTGAAGACATAGGAAGCAAAAAGGCTGTTAAAATTGAAATAGACACCATTCATGGCTCATATATATACTATGCCTCTAGGTTATCTCTTCTCTATTTAATCTCTGTACTCTCCACTCAAGTATGCAATTCCCAACTTGGACGTAGGCTTAACCTGGTAAATTTGACTTCAAGATCAATCACCAGCACAGTTCCTACTTTTGCTTTTCCTGGTTAGTAATTTTCACCACATACACTCCTCTCTCCTTTTTTTTTTCTGATCAGAGGCATTCAAACAATGAGAAGGCTGACCTGGAGATACAGGAGGAGGGAATGGGTACAGTGCCCTTGCACAGAGTTTCTGTGATTTCACTAGCACTTTTCTTATGTAGCCGTGTTATCATCGTTACCTGAGCCTGGAGCAAATTGATATAGCAGTGGGCAGAATCTGGCCTTCAATTGGATTGACCAGCATAGCGTGTTATTAGTTCACAACTCTGTGGGCTGGCAGTTTTGGCTGGGCTTAGCTGGGCAGTTTTTCTGCAGGTCTCCTTTGGTCCAGATGGTTGGTCTAAGAGAAGCCTGACTCACACACCTGGTGGGTAACAGGATGTCTGCTAGAGTGTGGGCTTCATTTCTCCTCTAAGTGGCCTTAATTTAAGTTTATCTTCATGGTGATCCCATGGATCTGGAGCAGCAGGAGTCAGCCAGCCTCAGTGTGCAAGCACTTTTCAAGTGTCTACTTGTACTATGTTTACTAATATCCCAACAGTCAAAACAAGCCACATAGTCACACCCAGAATGGAGTGGAGAAAAATACTTTTTAAAAGTAAGAATGTCTTTATTTGTAGATGACATGACTGTCTACATCAAAAATCCTAATGAATCTATAACAAAACACATTAGAACTAATAACTCAGCTTAACAAGATCACAGTATACAAGATCAATGTACAAAAGTCAAACGTGAGAAATTGATTTCTTCATGGGAGGGGTAGCAAAGAGGCAAGAATACAAGAAAGGGAGGCCTTTGTGGCCATGTTGCAATCTACCACAGGGGCCTTTTCAAGGTTATCTGTATGAGGCCTGGGTGTCATCTGGAGTATTCCTCTGCTTTCTTTAGTAATGGATACTCATGAGTTAGTGCATTACTTGGCATGATTTTGACCAGACTGTAGGGATGGTACGCATTCTTCCCTGGTGAGCCTGATGATGACATGGAGTAAGCTCTGTCTAGCAGCTGTGTGCAGCGAGCTCAGACTACCCCTGTGAGCACACCAAACAAATAAAAACAAACAAAACACCCCACCTTCACTGAGGAGCCTCCCATCCACTTCAGAGAAATGGAAGGACAAGACAAACCAAAAGATATCTAAGAGAGAGAAATGGCAACATACCTTATGGCAAGCTTGGGGAAATAGAGTGTTTTAGAAGAATTTAAAGATACATTTCCAGGCCCCCATCCTCACTCAGCCACAAAGCAAATGGCACTTAACAAGCAGCTGCTCCCTTCCAATAACCCATACGTTCTCTGACTGGATCCAGTCCCCATCACTTTCTTGTCCACTTTCAATTGTCTTTGAACACGGAAACCAGGTTTTGCTTGCCATTTGTCTTGGCACTAACTATTGTATAGAAAAATTGAGGAGGACATTTTTTTCTCTCAAAAATATGAAAACTACAGATAGACCAACAAGGCTTCGATTTTGAGGAGGAAAGAATATTCCTGTGTGTTAAATATACAAGAAAAATGTGTATGTGTAAAAACAATGCACCTTAAAATGCTATTATGAAACAGCTTCATTCATTCATATTGCCCACCTGCTCCCCTCAGATAGTCATCTGAGTTTTCCACTCTTGATGAATAAATACTTGTCCTATTTTCCAAGCTAAGTCTTGAATAACTTGTAATGTTTTACTTCTGGCACCCTGCACTTTGTGCAAAATGAGGAGGGGGAGTGTCAATAAATGTTTGATTGACTAATTGACAGCTTGGGTCAAGGTTCTAGAAGAGAATAAATACAAGGGAAAGGCATTCCCTTTTTCATATAGACTATTTTACCTAAGCCAAATGGCCGATTCACAGCAAATCATTGCATCTTAACCAGAGACAGCTGGAGCTTACTGCTTGCCTCCTGCCTAGTCGTCTTTATTCCTCCTATAAAGGCAGAAAACAGAAGGGCTCTGCACACAGCAGTCACAGATGCTCATCAAAGACAAACCACTGACATGGAAACTGAACAAGAAAAGGCTTCCTGGTTCAAGGCTGACTGTTGGGAGCCACATTCAAACACGTACTAAGTAGCATAGTCAGCAGCCTTCTTCCTTCACTCTTTAGGGGCTGGGGTTGAGGAATAAGACTCCCTCAATTTTCCAACAAATAACCTATTTCAGTGAAATAAGAAAAGTGGGGTGGGGCAGTGATGCAGTCAGTCATTCATATGCCAAGTTGTAGCCATGTTAGTATTTCATGCCAGTAATTCTGTCTAGCAGAAACTCATCCTGGCTCTTTTCCATTCCTTTTAGCAAGATTGCAGTTGTAAATCAGCAGGAGTGTCCTGGAGGCTGCTCCAGGTGGGTTGTCGGGCACAGTCTGGAGGAAGAATCTTCAGAATAATTTAGGTTATGAGTCTAAGAGGGAAGGTCAATGCTGCTATTTAGAACCAGAGCACTACGCCAAATTTGGCTTTGGAAGGATGTGTTAAATGTCAGTCTTGGAATTTGAATTTAGAATATTTTAAAAACACAATCATTCAGACACGCGCAAGATTTAACCAGGGTTCTCATCTCTGACCTCTGAATATCCTCTAACTTTGGGAGGCCACTTTAATGATAATCCAATTTGTGTCAGTACTTTTTAACTCATAAGAACAATTTTATTTGCAGCTTTTAGAGGAAAACAGAGTGGGTGTCATTCTGATCTCAAGGGCATTGTGGACAGAAACGATTTGCAGAGTTGGTGTGGGTCTTGGTTCCACCTGTTAATAACAGTGTAGCCTCAGACAAATACGTTGACCTCTCTGGGCCTTTTCTTTCTTTATTTTATTTTATTTTTAAATTAAGAAACAGAGTTGGGTGAAGGTTGGAAGGAGGAAGAGGATCGGGAAAAATAACTATTGGTCACTAGGCTTAGTACTTGCATGATGAAATAACAATCTGTACAGCAAACCCTGATGATATGAGCTTATTTGTATAAAAAAAATCTGCACATGTATCCCTGAAACTAAAATACAAGTTTGTTTGTTTGTTTGTTTAAGGAAACAGTTATTCAGATAAGTGAATGCCAAAAAAAAAAAAAAAAAAAAAAAACTCTGTAAAGTTTAAGAAGATGGGATTAGAAACCATGGACAGGGAGATGAAAGGCCAAAATTAACTCAACAAGCAGCTGCAGAATCAGGGATAGAGCCCAGCTTTAGCAGGCTTGTTAATTGAATGCAGACATGTTTTCCTATTTCATCAGGCCCTTTGAGCTAAGGACGGGATGTAAGGCACAAATCAAGTAGAGCCGGAAGGTTGGATATATCCACTTCCCAGGGCCCTGATCTGTCTAAACTGCAATCTCTGCTGGATATACTAAACACCTAGTAAGTTAGAGACACAGGCAAGACTCAGTAGGCGTTCTTCAATTCTTTCTTCTGTATGAGAAAGCAACTTGTACAGAGATCTATGGCCCTGTCGTTTGGAAACAATCTGTAGAGATGGCAGGGGCTGTAGGCTTTACTGCAGCTCCTTCCCTAAAGCTCCCTCCTGGGGCTCTGGTCCTGTATCCTCAGCATATTTGCCTCTTCCTTGGGTGCCTAAGAATGCTTCCCGCTCAGTAGAGTCACTGTTGAGTTACACCAAGGAAAACCCCCTGGCCTTTGACTTCTGTGATTTCCACTGCACAACGCCTCTAAAGACCTCCCGTTCTCTGTAGACTGAAAGAGAAACAGTGTGCACCATGGGGACAAAAACCAACCCCTCCCATAAAAGCACCATCCTTGCAGAGTCTAGGACAAGATTTTTCCCATAGAAGCCACTGGAAAAGAAAGTAACACCTCAGGTAATAGTTAACTCTGATCACCCATTTGCTTTAATTATTAACATCTGGCAACCAAAGGCAACAATAACACTCTCCCCAGGCACTTGAGGAAAAAAAAAAAGGACTGGCCCATACCCTGGCCTTTATAAGATTTTTGAGCAGTCATGTTGGGCAGGAACAGGCAGTCTTCACACAGACCAGCAAGCACTCCAAAGTGTAAGGACCGATTCTTCCAATCTCCTAATATTTCTTGAATTGGCACAGTTCTAGATGCTGGGGATACATTAGTGAACAAAACAGACAAGAATCCCTGTTCTTGTGGAGCTTATGCTCTAGTGGAAGGTGGAGGAGGCAAAGATTTAACAATAAACATAATAAATAAGAAAAGTATAAGGTGTGTTAAGAGGTAAGAGAGAAAAATACAGCAGGGTAAAGAGGAAGGAGGATGCTGGGGGAGAGGGTTCGATTTTACATGGAGTGCTCAAAGTCACCTCATTAAGAACGGAATATTTAAACAAAGTTTTAAAGAAGATAAAAGGTAAGGCAAGTAAAAATCTGGAAAACAGTGCTACATCCAGACAAAAGCACCAGTGCCAAGGCCCTGATGTGGGTGCATGCTTGGAGTGTTGATGGAATATCAAGGAAGCTGAGGTGCCTGGAACAGAGTGAGTTGAGCCGAAGAGAAGGAAATAAAGGCATAGGGGAAACAGCAGCCAGATAGGCAGGACCTTCTAGGCTGATGAACAACGTCTATTTTCTTTTAAAGAGATGGGGTCCACTGGAAGGTTTGGAGCAGAGTGAAACAGTCTGACATAGGGCTTAATAAGATCCCACTCTGGCTTCTGTGTGGTGGGTTTTATTTTAGGCTCAGATAAGACCACAGGGTTAGGCAATTTGCTTTGAAAACAACCATGCACTTCCCCTGATTTTCCTGGGGGATGTTTGGAGTTGTTGGTCCGCCAGGCTAATGCATCCCTTACTGAGCCGAGCGCTGCTCTGGCCTCCATCATGACTCCCTGTACCCTAGAAGCAAATCCCATCATGCCTCACCCTGGCATCACATGGAAACAGGGAAGGAGAAGCATCTCCTCTTTCGTTCTGTCTGCGGACTTCCCAATCATTCAGACTCCACCCAGCAAGAGCCATTAGAGCTAATTAACGACCTTCTTTTCAGTAGGTATCTCTTCACTATGATTAATTCTGGGTCAAAGACAGAACGTTTGTTCCATTATGGTTCTTTTTAAAAATTATTATTATTCAAGCTTCTAATACTAGCATGAACTGCGGGTGAATTTCTGAAGTCATGTTACTTAGCTGTCACAACTAGTAATAGAAAAATTCAATTTATAAAGAATTAGGAGAAGCATGCTCTTCGGTCTAGAACAAAGGAGATCAATCCTGACACAATGGCAGTATGACATTCGTGGACTTTGAAGATTCCAGGCTTCCTCTTCATTAATTAGAGAGAATCAAGAGTTCTGGTGGTTAATTTTTTTTTGCAGAAATTGTGCTTTGCAAAAGCAGATGTCAACTCACTCCGGCCGCCTCCAGCTGCAGCTCTGCATGATAATTAAATTGTGTCAGTCCTAAGCTCCTTCTAGTTTGACAAATCAACACTCAGATGGCCATTGCCACATACCACCTGTCAGGTTTAGGTGGGGGTCATGGGACTTCCTGGCACAAATATCCTGGGTTTAGGGTAGGGGGCAAGTGGGCAACATTGCTGTGAATTGACTGTCCTGGATAGAATGGTGCATTTAAAAGCCTCAGCAAAAAAAACAGAAGATCAAAGTTGCCTCTAATCTGCCCTCATGAGTTGAGTGCTTGGTGGGGTTCAGAGTTTTTCCCTGTCAGGGTCAGTTGGTCCTCTTGTGTTAATTGGTGTTATTGTTGTTACTGTGCTATGTAATCCATTATCTTTAAAAAAAAAAAACTCTGTTTTTAATTTTTAGATTATGGAAGCAATATATATTCTTTGTAGCAAAGTTACACAATGTAGAAGTGTATAAAGTAAATGAGTGAACAATGAGGGTTCCTCTGTGCCTGGTTTCAATCCCCCCATCCTGAAGGAGCCTCTAGGAGATTGGAGGCTTTCCCTCTTCCTGGGCAGCTGGTTGCAGTCTTTGAATACTTTTTTGACCAGCCAGATTCTGACTCTTAATGTGACATCTTAACATCCCTGCTGCTTTTTCTGTATCAATGAGACTCTCTTCTGTCCTCAACTTCTCTGCTTCCACAAGAGTTAGCTTAGCGGCAGATTTTACATAAAACAGACCCAGTTTTGGAGTCTAGTTAATGCATGTGACCACATGGACTGGCCTAAGAATGCAGGGACACTGGTATTTATTTGCATGATCCTAATGTTTCTATGCAGGAGACAAGGGAGGAATCCACCACCACCACCACCAACATGCTTTTAGAAATGCATCTGCAACTAAATATGCAGAGCCCAATCTTTACTTTGACAGCAGATATTGTTGGAAAGATAGTAGAAGAAAACGAGCATATTACAGCTATCAGAGCTGTTGAAGTCAACAGATGCCTGCAGTCTGCTCACACCTACTAGTGGGAGGGAAACAAGATGCAAGGCTACCCTTCCAGAAATAGAAATGTTGCTGAATTTGGCCCTGGGCCTCATTTACCACAGGTAAGACAACAGACAGAGCTGCATCATTAACCTGCCCTCCCAGGCATCAATTTCTTGGGGGATTTGTCCGGACGATTTCAGTCAGGGCCCGGCGTGTCTGATTGGCATTCAGGAGAAGCTGCAGGCAGCAAGAATGAGAGTGGTTGACTTACAGGTCTTTCTCCAAATACCCAGATTGCCTAGGGTGTTTTGACATTTGCTGGCATGAAGACCCTTTGACTCTTTCACAGTCCATTTATTTAAAGATGGTATTTTAAACTCACTCCCAGAGCAGCTAGGTTGTAATAATAGCCTGGCTGACATCAGACCCTCTCTCGGGTTACCAAGGTCATTCTGACTACTTCAAGGTTACCGAACTCTAAATAACACTGGGCAAGTTTTATTCACACCTTGATTATAGTATTTATTCCATCAGTGTGTAATTATCTGTTTACTGGACTGTCTCCATCACTAGAGAGTCATCTCCTTGAGGGCAGTGAATGTGTTTTAAGTACTTTGGTACTGTCAGCACCTAGCTGGAATTGGGGTACAAATGTTAGGCCAGCTGTTTTTCTGGACTTTTTTTTTCTTTTTGAGACAGAGTTTCACTCTTGTTGCCCAGGTTGGAGTACAATGGGGTGATCTCAGCTCACTGTACCCTCCATCACCCAGGTTCAAGTGATTATCCTGCTTCAGCCTCCCAAGTAGCTGGGATTACAGGCATGCACCACCACGCCTGGCTAATTTGGTATTTTTAGTAGAGACAGGGTTTCTTGATGTGATGTTAGTTTTATGTGGTGACTCAGCCAGGTTCTAGTACCCTGTTATCTAATCAAACTCTAGGTATTTCTGTGAAGGTGCTTTGTAGATATCATTATTATCTACAATTAGTTGACTTTTAGTAAAGGAAATCACTCTTGATAACAAGTGGGCTTTATTCAACCATTCAATCAGTTGAAGGCCTTAAAAGCAAAAACTGAGGTTTCCTAGAGAAGAAAGAATTCTGACTCCACTGTAGTAGCCACTTCTCCCTGAGTTTCCAGGCTGCCAGCCCACCCTGCAGATTTTGGATTTGCCCTTATAATTGTGTGAGCCAATAAATTAAAGTAAGTATCTCTCTATCTCTATTCCTATGTCTCTATCTAATCTTATTGATGCTATTTTTGTCTGGAGAAACCAGACATTATATATACATAAATGCATGTAAAATACACCATTCATTCCATTGATTCAACACAGATTCTTTGACTGCCTACCATGTGCTCCACATTGTGCTAAGTGTTAAGAGTAATGGTAGAAAGCAGCAGTTCCTGATCTCAAAGAGTGGTTTGATTTAAGGCAAGTCCAGGGCAGTGCTGGAAGTTTCCTAAAGAAACAAAACCAGCCCAGAATCTACAGGAACTAGACTCAGACAATGAGTCACCTCCAGCTGCCCTGGCCTGGGGCAGGGACAGCACAGACAGGCATGGAGCCAAGAGGAATAAAACACATTTGCCCAGGCATCCAGAGCACCCAGGCTTTATGACACCAAAAAGAAAAGAAACAAAGCATGGAGGGAGAGAGAGAGTCAGGATGGTTTTTCTCCCTCTGGGCAAGCTTAAGCTTGAGAAAGCTTTCTTCCCCGCAAGTACCTAAGAATTCCCCTTCTTAATGTGATGGAATGGACTCAGCTCACTTCCTTTCCTGGAAGTCCAAGAGGGTTCTCATCAACGCAAAAGCTTCAGGGAGGGCTAGGCCTTGGGCCAGTCATCACACCTTACGCACTTTGACCTGGAAGAGTGGCCGGTAGGGGAGCAGGAAGAGACTTTTCTCTCCAGGTTCTCTAACTGTGTCACCTTTTACATTGGCATTTAAAGGGAAAATGTCCCGATGTTTGTAAGTCCCAGTTGAAATAAGAGAAAAGTAGTGTGAAAACAAGACTAACCAAATGATTCGAAGAAAAGGTAGAGGTTTGTTAGCCTTTCTTATAAACTAGGTGGCATAGGCCCCACTGGCCCCAGGAAGGCTGTCACCATGGCTTTCTTCCTGAGCAAGAACGTGACCATCCCTTTCCTCCTCACCCAAAGGGGAAGTAGCATGAAGAGAATGCAAGGCTCAAATTAGGCACCACTGCCTGTGTGAGCAGCTCAAGGTTTGGGCAGAACTGGGTGAGCTCATATAGCATTATTTGTGAATGGGAAAAAAATGTCACCTTCCTCCAAGACGCTTGACTGCCATCTGCATATAATAGTCTTAATCGATCTGCTCACCTATGGTGAGTACAGTTGAAATATCGCCCCCTAGCGTTCTGCAAGGCGTAAGCATTTTGGGTTGTCCTGGAACCATTTGGATTTCCTCCCTGAAGCTGCAGGATCTTGCCCTTGCAGTTTTCTCTATTTCAGGGAGCTGCTGTCTTTGGCAGTTTGTCCGGTGATCTGTCACCAAGGTGATTCTAACCCTGCAAAACTTTCTCTGACTTCTCAGGGACCACCTTTCCCAGGTGCACATTACAGCTCCCCCTTTGTGATAGCCCTGAACAGATCCTACGGCAAAGTCCATCATAGCCTCACTCTTTTCCTCATCTGCCTCACCATTTCCCCACCCACCCACCCACTCACAGATTTGGGCTGAATGTGTATAAGTCAGGTGTAATATCTGTTTACAAGACTCTTGTTCTTATAAGACTATGAGCTACTCAAGACCAAGGGCCAGGTCTTCTCTCTATATCCTTTGTGGCTCCAATAGTACCTACCATCTAATCAATATTAGTAAGTATTTAGCTTAATGAAAGGCAGGCAATTTTACAAACAACATTTGAATGAATGACCAAAAAAATGATTCTGCTGAAGTCCTGACTTCCAGTGGCCACCTAGGTGATCTGAGGTGGATAAAAATGATCTCATAATTATAACAGCTTACATTTTACAGCACTTCACAGTTTACAGAGTCTATACACATATATTTCATTTATTCTTTAAAACCACTCTGTGAATTATCATTAATATATAAATTATACAGTGGGGAAACCCAAGGCTTAAAGAGAGCACTTAAGAAGGTAGTGGGACAGCAGTTCACACCAGCCCACTGACTTCAGAGCCCCGGATGCTTCTCTCTCTGCCACAGTACTTTCAAGACCAGCAAGACTGCCCTGGACTGAGCCCAGTTTCACTAAGAGGCATCTTCAGGCTCAGATCTCTCTCCAAAGGAGACCTAATCCCCCTGGATTTCCTTTATTGATGCATCAGCCCAGTGTGAAGCCCAGCATAGTTACCTGCAGGCCAGCTGACCCTGTTTCTCTCCCCCTTCAAAGGATCCTCTGGGGGACGCCCACATCTGGGAGGGTCATGCCCAAAGACACTCTCACACTCCACCATGGGTTTCTGCTGAAGATAAAGATCTAGACATACTCTCCTCTCAGGTTTACATGGAAGTAAGCCCCTAACTTGATCAGCCTGGACTGTGCCACTATTATCCTTCCGAGAGAGAAAGAGAAAAGGCATTCGTTTTGCCTTTGTCCTACTCTCTCATTATGTGGCATTTTTGTGTAGTTTGGGGTGGAGGAAGATGCACATTGCAGCTTCAAGAAAGATTCAACTCAGTGTTAGGTGGGCCCCGTTCTCAGAGGGCAGCAGATGTTCCAGTCATCAAGCCCGCCCCTCTTTCCGGTGGAGTCTGATAATCGACAATTCTCACCTGTATTGGCTGACAGACCATTTTAGTCTTATTCCTTACCTCTTAGGCTTGTTAGTGAAAGGAAAGAAAAGCTACCTTGATGTATGTGTGCCCTTGGCTTAATGCTGCCTTTTCTCTCCAGACATGTTTTCTGTGCTTACAAGCAGTCCCCAGGAGAGGCCTTTCCCTCAGCCCTTCCTCCGGGCCTCTCAAAGGAATTGCTGCAAACGAGCCACTGCCATATGGAAACCCTAACAAGTGATCAGACAGGACTAATGGGTCCCAGTAGCACTTTTGAGCCCTTTCACAAATGGGAAAGCAACATAGAAGTAAGCCCCTAACTGGATGACTTGAGATATAGATTCTGATTCCTGCTTCACAAGGTTACTGAGAACTTTAACAGAGTGAGTACAAAATAAGTATTAGTTTCCTGCCCTTAGAAAAGTTCCATAAAATCTCAGCTACAGAGAGATCCGTGGGGCATGCATTATCAGAGTGGGGTGACTAAGGCAAGCCCCTGAAAGACAGACCCCTGGGTTTGAGACCCTCATCTGCTACTCAATAGCTACATGAATTTAGCAGGACTTAACCAATCTGTGTCTCTGTGGATTGAATGAATTCTAGAGTACCAACTTTGTAAGGAGCATCTACTAATGCTGACTGTTGTTATACTGAGTTTTATGCTATTGACTATTTTCTATCTCTATATGTATGCATGAATTGTGGTGCTATCAGCAGGTTATTCCCCAATTTATTTTGCAAATATTCTTTTACACCTATGTCATCTAAGAAAATATAGTACAATTCTGTTCTGCAAATTTGTAATTTTTCAAAGTATTAGGAAGTACTCCAGAGGGGAAAAATTGTTCAGTAGTTAAAAAATATGTGATTCTTTGGCTTGATGATGCTCAACAGGTATTTTTACTGCAGAACTTCACAGAACATTCAATATCCTGATTCCACTCCAGAAAGAAGCCTTTCCCTCCACAGACCCATTCCTGGAATTGGTGTCATCAGGATACACTTTGGGAAGTGCTGGTAATAAATAATTTGGATCCAAGTCAATGAAACTTTCTGGCTTGGTGAGGAAAGTATGTGAGCATTGAAGGTAGGGGCACACAAAAGGACCTCTTGGTGCTGTGGGCAGGTCCAACAACAGAAGCGTGAGGAAAAGCCAGGCTGGGAAGAACTTGGCAGCATTTGCCTGGGAAGGACAAAAGCTACATTGCTGCGAGTTAATGATACCCAAAGGTAAATCAGACTGTAGCTCAGTACGACTAAAAAAGTAAAAGTAGGGAGGTCAAGGAATGTGGTGTCAGCTACCATTCAATCCTTTCTTCCTTCTAGCTCTGAAATCAACTTTTATTGAGCACATATGATACCGCAGCACTGTTCTAGAAACAGAATGCCCTGCAAGCCCAGGGTTCCAGTGCACTCACAAATGGAGCCAGGTGGACTGAGGGCAGGACTCTAGGGAAAGATCAGAGAATAAAGAGCTCTAGGCTCCAGGAAGGGAAACATGCTTCAGGCACAGGACTGGGGAAAATTCCAAAAAGGATTTTTTATTTTAACTGAGTCTTGTTATGTCAGGCAGTAGGTGACAGGAAGGGCATTCAAGTATTAGGAATCCCTTGAGCCGAAGTGAGACAATACAAGCGGTGGCTGGTGACAGATGAGGAGTGAATCTGGTTAGGGCAGGTCGGGGAAGGAGCAGGGACAGCCATGGGTTAGGACTGAACAGTCTTGTTCAGACAAGGCTAGAGAGCCTTGACAGCCCCCTGCCTCCACTCTTCTTAATTCATTCATATATTTATAAATATTTAATGAGTACCTGCTATGCACCAGGCATTATACTAAATGCCTGGGGATAGAACAGTGACAAAATGGATAAAGTCCTCTTCCTCATAGAGCATATAATTCTGGTATAGAGATAAACCATAAACAAATAAACAAAGATATACTACAACATCAAGTATCAGTAGGTGCTATAAAGTGATACCGCAGGGTTGGAAAATCGACAGTGCATGGGGCACCATTTCTGATGGGGTGGCCAGGGCTGGCTAAAAGGAGATGACACTTGGTTAGGAACTTGAATGAATTCCTGAATGAAATGAGGGGTCAGCCAATCAAACATGCAGAAGAGCTCTGGAGAGTCAGTGCTGAAGTCCAAGGCAGTGCCATACTTGGAGGGTGCTGGAAGGAGGTCTGTGTGGCTGGCGTGGCCAGTATGAGGAGAAGACAGGAAGGAAGGAGTTCAAGAGGCCACTGGGTACCTAATGGGCCACTGTAAGGATTGTGGATTTTATTTTAGTGTAATAGCAGCTTGGGCTTTATCTCATTGGCCAAGGGGTATTGAGGGTTTCAGAGCCTGAGAATGATGGAGTAATGTGATTCGAGCTGTTGTTTTAGGGCAGTGACTTACCAGCTTCGTAGGCAAAAAAAAAAAAAATTCACATAGAGGCATCATACTTGATTCTAATAGAAAGGGATGCTCTGGCTGAAGTGGAGCTGGAGTCTAGAGCCCCAACCACTCACCTTCTCCTCTTGCCTTCCCTAGAGACCCCAGGGAGCCTCAGAACTCTTGGCATTAGGGAGGTGGCTGGGGCAGCTGTGTAGCATGGCTGAAAGCCACAGACACTGGAGGTGGGACCAGAGCTCAAGGTTTTTCTGGTAACCCAGAGGAGAGATGCTGAGGGTTTAGGGTGGGTGAGGGGTGTAGGAATGGAGAGGAGGAGACAAAGCAAATTCAGTTGATTCTGCTTAGCCCTCTCAGCTAATGTGTGCCAATGCTGTGCATGACCAGAAAGAAATAAACATACTCCATGCCAAAGAACTGACCATCTTTGATATTTGAGGGTGATGGTTTTATCTGCGTGAGTGATCTACATGGAGATGAGGAAAGCTAAAGAGGAATTTGGATTTGATGGGAGAACAGTATCAGACAGTTGGACTGGATACATTTCTTCCCTCTCTCCACATAGGACACATATAAAATATGACCCTTCAGGCTTCTTGGCCACTATCTTCCCCGCACTCCACCACCTCCTTGGGCTCCTCCACATTCCTTGCCTATGCTGGACACCCTTCTGTTTCAGGTCCTCTCCACCTCTGTTTCTTCTGCCTTGAAAGCTTCACTTCAGATGCCCATGTGGTGGATCCTTCACTGCCTTCAGGTCTTTGCTCAAGCGTCCCGTCTCAGTTGAGGGCTTCCAAACCCATTCTACCTCTTTGAAAATTCCTATTTCCCTTCCTAGTTTTTTTTTTCTCCTTAGCACATTGCACTATCTAAAGTCCTATATATTTTGCTTTTTATCTATCTCCTTCCTTCAAGATTTAAGCCCTTTGAGAGCAGGGACTCCTGCCTGTTGCACGTCTGCCATACTTGCAACCATGCTTAGCAGGGGGATTCCATAGAGCCCTCTGTAATGACTGAAGGATTTTTCCTTTATGAGAAATTGTCATAGGGTCTGGGGCCAGTTAAATAATTTATTATTATAGATGATTTGTGTTGTATATAAATACATTTGTTTTAGCAACAAAGCACATTTGTTGTGGGCTGTGTGGCGATCTGAATATAATTATTTTATACCTTAATCTGTTAAAAATACACAAACATATGCTAAGCATGGGGTATGTTAGTCCCCATGGGATGTAAGACTGCTTCTGACCATATTTTTCCAGAAGCTCCCAATGCCTCCCATGTCAGGGACTGGGGTGCAGTGATAAATGAATGTGGTACAACATTGAATACTAGTTGGCCTATGCTATTTCTTAAAGCAATTCTATGATTCATAACCTGCATTCACAGTTCATTCCAGGATTGTCACTGTACTTACCAATAGTCTTCAACTGACATGTTGTATTCCTAAAACATTTATTTATTTATTTATTATGAGTTTCACTCTTGTTACACAGGCTGGAGTGCAATGGCATGATCTCAGCTCACTGCAACCTCTGCCTCCAGGGTGCAAGCGATTCTCCTGCCTCAGCCTTCAGAGTAGCTGGGATTACAGGCATGTGCCACCACACCCAGCTAATTTTGTATTTTGAGTAGAGATGGGGTTTCTCCATGTTGGTCAGGCTGGTCTCGAACTCCTAACCTCAATTGATCCGCCCACCTCGGCCTCCCAAAGTACTGGGATTACAGGCGTGAGCCACTGTGCCTGGCCCTAAAACATATTTTTACTTCAACTGTTTGAACATATTATGTTACAGAACTTGCATAATAAATAGGGAGAGTTTCCAGGCTGGGCCACAAAAGCACATGTAAGAATAAGGCAATTGATAACCATAAATTTAAGATGTACACTGTAGAAAAGAATACTGTTAGATTATTGACATCAAACAACGAAATATAAGTTGAACTTAAAAATGTGACCTCATATTTGGTGTCCCATCCTATACCCAGCACCCTTGTCCCCCTTCTTAGGTCTTCTCTTGGTCATTTCCCTTTCCTTTTACCAGGTACAAACTTTGTCATCTATCCCTACCTTGTCCCTCTGAGAGCTGAGGCCTCTCTCACCTCTTCCTTGAACACTATGGCCATTGCAAAATATTCTCTCATGTTTTTTGTTTTTACTTAAAAATAGAGTAAGGAGGTCATAGGAAGAGAACATGTCAAGACCACCTGTTTGGCTGCTCCTGGTTGGAAGGATGTGCTCTCTCATTTGGATTCCAATGGAGAGAGAAAAAGCTTTCTCATGTCATTCAAGAATATCAGAAATTGTGGCCTTTTTTTTTTTTTTTGACATGAAGTCTCACTCTGTCACTCAGGCTGGAGTGCAGTGGTGCAATCTCAGCTCACTGCAACCTCTGCCTCCTGTGATCAAGTGATTCTCCTGCCTCAGCCTCCCTAGTAGCTGGGATTACAGGCACATGCCACCATGCCTGACTAATTTTTGTATTTTCAGTTGAGACAGGGGTTTTGCCATGTTGTCAAGGCTGGTCTCAAATTCCTGACCTCAGGTGATCAGGGAGGCCTCAGCCTCCCAAAGTTCTGGGATTACAGGCATCTGCCACTGTACCTGGTTTGTTGTTTTTTGTTTCTTATTTGATTTTTTTTAGTATAATGCTATAAATAATCCTTATGATTTAGATCTACAGGTATTATAGAATCAATATGAATATGAAGGCATATATCAGTAGGTCTATTTTTTGCCCACAGAATATCTAAGGCAATATAAGAATCTATTTTGTAGTAATGGAGTTCAGCTCTGTTTTGGAATGTGAGCTACAGATTTCTTAGATCATAATTGCTTTACATAAAAAAAACATGGGGATAGGGAGACACCTTGTTCATGTCATCTCAGTGGGTCACACAGTCAGTCTCCCTTGCTGGACTTTCTTATCTTTCAAATGTGAATAATAATCCCTGCTTTTCCAATCTTATTAGACAGCTGACAAGGTCAGAAAGCATAATATAAAGAGACTTCATAAAGTTAGTGGAAAAATGGAATTAAAAGATTAAAATGGAAAATACAAACTTCATTTTCAACATAAGCTTCTGGCTCACACCTGTAATCTCAGCACTTTGTGAGGCTAAGGCAGGCAGATCACTTGAGCCCAGGAATTTGAGACCAGCCTGGGCAACATGGCAAAACCCTGTCTCGACAAAAAAATAAAAATAAAATAGCTGGGCATGGTGGTGCATGCCTGTAGTCCCAGCCACTTGGGAGGGAGGCTAAGGTGGGAGAATCACTGGAGCCTGAGAGGCAGAGGTTACAGTGAGTGGAGATCATGCCACTGCACTCCAATGGGATGACAGAGTGAGACCCTGCTTCAAAAAACAAAACAAACAAAAAACATAAGTTCCATCAAGTTCAAGACACTTTTATAAGTGATGATACCAGCCATTTAATTCATCTCTAAGGAACTGAGGGTCCTGGGAACTTAACCATGCCAGTGCAGTCATTTTTACATTATTAACTGAAGAAAAATGAGTGCCCTTTTATGATTATATTTAAAATTAGGAAACAAAAAGAAGTCAGGGTGGACACCTAATGATTTCCTATTGAAACTCTCACAACATTGCCCTTGTTTTATGAGAGGAATGAACAGAAGCATTGTCATAATGGAGAGGGCCTCTTTGGTGAGGCTTTCCTGAGCATTTTTCTACTAAAGCTTTGGTTAACTTTCTCAAAACATTCTCATAATGAGCAGACCTTATTGTCCTTTGTCCCTCCAGAAACTCAACAAGCAAAATGCCTTGAGCATCCCAAAAACTGTTGCTATGGTCTTTGCTTTTGACTGCTCTGCTCGTGCTTTCCCTGGATCACATCCATCTCTTGGTAGCCATTGCTTTGATTATGTCTTGTCTTCAGGATCATATCAGTAAACCAGTATTTTATCTCCTGTTACATTCTTAGGAGAAATGCTTCTGGATCTTGATCCCATTTGTTTAAAAATTTCATTGAAAGCTCTACTCTTGTCTGCAGCTGATCTGGGTACAACAGTTTTGGTGCCCATCAAGGGAAAGTTTGTTCAACTTTAACTTTTCAGTCAGAAATGTGTAAGCTGAACCAGTTGTGATGTCTATGGTGTTGACTATTTATGCTGTTAATCATTGGTCCTCTTCAATTAGAGCATGAACAAGATTTTTTCCTCACAAATTGATGTGGATGGTCTGCTGCCATGGGCTTTTTCTTCAACGTTTTCTCAACCCTTCTTAAAATGAGTTATCCATTTGTAAACTGCTGATTTCTTTGGTGCATTGTTCCCATAAACTTTTCATAAAGCATCAGTGATTTCACCATTCTTCCACCCAAGTTTCACCATAAATTTCATGTTTGTTCTTGCTTCAATTTTAGCAGAATTCTTAATGCTCTGATATGTACTCTCTTTGAATTTATATCTTATCCTTCTTATTTTTTTTTTTTTTTTTTTGAGACAGACTGTTGCTCTGTCACCCAGGTTGGAGTGCAGTGCTGTGATGTTGGCTGACTGCAACCTCTGCCTCTCAGGTTCAGGTGATCCTCCCACCTCAGCCTCCTGAGTAGCTCGGACTAGAGGCACACACCACCATGCCCCACTAATTTTTTTTTTTTTTTGTAGAGACAAGGTTTCTCCATGTTGCCCACGCTGGTCTTGTGAGCCACCTGCCCCAGCCTCCCAAAGTTCTGGGATTACAGGCACGAGTCTCCTTGCCTGGCATATGTCTTATTCTTAGTGCCTTAAACTAGATCATCTTCAGGTATGTTGTAACAAGTTAGTATGAGTTTATTTTGGTGCAAAAAAATTTTGAAATCCACATGTAGTTTTTTTTCCACAATATGCGTTTTCTATGAACTTTTGAAGACCCTTCATAGAAAAGAAATTGTTTCTAAGACTTAAAAGCCCTAGAAGCCATAATATTACAAATTAGCAAAAAGCTAATTCTGGCTATCTCTGCAATGTTCTCATAAGCTAGAGCTCAGAGTTTATGCAAGAAGGGTTGAAATCACTTAAAGTCTGATATTTGTTTTGGAACCATTATCAATAACATAAGTAAGTAGCTTAAGTGTTAAGAGCTCTAAAGGTGTATTTGCAAAAGGCGAGGTTAGAATGAACAAATGCTGTGTTGAGAGAATGCTAAATTTTATACCTGCATTTTTTTCCTGCTGACTGGGTTAGACCATTTGCACTTTAGAATTGGGAAGAGGACAGACACATTCAGAGCATGACACAGACAGAAATCTTCCTATGTCAACTGCAGATTAAGGAAACTTTCTCCCTCTGGGCCTGACTCAGGTGTCTAGAATGTGCACCTGCTCATAAATAACAAGAGTATTCAGCAGTGCGGTGATTTTCTCCGCCTGGGTTATTTAGGGATTTCAGCTCACTCTGTAAATGATTAGTGTACGACCTTGTAGAGTAAGTTCTATGATATGTGAGATAAATTCATGAAGAACATTATCCATTTGTACTATTCCCCTAACCAGCCAGAAACCAGTGTGGACACAGCATCTTTTGCTCTGATTTACCCACCTGACAGAGTGTTTCCACTCACCAAGGGCCTTTCTCAGAGGCAAACCATGGGACAGAAAGAGACATTGCCTGTTGTTTTTGTTGTTGTTGTCGTCTTGCCAAATCAATAGCTGCCTACTGACTATTGTTTTAAAGACTGAGGACTCAATGACTTTGAAGTCATGAAGAGCAGGAGTCTGGCTTTTTTTTAACTTTTTTTTTTAAGACAGAGTCTCGCTCTGCCACTCAGGCTGGAGTGCACTGTAGCTCACTGAAACCTCTGCCTCCCAGGTTCATGTGATTTTCCTGCCTCAGCCTCCTCAATAGGTGGGATTACAGGCATGTATCATCATGCCCAGCTAATCTTTGTATTCTTAGTAGAGATGGGGTTTCATTGTGTTGGCCAGGATGGTCTCGAACCTTGTGATTTGCCCACCTTGGTCTCCCAAAGTGCTGGAATTACAGGTGTGAGCCACCGTGCCCAGCCAACTCTGGCATTCTTGGCCTAAGAGAGTGATAGTGTGATTGAGAGTGAGCCATTTGTCTGCTGTGGGCCATAGTATCTTATCTGTAACAAAGCAGGACTCTTCTAGCTCCACAAATGTCAAGAGCAAAAGCTGATATCGTAAGCACTACCTGTCCAGGTTACCACACACCTCACCAGGTGAGCCTTGATATAAAGCTGAGGCCAAGTGGGCCAAATGGAACTGCTGGGCAGATTTCATAGGCCCTTTACAATGCTTATTGAAAGTATTTAATCACAAATCTTTGAAAATCAGAAGACATCATAGAAGACACTTGATTTCTGGCTGCCCTTAAAAAAATCAAAAGAATTTGGGCCCAATATGGGATATGATATGGCAACAGTTAGTTAGAGCTGGGTGGTAACTATTCCCTTTGAATGAGGCATGTGTTCTTCAGTTTGCCACAGTCTCCACCACTCCCTATTGCTGCCTGCATCTAGTCAACTTTACAGTATCCTCTTGACTCCTGTAGGCATTTGAAATTCCAATCCTTGCCTTAGTATCTCTTCCACACGTAGCTGTATTAACATCCACTTTCGGTACATTTTCTAAAAGCAGACTTTCTGCAGAGACAGATATTAACTAACATCTTGGCATGAAGTAGGTGAGCAGAACACTATTTTCCAGACAGGAGGATCCTGGAGTCCTGGTGAGGAGGGGTGAAGAGGGCCAAGAGGCCAGGGAATACCTTTGGAAGGGCAAAGGATTAAGTAAATAGCTCTGTCCAATAGAAATTCAATGCAAGTCGCAAATATGAGCTACATATGCAATTGCATATTTTCTAGTAGCCACATTATGAGGAAGTAAAAAGAAGCAGGTGAAATATTTAACTAAACATACCAAAATATTTTCATTTCATTATAATTTTCAAAATTGTCAGTGAGATATTTTACATATTTTTACATGAAATCTCTAAAGTCCAGTGAGTATTTTATACTTGCAGCTCATCTCCATTTGGAGTAGCCACATTTCAAATGCTCATAGCCACATGTTGGTAGTTGCTACCATATTAGACACACGAAGGTATAAAATCAAGAAATTATTGACCAGCTTACTAGTTTTGCCTGGAGCCCTCACTAGCTACCTTATGAGATTCAAAGGGAACCACATTTACTGAATGCTCACTATGAACTGTATGTAACAAATATATAACTTACTTCATTTTAGTTTGTGTGTCCCACCACAAAAGACAGCTAGAGCAGAGGGTAAATGCCATTGAAATTGGCCTGATAGACTGCCCGACTGTCTCTTGCTGAGGCATGGCCATGATATTTCTTAGCCTCAGTTTTCTTATCTCAAAAACTGGTAATAACTGCTTCTACCTTAAAAGGTTATCGTGAAGTTCATGAAAATGCTTTATAAACTGTAAATAACTATACCAGTTTAACAAAAAGAAAAAATAGCTTTATTTTATTGAATTGCCAAGTTCTGTCTAAGCACTTTGCACATAATATTTGTCTTCAACTGTATAACACCCTTATCAAATTGTATTATTATGCGGGTTTTAAAGAGAGCCTGAGACTGAGCCTTATAGAAATTCAGCATCTTATACGAAGTCAACAGGTAGTGAGTGGCAGGGCCTGTCACAGCTTTGAAAATACGGTGTTTGACATTCATGGCACCACCCTAGTTAGACAGAGAGAGAGAGGGGGATGGAGAAAGAGAGAGAGAATATGAATCTTATATTTCACTTTCTGAAACATTTGGGTAGGTGTTTTAAAGATGAAGAAACTGGGGGCTGGGCGCAGTGGCTCACTCCTGTAATCCCAGCACTTTGGGAGGCTGAAGCAGGCAGATCATTTGAGGTCGGGAGTTGGAGACCAGCCTAGCCAACATGGTGAAATCCTGTCTCTACTAAAAAAAATACAAACTATTAGCCAGGCGTGGAGGAATGAGCCTATAATCCCAGCTACTCAGGATGTTGAGGTAGGAGAATTGCATGAACCCGGGAGGTGGAAGTTGCAGTGAACCGAGATCATGCCATCATGCCACTGCACTCCAGCCTGAGCAACAGAGTGAGACTCCATGGCAAAAAAAAAAAAAAAAAAGAAAAAAAAGAGAGAGAGAAAAAGCAAGCAAGAAAAAAACTGGCATTTTATAATTATATCTAGGATCACACATGTGGCAAACTAATGGCCCAGGTAAATTAAGAATTGGACAATCTCTATGGTTCTCATTCTGGATTTAAATCCGTTGACCATCTGAGCTAAAGAAATCTCTTGATTATTGAGATTATTTTTAATCCCCCCAAAAAAGAGTTAATCCCTCTGAGATCAAACCTCTTCAGTAGAGGAAATTAATATATAGGACTGGCAGGTAAATGCATTACCATTTGATAACTCTGCCTCTCCTTTGCTCAAATAACTACACTCTGTATGAGTCCATCTTAATTCCTCTTCCTACTTTCTGAGGAGTGAGTTACTGCTTCTTTAATGCGTTGATTTTTCATAAATTTTTCTAGCTTCAGCCTGACTCATGCAAATAGATAAGAAAGATTATTTGTGACTAAGTTCCTCCACAATTGCATATAGACACAGTGTCAGCGAAGTCATTATTGTCTCAGAAAGCATGTTATTTCTATCCCAGAAAATGACACTATTTGTGTTAGTCTACTTTTTTTAACTGTGTCCCCATAAAGCCTTTTCACCAAGTGGGTCCCTTTTGCCACATGCACACTTGAACCCTTCCCAGACAGTACCTTTGTGTGTGCTGTTCACCCTGCCTAAAGAAACTTGTCCCTTAGTCTCTTCCACCCAAATCTTGTTTGTCCTTCAAGGACCATTTAGCTGAGGTCAGGGACCTGACTATTTCAGGCAGGAAACAGTCTTTGACCTTCAGGCATGTATTGCCCATACCTCTCATTTGAGCTCATCTCACCACTTTGTGCTGCCATTGAACTAGTTCATTTGTGTTTTCTACCCAACTAGATAAAGGTTCCTTGAAGATGAGGCCCTTGTATCCATAGTGTTTTACATGTCAGCAGTGCTTAAAATATTTTATTGATAAAATATATGAATACACTTATTCATAAATGTATGAATAAGTATGTATAAATATTCATAAATGTATGAATACACTTATCCTACTGGGCTGGATGTAAAATGGGTGTGTAATGTCTGTTGAATTAAATAAATTTTAGATTTTGGAAACCACATAGAATAGCTCAATAAAGCCCTGTCATGATTTCGAGGTTCATAATTGTCTCATTCTCCTTTTCTCTGTCACATCCCGATAGACCTTGAATGTGAGTCACTAAATCTTGCTGTCTTTCAAATTTTCACCTCTGCTTAAGATTACTTTAATAGTGTTGCTCCCCATTTATATTATGCATTGTTAATATACTTAAGCAAAAGCCTGGATTATCCTGCAAAGTATGTAATCAGAGTTATACGAAAAGCAACAAAATTGTAAAGATATTGAAAAACTGTGTTCCTGGTGAAATTGAAAAACTAATTGAACACTATGACTCAGCTGGCTGCATTTTTTCTTGATATAACAAAGAAGCACAAAATGTACAGTGGCCATGGATAAACTCTTAATGCCCTTCAAGATAATGAGTAACTACGTGTGACTAAGATGGAATTAGGAGAAAGTCTCAGACCTTGAAAAAAAACAGTTCCCATGTGTGGTTAGTTCTGGATACTCCCAGTTCTGGGAAAGATTTTCGTATCATACACTTGAGTGACATCTGCATTCTTATTTGTCAAGGAGAACCTGGAAGGAAAAGTATTGTCTTTAATTTAAAAGTAACTACAGTGATAAAATTCAGGGATCTGTAAATTCCTTGGGCTCCCAGAGGGCCTCTCTCTCATACATTCACCCTTTCGCAGGTCTTTTCATATTTTCATCAAGTTCTGCTTGTGAAGTCAGCAAACACCGGGACAGTGAATGTTGGCAAAGCAGAACATTCCTTTGGGGTCTGGGTTTTCAGGTCCTTAAAGAATAGATTGGGCAGGCAGTTTTCATGAGAACAGTACTCAGACTTACCTTTAAGTAAAACAAATTAAATTCCAATGTGAAGACTGTTATCAGAAATCCCCAAGCCCAGCCCAGCTCCTGAACTCTCTGTACCACTGCCAAGGGTATTTCAGACAGTAAACAGAACTTTCGGCCACTTTAATTCACTATACCTGCCTTGGGCTATTTTAAAGTTATTTGACTTGCTAGCTTGTGGAATTGGCTATGGTTTGCTTTCAAAAGCTGCTTAAGTATTTGAAACCAACTGATTGCTCTAGCAGGTTCTCTCCAATCTTCCTGCAGTACCCATACATGTCAGAGAGAAAAAGAGAGGAGCTCGTCTCCCTTCCCCCTCCTGTAGGATAAGCCACTCTCCTAACACTTGGGCACCACCCTGATGCAGGCCACCTGCATCCCAATCTGGTAAGAAGCTTCTGGTTTCCATAGCTGCCACACAGAAATCCTGGAGCCCCTTCTTTCCTTACTCTCAACGTCCAATCAATCAACAAGTCCAGTCAGCTCTGCCTCCAAAGACTCCCAATCTGTTACGGTCTCCAAGTTGGATGTGGTCACCCTGAACCCATCACCATCCTACCAGATCAGACTCCTGCCTGGTCTTCCTGCTGCCTGTCTTGAGTCACTTCAGCCCCTTCCTTCCACAGCAGCCTAAGTTCTCTTTTTTGAACACAAACCAGATTATGTTACTCCCCTGTTTCAAACTCTAATTGCTTCCAATTATGCCAAAAGCAGAAAAATGAAGCCTCCCCCTTTCCTGGACTCCATCATCGGAGCTCACCAAGCTCAGCCCTGCTCCTTGCCCAAGTTGCTCTTCAGCCCGAAGTCCTCTTTCCTCTGACCTTTGCATGGATGACTCCTCCTTCAATCTAATCTTGTCCAGTTACTAACTCTGGGAAGCCTAACCTCATTTCCTGCTCCAACAGAACCACATAGTTGCCCTCAATCACATTACTCTAAATCAATTCTCTGAAGAGCATTTGTCACAGTCTGATATTTTCTTATGTATTGTTTTAAATTAATTTATGTAGCATTCATCTTTCCCCATTAGGACCTCCTTCTTTTTCATCCCTATATCTCCCATATCTATAATAGAAACTGCCACATAATAGATGCTCACTAAATATTTCTAATGGATTACTAGATAAATAATAAATATCATGGCCACTAGTCATTCAGTGTTGGTATCTAATGAGCATTGCCGCATCCAAGGTTTTAACCTTATACTACACTGACATGGCCATTTGCAATTTAGGTGTAACTTTTACCACATTATCTCATTTTATCCTTTTAGGAAACAGGGTGAGGAAATCAAGGAAAGGAATGGAGGGCCTTGCGGCCAAGAAGCTGTAAGCTGCTTTCTGTCTAAAGCCAGAAAAAGGAATATACATGTTAGAAGCTCGGTGCTTTTCTTGCAATAGGCCTAGTTGAGAGCAGAACCCAACCACTGTCTCCAAGTATTTATTTGCACAGTTGATCTGTATCATCTTAATTTTTAGCTGGAGCATCAAGGAGGAGTTTAATGAACAGTGGATGGACATTAAGGGACAACTGGGGTTGGGGGTTGCAGGATGATGGAAGTTGGCCCAGTAGGGTGTGAGCCCCTAGCGA
Source organism: Callithrix jacchus (assembly GCF_049354715.1). Lineage (NCBI taxonomy): Eukaryota > Metazoa > Chordata > Mammalia > Primates > Cebidae > Callithrix > Callithrix jacchus. The sequence goes on from NC_133507.1 coordinate 69,630,375, forward strand.
GCACAAAGCCAGAGCCAGAAACTGAGGAGCTGTCCGCACAGAGGATTTTAGATCCTCAGGTACACACATAGCAGCTTCAGGACTCAAACTATAAAAAAACTGCACAGGGTGGGGTGAGGGTGTTTTCTCCAGTTCTTCGAGGAATGCAGCAGGACCCAGCACAAGAAGGAATGCAGGGAACACAGTGCTCTGTGGCACTTTGCAGGTGAAGCAGAGGCCAAGGGCTAGTTTTGTGACCCTGGAAGACAAGACCAGAGTGAGAGAAGCATCCCAGGGAGGATTTTCATGAGAGATGTTGCAGTGCTCTTTTGAGCTGTGCCACAGTTGCAGCCCACGGAGCATATCCCTGAGCTCCTCAGAGTTCTGCATGGCTGGGGACCCTGAAAGCTCATGGGTGTCCCAGCCAGCAGCTCAGCCACCTGTCCCAAGTGGCTGAACCAGAGACTTGGATCAGAGCAGGGGAATTGAGACACAGGACACTGAGAAAGGGGCAGTTGCAAATGGTTGACAAGCCATGAACATCCAAGAGCTGCCAACTTTTTCTCTGCATACTTGATACATGCTATGGACTTCCCCCAAAGAAAAAGATAAACTTTGAGAAAAGGGAGGTATGAAGGACAGGAGTCACACAGGTGGAGCAAGCAGCTAGCTAACTCTTAGTGAAAGTGTCATCTAATTGGCTCCCACAGGCTGGTGAGGCCTAGGGACATTTGGTTACATACCTGCCAAGGAGGCTCAGAAAACAGGTTCAGACCTACCCAGTTGGGAGGCAATTAGAAACCAATGCCAAGAGGGAGCCAAAGGCAACAGTGAGCAAAACAATAGCCCCGTTGTGGCACCCAGCTCTCCACAAGCTGCCAGATGCAGCTCCAAGCCCACTGACTGCTCAGCGTCTGCACTCTGATAGGCATAATTAATTAACAGAAGCTCACTATAATCACTTCTGCCCTAGGGCTGCACACTGCAAAAGTTTACAAAATACGAAAAAGAGTTTCCTTCATTGCAATGACACTGTAAACTCCCATAGCAAAGAACCCGAAATTGTCAAAAGCTCTGTGGCAAAAGTGTTTCATTGAGATTGGATCCATGAAGTTATCTGTCTAGGAGTTAAATATAGGCATATGTATCTTGTCTTTCATGTTGCCAGCAAAGACATTTAAGTTTTGTATATCAGAGGGCAGAAAGTTTAATCTATCTATTCTTATATCCTCAACAACCTGGCTGGGATCTTGCACACAGTAGGCACTCAGCATCTGTTGCCTGAAAGAATCAAATTCCAAAAAAAAAAAAAGAGCTTTCTTTCTTTCTGAGTTGGGAGTTCATTTCTAGAGGCAAAATCATAGAGCTTGGTGTGAAAGAGACACATTCCTAATGACACAGAGAGAATCAGGTTCCTTTCATAGTAACCCTCCCTGGAAAAATAAAACAATTCTACTGAAATAAGAGTTGAATCCAAGTAAAATAAGAAGAGAGTGAAACAATTCTATCTTTTGGCATAGTCTAGTTGCCCTCACTCTGGAAAAGATTTACACATTTGGTTCACTGGAGGCCTCTGTGTGTGTATGTGTACATATGCTTTTAGGGAGTGTGCACATGTGTGTTTGTGTGCTGTCACCAGAATGGCAGAAAGCATGAGTGTATGGCCATTGATCCCTGAGAATGCCACTGCTAAGCAATTGGAATAAAAGTTCATCAGTGGGCAGGTGTTGAGAGCAAGCAATGGGCTATTAGCCGCCGTGGAGTGGCCCACGAATCTCTGAATAGATCTAAAAGAGCCCTAGGTTAGTGCTAGAAAAGGTGAGTGGGAGGTGGGTCTTTGTGATAAAAGGCAATGACAATGTTCACTGGGTAGGTAGATGTATGCTGCAATGAAATGAGGAGCTCACATCTGCATCTCATTTACCCTTCCACAGACAGCCCTCCCTGGGACTGCTCAACACACTAGCTGGGCATACTAGTCCATGTAGAATCCAGGCAGTGTCACCACCAGCTCTGGAAGTATGCCTATCTCAAAGCTTACTTCATCAAATAAATACCAAGGACTGTCAGGTGAACTCAGATGGTTTTGGGATTGCAGCACATTGGGGTGTACTGTAATTGTTACTATCGTATCACTGCAGCTGCTGTTACCAGGAAGGCAATGTGTCTCCTTAAGTGGTAATGAGACCTTTTAGAGAATTCAGGCTGCCAGAGACCCTGACTTCAAATTCACAGAATATGTGGCTCCCATGCAACCAGATTTCCTAGAACACCACAAATCTCAAATATCCTGCTCCCTTGCCCTGTGAGTGCTCCATGGGTAGCCCATGCCAGGGCTTGGTGCTTGCTTTTGGTTGAGTACAGGTAATAACTGCCCTAGTTTGATAGCAAAACAGATCCTTTGCATCAGTTGTTTCTTCTGAAACGATGATGACTCATCTATCCCTGCTAACTTCAAAGCTGAAGGTGAGTCATCAGGGAGACACGAAGTGGCTGTACAGACCCTGAGGACTCGGGTTTAGTAATTAAAGAGTCACGTCAGAAGCCACTTCTGGAACAAGCCAGAAGTCCTTAACCACCCTTCCTGAGCTGAGCCCTATTTATAGGGCTAATTTTAATTTAGTCTAGTTTTTCTCCCACCACTTTCATTTTTATTTATTACTACCTATTGAGCCAGAAATGGAATGATCAAAACATTTCCAGGGAGGCTGATTTTTCAGGGTATTTACAGTCAGCCTGGAAGCAGCAGGAAGTGGGATTTATAGATTTGCATCACTAGGCAGGCAATTTCCCAAACCTCAAGATTTGAACGTGTTTTTAATTAAATAGATGCATAGGCCTCAATGGGACTAGGTCTCTGAATCCCCTATAGATTGAGCTAAGGAGGATCTCCCTATAGGTTGAGCTAAGATCCTTAACCCAAATGCGTTTGCTTGCCTGAGACAGCACCAACAGTTGGGTGTTCCAATCACCAAGAAGGATGATTGCTGAGTCAAGTCAGTCCCCGGGAGGTCAGAAAGGACTTGGCAGGTGTGGAGGCTGCTGTCACACCTAGTACTAGGCTTGAAGGAAAAGGTTCTTGCAGCATGACGAGCTTTTTCCGCCATGAAGAGGCAGTATCCATTGGTGATTAAAAGCAGGGCTCATTCTGGTTGTGTTCAAATCCCAACTTCCATTCCACTCTGGCTAACCTTGAGTAAATTACTTAAATCCTGTAAGTATTTAGGATTCCTGCTTTGATGATGGGGATAATAATAGTACCACCATGAAAGGCTGCTGGGAACAACCCTGCAATGGCTGCTAGTTTAAAAGCCTTATCTGCACACATCAAATCACCTTATTCCTCTGTTCAAAGCCCTCTCATCTCATTGAGAGGAAAACCTCAGTGCTGTCTAGGACCTTCAAGGTTCTGGTTTCCTCCTGTTTCTCTGCCCTCCTCTGCATCCATCTCCCATACTCACTGCCCCAACCTTACTGGACGGCACAGTACAGCCTGATGTACAACCAGCTAGTTCCTCCTCCTGAAATGCCCCCTCACCCCACGTTGGGCTACTGTATCAAGTCATTTCCTACGAGAGGCCCATCCTGACCACACTAGATGACAGAGAATACTCCAGCTTTCCTAACTCCTTAAATATTTACTGAATGTAAAGCAGCAGGATCCTAGCTTCCCCCATCTGCCCCCAGTTCTTGCTAAGTGGCTGTCTCCAAAAGTCTGTGAGGCTCATAGACATGCCCACAAAAAACAAGGAATTACCACAATCTCCAGTTACCATCTGTCATTCTGAGTTCCCATGGCTCCATGTTTCTTACTCATAAGCTACAGACACCCTCCCTGCCATTGCCCATCCTTGGGTGGTGAGGGACCCAGCCAAGTGTTCACGTATCCTTACCTGTCCCCAAGGTCTGCAGTTCTCTGATGCCACAAAAGTGCTGAATGTGGGGCAGGGGAGAGAAGGGTCCCTTTGACAGCAAGCTGCCCCTGGGCCCTGAGAAAATTCACTGCTGAGACTCAATGAAGAGTATTTTTATCTGCATTGGTCATTGGCCCCGTGACCACTGGGCTAGAGAGTAGAAAGCATGCCAGCCCTTCTGTCTTCCCTATTTTTCTCCTCTCCAGAAGCTTCTTCCCCAGTTCCTCTCTCCAGAAGGAAACAAGAGCTTTTATGTCTGTACTGTGTACAAATACCAACAGAGTCACAGAAATCAACAGCAAGGGTATGTGGGAAACTATCGTAGTAAGTGGACAAATCTACGATGTCAAATGTCAACAATACAAATTCTGTTTCCCCAAGTGCCCTGCTATGCAAGGCACTGAACTGAGCTGGCACCTTCCTGCCAGTGGCACACTGTAAGCAGTCAGTACACTTTGACTCGTTCAGTTAACAAAATTTATCAACATCAGGAGCACAGTGAACAATCCAGCCCTTCCCATAATTCTGAGTTGTTTGTGGATAACTGATTCTCCAGCCTCTCTCTCTAAAGCTATGAGATCAGGCACAAGGACACTGTGAGTGTCATGAGGGTCCTGCCTGCCTCCCAGGCCACCCTCAACCACCTTCCAGGTGTCAGCTGGATAATCCCTGGCCCAGAGCCAGAGGGAGTCGGTAGGAGGGCCATGAGGTGGGGGCAGGCCAGGTTAGGCCTGGTGCTGATGAGCCTGGCTTTTTCCTCCCTCCAGGCTCTAGTGAAAATTTTGCAAGGAAGAGTTAGGTCCTGCTGCCTGGAAGCCTGGGAGGGAGCCAGGCTGAGGCTCACCCTTCACCCACATTCCACCAGGGCAGCCCCACCCACAGCACAAGCCACCACATCAGATCTGCAGGAGACTCCCAGGCCTGGAAACTGGTGGCGGAGGGGATGAAATGTTTGCATTGTTCTGTTTGTTTTGTTTAACGAGGGGGCATTCCAGCTTGGGGCTAAGCAAAACCATATTAAACTGGGATGGCTTGATTCACAGAAGACTGAGATTTAAAGTGTCTGCTTTCTTCCTGAACAGAGAAGCCAAACACCGGGGAGCTCCCAGCTCGTCCCTTTGTCTGTCCACTTCAGCTAGCCTGGTTCCCTTCCCGGGCTGCTCCCTGTCCACACGCTGGTGCCCCACTTCTCTTCTTCCGAAGCCAGGGGAAGCTGAGCAGAGCGAATTCTCAGCCAAGGGCTGCAAAGGGGGTCCTGGGGTGCTAAGTCCTAAACTCACGACACCATGGATGTGGGCACCAGCAGCAGCCGGCCATCAACAAGGCGACACTGATGCCATCTACACCTCACACCCTCTGGGCCTTCTACCCTGCCCACTCAGAGGGTAGGGGAAAGAGCGGGGCCATTTGTTGAGTCAATGTCTCTGAGCTCAAGACTGGGTGATCCGGACTGGTCACTCAGTGATGGCACACACCAGACACAAAGTAAGCAAGACTGTGAGACCCCAAAGGAAGCAGGGACAGTTACAACCACGGCTTTGGAGTTAAAAGAAAGATTTGAATTCTGACTCAAATCTCTTATTAGCAGTATGACAGTGGGCATAACACTAAGCATTGGCTACATTATTTATACAAGGGAAGGAGTAACATGTACTTCAGTGTACCAGTCAGGGTTACAGCAGAAAAGAGAAATGACACGTTATTTCAACAGAAAGAATTAAACATAAAGAATCATCGAGTGGGTAGAAAGTTGTTAACTAGGCAACTGGAAGGGGTAAAACGCTAAGTCTGAGATATCACTGAGGCGGGAACTGCAGGAAGTAGCTGCCGCCCTGAGGGCTGGAGAACAAAGCAAAGGGAGCTAGAATCACTAAAACTGAGAAACTTCCTGCAGGGCTGACACCCATACCTCTGAGGATATGCATTGCTGGGCTGGTACAGGGTTGCTGAGTGGGCATGATGAGACCAGTTCTGTGACAGTTGAAAAGCCAGCAAACTAGATTTCATTATTGCTACTGGAATGAACCCACTGCCAGGGAGAGGAACCATTGCTGGGGAGACATTACTAAAACAGGAAGCAGACAAGAAGGAGCAGCCCCCTTCTCCCTACCCAAGACTCACATTCCTCCTCTGTTGCCCCTATCTGCAGAGCCTAACAGGAAGCAGCTGACAAGGCATCAGTGTGACTTGCAGAGTCTCAGCTTCCGCATCAGAAAGCGGAGTATGGAGAGATAGGTCTTGAGCTCAGAGACATTCGCTTAACAAATGGCCCATTCTCAGGTGAGAATAAATGTATAGAAAATGCTTAGCACGATACCAGGCACACAGTACCATAGCAGATGCCAAACAACTATTATTATTATTATCATCACTATTATTTTGATAGGTAAGTGGGCTTGGCAATTAGGTGAAAGATAAGACAGGCTCTGTGATAGGCTGTGAGTGGAGACTTATTTCTGGATTTCATTTCTGGAAGTTTCACTAAAAATATGAGATTCTAGGTATAATATAAAGAACAAATATGATATCAAATACTGGTCTATAAATTAGCCATGGGACTTTGATCTCAAAGATTAAAAGACCTCCATTCCTGTGCCCTGCACTGGCTCATGTATACTTCACCCCTTGCCCAGAGTCATTAATACACTCTTCCCATTTCCAGTTCATCAAAGTCCCTCCCATGGTCCCACAGTCACTCCTACTACACAGCTCTCATCTCATTAGACTCCTACCACCTACAGATGAAAAGCCAGGATCCTAGGACTGACATTTCACAAGCCCAGCAATCCCATCTAGGAGCCCACAGATGGTACTTTCCATTGGCTCTAGCCCCCTCCTCCTCATACCAGGATCAAATGAGAGAAATGAGAAGTGGAAAGGAAGTTGGGGGAGGCCTGACCTCCAAGGACCCTCCATTTGGACATCCTAACATCAGTTCTACCTCAGGCTGTCAACAACAGGGTTCCCACCCACCTCCAAACCTTTAATAGGCCCTCATCACTGAGGAGGTAACATTCTAATGCCCTGAACCCAAGAGGTCTGCTTCGCTCTTCCTCATCGCATTAGTGACTTTCTTCTCTCTCTCTTTTCCTCTCTAATGGTGTCTTTTTTTATAGCCATGATCTACATCCATCTGTAGTAAGGCTGAAATAAACCGCAGTGACAATTCTAAAACCTCAGTGGGTTACAATGCCAGTGACTATGTCTTGCAAATGCATTTTTGCTGCGGGTCAACCGCAGCTCTTCCCCACACACTTTCACTCCAGTACCTAAGCTGAAGGAGCACCTCCTATCAGGAACATCACTAGTTTTGTGGCAGAAGAAAAAGAGAAGATGGTGAGACCTCGAAGTGGCTCTTCAAGCTTCTGCTTCTAAGTTGCATGTGTCATGTCCACTCATTTCTTATTGGCTAAAGCCACATGACTTCTGAGTTCAAGAGGAAGATAGGCCTGATGCTCTTTATAAGAGTGGTACTGCAAGTCACATGGCCAAGGTGACATCAGAGAGCATGAATGCAAAATAATCTCCTAGAGAGATTAAATGAATATTTTATTTTCAGTTCCAGAATACATGTGCAGAATGTGCAGGTTTGTTACATAGGTAAATGTGTGCCATAGTGGTTTGCTGCACCTATCAACCCATCACCTAGATATTAAGCCCAGCATGCATTAGCTTGAACAAATATTTTGATCAATAAAACAATTGACTGCACCAGCAGTCCCCAAATTTTTTGGCACCAGGGACCAGTGTCATGGAAGACAATTTTTCCATGGACTGAGGGCTGCAGGGTGGGGATAGGTTTGAGATGATTCAAGCGTATTACATTTCTCATAAAGAGAGTGAAACCTAGATCATTCACATGCATAGTTCACAATAGGGTTTATGCTCCTATGAGAATCCAATGCCATCACTGATATGACAGGAGGGGCAGCTCAGCCTTATTAGCTTGCCCTATGCTCACCTCCCCCGCTGCAGTCTGTTTGCTAACAGGCCATGGACTGATGCTGGGGGACCCCTGTACTACATCAACCTAGTTAAGGATCCCATTACCTCACACCCGGATCCCAAGATGTGATGAAGCAAATCTAATCTGGCTCCTACAGAAGTGTTTCCACAGATCCTTTTGTGTCTCCCTGCCTCTAGCATCTCCGTTTTATATAGACAGCAGAGGAGCTGCCACAATATACTTCCCCAAATGCTATTATCACCCTGTTACTCCCTGTTCAGAACCTCTGGCAGCTCCCTATTGCCAGTCAGTTCAAATCTAAATTCTAAGGCCTAGGGCTTGAGGTTTACATCCACTGGTCCTCCCCTTCCTGTCCCACTGCATCTTAGCCATAACTTCCTGGTTCTAGCCAGAGGTCTGATGGTTTTTTTCACAACTACTCCAAGATTTTGTCTGGAATGTTAATCTTCCTTTGTCTGTGCTTCTTCTTGTCTCTTCCCACCCCCACCCCACTCTCTCTTTTCCAACCAGTTTGTGTTCTTCAATTTATTCAAGAGTTGTCTCAAATAGTATCAGAAAAATTTCCTGGAATAACTGTCTTCTCTCTCTTTTTTTTTTTTTTTGAGATGGAGTCTCACTCTGCTGCCAGGCTGGAGTGCAGTGGCACAATCTTGGCTAACTGCAACCTCCGCCTCCCAGGTTCTAGTGATTCTCCTGCCTCAGCCTCCCAAGTAGCTGGGATTACAGGCATGCGCCACCACATCCAGCTAATTTTTGAATTTTTAGTAGAGAGGGGTTTTCATGATGTTGGCCAGGATGGTCTCGATCTCTTCACCTCATAATCTGCCTGCCTCAGCCTCCCAAAGTGCTGGGATTACAAGTGTGAGCCACCGTGCCCAGCCACTGCCTTCTCTTTACACACCTCAAAATTCAGAATTACATATCTTTACTCTTGTTTTTATTTTCTGTTTCTAGAATCCTTATGTGTTACTGTGAGAAAAGATCTTGGGGATTCTCCATTCCACACTCAACCACCTCCCTCCAATTTGATATGAGGAAAGTAAGACCTAGGAAAAAAAGGAGGAGGAAAGTCACTCATTTGTTAAGAAGCTAAATTGAGATGAGGCTTATGTCTTCCCACTCCTTGTTAGTATTCTTCCTCTACACCAATTTGCCTCTTTTAATTTATATCAATTTCTCCAACAAGATTATATGTTACTTTGGGGTAAAGATGCCTCTTATAATATTTTATATAAGACTCTTGACTTATATTATCTATAATTCTAACAACAACTTTGCAAGGTGGCAATTATTATCATTTTACCAATATGAAGGCTAAAGGTTAGATAAGGCAAGTAACAGGCCCAAGATCAAATAATCAAGAAATGACAAAGCCAGGGTTTATTGAATACTTACTGTGTGTTAGCACTCAATTCAAAGAAATTAAAATAGGGCTGGGCATGGTGGTTCACACCTGTAATCTCAGCACTTTGGGAGGTTGAGGTGGGTGGATCACTTAAGCCCAAGAGTTCAAGACCAGCATGGTCAACATGGAGCGATCCTATCTCTACTAATGTTTTGTAAGTAGATGGGCATGTTGGCATGCACCTGCAGTACCAGCTACTTGGGAGGCTAAGGTGGGAAATTCACTTCAGCCTGAGAGATCGAGGCTACAGTGAACCATGATCACACCACTGCACTCTAGCCTAGGCAACAGAGCAAGAGCCTGTCTCAAGAAACAAACAAATAATAACAAAAAAAAACAAGAAAGAAAGAAGGAAGGAAAGAAAGAAAGAAAGAAAGAAAGAAAGAAAGAAAGAGAAAGAAAGAAAGAAAGAAAAATCAAAACACAATTTAGTTAAAGAACCATATGTCACAACTTCAACATAGTTCATTAAAAAATCCCAACCGAATAATATATTCAGGACTCTGGATATTCATATAGGACAGGCATTGTGGCCAAAGATACTTGAAGAAATATTAGACTTGAACTTGGCTGTTAAGGATGCTAAGGATAAATATAATCTAAGCAGACGTGGTTGGTAGGTGGGTGCAGGTATTTCCATGCTGGTAAAAAGTGGCTTGTTTGGGAAATGAGGGAAAAAAATCTATTTGTCAAGAGGTATAGCTTTCAGAGGAGAGTCATGCACAATTAGTCACACAGATTGGGGCAAAGTTCGGAAGGTTTTGAATGCCAGGTTAAGGTATTTGGATTTTGTTCTGCAGGTTACAGTAACTCACCAAAGATAGTTGACTTATATAAAGAGTGTTTTGGCCAGTTGCATGCTAGTGGAGGGAAAGGGCTGGGAGATGACAGACCACTTAAAGGCTACTTAAAGTGATTGAAGACCACTTCATCACCTACCTATCAGCTAAGAAGCTTGGCACGAATCTAGGCAGGTTTTGGAGGGTGATGGAAATCATCTTTTTGGCATAAAAATTCAAAAATGATGACTACCATTTGGGAAGGTAGAGGCTGAAAGAGTGAGATGTGAATTTTTTTTTAATTGCTTGTCGAAAGCAGACAGGCTGTTTTTCTGAAGCATGTGTGGAAGTTAAGAGTATAAAAGCTTGCTCTAAGGGAATATGGAATGAGGAAATAAAAAGTCTGTCCCTAGAGAGTTGAAGCCTTTATATCCCCAATTCCACCCCACCCTTTACTTGGGCTTCAGGGGTGTGTTTCCATAGACTTTTATAATTGTACCCTTCTCTTTCGTTCAGTGGCATCCATGAGGCTGTATGCTGCTTTCAACCTGATGACATCTAAATTCAGGACATCTCTTCTAGCAAATAGTTTCAGCACCTTTATTTTTCCCATCCAATTACTTGAAATAATGCCAGCCAAATTAATTTAACACAGTATACATTTATTGCCTTAACAAAGATGGCACTGCTTGCCAAATGGAAGTGTGGGCCACCCAGAAAGAACCATATACACTAGCTTATATTTAAGATGTTCATTCATCAACTGGCATATGGAAATGCAAAGGTGGCTCACCCCAGGTCATTCAGTGTTGAACTAGCCTAGGTCATTCAGTACTAAAACTCTTGTATCTGGGCTGCAGTTATCAGGTCAAGCACAGGGTCTGAGTCTAGAGGTCAAGGTGTTGTATCTACAATAAAAGCAAAAAAGTATGGGATGAACAAAAGTTGAATTTGAGATAAATGTGTAAATACTAAAATAAACTACATACAATTAGAAAGAAAGCCAATTAGATTGAAACATGGTTATCAAATTACTGAAAAACAAATTTATATTACAGTATCACATGTACCTCTTTATTAACATGTTAACAAGGCAGAGCTGATGAACACTGACTTTGACACAGTGCTAAGTGTTGACAACCTTTTGAGGTATCTGCAACAACTGTAAAGTGATGTGAAAAATGTGTGTAATTCCTCTTGGTGAGAGTTCCAGGTACTGCTAATATTACAGTGGTTTGTTGTCTACATTTGTCATGGAAGAAACTGTTTAATTTCACTCTGGGCCTAGTGCAAATGAAGATGCAATTTTTTTCCCCTTCCAAAGTCAAAGACTCCTCAAGTTCTATCAGTAGATAAACCCAGGTTAAAAATAGGTATATTAAAGGGTTTTTTCAAGGTAAAAAACATAAGCCATTTACACTCACTGGAGACCACATGAACAGCTCCCCAAAGGTGTAGGGTGCCTCATTGCTGGCCTGTGGTGCTTGCTGGCCACCATAACTGGTTCCCAGCATCATGCCTTGCTCAAGTGGATGCTCAGTGCATCTACTCAACAACAGTATGAAGAAGGGAATAGAGAGACAATGAGTGGGATAGGACTTGGCTCACCCTTCCTGCCCTAACGTTTGGACACACTGTGACAAATGCAGAAGGAATTCACCAAAGCCAGCTCAGAGTCCTGTACTGCCAGGAGTGACCGCAGAACACAGCACCAGCAAAGGGTGGAGGAGCAATGTACTGTGGGGTGTGCAGGGGTCTATGCTCAGCCCCAAGATGGAATTCTGTCCCTTTGATAAAGACCTGGAGCAGAAAAGAAGCATGCAGCACCCAGCAAACACAAAGGGTGACCACAGCGCTGAGCAACAGCTGAGGCTGCCCGGCTGCTTTTCTGTGGTTCTATCCATATCCGCAGCAGACAAGGGATTCACTCATCAGGACCCTGACTTGATGAGATCATTTGTCAGTGTGTGTTTCCGACAAGTGTTGTTAGCTCAAAGTGTGGACCGAAAGTGCACCCCTAGCCCATCCCCACCTAGGGTGCGAAGAAAAGGAACAAAAAAAAAGAGGCTGAATTAATGCAACCTTATGAAGTCCCTGGCAGGACCAAGTGTTAGAAACTACAAAAACCATAATATAAAGCAATTTTTGAGATTAATAATAGTCATATAAACCTGACGTGGATGAACGAATTTATTGCATTTTGGACACTTTGGGACTCATATCATTACAAAAGAGTAATCATGAAAATGGCTGTCATGTTAAAAACATGCCCACTGTTGCAAGTACCGCATGTCATTCTATTGCATTTTATCCTCACAGCAACCCTCTGTGCATTTCTAGCCCCTGTAGTAGATTGAATGATGGCTGCATCCAAAAGATAGATTCACCTTCCCAGAACCTGTGGATGGGATCTTATTTGAAGAAGGGGCTTTGTAGATGTAGTTAAGTAAAGGATCTTGAGATGAGATCATCCCAGATTTTTTGGGTTGGCCCTAAATCCGAAGATAGTGTCCTTATAAGTAGAGGAAAAGACACAGAGAAGGAGAACACCAGAAGAGAAGGCCACGTGAAGACAAGACATCAAAATGATGCACCTACGAGTCAAGGGATGCCAAGAAGTGCCGAAGCTAGGGAGGGGCTGGGAACCGTTCCTCCTCCAGAGCCTCCAGAAGGAAGCAGCCCTGCCCACAGCTTGCTTTCAGGCTTCTGCCTCCCTGACCTCGGTGTGAGAAGTTCATTTCTGTTGTTTTAGACCACCCAGGGTTCTGAGAATCAGGGAGCTGTTCTCGTATTGAAAACCGCCCATGGGCCGGGCGCGGTGGCTCAAGCCTGTAATCCCAGCACTTTGGGAGGCCGAGGCGGGTGGATCACGAGGTCAAGAGATCGAGACCATCCTGGTCAACATGGTGAAACCCCGTCTCTACTAAAAATACAAAAAATTAGCTGGGCATGGTGGCGCGTGCCTGTAATCCCAGCTACTCAGGAGGCTGAGGCAGGAGAATTGCCTGAACCCAGGAGGCGGAGGTTGCGGTGAGCCGAGATAGCGCCATTGCACTCCAGTCTGGGTAACAAGAGCGAAACTCCGTCTCAAAAAAAAAAAAGAAAGAAAGAAAGAAAGAAAAGAAAACTGCCCGTGTGACTCTGGCCAGTGCCTGACTGCCAGCGGAGCCCCTGCGTCAGGTGTGCACAGCAGCTACTCTGCTGCCTGGACAAATGAGCCATTCAAGTTGAGTAACTCTATAAAGGTAACACTAGTTAGTATTAAGGTTAACCACCTGCCTACATTCAGACTACCTGGATTTGAGGCCAACTTTTCCACTGAGTGCCTATGAAACTGTGAGCAAGTTATTTAACCTGAGTCATTTCCTTTTTCTTCTGTAAAATGGTGAGAATTCAAGAGGAGCCTTGAACAGAGAAAAAAACATTTGGTAAAAGTGAAGGAAGTCTGAAAAAAAGGATGGACTTTAGACAATAATAATGTTTCAATTTTGGTTTATTAATTGTAACAAATGGGCTGGGCACAGTGGCTCACACCTGTAATCCCAGTGCTCTGGGAGGCCAAGGTAGGCAGATCATCTAAGGTTAAGAGTTTGAGACCCGCCTGGCCATCAGGGTAAAACCCAGTCTCTACTAAAAACACAAAAATTAGCCAGACGTGGTGGCACTCGCCTGTAATCCCAGCTACTTAGGAGACTGAGGCAGGAGAACTGCTTGAACCCAGGAGGCAGAGGTTGCAGTGAGCCGAGATCATGCCACTGTACTCCAGCCTGGGTGGCAGAGTGAGAGACTCTGTCTCAAAAAACAAATTGTAACCCAAATGTACCATATTAACGTGAGACATTAATAATAGGGAAGTCTGGCTATGGGGTATATAGGAAATGTACTAATCTAAAACTCTTCTAAAATATTAAATTGCATATTATTATTTAAATGGGGAATATATCAGTACCTCACCTCACATTGTGATAAAGATTTATAACAGTGTTTGGCATATTGTAAGAGACATTGTTAATTATCATGGTTTTAGTTCTGTTATCAGGAACAAGGAATTCGTACTTGCAATGTTCCTTGAAACAGGCTAATTTGTTTAAAGTGAGAGGATGCCCTGTATTTAGAGGATGTTTGTCTGAAAATGTTGTCACTGTAATTTTGACTCATTCCAAAGCTAAGTAAAGCCAATGCAGTAACTAAACATTGTTTCATGCTCAGTGTTTGCTGGTTTTTAGATCAACCAGAAACTGTGATTTCTGACTACTGCAGTACTTGCATGCAGCTCACGTGAACAAGATCTACCTTGTTTATCTGAGAAAAATGGAACAAAGAAAGACTCAAAAATTGCAAATATGTCTTCTTTTTGTTTCCTGTCTGCTACTGGATTCCATTTTTAAAATACCTACATCCTATTTTACTTTTTCCTTAGAAATCAAGCAGAATGAATGGCAGTGACCCTTTACTATTTTGACCCCACAAAGTGGACAAATGACCCCTTTTGTATATACACATATTCATTCAGATTCCTGCAACAATGAAAGAAGCACACTCTTGACAAAACTCGTCATTTTAAGAAGTGATTTTCCATGAGAATGACTGTGTCAACAGAAGAAAGCTAAACTCATTCAGATTGTTCCCACCTTGCCTGATGCCTGCATCATCAGAAAGCAGCAGAAAACCCAAGTTTGGGACAAAATGCTGCACACTTTCTCACCTGAAGGTTGCTTCCTACCCTAGGAAGAGAATGCCATTTCCTTAAGGGAGCTACTCTTCTGGACCTTCTGCAAGTAAGATGAGTAGATGGCGAGACAGACAAATGACAGCTTGAAGACGGGCTGTTGTAGCAAAAAGAAAGAGACCAAGGGCAGACTCAAGCAACAACTAAAATCCTCTGCCCAGAGAAAGACACAGGAAAACAATAGATAGCCCTGCCCTAAATTTGTTTCACGAAGGGAACCAGTCTACGTCATTCAGTAACAAAACTGCAATATCTGTGCTATAGCCACTAGGTTAACTATAACCTAGGTTATAGGGTTGGGTCTGAGTCCAGAAATATGAGTCATCACTACTGCGAGTGTTTTATCTGAACTATTATCAAAATGGACTTCCTTTCTGGAGTTTCCTGAGAAAAAGAATTGCCTTCTGGAAAATCCATCTTGAAAGATGTTTGAATTGGAGAATGCACACAAAAGGCAGCAGTAAATAAATGAATTGACACTCGGGTTTTCCTAAGAAATCTGACTACAATATTATCATAGGATAATGAAAATAGTTTTTTGTTTAATTGTTAAACAAAAGTAAGCAATTTTCTTCCCTGTGGGGCTTCTTAAAGTGTTTAATAGGTTAATGCTCATTGTGAGTTTCTGATGGAGGATTAAATAGTCTATATTAACTAAACTGTAGGAACATTTCATTATCGGGGCAAGGATTAGCAGCTCTCTTCAGATCACAGTTTAGGGAGCTGTGCTCCTCCTCCAGCAACATTCATAAAAATAAATCCTTCTGTTGGTTGAGTTAACATTTAAATCCTGTCTTCTTTGGTCGCCTAAAATTTAGGGCCTAAACAATTTCAAGACCCAACTATACCACGCAACAAATGTCCAATAGTCTACCAAGGTCTGAACTGAGACCAGAGCTGACAACTGCATTTTCCACGCCACTGAGCCTTACTCTATTGGTGTCCAAGATAATTTTATCAACTCAGAAGGAATGTTTGCCCCTCCCCCAAAAAGCTCCCCCAATATTTGCAACTAACAGCAATTGTATTTTATCAAAAAATTTTCATTATCTGTGTTTTGATTGAAGCTTTAAAACATCGAACTCCTTGATATAAAAAAATGATTCACTTCTTTCCTTGATAAATGTGGAAACTACTGTTGAGCCTCTCACACTGCAGCATGCCTCGGTTGTTACACTCTCAACCGCAAGGGGGTGCCAGGAAGGGGCTCTCGGCTTATGAGCTGCAAGGATCCACCCAGAGCGGTCAGGAGGCAACAGAGATTGCAGCACAGGCAGGTGGTTTTCGTTCTTCCCCAAACAAGCCTCACATCTGACTGCTCACTGGAGCCGCTTTTTGTCTGGAAGCAATTATGCCCAACAACATATAGATTCGCTACATCTGTTGTGGTGTAAAAATCCAACACACCATCTTTAATCAGAGGCCAGCTGAGTTTGCTTTAAAGGCTTTTCTTCTTTCTCCACTTCCAATCCTTGAGATGTTAGCAAGTTAGTGACATTTTGATTAGCTTGTTAGAATAATTTATCGTTTAGCCTTATTAACGATTAGGGTGTTCACATACCCAATCCTTTACTCTATTTGATTCCCTGAAAACTCACTGACAGGATTCACTGAGTGGCATGTGAAACAATCAGAAAAGTTCATAAAATGGCTGTTAAAAGTAATAAATCCTCCACGGACGCCCAAGGATGCGACTCAAACATGATCACTGGCTGAGGCAAGAGCATCACCTGAGGCCTAGCATTTTAGACCAGCCCAGGCAACAAAGTGAGACCTCCATCTCTACAAAAAAATGTTTTCAATTAGCTGGGCATGGTGGCATGTACCAGTAGTCCCAGCTACTCAGGAGGCTGAGGTGGGAGGATTGCTTGAGCCCTGAAGTTTAAGGCTGCATTGAGCTAGGATTATGCCACTGCACTCTAGCCCAGTGACAGAGTCTTTTTTTATCTGTCTAAAAAAGATAAAATAAAAAATAATTACTGGTTGCCATTTCTCCCAGCTTTTTATAAGGATAGAACTTCTCCTATTGTTGCAGCTGCATAAATTGCATCTTTAAGGTCAAAAGAAGTTTGATGTCCTTCCACTTTGCAAGGAGTTTTTAAAAGTAAAATATACCCATCTCCTTATTACAAGGAGTATTTTTTTAAACTGCTAGGGGAGACTTGCTACTGACACTGACCCCAATTAGTCTACCAGCACAGCTAGAGAGAACTATAGGACCACAGGTTTTCTTTTGCAACCAAAATGCAAAGTCATGGGGAATTCCAGAACAGAAGATGCTGGCTCATCCTCCACTGGACTGAAGGAATGTTTACACAGCATACAAATGGTCTCCATAAAGCAATGGCCTGCATATTTCAGACCTTTCTGGTTGTACCGTGGAATGAATGCCTGTTGCAGAGTTACGACTCTTCTTGACCCTCTGGGTTGTTAGAGCAGATTGGAGCTCACGATGCCTCTGCTGATGAGCAGATGGTATATTCTCTCTGAAACAACTGGAGTACCCTGGTGGTGATGGTGGGGTTATTGATCCAGGCCTAGAGTCATTGTTGATCCCTTTATTTCTCTCCTTCCCTATGGGAAATCTGTTTGTAAATCCTGTCTATCCTGGAAATATCCAGAATCCAAACACTTCTCACTACCTCCCTTACTTCCACCACAGTCCAAGCTGTCATCATCTCTGCTGAAATAGCCTCCAATAAGGCCTCCCAGCTTCCATCCCTATCTCCTTATAGTCTGTGCATTCTTGCCGCATTATAAGCTACATCATATCTAACAAAAACTCCATAAAAGCTTCCCTTCTCACTCAAAATACAAATCTAGAGCCCTAACCATCGCCCCTCCCCCCAGCCGCTCCCTCATGAGCTTCCCTCTTCCCTTTGCCCTCTGGCCCATCTCCTCTGGCCTCCTTGAGTTTACCCACTCACTGTGCTCCAGCCTCTCTCACCACCTTGCTTGTCCACAAATCCTCCTGTCCCAGGGCCTTGCAGCTACTCTTCCCATGGGCAGGATTGCCTGTCCTCCAGAGAGCCCTGGACACCCTCCCTCCTTTCCCCAGGGCTCTGCCTAAACAGCACCTCAGCAGAGAAGCTTTGCTGGCTGCTCTACCTCATCCACTCTCTGACCTCTTCTCATCCTTTATTTTCTCAGCATTTGTCACCATCTGACATCTTTATTTGTTCATGTGTTTCTTGTCTGTCTCTCTCACTGGAATGTAAGCTCCATGAGGCAGAGACCCTGTCGGTTTTAATCAACACTGTGCTCTCAGAACAGTGCCTGGTCCATCGTGGGGTCTCCACAGGCAGCTGCCGAAGCAAGTGAATGAGTAAATGAAAAAAGAAGGCTCAGCAGCTCTGCAAGCTGTGAGTGAGCAAACCACTTGGCAATCAGTATCTCTTCACGTGATGTCTTGCTATTTGCTTCACAGATAGGAAAAAGGGGCCTAAAGAGTCCAGTTCTCAGAGTCAAGTTGAAATAAATTCACATCCAGTGATATTTTCTGGAAAATCTTGTCTTTGGATTTATTCCACAAACTAAAAGAAAGAGTTCAGTTCTTTTAGACTTCAGTGTAAGCTCTGAACCCTGACTGTGGGGCCTCTGGAGAAGACCTAATTCACAGGACAAGCTCCCTGTAGCTGGCAGTGTGACTGCTGGGCATGGGGTGGGGTGTGGTTGGTAACTGTGAGGTGCCAGGGAGGGGTAGCAGGGGGTGCCTGTGGCTCAGGGACCGGAGTTCATCCTGAGTCATCTCCCGGTCACAGGAAACGCCCACGGCCACACACTCTTGAACTCAGTATCAGGCCTGGCTTGTGACCAGGGGGCTTTGCTTCCCCTGAAGGGCCAGGCAACATGTTCTGTTTCATTTTGTTTTAAAGAGATCTGTACTGACCTCAAATCAGAGAAAAAATGGTACAATCCATGACCACATCTTTGTCTGATTTTTGGTGGCTGCAGGATAAACAACAAACAAACCCAGAAGGAAACTGCTAGACACCGAGCTAGAGCTGGAACCAGAGTCCTGAACTAGAGATGTGAACGTTTTTCCAAGTTCCCTGTGGAATTTCATCATTGGCATCTTTTTGAGGATTCTTTGTACATCTCTTATCTACCAGGAGGCGGTTTGCAGGGTGATTCTGAACTCGGGTGGGAGGGTAACAGCCTGTCTCCAGGGCCCTGTTTTCTGAGCAATGAGGTGATCTTGGGAAAGATCACCCCATTTTATTGGGGCCTTGTGAGAACAAAATAGGGCAACCCTAATACAATATTTAATGATGCCTGGCACTTGGTAAGTGCTCATTAAAACGAGCAATCATAAACATGTGTCCCAAGTAAAATCAAAGGAGGGTTTACAGAAAACGGAGGGACCTTCAGCCCAGGTTCCAGTGTGCACAGGTGTCTGGGAGTATCTGGGAGCTGTGAGTGGCTCCAGGTGGGATGGGAGACAGATTACCATCAGGAAGCATTTTTCAGAAAGCATTTCTGGTGAATTGCCTGAGGTGATGTCAAGAAACAAAGGGAC
Source organism: Callithrix jacchus (assembly GCF_049354715.1). Lineage (NCBI taxonomy): Eukaryota > Metazoa > Chordata > Mammalia > Primates > Cebidae > Callithrix > Callithrix jacchus. The sequence continues at coordinate 69,649,667 of NC_133507.1, forward strand.
TGGAATTTTCAAGCTTTCAGTAATTTGCTATCATGGGTTTTCCCCTCTCACTTGAAATACACATACACTTTCGACACATGGTTTATTTCCAATTTTGCATTCTTTTCTCTCTCTCTTTTTTTTTTTTTTTGAGACAGAGTCTCATTCTGTCACCCAGGCTGGAGTGCAGTGGTACAGTCTTGGCTCACTGCAACCTCTTCCTCCCAGTTTCAAGTGATTCTCCTGCCTCAGCCTCCCAAGTAGCTGGAACTACAGGCACATGCCACCATGCCTGGCTAATTTTTGTATTTTTTGTAGAGATGGGGTTTCACCGTGTTGGCCAGGCTGGTCTTGAAGCCGTGACCTCAAGAAATCCACCTGCCTCGGTCTCCCAAAGTGCTGGGATTACAGGCATGAGTCACCATACCTGGCCTGCATTCCTTTTCTTAAAGAGGGTCTCCCAAAAGGTATAATCTTTAGGCCCCACAAAACCTGTACCCATCTCGAAATGTATTTCATCACACCATTTATAAAATATGTTTCCCAATGGTGATCTGGCTTCCATCCTACCTGGAGCCACCTGTAGCTCCCAGATACTCTTCACCATATTCCCATAAAGTGGATACTGTCCCTTTTTCATAGTCTAGAAGCGAAAGTGTTGAGAGATAAACGCTCTCCCCACAGATAGACAAGAGGATCTGGCAGGACTGCAGTTTGAACTCAGGACTCCCTGCATCCAAAACCAAACTCTTCCCACTTCAGTTTCTTCCCATTATGGGCATCATGAAGCCTTTACAAAGTAAGTGCCAGACTCAAACAAATATCCCTACACCAACCTTAATTGCAGTACTCTTCATAAGGGCCAAAAGCTGGAAACAACCTGAATGTCCATTGACAGATGGTTAGGCTATCAAAAGGTGGTATATCCATACAGTGGAATATTATTCAGCCTTTAAAAGGAAGGAAATGCTGACACATGATACTACCTGGATGAACCCCAAAGACGTTATGCTAATGCGAAATAAGCCATTCTCACAAAAGGACAAACATTATATGATTCCACTTCTGTGATGCACCTGGAGTAGTCTGACTCATGGAGAGAGAATGTAGCATGGTGGGTGCTGGGGGTTGGTGCAGGGTAAACGGATAGTTATTGTTTCATGGGTGAGGAGTTTTTGTTTGGGCTGATGAAAACGTTCTGGAGATGGTTTGTGGGGAGGGTGGCACAACAGTATAAATGCTCTTAATGCCAACAAGTCAAATACTTAAAAATCGTTAAAATGATACATTTTATGTTATGTATATTTTACTGCAATAAACAAAATAGGAAACTCCAGCCTAGAAGGAGAGGTCTAGGCCATGCAACATTTCTTTAGCACCTAGCACCTGTGGGCATTGTGAACAAGGATGACAGGAAAGTGTTACACATCCTTCTTTAAGGGACGCTTTCTGAAGGTCTCAAAAAATGGAACAAATGTATCTGCTTCGAGATTGCTTGCTCTACCATCATGCACGACCACAAGACGGCCACAGAATTCTGCAAACAACCCACTCGGAGGCATCACACTCGGAGCTACCTTAGAGTGAGACCCAGAGACAAAGCAGCCATTTACCTTGCCTTCTTTTAGCTACTCACAATGAAACGTTTGCACAGAAAGACACCTAGAGGTGGAGGATTTGTCAATGGCACTTGAGATGAAGCAGGTAGCATGGCAAGGCCGGCCAAAGAGCAGACAGCCATGACTAAAGTCCCCAGGGTTCCAGTTGGTTCCCAGCCAGGATGACTCAGGATTTCCTCTCTCAGGAGTGTTGTGAAGTGCCCCAGGGAAGGCCCAGCTGGGGTCTGGCCTGTCTTTCTTTGATGTGGATGAATGGCTGGGTCCAGGAGAGACACAAGCTAAATGCAGTGACTCAGACACTGGTTCACTGGCTTCCTGAAGTCAGGGCACTGTGGAAGACAGTCCATTTCTAAGTCTCTGAAGTCAGGGCAAGCAGACGGGTGGAGTGCTGAGGCTCTGCATCCCTGAGCTCTAAGCTACTTTGTCCACCCCCATGCTGCTTAGCTGAGGCTCCTTGAGGAGGGTCAGACTCCCAGGTGGAGTCACAGCCCCTAGGTTGGTACTCTGAGCAATCTGGATGGTAGGATTCTATCTGATGAGCCTGATCAGCCTGTCTGAAAATGTCAATGGTATGACAGAACCTTTGAATGTTAAGGAATATAAGATCCTCTCAACTACCCACAAGTATTGGGAATTTGCTGTAAGAATACATATTGCTTTAAAAGGGACAGGATGCCGGGGAAAACAAGAGCCAGGTCTCCTAGAGATCCAAGCTGGATGGGCATTTGGGATCCACGGCAGCTCTAGGCCTGGGCCGTGCTCCTTCTCCCCAGCAGAGTGAGTTGGTAGATCTGACTCTAGCGGTCTTCAGTTCACGTCGCTCAGGGCCCTTCTCTGCTGATCGCATATTGATCCTCTCATCTCCCACCCCGTGCGGCTTCCTTCTGCCTTGGGCTTCTGCCTCCATATAGCTGCTAAGTCCTCCTAACATTGATTCTGGAAGCACCTTGTTCCCTCCAACCTGATGCCCTCTCTCCATACATCCTGCCCACTTCGCCTCCCATTACCAAACTCCTGATTTTGCATCTGTATTTCCCATTTCAGATTCTACATACACAGAAACAGAGGTAAGTAATCCAGATGGCATGGCTAAGGAGACACAGTTTTCATTTGGGGGACTTTACAGGATGCTAGCATCTCATGGATTAGCTGCTCGCAGGATAGGCAGGGCTGCCACCCTCCACAGCGATGTGGACATAGTACTTTCCAAAAAAGGGCACCAGGCACCACCCTCAGGAAGCAAGGCTATGTCTTCCCAGTGCCTTGCCCCTTGGTACAAATTAGCCAGCAGTCCCAAAGTAAAATCAGAGTGTATAAATATTCTTTCATAACATTATTCTACTTTACGTTGTCTCAAATTCCTCCCTGCCTTTTCTTCACCCTGCATTTTAAGCCATTTCTCAGCTTTTGGCACAACCCAAGCAGGGAACACATTTTCCCTTTCCTAGTTGTATTATTTACCTTTCTAAACCATTCATTCATTTACTCATCTATTTACTCAATATCTGTTGAATACCTGCTTTGTAACTGGTGAAATACTAGACAATGAAGACTTAAAATTCACCCATCTTCTCAATAAACATTAATTGACTACTTACAAAGTGCCAGGCATTGTGTTACTTGCTGGGAATAGAAAAATGAATAAGAGACAGTCACTGTGTGATACATAGCAAGAACTGAATAAATATTTGTTGAGGAAAGGCAAGTGTTTTGACAATTACAAGCAGAGCAAAAAGGGCTATCCTGAGGAATGTCCACAGGAAGAGAGGCCAAGAGAGACAAGAAAGTTTTTCCTGCAGACACTAATGTCTACACTGAGACCTGCCGGGCAAGCTGAATTAGCCAAGTGAGAGGCATGAGAGGGAGCCCAAGGCCTGCAGAAAGAACAAATGGTTTGTGGGCTCACAAGATAGGAAGGGTGTGCATTGGAGGGGCAGCCATGGGGGACAGAGAATAAATAAGTCAGTGTGATTATGATTCTAGGAACTGAGATGGAAGTCTTTATGCGGGATGGCACAACTCCATTTAAATACATGGTCAAATTATAGCTTTGGAGTTCTCCTAGGACGTTACTGCTGTCTGCATCCAATTGTCAGAGGGACATGAGGATGGTCTGGAAGGCGTACGTACCACTTCCACTCATATTCATATTCTGTTGGCAAGAGCTGGTCATTGGGATTTTCTTAGCTGCAGAAGAGGCCAGGAGAGGTAATCTGTGTTCCCAGGAAGGAGAGATTATTGGTGGCAGCTAAAACCATGGAGAGTTTCCAGGGAGTGGCATATCCGGAGCTGGGCAGCCACTCCTGATCCAGCCCTCTAGAGTGCCTGCAAGTGGCTGCCAGGGAAATCTGCGGGCAGACAGACAATTCAGGACCTGGGGAAACCTCTGGAGCCCAGGGCAGCACTTGTCAGTCCAAGGCAGTTTTGTGGGATGCAAGATCTTTTCTTTCAAAGTGAGGTTTGAAAGTTGAGTGTTCAATCTCCAGACAGAGGTGGATTTTGAATAGGAGATTGTCAAGAACTATGAAGGTCCTGAACTTTTACCTGACTGGCAAGCTGACAAGTTAGCTTGTCATGGATTAGTGGGTACTGATGGAAACATGAGATGCTGGGTCATAGAAAAAGAACTTTTTAATTCAGAGCAATCACAGTGGTCAGAGTGTCATCACATTTTGCTCACTAGTTCTCCAATACCATTTCCCACAGGATGACACAAAAGAAAACGGTGACACCTGCACATGTAGTAAGAGAAGAACTTTGAGTTTGGGGAACCTGAACCTTTCATAATGGGCAGTAAACAGGCCTGCTCTTTTTTTCTGGAGATTGACACTGTCTCTCTCTTCCAAAGCTTTAAGCAATTTTTTCTTTTCCCTAAAGAGGGACACTCTCTCTATTTTCAAAGGCTGGAAACAACAGTCTAGAAAAAAAGGCAGCCAGAGCCTCTGCCTATAAAATGCACAGAAATATGAGAGACACTTGAATTTGTCTTCCAACAAAGACAGGTTCCTCTTTAGCAAGGTGGAGTGTTCTTTAGATAGAAGCTTCCTTTACTCAATCCTCCTCTTGATCTCTAAATCTTTCCTATATACATTTACCTCCTGGGGGGATCTCATTGAGCCACATATCTCTGAACCCCATCAGCCTTATATCTTTAAATCTATGCTGATAATCCCCAGTTTACAATTTGTACTTTAACACTGCCCCCATTTCCTGACCTAGATGTCAAACTGCCTATGTGGTGCCTTCACTTGGTTATCTTCTCGCCATCTGATGAAACTTACCATGTTCTTGATCCTCATCCTCCACATGAAACTTGATCCTTCCTCAATGTAACCCCTCTCAATAAAAAGTATCACTCAATTGTGCCAGCCAGAAACCTCTTTCTTTCATATTCACATCCAATCTATAAGGACAGCCCAGTTTCAAAATAGACCTTGAATCTGATCACCTCTCTCCTCCTGTACCACCTTCACCCTAGTCCCAGCCACTATTGTCTCTGTTCTTAACAGCCATATATCCCTTCCTTGCCCCATTCACCTTCCAATTTTGCCCTATACATTCTACTTCTGCAGCAGCCAATGTGGTTCTTCTGAAATGTAAATTAAACAATATCATTTCTCTGCTTTCAACCTTCCAATGACACTCAAGGTATAGAATAAAATTCAAGGTCAAGACTACATATGATCTGACCTTTGCCCCAAAATCTGATCACCCTGTCTCTCTCCCTTCTTGTATTCCACTTGCCCTTGAAAACACCCTCCCTTGGGCTGTCTCAGGCCTTTGTACTTAGCTGTGTTGTCAAAGTCATCTAGGGCTCTCTCAGATGCCAGTTGGTCAGGGACACCCTCCCCGACTATTCTAAAGAAAGCAGCACACTCCCTCACCCCTCTTTCCTTTTACCCAGACTTATTATGATTCACAGCCCTGGCTACTCCCTGATATTAGGAGTCTATCTTCATTGACTGCCCTACAGCCTAGAATATATGCTGCATGGATGAAGAACTGGGTTGTGTTCACTGATGTAGCCTCTGCTTCAAAAATAATATTTGACAGAAAGTAAATGCTCAATAAGTACTTGTTGAATGAATGGATAAATTAATGAATAATAGTTAATACTGGATTTTTAAAATGACAGTAACAGAGACACAAATAATTGGTGCCTTGATCTTTCTTCTTCAAGTTAAATAAAATAACTTTATATAAATTGTCTCCCAAAATGCATATCTTCCAATTCTTTAATGATTCTGGATTGTTACTGCAGAACTCTTGCCATGTTTTTCCAGGTTCTTGGATATGATGGAGGTCAAAATTGAACATAATATAGGCGTCTGAGAAAAGCCTAAGTAGTCTATAATTAGTTTCTCTCTTTTTTTGGTGTATTTTATTTAAAAAATTATTTTATTTTCATTTTTATTTTTGTGGGTATATAGTAGGTGTATATATCGGTGGGGTACATGAGATGTTTTGGTACAGGCATTCAATGTGTAATAATCACATCATGGAAAGTAGGGTACCCATCCCCTTAAGCCCTTATCCTTTGTGTTACAAAAACCCATTTCTACTCTTTTAGTTATTTTTAAATGTACAGTTAAATTATGGTTGACCATAGTCAATTTCCCTCTGTTTACAGGTTTTGCATGCTTACCTAGGAATGCTCCTTGAAAAGATAATCTCCTCGGACATAAAAGCCCAGCCACAAAAAAGTCCCTCTAAGGTCAGCAGTTTCGAGAGTGACCAAGTGAGAATTTGATTCTTATCTGTTCACGGACTCTACAAATCCCAAAATGTCCTCCTGAAGAACCCATGGGGGAAAAATACAAACAACCTCATGAATTTAGCCAGTGATCCTATATATTTTGAATTGTCACTCTTTCACTCAACAAATAAATGTATCCCATGTGCCAAATCATGAGCTAAAAGTTGGAACAGCACATTGCAAACAGAACTGGTTCCCTAGCCTGAGGGTTTCAGAATCTTGGGCACCGTCGTTTCTGTTTTCATCGTTGTTGTCGTTGTTTTGAGACATTCTTATTTTTATTTTCTTTGATTTTTATTTGTTATGCTTATTTCCAATAACATTTTAAAGAATTTTTTAATTATAAAAATATATTTCATTTAATTTAAAAAATAAGGAAACAGCGCTTTGCTTTCCCTAGCCTGCTCTCTCATTTACTGTAAGACAATGATTTTTCTTTTTCAGGGTCTATTTCCATTCTTTGCAAAGGATTTAACAATGAAATACAAAAATCTCAGGTATTTTCATTTAGCTCATTTTTTACTTTTCTTACATATAGGTTATATATTTTATTTAATATCTTTACTATTTACATTAAATTAAAATTATTTTAGAAATGACTATATTTCAATTGCTGTTTTGATATTTCATTGATCAATATTTCCCTAATGATATTAACTTTCTCTAGGATGCAGAGAGACTAACAGAACTTACACAAAAATTTCTACTGAATGAATTTCCCCACCTTCTTGTGATTGTACACCTGCCTTCCTTATAAGGAGAACAAGGAAGTAAATCATGTTGAAGTTGCTTTTAAACACAGCTTTTCTGCTTTACCTGTCCAGGTAGCCTCTGTTTTCATTTCAGTCTTAATGAAAACTCTCTAACTCACATCTCAAGTTTCTTTTCAAAGCAGTGTAAGTGGTATTTAAAATGTACTTCAAGAAAGAAAGACTTTAACAATATTCAGCTTTGGTCTTGAAACGCTGAAGGTAATTCATTTTTTAATCGGTCTGCACAGCAAGAACTGAAACGAATGGGGATTGAACTGCTTTGCCTGTTCTTTCTATTTCTAGGAAGGAATGATCACGTACAAGGTAAGACCAGTGTTCTCCGATATACTGCTTTCATGGTATGCTTGACAAACCTGTCATTTGGTTCAGAAAGTAGATCTGAAGTCATTTTTTATTTGATCTGTTCCATTGCTCTTTTGTCACTGAGTGAACACTTTAACAATTACAGGCAAACACCACGCAGTTCCATAGCGAATGCTGTAGGCTTAAGGTAAATAAATACAAAGGTTGCACAGGCATTTTAAAGAGGATAATTAAATAGCATTACTGCCCTATAGAATTTCGTGCCATTGTAATAACCATTTTTGAAACTTTTCTATTTTATTCTACCACAAGATCTTCCACTTAAGAGTAATAATCTTGAAAGAGAAAAAGGAGGACTTATTTCAAAAACAGAAATGCCTAATTTAAGAGAGAAGCATTTTTTAATGGATGCAAGTAATTTTTAAAAATTAAAGTGGCAAATATTGGCTAATAATAAATAGGATAATCCTATATTTGTGAACTTCCACATTTTAAGAAAAAAGAGAATGGTAATTTTGGTTTGAAAGACATACATACTTTTTAATATATGTACACATATTTTACATGTGATAGATGTAAAATACAAAGTTTTATGTGACTTGCTAACGTTTCGAGGAATGATCTTGCATACTAAAATTACCTTTGATGTTGTTTTGTTCAAGTAATGTAAGAGCCATCAGTCTGACAAATGGAATGACTGAAAGTGTACTTAATTTCTGCATCTTGCTGGGTCTAAACCTAGGTGGCTGTGCCCTGGGAGGTGCAGAAACCTGTGAAGACTGCCTGCTCATTGGACCTCAGTGTGCCTGGTGTGCTCAGGAGGTAAAACGAATGACCTCAACGTGTTTTTAAAACTTGTCTGCAGTTACAGTCATGTTAATTTCTTCAGCAATAGTTCTGATTGTGTCTTGCTTTTTGTGGAATTGCATGAGTAAAACAAATCGGGAAAGGAGAAGGTGAGCAATGGTGGCTCAAAATGGCATTCATGTGATTACTTTCAAAAACAATTTATGGAAGGAGTGGATGTCAAATTATTCTGAGAAAATACTTAACTTGGTATTTTTAATTTTACCTGGTTCCTTCTTTTATTGTAAAGCCATTTCTAACCGGTTACATGTAAAATATGGAGGCTGTCTGGATAATCAGAGACCAAGGAGATATTTTCTAAAGTTAAACATACATTTGATGTTCATATTCTAGTTGTATTCCATCTGGTACCAGGATCCATTCTGAACTACTACTAGCTTCTAAGGCATGTGTTCTAGGTTTGAGGCAAATATTACTGGTCAGACATTATCCAGATCTTTTAAAAATTAAATTTTCATAAATTCAGTGACTCTGTACCACACCAGTGAAAAAGTCCCAAATAGGCACTCCTTATCTGGTCAAACAGAAAACTATGTGAAAGCAGTATGAAGATGATTGGGGACTATGTAGTAAGCCATCCTAAGACACTAGAGAGCGATGTCTAATTGATTCATGGTGAGAAAGGCATTAGCTCTCCGAATTTTAAAACAAGTCTCTACCCACTGGATCTCATAAAGATAATCTAAACATAAATTGTTTAGAATGCCAAGTTCAGCGAGAGCTTAGTAGCATGCTCAAAGAGAAACAAACCTCGACACCAAACTCAGAACTGGGCTCTACCTGTAGAAACCCAAATTCCGAGTTCAGTGTCTATCCATGAAGGGTGGCCTCACAGACAAGAGAGCACAAACGCAGCTCACTCCCCTAACACGGCCTTGACCGATGCAGCCACAAACAAAAGTCCAAGAGAATTATGCTTTTTTCGAGTTCCTGTATCAAAACAGGATTGAAAATATACAAGGAAAATCTACGAACCTCACTCTTTCAAGGAACTGGTCGTGGCCTGGGAAGAAGCTTTAAAGAAGTGAGCTTAAGCCACGCGTGCGCACGCACGCACACACGCGACTGTTACGTGAATTCTATTGAATATAATTAAAAGGAGATGCCAGTTTTACTCAGAATTTTACTGGCAGAATTCTCTGGTTATTCACCTATAACTTAACGTTAGACATATAATCAATGTTAGTCATGTAGGGATACAACATGGCAAGATGCTTAACTAGCAAAATATGCAGAAAAACTTTTTTTTTTTTGAAAGAAAGAAAAAAAAGGAGTGAAGGAGAGGAAGAAAGAGGAAGAAAAAGAGGGAGAGAGAACGGGAATGTAGGTTTATTCTAAAAATGGGTATTAATAATGACTGATGAATATTTTGTGTATTTAAGGTGAAGAATGTATATTTTGTGTATTTAAAATGGAGAGCTCTATAAATATTTATTGAGTTTACTTGTTCCAGATCTGAGTTCAAGTCCTGGATATCCTTATTAATTTTCTATCTCATTGAGTCTAAATCTCTTTATGAGTCTTATGTATCTGGGTGTTAGGATCGTTAGCTCTTATTGTTGCATTGATCCTTTTACCACTATATCTTTGTTGCTTTGAAATCTATTTTATCAGCTGCAAGAATTGCAACTCCTGCTTTTTATTTATTTATTTATTTTTGCTCTCCGTTTGGTTAGTAGATCTTTCTCCAACCCTTTGTTTTAGGTCTTTGTGTATCTTTGGATGTGAAATGGGTCTGGATGTAGCATACCGTTAGGTTTTGGCTGTATCTTTTGATTGGGGGATTTAGTCGACTTAAATTTAGGGTTACTGCCATTTGATGTTAACTGGCTATTTTATCCATTCGTTGATGTAAATTCTTCTTTATGTTGATGCTGTTTACTTTTTGGTATATTTTTAGAAAGGTTAATACTGGTTGTTCCTTTCTATGTATAATAAAAAACTTTCAATTGCTGGTATCTTATAAGAAATTCAGATTTGTTTTCTTTTTCTAGTTATTGATTTTCTTTTTTCTTTTTTAGAATTTTACCCACTCATCTGGAGTTGGCGAAAGGTGTGATACCCCAGCAAACCTATTAGCTAAAGGATGTCAATTAAACTTCATCGAAAACCCTGTCTCACAAGTAGAAATACTTAAAAATAAGCCTCTCAGTGTAGGCACACAGAAAAATAGTTCTGACATTGTTCAGATTGCACCTCAAAGCTTGATCCTGAAGTTGAGACCAGGTATGTTAGGATTTGGCTCATGTAAATAGATCTGATGTCATATATGGCAATTCTTCTACTCCACTAATGTGTCTTGTATTGTATTACATTGATTATTATGCCTCGAATTTCCCATTCTTAAGGAAATAGAAAATTGCTAGGCTCACACTTTTCTTTATTCACATTGGTCCCTGGCACTCCAAATGTGTTACTAAAGAAGCCTTCTCTAATAGTAACCATTTAAATTACTCAAATGTTGTTAAGGCTTACCTCACATCTCTTCAAGGGTTGTAATGTAGATTTAAACTCTCTTTTATTAGATGCCTCTTTTCTAAAACGAAGCACAAAAAATTCAGCTTATCTTCTATCTAAATGGATGCTAGTTCTCCCAAGGAGATATAAAATATCCTAACTTATCCTCCAGTAGTTCTAAACTCCCTGCTGAAAAATTTTTATGGGTTGGTTCATTTAGGACCTTGACTTTCAGTAAGTTCTTACTGAGGTGTAATAGCCAGCTGACCCAGCAACTGGCCAGTTGCAAATGAATCTCAGTGTGTTTTTCTGGGTTTGCTTTTCCCATTGGTCTTTGCAGGTGGTGCACAGACTCTGCAAGTGCATGTCCGCCAGACCGAGGACTATCCGGTGGATTTGTATTACCTCATGGACCTCTCCGCCTCCATGGATGATGACCTCCACACAATCAAGGAGCTGGGATCCCGGCTTTCCAAGGAGATGTCTAAATTAACCAGCAACTTTAGACTGGGCTTCGGATCATTTGTTGAAAAACCTGTATCCCCTTTTGTGAAAACAACACCAGAAGAAATTGCCAACCCTTGCAGGTAAGCAAATGATTCCCTTGGCATCTTCGTGCACTGATTTTTTGTGGAGATACCCCGGCTCTGAGCTGCACTTGCCAGGAGCTTGCTAACTCCCTGGCATTTCTGCTTCATCTGGTTGGATCTCAGCAGTTCTCTCCAGTGCCTAGGTTGCTTGGAGTGGAGGTGAGGTCATCTGAACTACATGGTTCTAGCCATGGCTTCTTGCAGCCTCTGCATCTGCCTTCCAGTGTAGGGCAGGTTGTAGCAAACCAGAATGTGTGTTATGCAGACAAGGGGACCAAGGCTTTCACCATAGGCTCCGCTGGATGGCACCTCGCCCAGTCTTTCACACACTTTCTAGTCTCAGTGGCCACCACTTTCTGAGGTTATTGGAGAATAACTTCACTTTCCCAGAATGTTTCTCCACAACAATGACTTCTGGCAAAATAATAATTTTTGCAACTTTCTCTGATGTACTTTGGGAAATATTTGTTTCTCCTATTGCTTGGAGAAGGCCTGGGCAGCCTTCATAGCTATTAAATTCAGTAGTAAATGATTTCATAGGCAATGACTCCATTCTAATATGTTATAATAAGCTATTAAAACCACATATTATTCAGGTGATGGTGGAGGACAAATTGCTTTGTGATGGCTTACCTGTTAAGTGAATGACATGTTCAGAAACAAACTATTTAATATTCTCCTATTGAAAAAGAGCTACTATATGCTCTGTGCCAGACCTTGTGCTGAAGGTTTTACACACATGACCTCATTCAGTCTTCATAACAGCAGGTTAAAGCTTAATAACACCAGCTCTATACTCAGAAGAAATAAGAGGCTCTGAGAGGTTAGCTATTTGCCCAAGGCCACATGACAAACCCATGATCTGTACCCATATTCGATTTGTCCCAAAAGCAAGCCCATTACTACTATACATCTAATATATATGAAATAATTTTCCAAATGTTTATTGACATAATACTTTTATACACCAAAAGCATCAATCTCTATAAAAGATAAATAGCTTTTATTATACCATTTAAAAAAATCTCAATGTAGCCCCCAACTACAATCTAACATAATCAAAAATAATTTAACCATAAAAGGAACTTTTCAATGATTGTAACACTTAAAAATTGTGTTTGGTTTTAAATATCTGTGATGGTGGCTTAAAAAGGGAGGTTTTTTGTTTGTTTGTTTGTTTGTTTGTTTGTTTGTTTGTTTTTGAGATGGAGTTTTACTCTGTCACCCAGGCTGGAGTGCAGTGGCATGATCTCAGCTCACTGCAATTTCTGCCTCCTGGGTTCAAGCAATTTTTCTGCATCAGCCTCCTGAGTAACTGAGATTACAGGCGCCTGCCACCACACCCGGCTAATTTTTTGTAGTCTTAGTAGTGACTGGGTTTCACTATGTTGGCCAGGCTGTTCTCAAACTCCTGACCTCAAGTGATCCACCTGCCTCAGCTTCCCAAAGTGCTGGGATTACAGGCATGAGCCACTATGCCCAGCCAATATTTTCTTCTGTTTTTTTATATAAGGACCAGAGGAAGGCCATTCAGGGATGTATGGCAGATTCAAAAACATGAGGAATCCAGGCCTTTTTCTGCTCTCTGTTTCACCATTATTGACACTTGGATTTTATCTTCATGGTCCAAGAATGGTGCTGGGGTACTAATCATCACTTCTTCATTTCAGTCAGGAGGAAAGGAGGAAAATAGGGGCAATAAGTACACTGTCTGCCTACTCCTCACAATTCCTTGTGACGTATAGTTGACATGCCTAAAATGCACAGATGGAAAATGTTTAGTTTGATGTGTTTTGATGGTTAAATATACCATTGCAATCAGTATCCAAAACATGATGCAGAATATTTTCATCACCTCAGAAATTTCCCATTACAGTCAGTTCTACCACTTCAAAGGCAACCGCTTTCCGAAGTCGATAATTTATATTGGTTTTACCTATTCCTGAATTTTATATAAATATGTAATGTAGTATATGCCCTCTGTGTTTGGCTTCTTTGGTTCAACATAATGTTTTCAAGATTTACCTATGACTTTGTATGTATCAGGAGTTTGCTTCTTTTCGTTTCAGTTAACAATCCATTGTATTTATTTACTATATTTTGTTTACTCATTCTTTCATTGGAGAACATTTGAGTTGTTTCTATTTTAGGGGGCTATTATGAAAAGGCTGCTGTGAGCACTTGCACTGAAGTCTTTGAATGGATGTATGCTTTTACTTCTCTTCACAATAGACACCTAAACTGGAATTGCTGAACTGTATAATTTTTAAAGAAACTACCAAATTGTTTTCCAAAGCGAATGTACATTTTGCATTTCCATCAGCAGTATGACAAGGTTCCAGATATTCTTCATCCTTACTGACACTTGATGTTGTCAGTTTTTTTAATTTTAGACGTTCTAATAGGTGTGCAGTAGTATCTCATTGTAGCTTTAATTTGCATCTCCTTAATGATGAATGATGTCGAGCACCTTTTCCTGTGTTTATTTGCCATTCCTATTTAGTTTGTGAAGCTTCGTTTGAAATCTAAGATTAGACTATCTTTCCAACATTGTGCATTAAGAGTACTTTATATATGCTGGATACAAGTTTTTTGTCAAATACATTTTGCCAAAAATATACATATATGTATTTGTCAAAAATATTATCTCCCACTTTACGGCTTGTATTTTAATTTTTCTATAATGCCTTTGGTCAAGCAAAAGTTTTTAATTTTGATGAAGTCCAACTTATTAATTTTTAATTTTATAGTGTTTTTTTATGTTCTATTAAATTTTTGCTTACTGTAAAGGTCACAAAGACTCCACCTATATTTTCTTCTAGAAGCTTTGTGGTTAATGTGATTACATTTAGGCTTCTGATCTCAAATTAGTTTTTGTATTTGGAATGAGAAAAAAATGTCTAGGTTGATTTTTTTGTTTCCATAGAGATATCTAGTTGTTCAAGCACTATTTGTTAGACAAGATTTTCCTTTCCACATTGAGTTATCTTAATGTCTTTGTTGACAAGCAATTGACCATATGTGTGAGTCTAATTCTGGACACTATTCTGTTTCATTGATCCATTGAATATAACCATGTGACCACTAATGCCCCACTACCTCCCTTACTGTAGCTTTATAGACAGTCTTGAAATCAGGAGCATAAGTCCTCCAACTTTGTCCTTTCATTTTGTTTATCCTAGATCCTTGACATTTCCATATAAATTTTAGAATCAACTTGTCAATTTCTTCAAAAAAATATGCCGAGATTTTTATTGAGACAACATTGAAACCATTGATCAATTTGTGGGGATATTAAACATCTGACACGTATTGAATTTTCCAGTCATTTTACATGACATATATCTTCGTTCATTCAGATCTTGTTTAATGTCTCAGCACAAAGTTCTATCATTTTCAGGGTAGATATCTTGCATATGTTTTGTTTTACTTATTTCTAGGGACATTTAAAATTTTTTATTTTCAAATTCCTTTTGGATAACATGTAGAAATACAATTGATTTTACATACTCACTTTGTATCCTTCAAACTTTATATTAATTTTCTCTTTAGTTCTAGTGTGATTTTTATAGATTCCTTAGAATTTTCTGTGTATATGATCATGTCATCTGTGAATAACAACTTCTTTTTCTCCAACGTCTATGCTTCCTCTTTATTATTTCTGACCTTATTGCACTGGCTTGGGTGTCTAGTACTCTTTTAAATAAATGTAGTAGGAGAGGACAACCTAGTCATCTTCATGATGTTAGGGAGAAAGGATCAGTGTTTCACCATATGTTGTTAGCTAGTGGTTTTTTATTTCCTTTCATCAGATCAAAAAAATTATCTTCTATTCCTTGCTTGGTAGGTTTTTTTAAAAATTATAAACGGTTGTTAAATTTTATTTCCCAACTTAAGGGGTTTTGCCACAAATTTTACTCAATACCTTAGACTTGCATCCAATTGGCTGGCACTTAGTTACATGACCAGTTAACTACAAAGGAAGCACCTGCCCCTCCAAAATCAGCATTTTGTCATGAGGGAAGACAGAATAAGGTGGCATCTAAGATCAGTTCCTGCAATGCTGAATACATAGATTTCTATTCAGAGTTATAAAGACCTGTGCCCTCAAAAATGCTATAGAATAAAAAGTAAGGTATTATTATTGTTATTATTGTTATTGGTGCTAACAACCTCTTAAATACCTATCATAAAAGCATTGCTAATGCTTTTGGTCCCCTTTATAAAATCAGAGAATATTCTACCTAAATACACTTTGTATTTAGTTCTTTGGTATACTGTGTGTCTTTCCCCTACAATAAGCTTCCATAGAGAGTTTAGTAGGGTAATTTCATCTAGAATTACAAAGTGCCACCTCTGCCCCAGGGGGTATACTTAAAATCATTCTTCATGTCACAGATCAGCAAAGAAGTAGCAGCATGTTGTACAATAATAACCATGAGAACCAATGAGTGTGGAGTGTTACCAGAGAATATAACTAAAATTAAGACTGTTGAATGGCTCAACTAAACTGGCAGCCCAGCATCTTAAACTAACAATGAGACTCTGTCCTTAATCAGGCTTCCAGTAAATGAAAGCAGCTTGGCTCATTTATTTAGCTCTGACTGTATCTTATTCATGCATTCATTTATTCATTCATTTGTTCAACAAAACGTTACTGAGTTCCAGTTATGTACCAAGCAATGTGCTAGGCAGGGGGATATTTGGAAGAACAGACCTGGTCCCAGTTCTCAAGTAGCTGAAATCCTTTGGAGAAGCAGGTACATGGTATTGCAGGGTCATTAAGCACAAGGGCTTCAGAGGAAGCCCTGGATTCGGTCTTGATTCATATATTCACTCATAATGTGACCTTAGGCGAATCATTTCATCTCTCAAGTCTTCAATGTTTTCCTCTGTAAGTCTGGAATAACAATACCAATCACAAAGAGTGGTTTTAAGAATTGACTGAGTTAACGAATGAAAGCATTTGTACAACAATAGGGTGTGATTAGGGAGAGACCAGAGCACTGCAGGGGATGCAGAAAGTGAAGACTGAAGGAGAATCATATATTTGATCTCGTGAAAGGTTCACTGAAGATTATTATTGACAAAATTTACCATTAAGTTTATAAATAGCAAGTTCTTTTCTTGTGGCAATATTATATGCTTTCCATTTCCATTATAGCCCTAACTCTCTCAGTTTCTCTGTCCAGATAGTATCACCTTGTACACACATACATACATATACATGTGAAGATAAAAAGTCAATCATTTGATCAAACCATATTATAGAATAAAATGTTCTTTAGTAGGAAAGCAATTAGAGGTAAAAGGAAAGCATAGGATTTTTCAGATCTGGGTTAAAATCATAACTTTGGATAAACAATTACTCTCTTTGAGCTCAGTCTCATTACCAATAAATGTGTATAATAATATTTACCTCCTAGAGTAACTGTGAGAACCGAATGAACTCAGAACAAAACAGACATTCAAAACAAGTGTTAACTTTTTCTTCTTCTCATTAACACTTACTAATTTATCTCTAATTATTTTAATCTAGTGGTCCTCAACTTTTAGATCTCAGGAATCCCTTATACTTTTAAAAATTAAAAGCCCCAAGGGCTTTAGTTTATGTGCATTATATATACTCATAATCATCATACTAGAAAGTAAACATTTAAAAATAATTATCTATTGATTTATTTAATAATTATAAGAAACCCACTGCATATTACTGTAATATGTTTTTATAAAAAATAACTTTTCTGAAACAAAATAAAAATTAACAGGCTTTCTGTTCTAAAATGGAGTGGCACTGTTTTACATTTTTGTAAATCTCTTTAAACATCTGGTTTAATGGAAGACAACTGGATTCTCCTATCTGCTTCTGCATTTAATCTTTTGCCTTTTTAAAAAATTGAATTCCATGAAGAAAGTTAAACCTCATATAAACATATAGTTGGAAAAGGAAGAAGCATGTAACAGCTTTTTTCAATGACTGTGATCATTCTTCTTGGATATTACCTTCAAACTAAATAACAGGTGAAAGGTACTTTTAATGAGTAACCTGAAACAATATCAATGAATGTTTCATATGGTTGACATGAAAAGCCTTGTCTCTTTTCATTTTGGATGACTTTTTTTAACCAATGTGTAATTTTGTAATATGATGCTTTGTGCTTTGTAAAATATTGATTCATTGAGTTAGGCAGACCTTCCAGATTTCATGATACAATATCAAAAAAAAAATCACATTTGTTAATATCACTACCATTCTCATCAGACAAATCTTGAAGTATTGTGAGGTATTGTTAATCTCATGAGTAGCCAATACAATTTTTCCAAAATTTTAATTTTCTAGTTACCTCAAATTTTGTCATTGGCAACAAATACTAGCAATTGTTTGCCTTAAAATGACAGTCTCACTTTGTCAAATGGGTAGATTGCAAAAATTTTCTCCCATTCTGTAGGTTGTCTTTTTTTTTTTAGACATCCAAAATGCTTATTGATTCAGAGCATGTATACAGTAAGGTCTGTTGCCTCAAATACTTCCTCGATCATCGCAGATACATTTTCCCATTGCAAGATCAAGACCACATTCAATTCTGGGCATGGAGAGGTCGGTGACTCCATTCTTCAGACAGTGAGATAGTTTCTTTTGCTGTGCAGAAGCTCTTTCATTTAATTAGTTCCCATTTGTCAATTTTAGCTTTTACTGCCATTGCTTTTAGTGTTTTAGTCATGACATCTTTGCCCATGCCTATGTCCTGAATGGTATTGCCTAGGTTTTCTTCTAGGGTTTTTATGGTTTTAGGTCTTATGTTTAAATTTTAATCAACCTTGAGTTAATTTTTGTATAAGGTGTAAGGAAGGGGTCCCATTTCAGTTTTCTGCATATGGCTAGCTAGTTTTCTCAATGCCATTTATTAAGTAGAAAATCCTTTCCCCATTTTTTTGGCAGGTTTGTCAAAGATCAGATAATTGTAGATGTGTGGCATTATTTCTGAGGTCTCTATTCTGATCCATTGGTCTATATATGTTTTTGTACTGGTACCATGCTGTTTTGGATACTGTAGCCTTGTAGCTTAGTTTGAAGTCAGGTAGCATGATGCCTCCAGCTTTGTTCTTTTTGCTTAGGATTGTCTTAGTTATATGTGCTCTATTTTGGTTCCATATGAAATTTAAAGTCATTTTTTCCTAATTCTGTGAAGAAAGTCAATGGTAGCTTGATGGGAATAACATTGAATCTACAAATTACTTTGTGCAGTGTGGCCATTTTCACAATATTGATTCTTCCCATCCATGAGCATGGAATGTTTTTCCATTTGTTTGTGTCCTCTCTTGTTTCCTTGAGCAGTGATTTGTAGTTCTCCTTGAAGACATCCTTGACGTCCCTTGTAAATTGTATTCCTAGGTATTTTATTCTTTTTGCAGCAATTGTGAATGGGAGTTCATTCATGATTTGGCTCTCTGTTTGTCTATTATTGGTGGATAAGAATGCTTGTGATTTTTGCACATTGATTTTGTATCCTGAGACTTTGCTGAAGTTGCTTATCAGCTTAAGGAGATTTGGGGCTGAGATTATGGGGTTTTCTAAAAATACAATCACGTCATCTGCAAACAGAGACAATTTGACTTCCTCTCTTCCTTTTGAATATGCTTTATTTCTGTCTCTTGCCTGATTTCCCTGGCCACAGTTTCCAATACTATGTTGAATAGGAGTGGTGAGAGAGGGCATTCTTGTCTTGTGCCAGTTTTCAAAGGGAATGCTTCCAGCTTTTGCCCATTCAATATGATATTGGCTGTGGGTTTGTAATAAATAGCTCTTATTATTTTTAGTTATGTTCCATCAATAACCAGTTTATTGAGAATTTTTAGCATGAAGAGTTGTTGAATTTTGTTGAAGGCCTTCTCAGTATCTATTGAGATAATCATGTGGTTTTTGTCGCTGGTTCTGTTTATGTGATGGATTATGTTTATCGATTTGTGTATGTTGAACATCCTTGCATCCCAGGGATGAATCTGACTTGATTGTGGTGGATAAGCTTTTGGATGTGCTGCTGGATTCAGTTTACCAGTGTTTTATTGGGGATTTTCACATCAATGTTAATCAAGGATATTGGCCTGAAATTTTCTTTTTTTGTTGTGTCTCTGACAGGTTTTGGTATAAGGATGATGCTGGCCTCATAAAACGAGTTAGGGAGGAGTTCCTCTTTTTCTGTTGTTTGGAATAGTTTCAGAAGGAATAATACCA
Source organism: Callithrix jacchus (assembly GCF_049354715.1). Classification (NCBI taxonomy): domain Eukaryota; kingdom Metazoa; phylum Chordata; class Mammalia; order Primates; family Cebidae; genus Callithrix; species Callithrix jacchus. Next base: position 69,669,244 of record NC_133507.1, read on the forward strand.
GCTCCTCTTTTTACCTCTGATAGAATTTGACTGTTAACCAAATTCTGGCAGAATTTGGAATAGTTTCAGAAGGAATGGTACCAGCTCCTCTTTTTAACCTCTGGTAGAATTTGGCTGTTAACCTGTCTGGTCCTGGGCTTGTTTTGATTGGTAGGCTAATAATTACTGCCTCAATTTCAGAATTGTTATTGGTCTGTTCATGGATTCAACTTTTTCTTGGTTTAGTTATGGGAGGGTGTATGTGTCCAGGAGTTTATCCATTTTTTCTAGATTTTCTAGTTTATTTGTGTAGAGGTGTTCATAGTATTCTCTGATGGTAGTTTGTATTTCTGTGGGATCAGTGGTGATATCTCCTTTATCACTTTTTATTGTGTTTATTTAATTCTTCTCTCTTTTCTTCTTTATTAGTCTGCTAGCGGTCTATCTCTATTTTGTTAAGCTTTTCAAAAGACCAGCTCCTGGATTCATGGATTTTTTAAGAGTTTTTCATGTCTCTATTTCCTTAATTCTGCTCTGATCTTAGTTATTTCCTGTATTCTGCTTGCTTTTGAATTTGTTTGCTCTTGCTTCTCTAGTTCTTTTAATTGTGATATTAGGGTATTGGTTTTAGATCTTCCCTGCTTTCTCCTGTGGGCATTTAGTGTATAAATTTCCCTCTAAACATTGCTGTAGCTGTGTCCCAGAGATTCTGGTATTTGTGTCTTTGTTCTCATTGGTTTCAAAAAACTTATTTCTGCCTTCACTTTGTTATTTACCCAGTAGTCATTCAGGAGCAGGTAGTTCAGTTTCCATGTCATTGTGCAGTTTTGAGTGAGTTTCTTAATCCTGAATTCTAATCTGATTGCACTATGGTTTGAGAGACTGCTATGCTTTCCATTCTTTTGCATTTGCATTTGTTTTACTTTCAATTATGTGGTAAGTTTTAGAATAATGTGGTGCTAAGAAGAATGTACATTCTATTGATTGGGGTGGAGAGTTCCATAGATGTATATCTATTAGGTCCAAATGCTCCAGAGCTGAGTTCAAGTACTGAATATCTTTGTTAATTTTCTCTCTTGTTGATCTAATATTGACAGTGGGGTGTTAAAGTTTCCCATTATTACTGCGTTGAAGTTTAAGTCTCTTTGTAGGTCTCTAAGAGCTTGCTTCATGAATCTGGGTGCTCCTGTATTGGGTGCATATATATTTAGGATAGTTAGTTCTTCTTGTTGCATTGATCCCTTTACCATTATGTAATCCCCTTCTTTGTCTTTTTTGATCTTTGTTCATTGAAACTCTGTTTTATCAGAGACTAGGATTGCAATCCTTGCTTTTTTTTTTCGTTCCTTTTGCTTGGTACATCTTTCTCCATCCCTTTATTTTGAGCCTATGTGTGTCTTTGCACGTGAGATGGGTCTCCTGAATACAGCAAATCAATGGGTCTTCACTCTTTATCTAATTTGCTAGTCTGTGTATTTTAATTGGGGACATTTAGCCCATTTACATTTAAGTTTAATGTTGTTATGTGTGAATTTGATACTGTTGCTATGATGTTAGCTGGTTATTTTGCCCATTAATTAATGCAGTTTCTTCATAGTGTCGATGATCTTTATAATTTGGTATGTTTTTATAGTGGCTGGTACTGGTTTTTCCTTTCCAAATTTAGTGCTTTCTACAGGAGCTCTTGTAAGGCAGACCCAGTGGTGACAAAATCTCTCAGCAGTTTCTTTCCTGTAAAGGATTTTATTTCTCCTTCCTTTACGAAGCTCAGTTTGGCTGGATATGAAATTTCTGGCTTGAAAATTTTTTTCTTTAAGAATGTTGAATATTGGCCCCCACTCTATTCTGGCTTATAGGTTTTTGCAGAGAGATCTGCTGTTAGTCTGATTGGCTTCCCTTTGTGGGTAACCCAATTTTTCTCTCTGGCTACCCTTAACATTTTTTCCTTCATTTCAACCTTGGTGAATCTGACAATTATGTGTCTTGGGGTTGCTCTTCTTGTGGAGTATCTTTGTTGTGTTCTCTATATTTCCTGAATTTGAATGTTGGCCTGTCTTGCTAGGTTGGGGAAGTTCTCCTGGATAATATCCTGAAGAATTTTTTCCAACTTGGTTCCATTCGCCCAGTCATGTTCAGGTACAACAATCAAACATAAATTTGGTCTTTTCACATAGTTCCATATTTCTTGGAGGCTTTGTTCTTTCCTTTTCATTCTTTTTTTTTCTAATCTTGTCTTCACACTTTATTTCATATGTTGCTCTTTGATCTCTGATATCTTCTCTTCTGCTTGATTGATTCAGCTATTGATACTTGTGTATGATTCATGATGTTCTCGTGCTGTGTTTTTCAGCTCCATCAGGGCATTTATGTTCTTCTCTAAACTGGTTATACAGGTTCTTAGCTTCCATGCATTAGGTTAGAACATGCTCCTTTAGCTTGGAGGAGTTTGTTATTACCCACCTTCTGAAACCTACTTCAGTCAATTCACCAAAGTCATTCTCCATCCAGTTTTGTTCCCTTGCTGGCAAGGTGTTATGATCCTTTGGAGGAGAAGAGGCATTCTGATTTTTGGAATTTTCAGCCTTTTTGCACTGTTTTTTCCTCATCTTCATGGATTTATCTACCTTTGGTCTTTGATGTTGATGACCATGGGATGGGGTTTTTTGATGTTGATGCTATTCATTTCTGGTTGTTAGTTTTCCTTCTAACAGTCAGGCCCCTCTGTTGCAAGTCTGCCAAAGTTTGCTGGAGGTCCACTTCAAACCCTATTTGCCTGGGTATCATGAGTGGAGGCTGCAGAACAGCAAAAATTGCTGCCTGTCCCTTTCTCTGGAAGCTTTGTCCCAGAGGGGCACCTGCCGGATGGCAGCTGGAGCTCTCCTGCATGAGGTGTCTGTTGACATCTGCTGGGCAGTGTCTCCCAGTCAGGAGGCACGGGGGTCAGAGACCCACTTTAGGAGGCAGTCTGTCCCTTAGCAGAGCCCTAGTGCTGTGCTGGGAGATCCATTGCTCTCTTCAGTGCCAGAAGGCTGGAATGTTTAAGTCTGCTGAAGCTGCACCCACAGCTGCCCCTTCCCTGAGGTGCTCTGTCCCAGGGAGATGGGAGTTTTATCTATAAGCCCCTGACTGGGGCTACTGCCTTTCTTTCAGAGATAGAGAGGAGAAATCTAGAGAGGCAGTGTGACTGCAGAGACTTTGCCGAGCTGTGGTGGGCTCTGCCAGTTTGAACTGCCCAGTGGCTTTGTTTATACTCTGAGGGGAAAACCGCCTAACCAAGCTTCAGTAATGGTGGATGCCACTGCCCCCCACCCTCCTTCACTGCTCAAGCATCCCAGTCAACTTCAGACTGCTATGCAGGTAGCAAGAATTTCAAGCCAGTGGATCTTAGTCTGGTGGGATCCAAGGGGATGGGATCCATTGAGCTAGACCACATGGCTCCCTGTCTTCAGCACCTTTCCAGGGGAGTAAAGGGTGCTGTCTCACTGGTGTTCCAGGCACCACTGGGGCATGAAAAAAAAAACCCTGGCATTTGAGTCCAGCCTGGGCAACATAGAGTCCAAGGTTCTATAAAAAGAAAGAAAATCCACCTCTTTAATCTCATCTCTAATGCTTTTTGGAGTAGCTTTTTAATTTTCATTGGATGGAGAGTCACTAAAAATTTATTTCACCCTGTTGAGAATGCTGAAGTAATTTTTATTTTTGAAAATAATGTCCTTTGCTTTTGTCTAAGATACAGCAACAATAAATGTTTTCTTTATTTTCATATGTATAAGTGAGTAAAATGTACATTTAAAACTATTTAATTGCACAAAAGTTAAAGTTTCTTCCTCTATTAAACATTTTGAAAGAATTTTTTAAATTTTCATTTGTTTATTTTTTTGAAACAGAGTTTCACTCTTGTTGCCCAGGCTGGAGTGCAGTGGCACGATCTTGGCTCACTGCAACTTCTGCCTCCCAGATTTAAGCAATTCTCCTGCCTCAACCTCCCAAGTAGCTGGGACTACAGGCGTATGCTACCATGCCTGACTAATTTTTTTTTTTTTTTTGTATTTTTAGTAGAGACAAGGTTTTACCATGTTGGTCAGGCTGGTCTCAAATGCCTGACCTCAAGTGATCCACCTGTCTTGGCCTCCCTAAGTGCTGGGATTACAGGCATGAGCCACTGTGCCCAGCTGAGGGATGTTTTTAAACATTATTTCATGTATAATGTGGTGTTTTTGTTTTGAATTTACACCAATAGTGAGTTTATTATAGTTTTGCAAAAGAGGAAGCTGAAGCATGAAATGCTGAAATGGGCCGGGCTCAGTGGCTCTTGCCTGTAATCCCAGCACTTGGCAAGCGAAGATGGGCAGATCACCTGAGATCAAGAGTTTGAGAGCAGCCTGGCCAACACAGTGTAACCCCATCTCTACTAAAAATACAGAAAAAAAATTAGCCAGACGTGGTGGCACATGCCTGTTATCCCAGATACTTGGGAGGCTGTGGCAAGAGAATCGCTTGAACCCAAGAGACAGACGTTGCAGTGAGCCAAGGTCGCACCACCACACTCCAGCCTAGGCAACAGAATGAGACTCCATCTCAAAGAATAAAAAAGAAATGCTAGAATGGATTTTCTCTATGTTCATACACATAAACATATGTGAGCATATGGTATATAGTTTCTTATTGCAAAGGTAATAAGCCCATGTGAAAATAGAGACAAAAGTAAGAAATGGAAATAATTTATAACTTCACTCAGGAAAAGATGACATTAATGCTTTGGTATATGTCATTATATTCTTATTCTGTAAATATTTATTTAAAATTTTAACAAAAATTTGAAGTAATACGTCTGTATATTGTGATTCATAACTATTTTGCATTTTAAATGCAAATTCTCTTGTTATCTAGGGATTCAAAATCAAGTAATTTGGTGAGAGGTACTTACTTCTTTTGATTGCTAGGCTAAGAAAGTAACAAGAAAATATGAGTCTTTATTAGAAAATGAACTCTTACCTGTAATCCTAGCACTTTGCAAGGCCAAGGTGGGCAGAATGCTTGAGCTCAGGAGTTTGTGACCAGCTTGGGCAACATAGTGAAACCTTGTCTCTACAAAAAATAAAAAAAAGTAGCTGGTATGGTGGTGTACACCTGTAGTCCCAGCTACTCTGGAGGCTGAGGTGAGAGAATTGCTTGAGCATGGGAGGCGGGGGTTTCGGTGAGCAGAGATTGTGTCACCAAAACTGCATTCCAGCCTGGGCAACAGAAGAAGACCCTGTCTCCAGAAAAAGAGAGAGAGAGAGAGAGAGAAGAAAATGAACTCTGATCAAAACAGGGACACTCAAAATTCCCTTGCATGGTCCATCTCTGACATTCTTCTGTGCTGTAGCTCTCCCATCACTTGAATTTCTTTAGTGAATTAAATTAAAATTTCATTCCACTTTCCAAAGGCATAAGTTCTAGTGAAATCTACATAGCAGATAATTCTAACCAACAGAGACATGAATCTCTCACAAAAAGATAGGACTGCTACTTCAGTAGATCCAGTAGATGCTCAAATGTCATTTCAGGCATTTTTGTAAACCAGCAGCCCCAAATAAGAGATTAAACAATTTCCAAGATACTTAGGTTTCAGGGACAATGGTGTACCTAACATGATTACATACTTTTTATCTCACATAATCGTCATGGCAACTTTGTGAAATAGGTATTATGCTCATTCCCATTTTATGGAGAAGGACACTGAGGCCAGTGGTATTGAGCAACTTGCCCAAAGATAGATAACTGGCTGGGCGCTGTGGCGCATGCTTGTACTCTCAGCACTTTGGGAGGCCCAGGTGGGTGCATCACTAGAGGTCAGGAGTTCGAGACCAGTCTGGCCAACATGTTAAAACCCCACCTCTACTAAAAATACAAACTTTGCTGGTTATGGTGGCATGTACCCATAATCCCAGCTACTCGGGAGGCTGAGGCAGGAATATTGCTTGAACCCGGAGGCAGAGGTTGCAGTGAGCTGAGATCATGCCACTGCACTCCAGCCTGGGCAACAGAGTGAGACTCCAACTAAAAAATAAAAAGATAACTGTTCACTCTTTTTATTCTAAATCCAAAGCGTTTTCTACCACCCACAGCTACTTCAATCACTATAAGGGCAATTAAGTAAGACTAATGCTACATTATTGTCATTTAACAAGTTAAATATTTTGAAAAAAAACAGACTCTTATCTTATATCACACTTTAAAATGCATTTTATATTTGAAGGTGGGAAGAAATTTGACCACATCGAAGGTTTTAAGATATATATCCAAAAACATCATGAATGAAATTAAAAGACAAACTACAAAGAAAAAAGATTACTATTTTTAAGATGGTTCTTTAAATTAGGATAAGAAATTTAGCAAAGGTTATCAGCTGGCAATTAACAATAGAAGAAATACAAGATGTCAATAAATAGAAAGAAGCACTCAGTCTTAACATAATAAAATGAAAATTAAAACTTTTAGATGCCGTTTTTTGCTAATCAACTAGTATAGGTTTTTTTTTTTTAATAATGTAATGCCATATACTAATACCAGAGATGGCAATGGATACAAACTTTTTGGAAGAGTTTGCTAAATTTAGTCAAAAGATAACCCAGTGACTCCCTATCAAAAAATTTATTTTAAGTAAGGATATGGAATAGTTTGTAAACATGTATATAGAAGAATCACTACATTATTTAATTCCAAAAAAAATTTCAAAATAAATGCTCAGCAATAGAAAGATGATCAAATAAACTATGATTCATCTCACAGCAATTACAATCTATGTCTTTGATTCTTTCCTTTACACTTTCATATAAAACCCCAATTTTCTTCAATTAACCTGCCTTATTATTTTAAACAGGAAAAAACATTATTCTAGGGATATCATTAGCCAAATCCATTATCTGTACTTAGGTCTGTTCTAGACTGTGTGAAGTGATTTATGTAAGAAATGACACGATGTTTATTATGCATTTACTCTGAAAAGCTCATCATGCTATATGCTTTGCATATTTTATCTCATTCAAGCCTCACGGCAACCCTGCTAGGTAAATACAGTCTATGGTCAGCATTTTAGAGTTTCATTGAAACATAATTCACAGTATTAAAAATAAGAGAATATGATTGCCATATTCACTTAAATATAATAATTAAAGTTAAACATAATAATTAGGAAGGGAAATATAAAAATTACCCAGAAGCAACAGACTGGCCCCTGGACCCAATAGACTAAGTGACACAGCTGAAAGGACAGACAGCCTAGTGGGCTAGGGCAGGACAGAGAAGGGGGTATCACAGAGGCCAGTGTGGGCCACATCCATCCAAGAGCCTCAGCCAACACACTTTCAGAGCTTCCAGTCCCTTTGCCTGTGAGATCTTTTCAAATTTGTATTAGCTGAGGAAGTGGCCCACAGATGGGGGAGGGGCCAGATGTGACCAAGAACATCCATCCTGGGGTGATCGTCTTGGGACATCTTGTGCTGTGCCATTCAGTGCTGGGGTCCCCCAGCTCCCCTTGTTCTGAAGCCTGGGGACACATCCAAACTTTACCTGCTTTCCGGGAAAGTTTACTGATTAGAAGAAAATGATGGTACCCACAGGTACCAGCATTCCGGCCCCAGTGAGAGCATCCTTACTCAATGTTAAAGAATACATGATCATTCTGATCTATCTGTACACACAGTCAATTCTCATTATTCATGGTAGTCATGTTCCTTAAACTTGCCCCAAGCATTGAATTATTGAATATTGAATCATTGCTCCTAAGGGAAATATAGGGTTAGGTTCCTGCAAGCTTCTGGCTATTACATTTTCATCAACAATCACTGCACAACCTTATTTTATGTGTGCTTCTGTTTAAAGACACCACATGTAATAGATATCATCAAATTGTAAACACTGAACTCCAGACAAAGGCACTATAACTCATTCCTGAGTGAAGCTTTTGTCTCACACAGCTTATTTTCTCCATGAGACACATCACAGACGTCTCACACTTAGGAACACTAAACAGCATTTCAGCATTGTGATTGGGGGCTATTTTAAACAGAGAAACCATCCATGAAAAGCACAAAAATGAAAGAATGGTGGCACTAAGTAAAGTGTGAAAAGGGCACTGCCTTAGAGTTGGAGGCCTGAAATAAGAGGGCAGAACACCACCTTGTTTGATTCCAGTAGAGAATGTTCACAATAGGGAAATACTGTTTTGGGGTCTTTGGTTTTGTTTTGCCTGACTACACATGTCCACGAATGACTCAGAAAACACTGCAAGTATTAATTAGGGAGTTACAAATAAATTTCAGCAAGTAGGTGAATTCACATTTATAGAATCTGTGAATAATGAAGATCAACTGTATATCTCAGGCAGAAGAACGTGATGGACTAAATCCTTGCACTGAAAAATGCACCTTCTTGTGCTGACAAGATAGGCTACTGGACCTGCAGAGCCAAGGCCCAGGTTCCACATGAGCCAGTATTAAGAATCAACCAACTCTTCCCCAGGCAGTGCATCACTCCCTCAGCAGGGGCTATGCCTTTTTGTGTCTTTGCACTTCTACACCAATGATTCTTAAACTTTAGAATGCATCCAGAAGATTTGGTACAACACAGATCACTGAGCCCACCCCCAGCATTGCTAATTCAGCAGATCTTGGGTAACGATTCAGATTTTGCATTTCTAACAATGTGCCAGGTGATGCTCATGATGCTTGCCCAGGGACCTCAGTAGGAGAACCTCTCCTGTAAACAGTCATCCTCATTTTAAAATCCAAAAGTCAGAAGTGTTGAGTAACTTGCCCAAAGTTTCATGCACAGCTGGAAACTTGCTTTCAAAATAAGACATGGCTGAATTAATGATCAGCCCTTTGTGTTTTACTGTAATATCTTTGGTGCAGATTTCGTCCTAACATGGCACTTTAAGTAGTGGTTTTATTTCTGGGCTGGCCTATTCAATCAAGTAGAGTTGGACTCTCAAACCAAGAATGCTGCTGCAATTGTTGGGCCCTTGGCAGGCAGGTCTGAGAGTAAAGGAGGAAAAAGAAAATTTCCCCTCTTGTCTTGCTATAGGGTGATTCATATTTGATGACAGGCTAAGATATCAGAATACAAAAGAATTGTCATTGTGCAAACTTAGTGGTAAATTTTGGTTGGGAGCCCACAGAAGGTAGCACACACACACACACACACACACACACACACAGGAGTCTGATCACCTGATTATGTTTTCTGAGTTTGAGCCAGTGCAAGACACACAATAAGTTCTAAATAAGTGTTAGCTAATATGGTCAACACAGAAAGGGTGGGAGATGATGTCAACAACCTTAACAGTGAGATTCACAGCTGACTTACAGAGTCAGGTCCTTTAGAAAAACTAATCTTCATTTAAGGGAATGTTGCTAAGCTGTCAGATCCATTAATTGTGTATGACATCATATCTCATCAATAATATTTTCACCTCTTACTTTTGCAGTAGTATTCCATACTTCTGTTTACCGACATTTGGATTCAAGCACATTTTGCCATTGACAAATAATGCTGAAAGATTCAATGAAATTGTGAAGAATCAGAAAATTTCTGCTAATATCGACACACCTGAAGGTGGATTTGATGCAATTATGCAAGCTGCTGTGTGTAAGGTATGCTGAAGGGAGTGCTGTTTCACACTGTTAACATAAAGTTAATCTCTTATTAATAATTCTACTTCAAAGGATTAGCTAATTTCCTTTCCTTTAATGTCTAAATGTCTATATTTTTTTCTTAAAATGCACATTTTTTGCCAAATATTTAATTAAATTATGCTGACATGGGGACTCTTCTTTATATCTTATATTTCAATAATCTAAGAAAATTGTTGTGTTGGCAAAATTTAGTTGAAACAATAGCCATGTATGATTAATTTTTCAAAGATCAAGATCAGATTCGTTTTTGAATTAACCATGATGAAAAAAATCAAGGGTAGAACATTTATTTTAAAAACTTAACATGCTCTGAATCAGTATATATCCGTGCATATGACTACATAGCTATTCTTTTGAACCAACAAAATAAGCTTCAGAAGTTTGCTGTCTCTACAACATCACAGGAACACTACTCCTCCTTGACTATCTGACAAGTTTCCACAAGAATGATTCCCCTGTCTTTAGGCAACAACCCTTCGTGGAAAATATCAGGAAATAAACAGGGTCGAATCCCCTAGAAGGTGGGAGGGCCAAGGAATTAGAGTAGGAAGGAAAGGGATAAGGAGGGATGGAACAGCCAGGATGCGTTTTTACCCAATTAGTTCCTGGACTAATATTAATTAAAGGGGAGGGCTTTGCTAAACACCAGCAACAGACAATTATAATTAGCAGGACCTTGGGGCCATACTTTCATAAGCAATTCTTATCCTTGTATTAGGTTTATTATTTTTGGGTGATATCATTAGAAAGAGAAATATGTGCCTAAATGTTGGGTGACATTTTAATGAAACAGGTTTACTTTGAGCCCCTTTAACATTTCATTTTGATGAGTTTTGCTTCAATTTGGATTTGGGATCATCTGTGACCTCCTCTGCTCAATTTTTTGGGTGAATTGAGAGCTGGATAGTAAAAATAATTTAACTACGTAAAAGTCAAGATCAACTGAATACTGACTGCAGTGGAGCTATTTTTCTGAAGCATAAGTCATACAAAAATGTTATCCAGGAAAAAGCAAATGTCACAGAATTTCATGTGTTTAATACATTAATATTATGGATTCACAATAGATAAAAAAGCTAAAATAGACTAGCAATATTTTTTATAATCTAAATGTGTCCAAGCATAATTGATCCACACTCAATAAATGCCTGCCTCCCTCCAATAACCACAAATGTTTCTTCCCCACTGTAGGAAAAAATTGGCTGGCGGAATGACTCCCTCCACCTCCTGGTCTTTGTAAGTGATGCTGATTCTCATTTTGGAATGGACAGCAAACTAGCAGGCATCGTCATTCCTAATGATGGGCTCTGTCACTTGGACAGCAAGAATGAATACTCCATGTCAACTCTCTTGGTGTGTAACCTGCACTCTATACTGTTTTCAGGGCTATAAGTAGGAGCATGAAGCAACCACTGGTGTAAAAGCAGTGCTCATTTTCTAATTTGAGATTAGCAAGCTGCCCCAGCTCAATTCACCACACCATCATTAGAGTCTCCCACAGGATCATAGGTGGGTGGTAGGCCATGTGGCAAGATGGATCTGCTATGAATTGCATGATCTCAGAACCTCCCTAATTTCTAAAAACACCTGGTGCTGGTGAAGCAATACAGGCAGCTCATTCTGTTCTCAGCCACAGCCTCAGAAAGGAGGGACCCAGACCAAAACAGTAACAACGTAGGATTTACTGTGAATGACAGTCGCTGAATCATGCATGCTTTCATATTCCATGGGTAACAACTAGTCAGGTATGGCTTGGTTGGTGCTTATTAACTTTTGGCTTATTTTTTGTCATTTATAAAATACTAGTGACATTCAAAGAAAACAACTGACTTTTGTAAAAGTCAAAATTTCAGAGCCCTTTGGACATGCGTGCTCTCCTCAATAGACCGCTATGTATCCAACTGCTTTTCCTGAACAGACCATGAGGCTGCCACGCTTGTGCACATGTTATTCCCTCTGCCTGGAATATCCTTCCCTCCTAGGCTGCTGAGAAACTCTTCATTATCCTTGAAACACCAGCTCAGTCATTACTGCCCCCAGAGAGCCTTCCTTGACCTCTGCTAGGCTCTGAAGCAATCGTCTTTCCCTCTAGTCACATACACGGATGAATTTTTATGAATCTCAATATAGAAATATGTGTTCTTACATCTGTCTGTCTTTCTTGCACAATCCTCAGGACCAGGCCTGGTTTATTATCTCTGTTTCCTGATAGCACAGTGCCTAGAACACAGTGGGTGCCAACTAATGTATGAAATAGATTTGACTTCTGAAGCAGCAATCTTGGATTGTCATATTGTCCCCATTTAACACTTGGGGAAATATGGTACAGAGAATTTAAGAGGCTTCTTAGAACAATGCTGTAGAGGTGTACGTGGGGGAGAAAGAGAGAGGGAGGGGAGACAGGAACCTAGAATTCTAATGTCAATTGGGAAAACTATTCTCCAAAAACTCTTAATGGTTCATTACTCACTACTATTCCTTGACCTAAATTTCTGCATTTCAACATGAATGTTTTCCCCTAAACTTTGACCAGTAGTAGTCCCCAAATGTGTATATTCTTTAGTCACATACTCTGCCTTCTCATATTACAGTATCAGTGAGGATAGCCACATGTTGTCTTTTAGTCAGTGAGGGGCAAGAAACTGGGATCCCTTTTCTATTACCCTTTCCTTGTAACTTTTCGAAAGCTCCACAAATAACTCCATTTTGAATGAGGGAAGATCATAGAAGCTAACACTACCTCTTGCCTAATATGACCTTCTCATCTAATAAATGTTCAAATCCTTCTTTCTGAATAAGTTGCTACAAATGCACAGAAGGCAGAGACCATATCTGTGCCTGCCTGCAACATAGTCCCCCAGGTCCTCTGAGCACTTCTTATGTACTCAAAACTGAAGCCAGATTCCTCAGACCAAAAAATAATACAAGGTGGTTCCTGGCCTTGAACTTACAATATGGTTGTGGGAATTAAACCAACAGATCTGATTCAAATAGAAAACCAACTTTGCTCACCTACAAAGCACGATGTGGTATGATCTGGCTATACACGCACAGCAGCTGAAGGGTGAGGGAACATGCGGAGATAAAAAGGGACTGGCACTGGAGGGATTTAGGCTTCAGGGTAACGGATGTTTGGACAGTTGAAAAGCAGAGGAAATGGATACTATTTTGTATCTCTGTTAATAAAAATCCAAATGTGATGGAAAGTACATATGGCATAGCCATTTGCAGTTGGGTAATTTATTGGAGTATTTTAGGCAAAACTAGACTTTTCTCTCAACTTGAACCTTGTACGTAAAGAAGACTTTAGATGAAAATACTCCAGTAATACTGAGAATATGTGAATATTCCATCTGAGTGTACAGAAGGGCTTATTTATCAGTGTTCCCCCATTTGGTTGACCTCTGTCATAATTAACATATTCTTACTTTGTGAATTAAGTGAGGTAATAATGTAGTACCTCTCTTGACTTTCCTCTTTGTACATTACTCACATTTCGATTCATATAATGGGCAAATGCACATCATGTTTTCTAAAACTGAAAAGTAAAATTTTCATATTCAAATTTAAAAATTAAGCTTCTTTTGTTTTTTAGAAAGTACTCATATCCCTTGGGAATGAATATGCCAATGGAACAGAAGTACAATGTAGTTTTCAATTGTCCTGTAAAAATACTGTAGGATTTCATACAACCAACTTGTGATATTAAAAAGGCAGTAAAACCAAACCCAGGGATTAGTACAGGAATGTCATAGTATGTCATACCTCAGCAACCCTCATTCTACTTCATCCAATTCCAATAAGTGTTTCAGAGCTACAAGAGTCATCTCAGTCACTTATATCACAGTCAAACAACCCCTCCCTCGATGGTAACATTCCTAGCCTACTGTTAGGTGTCACTTAGAAGGAGAAGAAATGTTTCTCTACACTTGAAAACATGACACACTATTAGCCTTTAAATAAATTTCAAATGGTCTTCTTAGAAGTGGCAGAGTGTGATACACCACATCAACAGGAACTGACTCTTAGGAATTTATTGGATTATAAAATTTAGAAAAGGATTATTAAACCAAGTGAATAATGCTAATTGTGTATTTGTTTACTTAGAGTGATAGAACTATAATGCCTGTGAACATTAAAATGCCAAACTCAGAAAGATATCCTTGAAATAAATATTCCTTTCTTTACATTATTTTATTGAGATGACACAAAATTATATATGTTAATTTTAGGAATATCCAACAATTGGACAACTCATTGATAAACTGGTACAAAACAACGTGTTATTGATCTTCGCTGTAACCCAAGAACAAGTTCGTTTATATGAGGTAAGCAAAAATAACTTGGGAAATTCCTTCAAAGAGATTATGTGACATGAAACTTTAACTCTGTGAGTTTAACACATGGGAAGGCCATTAGATAATCATTAACACACACCAACTGTACTGGGCGCTTGGCTAAGTGGACTCATTTACTGTTTTCAATTTAAATTGTAAATACTGAACACTGAGGTTCAGTAGGGCATGGGGGGCAGATAAGGTGGGATGAGAAAGACCAAGTTAAGGAAATGAAACAAATATGCTGGAGGAGAGTGCCAATAAATATAGGACCACTACCTATAAGAAAATGTATTCTCTCTCCCCTTGAATTAGTTCATCTGATGAGGGAATTAACAGAGAACAGAGAAAATCTTAAAAGTGGGAGGAGAATTGACTTCACCTTCTTTGGCATTTGCGAATTAGACACACAGAAAAGACACACACAGCGACACAAGCTATTGAGAAGTGGAAAGTTAAAGGAAAAAAAAAAAAACTTGTTATATGGGGCCAAAAGATAATTTATCCCTTAAACCAGCTGGATTTGCAGCGCAAGTGTTTGAATGGAAGCACCAGCTGCAAAAAGGGAATGGTTTCATTAGATGAAGTGCTGCCCCTAAACCACTGTGCAAACTGCAAAAAATACAATACATGCACATGCAAAAGATTTCTGTGGTTTTTTTTCCCAGCCTAAGAAAAATAATATGTCAAAATACCCTGAGTTGATTTACTCCTGATCTGCAGTTTTACAGAGAAATAAGGAGTCTTTAGCAGGGGCTCTGAAAAAAATGCAGAGAAATTAAATAGTCTGTGCCTTCTGTGCAGAAGCGTCAAATGCTCCTCAATTCAGGGTTTGATCTCTCATTCCTTTTGAAAGAACCTCTTAGCTTGGTTGGTGACTTCACAGGGCTCCTGAAACTCTGAGATTATGTCACAGAAGGCTTTGATTAAATGCCACTCACTACTAAGGACGGTACACCCCCATGAACTTGCATCAGGTTCTGTAGAAAGGATCCAGCAGGAGATGCTATCTTGCATTTTGAATGAGAGGAGGGTATTGTACTCCCAGGTGAGACTGCCTTCTGCTGCAGACCACGGAAGTTCCTTGCAATCAAGCTCCATACTTGAAACCTTTGTTCTACTCAGAGACCATACTGGTTCACCTGATCTGGGCATTTTCTTCAGGCTTTTTAGTATGTGATATTTGTTTCCAGTGGTTTTAAGTAGTAGAATTGCAGTTGAGATTTTTTTTAAATACCCCCAAATACAATAGTGAGTCTATTCTGTCTTTGATCCTCAAGGCTAGTGTGAGAGGACCCTGGGGGTCACAACACCTTCTCCACAGCAAGGCTCCAGTTGAGAAGTGGGTGGAGGAGTTGCACAGAACTTTTATTCAAAGGGGAGTCTGGGGAATGCGATTGATGATCGTGAACATAGACTCCCATAACTCAGTTTCGTAATAGTCTTTAAGACCCACAACTCATTTATAGATCTCCCCAAAACCACTATTAAAAAGACAGAGGAAGAAGAAAAATAACTACGTGGCAAAACAGAATCTGTCAGATTTAAGCTTGTGGCATCCATGATTCCCCTGTTGCAACGGAAATGATCATTTCCAAGGAAAATGCCAGATTAGAGCCTGCCTCTAATGTAACAGCAGGACATTTATTTTGCCTGTCTTCTAATCTCATTATGAGGCGAATTTATGTTCTGTCATGATCTGTGGTCTTTGCCATCCAGGCTTCACTAAATTCAAAGGGACATTTTCAGGGGGTCATCTGATAGTCCAGGTCAGCCATCCACTCTATGACTCTGACCATTTCATTATTTTATTTTTATTCTGATGGGCTCATCATTCCATGTGCATTAGTCGGGGCAGGCAGCAGCCTGGTCTGCAATAACAGCAACATTGCACATCCCTGAAGCCTTCACGCAGCATGAAAATACTGATCTCTCATTTTATTGGTAATGAAAACTGAAAACAGACCACTAATGGTTGTTTGCCTTTCAATTCACATCTTTTAGAAGAAACCTGTGTGTGCAGGAGTCCTGTGAAATTTGATCTTTGGATAACTGTGATATAAGGAATGTAGCTACTGAAGAATCACTGAAAAATAAAACCAGTGATAGAATAAATAAAGCAATTAAGTGGTTAGATCTCATGGAAATTTCAGAAGGAAAATTATTTGCCCAAGTTACATGTTAAGCATAGCGACTTGCCTGCACAGGCGACAAGGCTTAGGTTCAATGAAGGCCCTGTCTGCAGCAAATAAGATTTATGTTGCCCACTCATGGAATGCAGGAAAAATTACTGAGTTTTTAGTAATTGTGGCAGGATGCTTTGGACCACCCAAGTGTCTAATGTGCCTATACGTTGTTGTAGCAGAGATAAACAAACAGTGAAAAGGATAAAATAAGCAGTTCTGCCTTCAGTTCAATATGACTGCAGTGTGCACCCCAGACTCCAGCCAACAGATTATTTTTGAACAAACTTATTATTATGAATAGTTTCCTGTTTGTCCAATTATAGGGTTCTAAAGATAACAATGATAATAGACTGAGCAGTGGGTAGTATATTATATCCTAGTGCTAACTACCATTTAGAATCAGGATTAAATTACCCAAGTTAAAAAAAAGTTTTATATTTCCTCTGTTGTTTTTAAATGTTTACTGTTAATTTATATTAAGATAGTATCAGGCCACTAAACCTTAACTGTCTTATTTGAATAGTTTTCCCTTCCTAGCACTCTATTGATATAAAAAGCAATTATATCAGTATTCTTTATGACATTGTCAAATCATATTATTAATCACTGTGGGCTATTTGCAAGGCTTTAAAATATCCTATATCTGTTCAAAATATCTACATCTGACTGGAAAAGATGACTTTAGTGAAGTTAATAGCAATCATTATTATATGACCTGATATTTGTGATGTGATGCCGAAACACAGCAAAAGTAAACAAAGGGCTGGGTGTGGTGGCTCACGTCTGTAATCCCAACATTTTGGGAGGTCACGTTCAGGTGGATCATGAGGTCAGGAGTTCAAGATCAGCCTTGCCAAGATTGTGAAACCCCATCTCTACTACAAATATAAAAATTAGACGGGCACAGTGGCAGGCACCTGTAATCCCAGCTACTTGGGAGGGATGCTGAGACATAAGAATCACTTGAACCCAGGAGGTGGAGGTTGCAGTGAGCCGAGACCATGCCATTGCACTCCAACCTGGGTGACAGAGCAAGACTCCATCTCAAAAAAGAAAGAAAGAGAAAGAGAGAGAGAGAGAGAGAAAGAAACAAGGAAGGAAAGAAGGAAAGAAAGAAAGAAGGAAAGAAGAAAGAAAGAAAGAAAGAAAGAGAAAGAAAGAAAGAAAGAAAGAAAGAAAGAAAGAAAGAAAGAAAGAGAAAGAAAGAAAGAAAAGGAAGGAAGGAAGGAAGGAAGGAAAGAAAGAAAGAAAGAAAGAAAGAAAGAAAGAGAAAGAAAGAAAAAGAAAGAAAGAAAGAAAGAAAGAAAGAAAGAAAGAAAGAAAGAAAGAAAGAAAGAAAGAAAGAAAGAAAGAAAGAAAGGAAGGAAACAAGAAGTACTATACTGGTACTTCCAGCTTACTCCCTAATTTCTATGACCACTAATTAATATCTCTTGGCTATTAGAACCACTAATTAATATCTCTTGGCTATTAAAGTGATGTTTCTAAAGCATGGGGACAGGGGGCACAAGCAGGTTTTTATGCAGCCAAAGGGACGTTTCCTCTGGAGACAGAAAACCCTCAATCATTAACTCCTTGAGGAGAATGATAGGTTTTACTCATCTGTTTAGGCCAATTCTTGACGTGCAATAGATTCTCAGTAGGTATTTGTCAAATGATTTAAAAATTGCAATAAATGCATTTCATCTTTTTAAAAATTTAATCAAAAGAAAGGCTTGAAGTTTTACATAACAAACAGTTAAGATTGAGGAAGCCCATGTGCACAGAGCGAGTGGGGGCACCTGAGCATTGCCAGGACCTTCTGCAACTCTGGCTGTCCCTTCTTCCATCCTGCCCACTTTGGAGGCAAATGGCAATAGAGGAAAGAACACTCTGCCCTCAGTCTCAGGACCAAATGTTGGAGAAGCTCCACAGCCTTCCAGCAGGCTGTGAAAGGAACACCCTAAGCAAGTACCCACATGATGGCCATTAGATCTATAAACAAACATAAGCATCAGCCACATACGCTATGAGCCTGATGTTCTTGTGTGGCTTGTGGAAATTATCCACCATATATAAGTTTTCATTTTTCAGGAATCAATAACCCAGCGGTTATTTAACCTCTTCTTTCTTCTACTTGGTTCTTTTGAGCTTTTCATTGCAGCAAGGGAGGAAAAGAGGCAGAGAAAATAGAAATTGGACCCTTTTGCTATTTGTTGGCCTGGTTTATTATTGCTTAGTTTTATAATGTTCCCGTTGGAAAAGATCAGAAGAATTTTGCTCCAGTGGAAATCTCTTGATCTCTCTGGCCTCAGTATTTAGAAAATAAAAAGACAGGGCGGGAAGACTTCCAGCCTCGACAGTCAATGACCTTGATTCTGGAGGAGGGAAATTACCATGAATTCCAATGATCTCCATACAAATAACAAAGTTCAGCCAGCTGTACTATAGCTAATTTTAGGGCATAGTCTAGATATTCTTTATCCTATCAATCTCATTCTCTGGTGGAGTATTCCAAACTTGTGATTGTAGTAAAAATAAAATCATCCAGGAGTAAAAAGACAAATTCTGGATTATGAAACATCTCCATGGAGTTAATAAATTGCTCTTTAAGTGTAATGGAAAGAATTTTCATTTCTCCTTAATTGATAGTATCTTGGAACAAAGACTGAGGAGGGCCAGCTGCCTACACTTTCCTCATTAATGAAAACATCCCTTAGAGAGGGAGGATTTGGAAATAAACCTTATGTCCTCAGATTATCAGTCAGAGTTGTTGGGAGTGTTTTCCAAGCTAATTAATAAATCCTAACCATGAAAAGTCATCAGTTACTCCTTGGATCACACATAGTACTTTTTTTTTAGCATGGTAGTAATAGGTCCTTTACACTTGATCTTAGCCAAAAGGCTGAGAAGCGATGTGATAGGACCTTTAAGGAGGTAATTAGGAAGACAATTCAGGTTAAATGAGGTCATAAGGTCGTTGAGTAGAGCCCTAATCCTGTAATAAGAGTGTCTCTATAAGAAAAGGGACACCAACAGTCTCACTTTATAGTACTTTTCTTCTAAAGAACTCAAAGCCTTATAGTTGAGAAAGTATACATAAGAAAAAAAAAGGTACAGATTTAAAGCAGGATCTCAAGGAGATGCCTGATTAGGCCAACACTTGTAGAAATATAACATGGGATGTTTTTTTTCTTGAGATAGAGTCTCACTCTGTCACCCAGGCTGGAGTGCAGTGGCATGATCTTAGCTCACTGCAGCCTCCGCCTCCCAGGTTCAAGTGATTCTCGTGCCTCAGCCTCCCGAGTAGCTAGGATTACAGATATGCACCACCATGCCCGGCTAATTTTTGTGTTTATTAGTAGAGACAGGGTTTTGCCGTATTAGTTAGCCAAGCTGATGTCATGTGATCCGCCCACCTTGGCCTCCCAAAGTGCTGGATTACAGTTGCGAGCCACCTTGCCTGCCTAAAATTGGATTTCAATAATGCAAGCTCTAAATGCTTTGAGATTTACACAACCCCCAGGATGCCTAGCATATCATTGAAACTAAGATGCTATGGACTGCATAGTCACTGATTCCCTCATTTCTCAAACATTTCATGAGTACCTACCATGAACTAGACCAAAGTTTGTGACTATAGAGTAGAATAAGATCTAATGCCTGCCTTAAGAAGTCCCACAGAGCATCAGCAGACTTGTAAACTAATATTTTACCTAAAAAACAAAATGAGGGCATTTTAGAGATTGTGTTCTGGAAAAAGACTCCAGCTGAGGGGCCAGAGTTTTCACATCTATCAGTGTTTTCACCCTTTTCTATTCGCCATCTTTCTTATAAGGAGCAGTGAATTAATCGACAATCATAAAACTGCCTTCAATGCTAATAGTATCATGGTGTGGGACCAAGCCTTTCGCTTTATAGGGGTGAGGACTGAGGGCTGGAGATAATATGCAACTATGACTGGGATAATAATAGTGTAAGAGGGAACATGTGTCGAGAGCTTATTAGGTGGAAGCCTGGGGCTCAGGATTTTACACACATTTTATCATTTAAACTCCCTCTTATAGCTACAGAACCCAAAATAGCAAAGCTAATTGCATGTAAAAGCCAAGATCTGAACCCAGATAATCTGAATCTACAGTCGCAACCACTGAGATAACTCACAATTGAACCTGGGCCGCTGTAACGGAAAGCATGATGATTCCTAACCACCAGACCACTAGAGACACAGACTTTAAAATAAAGTAACCACCTTTTTCTTTTTTTCTTTCTTTTTAAGACAGAGTCTCCTTCTGTTGCCCAGGCTAGAGTGCAGTGGCACAATCTCAGCTCGCTGTAACCTCTGCTTCCTGGGTTCAAGCAATTCTCTTGCCTCAGCCTACTGAGTAGCTGGGATTATAGGCACATGCCACCACGCCCAGCTAATTTGTATGTTTTTAGTAGACAGAGAGTTTCATCATGTTGTCCAGGCTAGTCTCGAACTCCTGACCTCAAATGATCCTCCCACCTCGGCCTCCCGAAATGCTGGGATTACAGGTATGAGCCACCACTCCTGGTCAAGTAACCAGTTTTAAAAAGCACAGAACCCAAGGGTGGAGCAGAGCTGCCTAACAGATGAACCAATACATGAATTCCCTATAAATTGCAGAGTGCTTTAAAGTTAGGAAATACTTCATCTAGGGTTCTTCACTATTTAAAGCAATTTAAAGACGTGTAGAGTTGAAAAAAAAAAAAAGATACTTGGATTCTGCCCTGTGTGTTGTTTAAGCTCTGGGTGGTAAGAACAGGCTACACAGCTAGGGAGCATTATGCATTGGGTCAACACATCTAAAACAGCTACTATCTATAGTAACCACAATCTATGATTCCAATCAAAGTGAAAAATTGGGGGCATGTGGTCTGACCAAGACTATAGGTTTATTATGATGATACAGTTAAAGCATACAGAAAAATAGAGTAATATAATAAACACCCTCTGGGCATGGTGGCTCACGGCTGTAATCTCAGCACTTTGGGAGGCCGAGGAGGGTGGATCACCTGAGGTCAGGAGTTGAAGGTCAGCCTGGCAACATGGTGAAACCCCGTCTCTACTAAAAATAGAAAAAATTAGCTGGGCATGGTAGCGAGTGCCTGTAATCCCAGCTACTTGGGAGGCTGGGGCAGGAGAATCGTTTGAACCTGGGAGGAGGAGGTTGTGGTTAGCTGAGATCATGCCACTGCACTCCAGCCTGGATGACAGAGTGAGACTCTGTCACAATAATAATAAATAAACACCCACATACTCATTGCCAGTTTTCTCAAATGTTAACATTTTGCTAGGTGTTTGCTTTGGATTATTTAAAGAAACAAAACATCCCAGATCCAGTTGCATGCTGTGTAACTGCCCAACTCTGGTTCAGTCCCCTTCTCCTTCTACAGAGGTAACCAGTGTCCCAAACATAGTGTTTGTCATTCTCACATTTGTTTTTTGTGTGCTCTCTCTCAATACACACACACACACATACACACACACACACACACACGCAACGTACATCCATAACTAATTACGTAATTTTGGCTTATAAGCTTAATTTCATGCTGTAGATATTATTTTTACCATTTGCTTTTTGACTCAATGTTATATATTTGGGGGGGGGTCTTTGCTATATTTTCTTGTTATGGTAAGATACATGTAACATAAACTTTACCATTTTAGCCATTTTTAAGTGTTAGTTCTGTGGCATTAAGCACTTGAAGCACTCTGCCATTTATGGAGAATTTATCTGTTGGTTCATCTGCCAGGTATTGAAACATTGTTATGCTCAATGTTCTGTTTTTGAGGTTTCTCATGAAAATACATGTTCATATAGTTTACTCCACCCCACTGCTATGCACATTCCATTCACAGTCTTACCGGCAATGTGTTCATTCTGCAAGCAAGGGTGCCAGGTTACTTCCCATTGTGCAGCATTACAAATGTTACAGCCATGCACATCTTTGCACACGTATACCCTATTGAGGATTTATATCTAGAAGTGAAATCCCTGGGTCACAGGAGAATGACATCTATGCTTTTACTGAGGTTATCCAAGTTGCTTTCCAAAGTAGTTGTATCAGTTTCTCCTCCACCAGCAATGTAGTGTGGAAGTATGGCCAAAACAAAATATTATTCTTTTTCTGATTATAAAACTAATATATACTATTTGCAAAAAGAAAAGTGATGGGGAATATAGAAAACCCAAAGAAGAAAATAAAGATCACTCATAAGCTCACCACTCAGACACAGCTAACCATTGTTGACATTTTAGAATACGTTTTTCCAGCTGGGCATGGTGGCTCACGCCTGTGATCCCAGCACTTTGGACCTCACTGGAGGTCAGGAGTTCGAGACCAGCTTGGCCAACATGGTGAAATCCCATTTCTACTAAAAATACGAAAAGTAGTGAGGCGTGGTGGCATGTTCCTGTAATCCCAGCTGCTCGGGAAGCTGAGGCCGGAGAATCTCTTGAACCTGGGAGGTGGGGGTTTCAGTGAGCCAAGATGGTGCCACTGCACTTCAGCCTGGGTCACAGAGTGAGACTCCTTCTCAAAAAAAAAAAAAAGTAAGTTTTTTCTTTTTTCTTTGCATATATTTACATACTTAGACTAGCTGGTATAATATTGTACATTTACGTATGTTCAAATATTTTGAATGTTTACATATGTATAGTCTAATAAAGGCATACAAATTAAATTGCATGTAGTTATACATCAAACATTTTTATTGATGAGCATAGCTATGTGAAATCAAGACCATCCTATAAAATTCTGAGCCTGTAGTTGCCATACTTACAGGTGTCTACTTTAAAATAAAAGCAAACTTGTCCTCTCCCACCAGCAGCCCAAAACCTGCACAACTCCTGCATTTTTACATCCCGGGTTACTTTTTACGTATTCACATAATACTTTTTTACATGTTTTTGTTATAACATTAATAAGACCAACAGATTATTTCTGGTATTCATTTTCTTATGCCTGATGGTGACCCTTTGACTTTGACATCTGTGAACAAGACCCCTCTCTGAGCTGCTAACTGCCCAAAGCTGTGTAATTACCCTTCTCCGCTTTCTCTGGGTCTCACAGCACAAGAGGACTCCTGCCTAATTCAGTCACCCATGTATCCCCTAAAGCCTTTCCTATAGTTGCCATTGGCCACTCTGTGTAATATCTGTGAGGCTGGCCCAGACTATAAGTTTGAAGGA
This sequence comes from Callithrix jacchus, assembly GCF_049354715.1. NCBI lineage: Eukaryota > Metazoa > Chordata > Mammalia > Primates > Cebidae > Callithrix > Callithrix jacchus. Next base: position 69,692,625 of record NC_133507.1, read on the forward strand.
AGCTCACCCAGCTTGTATCACTATGCAGGAGTCTAACAGCAACCAAGCATTTTCCACATGGCACAGCCTTTGAAATAATCACACATGGCACCAAGGCACAAAAAGACAAATGAAACTGACAGCCCCTGGACATAAGAAGAGTTTAAGAGTATTATATATTTTAATTTTATGCCTGATTATCCAAAAGAGTCCCTACCAAGGGGCTCGTATTCATAACATGGTTTAATATGAATCTTCAGAAAGTAAACATAAAATTTTGGAAATCATTTGTTGAGCTTGAAGAGTTGAGGTAATTATTTATGAATTCAAGTATTAGCACTCTTTTTTCTATAGGGTTTTCAGGTTTTACACATAAAAATACAGCAGATCCAGTTAAGTTCGAATGTCAAGTAAGCAACAAATAATTGTTGGCATAAATATGTCCCATGCAATATTTGGATCACACTTACACTAAAAATTTTTCATTGTTTCTCTGACTTTCCAGTTTACCTGAGCATTCTACATTTTATCTGGCAGCCTATCTACAAAGGGTCAGATAGGCATTGTGGCCACATGGTTTCTATCATGATTACTCAACTTTCTCATTGTAGCATGAAAGTAGCCATGGACAATACATAAATAAATGAGCATAGTTATTTACAAGAACAAGCAACAGGCCAAATATGGCCCATGGGACATAGTCAATCCCTCCCTTCATTCGTTCATTCTACAAATATGTATGTGCTTTCCCTCTGCCCAGTGCTGGACTAGGCTGTAGGAGTGTAGAGGAGAATAAAAAAAGACCCTGTTTTGTCCTCATGGACTTGTAATCTAGTAGGGAGAAACATACAAGAAACAATGAACTAATAACCAATTACAACTTTTAATAGTGTTATCAAGGAAATGGAAAGGAATAATGTACAGCCATGGACCATAATTAAAAGGGAGAAAGTGAGAATTTCCTTGGATAGAATTTTCAGGGAAGATGCCTTTCCAGAAGTGATCATGAGGAAGCAAGCTGAAGGCTGAGGAGTTTTCAAGAGGCAAAGACCCTAAAGCAGCAAAGGGCTCAGTTCCCAGTATACTTGAGAAAAGGAGAAAAGGCCAGTTAGCCTGGAGTGAGTAGGGGTAGAAGGAGATAGAGTGGGAGAAGTAGGCAGAAACCAGACCCTTCAATCTCGAAGGCAGTGGGAGATAAGCAGGGTGCTATTCTGTGGGTAGCAGGGGTCCAAAAATACTTTTGTTGCTGGGTATACATGTTACAGGTGTATGCCAGGCTGAAAACCCTGGATAAACTGTGGGTATATAGGTTTAAAAACCTAATGCCTTCATTTTCCAAATCCTAAACTCCTCCAACAGACTATTCTACACCAGCAGTTCTCAACCTTTGGTGCTCAGTAGAATCACATAGGGAGCTTTACTAAGAAACCCAATTCATAGGCTACACCCTGGTCCAATTGAGTCAGCATCTCTGGGCCTGAGACCTAGGCACCAGTGGTTTCTTTCTTTTTTTTTTTTTTTTTTTCTTCTTCCTCTTTTTAACTGGTGTATCCAATCAACATGCAGGATGGGGGCAGTTAAAATGCAGACTCTCATTCAAGAGGTTTGGGCTGGGAGCTGAGAGTGCATTTCTAAGAAGCTTCCAGATGATGCTGATGCTGTCAGTCCACAGATCATACTTTGAATATCAAGGGCTGAAACGTCTTTTGCAGTCCTTGCACATACACATACTTGCTATTATCTCATCCCCTTCATTGCCTTCCTACTGGTCATCCTTCAAAGTTTTATTACCTGCCGTTTGGCCTGCAAAGCACATAGGCTGCTACTGAACCCCACATCGCTTCCTATTTTAAAAGAGCTTTCTAAAGCTTTGGGACTTGAATTAGTCAGCAAAGATCTGCAATTCCTCTCCAAAGGCAAGGTAATCTTATTAAGAGAAGATCTGAAGTATCCTTAGGAACAAAATACTCAATGTAGCCTCTTTGTTCTCTAAGTCTCCATTCTCCAGTGCTTCTCTGTGCATTCGTTTGTCTCAGAACAGTCATGCACCATGGGTCCATTTGTCTTCCCTTATCACTCTGTTACTGTTGCCGAGCACTCGCTCAGCTGTTCGCTCCAGCTTCTTAGCTGACAAGATAATTACATTCTGGGCAGACTGGGAGAAAGACAGGTAGTGCTCAAAAGTTCCGATGCTGACTAGCTAGTCATTGCTGGGGCAGACTTCAAGATCAAGCACCTGATCTAATTAGCACACTCCCATTGCTACCTGCCTGCCTATGGAATGCCGACAATTGAAAGCCTGAAGGCAAAGCAGATATCATGCAACCCGGAGATAGACATTCATGCTACCCTTGTGCCAGGAACAATTACATGTTCTTTTTGGAATCTTGGGTGTCCTAGTAACACAGCTGAGCCTGGGGGTAAACTTTTGCATAATACCGGAAGCTCTGAATTTACTGATAATGAACATGAGAACCAGCAGAATAAAACCCCACAAGAATGAAAGACCTCACGGAAGGAAAGCCTTCTGATTGCCTTCAGAAGAAGGACTCGTTTCAGCAAATCCAGTCTGCCTCTAGCTCTGGAAGAAGCATGTGGCTCCATAAAAGCAAGGCTTTGCCAGCAAAGAGCTGTTTTTCTTTGACCAGATAAATAGCACAATACAGTCCCCTAGGAGTTTTTTTTTTCTTTTGCCTCTATGCTTTTGCTACTTCCTACATTTCTTTCAAAATGTAGCCTTTGAGTTTGAAAGTCATTGGAGCCACAACCCTTTTCTCCCTTTCTTTTTGCTTTGGGTAGAAAAGTGCTCTATAATCTCTAAATCCTTATAATAAGTGTTCTACAATCTCTAAGTCCATATATAGACATATGCATATAGATACATATGTGTGTATATATATATGGCATTATTACTTTAAATTTCTAATAAGATTCCCACCCTCACTTGCTGCTGGCATTTGCACTAGTTTCTCTGGCAGGGGCCTGGTGAAGAGGAGTGAACAGTGACTCTAGAGTCAAGACCCATTTCTACCATGTATTACATCTGTGACTGGGCAAGGTACTTATCTGTCCAGTTAAAACTAAGGCTTTAGGTTAAAGAAATCAAAAGAACCCTAACCCAGTGTTATGGGTTGATTCATGTCTCTCTCCCCCTTTAAAAAATATATTAAAGATCTAATGCCCAGTACCACAGACTGTGACTGTATTTGGAAATAGGGTCATTGTGGATATAGTAAGTTAACTTAATAGGAGGTCATACTGGAGTAGGACAGACCGTTAATTGAATATGACTGGTGTCCTTATATGAAGAGATACTGAGACACCAACACTTGAGGGAGAACATCATGTGACAATGTACACAGCGGCTAGAGAGCTACAACTACAAGCCAAGAGGCTCCAAGGATTGCTGCCAGAGCTACAAAGAGGCGAGCATGGGGTTCAGACTCCCAGCCTCCAGAACAGAACAATTTCTGTTGTTGCAAGCCACCCGCAAACTGGTGTGGGACTTCAGCAACCCAAGGAAATGAGCATACCCAGTCAGGTTTACTTACTAACCTCGCTTGGAGGTCAACAATGACATTGCAAGTCCAAGATAGCCATTGCCAGGCACCTAACAGAAGTGATCTGGTTAAGAGGTCTGGCTCTAGAAAGGGAATATAAGGAAAGAGGATATGAGTATGCGGGTTCAGTCCTACTACTTCCTGGCTGGATGACATCAGGCAAGTTAACAACACTTTCTGAGCCTCAGGATCTTGGCCATAAAACAGGAATAACAAGGGTACCTAAGAAGTAGAATTTCCATGAACAATGAAAGGGAGCAGCTACAATGTCTAAAGGTTAGCTCTAGCTATTCTTTTCCCAGTGATGGTAGAAGTCAGTTTCTAGGTACCTTAGCTTTGTCTAAACTGCAGGTTCCCTGAGCCAATTAGCCCTCAGTAGATAAAGAGCTGTGGTCCACTCCCCATGCATTCCTGCCACCACCTTGAGGCTATTCCAAGGTGTCTCCGGGAGCCTGGGCTTCTGAGGATGCAGGCAGTGCTTGGGGATGTCAGGGGGCTTGTGAAGACCTCTCAATCCTGTTCTAAGTCCCCTGAGTTGGCAACTGCAACTCCTGAAGAAAGGGAGAGACATAGAAAGAGGCAGATGAGATTCCTGTGAGAGCCAAGGAGTCTGCCGGGTCCATACCTCCCTTGGCTCAGGGAGAGGAATTCAGGTAGGAGTTGATGACTCCTGGTGGTCAAATACCCAACAGATCTGTTAGTTTTTAAAATTTTAGCCATTCTAGTGAAGTGAGTACACATTGGCATCTCGTTGTGGTTTTAATGTGTATTTCTCTAGAGACTCCTAATGTTGAACACTTCACATATTTATTTGCCACTTGCATATCCATTTTTATTAAGATGCCTTCTTCTTGTTGATATGTAGAATTGTTTAGATATTCTGGCTCCATGTCCTTGGTCAGGTGCATGTGCTACAGATATTTTCCTCCCACTCAGTGGCTCCTTCTCATGCTCTTAAAGGCATCATTTAAGAATGAAATTCTTAATTCTTAAAAAGAGACAAATTTTTCAAGCAGTTTTTGGTTCACAGCAAAACTGAGTAGAAGGTATGGAGACATTTCCCATATACCTCCTGTCTCCATAAATGCATAGCCTTTCCCATTATCATCTCCCACCACAGTGGCACATTTGTCATAACTGATAAACCTACATTGATACATCGTTATCACCCAAAGTCCAATGTTTACATTAGGATTCACTTTTGGTGTTGTACACTTTATGAGTTACATATAATTATTATGTAGCCACCTTTCTAATATCATACAGAGTAATTTCACTGCTCTAAAACTTCTCCGTGCTCTGCCTATTCATCACTCTCTGACTGGCCCCTGACCTCTGGCAACCACTCATCTTTTTACTGGCTCCACAGTGTCTTTTCCAGAATGCCATATAGTTGAAATACTGCTATATTAGTCTGTTTTCACATTGCTATGAAGAACTACCTGGGACTGGGTAATTTATAAAGAAAAGCAGTTTAATTGACTCAGAGTTCTGCAGGCTGTACAGGAAGCATGGCTGGGGAAGCCTCAGGAAACTTACAGTCATGGAAGAAGATGAAGGAAAAGCAGGCACAGAGAAGAAGGAAGAGAAAAGGGGAAGGTGCTACATGCTTTTAAACAAGCAGATCTCACGAGAGTTCACTCACTATCATGAGAACAGCAAGGGGAAAGTTCTCCCCCATGATCCAGTCACCTCCAAAGAGGCCCCTTCTCCAACACTGGGGATTACTATTCAACATGAGATTTGGGCAGAGACACAAATCCAAACAAACCATGTCAACTACCATATGAAGACTTTTCAGATTGGCTTCCTTCACTAAATAATATGCATTTAAACTTCCTCCATCTTCAAATAAATGAGCTTGATAACTCATTTATTTGTAGCTCTGAATCATGTTCCATTTGATGAATGTACAGCAGCTTTTTCTTAACCTATTCATCTACTAAAGGACATTTTGGTTGCTTCTAGGTTTTGACAATTATTAATAAGGCAGGTACAAATACCTGTATACAGGTTTTTGTGTAGATATAAGTGTTCAACTCTTTTGGGTAAACTCCAAAGAGTTTGATTGCTGGATCATATGGTAAGTGTTTGTTTTGCAAGAAACTACCAAACTGTCTTTTGTAGTGGCTGTATCATTTTGTATTCCTATCAGCAGTGAATGAAAATTCTTGTTGCTCCACATCCTGGTCAGCATTCAGTGTTGTCAGTGTTCTGGATTTAGGCCATTCTAATATATGCATAGTGGTATCTCATTGTTGTTTAATTTGCATTTCTCTGCTGGCATATAATGTGGAGCATCTTTTCATATGCCTATTTCCCATCTCTCTATCTTCTTTGGTGATATGTCTGTTAAGGTTTTTGGCTCATTTTTTAATTGAAATGTTTGTTTTCTTGTTGACTTTTAAGAGTTCTTTGTGTATTTTGGATAACAGTCCCGTATTAGATGCATATTTTGCAAATCTTTTCTTCCTTTCCATAATTTGTTTTCCTGTTCTCTTGACACTGTCTTTCACAGAGTAGTTTTTAGTTTTAAGTCCAGATACCAATTCTTTCTTTCATGGATTGTGCCTTTGGTGTTATATCTAAAAAATCATCAAGAAACTCAAAGTCACCTAGATTTTTCTCCCATTATATTTGTGGATTTTTATGGTTTTGCATTTCACATTTAGGTCTGTGATCATTTTGAGCTAATTTTTGTGATGGGTGTAATAATGTGTCTAGATTTTTTTTTCATGTGAATGTTCAGTTGTGCAAGCACAGTTTGTTGAAAAGACTATCCTTGCTCCATTGTGTTGCCTTTGCTCCTTTGTCAAAGATCAATTGACTGTATTTATGTGTGTCTATTTCTGGGCTCTTTATTCTGTTACATTTGTCTGTCTATTCTTTTGTCAATACCACACTCTTTGGATTACTGCAGCTTTATAGTAAATCTTGAAGTCAGGTAGTGCCAGTCCTCCAACTTTGTTCATCTTCAGTGTTGAGTTGGTTATTCTGGATCTTTTGCCTCTCCATATAAACTTTAGAATCAGCTTGTTCATATCCACATAATAATTTGATGGCGTTTTGATTGGCACTGCATTGAAACTATAATTAAATTATTAATTTGAAGCCTTATTTATTAATTTCTTCCTTTATGGGTGGTGCTTTTTCTATACTACTTAAGATATTCTTGTTAATCACAAGGCCATGAAGATAACCTCCCTGACCTCTACAGCGATAAAAGTCAAAACAGTGGTTGTACTTTTATGGGGAGGAGTAATGACTGGAAGGCAAAACATGGGAGGATGCCAGGGGACTGGTCATAGTCTATTTCTCTTGCTTGCTTGCTGGGTTTCTTTTTTCCTTCCTTCCTTCCTACCTCCCTTCCTCCCCTTCCTTCCTTCCTCCTTTCTTCCCCTCCTCCCGTCCTCCCTTCCTCCCTTCCTTCCTTCTAATTTTTTTTTGAAGCAAGATCTCACTCTGTCACCCAGGGTGGAGTGCAGTGGCTGCAATTATGACTCACTGCAGCCTCCGTCTCCCAGACTCAAATGATCCTCCCACCTCATCCTTCCAGTAGCTGGGACTGCGGGCACACACCGACATGCCGGGCTAATTTTTGTATTTATGTAGAGTTGGGGTCTCACTATGTTACCCAGCTGGTCTCAAACTCCTGGGCTTGAGTGATCCACCCACCTCAGCCTTCTAAAGTGCTAGGATTATAGGCATTAGGCACTGAGCCCAGCTTATATTTTATTTTTTGATTTCCTGGGTGATGGTATTTGCTTGTTTACTCTTTAAATATTCCTTGAACTATATACTTATTACTGGCATACTAAGTATGCTATGCTGCCATTAAAGTATATGAGAGAGAGAGACAGAGAGAGAAAGGGAGAGAGGGAGAAACAGGGAAAGAAAGAAAGAATGCACCGAAAGGAGCCATTGACTGAAGAGATACAAAGTAATAACAAAAAATACTTTGAAAGACTACAGGAGAAATTTGTGAGCTGACTATTTAACATCATAAATTCTCAGTCTATAAAAGCTAATATTTTAGTAAATGTATTTCACTAGAATATATATAGTAAGTCTATTTTCATATTAGAAACACTGATGTTGGTTAATAATATATTAAAAACAAACAGTGGTGTGGGCATAATAAAGTAACATTAGTGACACGTTAGTGAGGCTTCATTAAGAGAGTTAAGCAAGCAGAGAGTAAAGGGAAGCAACTGGCTGCACTGAGCATTTGGTTTTACAAATTCTTCCTTAAAATGTGATAGATTTGATCATTAAACATCGTATACATGTATCAAAATGTCACACTGTACCCCATAAATATGTACAGTTCATTATGTGTCTATTAAAATAATAATAAAAGCAAGAACGCATTGCTGCTAGCTGATATGTGACCACTCAGCTTCTGACTTCTCACCCTCGAATGAGAGGCATGTGTCATGTGATCTCTATCAAATAAGGGATGCTGAGCTCTGAGGTGGGAGGGGTATTTGAGACTATAGTAGAAATGTCACAAGAGTGGGCTGTAAGGACCCGGTAGAGTCACCGTCCAAAGCAGAAACCAAATCAAGATACCCAGCAAGGATACAGTTAATACCAAATACTGACCCAGCAGATAGCCAGGTTCTGAGGAGCTAACCACACAGGAGGTGCAGTCAGAGCAGGAATGGGGGTAACGTCAGGAGCGGCCCCTTCTGCAGGTCAAAAAGTCAGGATATCATCAAAGCCAGGGAGGCTCTACAAGGTCCTCAGCCCAAGTCTTTTTGAAGAGAAGACCAACCAACTGCCTGTCCACAGTTAACCAGGCTGCAGATGTGTGACCACATGCTTCTCTGACCTGAGCCAAGCAGGAACACACACCTGACAGCTGGTTCTGGCAGCCAGACACTGAGAAGCACCAAACTGGGAGTCACTCTCTGAGAAGAGCCCAGGATGTGCAGGTGGGAATGCAGGTGCTTTTCTCTATATCACACCTGCCTGCTAAATGGCTCTCTGTCCCTTTCTTATCCTGTCTCTTCGACAAAGAGAAGATTTCTAGGGAACAAATGCAGGCTGTTGGATAAATGTGTAATCTTTCTGGAGATGGGGGCCAAGTGAAGAGATAAATAGGGCTTGAAGAAGGAAGTTAAGAAAACTAAGGTAATCAGAATGAATGGGTGAAAAAAGCAACCTCATGAATTCCTGGGTGGTATGGTAGGGAGGATGGGGAAAATCCATAATTAGGATATTCTGCAGATAGACAACAGAGAATTCAAGTCCAAGCATAAGAGCTTGCATTTCTAATCAGCTCATGCAACATCATGTTTGCAGTGTTCACCATTTCTAATATTCAAGCACCCTCTTTTAGAGTCACAAATGCTATAATTCATCACATCCAGGCGTGCAAAATCATCCTTTTTCTAGCACTAAACATGTTTAATCACAACGATTTATAATAGCACGTTAAGACTTTAATGAAAGGAAGGCATTGGATACATGATATTTACAGTAATCATAATACTATAATATTTAAAGTATAATTTTTGACAGTGTTAAAGCAGGAAGTCAAATTGTCCATATTTTTAGTTGATTATTTAAAATGCTTTTGGGGGGACTCAGCATCCAGAAATTAACAGTTTTCCTCTGTGCAATTGTCAGTGTTATCACTGGTTACTGCTACTGGCTGCCAACCCTTTTATATCGTAGCTCTAGTGGCAATCAGCAATTAATGCTAACCACTTGTCCTAATAGCCAAATGCCAAATGTCATACCACATGCAGAATCATAATTATGCTTTAGGAAGTGGACGGGTTTGGCTTTGTCAGCCAAGAATTAACTGCAAATTTGGAGGCGCACTTGAACTAGTGCTTGCGGAACATATCTGTGATACCTCAGCCTCAGAGTTCCCAGGATGTTTTTCAAGGATAGCAGTTTCTTTCTTTTTTTTCTTTTTTTTTTTTTTTTTTTTTTGAGATGGACTCTAGCTCTGTCACCCAGGCAGGAGTGTAGTGATGATCTTGGCTCACTGCGACCTCTGCCTCTGGAGTTGAAGCAATTCTGCCTCAGCCTCCTGAGTAGCTAGGATTACAGGTGCACACCACCATGCCTGGCTAATTTTTGTATTTTTAGTAGAGACAGGGTTTCACTATGTTGGTCAGGCTGGTCTCAAATTCCTGACCTCATGATCCACCTGCCTCGACCTCCCAAAGTGCTGGGACTACAGGCGTGAGCCACCACACTCAGCCAATGATAGTAGTTTCATACAAAGCTAAGGGCCTTGAAATCTTTCTCCCAAGGGACCTAAACATTTCTTTGTGAAGCTCTAAAGGTTCCCTTTGCTGTCACTTTTGGGATCAGTCAAATTTACACATATTCCAGCTTCACTTAGCGATTCAAGTTCCTGTGTAGGTGTTCGCTGTTAACCACATGTCACATGCTTCACAGCCCTTGGTGACATGTGTTTATTTGGGAAGGTAAGTCCATGAACCACTGCCTTCCTCATATTTTACAAGTTTTCCCTGACTCAGGGAAACAGAAGGGGGTCTTCCATCAATAGGCAGCAATGTGGTACATGGGGTAAGGTAAGGAAGGAATGTTACCTGGATTACTGCCCACAGCCCCCTCAATAATGAAACAGCATCAAGGCACAGCAGCATCTCACACTGTTAAGAGTTCAGATTTTGCCTGGCTCAGTAACTCACACCTGTATTCCCAACATTTTGGAAGGCGGAGGTGAGAGCATTGCTTGAGCCTAGGAGTTCGAGGCTACAGTGAGCTATGATCAGGCCACTGCACTCCAGCCTGGGCAACAGAGTGAGACCCTGTCTCTAAAAATAAAAATGAATGAAAAAAAAGAATTTAGATTTCTACTGACTTCAAACTTCAACACAATCATGAACACTAAATTAGTGAAATATTAGAAACCCTCAAATCAAAACCAAAACCCATTTTTCTACCCAGAAGTTGTAGAAAGCTTGGACTCGCCCAGGGCCCACCTCTAGAAAGTGCCCGGGACACCCTGCATGCATTCTGTGTTCTCATGCCACCCGGGCTTCATTTGTTCCTCTCCTTGGTTCCCTTTGTCCTGATTTATTTTCTTAGTATCACTATTATAATTAATGATAATTATGCATTCTAATTTAGTTTTGTGCATTTTCTAAAACACTTAAATCTTCTTTAAATACGATAGAATATCATTATGTTTCAACTATAAGAGTTGCCCTGATTCCTTTTCTCAAAGCTTTACTCTTTTCTTTACTTTTTAAAATTTTCTTACTTTTTTCATACAGTTTTAATAAACTCAGTCATCCAATTTCACAGCACACAGCAACTCAGAAGACCACAGCTGGCAGAAAGTGTGGTTGTTGACATAGTACAATATAGTAATCCTACTTAATAGATGCTGAATGCAACAATAAATAGATAAATGAGTAAATTAGTAGGTGAGTAATATCTTAGAGCTCACCAAGGAGAAGGTAGAAATCATTTAAAAACAAATATAAGAAGCAGCAGCATAATAGTCAAGGCCCATTTGGTATAGGTGTGACCTCTCTGGGGATTTCAAAAGCCTTTGATGATTGTAGAACTATATTTTATTTTATTTATTATTATTATTACTTTTTTTGAGACAGGGTCTCAATTTGTCACCCAGGCTGGAGTGCAGTGGTACTATCTCTGCTCACTGCAGCCTCAACCTCCTGGGCTTAAGCAATCTTCCTGCCTCAGCCTCCAAGCAGCTGGGACCACAGAAATGCCACCACTCCCAGCTAACTTTTGTATTTTTAGTAGAGACAGGGTTTCACCATATTGGCCAGGTTGGCCTTCAACTCCTGAGCTCAAGTAATCTGCCTGCCTGAACCTCCCACAGTGCTGGGATTACAAGCATAAGCTACCGTGCCTGACAGAAGTATAGTTAATACTGATGAGTCTAACTCCATTCCTTCAAGAAAAACTCAAAGTATTTGGGGAAATCTTTGTTTAAGAAGACAGGTATATGTATCATACACCTTAGAAAACTTTTCATTTGAAAACAACAAAATAAAAAACATAAAATTCCAAGGCAGAGAAATCTTCAGCTGTCTGGAAAATTCCCTTCTTTGTCATGCCTCATTCTCTGGCCGTGCCCGATACCTGGATTGATGATGAACTCATATTGCTAGTTCTCAGGTGGGAACAACACCTCAAAGAAGTACTGTGGGTAGAGAATGCTTTCTGTACTAGCCTCTGACTCACTTGATGGTGATACAGTAGGAGCAGTTCCAACCAAACCCAGCACGGTACTAGCATCCTGAAAGGTAGCTCATTACCAGGAGGAAGGGAGAGCTCTGTGCAAGCAACCAATAATTCATTCTCTTTCTCCACTAAGTGATTACGCCTTAAGACCCCTAAACTGAATGACTTACAGAATGACCTGATTCCCCTCATTGCCCATGTGCACCAAACCTTGGTTTCTGTAACCTTATCAAAAGAGAAGTTCCTGGGTGTGTGCTCAAAATGCTTTAGACAAATGATGTTTCACAAATGGAAGATATGATAGAAATTTTACTATTATTTGAGATTGACTCTCCAGAGATATAAATCACAGCCCTAGACCATGGCAACCACAGACCCTGGGTTGCCCCAGTGGTGACTCTGTCCAGTCCATTTCCCACTTGAGCACAGGAAGTAGCACAAAGTAGGGGCTGCAGTTTCAGGAGGAAAGCAGGTTTGTTATCACAAACCTGTTTTTCCCGGCCAGTTAAATAGAGGCAATCATAGCCAGCAGGCTCAAACCCACACTTTTCTCAATTACCGTGAGCAAACATAGATTGACTTATTTTTTTTTCTGTTTACAGAATTACGCAAAACTTATTCCTGGAGCTACAGTAGGGGTACTTCAGAAGGACTCCGGAAACATTCTCCAGCTGATCATCTCAGCTTATGAAGTAGGATATTTTACAGCTGGCTTCTTTCTTGCATTTCTTTGGTATTCGAAAACTAAGATGTTATTTAGGCTGTTAAATGTTAGTTACTTGTTGGTAGAGAAAGTGCTTATTCAAAAAATGTCTCTGTATGAATGCAGCCAAAATATAAATTTTGTTCATTTTGTTTGCTGATCTTCTTTTTGAAAGGTGTAGCTGAAGATAGAAAAACCATAAAACTGATCATAAAGTTGAGGTTGTTTTTATAATAATAAGCAACAGCAACACTGTTGCCAGGACAATTTTAAAGCCTCCACAACTCATACAATTAAGCTCTCCTCTGTCTGAAAAATATGAAGTTTAAATTGCCAGTGAGTGATGGAATTATGTGGAGAGCTAACTCTACAGGCTTGACAAGACTAGGTCATAACTCAAGCAAAAATACAAGTGTTGGCCATGCACCAAAACACCAGTACACAAAAAATGCTGCTTTTTAGTTTCTATACCTTTGGGAACTCGGGACATTTTCCACTGGTTTGTGAGTAGGTATGTAATTTTTTGCTTTGACTTTGGGAATTAGTACCTGAGGACAGAATCCCTCCCTTAAAATTAGAATAGGTACCTACAATGTTGCTATGTTCTCATTCTTTGCCCCCATTTCATAACTCAGTCAACAATGGATGGCCGGTTGTCAATTATTTTTAATTTTGTTTCCTAAATATCACCCCCCTTTTTTTTGCCTTTACATACAAAGAAATACACACACACACACACACACACACACACACACACACACAAACACAGATCGAGAGAGAGAGAGAGAGAGAGAGAAAGCCCTAAATTAGGATAGGAATGAAAAAAAGTAAATTTTTTAGAAAGGAGTAAAGCTTTAATATTTACTTTAAACAGCAGCTATCTAAGAACAAATTAATAACAACTCTCCTGATTTTTGATGGTTGAAAACGACAAACAAATGGTCCATATGTAGTATATGCCAACACATAGTATGTACTGAACCAGCATTCTTCAACTAAAATGACATATCAGAATCAACAGGGAAAGTTTTTAAAAAATAGGTCTATCCAGATTCCCTCACAGACATTTTTGAAGGACTTTAGAAGAAATGAGAGCTACATATTTTGGAAAGAAAAACAAAAACTCCCCAGTGATTTTGACATTGCCCCACCAATTTTTGAAACTCCTCTGAAGGAGGAAAAGCAAGATATTCCTTCTTAAATACTTGATTTCTTCAGAAAATAAAATACAGATGTGTTCATTAAAATTATAGGATGATGGTTTTGTTTGGTTTTGTTTGTTTTACTGACAGCCTCAGAAATTTCAGTTTTCTTAGATCACATCAAATTAATCACCACATTAGCTCATGCTTGAAATTGTTCCAGACAGAGAATGCTCATCAACAAAATGCTATAAAAACCTTCCTCCCTCTCAAGCAGTAATTAAAGTTTTAATGTGTAGAATCAAATAAAATCACACAGCAATCCTTCACTGTACTAGAACACACCTATTTTTTCGAACCCAGTACTCTCAACAGTGTTGGCCACTAACATCTTCAAAGAAATCAGGCAGATTGGAAAACACTAAATTGTCAAAAATATTTCCCCTCCAGTGAGAGCAGCCCCCCCCCCCCCATGCCTCTGCTTGCTCTGCCAGGGGTTATGGCTCACTTTATGATCCCAAAAACTTCACATGACTTACAGGGTAGTTGAAATCAAGGCATGAAACATTTAAATTAAATTTTCTGTTCTTGTTTTGCTATCTCAGAAATACTAAAAAGAAGTATCTATTATTCTCAAATGAAACCATCTTGCACTGGAGTTATTATTGAAACTTTATGATTCACAGGGCAAAGTCTGTACTAGATCCTGGCACTAGTTCAAATTATTTTTCTATTGTTATTTTTAAATGTATGTTAAAAGGAATTTAAAATATGGGGACAGAATTTCTTCCTAATCTATAAAAAGAGAGAGAAGGAAAGAGAACATATTGAGAGAAAGTACAAAATGCTTCTGACTGACCTCTAGTAGGGCAGAGGTAGACACTTTGTGTTTGTAACTTTGTGGCTAAAAACTTCAGTTCAGTATTTTACAGTGCCATATTGATATTTTAAAAAACGTTAAACATCCATATGTATTTATCTGATCATCATTCACTAGTTTTCTTTCTTCCCCAATCATATAATAAAAGCTACTGAATTATCAGCAATCCCAAGAATAAGTTCCCCTGCTGGCATTTGCATTTCAGGAGGGAATTGACTTGGTTTCTTTTGCTTTTCCTGGGTCATAAGAGATGCTCGATAAATGAATGAATGAAACTATGAAAAATGCAAATAATCATTTATGTAGTTTCGTTAGAAAATTCACACTAAAATATTCCTGGTCAAATCTGCGATGTGCTGTTGAATTATAGCAATGCTGAAATTTCCTTTATTTAGGTCAGATCATGTCATCTGCTGGATCTCATTATTGCTGTCATGGCCTTCCTGGTCATATCCCTCATTCTTCATTCAGCTCCTGACTCTAGCTCCAACATTGCTTCTATTTTAATCTTATTGTTTCAGTGTAAACAATAGGCAGAGTCATTTTACTATACATTTGGCAAACTTGCACATAGGTATCAAAGATCTCATATAACCCATAAATATATATACATACTATGTACTCACAAAATTTAAATTAAAACAAAATTTTTTAAATTACAGTTAAGGAAAATTTGAAGCTGAATATGCTTTTAAAATGCCAACAAGCAAATGGGTATGTGGACTTAAAACTTTTGGATTAACTGAAGTATAAATTAATTCATAATATTTTTAAATTGCTTTTATTCTGTTTTTCTATTTTTCATAATTTGGTTTGGTTCACCCAAAATATGGACTTTTATTTTGTAAGTGAACAAGGAAGAGAGAAAGTAAGATGATAAACTTCTTGAGGGCAGAAAGCGGTCTTGTGTTATTCCCCAGACCTAACTCCAGACTAAATGTGCAGTAGGTACTATATACCTTCCAATACTGATTTTAAGGCACGCTTTCCCCCCACATTTCAACGTCTCTAAAATTGAGCTGCACCTTACAATTGATGGTGAATTACAATCACCATTATGGTGCCAGCCAGCAGTCATGATGTAGTTTTCATGGACAATTGTGATTATACTCACTTTAATTTATTAAATGCATTGTTGCTACTTAAGTATTAAGTTTAATTGCTGTTTTAAAATATCTTCAAAAAACGTGTACTGTGAGTCGATATTGAAATGAAAGTGTATTACGTATGCAGAAATGTACCAAAACAGAGAAGCAGGGTGTAAATTTGCTATCAATGAAGCAAATATTCATTGGTGGAGGAATGACTTCAATTCTGGATTCTTTGTGAAGCAACAAACAGCTGGTTTATGGGAGCTAAGAAATCATGATACACCTAAAGGAAGCTGTTGTTAAATTTTGTTACTGAGATATAAGCAAAAGAATTGCCTTTCATATGCCAGTCTATGCAATGCAGGGCAGGAGAATTTGCCAAATCTTTCAGAATGGGTAAAATAATTTTCAAAGCAATGATAGATGGACAGGACTGACTCGTATGTTGTGCAGGACATCTTGAGGTATTTTGTCATAGTTTAATTGTCATAAGATAATGGCGTATCTTATAATTGTTGATGCCTTAGATTTGGTAACATATGAAATGCATATATTGATGGCTCACTCTCTTGCTTTTGACTGATGATATACTGAATTTCTTTTGGCGCCCAATTTAGTTTCATTCATTTGTAGTTCAATGAGCATGATTCACAGTTTCTTCTTCTGGCTATATTTTTGGGGTTGTGACTTCACTGAACTCTTTTATGTTGTAACTAAAGGAACTGCGGTCTGAGGTGGAACTGGAAGTATTAGGAGACACTGAAGGACTCAACTTGTCATTTACAGCCATGTGTAACAACGGTACTCTCTTCCCACACCAAAAGAAATGCTCTCACATGAAAGTGGGGGACACAGTAAGTAGCTGGTCAATAGACCATCTGGATAGATACTTGGATGGGTCAGAAGTTAGCTGAGCTCACTGAAGCTGGATTTCTTTTAAGAATTTTAAAAGCAATTTTCAAAGATTTTTCTAGTAAATGCTTTTGGCAGAGCTGATTTCCATGCAGCCTTGTTTCGCCTCATGCATTTTGGTGGATGCAAGGAGATAATTAGTATTTTCTTTTTCAGGCTTCCTTCAACGTGACTGTGAATATCCCAAACTGTGAGAGAAGAAGCAGGCACATTATCATAAAGCCTGTGGGGCTGGGGGACGCCCTGGAAATACTTGTCAGTCCAGAATGCAACTGCGACTGTCAGAAAGAAGTGGAAGTGAACAGCTCCAAATGTCACCACGGGAACGGCTCCTTCCAGTGCGGGGTGTGTGCCTGTCACCCTGGCCACATGGGGCCTCACTGTGAGTGTGGTGAGGACATGCTGAGCACGGATTCCTGCAAAGAGGCCCCAGATCATCCCTCCTGCAGTGGAAGGGGTGACTGCTACTGTGGGCAGTGTATCTGCTACTTGTCTCCCTATGGAAACATTTATGGGACTTATTGCCAGTGTGACAATTTCTCCTGCGTGAGACACAAGGGGCTGCTCTGCGGAGGTAGGCTATGTCCAAATCCATCTGACCCTGTGGCTGTTCAAGTCTCAGGAAGCGGCTTGGCATCCTCTGCCCCTTCCACAGTTTACTGGGCATAGTAGGTGCTCAATAAATATTTGCTGATCAGCCTTAGACCTAGGGTAACTGAATCTTCTCTAGTAGGTTTTCTGGCTCTAACATTCACTTGGGGTGAGATCTCTGCCAACTGAACGTGTATCTCTATTATTGTTTCCCTGAGAATAAGTGAAAGATAAAGTGCCTTCTCTCTGGTTGTCACCCGAACTCTACAAAAGTGCCTGTAATAGGAACTCCATTACCTTCCAGGTTTTTCTGGATCAAGCCACTATGTCTGACTGGCCTTTTAAATGTGTATTACTTTGGAAAAGTAAAAACTAGATGGACTGCTAAATGAGCATGCTAACAAGGATAAGGAGCACAAAAATATACTAAACAGGCTTTCAGGGCCTTCACTCATTCCACAAATATTTATTAAACACCTACTAAGTGCAGATACTAGGTTAGGCACTGGGCATAAGAAAGATGAGTAAGTGCATATGTGAAAAAGCCTACAGGAAGGACAAAGACTTGGAATATCCTGAGAAATTTGAGAAAAATTTATAATAGAAATATGCATGTTTAAATATCCTATGTAGATGTGAAATCACTGTAGTTTAAGGATATACTGTATATGACTTGTAAAATCATTCTGATATATACACATATATAAGTATAACCTATTCAAAAAAGAATTACCAATATGTTAATATACTTTTAAGCAACATAAATATGTGTTATAGATTGAAATATTAACTGAATGCTGAATTTAAGCTTTAATGTCTCTGTTCACATTATGTAAGCAGACAGCTATTCAAATCAGAAAGCCATT
This sequence comes from Callithrix jacchus, assembly GCF_049354715.1. Taxonomy (NCBI): domain Eukaryota; kingdom Metazoa; phylum Chordata; class Mammalia; order Primates; family Cebidae; genus Callithrix; species Callithrix jacchus. The sequence goes on from NC_133507.1 coordinate 69,710,557, forward strand.
ATCTTTATAGAAAACTAAGCAAGTTATGTTTTTAAAAGACAATGTCAGGAACATATGAAAAACCCTAATTTTCAGGGGAAAAAAAAGACCTGAGAGAAGGAAGCATCAAAGAATTCCAGGCTTTCTGAAAACCATTTGATACCCTTAGAAGTGTACCCACCTTTCATTTCGTTGCTGCTGCTGTTGCAGCCAATAGGTTCTTCTGAGAATATATGCCTTTTTCCCCCCAGAGAGTGAAAAACGTATATGGTCTGTGCTGATCAAGACACATTTCTCTCCCTTTTCATTCAAAGGTTTATTTCCTGGTTTAATAGGTGCGTTTCCAAACCTACGTAAGTCCTCTTTTCACATGACACAGGTGGGGCACAATCTGAAGGTAACAAGAAGCCATCCAAAAGCCATAACCACATTGCAGAGAGGGTATCTCAGGCAGAATCCCATATTGCATCTCTAATAGAAATCTCGTAATAAAACACATGTTCAAAACACTTGAAATTACCTTTCAAAAAGCCCCAAGTGTAATCTAACAGAATATAATAGAGTTACTAACACGACCAATATTTCACCCTTTAAATCTTGGATCAAAGAGATCTAAGGGGGTATAAATCGCTGAACTGTGTTTAGCAACAGAGCTTTCCTTGATGATCTTTTACTTTATTTTGTACCATGCATGAGGAACAGAAATAAACTCAAAAAAAGTTGACTTGATCTGTGGATTGTAGCTAGGAAGTTCTGACAGCAATGTCTCTCTTTGAATCAGATACAGTGATTGCTACAGAAATTCTATTTAGAAAATAGAATGATTTATTTGGCTAGATTCAGAAAACTTCACCTATGCCAATTTCCTTCAACCATTACTGTTTCTCAAAAGCTATTTTGGTTTTTAGTGACATCGCAAAGGATGCTGCTCTATAATAAGTAATTTTTCTTTCAAATGGTATAATAAAAGTAGATGCAATTACAACAAATGGTTATGGAGTACCTACTATGTACCTGACATTGTGCTTAGCGCGGGGTCAAAAATTGTGCGTGGCATTGGAATAGAGACTCTACTGCTGCTGTTGTTTTATTTGCAACAGAGGATCAAACATGCTCACAACTTGTGTGGATCTCACTTAGTTTATAACTAATATACTCAGCAATGTGCGACTTTTCTGAAGAGCTTTTATCACAATGTTCTTTTTCATACATCTTCTTTTGTCTGTCTGTAAGCACTCAAAGATATAGGGCTCCATTGATTTTTTTCCTTGCCCAAATTCCATTAGTCTCCTATATTTTGATTCTAAGAGATGGAAACTAACAGCCAAATGGCATGAGAGAAACACTTCCTGCTATTATGCACTTACAGTTACTGTCAATAGCATTCCAGAAAGATCTATCCCTCTGAAATAGCATGGTAATTTTTTCTTGATCTTTGGTTATCGTCTTGTCCCTCCATAAAGCCAATATGAAGTTTTTTTTTTGTTGTTGTTGTTGTATGAACCAGTACTCTAGATAATTGGTTGTTTGAGGATATCAATTAGCAACTTTGGAAACCAGGTTAGGGGATCTGAAAGGCCAGCAAAGAGGAGGACATCTTAATTTCGGAAAGAAGCTCTGTGTTTTTGTCATAATGGTCCTTTTCTACTGCTCCAGGAAAGATTTCATAAATTTCCGTCAAGTACTTCCTACATGCAATGATATACTTGGGCATTCTCAAAGCATTTGGAAATGCATCTTTCATTTAATATTTGTAAATCACATTAATTTTTCAGAATCAACTGCAATATGGAATTTCTTTCTGTCTCTAGTTTAACCCTGTCTACTAATGCTAAAAAATGTCTAGACAAAGCTTTCAGGATAGAAGCTCTTCCCCTAGCCAATAAGGTTTTCCATGGTCTGATTTTTGACTTTTGTTGGCCTTTCCATCCTCCCCTCCTGCTGCACTCCATATGCAGCTTTGGCTCTATCCATAGGAAAGTTCTTTGGGTAGTAAGCAGGTCACATAATTCCACATGCATTCCTGAAATGGAACATATATTTTAGCTCAAGCATCACTTCCTCTGGAAATCCTCAAATCTCCAATTTAGTTTGGAAACTATTCCCCATGCATATTTTTTATTAATAGTATTCATTAGCCTGCCTCCTACACTAAATTATAAGTTCGATGACCTTGTCTTATTTAATTTTATATCCTCATACCTAATACAATCTTTGGCACATAGTACATGCTCAATTAAAATGTGTTAAGTAGTGAATTTTTTGAGCACTCATTGTATGCCTATGGGACATCTAACCAGTGAATGCAAAATTAGGACATATATACATATCTCATCCAGTCACAAGCATTGGAAGCAGACTTTATTCCCTCTGTTTTACAGTTTAGGCTCTTGAGTGATACAGGGGGGTGGGCTATAATCCAGGTCTGTCTTGTGTCATTACCCAATGACATCTTAACTAAAAGCAAAAACTGAAAATAAATAAATAAATATGCATAGATACACATTCACATCAAGTATCTATTACGTGCTTTCTGGATTATCTCATTTGGTCTGATTACAAATTCTGTTTGTTATAATATGTAAATGAAAAGAGCCAAACTCTGCAAAATATTTGAAGAAATTTATTCTGAGCACAAGTGACTATGGCTCATGACACAGCCCCAGGAGATCCTGAGAACCTGTGCCTAAGGCAATCAGGGGATAGCTTGATTTTTATGCATTTTAGGGAGACATAAGACATCAATCAATACATGTAAGAAGTACATTGGTTTGGTACAGAAAGGTGGGACAACTCAAAGGGGAGGGGCAGGGCTTCCAGGTCATAGTGACTGGTGATTGGTTGAAAGAGTTTATGTAAAGATCTGGAAGCAGTAGAAGGTGGTACCTAAGTTATGATAAGGGATTATGGAGACCAAGTTCTTATTATGCAGATGAAGCCTCCCGGTAGCAGGCTTCAGAGAGAACAGATTGCAAGTGTTTCCTAGACTTAAAAAAAGTTCCAGATTCTTACTTAATTCTCTCTTGGATCAGGAAGAAGATTTGGAAAGAAAAGGGGATCCTCTGCAGAATGCAGATGTTCCCCACAAAAGACAGCTTGGTTGGGCCATTTAAAAATATATCAAAGAAATATATTTTGGGGTAAAATACTTTGATTACTTTCAGGACCTGCTATCTATCATGTTGATATCTTATTGCTACAAAGAGTCTGCTTGTCAGTCTTAAGGTTTCTGGTTTTTTTTGTTAATGCTGGTCAGCTATGCCTGAATTCCAAAGGGAGGAGGGTATATAATAAGGCATGTCAGACCACCCACTCTCATCACAGCCTGGACTAGTTCTTCAGGTTTACTTTAGAATGCCCTTGGCTAAGAGGAGGGGTCCGTTCAGTTGGCTGAGAGGCTTACACTTTTATTTTTGGTTTGCAAACGTCGAGTAAGCAAGTGGATCTTCAGTTAGGAGACCAGATCTAAGTATGCACGATTAGCAAGACACATTTGATAGCATATATCTACACTCATATCGTACCCCCAAAAGAGTGTACACTTTTTTCTCGTTTTTTTCTTGTCTTTGATGATGGTGCTTAAAGACAAAGAGAAAAGATGCCCCCCTACCCCGCACTCCCTCAAATCTGCAAGTGTTTTTGGGCTGTGAGAAGCAAAGAGTGTTTTGTTTTACAGATAACGGCGACTGTGACTGTGGTGAATGTGTGTGCAGGAGCGGCTGGACTGGCGAGTACTGCAACTGCACCACCAGCACAGACTCCTGCGTCTCTGAAGACGGAGTGCTCTGCAGTGGGCGAGGGGACTGCGTTTGTGGCAAGTGTGTTTGCACAAACCCCGGAGCCTCAGGACCGACCTGTGAACGATGTCCTACCTGTGGTGACCCCTGTAACTCAAAACGGTAATGTCTGCTTTCCTCTGTTTGGATAGGTTTATGGTGATCAAACTTATAATGGCCTTTTTGTAAACTCAGACCTCAGATTGTATTTGCTGGGTTTGGTCTCCAAACATCCATCAAAACACACAAACCCACAGGACCTCTGTGATCCTCGCCTGGAACATCAATCTCTGGCTTACCTCTTTCTCAGTCCTGATTAGGCAGAATCACAAGGTCACATTTCTGCTAGAGACTAGCGTGGGGAAGTCAAGCTGATGTCCCACACTGATAACATCAGATCACCTCTCCATTACAATACCAGCCACACATAAGGAATGCCCTGGAGGTAGACGGAGGACACCCACAGGCAGTCAGTACCTTTTCAGGGGAAACAGACAAGCTTCTTTCTTATCTAGTAGTTTATAGCCTGACCTTACTAATTCATTCCTAACTATAGACTCACAGAGGCAAAAAGGCAGAAAGACGATCTTAGCTTTCAATTCTCTCCTGCTTCTTTACCACCCATGTTCTTTGGCGCCTTTCTTTGGTTGCCATTATGCACAGCTATTGTGTATTTTCTTTTATATCATATGTACAATAACAACAATAAAACCTCACAATTTCTTAACGAAATTGGGGCAACATTTGTAGGTCAAGTGAAGCTAGCCTCCAAAATGGCTGTTATGATGTTGCAGTGGATAATGTATTATGCAGCAAATATGCATAAGCATTTCAGATTTTCACTAACTCCGATACCCAAAATGGTGACATTTGCATTTCTGACATAAACAGAGTGAGAAAAGCAATTTTTCACTCAGTGGTTACTCATCATTCAGGTGTCAAAACTTCTCTTCCACCGTCACTGGCAAACTAAGACAAGACACATGTCAGGAGAAGCACAAGGACATAATTAGGATGATTTGAATAGGATCTAATGTAAAATGTCCCTTCAAGATGTTTCTTCTATTACTCTTCTGTTTCATCTTCTCTATAAATACGATTCAATCTTAAATCTGAATTATAAGACACAAAATTAATAATCAACGCCGTTTGAATTTGGAAATCAGGTAGAATGATCTCCTTGGTATTTATGTTAGTTTGGAGATGAGTCAAGTTTTCCATTTATTCACACATGTATTCATTTATCAAGTAGGTATTAAGTGTCTACTGTATGCTAAGAATCATGTTAGGCCATGAGCAATGCAATGATGACTGAAACAGCTCCAGGCCCTGCCTTCACAGGTGCAGGGAGTTTAGTGGGAAAGATAGATATCTTTTAAAGTGATTGCAATGCTATCTACACCAACCGTTTTAATAAGGGATATAGAGAATGCTGTGGAACTCTACAGCAGGGGATAAGTCTACCAGACTAGCTAGTGCAGCCATCAGTGAGATGCACAAAGGTGCAGAGATTTTAAGAGCTTCCACATCAACAGACCCCTTCAAAGCCACTCCAAATAAATATACAATCTAGATAAATGCAATGTATTTGCAATGCCAAGGCAAAACTTCACAGTAAAACCTTTCCCACTGCCTGATAGGTTGCTCCTCCTGTGGAAAAATCCTGAGGCTTCCACTGCAAGGGAACTGATTGGTCTAATGTTTAGTGAAGGTTTGCCTAAGGAAGTGCAGTTTCAGCTGAGATTTGCTGAGTTATGGGTGGGGGTGGGATGTGTTTCAAGCTCTTAGTAGAGCATACATTTCCATGGCCAGAGGAGAGAGAGACCGCATAATGTGTATCCACAGTAGAAAACTTTTGCTGTTTTGAATTACAACAAGCACAATCTATTTGTAAAGTGATTTTCAGCACAAGATTAATTCAGGGTCTAAATTTTACTTTGCTCTATAGAAGTCTTTAGAGTAGCTTAATTCTTGGATGATGTTCTTGGAAATATACTTTTCTATAAATAGTGATCTTTTATTTAAAATTCTGTATTAATGAGGATCCAGGCTCTTATCCACAGCTTTTGAAAACATCTTCATTAAGACTTAGACTTACTCAAAAGAGTTACAGAAAAGTGAATTTTTACAATAATCATATAAGATAATACAAAGTCCACTAATCACCCTTGGAATTCTGGTTAAGGTATAGACCATTTCTGTTAAGAAATCAAAATTTTGCCTCGTCTCTAATCATATTTTAGGAACATAGCTCTCCCTAGGAAAATGTAAAATGAAAACAGGTAAATCAATAATTTATTTGTTTGTTTACTTCACCAATCTGGAGCAATCATTACAGGTAAATAAAAATAGTAGCTATATCAAAACTGGCTCAGGGAACATTGATTACTGAGTGGAATTCAGAATAATTCAGTGTTCACTTGGACATCACTTAACTATCTTTTTGAAAGTAACAAAAGATAATGACATCTGTGAGTTACTCCTATAGCACAAACTGCAGCAACAGCAGTAAAACAATATTCAAGCTGCAAATCTATCTTCCACCAGCATGAACTGATACATTGTTGGATACTGTCCACAGGAGCTGCATTGAGTGCCACCTGTCAGCAGTTGGTCAAGCCCGAGAAGAATGTGTGGACAAGTGCAAACTAGCTGGTGCAACCGTCAGTGAAGAAGAAGGTTCTGCTTAAGTTTTTTGTTTTTTAATTTCCTTATGTCGTTCTTGAGAGGCATAGTTCTTGATCCTTTGTGAGTTGAGGGCTATTTAGTACCTTGACTTTATTTGTACCAGGGCATTAGCTCACTGACATTCATTTTTTAAGAGTAAATGCATCCTATAAGCCTAGAAACTTGACGGCTCAGGACACAAGCATTTCAAAGTCGTGGCTGTTCTATTTGACTTCAGCTCTGCCAAGTTCACCTCTGTTTAACAAATTCAACTGTAGGGAATTCCAGAATGCTATATTTTTCCAACTAGAAAGGGAGAAAAATTGAAGAAATGGCTAAATGTTAGCCCCCAAACCTGAATTCACCCTTTATCATCCAATTGCTTTTTTCAAGATAAGATAAAGCCAACTGGAAAACAGAGTTCCAGATGGTGGCTCCCAGATACTGGGTGTTTTCTGGTTAGTGACCATTTTTCCTCCCCTCCATATACTTTTATTCCCAGCCTTCCAAACATGGGCATTACCATGGCCATCCTTAATTCCCCGTTGCCTCACCCCCCAAAATACAAGAAGGACCTATTCTCTTTATGCTAAGCAAACTGCTCTTGCTTTCATCTGTCATTTTAAATTTAATTACTTAGAATCAGAGCCTAGAGGCAAAATTTCACCTCAAATATTTAAAAAGTTTTGTTTTTAACTGGCAATGCTGTTTAAACAATAATTTGTGAACTTTAAAACAAAGGTGATGACCGACTCTTCCAACAGAGACAAGCTGGGGGAATTTAACTTTGTATCATCCTGAACTTGCTGCATTATCATGCAGCTCAGGGTAGAATTACTACTCTGCACACATTAGAGATGTGACCAAGATGTAGCTCAGGTGAAGTGAAATAATCAAGCCAATAATGTGTGACCCTCCAGGATATGTCTCTTGAATAGATGGAATTAGAACACAGAAATTAATCCATCTTCAGTATAGAATGAGTTAATGAACTTTATATTATTTTGAAAATTACTTACATTGTTTCAAAATTGAGAGTTCTGGCTCTGCACTATTGGATTATCCTATATGGAGGGTCATGATTTGTGCTCATAAAACCCCTCACCAATGCTTTTCTTGTGACCAACAATAAACGTGCCAAATAGCAGCAAATTAGACAAGATGGTGTGCAGCTTACCAAAGGCAAGATACATCAAAGCACTGAGCAGGCAGCCTCTGTGGAATTCCCACATTTGTATCTGGTGCAAAGTCCCAGCATCACCTCTGGGTTCATTTCACAGCAAGCAATGGGGATATTTACCAAGTGTTTCTGAGAAACGTGTACAAATTGCAGAAAATGCTCTGCGAATTGCTAGGCCTCGGTGCGCTAGGAACATGGGAAGTCTAATGTGTTGAGGAAAAAAAGAAGTAAACCTTACATACATGTAAGTCATAATGGCATGAACAAAGTACTTACTATATTTAAGTACACAATTTTTTGAGTAGATTATCATAAATGCTGAGATTGGAGAGGAAGACTAGGGCTCCAGTGGCATTTAAAATATTTACATTTTTTTGTGTATTTGATTAAATTATTTCAAAATAGGGAAATACAACCATTTCTAACTCAGAGATTGAATATAAAAATTGGATTAGTATTTCATTTACAGTATTAATTGGATGAATTTGAGAGAAAAAATATTTTTAATTTAGGCTGTGTTTAAAAGCCACTTTTCTAGTGAGCCATTTTATGAGCTTTATTTCAAGTTACTCACCCAGTTATGTTACTGATCATACTACCTTGAAATGATCATCCTAAGAGTCTTTTAACAACCTACCCTTCCCACAACTAGGGGAATTTTATTTTACTCCTGGAGAGTAAAATAAAAACGCAACTTTATAATCTGTATGATTGTTCCTCAATTGTACTGTAGGTGGGCATATCAAAAGACATGCTATTAACCTTATTTATCCCATTTTACTGAGAGTCTTTTTTTTTTTTTTTTTTTGGAAACAAGGCCTCACTGTATCTCTCTGGCTGGAGTGTAGTGCACGATCAAGGCTTACTGCATTCTCAACCTTTCAGGCTCAGCCTAATGACTCCCTGGGATGACAGACGTGTGGCACCATATGCAGTGTAATTTTTTGTGGTTTTTGTAGAAATAGGATTTTGCCTTGTTGGTCAGGCTGGTCTCAAATTCCTGAGCTCAAGTCATCTGCCCGCCTCAGCCTCCCAAAGTGCTGGGATCACAGGTGTGCACCACAGTGGCCAGCTTGAGAGCCATATTTTTAATTTACCCTAGCACGCAGGTACTCAGAGAATTGTTTCTCAAAGTATATTCCATGCAACCCTAGATGTGAAAGCATTACATGGAAAAAGGCGTCCTGGTCATATAAATCTTAGAAACAGGAAACTGGATTTCTTGTTTTCTTTGCAGGACTTCTAAGAGTTGTTATGCATTTAAATTAAATGTGCGTTGTGCATCATCAGGAATGGCAAGGGGAGGAAATGGAATAAATGAAGGATTCTCAAATTTATCTGACCATAAACCCCTTATTTTTTCCTTGGGAAATGTTATTTTTCTGTTTTTGCTGTTACTTTGTTTTGTTTTATGAAAACTGCTAACTAATCCTAGAGCTGAGGTCTTAAACATACCGCCGTCTTGACTCAGTGGTACAGATGCTTTGTATTTTTCACACCATCCCTGGACCTTCCCAGGCCCACCTCCTCACCCCTGTTTTCACATTTCTTCCTTCTCTGAGTATGGTTCCATGGACTGCCTGGCTTCTTATTTTCATTGTATTATTCTAGAGCAGCACTGTAGACATTCACAAAGGAAAAGAAAAAAGAGAGGTCCATTTTCTATGAACAACAAAAGAAAACCTTAGCAGCAAATTACGCAAATCTGTCATTGCACATTTTATAATACTACTTCAATACCCAAACACTACTGAACAGGCTACATCTAGAGCTGTAACAGTCATGAAAAGGAGTGGTGAGGTAATTAAAGCAAGATAGGAGTTGTGACTCAAAGATCATATTCTGCCATTCCATTAACACTTAAATAACTCCGGCCAGGTCAAGTAAGCCTCCTTAGGCTTCAGTGCAGCTATTTGAAAGAAAATTTTTAAAAACATGGTTAATATTACTGAAAGGAGTATGATAAGCCATTCACATATTTCCTACCTCAGAATAAAATGTTCCATTAAGTATGTTCAAAGGGAGCAGAGTGAGCCTGCACTGTTACTGCAGAGAGGGGGAAGGAAGCCAGAAAACACTCCGATAAGAAAATGCAGAGTCCCTAAGACTTTATGAATTCTAGTTAATTGGAGTGGCAAGGTAACAGGAGGTGTGGTAAAACCCAAATGAAATAACCAACATATGAATTATATATGCAGTAGCATTTGCAATCAAACATATGAAATAACACACATCTCACCAAATCTCTTAAAGAGACTCACCTTCTTAAAAATACTTATTAAACAACTCACTAAGTGTACAAGCTCCTGTGCCTACAACCAACTTCTCGAGTCAGAATACCCAAGGGTGGGTCCCTAGAATCTATGTTTTCAAAATTCCCAGGTGACTTAGATGACCATAATCACTTGGCAATGACGAGACTAGGATGATTTGTAATTAGATTTCTTAATATTCCCATGTAATAGATCTTTCTAATGGGTTCAGAAACAGTTTGTGCACTTAAATCCATCATCTGAAATCTTATTTATAATGCCAAATGTCTTGCTGGTTCCTGTTTTCATGGATAATACATAGCATTCTTCTCACAGACACTGTTGGGTTTTTCATCTCAAATGAAATATAAAGACCACGAACGGCAACTTAAGAGCTATGGCATTTTTTTTGTACCAAAAACAGGCTATTATTTAATTTTTCTTAGAATCAGAAAACACATTAGATTCTGCTTTATTAATGTTTTTTACTTTTAATCTAATGAGAGAGGCTATAAGTCTAGTAGAAGTATGTTCAAGATTATCAGGGGCAGCCCCGGTTTTAATGTTCTGGTCCATTGCAGCATAACGCACTAATTTTGAACCTATGTCCTAAAAGTTTAGATTAAGAGAAAAAGGTCTTCTACTTACAGGTTTCTGAGAAACCGTCATTGAAAAGTCTTTGTAACCGTCATTGAAAGTTACATTACATACAAAGTGTTTGTAACCGTCGTTGAAAAGTCTCCAACTTAAAAGATAAGAGAACAGTTAAGCAAGTTTGTTTGTTTTGTTTTCTTAATTAGGAAAATGCCACATAATTTTGACTTAGGTCCTGTACTACTAAAATTTCTGGTAGATAGTATTGGCATCTTCATTTTACTTTCTTTTAATTTCTGCTATAAAATTTATTTTCTGCCTCTTGAATAAGCTCAATAAGAAAAAAATTCCCACTTGGAAAAGACTTGAGCAAAACTGGATTTTTTTTCAAATTAAGAAAGGAGCTCTACTAAATGACAGACAAACTGTCACTGTGGATTCATTTACCTTTGATCCTGCTGTCCCTGAGCTACATAATGCTTCAGTCTCAGTTTCCTGATATTAATTTATATTACTGTTGTCACAATACATGGCCAGCAATCTTGACTATGCCAGTATGAGAAAGACGCCTTAAAAGTATGAGTATCAGTTTGAACTGTGCAGGAATGTAATCTAGACATCCTTCGTGCTCTCAGCAAAGAACCTATAGCCTTCTCATTACCATTATCAAAACCATTCTATTCCCAAGGCAGCTGTGGGTACCTGCCTTGAATATGTTCAGCCTGTTGCAATCCTGCCCGTATCTGTTTGATAGGTACATTTGATGGTCAGTCCTGATTGACCACATCGGGAACTGTTCTTCCGGAACGTGAGTAAAAATTAAAACCTCATTTAATGAGAAAAAAGAAACCTATGCCTTTCCTATTCTCATTCTGCATTATTGAAAACTCTAATTTACATATTAAAACTCAATATTACTTTGTTTTTAAAATAATCTCTTTTGGAATCTCGTTTAACCAAATGACTCCATTATCTGCAGATTTCTCAAAGGATGGTTCTGTTTCCTGCTCTCTGCAAGGAGAAAATGAATGTCTTATTACATTCCTAATAACTACAGATAATGAGGGGAAAACCATCATTCACAGCATCAATGAAAAAGGTGGGTAGTTTGCCTTCCACTGCCAATGGCAAGTGATACTACACAGGAGAAGAGTAAACAAGAAAATCACTCTGGGTAGCATGCCAGGAAAGACATTTCCAAATTTTTGACGAAGTTCCTTAAACTTTCCCAAGGATTGAAAGATATCAATTAGAAGGTTCAGTATGTTCCGGTGTCTCTCATTAAGACCAAATAAGGGCCAGGCATGGTGGCTCACACTTGTAATCCCAGCACTTTGGGAGGCCAAAGCAGGCCAGTCACTTGAGGTCAAGAGTTGGAGACCAGCCTGGCCAGAATGGTGAAATCCCATCTCTACTAAAAATACAAAAATTAGCCAGGGGTGGTGGCACACACCTGTAGTCTCAGCTACTTGGGAGGCTGAAGTAGGAGAATTGCTTGAGCCCAGGAGGTGGAGGTTGCATTGAGCCAAGATAGTGCCACTGCACGGAGCAAGACTCCATCTTAAAAAAAAAAAAAAAAAAAAAAAGACCAGATCAGATGACTTGTAGTTGCACCAGTCATCATCTTCCTAAAAGTTGGCTGATGAATTATAGAAAGGCAAGTGGATTCAATGCAACGTAAGCAAAAGGTGTATCTTTAGAAATGGGTAACAGAGAAGAATGTGTCCATTTTTTCTAAGAGTGTGAATCAGGCAAACCTTGGTTCAAATCCTTCCCCACCATTTCATGGCTGAGTGACATTCTAGAAGACACTTGCATCTCTGAGTCTCTATTTCCTCATCTGTAAAATGGTATAGATAATAGTACTTTTTTCTAAGTGTTGACTCAAGGAGTAATGGCATAATGCACTAAAATAGTGTCAATACCTAACTCAAGTAATAGGTCATTAAATGATAATGCTGAATCAGAAAAGACATAGCAGCAAGTGAGGAAGGATGTCAAGGAATCCATTGCTCCTGTGGATTTTCATCCACACCAACTCATAGAGTCAGTTTGGGACTTGGGAATACCTTAAACACTTTGTATTCAGTGAAAGGGAGAGAGAACTTTATATTTAGTAGAGAAGAAAGTAGGGGAGAAGGTATTAAGACTTTGATTGAGAAGGATTCAAATTTTAGTGGGTATCAGGCTCCATTGAGGAACTTGTTAAAAATGCCTATATCCTGAGGCAGCATCATCTGAGGTGTGGTCCAGGCCTCTGCCTTTTAACAACTACGCTGGCAAGCCTGATACAAAGGGTCCCAAAATCTCCCTGTGAGTGACAGCCCTAACAACACGGACTGTGTTCTCATTTTCTCATAGGTGCCTCATATTTTCTGTCTTTAATTAGTGATGTGTTCCTCCCTGAACCGTTCCTGCAGATATGACAGCTGCATTAAATCAGGCCTCATCAGACCTTGTTCACAAACTCCTCCCCGCAAAAGCATGGAGCCTAAGTTCTGCCACAGACAATAGCGATAAGGCCAGGCCATAAAGCAGATAGATGTGTTTTGTTGTGTGTGCTTCCTTCTCGATGTGCTGATAAAATATCAAATCCTGAACTTGAAACCAAAGGTATCAAATTGGCATCACTTAAGAGCATAAAAACCACACCAATGTCAAGGGAACCAAAACGTAGGTTCAAGACCATTATATCCCAATCAAGAAAACGTATCAGAAAAAAATATCACATTGCAGTTGCTAAGGGCAAGGGAGAAATAGAGGTTGGCACAATCCAAGGAATCTGAAGATGATTGTGAACTTGGCCTTGAAGCTCAGGTATGCAGAGTGCTCCTGGAGACTCGCTCTGGAAAAATCTTATGTAAATCATCTCCTTAGAAATGCATACATAAAATGTGTCTTATGGCCGTTTATTAGGGAAACATAAGGTAAATCCTGCCGTACAAGGAAGAATTACTTTCTAATACCAAAAAAGCCTGCCTGCTCATTATCTGTCTTATAAAATAAAATTCTCCAACTACACTCCTGACCCTTTGTGACTGTGGCAGTGGCTTTAGCAAGTTATCTTGAAATCAAAGCCATCCCTTACAGTATTGATTCTATTGAAAAAGTGAGTTCCAAACAACAAAAACAAATTTCCAGAATAAGTCCTGCTTTTAATTCAGAGAATTTTCTATCTAGTTAGTGATTTTTTTTCAGTGAAACATGCCCTGGGCTAAATGCCTCCTCATTACTGAACTGTTGTCTGTTCTTTTATTCTTCCACACAATGTGAGTGGTACCACAAATGCCATTCTGCAGAGCACGCACAGATGCCCTGATGCTTTTTATTATGGAGTGTTATTATCCCTATGTTTTTGTAGTAGGAAAAAGTGAGGGAAAAATGACCTCCCTGAGGCTTAATAAGAGTCACCTGAAAGCTTCCAGGCTCCCTCTTCCTCAGCAAATGTCTGCATGGTTGAGTAGGCCTGGGGCTTCCAGGAGCCAGCAGAGCGGAACCTGTCCCCGAAGCTCATAGTCTCTCCGGTCTCCCATCTTTCAGACCAGGTAGCCTGGTGGAGGCTTGGGTAGAGGCAGCAAACTGAGACATGAGAAAGGGGAGAGATTGATGATCCCCAGGGTCCTCTAAGCAAATTGAAAAAAGAACTGAGTGAAGGGTCACTACTAGTGTGCTTGTGGACATAAGCACCTTCTTTCATCTTCTTTCTTTCCTCTACCATCTGGAGGGACTTCCAGAGCATAAGAGCCACAATGGAGTCAAGGAATGATAGTTGGGAAGGCTCCCTGGCTGGAAAGTACCAACTGGGGTAGATGCTTTACCCACAGGTTCCAACTTGGAGGCTTCAGGCCCTTGAGGTGACGAGGATAGAAAAGGGGAAAGAGTGCTGTATTTGCTGTATCTATAATAATATTATTATTTTAGCAGCTCTCATTTTTGAACCCTTACTAATACCATTTGCCAGATGTTGTTCTATGTATTTTACATGTATTAATTCGCTTAATATTCTTAACAACCATATTAAAACAGGTACCACTATTATTTTCATTTTAAAGGTAAGGAAATTGAGGCATGGAGATATTAAATAATTTGCTAGGTCTGGCAGTAATTATGTGCCAGAGCTGATGTGGGGAGCTCTAGCAGCCTGGCCAGGAGCCCATGGTCTGAACCACTGTGCTCTACTGCCTCCTACTGGCTGTACAATTATCATACATTTCTGAATTACAAAAAGATGTTAGATCAGCCTCATCCAACAGAACTGCTAGGCAAATCAATATATAATTTAAATTTTTCTAGTAATTACATTAAAAAGTAAAAGAAAGAGGTAAAATGAATTTTATTTACCATGTTATCCAAAATATTGTCATTTCAACATGTAATCAATATAAAAGCTGACATATTTTACATTTTTTTCATACCAAATGTTCAAAATCAGTGTGTATTTCACACATATAGTGTAACCTAATTGGGAAAAGTCACATTTCAAGCACTCAATAGGCACACTAAGCTACCAAATTTGGTAACACACGTAGCAGAGTTAGATACGCAGGACCTTAGAAGTAGGTGCTGCACAAACCTGCACTCGATAGGCAACACGGTACACAGTGATAGAGGTGACCCTCTTCTTCCATGTAAAGCTCAATTTTCAGTCTGAGCATCTCAAGAAACATCAGAGTATGAAAAGTGAAGATTTCTATAGTGTAAGACCTTCTCTGGCACTTGGGCCAAAATCTTTTCTTGAGAAATGGTTAGTTCCTGAAGACTTTCAGTTCTGAAAATAATTATCTCTGCCAGACCACACCCATTCCTTCTTTAGTCCCTCCTGGAGGAGCCTCCTAATGCATGTCCAGGTGCAGGATTGTAGCAAGCTTCTTCTTGCTTTGAGCAGGAACATACTTTGCCCCACCCCAGACATTTCTTAGCCAAAAATGTAGCCAGCATATATTCTCATGATACAAGCCTGCTACTTTATTTGCAGGAATGTTGCTAACCTATTAGAAGCAGCTATGGTTCATTTGCTATGTGAGAATAGAGTCTTTAGATCTTCATACAGTAATAGCTATGTCATTAGCTCCTTTACTTATTTCTGCATAATTTCTTTACATGGTTTCTTGGACAAAGAACAAAAATGTGTGAGACCAGGCATCATGCTGTTAGTGGGTAATTAGTCCCACTCAGATTCACATCGACTCTAGATCCTTACCTTAAAGATAGTATGACTGGTCATATGTGTATAACTGTCCTTATTAAATATCTAAAAGCAGTAAGACTTAGGATAAACTAAGCATGATTCATTTCCTCCCCGGATACCATGGATTTTGCCTCATTTCTTGCAGAGGGATGCAGATATGTAATGATAAATTTATGTGGGATTTTTTTCCATGAAAGAGGAGAGTATAATTATGATGTTTCATTAAGAAATGTATCATCTCCTAGGCATACTGTAAGGACTATTAGTCATTCTGCTGTGAATGAGGAAAAGTACTATATGATTGCAAAATTATATTAATTTCATCAATAGAGTCAAAATAACATTTCATAAAATATGCAGGTTGAATATAAAGTACCCTACAGAACATCTAATTTCCCAAACTTCCTTGAAGATAAGAATCATTTAGAATATTTAATAATAGAAGATTGGTGGCCTTATCCAATACCTACTGAATCAGAATACTGGGGAAAGGGAAGCTGTGTTAGTAATAAACATGAACACTTCAGCTTATTGTTATCATCAGAAAGGTTAAGGGAACACTGAACTTTGTTTTACAGATGAAGGGCCTGAGGCTCAGAGAGATCGATGGGCTGGATCACATTCACATAGCTACGTACATCAGATGGGAAGTGAATCCACCTCTCCTGACTCTAGGAACTTCCCCCAAACCAGACTACTGCATTACAGTTCACCAAAACAGAACTGAAAGCTATCATTGTCTATTGTCTGTAAAGAAAGAAGGAAATAGTAATCTTTTCAAGGGGTAGGTTTTATGTAACGTTTAATAGTCTCCTAGACCGCCCATGATTCAAGAAGGTCCAAGAAAAAGTGATTACATGCAACACACACACACACTCCATTTCTGCTTTATCATGGACTCAGAAGAGACCATTTTTAGTGATTAAACTACTTTTTTTCTAAATCCTCTAAATATTCCACGTGCGATAATTATCACTCTTTTGTATTCTCTTTTAAAGTCAGCCATCAAGTCTAGATCCATTCACTTTGAGTAACTAAGTTCTTCCTTTATCTTTTGTTCTACTTTTAAGGAATGCAGGACTATCCTTCAACAAGTTAATCATTTTAAAAATTTCAGCAAGGCAAAAATGGTGTCAATATTTATCCTCTGCTGCTGAAAATACAGATGGAAAATCCAATAAGAAATGGCTTTCCAATGTCAAACTGTTGATTTTACCACCTTCTCATAATTTTCTTTATTTTTGCAGATTGTCCAAAGCCTCCAAACATTCCCATGATCATGTTGGGGGTTTCCCTGGCTATTCTTCTCATTGGGGTTGTCCTACTGTGTATCTGGAAGCTGCTGGTGTCATTTCATGATCGTAAAGAAGTTGCTAAATTTGAAGCAGAACGGTCAAAAGCCAAGTGGCAAACGGTATGTAGAAACTTAGAGCTACTCCTTGTCTAGGGGAGAAAGAGGCTGGTGGAAAAGATTGAGGGGCTCAGCTTTCTTCTGTTCTGAGAGTTCAAATGTCACATTTTTTCTCTACCACTCTCACCATGATCCCAACAGCTTTGATTTCTGTTCTGCTTCAGGGTCAAAGGAACCTCTAACCATTCTTTACACCCAGATGATCCTCATAGCATATCTCTGTCTCAGTGCATTGGTGATTTCCACCACAATGAAGAGTCTCTTGAGGCTCCTGAGACAGCTGCTCAGGGACATCAGGGAAGTATATTTTACTGAGTCCTTCCTCACCACTAAGCATATCCCTCAGGCCCCATTTGATAAAGCACAGGTGCTGTATCTAAACATTTCCATAAATTGATTTTGTTATAATGAATGGAATAATGTTCATAAGTAGTATGATAGTTCATGCCAATTTCTATGGAAGTACTTGTTACTAATCCAGTAGGTTACAAAGCAGAATTGAGATGATTTTTTAAATGCCATGCAGTTACTTTTTCTGAATAACATAAATTTTAAACAGCGACCTGAAATAAACCAAAAGTTTCAACCTTTAAGTATGTAAACTCAATGGAAATAGTTTAAGTGTCTTCTCTTCAAAGGAGGCAAACAGAAAATAGGACTATAGTTTTCTGTGTTCCTTTTCCACAGGAGAGATAATTACATTTCTAGAGACCCATAGAAACAATTTCATGGTTTTAATTTCATCTCTCTATCTCTAATGGTGTGTCCAGGTATCTAACATCAATTATCTTACATTGCTGATTGCAACAACGATATCACTGGAGGAAATACAGGCAGACACAATGCTTCTTTGGATTCATCCACCCAAATAAATTGATGTTAACAATTTTTATAGCAATGCCTTCAATTCAGAAAGCAAATGGAATTTTCCATTTTTGATACATTTATCTTGATAATGGATGTTTATATTTTATGCAGTTATTCTAAATTAATCATAATATATGGTACAGTACAATGAACAATGACAAATTTTATCTACTTTATCTTTCATTAAAAATGCCTTTTGGATCATGATTTCAGCAGTCCACCTTTAAACACCTGGAAAAAA
Source organism: Callithrix jacchus (assembly GCF_049354715.1). Lineage (NCBI taxonomy): Eukaryota > Metazoa > Chordata > Mammalia > Primates > Cebidae > Callithrix > Callithrix jacchus. The sequence continues at coordinate 69,728,712 of NC_133507.1, forward strand.
GGATGGGCATGGTGCCTGGCACCTGTAATCTTAGAACTTCAGGAAGCCAAGACAGGAGGATTAGATCACTTGAGCTCAGGAGTTCGAGTTAGGCAGCATGGTGAAACCCTGTCTCTACAAAAAAGGAGTATAAAAATTAGCCAGGCATGGTGGTGCACACCTGTAGTCCCAGCTACTTGGGAGGTTAAGGCAGGAGGATCACTTGAACAAGGAGGTCAAGGCTGCAGTGAACCATGATTGTGCCACTGCATTCCAGGCTCGGTGACAGAGTGAGACCCAGTCTCCAAAATAAATAAGAAATAAATGTATAAAACTACTGAAAAGATATTAATAATACTGGGCATTAGAGTGATAGCAGGTAAGTATGGTTCATTTGATTAGGTAAGATAATGGCAATGGTGACATTGCTAGAAAATATCCATATTTTTTAGAGATGCGTATTGAAAGAGTGGAAGGAAATGAAAGCTGGAGTTTGCTTTGAAATAATTCAGCTGAGAGAGAGGGATGGAGAGATAGTTGAAGCAGGTGTGGCAGAATTGTGATAACTGTCAAATTTGAGTGATGGGTCTTTGAAGATTTGTTGTATAGCCTTTCCTCTTTTTGTAAATGTATAGATTTTCCATAATTAAGCAAGATTCCTCAGGAGAAGATATAATTTACTCATCCCTAATGATGTAAAAGGTAAACAGACAAGGTAGCTCGGCAACTTAGAACACAGTACTAATGAGCCCAAAGTTTTAGGACAGTTCACTTCACCTGACCCCTGGCCACAGATGTTATTTTTGACTCTCATCTACTCTCCAACAAATGCCTGGCAATGGTGAGAAGGGCAATCAGGTAAAACAATGTAGTTAAGTTGCCACAAAGGTCAATAGCAGCAAACCCCATGACATAATCCTGGTATTCATTCCCATTTTGAAAGAAGGTAAATTGAGGCTCAGAGAAGTTAAGGGACTTCCCCAACTTTTGGTGCATGGTGAAGCTGAAGCCTAATTATTAATTGTTCTTCTAAGCACAGCCTTTGATTGACCCTCCTGGAAATAATAAGCAGGTGCTCCACAAACATGCACTTGGGCAACTATGTGATGTGTATCTACTAACCAGCACATTTCAGTGTTCTCATACAGAGGCATAAATACTGACAAGTGATTAATATCTTTAAAATAACATTTTAATTAACAGTTAATTTCCCCAAAAACATGAATTGTTTTCCCTCAGGATGTACAACGTGACTGAAATTCAAATGCCAAATTTTTGTTGTTTCTTCATCTAACATGTGACCCAAACATGCATTAAACAGAAAACCAGCATAAATGGAAAATATTATTCCCTTATTAAATTGAGTTTCTTTGAATAGCAAATGTTTGATGTTCCTGACTAGATAATGACTGGGTAGTAATTATTCACATGGATACAAAAAAGGTTTAACTCAAATAATTCAGTTTAAATTTTACTAATACCTACTGGAAAAAAATGTTGCTCACTGCACACATTTTGGGGTCTTCAATTCCATTGAGTTTTTCTCTAAAACCTATTTCTTCTTCAAGAAGTGGATTTGACTGGTCTTTGAAACCCAGGGCCCTCCAGGGACAATAGGAACAATCTGGCCTCCTGGCCATAGGACTGCATTGGACTCAAAGTGACAGGGTTCAAGACAGAAAGATCTTTATTCCCACCTCCTGAAACATTTCAGAGAGCTGTAAAGAAAGGTTGCCTTTTTATTATGCTGTAAAAATAATGCCACCCCCACATATTCTTTATAAAAACACAAATGAAACATATTTAAATTCATCTTTGATTAGACATTTTTTTCTAGGATGACAAGTCATTAACTCGAGGCAAAAAAATGTTCAGCCTGACATTTCTTGAAGTCATGGATTGATATTGTACTGTGCTAAGCAAATCAGGTCTGCATTTGGCAGTTAGGCCATCATTAAGGAAGCTGTGGGTCATGACAGAGTTTTCTTATTACCACTTTTTCAATCTTGAAAAATGTGCCATTGCATTTGCAGAATCAACAGCCTAAATTAGCACTCCCAGACTCCTGGGGGAATCAGCCTGGTCACCCCAGATGGTTAGGGGAAAACTGACCTTTTCTGAGCAGTGGAGTGCAGACTCACCTAAAATAGAGCAGTACTCAAGCCTGCATTTCTGCTGGAAATCCTGTGTAGAGAGGTTCCAATCGTCAGAGCACTAGAGGAGGCAGTATGGACATTTCCACACCTCCTCCTGAAACAAAACTCAATGTATTCTCTTGACCTCTGATCTTCAGCGAAGGCCAGGAAATGCCCTACCACACACAATGTCAATATGTACTTGCTCTTTGTCCACTTTTACGCTTCCACCTTACCCTCTTACTCTGGTGAAGTCTGCTCTACCCATCCCTCCCTATAAGCAATGTCTTGGCCCTAAACCAGTTTTGCAAGGGACTCACAAAATATTGCAGACCTGAATGAATGAAGTTGCTTTAAAATACAGAATGAAAACTCCACCATCAAAATTAGACATTCAACTAAATATCTACTAAATAACTTTGTTATCCTGTCAACGTCACCTCCTCTATAATGCATATCAGTGATATTAAGTGTGGGATATGAGTGTATTTTCTATGTTGGACATGATATAGGGTGTGCCTACAAACAAGTACCTGGTCCTACAGAGCTCTAAACTGACCCTATTCACAGCCTGTGTCCTCTTTCAAAGTATTGTTTCTGTTCACAAAGACTCCCATTTCCAGGAGAGGCTCACACTGTCATTGCTGGCTTGAACCTCTTACTTTTTTACATCTTGTTTCTTCAATTGAAACAGTAACCAACTAGATTCTAGTCTCTCAAATTTAGTAGAATTCCACGCATGATATTTGTTTGCAAATGAGACTCCATCTACATCTAAAATCACATCAGTCTGCCCTTTGCCTTCAAAATCTCAAATTCTTAGGGCAGCAGAACTAGATAAGATCTGGAGGTCCCTCAGAATTATCTAGGCTGCTCTCAGGAATTGAAGCAATATGCCAACCTAGCTTTCACCCACATCCACCACCAGCCAAGAAAGCTCTTTTCTGTTTGGCTTTTTTATACAGATAGCATATCTCTTCAAAGGCACAAACGAAGGTAACATGTCACTCAGTCAGAGGTCAGGCCACTGGCTCTGTACAATGTAGAAATTGGTGCAGGTGTGATTCCCACTTACAATGAGGGCGCTGAGGCCAATGAGTGGGAAAGGCCAGGGAGTATTTCCAGTTTTATTCAATTCTTCTGAAAGCTAAAAGAAATGTACCAAGCAAGCAAAGACAATCAGGTAATCATGTTTCTTTTCAAATCTACACCTAGAAATTGCTACCATAGCTATAATTCATGGAATAAGGTGACCAAAGTATGAGATTTTAACAACTTTGGTACCTGGATTCAGTACATACTCAGTAATGGGCTTAGAAATGTTAACTATACCAAAGCCCTGGGGGAAAATATCTTTATAATCTTCTCTAAAACTTAAAAGAAAAGGAAATTCTAAATGTGAAAAAAAGGTACAAGTAGGAACTAATGAATAGAGGCAGCATTTATGGAGCGTTTTCTATGTGCTACACATAGTGCTAAAATACTTTACCTGAATGAGGTAGGCACAGATGTGGACACCGAAGCTCACATTCGGTATGGTCATGTGGTGCAGCTGGGTTTGGACCCAGGCTGTCTGATGCCATAGTCTGTGTGGTCATCCTTAGAAAGTGGGAGAGAAGAAACTGTACCTTACCCATACAGCTTCCTCCTGCCTGGAACAACTAGAGAGGCTTGGCCCTTCTGAACCTTCAGATCCTCTTGGCTACAGCACCACTGCTGTTGGCACATGGGGGAACATCTACAGCCCAAACAGCATAGCTGAGCTACCCAGGAGTCCCAGTCCCAACCTCCCCACTCCCCCCAGGACAAAGCCATTTTGCCTGGCCTGTCTTTGGACTGCTACTCTTTCATGACCCCAGGGTCCCCCACATCAGTCTCTTGTGTTTGTCTTACACAGTGTTTTGCATTGCAAGCAAAAGACAGCTGGTTCTTTGGCTACTTAGGGCGAGTGTTAGCTGTCCAGAGAATGGTTCCTCACTCCTCCTAAGCAACTACTTTCTCCCCTTTCTGAGTTTTAATCTCATCTTAGCATGATTATTTGTGCCCTTTGTTTGATGCCTCTCATCAGTAACACGTTTGTTAAAGGCAGATACGGTGTCATTCATTTTTGTATGTTTCTAGCAGTTCAACTTTTCCTGTTTTTTACTTTTTTGGCTTTGATTTCACTTTTGATTCACCTATCACTGTTCATGCTACTCATTCCATACATACTGAGTACCTGCTCTGGGGCAGGGACTCAGTGCTGGGAAAACAGCAGGGAGCACGACAACCAAAGCCTTATTTTCTATCCATAAATTCATGCATTACTAAAAGGGGTAAGATTTTTTAGAATATACATATGGGACTTGTTCTGTATATTTAACAAAATGAAAATATATAAATTGTAAAACACTGAAAGTATGAAATACCAAATGAATCAAAATTGTTCCAACGGTTTCCAAGATTGAGCTTGACTCTACTTTTCCAATTTGCATTATATATTAAAACAGTGTGATAAGAAAATACACATACTTTCACTTGAATCTTTTTTTTTTTTTTTTTTAGGGAACCAATCCACTCTACAGAGGCTCCACGAGTACTTTTAAAAATGTAACCTATAAACACAGGGAAAAACAAAAGGTGGACCTTTCCGCAGATGGATAGAACCACTTTATGCATAAAAAAAGTCTGTTCACTGATATGAAATGTTAATGCACTATTTAATTTTTCTTTCTTTGTTGCTTCAAAATGAGGTTGGTTTAAGATAATAATAGGACATTTGGAGATAAGTCATTCTCTACATGAAGGTGAGAGAGACTGTTGGCAGGTTCAAAATAATCAAGAAGAGAAATATCCTTAGCAAAGAGGTGACTTTGGGGATCATTTGAGGAATACTAACTCTGTTGCATTATTGCCTCAAAAAAATCATCAAAATGATTCATGGGGGCTTGATTTGCATTTGAAAAATGTTTGAAATTAGAATCTCATTTGTTTCAGGAATGCAACTACCTGAGTTCTTTGTCTCAGCAAAGTCACAAAGCCCATATACTCAGATTATATATCTATACATGCCAATTAATTCTAAACTTGTAGGAAATATACCCTCTCTTAATCTATGAGAAATGAGATTCTGGTTTTACCTCAGCTAAGAGGATGCAATTCTTCTGAAGATATCCCAAATATAAGGATGAACATTAGGTGTTAATAATTTTTGTGAATTTATACACACTTAAACGTTAAGTACAAAATTTGTTTTACAAATGAGGAAGAAGTAATTTATAAATTAAGAAGTCACTTATAAAAATAAAAAGATAACAACTCTATCAGTTAGCATATTTTTAAATTACCTGAAAAATGATCTTCTACACTCAGTTTTCTTTTTTACCCTGAGTTTTCAAACTGTTACTTCTCTTATATTTCTCAGTCCATTTCACTCAGTTGCACAGTCTTTTAAACCCTGTAATTGTCAAATGAAAGTTTCTTTTTTTAAAAAAAAAAGATTACTCTAAATGGTTAGTTTATTCAAAGAGAGCTCCAATAATATAAACAGAACATGTGTTAAATAGAATAAAATTTTAAATGGCTCAAGTCAAGCATATCAAGAGTATACAAGTCTTAAAGGCTTTTTAATACATATTATTTTCCCATCTATGTAACCCAATTTGCACATTTTAGCTGCATGTGGTGAATATGCATCATATAGTTACTATAAGAGGTAAGATTTTACTTGCAAAATACATGTGCAAATTAGGGATCCATCAGTTGATGGAAGAGACGGACTCTAGAATATTATTTCTTATGGTTATTACTTCTTTACAAAGTACTTTCATCTCACTTGATCCTCATAAGGAAACTAAGGCTCAGAGTGAGTAGAGCTGGGTTCAGAATCTAGATCTTCTAACTCCAAGTCATCTCCTCTTTCCACTGCAGGAAACTGCCTCTTTTGTCAGTGAAATAATAGAAAGATTGTGTTAGTTAAGCAATAACAGTCATGTCTTTGAAAATGTACTGAGACTAAACAAATAACATTTAAACTACTGGCATACAGATGAGGTATTGTACTTTGTGCAATGTTTATTACCTTTGATTAATTGTAATGTGAAGACTTTTACTAGGTGAATAGTTCATGATGTAGTCGAGGCTTTGTGGTTGTCCATTGAATTGTTGCAGCAAAATCTGTAAGTTTCTTCAGTTCTACAAGATAGATCTGTATACATTTGATCACTTGGAGACTCTTTTTCTGCTGGTTCCTGAATAACTCAAGTAAATCAGACCTTTACAGAGTACCCGGCTAGATGAAAGAATTGCTGAACAATCACCTCGAAAATCTGAAGGGCAGATATACCTCCTATGTTTCCTGACTTGCTCACAGAACCCGGGAGAAATCTGCCACAACATATAGGTTGCAATGCTGAGGACACAACAGCACTCCTCTCCTCTACGTGGACTTACTGTTGTATTTTTGTATTATTATTGGAATGGGATTTTAGAAAATAGAAGTTACCTTTGTGTGTGTTTTAGGGTAGAGTAGAATCTGCTCTTTCTCTGAGTACTGTTTTGACCCCAGGCGGGATCTTGGAAAGGCCAAAACATCAACAGTAGTACTTCTGTTCACTGAAGAGTTATGTTACATGAAGATAAAATGGTTTTGTCGTGTTTATTATTGTATTTTGTGTTGATGTAAATAAACATAGTAATTTAAACAATGAACCTTAGATGGATGATATTTTCTTTTATTTGTTTGGTACAAAACCCTCTTCTTGAATTTCTGGATTCCTCTGTGACCTGCTCTGACTGCCTTGCTCGTTTTGGTCTGGGGCCAAGGAGAATAGCAGAAGGAGGCAGCCACAGAAGGCAAGAGACAGCAGGGAGCAGGCTTGGACATCACCCCCATATTTTGTAAAGTCAAATATTTTAGAGTTAGTGTTATGAACTGAAATATATTACCTTCTACCCCCATTAGCCCCTGTCCTACCAAAATTCATGTATCGAAGTCTTAACCCCCAGTATCTGAGACTGCAACTGTGTGCTTAGAAACAGCACATTTAAAGAGATAATTAAAGGCCGGGCACAGTGGCTCACACCTATAATCCCAGCACTTTGGGAGGCCAAGACGGGCAGATCATTAGGTCAGGAGTTCAAGCCCAGCCTGGCCAATGTAGTGAAACTCCATCTCTACTAAAAATACAAAAATTAGCCATGTGTGGTGGTGGTCACCTGTAGTCCCAGCTACTCAGGCAGCTGAGGCAGGAGAATTGCTTGAACCTGGGAGATGGAGGTTGCAGTGAGCCGCATGCCTCGGCCTCCCAATGTGCTGGGATTACAGGCATGAGCCACAGGTCCCGGCCAATCTCCTCTTCTTATAAGGACACTCCAGCCTGGATGATAGAGTGAGACTCTGTCTCAAAAAAAAAAAGAGATAATTAAATTAAAACAAGGTGACAGAGTTGGGCCCTGGTCCAGTATGACTGGTAGCCTTATCAGAAGAGGAAATTAGGACACAGACATAAGGAAAACCATGTGAAGATACAGGGACAGGGTGGCCAACTACAAGCCAAGGAGAGAGGTCTCATAAGAAACCAACCCAGTTCCCACCTTGACCCTGGACTTCTGGCCCCCAGAACTGAGGAAAAAATAAACTCCTGTCGTTAAGGCCCCCCGGTCTGTGGTGCTCTGCTACAGCAGTCTGAGCACACTCACATGGTCAGGGAGTCTATTCTGCCCATCCATTCGTTAGGCGTCATGGTGCCATGCTTACCTTCTAAATCAGGAAAATTAACACAGAGAGACCAAATGCTGGCAAAAGGAGTCAGGTTACTCCCTCTCTTAGGCCCATTTCTTACAAAAGGACCGGCAAAGTCAAATCAAGAGTTACTTATATTCTGAAACACACTCTCTCATAAACTAAAGGCCAAACGTCTGACAATCAAGAAACTGCTCCTATTTTGAACAGCACCAAGAAAGTCACTTTTCTTCTTAATTTTTCCATCTGGAAGGTGGAATGCTTGTGTCTTCTAGCAGCTGTAACAATTCCTAACACATTAGCAACTCAATAAATTTATTCAACAAATATTTATCGAATGCCTGGTTTATGCCACTGTTCTTATGATTATGGATATGGTGAACAATGAACAAAACAAGCAATCTCTATGCTTCCAAATGAGAGAGAAAATAATAAACAAGTAAATATATGTTATCAGGGTCCTGGACCCAGTTTGTGCAGATTCCAGATCCACCTGGCTCCACCTGCCTCCCAGGCCTATGCTGTGGAGCCCAGCACCAACCTGTGCAGTCCCCTTGGTAGTAAAACCCCAGCTTCTTCCTAACTCCTCACAGGTTGAGGAGCTGCTGCAATTCCTGTGCCCAAGTCCAGAGTAGCTTCCCTAGTTGCTGCCTCAAGGGACCACATAACATGACAGGGAGGTCCAGGGGAGTTAACACTCTGAAGAATGAATGTAGATCCAGAAGAGACAGAGATGGGAAGGAACCAGCACATGAACAGGAGCTGAGCCACCATCAATGTCTTCTGGGGAAGCAGTGGCCAGCTTCCAAATGCTTCATCTTGTATCTGCATTCCCTCATCAGCTGCCTCCCTACCCTTTTTCACTGGGATAGCACCTCCCAATAAAACATTAGCACATAACCTTGCTTAGTTCTTATTATATAAGGAGCCTGGACTAAGACTGTCTAGCAGTCCTAAGAGCTATGCAGAAAATAAAGCAGGACAAAAAGCTACTCAATACCCTGTGAAGGTGTGCCTTTAGAAAGAACCGTAACTTCCTTAATCTTTTTTGTTTTTGAGACAGAGTCTCACTATCACCCAGAATGGAGTGCAGTAGCATGATCTCGACTCACTGCAATTTCTGCCTCCAGGGTTCGACCAACTCTCCTGCCTCACCCTTCCGAGTAGTTGAGACTACAGGCATGTGCCACTATGCCCAGATAATTTTTGTATTTTTAGTAGAGAGGGGGTTTCCCCATGATGGCTAGGCTGGTCTCAAACTCTTGACCTCAGGTGATCCTCCCGCTTCTGCCATCCTAAAGTGCTGGGATTACAGGCGTGAGCCACCACATCCTGCCAAGAGTTGTTATTTCTGAGCAGAGAACTGCATAAGGAAGAAAGTTAGCATAAATTCCTTTGGGACATGGACGGCAGGGGCCTAAATATTGCCCCTCTGTGCTTTGGAACCATCCAAAAGTGAATCCCTCTAGACTGGGCAAAGGGTGGAAAACTTGATCTTCTTTCTCATTTGGTTACACAACCAGCAAGGGAGCAGCATGGCACCCCAGAAGTTTTGCATCCCATGAGCTCTCCTGGAGCGAGACCCTGGGAGAGGCCTAGCAGTCAAGGCCAAGCAGTCAAAGGCACAGATTTGACTGCCACTAACCTACCCCCTACTCTTTGGTGTCATTGACATGGAAGACTTTACAAATCCCACAGAGGATCTAGTTCAGTTTGAAATTTTAATCTGACCTTTGCAATTTCCAGGTATGTATTTTATGAAGGAACTTACTGCTCAAATACTATTTACTTTTTCCACCTAAAATGTATTTACATTTATGGTCTTGCATACCAATCAGTCCTGTTCCAGGTCAATATCCAAAGCTCTCATATCAAGGAATTCTGTTGTTTGTCAACAACTGACTCAATGAAAAGTCACTATGTTTATTTTTTTCAACAAATTGACTCTGCTATATGTAGTATAAATGTGTATATATGTGTGTGCATGAACACATACATATATATTTCTTTCTTCTTTGAAAAATTATATCTTACTAGCATTAAAGAGCTTGCATTGTTAATAAAAACTGGGGTTAAAAGAAAAACATTAGATGAATTAAGTTTATCAGAGTTTAATTGAGCAATTCACAAATCAGGCAGTTCTTCAGCCAGAGTAGGTTCAGAGTGACTCTGGCAGTGCTGCATGGTCGGAGAGGATTTATGGACAGGAAAGGGAAAGTGAGGTACAGAAAACAGAAGAGACATGCAGAAACAGCCAGATTGGTTACAGCTCTGCATTTGCCCTATTTGAACACAATTTGAACAGTTGGCCGCCTACGAGTGGTTGAAGTATGGCTTCTGCGGTGGACTGAGACTGGGCTACTCATTACAAGAGTAGGTTATAGTCTGTTTCCACGCCCATTTAGGTTACATCATTATATATGGAGAAACCTTTAGGCCAAATTCACCAAGAGGCAGATTTAAGCTAAACCTAATTTAATTTAATGTAACGCCTACTGTTCTAAGTACATTATTCATGTTAACTCATTCAGAGCTCACAAGGACCCCATGGGGGGGCGGTATTACTTTTATCTCCTATTTTACAAGTGAGGAAACCGAGGCACAGAGCTGTTAAGTAAATTAAGAGGTGAGTGGCAGGCAAGCTAAAGAAGCTTCATCTGTATTTACAGCCACTCCCCATTGCTCACATTACTGCCTGAGCTCCACCTCCTGTCAGATCAATGGCAGCATCAGATTCTCATAGGAGTACAAACCCTATTGTGAACTGCATATGCAAGGGATCTGGGTTGCATGCTCCTTATGAGAATCTAATGCCTGATGGTCTGTCACTGTCTCTCATCACTGCCAGATGGGACCAACTAGTTGCAGGAAAACAAGCTCAGGTATCCCACTGATTCTACAGTATGGTGAGCTATATAATTATTTCATTATGTATTACAATGCATAATAATAGAAATAAAGTACACAATAAATATAATGCACTTGAATCATCCTGAAACCATCCCCTTGGCCAGTCTGTGGAAAAACTGTCTTTTGTGAAACTAGTCTCTGTTGCCAAAAATGTTGGGGACCTCAGAGTTAGATAACACAGAACAAGGGTTATATTGTAAGAGGAGAATGCTGGTTCTGAGTAAATATGGTGGCAGTTCTTTAAACTAGACTTGAAAAGAACAATATATAAACTAAAATCCGACCTATTGAACTCTTGGGGCCCGAGCAATTCTAATGTGGGACCCTTTTGAGATTAGTAGAGCACAGAAGAGGAGACCTGCTTCCTAATGGCTAAAAAAAAAAGATGGGTCTGTCAGTTCAGAAGGCAGAGTATCATACTGTGGACTGGAGTTGAGTGGCTTCAGTGGAGCATGGACCTGTCAATGCTGCAGATTGAGCAGAAGCCTAGAGACAAGCAGGCACAGGGAACACAGTGGACCACTGGAACCTTGGGAGTGGCCTAGAGGCAGACACTCAGCACATGCAGTGGAAGGTGGACAGCATTCTGGACTTGGGCATACAGCTGTAGAGGCCATAAGGAAGTAGCTGCCTAAAGGAACATCCCCAAAGGAACATCCCCAGATACTAGAGGTGAGTGTGAGCACTGGAAGAGGCACCTCAAATCTTCCAGGGACTATAGTAAGGAACATAAAATTCAGGTGTTAATGTTAAAAAGACTGTTCATTCCCACTGGGCACTAACACTTGGAAAAGGTTTGGGACTCAAAGGACAGACATATTTGATATGAAGGTAGACAAAGGAAAACCAATTTAAAGTAGCATTTCTCAAATTAACACCTGTAGACCATTAGAGGTCATTGTTCAGTTCTAAGAGTAATTTTACAGTCATGTATCTTATTCAGTCCTTTCCCTAGCCAGTCCTCCCAGAGGAACAATCCACCAAACAAATCACAGGTTTTTCTAGGAAGTAGGATGGCGATGGGAAAATAAGAAGGAAGGAGTGGAGGAATGATGTAGGTCATGAGGACCTACAGGCAAAAATGAGAGTACCAGTGGAAATAACAAAGCCACAACTATTATGATAAATAACAAGCGCAAGTGACAGATTCCAGATTTCATTTTTTAAGAAACTAAACAAGCCAAGACTAGTTCAGGTTTGGGTTTAGCCTTTCTGAAAATAATAGCTCTTACTAACAAACAAGAATTTACCTGACTGGAATGCACAAGTCAAAACAGAAATTAACTAAAACGAGATGCACAGATTTTCTGTAGCTCAAACAGGTGAGTCACACAACCCCCTCTGGGAATACAATTAAGGACAAAAGACCAGGGAAAATTCCAGAAGGCATAGTATTTCATCACACTAAGGAAGTGGAATGTTTTAGAAAGTACCACCACGCCACCTGTGATTTAGTTTAAGCATGGCATGCCTTTTTTCAGTCCATAAAGTAGAAGTGTGCCACCCTCATGTGGAAATTAAATTACTCTGAAAGCAAAATTACTCAGTGAAAAGTCGGTCCAAATGGAGGTCATTAACCATGTTTAGAAACAACCCAAGAGACTATCTTTGAATAAGTGATTTAGGGAGATTTTGAAATGCACAAATAAAATTAAGGCAACAAGAAGGGGGTTGAGATGTGATTTCCACAAGAAAGCCCCAAGACAATTGATGATATTTTCTACTATGTGGTCTGAGGAAAGACAGTGTCAGTGGAAAGCAAAGGTCTTCATGGAGCTTAGAAAAGGAAAGGTAAAAGCAGACCCTGGACTAAATGGAGTTTATTCCATAAATGCAGGATTTGCTTACAAAATCAATAAAATAATTTGCCATATTAACAAACTAAAAAGAAAAATCATATGACCATCTCATACATGCAGAAGCAGCATCAGACAAAATCCAACATCCATTCCTGATAAAACCTCTCAAGGACCCTCCTTATACTGATAAAGGACATCTGCAAAACGTTGGAGTTAACCTACTAACTATTCTAGCTAGTACTGACGGTTCTAGCTGGTACAATCGGGCAATGAATAAAACAAAGCACAACTAGATTAAAAAGGAAGACATAAAGCTGTCTTTATTCATAGATGACATGATCATCTATGCAGAAATTCCGGCAGAATCTACAAAAACTACTATAACTAATACATGAGGATAGCAAGATTTCAGCATACAAAATTAATCTACAAAAATCAATTGTATTTCTATATATTCACAGCAAACAATCGGAAAGTTTAAAAAACAATGCTACTTATAAAAGCACCAAAAATATGAAATACTTTGGAATAAAAATAACAAAAGATATAAAAGATTTACAAAGTAGAAGCTTAGTAAGAGAAAAGTTGGAGACTAAATAAAATGGATAGATGTTTCTTGTTCATTGGGTCAAAAGACTCAATATTGTTAAGATGTCAATTTTCCACAAATTGATCTATAATTCCATGCAATCCCAATAAAAGTCCCAATAACAGTTTTGTAGAAATAGGCAAACTGGTTGTGAAGCTCAAATCAGAATGCAAGGATCTCCAAGAGCTAGAACAATTTTGAAAAAGAACAAAATTAGAAGGCTAACACTACCTGACTTCAAGATTTGTAACACTACCACAATCAAAACAATGTGGCACTGATGTAAAGATAAATAATTTAGCAGAATAGAGTTCAGAAATAGACATAAATAGATAACTCATTTATTATAAAAGTGCAAAGCAATTCAGTGGAGAAAATGATACAGGAGCTAGAAAGAAATTATTTAGGCAGATAACAAGGGCAAGAGTTCTTGGCAGAATTTTCCTTTTAACAAAAAAAGCAGCCCCCAAATCATTTCTTTTCTAACAAAGAACAGCCGAAAAAATCCAGCTACAGCCATAGATAAGCAAGCTAGAAGCTTGCACAGGTGAATGATGGCAGCTGTGCCAATGGAAAAAGGCTACTTGGGGGCCAGGTATGTTCAACATGGAGGCTCCATCTTCCCTTTTCTTTGTCATCACATGTACAGTAAAGAAACAGGCAATACGGTGCCAACCAGGCAGAGAATCTCATAAAAGATTAGGGTGGAGGCAGCCAGATTTTCACATGCTATGCAAATGGCAGTGTGACCAATCTTTCATGTTCTATGTAAATCAGACACCACCTCCTCAAGTTCATCTATAAAACCCCTTGCATTTTGCCATGAACAAGAAAATGTGCTCTCCTCTTTCTGCAGGAGAGAGCTTTTCTCTTTTTATCACCTATATATATATTTTTTTTGAGATGGAGTCTTGCTTTGTCATCCAGGCTGGAGTGCAGTGACATAGTCTCAGCTCACTGCAATCTCCACCTCCTGGGTTCAAGCCATTCTCCTGTCTCAGCCTCCCCAGAAGTTAGGATTACAGGTTCACACCACCATGCCCAGCTAATTTTTGTATTTTTAGTAGATACAGGGTTTCATCATGTTAGCTAGGCTGGTCTTGAACTCCTGACCCCGTGATCTGCCCACCTCGGCCTCCCAAAGTGCTGAGATTACAGGCGTGGGCTGCCATGCCTGGGCTTTTTTGCCTATTAAACTTCTGCTCTCTTCCTCTCTCTTTGTGTGTCTGTGTCCTAGTTTTCCATAGCTGTGAGACAACGAATCTTGGGTATTTACCCCAGACAATGACACTGCTTCATTTTGGGGGCCTATCCAGGATCCAAGGTAGATTCACTAGAAGGCTGAGTATAGGAGATGATTCCAACCCTTCCCTTTCCTTTTGAGGCCATCCTCCATTTCAAAATCAAACCAAACACTGGGCCCCCTTCAGCCATTTTAAAACAATGTGGCTGCCAGCCTTACAAGACTTGGGAGGCAGGCTTGCCAGGAGAACTTAGTGAATCCCTCAGTATGCTGGGAATCATGGCTTTGTTTTGAACCAGTTTCTTTTCACAGAGAGCGTCGCTGTCACTTGAGGCTGGAAGAGGTTCAGAGGTAACTGAGGATTCTTGGCTAGGGGCAAACCCTGGTGTTATCTGAAGGCTTCTGGACTAAACCCAGCCTCCAGAAGCCTGATGGGCATTGGAAACAGAATCTCTAAGCTTTTCATATCACAAATTTTCTCCTTTTCTTTCTGTGCATAATGTCTCCTATCCACTCTCTGTATGCAATGCTGTGGGAATTTTTACAAGACAGTAATGCTGTTAGTCAAGATCAGGAAATGCCATAGTAACTGGGAATATAGCTCAATGTATTGCAGTTCTTGTGATTTTCTAGAAACATGGGGTCTTCTGCCTCCAATCAACGCCTCCACCTCAGTGAGTGTCTCTCTCTTTACCCTTGGTATGGAGAGCACATGGTATATTAAGGCCAAAAACACAGTCTAGTGTAATAAGAATCCTCTCCATGAGACACATTGTCAGCCCTTTGGCAATTCTACTTTTTCAATTCTCCTCCTTTTTGCATCCCTCTCCTAGAGGCCAGCTTTATGGCCCTGCTGTTAACAGGAAAACTCAACAATGTTGGGGGGAAGATGGGGTAAGAGGTCCTCCAAAACTAAATCCTAGTCTCAATACTGTTCCATCACTAGAAAGACTGCCATTCAGTCCCTATGTTCTTTTAAGGTACCTATTCTGCCTCCGGTTAGAATATGACTTAAATAGTAAGGGAATTTTATGTCTAGAACTTAACGAGAGCCACTGACTAAAAATAAATGTTTTAGTCCAGGACTCCCTCCATTAAGGGGCCTTGCCAAATGCAACTGTTACATATTCTTACCCAAGATCCATTTATCAGGGGGCCACATAGGTCTAGGAAGTAAAATCACTAGTGGAGGACTAGAGTCTATGGGTGAGCATGACTAATCCCAATCACTTAGTTCCTCCATTTTCATGGCTGAGGGTCATGCCTGCATTCATGGGTGGCACCTTTAATAGATGCTGAGGCTCAGGGAACCAAGTAAGGAAAACAGTTGGGAGGGATGCCCCCACTATCTTCCCCTCCACCTTGGGCCATTCCAAAGAAAAGTAAAAAGACTAAAGGGACACTTTTTTCACTCCACCACTTTCTAGATGGGTAACAGACCATCTTCAGCCTGCACTCCTCTGAAACTCTGCTTTTGCACAAGGGCGTAGCTTTACTAGACTTTTGCAAGCATGACACAATCAACCCAGCTCTTTAAGCAGTCATATCAAGCAGGCCCATAGGGAATGATTCTCCAAAATTAGAGAAGCAACTTCTGCTGGAACCATCTGAGGCAGCTATTGAGTGTCCAGGCCCTTCTTGTCCCCCTTATTTGGGGCCCCCTCCATTTATGCCATCAGCTCCTCCAGTTACACCATCTCCAAAACTCTCCACCCCTGCAGCTTCACTCTTATCCCTACAGGAAATGCCCAGTGGAGGTGATGCCACTAGGGTTCATGTTCCTTTCTCATTGTAGGACCTTAGGCAAATAAAGGGAGACTTGGCCAATTTGCTGACAACCTTGATAGGCATATAGAAGCTTTCCAAAATTTAACACAGGTGTTTGGCCTCTCAGGGAGGGATGTTATGCTGTTCCTAAGCAAAACCCTAACCACAGCTGACAAACAAGTAGCTCTATAGTCAGCAGAGAAATTCAGAGAGAAGCAATATGTCTCTTATAGTAGGCCAAAAAGGAAAAGAGAACATAGGGAAGGTGAAGAAATAGGAAAACCATCATTCTCAATAGGAAAAGAGGTAGTACCTCTTGACAACCCTGAATGGAACCCCAATCACTCCACAAATGAATGGAAAAGGAAACACTTTTTAATGTACATCTTGGGGGGCCTACAAAGAACTAGAGCCAAACCTTTTAATTACACAAAACTATGATAGACCAAAATCCAGATGCAAATCCTGCAGCCTTTATGAAAAGGTTGAAAGAGGCACTAATAAAACAAACCTCCTTATCCCCTGGTTCATCAAGGAACAGCTAATCCTAAAAGAAATTTTATTCCACAAGCAGCTCCCAATATTAGAAAGAAACTGCAGAAGAAGGCTAGAGGACCAGATAGCACCTTGGAAAATCTCCTGAGGATAGTCACCTCAGTCTTTTATAATAGGAACCAGGAAGACACCCAAGAGAAAGAGAGAAAACACAAGAGAAGGACAGAGGCTCTAGTAGCTGCTTTGCAGGCTTGCAAATTCCAGGAACCCTGAAGTGCATCCACTAGTTGCTACCAGTGTAGCAAGTCATGGCACTTTAAGAAGGAGTGCCCAGGAGTCAAGAGGAAGCTACCTTAATTCGTCCATCCTGTGGCAGGGACCACTGGAGATCAGACTGCCACCAGAGATGGAGATCACTGGGTTCAGAACCAGTCTCACAGATGGTCCAACAGGACTGATGGGTCTCAGGGCTCAAACCCCCAGCTCCAGCAGCTCACCGTACCATCACTTTACAGGAGCCCTGGATAATTCTGGAAATTGAAGGAAGGAAGGTGAACTTCCTTCTGGACCCTGGAGTCAGTCTCTGTCTGCTCCTCTCTGTTCCAGAGCATGACCATGATGGGCATCTCAGGAAAGGTTCTAACCTGAAAATTTCCTCAACCCCTTAGTTGTAGTTGGGGGGGATTCATTATTTACACATGCCTTCCTTATCATGCCAGAAAGTCTCACTCCTTTATTAGGTAGAGACATTTTAGCTCGCATGGGGGCCAGCATCCTTATAACCTCAGCACAAACTCTTTGTCTCCCCCTGGTGGAAGCTAATATTGATACAGAAGTATGGGCCACTCAAGGAAGAATAGGTCAAGCTATAACTGCTAGGCCAGTCCAATAGGTGGGATCCTTAAGATCTATTAAGGATCCCACCTATTTTCCTAACCAGAGACAATATCCCCTAAAGCCAGAGTCTAGGAAAGGGCTAGAAGCTGTTATTAATAACCTGAAGATGCAGGGCCTCCTCAAACCCTGTATCAGCCCCTGAAACACCCCAATATTAGGAATGCAAAACCCCAATGGGGAATGAAGGCTAGTTCAGGACCTCTGCCTCATTAATGAGGCCACAGTTCCAATTCATCTGTGGTCCCTAATCCCTATACCTTGCTAACTCAAATACCTGAAGGAACTAAATGGTTAATAGTCCTAGATCTAAAGGATGCTTTTTTCTGTATAGTGTTACATCCTGACTCTCAATATTTGTCTGCCTTACAGCCCTTCAGCCAAACTGTCCAGTTAACATGGATGGTGCTGCCTCAGGGATTTTGATACAGTCCTCACTTGTTTGGACAGGCACTGTCAAAGGACATTTCCAAGTTTTCCCATCCTCAGGTCATGGTCTTGCAACATATAGATGACATATTGCTCTGTGCCCCAACTGAGGAAGCTTCTCAGGAAGGCACTGAGGCTCTTCTTAATTTCTTAGCCAACAGTGAATATAAGGTTTCAAAATCTAAGGCCAAGTTTGGTCAAACCTGAAGTACCTAGATTTAGTATTGTCTGAAGAGACCAGAGCATTAGGGGAAGAAAGGATTATTTCCTCCTTTCTCCTCCCTAAAACCCTCAAGCAACTAAGGGGATTTTTTTGGACATTACATGATTTTGTAGACTATGGATACCCGGGTGTGGTGAGATAGCATGTCCCTTATGTCACTTATAATAGAAGCTCAAGTGGCTAAAACTTATTTCCTAACCTGGGAACCTGAAGTTCAAAAGGCCTTTTACTCAGTTAAAACAAGCCTTACTTAAGGCACCAGCCCTCAGCCTTCCCATAGTGAAGGGCTTCAGTCTTTATGTATTGGAAAGGAAAGGAATGGTCCTGGGAGTTTTAATGCAGGCCCAAGAACCAGCTCAAAAGCCAGTGGGCTACCTGAGTAAGGAACTTAATTTGGTGGCTAAAGAATGATTAGCATGCCTCCAAGCAGTTCCCGAAGTGGCCCAACTGGTACCAGAGGCCACCAAATTAACCCTGGGAAATTGCTTAACTATTTAGGTCCCACATAATGTAGCCAGATTGCTCTCTTCCAGTGGAAGCCTTTGGCTAACAGAGAGCGAACTCCTTAAATATCAAATTTTGCTGTTAGAAGAGTCTACAATCCAATTGAAAACTTGTTCTCACCTAAATCCAGCCAGTTTCCTCCCCAAGAAAACTGAACATGACTCTGAACAAGTTGTGGTATAGACCTATGAAGCCAGGGAGGGTATCAGGGGAACTCCCCTAGAAAACATAGACTGGATCCTCTTCACCAGTGGAAGTTCCTTTGTAGAGCAAGGAATTCATAAGATAGTAGTCAATCTGAATGATGGTATTGAAAGTGTGCCTCTCTCTCCAGGCAAAGTGCTCAACTAGCTGAAATGATAGTTCTTACAAGAGCACTTGAATTAAGCAAAGTAAAGGTAGCTAACTTTTACACTGACTCCAAGTATGCTTTCCTAGTTCTCCATGCTCATGCTGCCATTTGGAAGGAAAGACACTTTCTTACTGCTAATGGATCCCCTACAAAATACCACCAGGAAATTAACAGGTTATTATCCTCAGTTTTTCTTCCACAAGAGGTAGCAGTGATGTATTGCAAGGGACATCAGAAGGGAAGAGATGAAATAGCCAAAGGAAACAAGCTAGCTGATCAGGCAGCCAAGTCAGTGTCAATGAAGCCTCAGGACATCAACATACTGAAAGCCCCTCTAATCTGGGAAGGCTCCATAAGAGAAATTAAACCTCAGCACTCCCCTGCAGAAATAGAAGGGGCCATCTCTCAAGGATACACTCTCCAGCCCTTAGGATGACTACAGCCAGAGGAGGGTAAACTTAACTTGCCAGCCTCCGTCCAGTGGAAAGTCCTTAATATCCTTCACCAAGATTTTCACTTGGGAAAGGATAAAATTTATCAGTGTGCCTAGAGATAATTTTGAGGAGAGAACTTATTAAAAACAGTCAAACAGGTTGTTAATTCTTGTGAGGTTGTCCCTATTGAGGGGATTATTTTTAAGACAGGCTTCTTCCCCAAACCCAAAGAATGGGAAGCTATTCAGGAGAGGATTGACAGATAGACTGTATCCACATGCCAAAGATGAAGGGCATCCAATACCTCCAGGTATGGGTGGATGCTGTCACTAACTGTGTAGAAGCATTTCTACGCTGTAGAGAAAAGGACTCTGAAGTAATAAAAGTTTTAGTTAATGAAATAACTCCCCACTTTGGTCTACCTAAATACCTCTAAAGTGACAAAGGCCCCTCCTTTAAGGCAGCCATAACACAGAGGATCTCAAAGGCACTGGTCATACAATATCATCTCCATTGTCCTTGGAGACCCCAGTCCTCAGGAAAGATAGAAAAAAACAATGTTATCAAAAGATGCCTCAGAAAACTGTCCCAAGAAACTCACCTTCCTTAGGTCACTCTTCTTCCCATGGCTTTACTGTGGATTGGAAATACTATTTTAAAGTTAGGTCTAAGCCCTTTGAAAATGCTGTATGGACAGCGTTTCCTTACCAATGACTTTCTATTAGACCAGAAATGGTTAACCTCGTATGGTTAAGTATGTAACCTCTCTGGTTCACTTCCAGTTGGAATTAATGCAACTAGCAGAAGCCCAACCCCAAGCAATACAACCACCTTTATTTAACCCAGGAGATTTGGTATTGGTGAAAGCTCTCCCTTATGCTCTCCTTCCCTAAGCCCAAGCTGGGAAGAACCCTGCACTGTTCTTCTTTCAACCCCTTCAACAGTAAAAGTTACAGGTATGGACTCCTGGATAAATTATGCTTGAGTCAAAGCCTGAAAAGCTGAAGGAGCAACCCCAGACAGTCCAGATGGATGTCCTGGATGTCAATGCAAAGAAATGGGAGATCTTAAGCTAAAATCATAAAAGATAAGTGGGTAAGTAAGGGCTACTCATCCTACTCAGTCCCACTCCTACCTTCTCTATTTTTAGTCATTTCTACTTTTTCTCTCAAGATTTACAATCAGATATTATAACTCCTTTTTGACCCATAAAGGTGAATTCTGTATCTTGTTGAGTAAAATTTAGATGGAAATTATTTATTACACCCCACTTGTAGGATTGCTATACTCACTCTACTATTTGTATTAGGACTACACACTGTGGCACCTGCAATGTGGAATTCTGGATGGAAAATTCTAATTGCTGTAATATTCTGCCTAGTTATCATCTTTATAACAGGATTAATAGTTACAGGAAAGATTTAACTGAAATTAACACTAAAATTACTCTGGCCACCCAATCCAATGCCACTTTTCCTGAAAGGAAAAATGTTGTGTCTATATGAATGCTTCTGGTAAAGCACAGTGACATCTCGCGGAGCCAAACCAGTATTACATCCCACCAAATTGACTAACAGGTATCAGACAAACTACTGTCATGGTTATGGCCTATAGTACCTGCACTAATAATGGTACTTTTGTTTTGTTTTGTTTTTTTGAGACAAAGTCTTACTCTGTCATGCAGTGGCATTATTTCACCTCACTGCAATCTCTGCCTCACAGGTTCAAGTGATTCTCCTGCCTCAGCATCCTGAGTAGCTGGAATTATAGGCACCTGTCACCACACCTGTCTGATTTTTAGATTTTCAGTAGAGACAGAGTTTCACGATATTAGCCAGGCTGGTCTCAAATTCCCGATCTCAGATGATCCACCCACCTCAGTCTCCCAAAGTGCTGGGATTACAGGCATGAGTCACTGTACCCAGGCAAATAGTGGTAATCTTAATACTCATATTCAAAGCCTATATTCTAAACCTTCTTGTAAAATTTCTCTCTTCTAACTTACAACCTGTTAAACTCCAAACAGTACTATGATGGAACCATGCCTGGACACACCATTCTTCTGAGGATCTTTAGATTGACCCCAGGAGGAGCCTTGACTACTGTTCCCTTCATGATGCCCCTTTTCAGCAGGAAGTAGCCAGAAAGAGTCATCATCCAACATCCCCTAAGAGCAGTTAAGGTTACCATTTGTGAGGGGTCAATATGATACAGGATCTAGAAAGAAATTATTTAGGCATATAGTAAGGGTAACAGAGTCTTCAGCAGAATTTCCCTATTAACAAAAAAAGCGGCCTCAAAATTATTTATTTTCTAACAAAGAGCAGCCTGAAAAATCGAGCTGCACACATAGATAAGCAAGCTGGAAGCTTGCACAGGTGAATGACAGCAGCTGTGCCAATGGAAAAGAGCTACCTGGGGGCCAGATACGTTCAACATGGAGGCTCCATCTTCACTTTTCTTTGTTGCCATGTGTACAGTAAAGAAGCAGGCAACATGGCACCAGCCAGGCAGAAAACCCATCTGCATAATTAAAAATTAGGTTGGGGGTGGCCAGATTTTTGCACTCAATGCAAATGGCACACCTAGCCCTAACCAGATTTTCCCACCTTATACAATTGGCACACCTGATCCAACCAATCTTTATGTGCTATGTAAATCAGACACCACCTCCTCAAGCTCATCTATAAAACCCCTTGCATTTTGCCATGGACCAGAAAACCCCTCAGGACCCTTCTCTCACCTATTAAACTTCACCCTTTGTGTGTCTGTATCATAGTTTTCTGGGGCCATGAGACAACAAATCTCAGGTATTTACCCCAGACAATGATGCTGCTTTGATGTTAAAAAAACAAAAACAAAAACAAAAAAAACTTCACAGCATATATAAATATCAACACGAAATGAACCACAGACCTAAAACTAAAATCTGAAAATATAATGCCATTTGGAAGAAAACACAGAACATCTTTGTGACCTTGGATTAGTCAAAGATTCCTTAGATTCAAGGATCCATAAAAGAACAAATTGATAAGGTGAGCCACCAAAATCTAAAACTTACATTCTTCAAAAAACAAATATTGCTGGGCACAGTGGCTCACGCCTGTAATCCCAGCACTTTGGGGCCGAGGTGGGCAGATCACCTGAGGCCAGAAGTTTGAGACCAGACTGGTCAACATGGCAAAACACTTGTCTCTACTAAAAATACAAAAATACCCAGGTGTGGTGGTGCACAACTGTAGTCCCGCCTATTGGGGAGGCTGAGGCAGGAGAATTGCTTGAACCCAGGAGGCAGAAGTTGCAGCAAGCCAAGATTGTGCCACTGCACTCCAGCCTGAGTGATAAAATGAGACTCTGTCTCAAAACAAAACCTCACAATATTAAGACAACAAAATATAAATTTTTGGAAGCAAATATTAATAAATTATATATCTGATAAGAAACTTGTATCTAGAATATATAAAAAGTTCTCAAAAATCAATAAAGAAGAAAACAACCCAATGGAAAAAAAGAATTTGAACAATATTCCACTATTATTTGACACGCAGATATCAAATAAGCACATGAAACGATTTTCAAAATCATTAGTTACTAGATAAATGGAAATTTAAATCACAATGTAATGCCACTATCCTCCTGTTGGAATGGTTAAAATTTAAAAGATCAACCATTCCAAATGTTGGTAAGTATATTCATGTCTTAGAGCACCCCTAACAAATTTCCACAAACTAGGTAGCTTGAACAACATAAATATATTGTCTCACAGTACTGGATGCCACACATTTAAGATCAAGACGTTGACAGGGTAGATCTCCTTCTGAGAGCCATGAAGGAGAATCTGTTCCATACCTATCTCCTAGCTTCTGGTGGTCTTCTGGCAATCTTTGGTTCTCCTAGGCTTAGAGATGCATCACCTCAATCTCTGCCTTCATATCCTCATGGTGTTCTCTTCAGGTGTATGTCTGTTCCTACGTCCAAATTTCCCCATTTTATAAGGACACCAGACATATTGGATTATGGCTCATCCTAATGACCTCATCTTAACTTGATCATCTGCAAAGACCCTATTTATAAATAAGGTCACATTTACAGGGTTAGTACTTCAGCATCTTTTGAGGGACACAGTTCAACCCATAACAGAAAGGATGTGGAGGAACTGGAACTCACACAATACTGATGAGAATGTAAAACGGTAAAACATCTTTGGAAAACAACTTGGCAGTTTCTTAAAAATTTAAAATATAACTTCTAGATGATCCACTTATTCCACTCCTAGGTATTTACACAGAAAAATAAAATGGTATGTCCATGCAAGGATTTATACATGAATGTTCACAGCAGCTGTATGTGTAATAGGCCTAAACTGGAAAAAACCCAAATATCAATCAACAGATGATGTGTAAACAAATTGTGGTAAATTCATACCATAAACTACAACTCAGCAATAAAAAAGAATAACTATTGCTGAGTGTAACATGGATGTATCTCAAAATATGCTGAGTAAAAGAAGTCAGACCAAAAAAAAAAAAAGAGTGTGCACGGTATGATTTCACTTAGATAAAATTCTGGAAATTGCAAACAAATATATAGTGACAGCTCAATAATTGACTTGGAGCTGGGGTGGGAAGGGGTGCAACAAAGGACTTACCCAATAACACAGAAAGCCTCCAGGAATGGTAGGTATAGCCACTACCTTGATTATGGCAATGCTTTCATGAGTGTAAAAGTATGTCAAAAACTCTCAGACTATATACTTTAAATGTGGTAAGTCTATTATTTGTCACTTACACCCCATTAAAGCTATAACAAGGGGCTTATACAATTTTATAATTCACTGGATTTGCTAAAAATATATTAAAATTTGTATTTAATCTATCGATTCTAGTTTCAAAAGCTGAGGTTTCTGGCCCTATGTTAATAAATTGCTTTTTTCTAGTAACAAAAGTAAATAAAGCCATTATGCTGGAACAAAACTATATATTAATTGTTATATAATATACTTATATACTTAGTACTTAATTGATAAACACAGTCAAGAAAAAAATTAAGTTATAGTTATGAATTCCTGGTCACCTGTCCATCTACATCTTCCTTTTTTATAAAATCCACACATGGCAACACTGTAATTCCTGTTTTGACCCAGAATAAAAATGTTAAGCTAAAGAAAAGCTATATATCATGACTCAGATGATTCTTAAGAGAGCTAAGCAATATAAAACAGGCTTGCCAATTTCTTAGTGCTCAATTCACTCAGCTTTGTAAATCTTCCTATCAAAAAGCCACACTGAACTTTAATATTTAACCAGTTTTCCTAGGAAAGGTAGGTGAAGACCTTTGTCTGCAAGTTTCTTTTCGCAGCCCTGTGATCATCTCATGCCATATCCCCATTATCTCTGCTACCCTGAGCTTTACATTTTGAATTGCCTAAAAATAAAACTTGACAAAGTCTCCAGCCCTCCCAGCAAGCGAGATAAGTATGACCATGCAGGCTCGCTGTCCCTGATCCTTTTGGACCAGGCTCCTTCCCTCAGAGTGGCTGTGGCTGTACTTCTAGGGGACCAGCTTATGCCAGGTATTTGGCTCACTTTATTTCTCAACTTACAATAACCCTGCAAGACAGGTTTTTATTGTCCTACATATAGAAGAAAAAAACAGCAAGATGATGTAATTTTACCCAGTTAACATAGCTAAGAAATAATGGAAGGAGTTATCTTCCACCTATTCCAACCTGCTCTCTGTCTCCTTTTCCTCCCCTTACCTCTTCCTTCCAGATGTGAACACATCCACAGAGTCTGCTTCCATTTATTGGTGGATATTTTGGATGAACCCAAAAGATGCCAGACCTTATATTTTGCTGTTTTTATTTATAAGGAGCATCGGTGACTACAAAAGCTTTTATACACTTTCCTGAATCTTAAATGATATAGAATATTTAAATTCCTAGAAAATGATTAATAGATGTTAAATATTTAACCCTCCAGACATTCCCCTTGAGTTCTAGGAAGGTTATAGAGCCCAAAGGATGCTAGCTAGAGATGCAACGCCTGGGAAGACACTTCCGTACCTTTGGTTCCCAAACTGGGGTTCCTAGAGTCAAGCAGTTACATACATCCACGACAGCCAGACAGCAACATACTCCCACAACAGCTAGACATGTGCTGTGGCTTCCCGTGCCTTGCTCCCCATTCTTTTTGTAATTACAACACAGCCAATTGGAAATTGCATTCTAACACCAGCTTTCTCTGCCCCAACTGAGCAGTTTATTGTTGATTTCTTTTTCTTTCCATGTCCCAGGCATTACCTCCTGCCCTTTTCTATTCAGAACCCAGCATGGGTTCTGAACACAGACCCAGACCTTCTCCACTCTAGCTGCACGTTAGAATTAATCACTTTGGGAGCTTTTCAAAAAAATACTGTTGCCTAGTCCTACCCCAGACCAACTGAATCAGAATCTCTGAAGGGCTAAGAGCCTGAGTAATGGCTGATTTTAAAAGCTCCCAGGTGACTCTGGCCACAAGGAGGGCTGAGCACTACTGGGCCAGAGTAGGTTTCAGAAACATATGCTGCAGGTGCACATTTCTCCCCAGAGGGTTCGCCTCTTTCTTTTAACAACGTGTGCCTCTTTGCCTGCTTCCTCTGCATAGCCTCAACAAGGTTATATACAGGAAGCAGAAGGGAAGGCATGAGCATGCAGAAATTAGGCTCGGCTCACTGACAGGGGTAAAAAGAGACCCTGTGCAGGTCCAATCAAGACAGAAGCTCAACTGGAAAGTAAGTAAAACTTTCTTTCTGGCTAAGAACTACACACTGGGAAAGCCATTAATTGAATTAAATCGATATAAACTGCTGCTTAGACTAAGGTGAACAGCTAGTTCATTAATTCACTACTGAAATTGGCCCTTAGCCCAGTAAATTTTCACTTCTTTTCACCTCTTAGTACTTAAGCCACAGTGGGTGTTATTAGTTAAAATATCGTGGTTCTGCTAAGTCACAATATAAAACAATATTTTGAACACATCCAGAAGGGTTTAATAAGTAGCTGGGAGGTAGCTGTTAGATATACATATTAAATAGGTTGGAAAACTTCTGTCTTATAGAAACCAATATTCTCTTTTATCTGTAGTACAGTTGCCTCTTAATGAAACAGCTTATTACATGTGGTTAATGGATAGCTCAGGATAGGAATTTGACAATGTGTCACTTAACCTCTTGCAGTGTCCTTATCAGTGTCTAATGACTTTAAAAAAATACAAACTTCAAGGTGTTGCTGTTGTCAGTATTATCTAACAATCGTAGCAACATTTCGTGAGCACTCATTATTTGCCAGGTTGAGTGCCATCCATGCATTATGTTATGCAGTGGATATTCTATTAACCTAATTTACACAAAAGAAACTGTGGCTGGGCAAAGTGCCATGACTTAGCATAGGTCACAGAGAAGATTCCAAACTAGGTAGTAAGACCTTTTAACCACTGCACTATGAGCATAATACGCATAAAGCCAGGCACATAACAACCTCTCAATAAATGGCTGCTATTGGGAAAAAATGAGGACAATGTCATATGGCTTTTCTCTCCACCTGGCAAGAAGACAAATCAATACTCATTCTTTATTTCCCTGCAGGATATTTTTATTTGTTTTAAGTAAAAACAACTACTAATAAAAGCCACCTTTGTTGAGTATTTACTATGTGTCTCTGTTCTAAGTACCTCTCAAGTATTAACTAATTTATTCTCTACAATGAGCTAATGAGATAGGCATTATTATTATTATTACTATTATTATTATCTTGAGACTGAGTTTCACTCTTGTTGCCCAGGCTAGAGTACAATAGTGCAACCTCCACCTCCTGGGTTCAAGTGATTCTCCTGCCTCAGCCTCCTGAGTAGCTGGGCTTACAGGCACCCACCACCATGCCCAGCTAATTATTGTATTTTTAGTAGAGATGGAGTTTTGCCATGTTGGCCAGGCTGGTCTCAAACTCCTGACCTCAGGTGATCCACCACTTCAGTCCCCCAAAGTGCTAGGATTATAGGGGTGAGCCATCACACCCAGCCGGCACTATTATTATTATTCCAGTTTTGCAGATAAGGCAATGAAGGCACATGAAGGTCAAGCAACTTGCCCGAGTCACACAACTAGTGAGTGACAAAACCAGGATCTGAACCTGGCAGTCTGGCCCCAGAGCCCTCTCTGCCTGCCACCACCTGTCCATCTGTGGTCATGGAGCTGAGTCCAGTGAGATTCCCACCAAGAACAACAACCTTTTCCTTGCCAATATCTTCAACTCTTGCATGTGACATCCTGATTAGCCAATATCAGTCTGGAAGAAGCCCAGTGTCCACCTGCTCCCTGCTGATACCTGCGCTGCTGAACATTATTAAGAAAACCCATGAGTCACCATAAATTCGTTGGTCCTGGACCACATTTGCGCCCCTGGTGATTTCCGGTCTCCCCAGCAGCACTCTCTGCTGTTTTATATTGAAGCCAGCCTCACCCACTCTCTCCAACTCCAGCTCTCCCCTCATTCTCAGCCAATAAACTTCTCTGTCACTTCCCAGGGAAACTAGCAGCCAGCAGATGAGAGAACTCTCAACCCTACCCACAGCTTACAGGCTTATCTCGGTCTACACTGCTATTTCCTGCTTTTCAACTATATGACAGGTTCCACCTTCCTTTCTAAAGTGAATCCTCTTAGTACTTCAGGCTTCTCAAGGACCTTACTCTATGAATTTCCTCAGAGTAAGCATCTTTGACTCCTCCCTCCCTAGTACGATCTTTCCATCAGGATTCAGACATGTTAAATCTCTCATCTAACAATGTAACAATGTTGACCATAACAACAACATTCTATGTTCCTAGCCTGTGTCAGACTTTGATACCCCTATAGGCCACTGCCCCCTGGACATTCTCCCTCTTCCCCAATCATATGCCCACAGACTATGCAGCCATTTCTCCTTCTCCCTGCAACTACAAACTGCTTGAAAGACTTGTCTATGCTTGTCTCTGCTCCTAGTCATTCTCAAACCACCAATGTGTCTCCTGCCTCCAACGCTTAAGAGCACTCTTCCCAAGGTCATAATTTACCTCCCTGTCCCAAAGTCTGGCACGTGTCTATCCTTAAATCCTTTGACCTCGCCAGAGCATGTGAACCTCTGTTTGTTATCTCCTCAAAATACTCTCTCCCCAGCTTCCAGAATACCACACTCTCTGCCTTCCCTCTCCTACCTCTCTAACTCCAACTCAGTGTGCTTCCCTAGCTGTCCTTATATGTTGTTGTTCCCTACAATTCTTTCAGGCCTCTCCTCTTCCTTCTCAACCTATACTCCCTAAGCTATTGCACATGCTCCCATGGCTTTAATTATTGGCCACAGATAACCCCCAAATCTATGCTCCTAGACTGTTTCTGGCTTTCATACCCATAATATGCAACTGCCCTCTGGATATCTCCACCTGGATGTCCCATCAGCCTTTCAGCATATCCCAAATTGAAATCCTCCACCTTCCCCAAACCTGTTTCTCAGTGTATGAAGCAATTCAGTTGGCCATTAAATGGGACAACCTTCTTGGCAACTTCCCCTCTTACTCCCCAACACATTCAGTCAAAACTACGTCTTGATGATCCTTCCTCTTAAATATCTCAAAATATATGTTTAGATTTCTTTCCTTCCACTGCCTCCTTCCTAGTCTAGGCAACTGCCCTCTCTCTATCCTGGCTCCTGCAGTGGCCTCCTAAGCCTTATGAATTGCTCACCCCCATCCAGTCTCCAGGCTACAGCAAAAACATCCTTTCTAAAATGTAAAACATAATTCTGGCAGCAATGAAAACTTCTCGGCTTTAGCATGAAGTTCTTGACACGATCTTGGACCTAGCACCAACTTTTCTATTTAGTCTCAATGCTCCTGTAACCTCCCAATACAATCTTCAACCTGTCTGCTACAAGAGTTTCTCAAGCACCTTATGTGCACTGTCACCTCTATTTGATCTGTCTGGAGTATTTGTCTGTTCCTTCTAGGCTCAGCTAAGTCTCTGTTCATGCCAGCCCTTCGTTCCCATTCCCAGGCAACCACTGATCTGCTTTTCTGTCACTACATATCAGTTCACATTTTCCAGAATTTCCTGTAAATGCAATCATAAAACATGCACTCTTATTTGCCTAGCTTTTTTCACTCAGCAGAATTACTTTGAGATATAGTCATGTTGTTTCATGTATCAATAGTTCATTCCTTTGATTTACTTGACTTTGGACTCCTGGTCTATAAAACAGAGAGACTGAATTCCCATTGTTTGAAGCAACCCAGTTTGTGGTACTTTGTTATGGAAACCCTAAAAAATAAATGTACTAGTTTTATATTTATTGTATTTTAAAATTTATTTTTATTGTATGTATTTAAGCTATACAACATGGTTTTATATATATATATACATATGCATACACACATAGTAAAATGATTTAAAGTTTAAAAATTAACATATCCATCACCTTCCATAGTTGTCTTTACGTGTTACAAAGAGCACCCAAAATCTACTCTCTTCGAACTTTTCAGTGCACGATGCAATATCATTACCTCATGCTGTACATTAGATCTCCAGAATTACTCATCCTACATAACTGCAAATTTGTATCCTTGACTTCTTCTATGTCCTCCCCTAGTAACCACTATTCTATTCTATTTATTTAACTTTTTTTGAAAGATTCTGCAAATAAGTGAGATCATACAGCATTTTTCCTTCTATCATTCTCCACTCTGCTCTGTACTCTGGGAAGCTGGTTTCTGTGGACTTCCTTGCCCACTGAATTCCAGCTGGGTTCTGCCAATGGGAAGAAGTCAGAGAGCAGGAGAAGACAGACAGGGTACTTACTGTCTTAGCTTCCTCCCCACCAGGTTTCAGTTGGTAATAGTTTCTGTTCTCTTGTCCTAACAGATGCCCTCTGACTCAAGGGTACAGCTTTCATTAGGTCCCTGTAACTGCTCCCTGCCTCTGTGTTCCTGCAGGTTTATTTGTGGTACAGACAGCTTCATTCTTGCCAGAAGCTGGGTGCTTCACCATCCTGTTTTCGTTCCCTTCACTCTGCCCATACCTTTGTAAATAATTCTGTGAAAGGGAAATATCTTGGGCCCCCAAAATCATTAAGCTAAAAAGAAAAGTCACTTTGGGAACTGCTTAGAGCAAGCCTTCCTCCCATTCTATTCAATGTCACCCCTCTGCTCACTGAGACAAATGCATTTCTGATTGCCTCGTTTGAAGAGGCTAACCAGAAACTCAAAAGAATGCAACCATTGGTCTCTTATCTACCTATGGCCTGGAAGCCCCCCCCCCACCCCCACTTCACTTCTCACAGACCAAATAAATGTTCGTCACACACGCATATGTTGAGTGATGTGTCATGGCTCCTTAAAATGTATAAAACCAAACTGTGCTCTGAGCACCTTGGGCACATGTCACCAGGGCCTCCTGAGTCTGTGTCATAGGCATGAATACTCAATCTTGGCAAAATAAGCTCTCTAAATTAACTAAGACCTGTCATAAATTTTCAGGGTTCATATCTTGGTAACCGTGAAGGGAGTCTGAGTGGCGGTTCCCCTGACCTTTGACAAATCTATCTGTGCTTGGTGCCAGCATAAGCTAACTTTATGGCTCAAACCAGTAGGAAGGACAATTTGTGGAGGTTTGGGAGCTCCATCTGCAGAGAATCCCTGATCTCCCAAAATTTCCATGACAATGGAAAGCAGGTAATCCTTCATGGAGTTTGAGCTCATTTCCTACAGGGAAGACGAGGTTTTTTTTTGTTTGTTTGTTTGTTTTTCTTGTTTCTAGAATGGTGGAGAGACATTTTCAGCATGAGACCCACCCCTAGGTAAGTAGCTAAACTGGGGTTTTGTCTTGGCTAAGTTACAACCAACTGGTTTTAATTTCTCCTTACCATTAAAGCACTCAGTAATCACATTAAGTTGTGTAATTGTTTTGCTTAACTGTTTTTTGTTTGTTTTTTTGTTGTTTGGTTCTGTTTTTGTCCTTGGGTCTTTTTTACCATTGGGGTTTGATTAACTCTGTCTGACTTGATCAAATCCAAAGAAATTTCCAAATTACATACATAAGCCACATTCATACCTGCCTACTGATGTATGGACTTCAGAGTAATGTGGCCTACATAATTTTCCAAATGGTTCTTTTGTTTATTGCTGTTATTCTCCTTTCCTCCCCCTATTTTCTCTTCATAGGACATGAGACTTCACAAACTTCTAAAAATGAGCTTTCATAATAACTTAGGACATACCTGTCTAGGAATAAGCCATCCTAGCTATGAAATGTCAGATAAAAAGACAAAACCTGGGACCAGAGACTAATTTTCTCCAAAAGTTTTTTTTTTTTTTTTTTTTCTGAGAGTCTTATTCTATCATGCAGGCTGGAGTGCAGTGGCATGATCTCTGCCTCTGCTTACTACAATCTCTGCCTATCAGGTTCAAGTGATTATTTGCCTTGGCTTCCTGAGTAGCTAGGATTACAGGCGTGCACCACCACACTCAACTAATTTTTTTATTTTTAGTAGAGATGAGGTTTTGCCATGTTAGCTAGGCTGATCTTAAACTCCTGACTTCAGGTGATCTGTCCACTTCAAGTTCCCATAGTGCTGGGATTACAGGTGTGAGCCACCACGCCTGGCCTCTAAAAGATTTTTAAAAGAAAAGACATGAAATGTGAAATAAAAATATCTTGGGCTCCCAAAATCACGATAAGCCAAAGGGAAAAACTTAGATGGGAAATGCTTAGAGCAAACCTGCCTCCCATTCTGTTCAAAGTCACCTCTCTGCTCAATGAGATAATACACATCTGATTGCCTCCTTTGGAGAGGCTTAACAGAAACTAGAAAGAATACAACCATTTGTCTCTTATCTACCTAAGACCTGGAAGCCACCCTCTTCACTTCAAGTTGTTCCACCTTTCCAGACCAAACAAATGTTCATCGTACATACGTTGACTGATGTCTCATGTCTCCCTAAAATGTATAAAACCAAATTGTGCTCTGACCACCTTGGGCACATGTTGTCAGGACCTCCTGAGGCTGTGTCACAGGTGTGTGTCCTCAACTTTGGCAAAATAAACTTTCTAAATTAACTGAGGCCTGTCTCAAATTTTCAGAGTCTACAGTCCCTTGGGTAAATGTTCAACAAATCAGGACCTCACCCTTTCTTGCTGATACCCTAGTTCGTACAGTGCTTAAAAAATTTTGTTAATTTTGACCCAAACCACAGCTCACACATTGAATTTTAAATCCCATTTTTTTCACTATCAATACAATTCTAAGCTTTAATATTTTTCTCAAGTTTCAAATGATCCCATACTTAATGTCACTGACAGGTTCTTGGAAACTACAATTTTAAGTGAAATGACATACAGTAGGTCCTCAAATAACATTATTTCCTTCAATGTGATTTCATTATTACATTGATGAGAAAAAGAAAATTGGTTTTGTTATATGTTGTTTTGCTTAAAATCATAGTTTCTAAGAACCTATAGATGATGTTAAGTGAGGGCTTACTGTATTTCTTTCAACCTCATTCCTTCCTTCCTTCATTCCTTTGTTCATTCAACAGAGATTGAGAGATGACTAAGTTTCTGAAATTCACATTCAGGTGAGAGACATAAATAATGAATTCCAACTCCAAAGGAGAAGGAAAGCAATGGGAAGCTGTACAAAGGCCAGCAGGCACCAAACCCTGCCCTTCGTGCTCCCCAGCTGCTTGTGCTCCTTTGTGCCCCCTAGTCTGGAGCCATAATTACCAATAGTACAGCACTCTGCAGCATGGCTTCTGAGCTTTGCTCTTGCTCTCTGCTCCTCACTCCCTCCCCATACACCCACAGCTCCCAGAGGTGAACTTTACAGTGTGTCAGACTCTGTGGGAAGCACTCTGCATACATTAGCTCATTTAATGCAACCACACAATGAAGCAAACATTATTATCTCCATTTTACATAGAAGGAAACTGAGGCTAGGGGAAACTAATTGGTTTGCTGGTAAGTGGCAGAGCTGCCTCTTTTAATCATTACCCTACACTGCCTCAAGAACCTGAAACATACATGAGTCCAGAATATGGGTGGTGGTTGTTTTCTTGAAGGCTGAAAAGCTCTTTACCACAGATTTCCATTTCGAAGCTGCAGTGTTTCAGGAAGAGATTTTTTTCTTTTTAAGTAGCTCTTTTCTGAGTGTTCTAATGGTTGAATAGGCAATATGGGGTTGATAGGCCAGGAAACTGTCATCACCTCTCTTCATTATACTAATTGCTCTGAAGACGAAATAAGGTTTGTTTCTCCCTTCTTATTTTACTTACAGTCCCAGCTCTGCTACTTCAGAATAGTATCTGCTACGGGTCAAAGGAAGATTTTCCCCCCTCATTATACAGAGACTAAAACAGGCTCATAGCATGTGAACAACTCACCCTGGTCCACAGCCAGTGGGAGGTAGCCCAATGTCCCAGCAACTGTCCTCATTTGTCAGGGTGCCCCAGTGGCTGCCCTTTACTTCAGACAGACATGCCTCACTCTCTCCCATACAAACAGTTCTCACTTTAACCTTTGTATAATATTTTTTTTTCCACAATTTCTTCCCATCCTCCAACAGCCTCTTCCTCCCAATACCCACTACCTTATCTCAGCACACTTAAGCCTCTGTGACCACTCCAACTCCTTCTAGACTCTCACTTTTACTGTCTTGGACTTTACTACCTTGGACTTCACCAGAGATAAGAATCAGTGTCCCATTTTATGACCTAATTATGCCACGTGCATTGCACTTGCCTGCTGCAATACATGCCAGCCTGCTCGGGCAGGGCCAGATCTTCTATTATAATACTATTGGAATATTCTCATAACAGTGTAGTTCTGAGGCCTTAGGAGAGCTGGATACATAGTTTGTGGCTGAAGTCTGTGTAATCTACTAGATTAAAGCATCTCTTTTCTGCATGTTTTCAAGCAGGAATGCTGAATTCTACGTGTAATGATATGTAGACTCTACACACACTGTAACCTCGCACATCCTCTCAACCCACCTCTTACTCCAGCCTCCTCTACAGCCTGTTTCCCCTAGCTGTCTCCTTGGTCCCCACCCCCCTGAAAAACAACCTGACAGTGCCTCGCCTTTTGCCAAGCTGTGCACCTGCAGCTTCCCGCCCCAGGGCTTCTCAGAGACAAAGCGTGGGACCATGCCTGAAACTCGCCCCTGCTGTAGAAGAGTGCAGGGGAGTTAATAACCCTAGGATCTCCCTTATCAACAGAGAAGGATAAACGTCCATAGATAAACACTTTTCCCCTTTTGTCCTCGGACAGACAGTTCTGAGGCTCCCTGAGGTTACTGCAGGACTGAGCACCTTTTGTTAAGGCAGTGGCCAAGGCAACCGCTTCCCCTTCTTCCTCATTTGGCTCTGACCTTCAATCTTGCTCCCTGATGGGCATCTCCTTCCAGGCTCTGCTTTCTGCCCTCCCCCACCCACTTATGTTTTAATGACTCAAGGTCAGTTCTACGTTTCAAGGTCCCTCTGAAGAAAGGTCTTATATGAGCCTGTTCTCAGAATATTAAACGCTTCCAGCACTCTGCTGGTTATTTGAAGGACAGTTAGAAGGATCGCATTCTAGTCCAGGCTGTCCCACTTACTAGAGAGTAACTTTTGCTGGGTTAAGAAGCAAAGCACCGTTGGGAGGCCGAGGCGGGTGGATCACGAAGTCAATAGGTCGAGACCATCCTGGTCAACATGGTGAAACCCCGTCTCTACTAAAAATACAAAAAATTAGCTGGGCATGGTGGCATGTGCCTGTAATCCCAGCTACTCAGAAGGTTGAGGCAGGAGAATTGCCTGAAAGGAGGCGGAGGTTGCGGTGAGCCGAGATCGCGCCATTGCCTGGGTAAGGAGAGCGAAACTCCGTCTCAAAAAAAAAAAAAAAAAAAAAAAAAAAAAAAAAGCAAAGCACTTCGATTTCCTGGGCAGGCTTTCTCAGCTGTAAAATGGGATAATAGGGATCCCGGCTACTTTGAGGGGCTTGGGAGATCAAAAGGACATGAAAACAGGAGGTTACTTCAAAACCGAAGGAGCTGAACAACAGAAGAATCTTTGGGTTACTCTAGGGCAAGTTCACTCTAAGCTGCCCTCTGCAAACCCGCGGCGTTTACCAGAATCTGGGTAGTTTGCGAACCCGGATGTCAGACTCCGTGTCCTGGAGATTCTCAAATCGCTCACCCCCAACTCCTCTCCGGCGTCCCCCAGAAAGGAGAGGGGGGGCTGCGGGCAGGAGGAGCGGAGAGTGTGTCCCGGGCAGCCTCACTCCTCCCGTCCCCGCCCCAAACGCAGGAATTTCTGGGATGGGCAGATGGCCCACCCCCTCCTCCTCCTTCCCCAAGCCGCAGAGGGTAGGGCAGGGAAAACCTCCGCGACTTCCCCGCGCCCCAGCCCAGAGCCCCGAGTGTCGGTTCACTGTGGCTGCAGGGGTGGCGGAGTGGGTCTCCAGGGCCGGGGGCGGCGGGGGCCCTGGAGGGGTGGGGCTCGGAGGAGGCTGCGGATCCGCCTCCGCGCCGCAGGGCCGGGTGTTTGGGGCGCGGCTCCGGGCTCCCGGGACGTGTGGCGCCCGGCGAGCCCAGTGGTTAGCGATGCTGCAGTCGCTGCTGCTGCTGCCGCTGCTGCTGCTGCTGCTGAGGGCACCGCGGGGCTGCGCCGAGGGCGTGGCGGAGCCGCTCTCCCCGGAGCGGCTCCTGGAGTGGCGCGGTGAGTCTCCTCAGGCCCGGGACCGGTTCGGTACGCTGGAGAGAAGGGCCGGGTGGTCGAGGGAGAAGAAGAGGCGAAGCTAGGGGCCAAGCGGTCGGGCGAGGGCTGCAGCGTTTGTAGGGGTTCGTGTGTCGGCAGTCCCCAGCATGGGGGTGCGGTGGTGTCCTGCAGCCTCTTTTCTGGGCCCAGCACCCCACTCCCGCGGCCCGGCGCCCTCCTGGCTTCTGCGGGGATGGGGGGACCGGTGGCAGGGCTTGATCTCGCCGGCAACTACACTAGGCTGTGGCACCCGGAGTCAGCCCTGGATAGGAGTGTCGGAGAAGTTTCAAAACGGAAACACCGAGAGCTGCTTATTTGGGATGATCACATCTCGGATAATGGCAAAAAGATGGCTCAGTTCGTCCCCTTGCAAAGGAAGCCGATACCTGCAGAGTGACCCCAAGCCAGGCCTCCCCAGTCCACCCCTTTCGGAAGAAAACTTCGTGGGTTTTTGTTTTGTTTTGTTTGAGACATGGTCTTACTCTGTCGCGTAGGCTGAAGTGCAATGGCAGGATATTGGCTCACTGCAGCCTCTACCTCCCTAGCTCAAGCGATCCTCCCACCTCAGCCTCTGGAGTAGCTGGGACCACAGGTGTGCACCGCCACGCCTAGCTAAATTTTTGTATTTTTGGTGGAGACAGGGTTTCACCATGTTGCCCAGGCTGTTGTTGAACTCCCAGGCTCAAGTGATCCGCCCACCTCGGCCTTCCAAAGTTCTGGGATTGCAGTCATGCGCCACCATGCCCCGGCTGAAAACATCAGACCAGGTGAGGGAGAGGAGGGTCAGTGGCTCCATAAGCTGTGTGATCCGGAGCTTTTGCGCCTTAGCCTCTCTCAGTGGAAAATGGGGTTTCCTATATACAGGGGAACCCTGAGAATTAAGTTATTCCCCAAACACACTTGTGTGCACACGGATCAATTCAGCAAACACTTATTGAGCACCTACTACACATAAGACTCAAAGGGATGTGTAAAGAGATGGGAGGAGAGATTTCTAGCCTGCATGGCCTGCATTTGAGAATGGGCACCTCAGGCAGAGAAGCCTGTGGCTAACGGGGGAAGTCCATATATGCAAGTAGGAGGGGGACAGGAGGGAGTTAAATATGCCAGGAGGAGCCTCCAGACAGCCTCCATCCTCTCTGCCTTTAGAGATAAGTTTCGAGAGAAGGGGTAACACAAGATGTGATCAATATCTGCATTCACATTTTTTCCTCCTCAGTAGAGTATGTCAACATTTTTGAGGCAATCTTTTCTAGACTGTGTTTCCTAAGCTCCCCAGAGGCTTAATCAGGGGCTGGTAGAACAAGACCATTCTTATTCTAAGGTGACTGAAGTCAGAGATGCTCTTACCTTCTTGGTCAATTCAGTAAAAATTGCTCCTGTGGATGCACATCTGTTCCTGTGCTGTGTCTTGTTCCTTCCCACTAGGTTTACCATGCAATGGTTATTCCTTTGCATTTTAAAATGTGGGGTTTGCCTGGGCACTAGGTGGTAGAGCATAGCTCACAGGACAGAAGTTGGACTGGGCCACACAGAGAGTATGTGCTGGTGATCCTCCCAGCAAATGGCTAATCCCTTCTATACATAGCAGCCCAAAATCCTGGCCTCAGACAAATCCTCATCAGTGCCTTCTTTTTAGCAGTCAAGGGCACTCTGAAATTAGAGCCATCTGCTAGTTCTTGTATCTTCCAGGTGCAGTTTGCAAATCTGAAAGGGTTGACATAGCTGGCACAGAGATTTTTCAGATATGAAAATGCTGCTGCGGATTTTCCAAGGAGAACAGAGATTATGTACCAGTCCTCATACAGGCTCCCTCCCTGACCCCAGTCACCTGCATCAGTAGAATTTCAAGTGTAGGCTGGACAGGTTTGAAGTTAAGTTTTTCCTGTCAATACAAAATGGAAAAACAAAATCTTAACATTGAAAAGGACCTGAGACATTGTCTACTCCAGCCCTCTGTTCTTCAGATGTGCAAATTGAGGTATGGCTGCTGTGTAGTTAGCCATGTTGTGGGGTGCCTCAGTTTACCACTGTGTTCACTGTATCACTGGGACTCACTTTAGCCATGATTGACATCCACAGAACAACTGAGAGAAAAATGCACACTCATTTTAGTTTCCTTTCCACTAATAATGGCTGTGTAATAATGCACAGTGGATTATACATACAGTATTTTTTATCTAAATTGTTTGATATGTATTATTTATATATCTGATATGTATTATAAGCATGCCAGGCTTGGGAGGCAGATGATGGATTCTATTGTGCTGATTTTAGAATGATTTATCAATAATTCTTGATATGATTTGGTTGTGCCCCCACCCAAATCTCAACTTGGATTGTATCTCCCAAAATTCCCAAGTGTTGTGGGAGGGACCAAGGGGAGGTAATTGAATTATGGGAGCCAATCTTTCCCATGCTATTCTCATGGTAGTGAATGAGTCTCATGAGATCTGATGGATTTATCAAGCAAGGGTTTCCGCGTTTTCTTCTTCCTCATATTTCTCTCGCTGCAGCCATGTAAGAAGTGACTTTTGCCTCCCACCATAATTCAGAGGCTTCCCCAGCCAGGTGGAACTGTAAGTCCAATTAAACCTCTTTTTCTTCCCAGTCTTGGATATGTCTTTATCAGCAGCATATAAACAGACTAATACAATTCTGTATTCAAAAGTCAGTAGATACAGTATGATACATTGTCAGACTTCAGAGCTAGACTGTCTGAGTTCAAATCCTGACTATCCCATTTACCATCTGTGTGACCCAGAACAAGTTACTTAACCTGTCAATAGCTCAGTTTTCTCATCTGTAAAATGGAGCTAGTAATAGTACTTGTCTAAGTGTTGTTCTTTTGCTGCCCTTTCACCATGGTCCCCTCTTCCTCTGGCCAATCCAGACCATTTTGACAGGTTGACATCCCTGTAACAATTATTTACTAACCTGTGCCCAGCACTGTACTTGGTGGGTCTGAAGCTCATCTCCTACCTCTAATCTAAGCATCTCTAACCTCCGGGCCACCTACCAGTTTATGGCCTGTTAGGAACTGGGCCACACAACAGAAGGTGAGAGGCAGCAAACAAAAGAGGCTTCATCTGTATTCATATTACTGCCTGAGCTCTGCCTCCTGTCAGATCAGTGGTGGCATTAGATTCTCATAGGAGCATGAACTCTATTGTCAACTGTGCATGTGAGGGATCTAGGTTATGCACTCCTTATGAGAGTCTAATGCCTGATGATCTGTCACTGTCTCCCATTACCCCAGGTGTGACCATGTAGTTGCAGGAAAAGAAGCTCAGGGCTCCCACTGATTCTACATTATGTCGAGCTGTATAATTATTTCATTACATATTACAGTGTAATAATAATAGAAATAAAGAGCATAGTAAATGTAATGTGCTTGAATCCTCCCAAAACCATCCCCCACCCCACCACCCCATCAGTCTGTGGAAAAATTGTCTTCCACGAAACTAGTCCCTGGTGCCATAAAGGCTGGGGATCTCTGCTCTAGTTGGATAGTCCAAGGAACCTGATTGTGGTTTGTTTTCCCTTATCAGAATCTGAGCCCTTCTTCTAGCAAGTGCTAAGACATGCTGACTTCACTCACTCAAGTACTCCAGATACAAAGAGGGCAGGGAAAGAAAGAAGAAGGGGGTGGGAGCATCCTGGTGAAAGGTGGGCATAGTCATAGCAGCGAATAATCATTGCTAAAGGAAATGATTGGGGGCAAGTAAAGGGTTTTGAAGTTTGTTGAAGGTTGGAAAATGATAAATATTAAATAATCCCCAGCTAATATCATAGGAGAGTTTGCTTCTGCAGTGCTCAACTTTGCAGAGCAGGAGTGGAGAGAATCCAAGTCTGTGTCAGTGCCTAGGAACTCTCAGGATGGACTCTTCTAAATGACCAGCGACCAAGGAGGGGAGGGTGCTAATGAGTGTGTTTGCCATTGGATCCTATCTGGGGAGAAGAAAGTGAAACAGGGTGGGGTGTACAGGGTGTCTCTTGTTATGCTATGCCAATGGAAAGAGGGATAGGAGCTGATGGTCTCAGTTGTTCATTATCTGTCAGGCACTGTGTGCTTTATCTCACTGTTTTAGTTGGGCTCATCTAAAAGCAATTCCTGAGACATGTTTTTTTTAGGGTGCAAGTAGTTTTTTTTAGGAGGTGATTCTAGAAATCATGGTAACGGAGTGAGGACATGAGATCAGTCAGGGAAGAAGCCACCACAGGCCACTGGGGCTTGGTTTTGCAAAGGACCCTCTGAGGAATTGTATAGAACTCAGTGAACCCACCAAGGGGCAGGAAGCTGAAGTATTTATCCAACAACTCCCACCTTTCA
This sequence comes from Callithrix jacchus, assembly GCF_049354715.1. Taxonomy (NCBI): domain Eukaryota; kingdom Metazoa; phylum Chordata; class Mammalia; order Primates; family Cebidae; genus Callithrix; species Callithrix jacchus. The sequence goes on from NC_133507.1 coordinate 69,769,314, forward strand.
TTGGCTGAGGGTCACTCCTCGGGTATTCACTCCCTTCTGCTCCTGGTATCTCTGATACACTCAGGCAGAGAGCCACAGAAAGTCCGTGGGAGTACACCGAGACTGTCTGCAGATGAGTGAGCTCCAGGTGAAGGGGTGTGAGGAGGGAACCAACAGAATCTGCTACCCACCTCCAGACTGGGGAGGTAAAAACATGAGTAGGATATGACACTGGCCTCAAGAGGCTGAGAGTCCAGAGATAGACATAGAAACACAAGCAATTATGAAACAGCAAGAGAGGTCTTATTATAACCAGGGATGAGCAAAGTGCTGAAGGCATGCAGAGGAGGCGCTGGTCTAGGGAGCTGGAGGCTCATCAAAGGACATTTGTTTTCCTAAAGGATAAGTAAGCAGTTGCAATATAGGTAAAAGGAGACTGAGCATCCCTGGGAACACATATTTTATGTGCAAAGGCACAGGATCATGGGTCAGGCAACAGTAAAAGTTCAGTGAGCTGAAAGTTCCCTTCTGTACGCTTTTGCATTCAAGAAAAGAGGCCCACTGAAGGTCACTCAGGCAAACGTGAAGTTGGTTGTAATGGTGCCAGGATCTCAAGAGGGGACCCAGGACAGGTTCTTCTGGGCAGCCAGGCCTCCTGGGAAACAGGTACTGGCCAATGACATGAAGCAGTTACTTTGTTTTTCTGTCTCTCTCTCTCTCTGGGTCTCTATGGTGGTTCCTGTTTGGTTGTCCTTTTTGTTGACTGGTTTCTTTGGCTTTGACTAGCAGGACTTTCCTCTGTAGTTTGCTTAGCTTCCTGGGAAGAGTCACTTAATTTCCTAGGAGAGGGATCCAGTTACACTCTTCACAGCATGCTGGCCAGTTCCTATGCTCTGCCCTCTAGTCTAAGGCCTTCCCCTGGCTACTTGGCCATGGTAGGGGCAGGAGGTGCACACAGGGATGGATGCTGCTTCATCAGGGGCTGTGGATGGAGTACAACACCAGAATAGTGTACCAGGCAAAACAAGAAGCAGTGACATGTCTATATTTGGAAGCATGAGAGAGATGAGGAAGAGTTTGGTTGGAAGTACCCTGCTTCTGGAAACAATCTGATTGAGTTAATTGGGTACTCCTGAGAAGGGTCTTGTGGGTTTGTACAAAGGGGAACCAGACCACATGTTTAAATTTAGAAGTGCCATGTTCAGTTTGGGACTTGAAAGGGGTTTCCTGTCACCTTGAAGAGAGTAATATTCTGGAGGACAGCAAAAAAAAAAAAAAAAAAAAAACCGTCTGGATAGTTAAAGCTGAGCTAAGTCAGTCCCAATAGGAAAATTGAGGAGCAGAAAGTTTGGATTCAAGAAACAGGGTTTAAAAAGAGGAAATATATATATTTTAAAAACAACAATAAAAGAAAACAGTTAGTGAAAGTTAGGAGATGAGGAAAAGTTGCAGAATAGGAGTGTTAGTGATTAAAGAGTGCAAATTCCAAGTTTTGGAGATGGACCCATTCTTAGTGACCAGATCCAAGATGTGGTTGTGGGAGTGATCACCAAAGTGGAGACCTCTCAACAGAGGAGGTCAAGAAACCCAGTGTCCAGAGCAAAGCTAGAGTTGGAGTAGGGTTTGGGACTCATTTATCAGCAAGCCACAGTAAGAAATACATTTTACATCACAACCCACAGCATATAAGTCTACATATGTATGACTGAAACAATGTTTCATTTAAAAAATACCCTTACCTAATATGACATGCTGCTACATTTCCCTCTGTTCCATTCTGTTTTGTTTTGTCTTGCTGGTCATGACATGTTCAGTTGATTTCATGACTATAAATGGGCCACAACCTGCATCGAGCCAGAGTGTTGGATCATCTGTGTGGAAGCTGAAGTGGTTTTGGGATGTGGAGAACAGTGGGGAGTCTGCTGGTATCAAAGCCATGGTGAATGTGCAGAAGAGTGGTTCAGGGCAGAGGGCCCCAGTGGCAAGGAAAGGAAGAGGTTCTAAGAGAGGGCTATGAGAGCCACTACCTGGAGGCAGCAGTGGGGAGGAGCTCTAGCCCTGAGATTTTTCCCTATAGCTTCTGTTTCTACTACAAAGGTAAACATGCCCCTCTACTGCTTCCGGCATTTTCTAACGGTTGAGGAGTTGTTACTCTTTGCTATTTTACTTACATCAACACATTGTCTCCTCACCAAAACAGACAGTCAATATTAATACATACCCTTCTTTTACAGGTGAAGAAGAGTTAAATAACTTGTGCCTACAGGAGCTTATAGCATGGGGATTCGAACCAAGTACTCAGCACTAAAGCAAAGGATCCCTGAATAGTCTTGTGACCCCATGATATAATTCATTCTGTATCCTGCTACATGACAGGAACATGCAATTTAGTTTCACAGCAGGAAGAACAGGAGGCCAGCCTCTTGCTCTCTGCAACTCCTCCCTTTCCAAACCCCTCCTTCCACATATGGGAGTGATATTTTCCTAAAGCAGAAATGTGCAAAGCTACTGATTTATGTATTGTTTTAGGCAATTCTGATGTCTAGGCAATGAGCCATTCCACTAATATGCAAACATGGACGTTCAGTAAAAGCATGATCAAATAGTGGTTTAGCTGCCCTTCCTGGCCATGAATCATGCTAGCCGTCTTGACTCCATTTCCCCCTTTTCTGTTTGTCATCCCTCAGCACTTCCTCTCCTTCAAACTTTTCTCATCCCACCTTCTCTGCCTGGCTGCTTTCCTGGCAAGCCTTTGTGAGTCATCATAGATGTCCAGTCTTCTTTGTCCTATTTACTCTTTCTCATTAAGCCTCTAACTCTTTTCCTATTGTTGGTTGTCACAGTAACTGATACTACACAATGCAGTTTCCAAGCCCATGACAGGAAAGATAGGGCCACACAGATCTTTCAGTTGTCCCTGCATCTCTCCTTCTTTGACCTAACAATCTGCTTATTTTTATCAGGTTTTCTGAAGAAATGATCCTCTTGTGTTGCCTCTTCTGAAGTCAATCCTAATGCAGCAAATCCTGATATAATCTATCAAAGTAATCAATTTAAACATTTATAAACCCTACCCTCCATTTTTTACAGAAATTATCCTTGAGAGACTTTTGGAGATATTCCAATGAATAGCTAGGAGCATAAATTATGTTTTGAATTGATCAAAGTAAAAATAAATATTATTGTTCATAAAATAAATAAGAGAATACCATATGGACATTATAATAAGTCACTTAGAGAAAAAGATTTTATAAAGCCACTAAAGAAAATTAGAAAATTATGATTAGAATTTCTGTAACTTGGGTTCTGTGACACAGAGCTAAGCAAAACAGAAAAGTCATAGCCACATTTCCAGACAACTATAGTTCCAAAGAAATATGAAAATAAAAATGTGTTACCACTTCTAGCTTTCAGTATTCTGCTCTTGAGAACTTTTCAATTATGAAAATATAAATGTTTTCTGATTAACTATAAAAATTGTTTAATTTTGCTGCTCTTTGGTACCATTTATGTTAAAAGTTAAGGTTTCCTTTTATTTTTATTAATATTTATGAATTGATCATCCTTATCAGGATCTTGTGATGCCAGCAATGTTATCGATTTTTTTCTTTTTATTAGAACATTTAAATTTTTTGTAGAGAGGAGGTCTTGCTACATTGCCCAGGCTGGTCTTAAATTCCTGGTCTCAAGCTGTCCTCTAGCCCCAGCCTCCCAAAGTGTGAACTACACACCCAGCCTCAGAATTACTATTAAACCCATTGTGCAGACAGGAAAACCAAGGCAGATACTCTTCTAGTTTTAAGCAGTTCTGCCCTAAAAGACATGCTCTGTAGTTTTCCAGGGTCTTTTTTCCAGAATGTTAACCTTGTTCAACTGCAAACAAGGAGAGCTTCATGGAGATGTAACCAGTGCAGTTACACAGGGCCCTATCCTCAGAAAGGCCTTCCTTCCACTTAGGATTTAATGCTCCGTGTTTTGGGGTCTTGGGATTTGTAATAATTTCTATCTTTGAATTTTTGTGCTGTGCGTGATGTCCAATGGGACAACGAAACTTGAACCAGAGGTTTGGAGTTTCAGTTTAAGTTCAATTCTTCCTGATGTCCCCTGTCTACCTCTGTGGGATGAATTCTCAGCTGCCTCCTCCCCACAATTGCTGCTGCCTTCTGCAAACAGTGGCAACCAGGTTGCATTGAAGTTGGGGGACTGGAGGCCTGGGGCCTAGGAGTGGATGCCTTGTGGCATTTTGGGGCAGTGCAAGGCAGCATTCATCACCATTGGACTGGTAGCACTTCTGCAGGTTCTATGAGGGCTGAGTGGGGACCTCTCTCCTATCCTCAATCCAGGTACGATATTGCAAGCACATTATAGTTCAGAGGTTGCAATCTTTTGTGGGCCCATGGGAAAAGGAGATTGACTTGACTTTCCCATGTTCTGCAAAGACCACACATTTTCATTGTACTCTGGACCTTGCAAATGATGTAGACAGCCTGAATAAGAAGGATAGGGACTGTTATAACTTGATTAATTTCCCCCCACCAAATTCATATAAGAATGTTACCTTACTTGGAGATAGGGTGTTCACAGAGTTAAACAAGTTAAAATGAGGTAGTTAGGGTAGCCCTAGTCTATTATGACTGGTATACTCATAAGGAGGGGAAATTTGGACAGAGAAATATGCATAGAGAGGTGATATGAAGAACACAGAAGTTGGTCATCTAGGGTCAAGGAGAGAATCCAGGTGAGACGTTCACCACCAGCTGCAGAGGTCTGACCTACAGACCCTGACTCAATGGCAAATATATAAATGCACTCTCATACCTCGTTCAGTGACTGAAGTTGGCTAGGGATGGTCGTTGGCTGCTTTCAGAGGATGTAATGCAACCAATCAACCAAGACCCCCTGTACATCCACACATTTATTCAGTAAAACATTTCATAACAGAGGTTCTAAGTCAGCATGCTTGCTGATAATTAGCTTAGCTAAAAGAGCGGTTTTACAAATGATAAAAGCTTTAGGTTCTGAGCCCAGAGTAAACACTATTAACAGGTAATTCCCCTTTGACCTCCCCCTGAGAGGACCATCCAGGACAAAGTTTACATGAGTAAACAGAGTAGAGACAAAGAGATGTGGGGAAAACATATGTAAACTAGGAAAACCTTTTATTGTGCCTATCTTTTCTCTAACATAATGAACTGGCTACCCTCAGCCTGTCCCAATAAAATCTTGCAGCCTTCCAAAAGGGTTGAGACTATAATCTATAACTTTCCCTAATATTTTCTGTAATATTTTGCCAGCCACCCCAAGTGAATCTCAATATCCAGGAACCCATCCTTCCCTCACAGCCCTCAGAAGAAATCAACCCTGCCACACCTTGATCTCATGCTTCTGGCCTCCAGAATTGCCAGAAAAGACATTTCTGTCATTGAAGCCAGTCAGTTTGTGCTATTTTGTTATGGCAACTCTAGCAAACCAATACAGGGACTAACACTCTATCTACCACTAAAAGTTGTGGTTTTTTTTACATTTCTACCTCGCCTTTAGTAAATGTTTTTTCTTTGAATGGGCATACTCTCAAAGCAGCTAAGATGAATAGTTCAGTGTAAACAGTTTTGTTTTCAGTAATGTCACATCATTTCTAGGGTTCTTTTGGTTGATGGTGGAGTTGTTTTCTGGTTTTGTTGTTTTTCATAACCCAGTCTTTGAATCATTACCCCCCATCCCTGCCGGGCTTTAATATGCAGGCATTTATGAGGGCATCTTAACAATGTTCTGTCTTTTTGTGTCTTGCCCTAACTTGCACTTTGTAATGACCCTCCCTGGTGATTGAGATGGTATATTTTCAACACAGTCTATAAGATAATCACAGAGCTCCTGTGAATAATGATTTTTTTTACACGATTAATGTCTGTTAGGTACTTTCCAGTTAAATAAAGGCAAAATGATGGGAGAATAGACTAAAAGCTAAATTGAAGAAAGATGTTTTCAACTCAGTTTAAAAATTAATTGGTAAGATACAGAGGTCTAGCAAAGCATCACAGAAGAGAGATTTTTCTGCTAGTGTCAGCAACTGCTAAATGAGGACAGAGCAGGAGGATAGAGGAGGGGACAGGAATGGGCAGGGAGTGGCAAGGAAAGTCTGAAAGGGTTAACCCCTCCTGGCACAGGGGTTGGTAATAGGCAATTTGAAGCCTCAGAAAACTGCAATCTAGTGGCACTGATTAAGCTGGGTTTCATTTTTCCTACATGTGAAAAAGAGTATTGTGTGCCTCCTGGAACTTGGAGTGGCGATTGGGGGAGATTAGAGAGAAAAGGGAAGAGAGCACATAAAAAGATTCAGCAAGAGGGGTCCACAGCCCTGTGGAGATGGTGATTATCCAGGTTCAGAAGATGTCGGAGAATAAAGAAGTCTCAGATATAAGGACAATGCTAGGACAGGGAAAGAGGAGGAAGTTCTGAGACAAGACAAAGAGGTTTCTAAAAAATGTACTTGGATAACTTTTTAGTTGGTTAATAGAAGGCAATTGACAGGAACTCAGTGGTTTCAGATTAAGAGACACACAGAAACTCACATAATTTGAGATAAAATGCACATTTTCATTCAGAGAGGGAGTAGGAAGGGCTGGCCCACTTTTCACTCTGTTCTGTGGATCTGTTCTTTGAAGAACCATGCACATGCTGCCTGCTGCAAACCTGGGAAGCTCCTCACTTACTGGTTTGAAAGGTCATACTAAGAATCCAGATTTTCTGCATCACTCAGCCATGAATAGGACTTGATTCAGCAGCTTACAGTATCCTTTCCTGCTACAGAGTAATCTTAGGAACACAATCAGCTCTGAATCCATTGTTCATTAGATGGAACAGACAGAGACAAACCCAAATTTGTGAAGCTGGAAAAAATATATCTCAAGAGAGAAGCTGCTCATCTTCAGACTGGTTACAGAGGAGAGATGACCTCCCTGTTTCCTTCTGGACTGCATCCCTGCTGAAACCAAAATACTGTTAGAACAGCAAGGAGATGGACAGAGTGAAGAGAGGCTACAGCGCAGGAAGTACATGAGCCCAGCACTAGCTCTGTGGGTAGATGGAGTAGAAGCAATTTCAAACCTACAGGACTCGGGTAGGAGATTGAAATGGGTTTGCAGTCTGCATGCTGTGGCTTTCTAATAGCTTGTCATAAGCATTGCACTTGATGTGAACCATGCACTGGAACTTCTCCTTCCAGTTCCCTTAATGGAGCAGCTCAAAGACTGACTTTATGTGTATAGTTGGATTAGGTGAACACCTTCCTGGTATAATTTATTGAATACCAGAAAGTCCTTTGTCTAAAACGGCACCATTAAAACTATTGTTTTATTGTTTCTTTCAAATGGCTTTTGTGAAAAATGCAGAAACTTCACAAAGGCATAACAGTACAAATGTTATCTTACTTAACACTTCAAACCTTCATTCAGCTAGTCCTAAGAGAAGAGCTGTCTAAAGCTAAAGGGAACACCGAAAGCAGGGAGAGGTGATCAGAAGGGATGCAGAAGGTCAAGTGGAGGGGCCTCAGGAGAAACTTCCTGTAGGTACCTTCAGTCTGTGCTGTTCACACAGGCAGATCAAACTGCAATAATGGCCCCAGGCTTTAGGCTTCAACCTCATGGCACCCCATTTTGCTTATATCTCCTATGTCAAAATATATTTTGGCATTAAGTTACAATTTTTTCTGTGTATTTCAGGGATTCCCCTGGAGAATGTAACTTTCTTGCAGGCAAACACTATGACATGTATATCCTTCTATCTGCCGGGTTCCCAAACCATGCCATATTAGCACTTGACAGATGTTTGTCATCTGAAATTTCAAGTCAGCTACTTCAAAATGTTTGGCAACAATCTATACCAGTTTATTTTCTTCTTTCTAATGTATAAATGAATGCATGTAAATAAAGCTACATCTGAACTGAATATGGTCCTAATTGAGTAGACAGATATAAAATTTCTAAGACAAAAAATGGATTTGGAAAAAAAAAAGTAAAAGAATGGCTCAATTAAATAATCTTTATAATTCCATCCAGCTCTGAAGTTCATGGTTCTGGGCTTATGGGTGGAGTGAGTCTCCTCTGCCACACCCGTCTTCCTTCCAGCACTGCCCTGCTTTGTCCTCCCTTGAAAGTGGCCAAGTATGTGTGTGTGCACACTCCCTGCTCAGAGTCTGGTGACGCTGAGGGGTCCTGTCCACCTCTCATGTGACATCAGTTGAAGAGCCAGTTCAGTGTCTTAAATTTTGGTTTGTTTTCTTTCTCTTATTTGTTATCACTTGGTTCTTAAAGCTTTTTAAATAATTGTTTATTTTATTTTAAGTTCTGGAATACATGTGCAGGATGTGCAGGTTTATTGCATAGGGAAATGTGTGCCATGGTGGGTTGCTGCGCCTATCATCCCATTGTCTTCATGCATTAGCTCTTCATCCTGATGCTTTCCCTTCCCTGCCCCTGCCACAGGACTCAGTGTGTGTTGTTTCCCTCTCTGTGTCCATGTGTTCTCATTGTTCAACTCCCACTTATAAGTGGTATCACTTGTTTTTAAGGGCTTATTTTGTTTTTGTTGTTGCTGTTATTTGTTTGTTTTGAGACACTGTCTAGCTCTGTCTCCCAGGCTGGAACACAGTGGCACAATCCTAGCTCACTGCAGTCTCTGCTTCTGGGTTCAAGTTATTCTTGTGTCTCAGCTTCCCAAGTAGCTGGAAATATGGCATGCGCCACCACACCTGGCTAATTTTTGTATTTTAGTAGAGATCTCAAGTGATTTGCCTGCCTCAGCCTCCCAAAGTGCTGGGATTATATGCGTGAGCCACCGGGTCCCACCATTAAGGGCTTATTTTAAATGCAATTTTAATGTTTTCTTTGGAACTGATGAACTCTCTTCATTAGCTATGCAAATTCCCATGATTCCAGAACAAATATATACAGTTTCAAAGGACAGATATTTAGGCAAATAATTTCTCTCTATCTCTAGCATCTTAGTGTCTGTGAAGTAGCTGGCAGCCAATGAAAGCTAGTTGAATGAATGAATGTTCCATATGTAGTCATAAAGGTAATACCCTAAATTTCAGTTTAACAGTTGATCAATGAAACATTCTCCTCCCACTCCTTAGAAGAGCACACGTTATCTTATGGGGCCAAAGAGTGGATCTGAAATGATCTCCTAAAGAACTCAGAAGTAGAAAGTAGAACCACTGTCTTCCTTGAATCTTATTAAAAAAAAAAAAAAAGGATAGAAATTAGCTTATAAGTTACTTCTAATAAATCAATCTCATTTTTCCTCCTAAACTTATAATTATGAAGGGAAGTATAATAACATTTTCCTGAAATGAGATTTAGTAATTCTGGCAGTACTTCATTAATCACTTAATCAGTGTTCAAGCAGAACTGATGTCCTTGACATGTATAATCAATCTTGATTCCTCCCATGTTTGATTTCCATCTTTTAAAAAATCCAGCCACTACACACACTAAGGATTGGTGGCTTAATTTCACATTATAGTTTTGTTAGAGACATTATGTACATATAATAACAATCAGAATATTGATACCTATTTTAAGTCTCCTCACAGTCTATTTGAAAGTAATCATTTTCTCTTCAGTGAATTTATGGAGATTAACAGTACTCGGATCATATTCTATCATAACTTAATGGAAAAATGGGCTCAAGTCATTTTTTAACTTGGTATATTTGGAGGTAACATGTTGATTATTATTGGTGAACCAGAGCTACTTGCCTATGGCACATTCTGAATAACTTTTCTAAAGCTATTTCCTAAAGGTAGCTGGCATGGAAATGTAAGTAGCACCCCAAAATTAGGCAGCAGTGGATTAGGGGTGTCTAATATGTTCTGCTTTGGAAAGGTACTTTTGTGATTGCTGGTGTGACTACAGAAGTTCCAATTTCTGCCACTCTTTTTCTCTTAACACTGATTAATTTGAAAGTTTAAAAGCATTATTGATCAGGCATGGTGGCTCTCACCGGTAGTCCCAGCACTTTGGGAGACCAAGGTGGGAGGACTGCTTGAGTTCAGGAGTTTGAGACCATCCTGAGAAATATATTGAGATCCTGTCTCTATCAAAAAAAAAAAATTAGCCACACATGGTGGTACACATTTGTAATCCCAGCTACTCAGGAGGCTGAGGTGAGACGATCAACTGAGCCTGGGGAGTTGAGGCCTCAGTGAGCCATGATAGTGCCACTGCACTCCAGCCTGGGTGACAGAGCAAGACACAGTTTCAAATCTCTCCACCCCATAGAATATTTATTCACCCCAAATGTTAGCTGTGTAATTTTCATGTCCACTGATTCACAGACCACCCATCCCCCGATCTACACATTGCTCATCAACACCATGTATTTTTCTCTTTTCTATTAAAAAACCTACAGTGTAGACTTTACAGGTGGGTAATGCAGAAAATCAACAGATGAAGGCTCTTAATTCATAATTGCACATGTATTTGAACAAAGGAGGCAAATATTTTGTTACCTGTTTGTTTGGAGAGTATTTTTCCTCCATAAAAGCTGATAGCGTGGTGTCTCGGGATTGTTTAAAACTAAAATGTCTGCACCTACTGTGTGCTGCAGAAACTGAAGTAGAAATAAACTTTTGTGCTAACAGTGTAAGAGGCTTTGAGGGATACTGAGATTAGCACTCTGTAGGTTCAGCCAGATTTACAGCTGGAGCTATAGACCAAGAATCAGAAAGTCAGAGGGATAAAGTAATAATGACAGCTCCCATTTTCTGAGGCTTTTCATGGTGGTCTGTGGTGTGCTTTGCATGGGTTATTCCATGGAATATTTTTAACAGCCATAAGAGGTCAGTACCATACATATTCCCAGTTTAAAGAGGAAAGATGAGGCTCACAGAAATGGAGCAATCTGCCCAAAGTTACACAGCGGGTCTGTGATGGCTCTATGTGACTCTAAAGCTCTCAACCACTAGCTAGGTCATCTACACACATATCTGAGGTGTATAAACTGAGGTGCAGTCAGTGAGTTGCAGAGCTTACAATATATTTGAACATATATATTAGGTAGAAGCTGAACTACAAACCCATTATAGTGAAGTAATCCTTTAATGAAAAATTAATGGAACTCTAGGTTAGCTAGAAAGTAATTAGTAGGTTACAACAGAAATTAAGGTGAACATTCAACCCAGAAGTGAAAAGTGAAAAGGAGAGTTGGACAGTAAGTTAATTACCAGACTCCATATTGCATTGATGAGAGGTGGATTTGACTTTGAATGACTATTACTAATAACCATGCAGACAAGGCCTTCATTAGGAAAACAAATTTCCTGATCTAAATGAAATCTCCCTAAAACCATTTATTTTCCTCACCCCACCCCCTCTCTTTTGCTCTGATGTACAGTGATCAAAGCAATTCTCTGATAACTACTTCAACTCCTCAAATCTGTGGCTATAAGTAGGGTCACCAATTCTTAAATGAGATATAGCGTTTACTAACACATGGACAATCTTTTTATAACAATATCTTAAGTGATTTTCGTTACTGCAAATCAGTTCTCTTCAGGCTAACTTTGGAGAAACCAAAAACGTTTACCAGAATGAACCATTGTTCCACCATGGATCCATGAGGAGTCCCATCCTGCCCTGTCCCAAACCTCTGTAAGACCTCTGCCCATTCCCGTTCTGCCCTCCATGACATGACCTTCCCTAAACCCCAGACATTCGAGGGAACCCTATCATGTCCCTTCAGAGTTCTGAAGAATAGACAGGAAGTAAAATAGAAGAGGGGAGCCTAGCTCATGGAGAACCAAAGAGTACCTGGGCCTGACCAAACATGAACCGAGGTGACCTCAGCAGCCAGAGGCCAAAGCAGCGAGTATGTTTCAACAGCAAGCACTGACTGAATTTCCACCACCCAGCACATCCATGCTTAGACCAGAGAAATGAGACTCGGTTGCCATCTTCAAAAAGCCTCTGAGAAAACACATTCATAACTGCTGAGTACTAGGTGCCTCCCAAGCCAGCAACTTGGATAAAGTCAGGTAGCAGGTTGGGTAAAGTCAGGCCAGCAACTTGGGTAAAGTCAGGTAGCAAGTTGGCAGCCAACATGTATTCCCCAGCTGGGTCCCACCAGCTTTTTCACAGGAAACTCACCCAAATTCCTTCTTCCTGCTTCAGGGAGGAGAGCTCAGGGGCATGTGGCAAAATGCCTGCTATCTCTGCCTATCCATGTGGCCTCTGGTTTCTGCTACTGTAATGGTGCTCCGTCACCTCTCATGTTTTGAGGTGTTGTGTCATAGCTAGTGCCCTGGGCATCTACCTGCTTCTGCCAGCCCCACCCAGCAAGCTGTCTTTAAGAGATCCCCCCCTCCACCCTTGTACTCCAGATAAACATTGTTTTCTGACCAGCATTGAATTCTGTATCAGATCACAAAGCAGCATTTCACTGATAGCCTTTTGATTTTCTACAGGAACTTGATGGTAGCGATTTTCATTCAGAGGCGCTTGATTTAGCAGCTGTGTTCCTAACGTTCAAGCACTTGTCTGAGAAAGCCAGTGTTGTCATATCCATTGGCACCCAGTGTTCCTCCCCAGGAGCCCTGAGTATTATTACCAGTCCCCCTCTCTAACCAATTGTACAAGTGCATCTTCTCTGTCAGTAACAGACTTGAGTGGATTGACTGGTAACCCTTGTTCCTATATGGCCAATGAGGTCTTAGATCAGAGCTCTGCCATTAACTCCAGTAAGCCCTTTCATGCTTCCCAAGAAACTCCTCTGTTTTTTAAAAATAAAGCCCTTCAGGTGGACCTGCGCAGCAACTCCAGACCTGTGGGAAATGGCTGGCAACTGTGGCATCTCGCACTTAGATATGCACACTGATATCCTCAGGACGCTAGTTAATTCTATATGAAAATTTCCTGCCATGTCTTTGATTTTTGTTTCAGATAAAGGGATATTTGTTATCCAAAGCGAGAGCCTCGAGAAATGCATCCAAGCAGGGAAATCGGTACTGACCCTGGAGAACTGCAAGCAAGCAAACAAGCACATGCTGTGGAAATGGGTTTCAAACCACGGCCTCTTTAACATAGGAGGCAGCGGTTGCCTGGGCCTGAATTCCTCCGCCCCAGAGCAGCCGTTGAGCTTATATGAATGTGACTCCACCCTCGTTTCCTTGCGGTGGCGCTGTAACAGGAAGATGATCATGGGCCCGCTGCAGTACTCCGTCCAGGTGGTGCGCAATAACACTGTGGTGGCCTCACGGAAGTATTTTCATAAGTGGATTTCTTATGTGTCAGGTGGTGGAGACATTTGCGAATATCTACACAAAGGTAAAAATAATTTAGATAAGTATTCGGGTAATGACATATTTTTTAAATTTGCCTATAAATAAAGATTTGTAAAGCATTATGTGAAAGAAGTACACAAGGCCTGGACCCTCACCGGACTTCTGCTAAATATATTTTAGTTGTTTCCTTGCTTATGGTAAAAGGGTTATGAGAGTCTCAGAATGGACATACTAAATTCTGCTAAAGAAGCAGAACTTCTCAGAGTTTAAAGGTATTGGGAGGAAAAACTTTTAACTGACTCTGGGAAGCAATGGAAAGGAGGAGAAAGAACAAGCAGGCAGGAGGGAGAGTGAAAAGGAAGGTGGAAGGAAAAGATCTTTGAAGTGAGGACTTTTGTCATGACAAATATAATAACCGCTCCTCCCCGTCACCATTTCTCTTGTTGTAAAAACCCATTCCCACCTCTGGAGGTATGTGTCAAAGGCACCTCCAATGCCTCCTCACGCTGGCTGCCATTCATGTGGTTGTCATGGTGCAAGTCACTTGAAGATAAATGACAGACTGTTGTCAGGGGTTATTTGGCAGATACCAAGCATGGTTGGTGGGGAAGCATGGTTTAGAAAGGAATTTCATTTTCTGCGGTTATTTTTCTAAACATTAAAAATAAATAAATAAAGTTACGTGGTTAAATTCTAAAATCGCAAACCTGTCCCTCAGGGTTTGTTTGGTAGCTCACTCTATCCATCCATCCATCTATCCATCTGTCATCCATCCATCCATCCACCCACACATCCATTCATCCATCCATCCATCCATTCATCCCACATTTTTATCCAGCAGTGCTGTCAAATCCATCACACATTCATCAGGCACTGGGCTAGGCACCTGATTTACAAAGGCCTATAGGACAGGTGGAGTCCTTCCCCTCATGGTGCTCTGTAGAATTATGCTTTCGCAAAAGCATATCCTCCTAAGAATTCTGTACAGTCCTGGGAAGAAGAGCAAGGAACTCCTAAAGAAGAAATGATTAAAAAGAGACAGAACCAAGGGCCCAGCATTTTCAGGACTCACTAACATAAAGCGAGCACTCTGAATAATCTACAGTTCTGAAGAGGAACTGGATATTTTGCTTTATGTTAACTTTTTAGTCACATACCCACACTCATGGTGCATGCAGGTAAAGAGTCTAGGGAACATAGGCTTCTGAGTAAAAGGAAGGAGATTGAAAGAAAAGGACATATCCTGAAATACCTACAGTTCCTAAAGAGCCCTGACCGCTAAGGCTGGTGCCTGGTGACATGTCAGTTCAGCCCCTGCCAATTGTGGGGCTCTCCATAGCTGGTCCTTTTGCCCCAGGACCTACCATTGACAGCCACAGTTGAGTCATGAAAAGTTTTTGTTGGTTCCTGATTAAGACCAAGAATGACCAAGTATTGCAATATCCTGAGAAAGCAGCCAGCAGGCCACGTCTGCAGGGTCATCTCACTCTAGACCACTGTAGAAGCCACCCAGCCAGCCGTCTCACTTCACCCTCTCCTTGTGTAGGCCATTTGCCCCTTTGCATCCCCAGTGATTCTTCTAAAATGGACATCTGATCCTATCACTTTCCCATTCAAAACCTGCCAAGACTTGCCCCCATCCTCAGGGTAGAGGGCAAAGCCCACAGTATGGCAGGGAGACAGCCCTATGTGCACTGACACTCCAGTATGTCTGTGATTTCCCTTCCCAGAAAGCCTCCTTCCTCTTCTTCATTCACCCCACACCTGTTCTTGTCTCAAGCTCTTTATACTTGCTGTTTCTTCTGCTGGATCAACTCTTTTCTGAAGACCTGCACTCTCAGGTCACCCAGTTCTTATTCAGAGAGACATTTTGCTGTCCTTCCTGTCCAAAGTAGTGCCCTGTGCCCCTCCACCCCATCTCTCCCTCTCTCTCTCTTCCTCTCTCTTCCTTTCTCTCTCTCTCTCCCTCTGTCACACGCACACACACACACAGACACACACACACACATACACCCCACTCTGTCTTCTTGTCCTATTTATTTTTCATCATGGCACTTATCACTACCTGTAATTATACTGTATGTTTATTTGTATATCTCTCTCCTTGCTGGAATAGAAGTTCCACTTGAAGGAACTCTTGCCGGTTTGTTCACTGTTGCATCCCCAGTACTGAGTACATTAAATGCTCAATAAATATTTATTGAATAAATAAATTAATAAATGCCTATGTATCTATTGAGCTTTAGATGCTAATGGCTGATGCATTTGGGGACTGGAAGGTACTATGAAGGTAAATCTCCATTAAAGTTTTCTTCTCATCCATCCACAAATATGAATGTTACTGTGGCAGCTCACCATAGTAAGTGAACAAGTAAACAAGTAGATAAATGTATAAGCAAACCATGTATCAACACTTCTTCTGAGCCCAGCACTGGGTCTAGCACTTCTACCGACAGGAGACAGTGAGGACCTGAGGGCTCACTCTGCTGTTGTGAGTATCTGCCCCTACTAGGGTTTCAGTCCATAAAAAAATGCTTTAGATATACAGCAGTTTCCAGAGATAAAGCCGACATCATACTTACCTGACTTCGTACATTTCTTTCTCCTAGATTTGCATACAATCAAAGGGAACACCCACGGGATGCCGTGTATATTTCCCTTCCAGTATAACCACCAGTGGCATCATGAATGTACCCGTGAAGGTCGAGAAGATGACTTACTGTGGTGTGCCACGACAAGCCGTTATGAAAGAGATGAAAAGTGGGGATTTTGCCCTGATCCCAGTAAGAATAAATTTTGTTTTCTATATATGTCGTGAATAAATCAAAGATGATTAAAAAATTATCTGTATCTAAACAAAAGCACTGGGATTGATATATTGAAGTCCAAATAAGCACCCTGATGGTATTAATATAGATTGTGATTATGGGTTTGTTTTTGCCTTGGAAAGACAATTCTAATCTATATTATTTTTCCATGCATTGAAGAGATGTTAATTAGACATTCTTCATTAAGCTCAGTGCATAATGATGTTTTAACCAAATTATAATACTCTGCGATCTCATTGATCCCAGCTTCCTGGCTGGATAGTTGAAAACAAACCTGATTTCATATAAAGACCAGTTAGCCTTTCAATCCACTCATGAGCTGCCTTAATTTCTCCACATCAAGGCTGTTTGTCTTGCCCATTGTCAAGTCCAGGCACCAGCTGGCCCCTTGATGATCTTTCTAAAATCGCAATTGCCCTCATTATTTCTTGACACTGGATTCTTGACTTGCTTTCCTTAATACTTACCTCCTGGCTATAATCTCATTTGTTTTTTCTTAACTTGATTTTCAAGGTTCAATGGCAGTGGCAGTTTTCTAACTTTTTTTCAGTTAGTGCTTTATTATTTTATTTTTATTTAGCTAGAAGGTTTCCAATTGTTCCCAGGTTTTGGGGAATATTTATGCATACCTCCTACTTTCTATATGCAATTTCCTTCCCCTTGGTTTCTGTGAGTCAGAAAGTATAGCTTTTACAGTCTTTTCATCTCCCATGCCCGTCTCTCCTCTGCATATATAAAATGCAACAAATAAATTTGAAGCAAAGGCAAATTAATGAGATTAACTCCAAAGAATCTGATTTATAAAGTATCTGTAGAATTGTTTTTTAATCCAAGAGCCAGTACAGTTTAGTAAATAAGAAACAGTATAACCTTTGAAATAATCAGGCCAAGATTGGAATCTTGCTTCCTTGCAACAGTGAAATTTTGGGAAGCTCCCTCCATCTAAGTCTCAGTTTCTTCAGCCATAAAATGTAGATAATAGCAGTAACTATTAGGATTATTGCGCAATTCCATTAAATGAGGCATTCAAGGCACTTTTCATAATGTCTGACACACAGTAAACCACTCATAAGGGTTAACAATTGCAGCCAGCAGCAGCAGCAGCAACAACAGCAGCATCAAACCCAATTTATCTTTTCAGCAAACACTTCTGAACAGATGATTTCTCCTCTCTGTTGTCAGTCAACAAGCACTAAGCTAGGCATAGTGGTGAATGCCAAGAGTTTTAGGACTTAGGATCCTCCCTTTAAGGAACTTGGCATTAAGACAGGACAGACAGATTTGCTGTATGCCAGAATATGCAGACTATATTTGAGACAATGCCCTAGAATCACCTGGGAGATAGTTTCAATGCATAACCTGGCCCATCTTCCAGAGATGCAGTGGGTTTAGTATGTAAAACCCAAGCATCTGCATTTTTGAAAAGTGCCCCAGGTCACCATGGTTCAGATCATTCTTCCTCAGGCAATTAATAATATGGAGATAATTCTATGCAATACACATCTATATACAGGGGTAATGTCAATACATTTAACCATCAATATGGTAGGGAGACCTTACAGTGGAGACCTTAGTGTGGGGGTTGGGAATTCTAGAGGCCCACTGCTGATATTAACCCCTTAGCTGCTGGAATGTGGGGGGTGGGGAGCAGGGAAGCCTGGGGCAACAATGGCTATTCACCAACCAGCATGAAAGCATTTTGTTATTTTATAACTGTCAAATCACCAGCCTTCTCTATCTGAATCTAAATGTATGCATGTAGGTGTGTATGCATGTAATCCCTACACACCTTGAATTCCTGAACCAGATTTTATATTATTTTTATTATTGTCATATTATTTACATCATCTCTTCTCTTTCCTTTTCTATCCCCAACAGATGTCATTATTAAAACCAAATAAATGAACAAATACTAATAAAGTTAACACATACGTCACACGACTCTAGTACTAGGGACTTTAAATTAAAAAAAAAAAAAAAACCTACGGCATTCTCCGTAAGATTCTGAAAAGAACCCTGCCACCAACCTCTGTCACTTATAAGCAATGACAGTTTCCCAGTGGAAGCCTGGGTTCAGTGGTGCTCTGGGCTTTCCATTCCTGAGACTATCTATCTGTTCAGCCTCCTATGACTCAGAAGCTTCCTCCACTTGACAGCCTGCCAGATTCCAGCTCTCCTGACCTTTACCACAACCAGCAGAGAGCATGTTTATTTGTTCGGTGCCAGTTTTCTTCCTTTCTCATTACTTTTGGCTCCTGGTAGCCAATATAACTCAAAATGACATGTCAGAGATTGAAACCTGAGCACGCCAATAGCTCTTTCCATGAGGTCAACAAGTGGATAGCACAGGGAAGAGTGAGTGGAATAAAGTAAAGGTCTTCACTGCTGTATCTCACCCTTCTTATGTGGGAGGTTTTTTTTTTAAAAAATATCTCAATCTAAAATGATGCTACCTTTGTTTGGAAAAAAAATTTATTGTAAATGAGCAAAATTTAAAGTTAGTATTCATAAACACATACACAGCAGTGAAGGATGTAATAAAACATCTTCAGCAATAAGGATGACACACAGGAATTTCTCTGGGTTTGTTTAGAGGCAATTCTGGGCCTTTCTAGGTTGTATGCCTTAAACAGCTGCAATTATACTGTATGTTTATTTGTATATCTCTCTTAGTTATATATCTCTCTTAGTTGTATATCTCTCTTTGTATATCTCTCTTAGCAGTCACACTTAGTTAATTTGAGATATTTTTAGGGTACCTACCTGTGGAATGATATGTTTATCCTTGAACCTTATTTTTATATAATTCTGATCAGTTGCTAGAGTGACATAATAGAGCAAATTTTGGCTAGGCACAGTGGCTCCCGCCTATAATCCCAACACTTTGGGAGGCTGAGGCAGTCAGATCACTTGAGGTCAGGAGTTCAAGACCAGCATGACCCACATGGTGAAACTCCATTTCTACTAAAAATAGAAAAATTAGCTCTGCGTGGTGGTGCACACCTGTAATCCCAGCTAATTAGGAGGCTGAGGCAGAAGAATTTCTTGAACATGGGTGGTGGAGGTTGCAGTGAGCCAAGATTGTGCCACTGCACTCCAACCTGGGTGACAGAGCAAGACTCTGCCCCCCCACCACCACAAAAAAAGAAAAACAACCAGATTGATACAATAAATGTATGGTCGCTCTCACCTGAGCCCTCAACATGGATCAGCAATGCTATATGGTTCTGTCATGCAGCTCTCTCATACCCCACAGTGTTGCTGCCAACATCTCTATTCTCCTCTAAGTTCAAACCCTACCTTCCAATCTCCTTCCTAATTCTCATCAGGTTACCTCAGTTTCTACCTCATAATGGCAAAAAGATCCATCAGAAAGGCAGTTTTGGCAACTTCTAGCTCCCTAATCTTAAAGCCTACGTGTGCCTGTGCCCATCTTTATTTCCTCCCTTCTATGCATAAGGATGATGTTCCTCCTTCTATGTGGGCCAAGTCTCCTCACCTGGGCTCTGGAGCTCCTCATCCAACCTTCTCCAACCTGTATCTCAGTGGTTCTCAAAGTGTGATCCCTATTCAATCAGCGTCGGAATTCCCTGGGAGCTTGCTAGAAATGCATAGTAGCAGTCCCACCCTAGACCATCATATCAGAAATTCTAGAAGTTTTAACAAACTTCTAGGTGATTCCAGTGCATACCCATACTCTGCTGGGCCCTTGTCCTTAGCAGTTAGACCTGTGCGAGTCTTAAAATAAATCTTAAAAATAATGCAATTCCTTCATCCCAATTTATGCCTCCTGAAAACACCTCTCTCTCTCATCCTCTATATAAAAAGGATTCGCAAAAGAATTATTGCTGGGCATGGTAGCTAATGCCTGTAATCCCAGCAATTTGGGAGGCCAAGGAGGGCAGATCACCTGAGGTCAGGAGTGCGAGACCAGCCTGACCAACACGGAGGAGCCCCCTCTCTACTAAAAATATAAAATTAGCTTGGCGTGGTGGCTTAGGCCTGTAATCCCAGCTACTCGGGAAGCTGAGGCAGTAGAATCACTTGAACGGGGAGGTGGAGGTTGCAGTGAACAGAGATCGCGCCACTGTGCTCCAGCCCGAGCAACAAGAGGGAAACTCTGTCTCAAAAAAAAAAAAAAGAATTGTTTATGCCTTCTCACTTTGCTTTCCTTCTTCAGGACACTCTCTCCTCTTGTCCGACCTGGACTTCCATTTCCACAGACTATTCATCCATTTATTCATTTAACAAATTTGTATTGGACACCTACTATGTGCCAGTGACCCCTCTGGCTCCTGAGGTTATAACTGTGAATGTGAAATACGAAAGTCATAGTGCCTGCCCTGATGAAATTCACATTCAAGTATAATGCCCAAATTAATATATAATTACAGTTTATCGTAGGTTCTACCTTAGGAAAATACAGTATTATAAGTGAGAATCCAATGTTAAAATTGAGAATCATGGCAGACTTTCCTAAGGAAGTTGTATTTGAGCTCTAACTCAAGAGATGAGTAGAAGTTGTCAAGATGGAGAGTGGGGAAATGAGATATTCATTCAGAGAAGCATGGTGCAGCCATGTGCAAAGCAAAGGGAAAGGGAGTGGTCAGCATGGGTTGTGCACAATAAAGGGGGTATACGGTTTAAATAAAACTAATACTAATAATAAAACCAAGTAAAAAACAGCGTGCTTTTGATTCAGCACGCACATGCTCTAACAATTCTAAACAACGTCAGTGATAAAAATACCCCCACCTGTCCAGGCTGACTGCATGTCACTGGCCAAATATCTGAAGGTTTGAAGAGGGAAGAGCTTATTGCCATCTAAGAAAGACAATGTGGCAAGAGTACAGTGGTTGAAGAAGAGAGAAGACACCCTGAAAAGATAGAGCCCAATTCATAGACAGGCTAGATAGTTCAAAGTGTCATAAAGGTAAGGACTTACCTAATTCTAAGTGCAAAAGGAAGCCATAAAAGGCTTTTAAGCAGGAGAGTGATGATAATCTTTAAAAAAACATTTAAGGATTACTCTGGCTCCATTGGACCGAATGACTTGGAAGGGAGGAATATGCAAATCCTGGAGACTTGGTAGAAAGTTGGAACAACAGTCTGGTCCAGGAGTAGTGGTGGCTTCAGTTGGGTGACAGCCAGGGGCTTGGAGAAATGTGAATGTATTGAAAATCTAATTTGTTGTCAAACTGAACAGGACCTAGTTATCAGGAGCTTAGCTGGGCTAAAGACAGCTGAGCTGTCAGGTGTTGGAGTAGCTGATTAGCAACAAGCCAAAAATGAAATCGTTAAGCTGTTGATCACTCACTAGATGGTGTAAGGAAGAGTCTAAAAGAATTTGCCACCTCCCCCACCTCGCCCCTCACTTCCATTTTTACCCAGGGAATAGCACAGGCATCAAGGGTTAGTGGATCGGCACAGACATGAGTTCAGTTCAGCTCACTGTTGAGAGAACCCTAAACAACAACAATAAAGGCTTTTCAGTTTTATAGATTCTGGGTTGGGGTAAGATGAGGGGAAGAGCTAGGAGACAAAAAGTACTGAGCACTGAGTCAGAATGGGGAAAATGTGTCTTCAAGATTCCACTCTTTCATTTGATCCCAGCCTCAGCAGAGGCATCTGAAGAGGACCTTGGCCCACAGCTTCACATAGAAAGAGACCTAGGAACTGAAGGCGCCTGCACCAGAAATGCAAATAACACAGAGCACAATGGGCCTGAGGGGCCTGGACCCATAACTATAAATCTTTTTAAAAACTGCAGTATGCCAGCTCTGCACCAAATCTGGGGTGGAGGCAGCTTTCCCCCATAAGCCTGCCGGGTAAAGCCTTTGTAACTGCCTATGGTCAGGCCTTAAGAATCACATATAGGTTTTTAACCAGGAGTAGGACTTCTCACTACTAAGAACTTGGAGGCTAGGAGAGAAAGTGAGACATTAATTCACACTCCATGTTTCTGACTCGCTTAGCTAAGTTTATGGAGATATACATTTGGAAAAGTACTATTCAGGTTGGCACATGCTACATGTGAGTCAGTTAGGTAGAGATGTGGACTAGGCAGGTAGATGTAATGGTCTCTGTGTATTTGGAAGTTATGGGAAATGGACCCATGAAAACAAGTTAGATAGCCGTGTGTAGAATAGAAAGGAATGGGGCTCAGGGCCAAGCCTTAAGGCCTCCAACATTTAATTTGAGTAGAGAAGAATAAATCAGCAAAGGAGACTGAAAGGGGGCAGCCAGGGAGGTATAAGGGAATCCAGGCATGGGAAGTCCAGAAAAGAGTAAATCAGCACAAAGAGGGAACTCGGCCTGCCAAGTGCTGATGAAGGGCCTTGTTGATAAAGTCTCAAACTAACATTTGCTGAATTTGGCAACACAGGGATCACTGATGGCCTTAACAAGATATACCTTAATTGCCAGATTGAGTGGATGAGAGGGTAAGTGGGGAATTAGAAGAGGATGAAACACTTCCCGAGTCATTCTACAAATGCACTTCAGTTCATTAAAAGAGAGGTGTAGTTTAGGAGGTGGGAAATCACCTATTTATAACACCAGGCAAAAGATTTTGGTACTCTCTCATCACATAATAGGAGACCCAAAGTTATAAATGACACAACTGCTCCCCTGAAGAAGCTCATAGTTTAGCAATAGAAGAAATGATATAAAGTCAGTCAAAGATGTAAAGAATATGACAATAGTATTATAGCCCTTAAATTAGAATTTTTCAAGAATAATAAACATACCTGAGACAACAGCCTTTGATCTTGCATTTTCTGTGGCTTGGAAAGAGATTATATATAAGTGCGAATGCCCAGGTCAAGGTGGGAGCCTGTGGCAGGTAGGTCCCTGGGGAGCAGTCTCCAAGCCAAAGGTTAACATGTGGGAGTTTTTTGGGGGAGCCCCTTCAGGATCAGTTCATGTGAAAAGGAAGGGAAGAGAGCAGGAGTGCACAGAACAGGCTCTGATGCAGGCCTGACGGCCCCTAGGCCAACTCTATTCAGAGGTCTCAAGCCGGGGTGACCCTTCAGAGTTGCCCCTTGTTGGGATGGGGGTCTAAGTATGTCACTACATTGACCGTCATGGTCTGCCAGCTGCCCTTGGGAAGGGAGAGTGACATTGGGCAGAGACTCTTCTGCCAATGCAATCCTTAAAGGAGGCTTAATACTGAGAGCAGCACATCGCAGTGACCATGACAACATTTTCATTCCGTTACTTACAACCTTCAAATGGGATTCATGGAGTGACATGCAGTCCACCTAGAGAAGCAGAGAAAGGACTTGTGTCTGTCTGTGCAGAAGTACAAACTTTTATACAGGCTGAGTATCCCTCATCCAAAATTCTTGGGCCCCAAAGTGTTATAGATTTCTGATTTTAGGATATTTGCATATACATAATGAGATTTCTTGGGTATGAGACCCAAGTGTAAATACAGAATTCATTTATGTTTTATATACACATTATACCCATAGGCTGTAGGTAATTTTATACAACAT
The DNA here is from genome assembly GCF_049354715.1 of Callithrix jacchus. NCBI lineage: Eukaryota > Metazoa > Chordata > Mammalia > Primates > Cebidae > Callithrix > Callithrix jacchus. The sequence goes on from NC_133507.1 coordinate 69,792,899, forward strand.
TTTAAATAATTTTGTGCATGAAACAAAGTATTGACCAAAACCCGTCACATGGGGTCAAGTGTAGAATTTTCTATTTGTAGTGTCATGTCAGCACTAAAAAAAAAAATCACCACATTGCCCAGGCTGGTCTTGAACTCCTAGGTTCAAGCAATCCACCTGCCTCACCTTTCCAAAAGGCTGGGATTACAGGCATGAACCACCATACCCGGCCTCTTTCTTTCTCTTTTTGTAGCAATAGGGTCTTGCTTCCTTCAGTTTTACTTGCTGATAGCCTTATCTTCTGCCTTCCTTTAATCTTGGATCCTTCTACAAACACATGTATCAGTCAGGAAACTCTACAGACAACCTTAGATTTATATGTGATTTAAAAACCTCTGTAATGTGTGTTGCAACCAGACATGAAAATAAACTGTCCACATTTCACAAGAGGAATATCTAAACTAAGTGTTATCAGAAGGAAAAAACAAACAGAAAGGGTTTTATTGTCAAATAAGTTTCAAGGACACTGAATTAAAATTAAACATCTTTATTACAAAACTTCTCAGAGCCTTGAATATGCTAATGTGCATTGTGAATTTCCCAGAGAATGCTGTGCATGCATTGTGTCTCAGATTTTCCTTGGGAGCCTCTTGAAATTGTCTTACTTTGGGAACCACACTTTAAGAAAGGCTGTCCTAGATGCCTGCTGGTTGCCTGTCAGTCATTTTCAGTCATGCTGCAGTATGGCTCACATTTTCTACATTCTGACATTGTCTGAGTTTGATTTCCGGTCATTATTGTGGCTACTTAGTTCACCTCAGAGTTTGATTTAACATGCTAGCGAAAGCACCCAAACTTGGTTTAATTTTCTGTTGTTTCAAGAAATTTCGGACTTCAGCTCCACATTTCATACTCTATTAAATTTACTTTTGAGCATACTATGCACTAAAGACATTCAGCCAATGTCTTCCAGGTGGATCTTGCTTCTATTCCTCTTGGCTAAAAGAACTTTCTTAAACTTATGTCAGTGTTCCTGTGCTTGATATTTATTTGAAAACTTGTGTTTACTATTGACTCATACTGTAACCTTATATTTTAGCATTTTGTATTTGGGGAGAAATGCCTTTTGAAATAACATTTGTATCTACTGAAATGAACATTTAAAGTCACAGGTTTTCAATATAAAGTTCCAAATGACAAAATAACTCAGATCTTATTTTCACAAATATTTCGCTTCCATCTCCTCTTAAAACTGGTTTCTATTATTATTCTGGAAAGGATCATAACTTTTTCATTGGTGATTTCTTGTATTTTCTTAGGTAAATCATGAAAGAGTTTGACCATATCTTAGCAATGACAATGCAGATTTTATCATAAAGACCTAATCAAGAATAGATTAGGCACTAAAGTTTTAGAGATTGCAAGATGGAATAATTCCATTCAGATTCCTCTTAGAAATATGTTGCTGTATAGATAAAATAAGACTTGAATGTTTTTAATGGACATTGTTTCCAGCCTCTGCAGAAGTAAGTTGTGATGCTATTTGGGAGAAGGACCTCAATTCACACATTTGCTACCAGTTCAACCTGCTTTCATCTCTCTCTTGGAGTGAGGCACATTCTTCATGCCAGATGCAAGGAGGTGCACTATTAAGTATTACAGATGAAACTGAAGAAAATTTCATAAAGGGTAAGTAGGTGGATGATGCACATTGATACTGATACAATAAAAAGGCTGTTGTTAACTGTTTTCACATGTACAAAAATATATGCTGAAAAAATTTCTTAAAAAATATTTTTCTTTCCTTAATATGGCCCAAAACTCTAAACCAAAATTTTTCCTTGAATGCTGAGTGATTCCATTTGACATCCAATGATGTCTTTTTTATTTTCTCTCCCTTGGAAAAGAGAATTTGAAGCCACAGCAAGGGACCCAGGAGAGTGGCAATTCTAACAAGTACATCAGGAAGATTTCTAAATTTAAGGGCTAGTTTTTCTCTTCTGGAGATTTTAATTATTCCATTTTCATTAATAAATCATTAAGTATTTTATTAAATGAACAAGATCTTACCTATCACTTACCATGTGCAGGTACATCATAGGCCTTCTGGTGGGTACCAAAAAAACCCTTGAAATTTAATGGGAAAAGCAAAAGCACATATATGTTAACTAACAGTATAGACAATAATATGTTATAAGAATTGTAAACTTAGACTTATGTTTCATCACCTAAACTCTCCTCTTACTTCTCCTTTATACATTAAATGTGTTTGTATGTGTGTACATACACCTCTTTAAAAACTTGTGGAAATATTAGAAAATATCACAAAATTAGTCACTTTTATAAACAGTTTTTGATGCCAATTTTTGTCCAATTTTATTGCATATATAGTACATGTTTATTTTAGAATAATTTTTAAGATTCAGGTATATAGAAAGCAAAAAAATGAAAAAGTTCCCATAGTTCTGTAATCCAGAGATAACTGTGTTTCTCTGCAAAAATATATGAAGGCATGCGTACATACATAGTATATGTAAAAAATGGTATTATACAAAAATGTGGCAGCCATCAAGCGCGGTGGCTCACACCTGTAAACCCAGCACTTTGGGAGGCCAATGCAGGTGGATCAATTGAGGCCAAGAGTTCAAGACTAGCCTGGCCAACATGGTGAAACCCCCTCTCTACTAAAAATACAAAAATTAGCCCTATGTGGTGGCACACACCTGTAGTCTCAGCTACTCAGTAGGCTGAGGCAGGGGAATCACTTGAACCTGGGAGGTGGAGGATGCAGTGAGTTGAGATTGCACCATTGCACTCCAGCCTGGGCAGCAGAATGAGACTGCATATCAAAACACATACATAAAAAATTAAAATAAATAAAAACATGGCAGCTATTGCATAGTGGTTAGGAGCAGGGAGCCACCTGCCTGGGTTTAAATCCTGCCTCTACTACTTGAGTACCACGGTTGCTGAAGCAACTGATTTAACCACTCTGTGCCTCAATTTCCCCCCTACCAAGTGGAAGTAATAAAAATGCAAATCCTTGGTGCAGATTACATATTTTAATATAGGTGAAATCTTATAAAAGCGCCTGGCACACATAATAAACACTCAGTGTGTTTTAACCATTTAACAACATCTGTGTACACAATTCGGTAATCTAATTATTTTGTTTACCTATATATAAGGAACATTGGCCTGGATCTATAAATATAGATCTAAGTTATAATTTTTAATGGTTACAAAGTAGTATAGGTTAGTGGTAATATATTGATTGAATCTCCTTTCCTTAGAGATATTGATAAAACTATTTGTTTTGTTATTTATTTGTTGATATTATAAAACATCCCTGCACATATCTTTGTGCATACATCCCCAATTATTTCTCTATAAGTTTGAAGAAGTGGGTTCACTGGATGGAAAAGTAAGCACATTTTCAAGCTTTTGAAAGTCATTAACATCTTCCAGAAGGATTGTAAGCAACAAATGAACAATGCGTGCCCACCCTTTCCCCACAGCTATGCAGAAGTCAGAAATTATTATTGAATTTGATTTGAGTAAGTCATAGTGCAGGAAAACATCAATTTTCAAAATCATTATAAGCCTGGAATGGTCTTTATGTAAAAGTTTGCACACCATTTATGAATTACAATTATCTATCTTAACTGCCAGGATTTCTCATGAGATGGTCTGGACTTATGCATCAAATTTGAATCACAATTTTAAAAAATAAGACATGTCAGGAACTTTGATTTAACTACCTCAGTTCTATAATTAGTCTGTGGGAAATGTTTGGAAGAACAGAAGTCTATTCATAAAGGCAGAAACCTGTTCCAACCAAGGTATTTTTTAATTATGAAAATAGTCTAATGTTTCTTGCTAATTCTGGTGAACATATACTATGGTATAAGGAATTATCTAAGCTGTCACAAATGCCAAGAAATATCCAAAGGAATTTAAATTCAAGCTTCTTATTACAGTATTGTGAGCCAGCTTAGTCCTAAAGGTAAATAGATGGTTTTTTTGTGCCTCCAGACACGGATTATAAATTGCACAATGATTTTTTATGTTCATTATTAAAACAATTGCACAATGGGTATTCAAAACAATTCTAAGATAAGAATAATTAATGTTTTAATATTTTAACTTGATTTTAAAATATCACTTGGCACTTGTCTGAATGTGAAATGTGAAAATTTCTCCCTGCTTTGTCAATCCATTTCACTTCTTATCATCATAAGACCTGTTAAATGATTTAATCAAATGGTGATATTGAAAGGAATAATCAAATGGACATTAGAAAGAGATTCCATGTGAATGCCGCAGAAATTTGGAAGGGTGAAACCCATGTATAGTATGCTGTTCTGTTTATTGATTTCTGGGAGTCTCAAAATTATAAAGCACCTTTTTCTCTTTTCTTGAATGGGTTAGGCTCTTTGAGTTTTGCACAATTGTATTGAAATATCTCATCACTGAGGATGCTGCAGCCTTGTTATATGACTACAATAACCTTCACAACCTGGGTAATCATACAATCTATCATCCAAACTGAGATTCTTTTGAGAGTAAAAGGGACTGTGATTAATAATTATTCTGGAACTAGCAGCATGAACCATGAGTTTTCCAGGAAAACTGGGGCATACGGTCACCCTGTTTATAACCCTTATCCATCAGGGTCTTGATCTCAGGCAGGACCCCTGTATCTGACTAAAAATAAATTGGGCTCTGAAGCAGATGAATCGTAAGAGAACAATGCTCTCCTTTGTAGATTAGATGAGTAAATGGCAGCATTTCAAAGTTTCACAAAATTGCCACTTTCATTAAGTTTCTGACACTAGGTTTTGGTTTTTTCCCCCCTTCCAAAATTTTACTGCACAAGTAGTACCTATTTGTTCTGGAATAATGTTTAAAATGTAGGTGCACAAAAAGAAAAACTAAAGAGAAATTTCCATAATTCTGTAACTTTAATAACTATGTTTTTCTGCACATCAATGCATGTTTTTATTCATAGTATCCATAACAAAAATTATATTGCATTAAACCGCGAGTTGTAGTGGTCTGGTTAAGAGCCAGCCTGCCATAAAATCTTCTCCCGCCTCAAGCTGTGGAAGCAGCTTCCAGTTTGCACTGCACACAGCCTTAGGTCCCGACCTGCTAGGGATCCCTTGAGACACTCTGGTCCCTCTTGTTGAGCCACCCAACTCCTGGTGGCTCTCACACTGTACACCCCTCGCTGATCTACTTATCTCAGCACACTTTTTTTTTGAGACGGAGTTTTTTGCTCTTGTTGCCCAGACTGGAGTGCAATGGCGTGATCTCGGCTCCCGGGTAGCTGGGATTACAGGCATACGCCACCACGCCCGGCAAATTGTTTTTGTCTTTTTAGTACAGACGGGGTTTCTCCATGTTGGTCAGGCTGGTCTTGAACTCCCGAGTTCAGGTGATCTGCCCACCTCGGCCTCCCAAAATGCTGGGATTACAGGCATGAGCCACTGCGCCTGGCCTTCAGCACACCTTTTTAGCTTTGAAGATGTGCCTCTGTTTACTTTCTGGGAGCGACCCTGCAGACCTGCTCCTCCACCCTATGAAACCTTTAAGTTCATGAGCTCACTCAAGTAAGATGGCCTCAAGCATGCAATCTTGCACCCTTGTCTAGATTGACAGCCACTGAAAGGCGACATTTCGAGGTACTTGCGTGAAGCTTTCACAGTTGAAAAACAGCTGTCAGTGAGCTGCTCTGTTTCTCAAGATGGTGGGAACCTGCTTTGTCACTCAGAAGCACCATGTGCATTCTGTGCACCTTTCCTGTCATTGACTGGGATTAATTTCTGACTCCATGATTCAGGAATAGGAGAGCAAGAAAGACACGTAACACTGGATTTTTTTTTTTGAAGCTCCATAATTTTCATTTCAGAGCACGTGAGCAGTAAAGCAGTGGAGGTGTGGATCGGTCTCAATCAGCTGGATGAACACGCTGGCTGGCAGTGGTCTGATGGAACGCCGCTCAACTACCTGAATTGGAGCGCAGGTACCCGCGGTGTTTTCTTTGCCTTCATCATGTGGCATCATCCTGCAGCCTTACACAGCAGCATTTCCCATGCACATAGGGCATGCTTTTGTGAGAGTAACTTATAAACATCTTTTAGCCTGACTGAATTCCTTTAAGGCAAGCTTTTCCAAACAAGAAAATAGAGACCAAGGAAACAAGCTTTTTAGCCAAAGTTGCAGGAAGGTTTGAGTGCAAGCCAAGATTTCAGTCTGCTGTTTTAAAAATAGCAACAAATTCCAAAATATCTCTCTACTTTAAAATAATAAAATTGGGTCTTTTGGAATCTTTGGGAAATCATTTAATTGACATGCCTGCAAAATCATAGACAACATCTTATGAGATATAACATCTTATAAAATCTACTATATATGACAAATAGAAGGGCTGTCCCCTTGATGCTAAAAGTACATTTCAATATGTATTATACTAACTGCTTTTACTTCTAACATTAAACACACTCATTGTATTTTCAGAGGTAAATTTTGAGCCGTTTGTTGAATATCATTGTGGAACATTTAGTTTGCTTATGCCAAGTGCCTGGAGGAGTCGGGATTGTGAGTCCACCTTGCCATATATATGTAAAAAATATCTAAACCACGTTGATCATGAAATAGTTGGTAAGTGTTTTATTTTAATTTGTTGTTAGATGTTGTTTACTTGTCCTCTCAGTATATGTAAATTCCTCTAGTTTTTGCTAATAGTTCATAATGTAAACTTAGCCAAAGCTAGTTTATCTTTACACACAAAAAAATATACATCAAAGGGACTATGAATTTGTTAACAAATGCATTTAGGTTTTTACTAAAAACTGAAATAAACTGAGCATAACAAACATTTTTTTCCGGTCTTTTACAAAAATTGTACTATTTAGTTATTCTGGATCCAAAAAATAAGATATGTTTCTTTTTCTATTCTAGTGTTGAGTTTTGTTTATTGTTCCCCTAGAAATTAAACATAATTTAGAAAACAATTTTATAGAATTATTTACTTCATTGATTTTCTGACACACTCTGAATCTCTTATTAGCAATATCATCTCCTCCCTGAAATCACATGCAGAACTTTTAGATGGAGTTGATACTTAAATAATACCTAATTGCAATCTAGCACCAGAAGTCCAATTATTTCAGTTTTCAAAGTCTATAACCTCTATAAGGTCTATAGTTTCTGTGAGAATTAATATCTCACAGAATTTTTATTTTTAGAGATAAAGGTATAACAAAGGTATTTAAAAGAATCATTACAAAAATAATTAGGAAAAAACTCTAGATTTAAAATAAGCTGAATTATCATTTTTAAATATTGTCCCTTACAACTTGGTTTTAACTTCTATTTTCCTTTAAATAGCTAAGCCGAGGAGTTTTATAGAATATGGGGTACAAGCTGGGGAAAGAAGAAGCATCTTGCAGTTTTCTTTCCATTGTTTCAGGAATTTGCTGAAATTACTACCACCTGTTATTGTCCTTCTCCCTCCCTCTCTTCCTTCTGTCATGTTCCTTTCTTCATTCCTTCTCTCTTCATTTTTTCTTTCTTTATTATGCCATCTTGCATTCCCTCTTGACACCCTTCTTTTATTCTGTTATATTTATCCTTCTGATCTGCTAGTTGAGGTCAGAAGACCAGAAATGGGAGTAGTTAAGTTAGCTTGTTTGGATTATTTGCTGTTGCTTCAAGTTCAACAAATTCTTCTGAAGATCGATTCAGTCCACTGGCTTCAACCTTTGTGCTTCCCCTGCTTCAGTCAGAGAAGATCCTCTTTAAAATTCCATGTGTTATTGCTTTTGTCTTTGTTTTGTCTTGCTATTGTCACCCAAGCTGGAGTGCAATGGCACAATCTTGGCTCACTGCAACCTCCACCTCCCAGGTTCAAGCGATTCTCATGCCTCAGCCTCCTGAGTAGTTATGATTACAGGCACCTGCCACCATGCCCAGCTAATATCTGTATTTTTAGTAGAGTTGGGGTTTCACCACGTTGGCCAGGCTGGTCTTGAACACCTGACCTCAGGCGATCCGCCCAGCTGGGCCTCCCAAAGTGCTGGGATTGCAGGCATGAGCCACCATATCCAGCTTAAAATTCCATGTTTAAACATAATTCTGTGAGTGTTTTTTTAGGCTGAAAACCTCTGGAGTCAATAATATATAAAGTTCTAACATTCTTTGGCCATGATTCTAATTGCTGTCAGAGTCCTAGAAACAATTTTAAAAGAAAGTTTTGTTTCCCAAATAGCAGTGAAATCGTATTTAGTTTAACTAAATTAGTTCTTAATGGAGGCACCTAGTTGTGGTTAATAAAATAAGGTAAAAATGCCATCATCAGAATGGGGGCAAACTCCTGAGAAAGGAAAGCCAAAATGCAGCAATATGCATCACCACTGGCCTCCAATGTCCAAAGCATCATGGCACTTAGTTCCTGTAAGTTCCACCCAGAGTCCCTATCAGTCCAGAGCAACGCCACAGACACTCAGACTTATCTTCAAAGTGAAACCTATTTGTCTTCCCCATTTTAGAGGAAGTCATCAGAGTTTTAGGCTCTTTTCAGCTGGGGATAAATATCTGCCTTACCCATACACTATGTATAAAATCCTTGGAATACTTTAAATAGTATCCCATAATACTTCTAAATGTAAAACGTTTTCAAAAATGAACACGTTTTACATTTAAATTTTAAATTTTATATCTAGCCCCAACACTCTGCTTTCATTGTATGTCCTTTGTCAAGACTCTTTACTTCTTCGGTTTTGTTGTTGTTGATGTTTGTTTTACTTTTTTACTATTTTTTAGAATAAAATTTGCTGTGTGTGTTTAAAGTATACAACATGTCATAGGATACATATATAGTACAATGGTTATTATAGTGAAACAAATTAACACATCCATCATCTCACTTAGTTACCCATTTCCCCCAATGTGACAATAGCAACTATAATCTCCTCGTTTAGCAAAAATCCTGAATACACCACATTAACTATAATCCGCATGCTGTACGGTAGACTTTCAGACTTGTCCTTCCTCCATATCTGCTATTTGTATCCTTTTTCCTACCTCAGCTCATTTTCCCTCTTTGACCCCTAGTAGTCTTTCATCCATTCAACTATTCTGTGTTTTGATTAGATAATTTCATCAATTTGCATTCAAAGTAATTATAGATAGGTAAGGACTCACTGCTGCCATTTCGTTCATTGTTTTCTGGTTGTTGTATAGGTTTTTTTCTTCCTCTCATTGTTTACCTTTGTGATTTGGTGATTTTGTGTGTGTGCTAAATTTCAATTCCTTTCTCTTTATCAGTTCTCTGTTATAGTTTTGTTTTGTTGTTTGCTTTGTGGTTATCATATGGCTTACATAAAACATCTTATAATGGACTGTTTTGCACTAATAATAGCTTAACTTTAGTTGCATACAATCACTCTAGATTTTTACCCTACCCCCAATAGTTAAAATTTTGATTACACAACTTACATCTTTTAATATTATGTATTTCTTAATTTATTGTAGCTATAGTTATGTTTTACAATTTTGGTTATTTATTTATTTCCTTATTTATTTATGTTTTAGAGATAGGGTCTTGCTCTGTCACCCAGGCTGGAATATGATGGCATGATCATAGCTCTACCTCCTGGGTTCAAGTAATCCTCTTACCTCAGCTCCCAAAGTGCTGGGATTACAGTCATGAGCCACTGCACCCAACCTATTTTTGACAATTTTGACTTTAATCTTTAAACTAGATATATAAATCATTTACAGACCACCATTACAGTATTTGAGTATTCTGAACCTGACTATATATTTACCTCTAAGGAAGAAGGGGTACTCTGGAGGTTTGGCTCCAGGGAACAGAGCAGGGCTGTAATTTTGGAACCAGAACTAGTACGGCACAGTGGCAATTCAAGCTCTAAGGGATGAAGCATCAGGCATTGGTGACTCCAGACCCTGGGATGGTGTGACACAGCAGTATCTCAGGCTCTGTGAGATCAGGTTCAGTAGCAGCAAGGACCCAGGAACGGTAGCATGTAGCTGTGGCTTGTTTCCTGGGGGGCAAGGAGCAGCAAAATGATGACTCCACTCTCAAGGAAGGTAGGGTGTCTCAGCAGCTCAGGCTTTGTGGGACTAGTCCAGTTCCAGGAAAGCAGGGTGCTATAGCTGTTTGACCTGGAGGGCAGGATGTCCCAGCCCTGCCAATGCTGTTTCCCTTGGATGCAGGATATCACATCAGCTAAGCCCCAGGAAGCACAGCTGCTCAGCTCAGCCAAGGCACCCATTCTCCCATGATAGGGCTGATTCAGCTTAGGTGCTGGAATGTATGATTGCTTTGGGCAGCTAAAGCACTGTTTCCCCTGGATTTGGGAGCCACTTCAGTTCAGGTGCCAGGGGTGTGACTGTTCTGGGCAGCCAGGGTAGGGATTCCTTGGGAGGCAGGGCGCCACTTCAGTACACCCACTGGGAATATGACTGCTCTGGGCAGCCAAGGCACCATTTTTTTGGAGGCAGGGTAATGAGCCAGATCTGGCTCTGAGGGGCATGGCACAGCAACAACCAGAAAGGGTAGATGGAGCAGCTCGTAGCAGCTTGGCCACACCAGGTAGAGTGAAGGCCCCACAGTAGCTTGGCATGGGGATGGTGGGTCACGGGGTAAAAGTGTTGCAGTGGTTCCAAAAGATGGAAGGGTGCTGTGACTAGTTACCACTGGAGCAGAACATGACATTCTAGCAGAGGTTCCTTTTTCAAGATGGTGCAGTGTAGTAGCCCCATAGGCCACAGAGAGGCAGGGTTACAGCGTCAGAACTTTCTCTGGGGCAAGCATAGTCTTGTAGACTCCAGGCATCCCCTTCAACTGGGCTTAGTGCCTGTGAGAACTGCAGGGGTCCCCAGTCTGATGGAGTTGGAGGCTGCTGGGGTCCACTTGCTCGCCCTTTCCTTACAGGGAGAAGTCCTTCCTGGCTCTAAGCTGCTTCTAATGGGGGCTTGGGAGTGGGTGGTGTGGGCGGCAAGGGTTTCTGTGCTCCATGTTGTTTCTGCAACTCCCTTGATGTGCTCTAGCACTCTTCTTCAGCTGCCTTTGTGAAAATGTAGTCATTTATTCATCACTTTGGCTGTTCCTGTGACAGGGACGAGCCCCAGGTGCTACCAGAAAGGGGTCTTGATCCAGATCCCAAGAAAGACTTGTAGCAAATCCATAAAATGAAAAAAGTAAGTTTATTAGGAAAGTAAAGGAATAAAGAAAGGCTACTCCATAGGCAGAGAGCAGCAGCTTGGGCTACTCAGCTGATTACACTTAGAGTTCTTTCTCGATTATATGCCAAACAAGGGGTAGATTATTCATGACTTTTTTGGGAAAGGGGCATACAAGTCCCAGAACTGAGGGTTCCTCCCCATTTTAGAGCATAGAGGGTAACTTCCTGATGATGTCATGGCTTGTAAACTGTCATGGCAGTGGTGGGAGTGTCTTTTAGCATGCTAACACATTATAATTAGCACATAATAAGCAGTGAAGATGACCATCGGTCACTTTCCTCACCATCCTGGTTTTGATGAGTTTTGACCGGCTTCTTTACTGCAGCTTGTTTTATCAGCAAGGTCTTTGTGACCTGTATTTTGTGCTGACTTTTTATCTCATCCTATGACTTAGAATGCCTGACCTCCTGGGAATCCTGCTCAGTAGGTCTCCGTCTTATTTTAATCAGTCCCCAAACAAGATGGATTTGCTGTTGTTCAAAGGCCTCTGACATAGGTGTCTCTGTCGGCCATCTTGCTGCCATCCCTCCTCTCCTTACTTCTTTGTACCTTCACTAGCTCATCTGGAAAATGAAAGACTGAGGTTCATTTGATCCTAGATCTAGATCTAGATCATAGATTAGGCCCTTCTCAACTCTGAAGATCTAGAATTCCATGATTTATGTCATTTTGTGTATTTCTGTTTTTCACATTTTTAAAGTAATCATACTGATTGCAATTTACATAAACTGTAATAAGTAATGTTAAAATAATTGTGAAAAATGACCTTGTTTTTTGTTGGTTTAAAAAGAAAAAGATGCTTGGAAATATTATGCTACCCACTGTGAGCCTGGCTGGAATCCCTACAATCGTAATTGCTACAAACTTCAGAAAGAAGAAAAGACCTGGCATGAGGCTTTGCATTCTTGCCAGGCTGATAACAGTGCATTAATAGAGATAACCTCATTAGCGGAAGTGGAGTTTCTTGTAACCCTCCTTGGAGATGGTGAGTCCCAACTGCCTTTGGTTTAAGAGGTATAAAATATAATGTAGTAACTACTTTTATTAGTAGAGTTGAAAAGAAATTTAAGCTATTTAAAAGTGGCTATTCATGGCACATATATTCAAAGTTTCTAAATGATATTCAGTAGTTCAAATTTATTGAATTTTTACAAAATACATGTTCAGAAACTTTGTAACATCTTCACATATGCCACATATATTAGATGATTTTTATAATAGGAAAGTTTATTTCCTAAAACTTCTAATGAAAAACCTAAACCTGTAATTTAGCCTTATGGCCACTAGATAGCAGTAGTGTGTTGTTAACATGTAATCCACACACTGCAGGGAATCCCTAAGGCAAATAATTGGATTTAAACAATTTTCGCCAGTGGACATGGGTAATTTATTTGGTGAGGTGGTGTTCAGACTGTTCTCCATGTGTAGGTGTTTCAGGCTGCTGGCTTCCACCCAGCCTGAGTCCATCAAAGTTGGTCTGCGCCTCACTGTGTCACGAATCTGACATAAACTTTTGCTGGAAAACCACTGAAATTACTGATTTCATTTTTCAGTTTTTAAAAATACAAAAAATTTCCAAAGTCTACTTTGATGACCTTTTCGATTGTTAGCTTTTAGTTTGGAGTAAAAACACACATCCTTCTCTGTTATTTTTTCCGAATCCTTCACATTTGGGATTAAAAGAACCCTGTGGGCCGCTTATCTCACCAAGGGGACTTACACATCTCTTTAAGCCACATAGGGTCCTTTCCTACCTAGGGTGTCAGTTTTAATTACTTTTCCAGCAACCCCATTTCAATGCCTTTAAGAGGTTTTGTTCCTTTCTTCCCATGGCAGAAAAAATAAAAAGGAAAAAACATACTTTAAAAAACAGATTTAAGAAGTGATTATTTCTTGCATGCATATATTGCAGTGGTGAAGTCTGGCCTTTTCATGGCCTCATCATGCATTGGTGCTCAACAGGCAATTTTTTAACCCTCAGCCTCAACCTACCACCTTTTGGAGTCTCCAGTGTTTATTATCCTACTCTGTATATCCATTTGTCTCCATTGTTTAGCTCCCACTTATAAGTGAGAGCATGTAGTTTTTGACATTCTGAGTTATTTCACTTAGCAGAGTCACCTCAAGTGCCATACCTGTGTGCACAAGATATGATTTCATCCTTTTTTTATGGCTGAGTAGTATTCCATGGTGTGTGTGTGTGTGTGTGTGTGTCCATATTTTTTTATCCAGCCCTCCTCTGATGGATACCTATATGATTCCATCTTTTCTGTTGTGAATAATGCTGTGATAAACATATGTGTACAGGGACAAAAATCATTACATCAAAAAATTACTTTTTGATAGTGAGGTTGCTGGATTAAATGGTAGTTCTATTTTTAGTTCCCTGACTCATCCCCATACTGTTTTCCATAAAGGTTGTACTAATTTACACTCCTACCAATAGTGTATAAGTTTTCCTTTTTTTGCATCCTCAACAACATCTGTTGGGGAAAAAAAACCACATATCTTTAAGCTAGACCATCATTAAAAGTTTGTTTGTTTCATGCCTTTTTCATAATCCAGTGGGACTTCCTATTTTTCCTTTCTCTAGGCAGGAGCAAAACCAGACTTTTCAGATCTACCTAACATACACACATGGCTGTAGCAGAAACCAGATCCCCAGGAAGCCAACTTGCTTAGGTTTTGTTGTTGCATTGGCTTTAGCTCATACTCTGTCTCACTTATAAGGCCTATATCAAGCAGATCTGGATATTATAGGAGTGTGTTAGTCCATTTTCTATTGCTTATAATAGAATACAAAGAAACTGAGTAATTTATAAAGAAAAGAAATTTGTTTCCTATAGTTATCAAGGCTGGGAAGTTCAAGGTCAAAGGGCCACATCTGCAGAGGGTCTTCTTGCTGGAGGAGATTCTCTGCAGAGTCCCATGGTAGCACAGGGCATCCCATGGAGAGGGGACTGAGTGTGCTATCTCAGGTCTCTTTTCCTCTTCTTGTAAAGCCACCAGAACCATTCCCATGACAACCAGTTAATCCATTAACTCATTAATCCATTCATCAGGGCAGAACCTTCATGACCCACTCACCCCTGAAAGGCCCCCCTGTCAATACTGCCACACTGGGGATTAAGGTTCAACCTGAATTTTGAAGGGGACACACATTCAAACCATAGCAGGGAGGGGAAAACATTTAAACAGATATTTTATACCGAGACTTAAACAGGTTTCATCACACAAAGAAATAAAGAAATCACATGGGAAGCGGTCTGTTTTGCTAATAACTCCAGGGTGTTATCTCCTTTGCAAATAATAGGAACCCGTAAGTAATTTACATTTATCTCTTACAGAAAATGCATCAGAAACATGGATTGGTTTGAGCAGCAATAAAATTCCAGTTTCCTTTGAATGGTCTAATGACTCTTCAGTCATCTTTACTAATTGGCACACACTTGAGCCCAAAATTTTTCCAAATAGAAGCCAGCTGTGTGTCTCAGCAGAACAGTCTGTAAGTCGATTCACTTATTCTGTGTTCACTTTGCTGATCTTGTGCTGAAGGCCACCTGTGCTGGAGCCTTGGGTTGTGACGAGACCTAGACAGGCACAGTCCTGGCTCCTTATGGGCCTTCCATATTAGGGAGTAAACGAGTACACACAGAAAAAAAAAACCATGGTAATTATAGTTGTAATGATTGCACCAAGGAAATATGTGACACGATAGTGAACAGTCTGGGTTAAGGCAGGACAGGACAGTCAGAAAGCATTTCTGAAAAGATGACATTTAAGCTTGGACTTCAAAAAACTCTTAAAGAGAAAGGAAGAGGATATTCTAAGCAGAACATGCAGAGGGTAGCAAGTGCAAAGACCCAAAGGCAGACCAAGACCTGCCTTGCTGAATGATCAAAAAGGAGACCAGTGGTGAGGAGGTCATAAGAGATGGGCAGCAGAAATTCTAAAATGCCAGGTTTCTAGGCCATGGTATAGGAACCACTAAAGTGCTTCAGGGAAACAAAGGGCATGATCTGATTTACATTTCAAAATTAACCGTGGCTGCTGCACAGAAAATGGTTAGGAGAGGGATAAAATGGAAGCAGAAAAGCCAGTTTGGAGGCTACTCTGGAGTTGAGTTAGGGTAGTGACTGTGAAGAGAAATAGACAGATCCAAGTGTGTTTTGGGGAATAGGAGGTGTTGCTAAGTTAGATGTGGGGGTGAGAAAGAACTCGGCTTTTGGATTGAGCAACCATGGCTTTGGTGGATGGTGGTTCCATTTACTGCCGTGACGAGGAAGGGAAGAACTAAGGGATGGAAGATTACTCTGGAGAGTCATAGTGTTTAAGCTCTGTTATCTTATTTACATAAAGGGATTTAAACAGTGTGTGCAACCTCTTTGAAACTGTGGATCAGTGGAAAATCTTGCTCTTTTCCTCGCATGTGTGGAGCGGTCCCAGTGGCCTGAACATCACACTCATCCCTATGTTCTAGTCTCTCATTTATCTAAAGCACCTGATTATACAAAATTAGTTTAATCCCAAGCCATTTGAACAGTTTATTATGTCTAAAACAGGCTTAATCCCTTTGATCAAGATAGCTTCTGAATGCAGGAGGTTGTTGGGACTTGGTAGATATCCTTATTCTTTCTAACCACCAGGATACTCTGTCAAGATCCCCCAGGAGGCAGTTTATTAAATGTTACTGACGTGGCTTGACAAAGTAATTATGCCAGCCAAACAGGAGCATTTTCTAAGCACTTAACTTTTGTGACATGTTTCATGGTTTCATCTTTTAATGCTGGCACAGACAAATTACAATTGTACAGTGCAGTAACAATTTTACAAGCTAAGGTGGTGTTTCTCAGCCTCATAGGAAGAGAAGAAATAATACCTCTAAACGTTTGTCTGGGTCTAGCTCTGCTGAAATCCACCACAGTGTTTTGCTTGTTTGCTTCTGAGACAGAGTCTCACTGTCACCCAGGCTGGAGTGCAGTGGTGTGATCTCAGCTCACTGCAACCTCTGCCTCCCAGGTTCAAGCAATTCTCATGCCTCAGCCTCCCAGTAGCTGGGATTACAGGCCTCTACCACCATGTCTGGCTAATTTTTGTATTTTTAGCAGAGATGGGGTTTCATGTTGCCCCTGCTGGTCTCAGACTCCCAGACTCTACCTTCCTTAACCTCCCAAAGTGTTATGATTGCTGGTGTGAGCCGCCGTGCCTGGCCTACCACAGTTTGTTCTACAGTATCTGCTGATTTATTGGTTCATTAGTTTTGATATAATTTAGGTGATCATTTCTTATTGACAGGCATGGGGATTTTTTTTTAAGAGATTGAGGATAGGTATTAATAGTATCAGATATGTCAGCACAATGCTGCTGGAAGTGTAATACTTTGTGGCCCCTGTTTTGGCAGCTCAGAAGCTCCTTAAATAGTAGATGTGTAAAAATTAACATTTATTGACATGGAGTAGAACTCAGTATGAATATAATCCTTATAATGAACAAGTTACCAAATCACAGTTGACAAAAATTTGAATACGAGAGCCTAGGAAACAATTCATTTGTTCTTCCATTCATCTAACAGTTCTTAACTGCAGTATGCCTGACGCTATGGAAGACTCCATGGAGAGCAATGCAGGACTCCTCTTACAAATGAAGGAGTCAGCCCTGGACGTTGTATTTTTCTGATGGTCATGGAAGGGCTCCACATTCCCCTAAAATTCTGGATGCATGAAATACCACCAGAATTTCAATTGTGTAATTTTAGCCTAAGGTTCTGCTTTGTGTTATTAAAAAATCCTACGGGAGGATAAAATTTTAATCTGTTAGCAGTTATTATATTATTATGAATGAAAGATCTGAAAGAAACCTTAGATAGAATGAGAGAAAGACATGAAGTTATCTGCTAGCATATAAAGAGGAAATGGGGTGGTGCTGTGAAGAATTCCTGATGAAAGAATCATTGAAGGTTGACATTAATTTCAGTTATGCCAATATTATGTAGGATGTTTCATCGCAGCTTGTAGGAATTTCCTCAGCATCGGGTATATACATGAAAGCAGCAAAGCATTTAATGCAACCCTTAAAAGTGGTTGAAGAGGGGTATCAGCACTCTCAATTGGTCAAGGGGATGGCTTCATCCCAGTGGTTCTCAGAGTGTGACCCCCAGACCAGCAGCTTTAACATGGCCTGAAAACTTCTTAGGAATGCTGATTCTCAGGTCCCACCAGAGCTACCGAATGAGACACTGGTCATGCGGCCAGTCATCTACATTTCAATTAGCCCTCCAGGTGCTTCTGGAATATACTCGAGATTGAGAATCATGGCTCCATCCCATCTTTTCCTAGAAAAATTGAGAACAGCTTAATGAAAAGCCAGGCTGGCCTTGGTATCAATCCTAGCTCCAATTTTTACTGACTCTAGGACCATGTCAAATGCTAACTCTAACCTTTAAAATGAGAATAATAATTCTGCCTCCCTGGAACGTTGAGATAATATATGAAAATCACCCTGCATGAAACCTAACTCGTGGCAGCAATCAAGAAGCACCAGTTATTATTAGTTGCACCCTCTCTCTTGCCTACTCAGTTACAGATTGCACATCTTGAAACTCGTGCTGGACAGAGGGGCCTCCCATCCCTAGACAAAGTGTTAACTCTTTCCGTGACAAAGCGGGGAGCTGTCTGAAACATTATCCCATGTGGGAACACATTATTATCATATTTTTATTTCTAAGAATTGGTATTGCCCATCAGCATCAGCACAGAGTACATTCATTCTCTGGTAACATTTTTCTTCTTAGGAGGGACACTGGAAAGTCAAAAATTGTGAAGAAACACTGCTTTATATTTGTAAGAAAGCAGGCAAGGTACTCTCTGATGCTGAATCAGGATGTCAAGAGGTGAGTGCTGTTAACATTGCAGTGTAGGTACGGGGACTTCATAGCTAGAATATCAATTCCACCATCAACTTAAAGTGAATTTATCCATGTTTCTCCTATCCCTCTCTGTCTCTGTCTCTCTTTCTCTTTTTTCTCTCTCTCTCCTCTTTCTTTCCCTCCCTCTTTTTCTTAGTCCTGATTATCTTTTGATCTTCTACATAGTATTACTTTTCTTTTGAGATTAAAAATGTAAATGATCCTGATAAATCCTGATAATCTCTTTTGAGATTAAAAATGTAAATGATCCTGATAGTCATCTGTACAGTGACTATCCTGTGATGTGTGATGCCCTGTCTCACACTTGGTTTTCTTTCTTTCCTTCCTTCCTTTCTTTCTTTCTTTCTTTCTTTCTTTCTTTCTTTCTTGTCTTGCTCCATCACCCAGGCTGGAGAGTGCAGTGGTGCCATCCCAGCTCACTGCAACATCCACCTCCCAGGCTCTAGCAATTCTCATGCCTCAGCCTCCCAAGTAGCTGGGATTACAGGCACCACTCTGCCTGGCTAATTTTTGTATTTTTAGTAGAGACAGGATTTTGCCATGTTGGCCAGACTGGTCTCAAACTCCTGACCTCAAGTGATCTGCCTGCTTGGGCCTCCCAAAGTATTGGAATTACAGGCCTGAGCCACTGTGCCTGACCTATGGTTTTTCTAGCTTTCAAGTGAGATATCAGAAAACAACTGTGATTCTTTGCCTCAGAGTAAACTATGCTGTATCAGTCTCAACAGTTTTCCAGACCTGGTTTTTATGCAACTCTGCTTTAATTATTTTCTCTTCTGATCCAATTATTTGTGTTATCATTGAACAATGACCCATCCCTCTAGAATCTTCATTTTATTCATAAATCAATGTGTAAACATGCGAACTACTCGTCATACTCTAGCTGGATAATAGATGTGCCATAGCTGACATGCCACCATTTTATCCAATGATTACAATTTCTGGATTAGTTATAGCTGATCTCTGATTAATCTCTGCCTTATCTGAAATATTGAAGACGGGGCAGGGGCAAGGGTGGGGGCATTTGTCTTACTGTGGCTTTTTGGGAAACAATGTGTTTTATTTTTGTTGAAAGGACAATTAACTTCTTACACTGCAGCAACAGAACTGATGTTCTATTCAAACTTTTGTTCACTGCTTCCCTTTTCCAGCCAGCATTACCGGTGTTTAAAGTTTCTGAGTTCAGAGCCAGTTCTCCAGCTTTGTGAGGAAATTCCCATTAATTTTATTATGCATCAGTCTGTGAATATGGTTTTGAAAGTTTTCTGTTTTTTAGAAAGTTGCTTCAATGCAATTCTCTAAACAGCCCACACTGAAAAAATCATTTTGTAAATTCAATCTCGATAATTTCAAAGCAAAAAAAAAAAAAGAAAAGGTGATTTGTTTTTCCTTCTGAGTCACCTTTTCGGGAATTGGACAACATGAGCAATTCCTTCAGTTTTGTCACCACCATCCTTTCATTTAAAAATGAAGTGGCACCTAGCATACAAAGAGTTAACTGATATAATCAATTATCCTTCCCACATGCATTGTGTGGACAAAGCCTTGAAGTAACAAGTCTGTTTTTCTAATTATTCTATGCTGCATCTTTTTTTCCCTCCCTTTTCTTGAGCCTGTTCGGTTATTGGATTTTTCAAATTTGTTTTGCTAAGCAGGCTATGATCTAAAAATGCTAATGAAGAAATACATTGTCAGAAAAGTCAAGTTGCCAGCCTCCCTCTCTCTGTCCTTCCAAGTACAGGAGCAGTCTAATATCCCTGCTTCTACCCTGGAGAGATTCATGAAGGAGCTGTATGGAGCTGTCAGTTACTCAGAGACTGGGAATAGCAGTGAAAGGAGTGAGTTCAGAGCAGATCCTAGATGGCTGGATGTGGGAGCTCCTGTGCTTCACACCTCAGTTAATGATATGTTTGAACTAACATAGGTGATTTCTAAATTAAGGTTTTCTTTAATTTACTGCAAAACCTAAATCTTTTCCAAGAAATTTATGAGAAATCATTTTATAACTAATCAAAAGCTGGCAAATATTGGCATGGCATACAATAAAAAGTGTTTTAAAACTGGTGAATAAATTAAAATAGATATAAATGATGTGATTTAATAACATTGGGAAAAAAGAACTAAAATAGCTCAGTTTAAATATAGAAGACTAATGAATGTACGTCTTCTGTACTGTATGATTTCAGATGAGATTGGGCATGTTCAGAGTGGTATGGCCATAGACTGTACTGCATGATGTCAGAGAATAGCGCCACCCTTCATTGTTCCCAGGGCTAAGCCATAGACCTACATGTTTGTCATTTTTGTCTGAGTGCCAAAGCTTACTTTCTTCCTCTCTAAAAGGCCAGTCAGTTAATTTAGGAATAATCTCTACCAAAGAGAAAAGAAAAAAACACAAATATTGGTCATTCTGTATTTGGAAGCATTGTGCTCCAACCAAGACCATCCTGGACTGTGCCAGAATAGGGTTTCAGGCCCCGCTGATCCACTCGTTTGACTTTATCCAAGTTCCTAATCTCAATGAATCTCAGTGGGGTAACATGAAATAATCAGTATGAAAGTTGAAAAAAAGCTATAATATTATCTAGATACATTCTCTTTGTTCATTTTCTCTTTGCCCTCTGTTCAATTCTAAAATCTCTGTTTGTATTGTCCTTCTCTGATTCTCAGAACAGCCCCATAAATACTACTATTATCCTCAAATTGTATAGATGAAAAAACTAACATATTAAACAAGGTTGCACAGTAGTGGAGCCAGAATTCAAACCCATGCATTCTGACTCCAGAGCCAAAACTTAATTTCTACCCTCCTGTCAGGGCCACTTATATGAAATTCTGTAAGCCAGACACACACACACACACACACACAGAGAGAGAGAGAGAGAGAGATCTTGAATGAGTGCCTTTTTATTTTCATTTGCTTTTGCTTTTAAGTTTTATGTTTTAAGGTTTTTAGTTAATTTTAAAATTTAGGTTTTAAGATAATAAATAAATGTGGAAGTGGCTATAGTTAATGGTATTACCAGATAGAATAAATATAAAAATATCAAGACAAAAATTCAATGAGTTTTAAATGAGTAAGAGAAGAAAGTCATGTAAGTGGTAAAAGAGTATGCAAAAAGATTTCTTTAACTAAATCAGGATGTGTCCTTAATTTCCCTTTTATGTTTTTAAGGGATGGGAGAGACATGGTGGCTTCTGTTATAAAATTGACACAGTCCTTCGAAGCTTTGACGAAGCTTCCAGTGGTTATTACTGTCCTCCTGCACTTGTAACCATTACAAACAGGTAAAGTAAAAATTTTTTTAAACAGAAACAAGGCTGCTTTGATGTGGAATGATAACATTTGGCTACAATCATAACTCATCAAAATCTGAATCATGCTATACATCAAAGGATTAAATTATTTAAATGAGATTAATTTAAATTATAATATGTTATTCCAGAATTGATTTTGAGTAATAAATAATAGAATTTAAGGTGACTTTTACTTTCCGTAAACATTTGTTAATTATCCAGCTTTTCTAATATATTCAGCTGTTTTTAGATTTTTTCTGCCTTCTGTGTTCAAGCAATTTTTCTGCCTCAGCTTCCTGAGTAGCTGGGATTACAGGCACCTGCCACCACGCCCTGCTAATTTTTGTATTTTTAGTAGAGATGGGGTTTCACTATGTTGGTCAGGCTGGTCTCGAACTCCTGACCTCAAGTGATCCACCTGCCTCAGCCTCCCAAATTGCAGGGATTACAGACATGAGCCACCATGCCCAGCCAAAACACATTATTTAACAAGTCTTTTTTAAATGTAATGTATGTGAGTTATATGGGGTCTTTTTTAGCAGAAAAGAAACAATAAAATGTGGAGGATATTCAAATGCCTCACCAGCACTTTGTCTGTTTAATTTAGATTGAGACTTCTCTGTGCACATATATCTTCCTGATGCTGGCACAGAGACTGTACTCTTTTTACACTCCATATAATCTGCAGCATGCTACTGATGCATAATATTTGTAGGGGATAAAAGCACCAACCGCGAAGGTGATCTCATATCACTATAAATGCCAGGAGGGCAGTGAGGGCTGGGACACCTGGGAGACCAAGTCTTCCTGGGGAAGACAGAAGCAGGGTAGAACTCCAGTGGTGCCACAGGAAAGTACAACTGCAAAGCAAATCATTTGCTTATTTGCCTGGACCATTGCCTTTAAAAATATTCACTGAATATCAGGAAATAGGACAACTGGTTTTGCCTAGAGATCCTTCCTATGTAAGTCTAATTCATAGAGGAATTCCTGTATGATTTCACTGCTCTTCCCACATCAGAAGTCAACATCCAAAGCTCCCAGTATGTCCTTCCTCCTCTTACCCTCTTACATCCTTGACTTCCTTCCCAGCTTTTGTTCCAAACAATGCACAAGAATACATACACACACAAACGCACGTGCGCACACACACACACACATGAATGGATTGATAGCATTTGGCAGACTAAATCACCTGGCAAAAATTTTACTTTCAGGAGATCATCTTGTCAGAATATAGCCCTAACTTTAATGTATCTCAGCATTGTTTTTAGCTCTACCTTTCTCCTCCCAGCTTTAGCTAACAGGCAGAAGAAAGCCTTCATCAATTTATTAACTCAGCCAAAAGGTTCCAAGAGCACCTTGGGTTGGAAGTCCCCCAATCAGTGAGTCAAAATTAAACTTTACAGGAGCCTGACCAATGAAGCTGTATGCTCTTTTGTTCATTACAATGTAATCATGTTCTTTTACCAAAAAATAATAAGTCTAATTGTTTCACCTGCTTTTTATGTTTAGTCTGTTTTCTTTTTTTGTTTAATGTTTATTGAGTGCCTGTTACATACCTGGCACTGTGTTAATTACTTTTCATATGTTATCTGGCCACATAAAAAATTAAGAGCCAAGAGTTGGTTAAATAATTATTTATTGGATACCTATTTTATGAGAGGCCCTAGAGTAAACTCTGACATGCCATACACAAGAAATAAAAGGCATGGTATCATTGTCCAGTGCTTTCTGAAAACCAGCAGCTGAAGAGATAGAACGTTGACCCAAGAAATAAGTAAAGAAGGTAGAATAACACGATAAATGGATAAACTCACAGTGACATTACAGATAACCCAAAGTGCCAAAATGACCCAGGCTAAGGCAGAAATGTGTTAGAACAAATGCTTCATATTCTGTGAGCCCTTTGGGGACCTCATACAAATGATAGACAGTATCTGGGAAAAAATCTATTTTATTTTCCCCAAAACCGGATACAAGACTATGTTGTGAATACTTTAAATGTTTTCTCTGGTAAACTGTACTCAGTAGCCAGCAACTGAGTAGCCAGAAACTGCTCCAACTCTAAAGCAGAACTGTGGCATTGGGAAGTTTGTTTTTATCCCAGTCTTGGCCTCCTAGGCCTGTCACCAACCAAGCCCTGAGGGAGTGCATGTGAGCAGGGATGTGGCATCTGTCCAAGTCAGTTAACATATACTAATGCTACCCCCAAAACATGTTTCCATTCAAAGCAGTAACTCCCACACAGGACTCGTGAGTTGAAGAGCCAGTGCTCTTGATTTTTAAACATTCAGACCCCATCAGGGAAGAAACAAGGAAGGGTATACACTGTACTGCTTTTGACTGACAGTACACATTGGAATTTTCTCCAACAGCATCTTTTGTCCGAGAAGGTTGGGCAGTAGACGGAAAGTCTCTCAGATCCAGCAGTGTCCACTAGCGGCCATGGTAATCATTTTCTTCCATTACTGATTTCCAGTTTGAGTTAAGACACTCCTGTCACTCTTCAGTACCCAAGCTTGTAGTGGCTAATTGATTTTCCACTCTTCTGCACAATGGAATGACAGGTTTGATGGGCACAATTAGAACCACCTGCTACAAATTACTTATTTCTTTTGTGATCAGAAAACTGCTTCTGGTCTAGGACTTTTAACACTTTGCAGAATAGAGAGAGGGGGAAGAAAAACAGGTCCTTATTGTTGAATAACAAATTTTTATTTGCTTGCTGACAGTTACAAAATTTTTTCACTGCTGGCTACTTTGCTTCCAGACAAAGCATGAATGTAAAACTTGAGTTCCAAAATTATAATGGATAATTGGCTAAATCCCTGTGTATCTAAATTTTGAATCAAGTCAGCCATGGAGTATTGGCACAAAATAATCCAAATGTCATTCAATTTTGTGAATTTTGCCAAAAGTGAGAAATTCTGCAATATCTCATTTTCTCCTAAGTTTCCTTTATTTTAATTTATTTTTGAGGCAGGGTCTCACTCTGTTCTCCAGGCTGAAGTTTATGGTGCCTTCATGGCTTGCTGCAGCTTCAACCTCCTGGGCTCAAGTAATCCTCCTGCCTCAGCACTCCAAGTAGCTGGGACTATAGGCATGCACCATCATGACCGGCTAATATTTTTTTTTTTAATTTTTTAGAGACAGATTCTTGCTTTGTTGCCATGGCTGCTGTTGAACTCTTGGGCTCAAGCAATCCTCCTGCCTCAGCCTCCCAAAAGGCTGGGATTATAGGTGTGAGCCACTGTGCCTCTCCTAAGCTTAAATATGCACTATTTTAAAGCATTTTTACAGCTCTGCCATTTTCCTCCAACTGTCATATCTACCCAAAACACTTTTGCAGCTAACGTTTTTTTTGTTATAGTAAAATATGCACACCACACACACAAAGATAATTCACCATGTTGGTCATTTTTTTTTTCTTTTTTTCCGTTTTTTTAATTGCATTTTAGGTTTTGGGGTACATGTGAAGAACATGCAAGATAGTTGCATAGGTACACATGTGGCAGTGTGATTTGCTGCCTTCCTCCTCTTCACCTATATCTGGCACTTCTCCCCCTGCTATCTCTCCCCAACTCCGCACCCCGTGCTATTCCCCCCAACAGACATGTTAGTCATTTTTAAGTGTGCAGTTCAACTACCATCATCTATCTCCAGAACTTTTTTCATGTTCCCAAAATGAAACTGCATGCCCGTTAAACAATAGCCGCCTATTCTCCCCTCCTCCCAGACCCTGGCAACTACTATTCTATTTTCTGTTTCTGTGAGTTTACACTACGTATCTCATATAAGTGGACTTATGTTTTTCTGTGTCTGCTTTATTTCACGTAGCATGTCCTCATGGTTCATTCATATTGTAGAGTCAGAATTTCCTTTCTGTTTAAGGCTAATTAATATTCCATTGTGTGCATATACACATATTGTTTATCCATTCATCCATTAATGGGCATTTGTGTTGCTTCCACCACTGGGCTATTATGACTAATGCTGCTATGAACATGAATATACAAATATTCTTTGAGTCCTGCTTTCAGTTCTTTGGCGTATATGCCTGTATGTGACATTGCTGGATTATATGATAATTTAAGTTTTTATTTTCTGAGGAACCCCCACACTCTTTTGCATAACGGCTGCACTATTTTCCATTCCCACCGGTAGTGCATAAGGGTTCCAATTTCTCCACATCCTGGCCAATGCTTGGTGTTTTCTGGTGATTTGTTTTGTTTTGGTAACAGTCTTCCTACCGGGTGTGCAGTGGTATTTCACTGTGCTTTTGAGCTGCAGTTCACTAGTGATTGGTTATGTTGAATATCTTTTCATGTGCTTATTGGCCACCTGTATATCTTCTTTGGAGAAATGTCTATTATTCAAGTCCTTTGTCCATTTTTAATTGGAATGTTTGTCTTTTCTGTTGTTTAGTTGTAGGAATTCTTTATATATTCTGGATATTAATTCCTTATCTGATATATAACTTACACATACTTTCTCCCATTTTGTGGCTTGCCTTTTCATTCTGTTGATAATGTCCTTTGATACACAAAGTTTTTAAATTTTGGTGAAATACAATTTTATTCATTTCTTATTTTGTTGCCTGTGCTTTTGGTGTGATATACGAGAAATCACTGCCAAATACAATGCTATGAAACTTTTTTCCTATGTTTCCCTTTAAGAGTTTTATAGTTTTAGCTCTTATATTTAGGTCTTTAATCTACTTTGAGTTCATTTTTGTGTATAGTATAAGGTAAGGGCCTAACTCCATTCTGTTGCAAGTGGAGATCTAGTTTTCCCAACACAGTTTATTGAGAAAACTGTCCTTTCTCCACTGAACAGTCTTGGCATCCTTTTTGAGAATCATTTGACATATATCAAAGATTTATTTCTGGTCTATTCCACTTGTCTATGTGCTAGTCTTTATGCTAGTACCACACTGGTTTTTGTTTTGTTTTGTTTTTGAAACAGGGTCTCACTCTATCACCCAGGCTGGAGCATAGGGTTGCAATCACAGCTCACTGCAGCCTCGACCTCCTAGGCTCAAGCCATCTTCCCACCTCAACCTCCCTAGCAGCTGGGACTACAGGTATTCACCACTACTGCCCCCAGCAATTTTTCATTTTTATGTTTTGTAGTGACAGGATCTCACTGTGTTGCCGAGGCTGGTCTTGAACTCCTGGGCTCAAGCAAGCTACCTGCCTCAGCCTCCCAAAGTGCTGAGATTACAGGGCTGAGCCAATACGCCCAGCCCACACTGTCTTGATTACTATAGCTTTGTAGTGGTTTGGAAATCAAAAAGTGTGAGACCTCTAACTTTTTTTTTTTCACAAGTATATTGGCTATCCAGGGTTCTTTGAATTTCCGTATAGATTTTAGAATGAACTTTTCTATTTCTGAAAAAATATCATTGGGATTTTGATAGGGATTGCATTGAATGTATAGATCACTTTGGGTAGTATGAGCATCTTAACAGTATCAAGTCTTCCAAGCCATAAACATGGGATTTATTTCCATTTTTTTGTGGCCTCTTTAATTTCATTCAGCAGCATTTTGCAGTTTTCAGTATACAAGTCTTTCACCTTGTTGGTTTAGTTTATTCCTAAGTATTTGGAGGGCACTAATGTAAGTGGAGTTATTTTCTTAACTTCCTTTTCAGATTGTTCATTGTTAGTGTATAGAGACACAGCTGATCTTTTTGCAACTTCTCTGAATTCATGTATTAGTTCTAACAGGTGTGTGTGTGTTTGTGTGTGTGTGTGTGTGTGTGTGTAAGGCAGTTAACTTTCTTTTAAAAAACAAACTGTAGTTATCCTTTTAAAAAATTATACAATAAATGCATTCTCATTGGTACAAATTTGAGTAAGCCAGAACATAGACTAGGAAGTGAAAGTGCCCCCTTGCCTCCATATTTTTCCCCTCCCAGCCAATCTACCTGCCCCCTGGATTTCCTGTTCCAGGTTTATTTCTTCTGTCTATATTAAGTATATTTTCTAAGTGCATATTTCTTTTCTAATCTTTTACAAGAAACAATATCAAAAACGTAACATTTCTAGTTCTTGAGGAACACCACCAGAAACTTGTGACAAAAATGGTTACAATGTGTATCTACCACTTAAAAACTACTGATACTCTACTTCCATTCTTTATTTAAAAGAAAAAGAAATTGATTACTTTTATATTAGTTCAGCAACAAAGTTGTTATTTCAAAATGGCATCAGAAATATTAACAATTGGCCAGGCACAGTGGCTCATGCCTGTAATCCCAACTCTTTGGGAGGCTGAGGTGGGTGAATCACAAGGCCAGGAGATTGAGACCATCTTGGCAAACATGCTAAAAAAAAAAAAAAATTTTTTTTAATTAAAAAAAAATTAGCTGGGAGTCTCTACTAAAATGCAAAAAACTAGCCTGGCATGGTGGCAAGGTGCCTGTAATCCCAGCTACTTAGGAGGTAGAGGCAGGGGAATCGCTGGAACCTGGGAGGCAGAGGTTGCAGTGAACAGAGATCACGCCACTGCACTCCAGCCTGGTGACAGAGCAAGACTCTGTCTCAAAAAAAAAAAAAAAATAGCAATTGTATCATTGGAAGAAATCCAATTGGCAGTTACTTAGTTCAAAAGTGAGTCCTCCCTGAAGGAATCTCCCAATTTCTCATGTTATATAAAGGCTGCTACTATTTTTAAAATTGAAATAGCTCTAGTGAATCTACTTCCAATGCATTACTTTTTTCAATCCCTTGTTTTAGATAATACAAATGCACAGTCATTTTTGTTGCCTGCTAAATACTATGTTGGTCAAGGATGAAAAAGTGTTTTCTTTTCAGCTACATACATCACTTGCCCACCTGATGAAGAAATACAATGTTCAATTAGAGATTAGTATAAAATACCTCCTTTTAAAATGTGCACTTTTTGAAATACAAAATGTTTATTCTGAAATGAAAAAAATTGTCAATGCATGCTAAAAATATGTATTGCCATCTTCAATTGGAATTTTTAAATTAAAATTTAATGTTCATCAACATAAGCAAATATTTTTATCAGACTTAGAAAAGTTTAAGCTGTGTTTTTCTTGTTTACACTAAAAAAAAAACACTCTTGATTTCTTAACGTTTTTAAAGAGTTTATTTCTTTCTGATTCTAAGAATTAAGAATTAAGAATTATTCCCCTGGCCGGGCCTGGTGGCTCATGCCTATAATCCCAGCACTCTGGGAGGCCGAGGTGGGTGGATCAGGAGGTCAGGAGATCAAGACCATCTGGCCAATATGGTGAAACCCTGTCTTACTAAAAATAAAAAAAAAAAAATTAGCTGGGTGCGGTAGCACATGCCTGTAGTCCCAGTTACTCAGGAGGCTGAGGCAGGAGAATTGCTTGAACCCAGGAAGCAGAGATTGCAGTGAGCCAAGATCGCACCATTGCACTACAGCCTGAGCAACAAGAGCAAAAAAAATCTGTCTCAAAAAAAAAAAAAAGAATTATTTCCCTATAAAGTTTGATTTTCTAGGTAAGTACACATAAACAAAATATTTTATTGTTTTCTTTAAAGAATAACAAACAATTATTACTTTACTGAATCTCTTAGAGATAACATGCTGTTTTGGATCAAATTATAATATAAAAAGCAGTACATGGCCAGACTTGGTGGCTCACGCCTGTAATCCCAGCACTTTGGGAGGCTGAGGCAGGCAGATCACAAGGTCAGGAGTAAGGTCAGGAGTGAGTTAGAGACCAGCCTGGCCAACATGGTGAAACCCCATCTCTACAAAAAAAAAAAAATTAGTCAGGAATGGTGGCACACATCTGTAATCCCAGCTACTCAAGAGGCTGAGGCAGGAGAATCACTTGAACCTGGGAGGGGGTGGTTGCAGTGAGCCAAGATCATGCCACTGAATTCCAGCCTGGGCAACAGAGCAAGACTCTGCAAAGAAACAAAATGTGCATATAGCTATTTTTGGTTCCTCAAGTCACAACATTTAAATTAAACAACCTCAGTGAAACCAGATAAAAAGGCCAGATATTATAAAACTCTAGAATATTCTCTTATGAATGATTCTAAAACACAGGGTGAGAAAAGACTTTGAAAGGTCATTTGCTGTATTACTGTAATACAGAGCTTCATAACACTTTCAGTGTTTGAAACCAAGTAGAGAGTGGTAAAGAATATAAAATTAGGTCAGGCGGGGTGGCTTATGCCTATAATCCCAGTACTTTGGGAGGCCAAGACAGGAGGATCACTTGCCCCTAGGAGTTTGAGACCTGTCTGGGCAACATAGAGAGACCCTGTCTCTACAAAAAATAAAAAAAAACCAGCCGGATGTGGTGGTGTGTGCCTGTAGCCCTAGCTACTTGGGAGGCTGAAGTGGGAGGATCACTTCAGCCCAGAAGGTTAAGGCTGAGATCGCACACTGCACTCCAGCCTGGGTGACAGAGTAAGACCCTGTCTCCAAAAAAGGATGTAAAATGTCCTCCTGTTTCTTTACAAGCTGAAAACAGACACTCAAGAGATTTCATGCTGTTATCCAGACTTAGGTTTTTTACAATATATGCTTTAGAAGACATACATGTTTGCTTAAATTCTTTCCTAACAGGCCATCTTTTAAATTGGACTAGGAAAATTAGAATTCTGTTTTGATTAGAAGGCATTAGGTTTTGATGCATGAGTATTATATGTGACTAAAGATACACTTACCAATTTAAAAAGCAGGTTTCTATTGTTTTAAGCAATGATAAATGGAGATAAAATATCAAATTGGAGTGGACTAAATAAATCTACAATTAATGGGGTAAAAAAATAATAATACAATACTCAAGGCCAAGTTTACAGATAACATAACTTCCCTGCCAATCAAAATTATCTCATAAATGCCATCATAGAAGCTAATGGAAGAGCCAGCAATGGCCCCCGAGTATAGAACCTGCACAGAAAACAGTGGTCCTGGCAGTAGCACCTATAGGGCAGTATCTCGCTGATCTCTAACACATCAATTTCAGGATTAAGTGGGGAACCTGGCTATTTATCCCCCTCGTAGGACGTGCGGCTGTGGCTCGCTTTTTTCTGTGCCCCGCAGCTCGAACTCCTGGGGGAGCATGCAGAAGGGCAGGCTGTGGGCTCCGACCCCACAGCAGCATCTAGGGTTCAGTGTTTACAAGTCCCGAAGCCCCGGTGGGCGTGTGTTACAGTGTGCTCTTTCAGTTTAGCCTTCTGTAGGTGTAGGTGGCTTCTGGCAAGGACAGAGAGGGCTTTCTGTATTCCGGGTTCTTGCCGTGGTGTTCCGGAAAAAATCAGATTACACGTGGGCTTGGAGAATGGGTGCAAGGTTTTTTTATTGCGTGGTGGTAACTCTCAGGGAGGAGAATGGGGAGGGCAGCAGGGGGATGGAGTGGGAAGGTGGTATTCCCCTTGAGTCAGGCGCCCAGAGGCGGACTGTCCTCCCACGTCCCGGCCAAATTCCCACACAGTTCTTCCCGTCCATGGCCTGCCGGCATCTGCTTGTGCCTGTCGTGTGCTCTTCCACTTGTGTGTTCCTCTGCCGCTAGTCACTCTTCCCGCTAGGATCTGGGTGGGGGTTACAGGCACAGGATGGGGGCGGGCCAGGATGGTCTTGGGAAATGCAACATTTGTGCAGGAAAACAGAAAAGCTTGTCCTACCTAGGTCCGTGGGCACAAGCCAGGGGTGGAGCCCTAACCAGGGACCCCGCCCTTCTCCTCCCAGCACTTCCCTTCCCCACCTGATCCGTATTACTACTCTGCCTCCGAGGAGGTAGAGAAAAGCAGACCATGTACTACTGAGAGCATGAACCAACAGAAGTGTAAGGAAACTTACAACAGTGTGTTGGCAATATTTAGTCTTCTATACGTTCCTTTTGAAGCACATTTATGTAAGATTCTACCAGTATGATCTGGATAAAAAAGAACTTTTCTTATTTCAAATGTGTGCTATTTGGGTTATTAATAGAGTATCGGCAGAAAATATTTTCTAAAGCATGATGAAAATTCATATCCCCTGCAAAGATGAGTACCATAGACGCCCAAGATCTCTAAATGGTGCTAATAATATCTGTCAGGCACTTAAAATTTTTACTTCTTTTTATTCTTTTCTCTTTTTATCTTCTATTTCCATTGAGACTCCTCTATTCATAAATGACATCATTGCATTTGCTTCCCTTAGCAAGTTAAGGATGCACGGTATTGAAAAAAACCACCAAAATTGAATGAAAAGGTCTAATTTGCCTTCTCATTAGGTTTTCTGGGTAATGGCTTCAGCCTTTTATTTCCCATTGTCTCAGCAGATATGCCCAGAAGTCACCACTGTTTGAAATGTGTTTCTTCTAACTTTATATGTTCTAAAAATAGCTTTCTCAAGATAGTTTCAACTTAGCTGAGAGGTTCAATGCTAGTTAAATTTTAATAGTCATGTTTTCCTTGGTAGGCGTGCATGTGGAAGCATATATGAGAGTTTTCTAGATCCTGCTTTTGACACATTCATACTGGAAAGGGGGCACTGCCACCAATCATTGAACAGTAATTCATTCAGCTGTTTGGAAAACAGATTAGTGGATGTACGATCTTAGATTAGTTCCTAGGCTTTTACATTTTTCTTCAGTGAAAATGCAGATTTAAACACATTTGAATAAGCTGAGGCCTACCTGTGTCTATGAACACACTGATTTGGGAGACACAAAATTGCTACTTTAATTTCTGTTTCTTTCTCCTCAGGCAAGTGTGTGGTAGGTGGGCGCATGTGAACTCTC
Organism: Callithrix jacchus; assembly: GCF_049354715.1. Classification (NCBI taxonomy): domain Eukaryota; kingdom Metazoa; phylum Chordata; class Mammalia; order Primates; family Cebidae; genus Callithrix; species Callithrix jacchus. Next base: position 69,825,127 of record NC_133507.1, read on the forward strand.
TATTAGTAAATGCTCATGCAGAAAAGCATAATATCTTACCTCCTCTCTCCTACCCACCCTTACCCCATGCATATTGTGGCATGGTATGTGTGGTATGTGGCCTAATCACAAAACAGCTCACATGGTACTCCAAGAAATGCATTTGGCCATGTGAACTTTACCACCTATGCTTTGAAACTGGAACTGGAAGAATTAAGCCCCATATGCAAGAGTCATATTCTCCTCACTCATGAATTTCTGGGAATTGCAATGACATTTGGCATTTATTAGTAATGTTCAGGGTCTTTGGGTGTTTTTCTGCTCCATGTTCTAAAGAATTAATGAGAAAGGCTTACTCTAGGGCCATTCTATGCACTTCATTATGTTTTAATGTCATTTTTTATTGCCCAGAAACTTAATATAACCACTTCTGTTTTCCCCTTTTAAGGTTTGAACAGGCTTTTATTACCAGTTTGATCAGTAGTGTGGTGAAAACGAAGGACAGTTATTTTTGGATAGCTCTTCAAGACCAAAATGATACAGGAGAATACACTTGGAAGCCAGCAGGGCAGAAACCCGAGCCGGTGCAGTACACACACTGGAACGCACACCAGCCCCGTGAGTAGAGTGTTCTGCACCACCAACCCTCCCTCACCTCTGGCTCCTGTTTTCTTTACTCCAAATTCCTTCCACCCCTTGGTCCACCTCCTTTTTCTCTTTCTTAATGTTTCTTAATGCCTATATCAACTACAATAATCAGCACAGGTTCACAGGGGATGACATGTGGCTGATATTTATTTATTTATTTATTTAGAGACAGGGTCTTGCTCTGTCACCCAGCCTGGAATGCAGTAGTGCAATCTTGGCTCACTGCAACCTTGACCTCCTGGGCTCAAGTGCTCCTCCCACCTCAATCTTCCTAGGAGCTCCCACAGGCATAAGCCACCACACTCAGCCAATTTTTTTGTATTATTTGTAGCGACAGACTGGTATTGAACTCCTGGGCTCAAGCAATTCTCCTGCCTCAGCCTCCCAAATTATTGGGATTATAGGCATGAGCCAAATTGCCTTGCTTTGTGGTCATTTTTAAAAGTATAATCTGTATTTGACATGTTCAAGGCATAAATTCATTGCTCAAGACCACTACTGCCTTTATTAGCAGCAAGTCCAGTTTCTCCCTCCTAAAGTCTTTCTCCCCACCTGCACCCCACACTGCCTAAGAATCTCAAACACTCAGTTCAGAATGGTCAGTTATACTTCAAAGTACAGTGGATGGGCACATATGGGTACATGCAATCAGTTCACAGTCACTGCCTGTGGTACCTTAGTCAGGATTCCAGCATTAACAGTTCTACTAGCTCATCCTCAGGTGTTTGACTCTGAATATCAAGGCATGAAACTGTGCCAGGTTGGTCAGTACCAGAAAAGCTGATGGTTTCCGCTACAGCCTACACTAGAACCAGTCTCTGTGGAACAAGCCCTTGTATTAAGCTTAGGTCAACAGCCTAGACCCAACAGCCCCTGTACTTCAGGGTGAGTTCTTGCTTGCCAGGATCTCGATCAGGGCTATGCCAGAGACAACAGGAAACAGTTACCAAGTTCAGATCTAGAGGAAATGGGTTGGGGGCTCTTCCCTCCCTGAAGGTCCTGAGCTCTTTGTACAAATTAGTTTATTTCATCCTCAGAGCTCTATATACCATGGTTAAAAAAAAAAAAAAAAAAAAAAGTGTTTGCTAAGCCACAGAGGGAGAGATACCTAGTGGCCTCAAGCTAAAATATAAAAGAGGCCACACAAGCCCTGTTTCTCATAATTATAAAAGTCCAGTTCAAGGTAGTTTGCTAATCTTAACTCTAGACAGTGGTTGGTAAGGCGTCACCAATTTTTAAAATGCAACAACAAAATCATGAATATATTCTCACTATAAATAATGTGACCATATACCTCACTTGCCCAGAACAGTTCTAATTCATGTCTGTTGTCCTAGAGCGATTAACAGCGTGCATTTTTACTCCAAATTTTTCTGGTTTGGATGGTAAATTATGTAGATGCTCTAATTATAGAGAAGCATGCTGAGTAAAATGTGGAAGTACTCCATTACATCTTTCTCTTCACTCCCCCAACATCAGTACACTTCCCTTTTTAGAAATAACCACTGTTAACTGTTTGGTGTGATCCTGCTGGTGTTTGTCTATGCGTTTAAATTCATATATGCACATGTACTTTTTAAATGGATATAAAAATTGCATGTTTCTGTTATTTGCTTTTTTTAACTTAGCAATCTGTCTTGGAGAACTTTCCACATCAAATTTATTAGGCAACATTTTAAACAGATAAGATACATAGAATTTCACGATATGTAGGAGTATGTAGGACTCATAATTTGCTTTGCCATAACCCTGTTGAGGAACAATGGGTTAAATTCATTTTCATTTCTGCTACAAAAGTCTTACAACAGATAACTATGTTGATGCTGCTGTGCATAAATATGAACATATTGGCCTAAAATTGAACAGCCTGTTAAGGCATTATTAGTTTATAAGCTCGTCTAACAAAATTTGAGGGTGCCAATTTTCCCACATTTCTGTCCATACTGAATGTAACAACCTTTTACATTTTTGCCAATTTGATAGAATAAAAAAAGTTTTATCATTGCTTTAATTTCTACCTTTTGAATTAGTAATTTGAGCGATTGTTCATATTTGTACCATACATCTTGTTTTTGTTTTGTTTTTCAACCGTGTGGTCATATAATTTAATCACTTTCTATTTTTATTTTGGACACTTTCTATCTTCCATTGATTAGTGGAAATTGCATTATATTCTAAATATAAATTGTACATGTCTATTTGCCTTTTAATTGATATGTTTTGTCACACATAAATGTTAAACTTTTGTAGTAAAATACGTTTATAGTTTTCATTTTATCTTTGCAGATTTTTATGTTTTCTATTGGCCTTCCTCAACCAAAGATTATAAAAATGTAATATTGCATATATGTCAACAGATTATGTTAAATGTGTTGTCTTCTAATACTTTTATAGTTTTTTTAAATGTATAATTTCAATTGATCTGAGGTTTTTAAAAATATATCTAGGAGATATCTTATTTTAATTTTTCTAAATAGTAACCAATTTCAACACTATATACTAAGTCCACTTTTCATCTACTCAGTTGAAATACCATAATAAACATAAACTACATTCTGATTTTCTGTTTCTCTTCCAATAGCACAAACATAATTCAAGCAGTGTGATATTTAAAGAGAAGCAGAAAGAATAGAATTAATGTCGCTGAAAAGAGAGTACTATAAGAATGTAATTTCTATTATTCCTAGTTTGCTTGGAGCTCTTTTTAAAAATTATTAATAGACGTTAAATTTTACTCAATATTCTGAATCTATTAAGACAATCCTAAGGTTTTTTCCTTTAATCTCCTAATGTGACAAATCGCCTTATAGTAGTAAACCAGCTCTGTACTGTTGGGAAAACTTAACTTAGTGATACGTACTCTAATACATCTCCGGGTTTAGTTTGCTAGTACAAAGCTTCTCATACTCTAACGTACGTAAGGATATCCTGTAGATGTTGCAGAAGTTAAAATTCTGATTTAGTAGATCTGGGGTAAAGTCCAAGAAGCTGCAGTTTTTAAAAAGCTCCTGGCTGCTGCCTGTGTTGTGGGTACACAAAGTAACCTTTGAGTGGTAAAACATTCATATTAGGTTTATGATTTTCACAACATTTTCATAGGGAGAACTAGTCCATATTTCTTCATTTGTATACAGCTTAAGCCTCATGATTATGCTAGTTTCACAGAATGGACTAGAGAATGTTTACTTTTATTCTCTATAGAACTATATAAATGTTTATTAGAATATGCCTCATATTTTATATGGTAAATTTTAAAACAACTAATTCAATTTCTTTAATGCTTATAAGACTATCAAGGCTTTCTATTTCCTTCCAAGGGCTGCTTGGATATCCCACTAGTAGAATTCTGTAATTTTTCAATTTAGAATACATTTTAATTTCCAATATGAATATGATTTCAACCCATGAATTATTTAGAAGAGGTGCTTTTCTTTAATTTCCCAAAATACAGGCGTTTCTAGTTCCTTTTGTTGTCGATATCTAATTTAATTGCACTGTGGTCAGGAAATACAGTTTGTTTGGTACCTGTCCTTTCAATACAAAGTTGGCATTATGGCCTTGCATGTGATCATTTTTATAATATATATATTTTGTATGTACTTGAAAAGGTTGTATATTCTGCTTTTGCTGTATGAAGTATTGCATATATGTCAAAAGATTATGTTAAATGTGTTGTTCAACTCATCTATAACCTCGATTTTTTTGCCATTGTGATCTATCGATTACTGAGAGTTAAATATCTAATACTACAATGGTGGATGTGTGATCTTCTCCCTGTAGTTCTGTCGAATTTTTATATTACATACTTTTTAGGCTATTTTATTATTAGGAACATACAAGTTTAGAATTGTGATATCATACCTGTGGTGTCAAAATCGGTATAGCATTGCAAGTGACCCTCTTGTTCTCTCAAAATTATTTTCTCCTTAAAGTTAATTTGTTCGTGAATGTAGCTACAGTAACTTTTTAAAAATTAGTATTGGCCTAGTATGTATTTTCTATTTTTTCTAACTTTCAGTATTTTGTGTACTTAGAGTTAATGCATTACTTATAAACAACATATAACTAAATCTTTAAAACCCTATTTACATACTCTTTGCCCTAAGAGAGTTTGATTTACTTATATTTTTTGTAATTATGTATATAAGTGGATTTATTTCTTCCATTTTATTATATCCTTTCCATTTATCCTGCACTTTTTAGTCATTTTTTCTCTTCTTTCTTGCTATCTTTTGAATTTATCTTTTTCTCCTTTTCTCATTTCATTCTTTCCCCTTTACTTATCTGGAAGCTATATTATCTAAATCTATTTTTTATTTGTTATACTAGCTATTCAACATGCATTCTTAACAAAATCAACAATATCAAAAGTTATTCACCATCTTTGCTCTCGTATTTAAAAAGATTATATTTTGATATTGCTATCTAGTTTGGAAAATTCTGAACTGTTTCATTTCTGTTAGCCATTATTTTGTTATTTTTGCAATGAATATTTGTTTAGATCTATCTATATGCTAGCATACCATTCTTTCTGTGATCTGGGACACCTTCAGTTTCACATCCTTTTCATTAGACTCCCTCAACCTGAATAGTTGGTTTTACACAAATCTGGAAAGCATTATCTTTTCAAATATTGCCTCTCTCCATTCATTCCAATATCTCCTTTTATTATTCCAATTACTCAGTCTCTCCTCCATGTTTGTTAATATTTTAAAAATATTTTCTACCTCTTGGTTTCTCAAGGATGTATTTTAAGTAACTTCCTGAATTATTTCTGTTCACTGATTCTCTCTTCAGCCAGATCTGTTCTAATTAAATTTTATTTTTTAGCTTTCAGTGTTAGGTATTATACTGTTTTCATTTCTAGAAAGTCTATTTCTGTTTTAAATTTGTGTTTGTGGCTCTTTGTAGTCACTTCTTTCCTCCTCATATTTTTAAGATTCTCTTTTATTTCCTTAAACATATTCAAGTTATTTTGTATTTGGTTTCTAATAATCTCATACCAGAAGTTTTATGGGTCTGTTTCTGAATCTCCTTTCTTTCACTTTGTGGGTTTTGCCTGGAGCTACTCATTTTTCTTTTTACTTTATTTAGGCGAGTTCTCTCACCCCTAGGTTGAAATTGGGCTCCTCCAGTGAAAATCACCATTTGTTTTCACCACTTAGTTTGAGACACTACCAACTAAGGACCACTTTAAAAACTCTGACTGAGGTTTTGTCGAACACATAGGTAGCATGATTCAAAGACTAACCTGCATGAAGTTTGGGTTGTAATTACAAATTCTTTAGAAAGTTTTTTCATTTCTTATTATTCACTGCCATGATTGACAGAGACAAGTTTCCTTAGAACAACTGAGTGAGTTTATTCTCATGTACCCTTACCAAAGGTGGCCAATTTGGGATCCTATTTCATGTAGGTTTCTTCTATTAGACTTTTCACTTTGTATATCTTTTAGGTCTCATCTCCTTTCCCTCAAAATCTCCATGCAACTATCAAAGTTCAAGGTCTCCAGGATTAGAAAGAAACCTTTAGGGTAAATTCCACTAGGAAGGTAGTTTGGCTTCCATGGCTCATACTTTTACTTCATTTGAGAGCTCTACAGATTTGTTTATTTTATGCTATACATTTATAAAGATGTTTTCAAAATGTTTTATCCAGCATTAGTTTGACTGAAATAATCTTTTAGGGTACCTAATCTGCTAGCTGTTTCGCATAGCATCATTTATTTTAACACATGAGATTTTAGGTCAGAGAAGAGAGAAACACATATATTCAGTCTATAATGCAATCTTTGAGATGTCTCCCTCTGTGTTTTTAAAAAATTTTTTTATAACCCTGTTGCATAATTAAAGTCATTCATTCAATAAATTTTATAAGGCATTTGTATGACAAGGGACAATTAAAAATTACCTAATGTACATACCTTTATGCTGCTATAATCTGGGAGTGGTGATAGCAAATACAATAAATAACTTGTATATAGATGTCTTAGTCATTCCTGCTGCTACAACAAAATATCACATATTGGGTAATTTATAAACAACAGAAATTTGTTTCTCACAGTTCTAGAGGCCGGGAAGTCCAAGATTAAGGTGCTAGCAGATTCAGTGCTGCTAAAGACCTTCCTGCAGCGCCCTCACATGGTGGAAGGGCAAAAGAGCAAAAAGGGACTAGGACACTCTCTCAGCCTCTTTTGTAAAAGCACTAATCCCATTCATGAGGATGGAGCACTCATGACTTTATCACTTCCCAGAAGGCCCTGTCTCTTAATGCTATCACACATGAATTTTGGTGGGATATATTACATTCAAACCATGGCAACAGGAAAATATGTGGTGAGCGTTGTAAGAAGTAGAAACTAAAGTACTCTAATAGTTAAATGAAGGGAGGATTAATTCCCATTGAAGTTATCATAAAAGTTCAAGAGGAAGTGGCCTTTCACCTGGGATTAAAAATGTCTGAAACATAGTAGAATTTAGTGGTTAAAGAAAAAGAATCTTCTCAGCAGGACCAAATATATGGGGCAACTTTGAGAAATTTTAGGAGCACTATGTAATTAGAGAGTAAGATATATGGAAGAGAATTCAAATCCCGGGTATGTGATCCCAGGGAAGTTACTTAATCTCTCCATTCCTCAGTTTCCTCTTCTTTAAAATGAGGGCAGTAATAGTATCTACCTCACAGAATTGTGAAAATTAAAAGAAATATTAAATAATTATATAAATAATTTATAATTAATTGTAAATAATTAATTTATAATTTATAATCAATGATTTATAAGACATTATAAATAATTGATAAATACTAGCAAAGAAGTAATTTGCAAAATTTTACCTGAAGCTACAGACAGTGACATTGATAGCCTATTAGGGTTCCTCACCCATACATTCTAAGATGAGGACCTATTCTGTGTTGGGCCGGCCAGCCACCCATGTGAGCACCGTGGGAAACCACAGAGCTTTAAAGCAAGGTCTAATTGTGGCCTATGTGCTTACATTTCTCCAACACTTATGAGCCAATGTTATTTATTTATTTTTTTAATTCCTTTGGATCTCCTGAAATTGGAAGAAAGAAAAAAGAGAGAGATCAAAGAAAGTCAGTTTACAGTTACATTATCTCTGTTAAATACATGGTTTAGAACTTTGTACTTTTGAAGACTTCCAGTTCCCAGTCCAGCAGATAAGAAGCTTAGAAGTTGCTACATCATCCTAATGAGGAAAGAGCTGAAAAACCTGAAAATCAACAACTCTTCTTAGATCCATCACAAGACAAACCACTGCCACCCAAAAGTGGAGAAGTAGGAAGATACAGAGAATCACAACTTTCTGGAGCAGAAACCCACGAGCAGAAACCTCCAGAAGAACCAGTGCTGGGAGAGGAACATCTGAACTGTCATTGATAAAATTGCTGGAAGCTCGACACTGACAACTCTGAGGGTTAAACACTCCAGGGGACCCAGGCATAGGAGATTCCCACACTTTTGTGAGTTCTATCTCCAGGTGATCTATCAGATTATCACAGTGAAATATCAGAGAAAAAACCCCTAATGCTTCCAGCAGAGGAAGGGGAAAAGGAACTATTTTGAAATAGAGCAAAACATTCTGTTCTTAACAAGACCCCGCCTCGAGAGAGGTTATTTTACCAGAGACTGCCTCTGGAGTTTTATCAGAGCCTGACTTATCTGGAGGAAGGGAAATCTGCAACTCCAGCCAGCTCTATCCTTTCACATGATGAAAAGGAAATACCCAGCTCCAGCTCTCTAGCCATCCTGTCCCATCAAGCAGAGAAAAATAACTGAGAAGCAATCACTGATCAAGGGCGAAGTCCAGGAACACAACCTCACCAAAGGCTGAGACCCAATTGTAAAATTGTAGAACACTTTCTCTCCTCCCACACCTTACCATTCCATTGCAGAGGACTGTTTACTGCAGTTTCTTTTACCTACTATATTACATCCACTTTTCAACAAAAATAATACATCCACTAGTATATTACATCCTACCTAATATATTATATCCACTTTTCAACCAAAATAATACAAGACATACTAAAAGGCAAGAAACAGAGTTTAAAGAGACTAAACAAGCATCAGAGCCAGTCAGCTATGACAGGAATGTTGAAATTACCAGACAAGCATTTTTTAAAACTCTGATTAATATGCTAAAGGCTTTAATGGGAACAGTAGACAACATGCAAGAACAGCTGGATCCTGTAAGCAGAGAGGTGGAGAGTCTAAGAAGAAAACAAAAAGAAATGCTAAAGATCAAAAACACCGTAACAGAAATGAAGAATGCTTTTGATTAGTTTTCAATAGACTGGACACAGCTGAGAAAAGAATCTCTGAACTTGAGTATGTGACAATAAAAACTTCTGAAACTGAAAAAAAGGAAAAATACTGAAACAGAGAAGAATATTCAAGAACTATGGGACAGCTACAAAATGTATAATGGTAATATCAGAAGGAAAAGAAAAGAAATAAAGGAACAGAAGCAATACTTGAAGCAATAATAAGTAAGAATTTTCCCAAGTTAATATCAGACACCAAAGCACAAACACAGGAAACTCAGAGAACACCAACCAGGATAAATGCACAAAAAACTACATACAGGCATACTGTATCCAAACTTCAGAAAATAAAAGGCAAAGAAAAAATCTCGAAAGAAGCCAGTGGCGGGGGGGGAAACCTTACCTATAGAGGAGCAAAGATAAGAATTATATCTGACTGCTCTTCAGAAATCATCCAAGCAAGAAGAAAGTAGCATGAAATATTTAAAGTGCTGAGAGGAAAAAAAAAAAACCACCAACCTAGGATTCTATACTCTGTGAAATTATCCTTTAAAAATGAAGGAGCATTTTTATCAGCTTTTATCTGATTTTTATCAGACAAATGAAAATTCAGGAAATTTGTTGCCAGTAGACCCACTTTGCAAGAAATATTCAAAGAAGTTCTTCAGAGAGAAGGAAAATGATATCGAAGCTCAGATCTATATATATAAAGAAAGAAGGAGCATCAGAGAATAAGTGAAGGTAAAAGAAAAACTTCTATTTTCCTTATTCGTAACTGATCCAACAGAAAACAGTATGTTTAAAATAACAGCAGCAATATATTCAAACATAGATTAGATAGATAGACGATATATAGATACATGATTGACAGATAGATAGATCTTAGATAGATAGCTAGATAGATAATAGATTTGCTTTTATACAAATGAAATGAGTGACAGAGATGATGCAAGGGATGAGAGGAACTTTGGGTGGTTGTGATGTGTTCATGTAGGTTCATCAGTGGTAGCAAATGTACCACTGTACTATGGGGTGTCTATAGTGCAGGAGACTGGAGGGCAGTGGTGTTAAAGGGGAACTCTGTACTTTGCACTCAATTTTGCTGTCAACCTAAAACTCTCTGTTACTAACTTTTTTAAATTATGCTTTGCATAGAAGTGAAATGAAGACAAATTAGATTTTTTGTATATAAGCATCAGTTCAGGAAATTTGTATGGAAACTGGTAACTTTCCATAGCTCCAAACAAGTAACATCACAATTTGCTCAACAGAACAACCTTGTTCTATAAATCTATGAGTATTATTAAAATAAAGAGAGCAATAAACTTCCATGTCACACTATACTGCAAAAAAATTAAAGTTTAGGTATCATTTCTATATACTTTGGAATTTTGTTAGGAATGTCTATACCTGTCAAAATAAATTAATACATTTTGAGTAGAGAAAACCTTTGGTTTTAATATTAAGCTTCTTGGGGCATATTTAGATGTCTAAAATCTGGAACTGAAGCAGAGCTCCTTGTCATTCATAAGTTTCTGCTGTAATTTATTTGAGTGGCACTACTCTTTTTCTCTTTTCCCTAAAGCAAAAATAATGCCATGATGTTCAGTTTGGCTGCTCATGCTGATTGACACTGAGTAAATTGTCTCTGAATAAGATGAAAATGTAAATCTTTTTTGAAGAAAATAGCAATATAAAAGCTCCTGTGTTTCCCTTTTTCTTTTAAATTGCAGCTTGCAGAAACACCACCTAAATCACATTTTCTTTCCTGCCTGCCACAAAAGAATCCATTAGCTTGGTCACCACGTAAGAATCTTAATCCAACAAAGACTGACCATGTGAATTGACCACTGAACAGGAAGCCTGCAGCTTTTTATAAACTCAGCCAGGCCTCTCTCTTTATGTCATAGCAGCAAAATATTCACCCACCCCACATCCCACGCCACAGTAGTACATTTGCTACAATTGATGAACCTACATGAACATATCACAACCACCCAAAGTCCCTCTCATCCCTAATATCATTCCTGTTACTCATTTCACTTGCATAAAAGCACGTTAGAAGGGAATCACCTTTCCACCATTTTTTCAACTTAGTATTATGTTCACCAAATAGTATAATGAACCACTATGATACACCACCAAGCATCAGCAGTTACCAATTCATGATCAATCTTCTTTCATCTATACCCTCATGCCTTTCCCATATTTTTCCATAGCAAATCCTCGACATCATATTGTTGCATCCATAAATATTTCTGCATTGTTTCCAAAATATAAAGACTCCTTTTTAAAAGACATAATACAATTATCACCCCTTAAAGTCATTAACTATAATTGCCTGTCATTATAAATCTTCAGTTAATGCTCAAATTTCTAAATGGTTCATAAATGTTATATAATGTATTTTACAGTTAGTTCAAATCAAGATCCAAAGAAGGTTCACGCATTGTAATTGGTTGATAGATCTCCTAGTCTGTTTTCATCTGTTTCTCACCCCCCACCCGACAGCTCCTACCCCTGCCTTTGTTAATGCAAATGGGTTTTGTCTCACAAATTTTCCTACATTGTTGAATGTGTTACTCTATTTTCTTTTTCATAAAATAGGCATTTTTATTTTTAAAAATAATGAGAGACTTGATCAAATTCAGATTTTTTTGAAAGATCATTTCATAGGTAGTTGTGTGTTCTATCTGGATGCACATAATGTCCAATTTTTTCTCTTTTTGTGATATTAGCAACCTTTGATGATCAATTCTTAGATCCATTGACTCATTAGGAGTTCCTTCACTTACAGCTGGGATATTCCTATAAAGAAGTAATTCCTCTCAATCACTTTTTTGTTACCCCATAGTACAATTTTTATAGAAAACACAGAACAAATGCTTAGTTCTTTCCCTTTACTAGTTTTCAAAATAATTATTTCTTCATTAGCATCCTTCATCAGTGACGCATTAGAGGTGTTTTTCTTTTTTTGGCATTACTATGAAGTAAGGGTTTTAAACATATTTGATATGTTTTAATCTATCGCAATTATCCTTTTTAATGATCGAATTGCCCCACCTTTGTGATGGGAATTTCTTTAAGGAATATCTTCTGACTCCTTCTGATGTGATCCTCTTAGTCTTTGATAGTGTGCTTGCTATCTGGTATGACAAGATATAAATTTCTGCTGCAGACCTAGAAACATCCGTTGCTTCAAGGAACTCTGGTGGTGTCTTTTGCTGGGAAATGATATTATTTCAGCATCACTGTCTGGGCCTACGGGTGGTTGTTGTTTGTGGTTTGTTATTGTTTCTAGGCCATTTCAGGGACAGATCTAGGAAGTGTGTGTGTCTGTGTGTGTGTGCGCACGCATGCGTGTGTGTGTAAGATTAAACACTTTTTGAGTTCAAACTCATACTTACAATTTGAATTCAGGACTACAAAGTTAATTAACCTATATTTTAACTGTATTTCCTTTCTTTAATGTCAAATTTCCCATTCTCAGAACACCAGAAAATCCTGTTATTTTTACTAAAAAGCAACAACGACAAAGGGACTCTATGACCCTTGGTATTTCAAGAGAAATTAAATATTCAGGTGTAACAGGAAAAATGGTTTTCATCCATACTAATCATTGCCACTGATCAAATGGAAAGATGATAAATTAGCTTCTCATTCAAGGAGAAGCTAATGCTTAGAAACAAAAATGTACTTTGCACCTACATTAAAGATTCAATATAAGTGGAGGTTGCTGTATGGTGAAAGAAAATAGATGAGTCTACACTTGCTAAGATATTCAAAAACACTTTTCCAAGTTATATTAGAGGCTCATAGGTATCTGTATTGAGAAAAATAAACACTTTCAATCACTCCTTTGCAGCCATGCATAACTCAGGCTCTGCAAAATGTTTTGTTTTTAGACCTAGATATTTCTGGTGCGTTTCACTCATATGGGATGACTCCAGGGTATGTTCACCTCAATTGTTTCAAGTCCATGGAAATATGCAAGTGACAAGGAAAATAAAATCCCAGTAAAGCAAGTCAGGTCTATTTTCTTGAAAGTGCTCTGCACATAGTGGGGAGTACTAGGAAGCCTGTCCCATCAACAGACACTAGAGGCCAATCCATTTTAAGGCTCTTCAGAGCTCTGAAATGAGCCACCACATAAATGAGGATAAACCAGGTCTCATTCCAAGGACCCTTAGAACATTTCCATATCTCCTCATCATCATATAAGTATCTGTCATGCAAGGTAAAAATGACAGAAGATCTTCAAGATCTTCAATGGGAAATGAGTTATCTTCAAGTGATCTACTGTCATTTTTACCTTGCATGACAGTTACTTATATGTCACTTCAAGTGACAGTAGATCTTCAAGGAAATGTGTGGCCACACGCAGGAGAGAAACATGATCAGGGAATGCGAGAGAGCTCCGTGGAACAGGAGCATGATTTTAGGGGAACTCATTCATTCGTTTATTCAACCGTTTATCGAATGCCCACCCACTCACTCTGTTCCTTGATATTGTCTCACAGCAGACCCAAATAAATTTAATTTCAAATCCTGGATCAAGCCCACTACCTTTGTGAGCTTTGGCAAGTTATTAAGCCTCTATGCCCTAATTTTACCATCTGCAAAATGCGGGCACTAATACCTGCCTCAAAGAATTTCTGAAGTTAAATGGGGAAAAGACCATATTAAATGCCTGTCACAGTGTCTGGCAGATACACAGCACTGCAGGAAACTTACCTTGCCTGCCCAAAGAGCTTCACCTTTCCTTGTTAGAGGAGAGAAGGAGAGGGAGGGAAGGTGAGAGGGTAGAGGACTTGAGAGATGAGGATATAAAGGGTTGTTGCAGGGAACCAGAAAATAAGTAGGCAGACTCAAGTGAAATAATTGTCTAGAGGCACTGAAAAACCAGCACAAAGAGGTTTGGTCAGTTGACTTGTTTGTAGGTATTTGAACAGAGAGGTGGACAGTGGAGATTTTCCCAGCTCACTTAATTTTGCATGGTTAGGTAACTTGATGAATTAGAATATCTTAATTGACAGAAAGTCTCCCCATTCATGTTTGTGGGAGAGAGTGAGTGGGGTGTGGGTAAGGCAGTTAAGGAGAATCTGTTGAAATGTGAGACTCACCACTAAGAATAATTGTTTTACTTCTCCAATGGGAAGTGAGTTATCAAATTTAAGAACAATTTCTCTGAAAGAAAATTCGCCTCCACTCTTTCCCACATTCTTACCCTTATTATTTGGCTTTGCAAGCATCCCCACGATATAGGCTTATAAATTTAGTTTATCTCTCCCTTAGCTCGGTCTTCCTTTATTATACCACTTTACTGCTTCTTTGGGGCTGAGACTCCAAAATTTGGGTCAAATGTTCCATTAAGTTAACCACTTTAGAATACCAATAACACTCCTGCAGCACTTTTCATCTTCATAGCGGCTCACAAACATCTCCTTCTTCACTAATGAAGATGAGTCGAATATCTTAAGAGCATCTAAAACCAAAGCTATTTAATCATTGTCTGATGTGGAAAAGTGAGACAAAATGCAAGAACGACAAAAAAGTATATTACATTTCAAACTTGCTGATTCAAACTTTTGAAAAATTCTTTGAACATACAGGCAGAAATCACGCCACAGAATCCTGGTTTTTGGAATGAAAATGGCCATATGCATAATAACAACCTTGTAGGGGTGTTTTTAGCTCTTCATATTTTACGGGTGCTTTTCAATTCATTATTTCATTTGATCTTCAGGAAAATCCACAGGAAAAAAAAGAAATTACTGTCCACATATTTTAGACAAGGCCTATTGTGATTAATTCACATCCTCAAGTTTCAAGTTTCCAGTTACTAAAGATTTGTGCTGGGACTAGAACCCCAAATTTCACTCTCCAAGTCAGAAGTTCTTTCCATGAGATTTCCTACCTGTGCTGTGCAATAACTGGAGGTTCCACTGGGGCTGGAGGAATGAAGCAGGAATGTGTGTATTCCCTCCTCTTTTAACTAGAGCAGTGCCACCAATATGCTGCATTTGGGGCTTTCACATGGTTTTCTCCAGTTCAGTTTTATTGCACAGAGCATGCAGCATCTCCTCTATTGTTTATGATCCAACTGGACTGTGAGCTGCATTTTGAAATTGCCTATAGGCCTGCAAAGCTCCATTCATGGCAGGGGTAGTTGTATACCATACTCTCTCCTTCTTGCCTGCCCCCAACCTTGTATCTTTAACAACTAGCTGTTCTGGGCCAATAGAGCCGTCTGATGGCCTTTGGATGCACCAACTCTTCCTTGACTTCCTTTTCTTCTTTATGAGACATAGCGTGTTTCCTCTTTTACCACTGGCCATTTTTACCTTTGAGAGTTTGATGCATCACACAGGCCCAGGAGGATCTTCCAGATCAGAACCATCTTGCCATGGTGATGCTGGTGCCTAACACACTTGTGCAGCCAGGACTGTTGAAGAAGCAAACACTCATACACTCATTCTTCAGCAAATTATTCCATTCCTAAAGAGATGCTCTTTCTATCTTCCTTTGTCTTCTTTCTTCTCACTTGCACTCTTCATTTTCTCTCTCTTTTGTCTTTCCATGAGCATAAAACAATCAGAACATAGATAACAAGCACAATGCCAGTTTCCCAGTATCTGAAAAAATTGAAGCCATTACTTCTGAAGGGAAATTCAGCAAGATAAATATTAAGTAGTGAGTGACGACATTTTTTAAAGAGCATTCAGGTCCAGCCCACGTATCGGCTTCATCTATAATCACTTGCTTTTTATAAGCATGCCTTGAAAACTCATTTCTCCTTTTCATCCTTCAAAATTTAGCTAAAATGTCACTTCCTGCAAATGTTTTACTGACATTTCTGGACAGCCTCCATCACCCCTTCTGATGTCTCCTCCAGAACTTTGAACACACCTTTTACTATAGCACTTTACACATTATACTTATTACAATTGTGTGTCTGTATCTCACACTAAACCAGGAACTGGTTTTTGTTTTGCTTGGCTTCATCCTTTTCTTTCAAGCAGCTAATATACAGCCTAGCTGAGAACTTGCAGGTGTACAGTTTTTTATTTTTGTTGATAAGTGTGAATTTAGTTAATTAAATGATCACCCAGGATTCAAGAAAGAACAAGCTCATTCTTACTCATTTTAATTTTTTTTCTTGGAATAGAATTGCTTTCTACTATTCCTCACTGAAATTTGAAGTGTATTTTTTGTTGTCATATGAGTTGTATAGATTTTGGTGACAAAATTTAATTTAAAAATCTTAATTTATAAATTGTTTCTATGGAAATATACATCTTACCTTCTAAAATGTTCAAGCATATATGAAGAAAATATGGAGTTTTGTCCATACCTAATCTATATACTATGAAGGTAGGAGGTAAAATCTCTGTATTTTGCTTTTCACAGAAAAACCTCTCTCTAATTCTCTTTCTCTCTGTTCCCTGATGTCTGCCCTGTCCCTACCCCTACAACTTTACCTCATTTAGAGAATTTATCTCATTCTCTTCATCCTTCCAAGGTTTACAGTTTGGTTTTCTGTTGTATACTTTTTAGTCTACCTTGAATCTGTTATTTACATATTTCCCCTGTTGAATCCAGTTGTAAGAGGATGCGCACGATGTACTTTTCATGGTTGATTTTTCACAATGGGATTTGCAAGTACAATATTGAGCTATGGGGGATATTTTGGTTCCAGGTAGGAACAGCTCCTAGTTCCTCATCATTTGCCATCTGAGTGCAAAGCAGACAAGGTCCATATTTCAGCCTTCACACTCTCTTTTCTCTTTTTCCCATCTTCTATTCTTTTCTCCAGAGATGAAGAGAAATGACATAATCAGGTCAATAATGCATTCTTTTTCATCTTGATTGTTCTTGTCTGGGTGCTTAATTATGAGATGTCAATTATTCAGCACTCTGTAACAGCATTCTTCTAAGCTCAAAACGTTTTAGTCATTGGATATTAAAAGTGCTTGTTTTCTGCTTTTAGGCTACAGTGGTGGCTGTGTGGCCATGCGAGGAAGGCATCCACTTGGCCGCTGGGAAGTGAAGGACTGTCAGCACTTTAAGGCAATGTCCTTGTGCAAGCAGCCAGTTGAAAATCGGGAAAAAGCAGAGCATGAAGAGAGATGGCCCTTTCACTCCTGCTATTTGCACTGGGAGTCAAAGCCTGGTCTGGCCAGTTGCTTCAAGGTGATAGCAAGGTTACTTGGGCATTCTTAACAGAACCAGCACCATTTTAATTTGATCCATGTAGCCCAAATTCCTGTATTCCAGGACCCTTTTTTTCCAGAACAGTGCCTGACAGATGGCAGGTGCTTAATCAAGTTTGTTGCCTGTCTCTATCCTTTCAATCATATTCCAAATACTTTTTAAGTCACAAAAATTGACACATCATGGTGATATTGAAGGCTTCCTCATGAAGATTGATATCTGTTAAGCAGAAATACTGCGCACGGTATTTGGCCGGGCACGGTGGCTCATGCCTCTAATCCCAGAACTTTGGGAGGCCAAGGTGGGTGGATCGCTTGAGGTCAGGAGTTCCAGACCAGCCTGGCAAACATGGTGAAATCCCATCTCTACTAAAAATACAAAAGGTAGCCAGGCATGGTGGCATGCCTATAGTCCCAGCTACTTAGAGGGCTGAGACAGGAGAATTGGTTGAACCTGGGAGGCAGAGGTTGCACTGAGCCAAGACTGCGCCACAGCACTCCAGCCTGGGTGACACAGCGAGACTCTGTCTCAAAAGAAAAAAAAAAAGGAAAGAAAAGAAATACCATACATTAATATTAATCCCTGGAAGAAGAGCACCATGCACTGGTTATCACTCTTTGGGGAGGACTCTAAACACCTGACCAGTTTCTGCATAGGTTCCTAGCTCTGGCAGGTCTTGCACAAACTTGGCTGCCAGAATATGAATCTGGTGAGACAGAACTCCCACACAAGAATACGGACAAAGGAACTCTATTACAGGTTGAGTACTCCTTTTCTGAAATGCTTGGAACCAGAAGCGTTTTAGATTTCGGATTTTTTAAAAAAATATTTGCATTGAACTTACCAGTTGAGCATTCCAAATCAGAAAGTTCAAACTCCAAAATGTGCCAGTGAGCATTTCCTTTGAGTGTCTTGTCACTGCTCAAAAAGTTTTGGATTTTGGAGTTTGGATTTCTGGATTTTGGATGCTCAACTTTGTATTCACAGATAGGCAGCAATAAGCAGCTGAAAGGCAGCAAAAAGCACCATGATCCATGGTGAGTCATTCTCCAAGGCTCAGGAAAGCAGCCCCAGGAAGATGGAATCTTGTCTGCACATGCCCCAATTTGTACCACAGCTGAGGGCTCCCCAAAGTGCTCTTCTCAGGGTTTTACATCCCAGGTGCCCCTTGGATCACTGAGCTAAAGCATTGCAAGACATCTGTTCTAGGAGGGATAGGATACTTCATATCTCAGGATATTGCGCTCTTGGTACACTTGGCCCAAGAATTGCCAGGAAAAGGAGGAAGAGCTGGGTCAGCAAGGGTCATTTGAGGAACTGTCCTCCTGCAATATTGAAGCCCTTGTCAATATTGCTCATATACCAAGTGAAGGAGGCAGACACTCAGAGGGTGTTAAATGGTATACTTTCATATTGTTTCTAAGCCAATAAATAAAGTCTTTATTATGGAATGATACAATTTTACTAATAAGAATAGCTGTTGCCGCTTGCAAGACACCCAAAGATCAAACAAATTAATGCATACAGTTGATTTGTATGTGTATATATAGGTGTGTATGTGTGTATGTGTGAGTGTATGTGTGTGGTGTGTGTGTGATGTGTGTGTAGTGTGTGTGTGTGTGTGTGTAAAGAAATCTCTATGTTTAAAGTCAGCTTTAGGTCCTATATTTAAATTAGTTCCTATAATCTTGTCAGAAATACATTTTTTAAACTATGATTTAAAAAAAATTTTTGGTGGTTTTGTCTTGGTTTATTTTCCAAATAGGGGTTTACTAGATCTTGGGAGAAACCTCCCCAGCAGCTCTGCACAGGCAGAGCAGAACGAAGACAGACTCCATCTCCAGAACTATTGTAGCTTGTAGATAGCATGAAGCAGAGGTGAATGTGCTCAATTTAAATTGCATACATGTATAATCCTACATTATATTCATAGAATAATAACCCCAAAAGTAGCCTCACCAAGTAATAAGTTAAACTTTAGAGATGAGTAAACTGAGGCCTGTGAAATGTAGTGATTTGCCCAAGATCATGATCATTTATTGACAGAGTTGGAATAAATCCCTGGTTTTAGACTGCTGGTCCAGTGCCTTTTCTACTATATATCACCCTGATATGTCAGCAAATGCATGGTGTGTGTGATGGGTATGGTGGTAGGATTTATGAGTTTAGAGTGATTCGGGAGGAGGTTCCCAGAGGAGGGAAATTTTGAGATATAATTTAAAAGATGGAAAGGTTGTGCTGTGGTCCACGGGATTTGGAAAGCTATTCATTCTGGTCTCAGCAAGTAAAAGTCTGGTTAGGGCTGGCCACAGGGTGTACCTGTCTGGCAACAAAGGTTCAGGCTTAGTGCCAGGCAGTTGAAAATGAGAAGCGTACAAAGGACTGGGATTGCAAGCCCTGTGTCTTCAGTCCCTTTCCCCAATCTTAAATAAAGCCAAAAGAAGACCTTCCATTTGGCTGACTTCTTCTGGCCACTATGAAGACAACTGAGAAGCAGCAGAGGTTTTAGACACAGCTGAACCACTGCACCTGCCAGTTGAACTAAGATCCAAAGACTAGAAATAGAGCTACCCTAGATCCCAGGTCTCATTCCTCATTTCTTTCCCTGAGTCAGCCAGAGTAATGATCAACCCACTAATTCTAATTTGTCAGAAGGCAGTCTGGTGGGACGGAAGTTTATGGACTCTGGAAGCAAGGAGTCATAGGTCTAATCCCAACTCTGCCAGTTTATAGCTGTGTGACCTAAAATTCTTAACCTCTCTTGGCCTGACTTTATTTATCTCTTGACAAATATTTACTGAGGGACAAGTACATGCCAGTCACAGAGGATTTAAGGTGAAAACAATTCTTCAGAAAGCTCATTTACAAAAGTGAGTTTATTTGTTCGGAGGATAGAAGTAACTAATGGTTTTATGATGCCTAGGCACTTTCAAGTTCAGTAAATGTTACTTCCTCTCACTAGATCAAGCTCTTAATAAAGATAATGATGATTATATTAATATTATTGTTATTTTCTTGAGCAGAGTTAAACAACCTCACCTTGTCTATGACAATGTTAATTTCTTCTCTTTTACTATACAGCTATTTCATAGTGAAAAAGTTCTGATGAAAAGAACATGGAGAGAAGCTGAATCATTTTGTGAAGAATTTGGAGCTCATCTTGCAAGCTTTGCCCATATTGAGGAAGAGAATTTTGTGAATGAGCTCTTACATTCAAAATTTAATTGGTAAATACTTGTTAATTATGAAAAAATTGCAGTCAAATATTCTATCTTCCAGTAAAGCCTTCTTAGGGGTGAGTGTCCCAAGTAGTTGTTTAAAATTCCAGTATTTATATTAAGCCCAAAGCCAAGAAAAATATATATACATATACAGTTTTACATTTATCTTGTACCAGGTTCTCACTTCATAAAACAAAGAACGAAGTGAAAATTGTTTAGATATTTTAAATCTTTTCTTTGTCCTTCAAGTCAGAACTGTAGAGCTTTCCTGCCAAATTCAGAAATTATCTACCCCAGTGGTTTTCAAAGTGTTTCGGAAGGATTCCAAGAATCCTGGAACCCCAGGAATATGAGGGCCACATAGGCAGAGCTCCTGGTTCCTTTCACGCCTCACCAGAGCGACTCTGACCAGCTCCACTGCTAATTATTTTGTATATAATTGGAGCCTATGTAAGATATTGTTTGAAAAAAAAAAGAGTCCCAGTAATTTTTTTAAAATTCCACCCCAACCTCCTACGTTTTCATTTAGGGAAATAAGCTTTGGCTTATCTGTATCCATCTTGCAAGTTTACAGAACCCTGAATTCAGGGGAGTTAGAAACTCACATTTAAACTGGAAGAACTCTAAAAGGTCTTGTGCTACCTGCCACCATATACCATGGTCATCTGCTGTCTGCATAATTCCTTGCAGTTTCAGAATGCTTCTTATTTGGGAGAAAGCTCATTCCATTGCTGAAGGCTGGTTTCAAAGAGCAGCTTTCTCATAAGCCAGAAACCTGCCTCCCCTCAGTTTGAGCTAGAGTAAATACAAATCAAATCTTCTCTATTTTCAAAATAATTGAAGACAGTCATCTTCTCTCCTTTCAGTGAGCTCCCCATCCCTCACTTTGGCCTCTCATTTTGGAATGTTCTTGTTAGCCTGCATTGTGAGAGTATCTTCTGTGGAAGGGGCACAGTTACATGCATAGCTGGTTAGAGAATTCAACAGATGTGACAGACAAAATCCTGCCTCTTAGGATGTTGTGATCACCACACCTCCATGATTCTGTATATGTATTTAATGAAAACAAATGTAATAACAGGCACTCTCCTTCAAGCTCTGGAAATCTGGAGTCTCAATGAAACACTTGTCTGGATCCCAAAGAAAAATCCCATACTATTTTTTGAGGAAAATGTTGGCCTTTCCCATAAGTTTCCTTGTAGGACATTCCCATAAAAAGATTAACATGTGGCATCTATCAAATTATTCATCTTCCACATCCACAAAAATGACCTTAAAGCTGGGAGTTTTTGACATCTCTCCATGTGAGTTTTGTGCAGCATTCTACAGGGAAGGAAGAGGATTTTATGGTTAAATATGTTTGCAAAACAATGCAAAATCTTGGAGATTTGCCATATACATTAGCATCACAAAGGGTTCTAGAAGAAAGCACTATCTTTGACCACAAATCCCTTCTTTTAGAATACTTATTGACATCCCACAGAACTGCTAGTCCCTACGGGAAATGCTGATCTGAGGCCATGACTCAGGAACCTGGCTGCTCATCACACTTGGTAGGGACACCTTTTAATACAGAGCTTTCTGGCCTCACACCAGAGGTGCTGAGTCAGATTCTTCTGAGTCTGAAGAAAAGCTTAAGAAGCTTCCTGGCTGATTAGATTATCAGCCAGGTGTGTAATCAGCCAGGTGTGAGGCCACAAATCCAAAGGATAGATGATAGTCTCCATTGCTCAAAGTTACACTTTGCTTCATTACTTTAGCTCCCTGCAAAACATATTTGCATATTCTGCCCTTGCCTTTTTGTGAGGTTTTCCATGTGACAACCCACACAAACTGCTTCCCAGTTTGCTTTAAGATCAAATATCACTGTCATTTCTGTTTATATAAGTTCTCACACTTGAAATGTCTAGTAGAATTTAGTGTCAAGCATCTATCAAATCATTGATCTTCAATATCTGATCACAAAAACTATATAAAATGAGCCAGGTACAGTGGGTCACAGCACTTTGGGACACCAAGGTGGAAGGAACACTTACGGCCAGAAATTCAATATCAGCCTACGCAGCATAGCAAGACTCAAGTTTCTTTTTTTTTGAGACGCAGTTTCACTCTTGTTACCCAGGGTGGAGTGCAATGGCGCAATCTCGGCTCACTGCAACCTCCGCCTCCTGGGTTCAGGCAATTCTCCTGCCTCAGCCTCCTGAGTAGCTGGGATTAGAGGCACGCGCCACCATGCCCAGCTAATTTTTTGCATTTTTAGTAAAGACGGGGTTTCACCATGTTGACCAGGATGGTCTCGATCTCTTGACTTCGTGATCCACCCGTTTCTACAAAAAAAATTTAAAAATTAGCCGGGTGTGGTGGCTACCACACCTGTAGTCCCAACAAAACCTAGTTCAAAGTTTCAGTGAGGTATGATTATGTCACTGCACTCCAGCTTGGGCAACAGAGCGAGAAGTGTCTTTAAAGAAATATTTTTAAATTCTTGGCTGGGCACAGTGATCCCAGCAATTTGGTGGCCAAGGTGGATTGCTTGAGCCCAGGAATTAGAAAACAGCCTGGGCAACATGGCGAAACCCCATCTCTACCAAAAAGTTAAAAAAAAATTAGCCAGGCTTAATGGTATACACCTGTAGTCCCAGCTATTCAAGAGGTTGAAATGGGAGGATCACTTGAGTATAAGAAGCAGAGGTTGCAGTGAGCCAAGATTGTGCCACTATACTCCAGCCTGGGTGATAGTGAGACCCTGTCTCGAAAAAAATTATCAGTAATTGTATATGTTTCACTTTATTCCCAGACTACCAGGGAATTCAGTCAAATCTGATGCTTCATTATAGCAAACATACCAGATCTCATAGTTATCAGGTGTGGCAGGTATGCTGCTTTTCCTTTCTATTTTATTAACCAGATACACACACAGACACATGTATACACATACCTGTGTGTTTATTAAAAATTATACTATTGATGAAGAGAAAGTAAATACCATTTCATCTTCTAGAAGACAGTATATAGCAGGAAAGACAAAGAACTCTGAATTCAGTGAGGAAAGAAAAGGTTCACAACACTGGGAGAGTGACATGGATTTTCAGCCTGTGCCATGGAGATTAACATGCTTGGCTTAAACTGAAGGTGGACATTCCCACTTTCTCCCAACCTTAAATGTAAAGTATCATCATGACAGTGACCAACCGGGCATCCGTGATCTCTTGGATTTCTAAGCTGCCTTTGACTTTAATTTGTGTCATCCAGGTGGAGTAGCTGAAATATCTGAGAAGGAATTATTCAGAGTAGGCTTGTTTCTCTACACGAAGGAAAATAACGTATCTGTCCCGATATCTGAATCATTTACATCTTTGATTCTTCAAACTTATTCTCAGAAAATTATCTTAGTGAGATGGTTCATTGTACAATTAGGCTTTATTACTTGATTTTTTTGAGTATTCCGTGGACACATTTGTACTCTGTTTCATAGAAGGGAAGATGATTCTCTGTGGAGCTTCTCACCAAGTCTAAACCAATGGTAACAATTGAGGTTAATCTACAACGGGTCAGGGTGACTTGATTTAGAATTATTTATACTGATTTAAAAAAAAAAACAAACCCAAAACCTACTGTGTACCTTTTATTCAATGGGAATGATGGTGGTTAACTTTCAGAGTAAACATGAACATTTAAAGAAAAAGCAACAAATCAAAGCATAGTAAAGTAGAGTAAACAGAATAGTGAAGTAGCAAACAGTAAAGCAGTAAAAGGTCCTCTGGACTAGAGATGCTCCAAAATTTCTTATCCATTTTCTTTTCATGTGCTCTTGTCCTTACTAAAAGGAATTGTTATTCCTGATGAGAAATTCGTTCTCAATAAAAGCTGAATTTTTCCCAACTGTATGTCACCTGTAAGCAAACACACAAACCAAGAGAAATAGAACATGAGGCTTATTCTTCCCTCAGTTCATGTCATAGCTCAGGGTTTTGCACATTAAAAATGCTCAATCCTTGTTGACTTGATCAATCCTGCCAGTAGCATCAGCTGTTTCCTGCATACATAAATATTTTTAAATATTTTTTGAACCTTTCACATAATGCTGTAAACTTGATGGGAAAGGCAAAGCTTTTGTTTCTTCTCTTCACAGGACAGAAGAAAGGCAGTTCTGGATTGGATTTAATAAAAGAAATCCACTGAATGCTGGCTCATGGGAATGGTCTGATAGAACTCCTGTAAGTCTTTTCAAACTGGAGAAAAGGGATGGATTCAAAACAAGTGGCCCTGAAACCACTTGATGAACCAACCAAGAGAAGCTAGAAATGATGACCAGAGCTCCCATGACAAAACTGCACCAGACCTTGGTACCAGGAGAATTATTTTGGCAAGGTCCTGGGAAATCTTTGCTAGCCACATTGTTCTGAGGCCACTGTACAATCTCAGCCTGAAAAAGTATCAAAAACCTCTGAAAAGTCTCCCCAAACGATCCTGAAAAAGAATTAAAAACCTCCAAAAAGTCTCTCCAAACCATCCTGAAAAAGAATCAAAAACCTCTCAAAAAGTCTCCCAAACCATCTCCCATATGAGGTGTCTCTCTGGCAGAGAAGCAGCTGTTCTTTAAAATAACACAATACTCCCTTTACCCTATACCTCCCTATCCTGCATGGCACCTGATTTTCTGAGTATGGGAACCTTGCCCATGTCACAATGAAATGGAGATTATTTTGGAGAATGATTTTTTGTTTATCTCACTCTAAAAGGACAGTAATGCCAGCTTTAGAAATATCACCTTCTCAATCATAGCAAGTTGTTCCAGAAGAAAAAAAGTCTTCCTTTTCACTCATCCTCACACTTGCAAACTTCTGTGAAGGACACAGAGAACTCACTATTGCATTTTTTTTTTTTCAGGTGCAAAGGGTAATTCTCACATTTTTCTCGAAATAGCAGGGATGAAACTGAAGTAGTATCCCAGATTGAAGTAGGATCTATCCTAGGGCACAAGAAAAATCACATTATTCACTTTCACCTGTGAAATGGGGAAACTCATAAGAGCCTGCAGTGAGCATTTGATGTAACTCCTGTTTACTGAGCCCTTATACTATTCTAAGCACTGAGCTGAATGAATGCCTACATGATCTTATTTCATCCTTACAATAACTCAGTGTCAAGGGTATTAGAATGATTAAGTGGTTTGTCTAAAATAATACATAGGAGGCTGGGCGCGGTGGCTCAAGCCTGTAATCCCAGCACTTTGGGAGGCCGAGGTGGGTGGATCACGAGGTCAACAGATCAAGACCATCCTGGTCAACATGGTGAAACCCCGTCTCTACTAAAATTGCAGAAAATTAGCTGGGCATGGTGGCGCATGCCTGTAATCCCAGTTACTCAGGAGGCTGAGGCAGGAGAATTGCCTGAATCCAGGAGGCGGAGGTTGCGGTGAGCCGAGATCGCGCCATTGCACTCCAGCCTGGGTAACAAGAGCGAAACTCCATCTCTAATAATAATAATAATACATAGGAAAGCCAGGATTTGCACACAAGTTGTCTGACTCCAAAGTCACAATGTTACAATATCTCATGGTTGGCAAAATATCAGTAGCCAAACTTTGAAGTAGTAAAGAGCAATAGAGGAAGCCACGTACCAAGATGGTGTTCAAATTTGTGTTGAGGAAAAGGTGTATATAAGAGAGTAGGAAGAGATTTTAAAGGTCACTCAGTCCCACTAATCTATTTTCTGATAAAGAAATCAAGTCTCAGAAAACAGAAAAGGCATAGCAGGGTCAACTTTCCCCGTAAATGGCAGCCACTACATGGAACAGCTGGGTGGTTCAAGTCAATATAGCACTTGAAAAAGAAAATGTGTTACATAGAGGTTGAGAATGCTTCCTTTTGTTTTAGTATAACAAACTCATTAGCAATAAGAGAGGATAGACATTTTGGGTCAGAATAAATAAGATAAGGCCATAAAGCAGTGGCTGAGCTTCTCACCAATCTCTGCTGGACAAAATGAATTCAAATCACACCATTTTCTGAACCCGAGGCTATATATATTTAAGTTAGATGAATTGTTGCATGATGGTATACATGTTTGAGGAGGAATATAAAGGATTTGAAAACATCCTTTTTTTCCCCAAATTTTTACCCTAATTTTACTTGTGGTACATCATTCTTCTGTGAGTCAGTCATTAAATATTTGAGAAGGTTGAGTCTTTAATTCTCCTGTAATATGAATTATATGAGTTATGTGGTCACTCATGGATAGTGACGTGATAGATTCCTGATTAAAGCTAGCTATGGCTTAGAATCTAGTTATTAGAGAAAAAAAGCTTAGTATATGTGCCAACTAATCAAAATCAAAGTTAATATGAAGATCTGACACACCCCTGAGTCCCTAAGAAGTTTACCCAGGACCCTAAGCTGGAAAATGTTCCCAGTTAGAAAAATGTGCAAGTTCAGACCAAAGCTTCATTTGATTTGTTCCTTCTAGAGAAAGGAGTAGCGTACCTTTTTTTTTTTAAGCATCTTTAAGGAAAAAATGCTAAATATTGATTAGCTTGTTCTTCACAAATGTGAAACAACCTTCAACTAGAATGGCATCCAGACATTTCCGAAGCTTCTAGTAGAAGCCTGCAATGCTTATGTACAAGGGATGCCTTTTTTGATCTTTGGAAACTTTGTGGGGGAGCATCATTAAGGAATAACGAATCTTATCTGCTGCAGGTTGTCTCTTCATTTTTAGACAATAATTATTTTGGAGAAGATGTGAGAAACTGTGCTGTTTATAAGGCAAACAAAACACTGCTGCCTTTACACTGTGGTTCCAAACGTGAATGGATATGCAAAATCCCAAGAGGTAAAAACAGTAATAAGATCTTTGTTGTATGTTTGATTTCTAATAATCTCTAGTACTTTCCCAAGTAAAGGATTACAGAGAAGTAAAATGTAAGCACCCCAAACCACCATATCAACAACCTGCATGATGAACCCAATTGCACTATTTTAGCAAAAAATATTTCTATAGTAAATGAGAGAAAGTGACACCAATGCAATATGCCAAGTGAGTTATTTGGGAACTAAAGTAACCAGCTAATATTGCAGAATATTTATAGTGCAAGTACAGTCTGGGAGAAATGTCACTTTGACATTACAAAGCAAACAGGATACTTGTAAAATGAGTAAGTGGAAGCACCTAGTGCAGCGTGTGACACACAGTGGGCCCTCAGCAAGTGCTCATGTCCTTCCTTCTTTAATCAGAAGCCTCTCTGGAGCCCCCTCTTCAAGTATGAGAACTCACCACATATTCCAGACAGCACAATGTACCTGTTTTAAAATGATATTTTAAAAGATGAAGGACAAAACAGTGTGTTTAGAGCTGAAGTAATTCACAGACAATGCACTTGAGAAGCTAGATCAGTCAAGGTGATTTGCTTTCACTTTGCAGATGTGAAACCCAAGATTCCATTCTGGTACCAGTACGGTAAGAACTAGTCTGGCAGTTCTTGAATTTCTAATTATTAATATATACTTTACAAGTACTCCTATATACCATGTGTTGTTAGATTTCTCAAACCGAGCCTCTCTTTTCTTGTGTCAACCTAGAGCTAATTTGTTTAAATTAATAATTAATAAATGTAGTCATTAAGTATGTTTAAGAACTAGTATCTTCAATCATTTTTATGACATGTGATTTTATAGTATGTATCTATCCCTGACCTTTAAATCAGTGAAGGTATCTTGTAAGAGATAGACCAAGGAAAATAAGCAAGTTATATATCTATTTATGTGCATATGTGTCTGTGTGTGTGTGTCTGTGTGTGATGTGTGTGTGTTCAAATTCATGAGTGTGTATATATATAATTTTTTTTAGTGCTGAGTGACCAAATAATAATTTGGGGTCAATCTTAGCATACCTATTTAAATCTGCACTCTCTCAATGAAGTTGGCAATATTTTCACTGTTTCTTTTTCTTTCAGATGTACCCTGGCTCTTTCATCAGAACGCAGAATACTTTTTTCATAACTTTGCCTCAGAATGGTCTAACTTCGAGTTTGTCTGTAGCTGGCTACACAGTGATCTTCTCACAATTCATTCTGCACAGGAGCAAGAATTTATCCACAGCAAAATAAAAGCGGTACTTCAACATAATTCATCATAAAAAATTCAAAGTTTAGCACCTTCTTTTGTCCTAAAAGAACAAAAGAAGTTTCTTTGCGGGGGATGAGGGGGTGGGGAGGGATAGTTTTTTTTTTATTTCACTTCAGACATTTATTTAAATTTCAGTAAAAGCCATAGATCTCTGAGAATTGTTTTCCTCCCTGTTATAGAGATTAAGAGAAAATCACGGAGATACAGGTTTACTGTATTGCTCTGTCATTTCACTTCTCTTCATTCTTTGTTAGCAGTAATGGTGAGTAAGTCGAGATTGTTTCATGAGGTTCATTCAAGCATTCAACACATATTTATTAATACCCTTCTAGGAATTAGGGTTCTGTCAGTGATTAAAACAGACACAAATTCCTCTATCTTCATGGAGTTTATATTCTTGTCTGGGAAGAAAGACCATAATCAATACAAGTAAATAGAATTATATAATATATTAGAAAAAAATAAGTGGATAAATGCCACAGGAAAAAGATTAAGCTCAAATGAGGGATGAGGAATACTTGGGAGGTACCTGGCAGTTTTAAAGTTTCAAATCTTACGAAAGTACATTATTCTTAAGTTTGTAAAGACTAATATACAGAAAATAGTAAGGAGTAGTTTACCATTTCAACTTAAGCTAAAGAAAGGCTACTTAATTCCTTGCAGAACTAAGCTAGTAAGAAACATGCAAGACCTATTGGATAGTAAAATAAACTAGCAAAGAATAGTATACTTTTCAGTGTGTTCCTTCAATAAGCATTTATTATCAAGTATGTGCCAGGCACTGGGATATTTGTCAAAGATGCAAAAATGTATGAGATGCAAGTCTCTGTTTTCAAAAAGGCTAGGTATATATACTTTAAAACATCATGTTGTACACAATAAATACATACAATTTTATGTCAATTTTTAAAACATAAATTAAAAATGATAAAGAAAGTGGAAGTGATGTGATGTAGCAAGTGAAAAGGGCGCATGTACAAATTATGGTGGGGGCATTAAGGAGGGAAATCCTCACTTCCAACTTTCCCCTGGAAACCTCTGAAAGCAAGAAAAGGCCATTTTCTTTTCCTATAATTTAATCACATTTCAGAATCTTCAGGAATCCTTCCTAGCTCTATCATCCTTTTATATCTTTGTAAGTTCACTAGAAAATGAGGCCCTGTATTAAAGCATCCTAGGCTTGAAAAAGAAATGTCTTTCCTCACAGTTCATGGGGATTTAGTGTCTCTGTGTCCTGTCTGTTGCACAGACAGCCCACAAGGTACAAGCAAGTTGTGACTCCTATCACATTCTGATGGAAAAGCCAAGAAAAAAGCTAGGTGACAATCACATGGTCTCACAGACACTCAGTGGCAGAACAACCATTAGATCTGGAATGCTCCCCACCATAAATATGTACACTATTTTGTCACCTTTCCACTCTTACAAATGGAACACTCGAGCAAAAACCATAATGTTCAATATGAGCATGTTCAATTGCATACCACGATGTCAGAAAGTATCCTGAGTAGCTGAAATTACAGGCATGTACCACCATGCCTGGGTAATTCTGTATTTTTAATAGAGATGGGGTTTCTCCATGTTGGTCAGGCTGGTCTCAAACTCCTGACCTCAGGTGATCCACTTACCTCAGCCTCCCAAAGTGCCAGGATTACAGGTGCGAGCCACCTTGCCAGACCAAAAACACACATTTCTTTAGCCAGACACCATACTCTTACCTCAGAGGGCAGTAACAAGAGACCAGATGAATGGCTGAAAACTAATCTATGGGCACACAAAGTGCACATCCCAAAAAGAGCTGATATTTGGCCATACTTACCATAACTGTGTCAGGTACTATGAGTACTAAAATGTAATTTTTCCAAGAACCCTCTGTGGGAAGTCTATTATTGGTACATTTTACAAGTGAGGAGGCTAAGACTTCGAAGAGGTTAAGCAACTTGGTTACACAGCAGCTAAATGGCTGAATTTGGAAAGAAACCCAGGCCATCTTATTTATCTAGTCATTTAAAAACCCTACTTGGTGCTGCCTGTGACAGTGGAACAGCAGTATCAGGGCATGTAAGAGCATGATGTCTTCATGACATCAAAGTGCTAGTCCCAAAATCCTCCCCAAAAGATGGCTGCCAGCTCTGTCTCAGACATGAACAATGAAGGGATTCTTTGATCTTTCCAGCAGAGCTAAGCTCTATTGGGAACTTCTGTAGATCTTCTGTCTTCACCTTTCCTCTTAATTCGTCTCCTAATATTTGGAAATTGAGAAGCCAATGGGGCTGGTAGAGTTAATGACTCCCATAGAAGGGAAGGGTGAAACCCCACAGGTTGAGCCGTTTGAGTCATCATAGCCACTCCCATGGTTTAATTGAGGATTCTGATCTCAAATCAGACAAATGTTATGGTGCCTTACATGGCAAAATTGTCACCCAGTCTATGGCCATGTTGATGTAGAATGCCCTGTCAGTTTCATGGGTAAGCTGCTGACTGATCTCCTTACTGTGCTACAAAAGAAAATTATGGGAAGGTATACGATTTAACTACTGAGAACAGGGCCAGGGGACTGTCTTAGTGTTTTCAGGCTGCTATAACAAAGCACTATAGACTATGCAGCTTACAAATGACAGAAAATTATTGCTCACAGTTCTGAAGGCTGGAAACCCAAGATCCAGGCATTGGCAGATCTGATGTTTGGTGAATGCCTACTTCTTCCTGGTTCATATGTATCCTTACATAGGGGAAGAGGCGAAGGAGCTCTTCAGAGCCCCCTCTTAAGGGTGCTAATCCCATTCATGAGCCCTCCTCAACCCTCATGACCTTATCACCTGCCAAAGGCCTTACCTGGTAATATATCACCTTGGGAGTTAGTATTTCAACATTTAAATTTAAGGGGCCACAAACATTTAGTCTATAGCAGGGGCCAAAGGAAAACAGTGTCAAATTAGAAAGAAGAAAGCTGTTGCTTTCCAAGAAATTCATATTTCTGCATAATTTGTGCCTACTTTGGGCACATGGTGGTGGTGATAGTGGTGTTCATAGTAACCATGCACATTTCGTAAGAAACCCCATATCTAAGAATGTACTACTGGAATGGGTCAATCAATACAGAAAGTATTTCATTCCAGGATGAGGAGCAAGATGTGTAGAGGTCATTCCACTCACTTTTGTCTCAGATCTCTCTTATAAATGTAGGAAGAGGACAAATAAGTAATTTAATATTTTTTTAAATTGCATGTGTTTTGTATAGCTCCCCTAAGAAGAGCAGTGATTAGAATTGTGAAAAACAAAAACAACATTTAGTTCCAGTGTCAAAAAAATTAATTATGAACAAGGAAGCTAGATACAGTTTTAAAAATCTGAAGCAAATAAAATTTTAATAAAATATTTCCATCTTGGAAAAAGAATGTTAATGTTTTCTCTCTCACTCTTTGAGTAACAGAAGACAATAAAGCATGATCAGAGTAAATTTATTTTTTGAGCCATCTCGATAATCACATTAATGCTGAAAAAATGCTGCAAGCATTTTAGGAGTTTTTGACGCAAACTACTAGCTAATTAGTCCATTTGCCTGACATTTTTACACTGTTATGCAGTATTATCATTTTGAAATGGCAATTACCATTATTATTAAATTTTTATTTCTAAATGTTTCTTAAAATGCATATCAAATCTATTAGTCTTCCTCCAAAATATCATTTTGTCATTCTTAATGGGAACATTTTAAAAGATGACAGGTTGTTCTTTCTTATATTGCTTTATGGATTAATATATTGACTGTCACTTGGGGGTTTTGTTTGTTTTTGGTAAATGCTGTTTCCATATGATGCTAACTATAATGGCAATTTGTATATACCAAAATGTAGTTGATGTTATTAAAATGCATGTTCATATGACATTTTTTAAGCCCTGAGCTTACTTCTCTATCACAGTTCTTTATGCAAATACATATTAATAATTCTTTCTTTTGCTGTGACCTTCCAAAGCTATAATTTCAAACATCCACTTTTCATATTGGATGTTCCATTCTGGGTATCTTCTAGCTTGTCCTATGAAGTTCGGTTCTGTGCCATATCACAACAGGTTGTGATGTGCCACATGGAGATTACCATGCCATAATTGAGGTGGTAATAAATATGCCACTTAACATGCAGCAGTTATAATTTCTCTTTAGAGGTCCTTAATTGGGGCAGCGAACAATCCAGGTCATGATTTTCAGTCCTGTAGCACATGAAATCTCTTTAGATTGAATGAAATTGTTGTGGTTCCCCCACTGAGTTCACAACGAGTCTCAATGGACCCATTCCAAAGTCTGACAATGGGAATCTGAATTCAGCATGTAAGAACACGTCTGCAAAACAACACCTCAGGGATCCAAAATTGCAGTTGTTCCTTCTTGCATTATTCTCAAATTGTGGATATGACAAACAGCCATATTGTTTACAGAATAAAAATACCTGTTTATAAATTAGATTGTTAAAGGGCTATTGGGTTCTGTTGTATGGAGAGCTAAAATTACTATGGAAAAATAATATATTGTAAAATTTTTTCCCCAGTCTTTACAGAAGAAGTGAGAGTAAAAATTTAAATATATAATGCTTTCAAATTAACACGATTTTAGCATATAAAAATTAAGTTACAGTTCAACACACACACACACACAACATTAAATATACTGATTTACAGGTCTTAGAAAAATCCTTACTGCCTCTTTCTCTTTCATAGTTAAAGAGGGAATTGCAATATCCTGGATCATAAGTCAGTATTACATCTGCCCTAATGTGTGTGTGTGTGCGTGTGTGCACATACATGCACATGGTGATTTAATTTTATACTTTATTGTACTTGGGTCCAAGTGATTAATAGTGGTGTAACATTAATAAAATATAAAACGATAATTTTCTTTGTCGTTGTTGTTCTATTTCCTTACTAATTTTTACTATCTTTATTCTGAACACCACAACATTACTCATACAACCTCAGATTAAGTGGGCGTTTTGGTTGGTGGTAACTATATCACTCTGTTAACATAGAATTTATAATCTAAAATTCCAATTTTTTGTTATAGAGTTTGAAGTTATATTATGAAGTACATATTTTGAAATGTGTTCCTGTTGATACATGTAAATCTGGTTCCCTTTTTTTATTATACTTTAAGTTCTGGGATACATGTGCAGGTTTGTTATATAGGTATACACATTCCATGGTGGTTTGCTGCACTCATCAATCCATCATCTACATTAGGTATTTCTCCTAATGCTATCACTCCCCTATCCCCCCATTCCCCGACAGGCCCCAGTGTGTGATATGCCCCTCCCTGTGTCCATGTGTTCTCATCATTCAACTCCCACTTATGAGTGAGAACATGCAGTGTTCGGTTTTTTGTTCCTGTGTTAATTTGCCAAGAATGATGGTATCCAGCTTCATCCATGTCTCTGCAAAGGACATGAACTCGTCAAAAGGATAATTTTCTAGTTGTCAAACAATGGGCATTCTGTAGTATTCTTTTGTCCTATATTGTGTCTCTCTATATGGATGCGGAGGAATGCTTACACTGTTTAAAGCTTAACAATCAGACTAATACCTAAAATTCAGTATCTTTATACTAATGATGCCTTGATACCTTGAATTGTTTTCAACTACATGTGACATATGCAGTGAATTATAAATCACTGAAAGGGTAAATCACTAAGAGGGTAAGCCAATAAATTTTTGTCAGGAAATAAATTAATTTTCTGTTTTATTTTATTTTATTTTATTTTAAAAGTATAATATTACTTTTAAAATCCTTATAGGGTTAGAAAAAATACTTTTCAAGTTGTATGAAACTAGAATTATTTTCCATGTTTGATTCCAGTTTTTCTTCATAACGAGGAGGAAATATTTTAGAATAATTAAGCTTCAGGTTTTCTCATGATGCTAGGCCTTGGTATACTCTTCCTTAGAAAATTGGGTAATATAATGAAGAATAGAAAGCTATTAACAGCAACCCCATTAATCTTAATAGCAAAAAAAGGAAAACAAGTGGAATAAATGCTGACTTTTTTCTCTTTCTTTTAATAGCTATCAAAGTATGCTGCAAGTTGGTGGATTGGACTTCAAGAAGAAAGAGCCAATGATGAATTTCGGTATGAACCTAGGTTCATTTGCATTTAATTTTGTTTGAAGAGTTTTATTTGCAGAATGATTGGATTCGATTTTAGTGATCAATTTCAAACATTATATTTAACTTATAAAATTTTGTTTCTCTAACCAAACACATGAGTGTTTTTTAAAGTATACCCTCATGAAACCATCACAACAATCTAGCCAAAAACTTATCCATCACCTCCAAAAGCTTCCTCCTGCCCTATTTATTTATTTATTTACTTATTCACTCATTCATTCATTTTTGTGATGAGAACACTTAACATAAAACTTACCCTCTTACCTGGGCAAGATGGCTCACATCTGTAATCCCAGCACTTTGGGAGGCCGCGGTGGATGGATCACCTGAGGTCAGGAGTTCAAGACCAGCCTGGCCAACATGGAGAAACCCCGTCTCTACTAAAAATACAAAAGTTAGCCAGGTGTGGTGGTGCACACCTGTAGTCCCAGCTACTTCGGGGGCTAAGGCAGGAGAATTGCTTGCACCTGGGAGTCAGAGGCTGCAGTGAACCAAGATCGTGCCACTGCACTCCAGCCTGGGTGACAGAGCAAGACTCCATCTCAAAAAAAATCTACAGCCTTGGAAAACTTTTAAGTATATGATACAGTATTATTAACTATAGGCACCATGCTACATATGATTTTTTTTCAATTTAATAGACTATGATACCTTAATCCCTACCTGAGAACTCTAAGAATGATGTTGGAGACTGGACATGCAGAATGAGAGACCTTAACATTTTTAATCTTCCTACAGCTGGAGAGATGGAACGCCAGTGATATACCAGAACTGGGACACAGGAAGAGAAAGAACTGTGAATAACCAGAGCCACAGATGTGGCTTTATTTCTTCCATAACAGGTTATTTTACTTATCCATTTTTGGGTTTATAATACAAAGTGATAATTTTCAGGAGGCTTAAAGTCTTTTCCATGCATCATTTCCATGAGAAGTTTCTGTTTATTTCTCTTTTTAGTTGATATGTTTAGTTTTGTCTGCCATAAGGCTTAAGGATGGCCGTTCCTTCTGTTCAATGCATGTACTCATGTTCTTGAAAATAATTTACATCTGGATAAGTCCTTCCTCAGAAATCAAAACAGCACCAGAAATGGGCCCAATGAAACTGTTAAAAAATATATGGCTGAAAAATACTTTTCTCTATGAAATTTCAATGTGAGCACTTTAAAAATATATATATATTCCTAGTATCCAATTTATAATTGGCCGGAACTTTGGCCTCTGTGAAATTCACTTCCATTTTTCTATTTAATAAATGTTTTGATTCAAGTAAATATTCTTTTTTTCTTTTAATACCTGGCATCAATTGCTGCCTGACTTAGAAAGGCAATTGTTTGCAAGTTGGATTTAGAAGCACATTCAGGTTAAAGACTGGATTTTAAATTCTCTTCATCAGTGCAGTGTAGTTAGGTTGATTGTCCACTCATGCCCCTTCTTTCTAAACAATAAAATATAACAATATCTGCTACTCTAACAGATTCATAACTAACCTGTGCCCTAGGCCAGGAAAGGGATAAACATGGAAAATAATTTTGGATATGAGGGCCTCTGCAGAGACTTAGGAAAGGAAAATCTGTGTGGTTAATCAGCTTGCTTTTACCAGCAGGTGTCACAACAGCCTACAGAAAGCACTGTTTTGAGAGTCTGGGAGAATGGCAGCTAATCTGCATTGAAAATAGCATTCCAGCCCTTCCTTCAAAGTGCCAACATCTTTTGGCTCATATTTCTGATCTAGAAAACTGAGCCTGCCCTTGCAATTGGCATGCATTCTGCCCTGTTCTGGAATTTATGACTTGGATGCCAACAAAATGCATTCTATAATCCTTATTCTGAAAATATAGCTCTTCTAAATTAAAAGAAAAAGTTTGTCAGAGGCTATATGTGAGTCTGTTTTATTTAAGGGTCAGTATTAAGAAATCCTATTTTCTTGAAAGTTTTTGAGTTAATTTTTCTAAATTATTATATTTTCTAAAGAATTATAAAGTAGGAATTATCTACTGTTTTAGAATCTTTCCTCTCTGCACATTGAAGCTGAAGGGTTTAAAATGAAATAGTTACCCTACAAAGTATTCTTTTGCCACACAAGTCAAATATTCTTAGGACTTTAATCAGTTCTATATTCCAATTGCTGAATTTATTTAGATTTTTTTTAATTTGCAAAATTTCTACATTCTTAAAATTACTGATTTGGCCCCTTGCCCAGTTAGCTGTTATCCTTACAGAACTCTATGATCAGTAGTTTAGTTCAGTTTCTAGATTTTAAAAAATAAATGATGAAAAACCATAGCAGTCATAAAATTAGTGATCAATAGAGAATGCCTTCAAAGAGTCACCATCGTGTCTAAGCCATTTCTAACCCATTTTCTCCTCCAGGACTCTGGGGTAGTGAAGAGTGTTCAGTTTCTATGCCTAGTATCTGTAAGCGAAAAAAGGTTTGGCCAGTAGAAAAAAAGGAAGACACACCTAAACAACATGGAATGTGCCCCAAAGGATGGCTATATTTTAACTATAAGGTAAGCTTGTCTTTCAAAAGTTGCCTTTGTTTTTCTTTTGTAGACACTAATTTTGGAAAGCGTTCAAAAGTGAAAGTGGCTTTTAAAAGCTATGAGTTGCCCATAGGACCTGGAATTTTTTTGTCACAATTTTCAAGAAATTTTAGTTTTCCCATTTAGTAACAAAGCTTTTAGAACAACAAAAAATTTTGTCAAAAACAGTCTGGACACTACTCCTCATTTCTTTTCTTTTTTTTTGTTTTTTTGAGATGGGAGTCACTTTTTTGCCCAGGCTGGAGTGCAATGGCACGATCTCGGCTCACTGCAACCTCTGCCTCCTGGGTTCAAGCGATTCTCCTGCCTCAGCCTCCTAAGTAGCTGGGAATACAGGCACCCACTACCACACCCAGCTAATTTTTGTGTTTTTAGTAGAGAGGGGTTTCATCATACTGGCCAGGCTGGTCTCGAACTCCTGACCTTGTGACCCGCCCATCTCGGCCTCCCAAAATGCTGGGATTACAGGCGTGAGCCACCATGCCACTATACCTAGTTTTACCATTGGCATAGTCATTTATTATGCTGTGTGAATATTTCATTAGATGTGACATATGTATTTATGCATATGTGTGTATTCGTGTGTGTGTGTGCACATGTTTACGTATGTGCCTGCATGCCTGTGTGTCTAGGTTCTGCTCCCAAATAAGTTTTAAGTTCCAGAGGACCCAGACTCCATCTCCTTGTCTTGTGTTTTCCCTGCCTGGAGCCAGCATAGAGCTCTGCCTACGAGTGAATTGAGTGAATAGTAACTTAGCTTGGTCAATGTCATCTTAGCCTCATAAAGCTAGTGCTTCCATACAGAATTGAATTAAGAAAAAAAAAAATTGCCAGTGGGGATATTTTAAACCAGATTTCTTATTTCTGATGCTGCCTTCAATTAAGGCTTAGACTTTCCCTCCACTCCTTATATTTTATAATAAAATAACTTTATAGGCCTTAGGTGGAAGTTATTAAAATGCATCCCGAATTATAATTGTTTAACTCTTAGAAAACTAAAGAACCCAAACTGTGTCATCATTTCATATGCTAATATGAAATTCCTCTTCAATTGTGGACAGCCAATTTTTAATCTAAGTGTTCAGTTATATTGGCAGGGCTTTCTCTCCTTTGTGATCTTTCTCTCACTGTTATTTGAGAAATGAGGCCACCTGGATTTTTCACACATTCATTGAGTACCCACTAAATATTTGGCAGTGATTTTTAAACTTTTTAAAATTGTGTAAAATACATACAATATAGAATTCACCATTCTAGCCATTTTTGTTTACTGTTTACTAGTGTTAAGTATCATATATTCACATTGTCATTCAACAAATCTCCAGACCTTTTCCATCTTGCAAAACTGAAACTCTACCCAGGAGTGTAGAGTTTTTTTAGTTTGCAAAATGCCTACATTCTTAAATTAAAATTACCAATTTTGCCACTTGCCCAGTTAGCTGTTGTCCCTAGAGAACTCTATGATCAGTAGTTTAGTTCAGTTTCTAGATTTTAAAAAATCCATGATGAAAAACCATAGCAGTCATAAAATTAGTGATCAATAGAGAATGCCTTCAGAGTCACCACTGCCTAAGCCATTTCTAACCTATTTTCTCCTCCAGTTAACGACTCC
This sequence comes from Callithrix jacchus, assembly GCF_049354715.1. Taxonomy (NCBI): domain Eukaryota; kingdom Metazoa; phylum Chordata; class Mammalia; order Primates; family Cebidae; genus Callithrix; species Callithrix jacchus. The sequence continues at coordinate 69,863,915 of NC_133507.1, forward strand.
CTTTTCTTCCTACCCTGAACTCCTTTGACAACTACTCTTCTACTTTCTGTGTCTTTAAACTTGACTACTTCAGATACCTCAAGTAAGTGGAATCAGACAGTATTTGCCTTTTTGTGACAGGCTTATTTCACTTAGCATGATGTCCTCAAAGGTCATTGACACTGGCATGTGACAGGACTTCCTTTAGACAGTTGGACAATATTTCATTATATGGATATACTACATTTTGTTTATCCATTCATCCATTGTGACTATTTGAGTTGCTTCTCCTCTTAGCTAATTGATTTTATATATTTCTTCTATCACTGAATTTTAAAAATATATACAATTGCTCTCCCCATTTTACATATGAGAAGACTGATGCTAACAAAATTGTGTGTCTTTTCTGAAACTTTACAGTGGGTAAGTATCAGGCCAAGAAGCACATTTTTTTTGACCCCGAGTCTGGTGTCTTGCCCCTTTCCAATGCCTGCCACTTCACATTGGAACTTAAGGACTCACTCCAGAAATGCAAATTAAAACAACAATGAGTGATTTGCCACTGCGAATCTACTAGAATGGCCCAAATCCAGAGCACTGACAACACTACATGCTGGCAGGGAAGCAGAGCAACAGGAGGTCTCATTCATTCCTGGTGGGAATGCAGAATGGTGTGGCCACTGTGGAAGGCAGTTTGGCAGTTTCTTACAAAACTAAACATACCTGTGATTCAGCAATCACACTCCTTAGTATTTATGTTGGAATTGAAAACTTACATACACGGGGGCCGCAGTGGCTCCGGCCAGATGTCCTGGCGCTTGAGGATGTGAGGCCATGAGTTCAAGGCCAACCTGAGCAACGTTACAAGCTCTCATTGATTACCAAAAAAAAGAAAACTTACATACACATAAAAACCTGTACATGGATATTTATAACATCTTTATTCTTAATTGCCAAAACTCGGAAGCAACCAAGAAGTCCTTAGTAGGTGAATGGATAAACTGGTACACTCACACAACGGAATATTATTCAGTACTAAAAATAAATTAGCCATCAAGCCATTAAAAGACATTGAAGAAACGTAAATTCATATTACTAAGTGAAAGATGCCAATCTGAAAAGGCTACCATACTGTATGATCCCAACTATATGACATTCTGGGAAAGATAAAACTATAGAGACAGTAAAAAGAACAGTGGTTGCCAGGTGTTACAGGGAGGGAAGGAAGAAGTTGTAGAAGATTGTCAGGTCAATGAAAATTCTCTATATGATACCACAATGGTGTGTGCTTGTCATTAGACATATGTACAAACTCATGGAATATACAACCCAAAGAGTGAACCCTAAAGTAAACTATAGACTTTGGATGGTTATGATGCGTTAATGCAGGTTCATTGGTTGTAACAGACGTATCATTCTGGGCTGATGGGACATGATGATAATGGGGGAGGCTGTGTATGTGTGGTTCAGAGGATATATGGGAAATCTCTGTCCATTTCTTTATTTTTTATTTCATTTTTTTTTCATTTATTTTTTTATTTGAGATGGAATCTCACTCTGTCATCCAGGCTGGAGTCCACTTGAATGATCTTGGCTCACTGCAAACTTCACCTCCCAGGGTCAAGTGATTCTCTTGCCTCAGCCTCACAAGTAGCTGGGGTTACGGTGCCTGACACCACACCCGACTAATTTTCGTATTTTTAGTAGAAATGGTGTTTCACCATGTTAGCCATGCTGGTGTTGAATTCCTGACCTCAGGTGATCTGCCCACCTTGGCCTCCCAAAGTTGTACCTTCCTCTTAATTCTGCTGTGAACCTAAAACTGCTCTTTAAAAAATGAAGTCTTTAATAATGCTTTAAAAAAAAAAGTTGCTGCATCAGCTTTGCCCCACAACACAATCAGCTCAGTGGTACTATGAGATATTTTCTAGAATAATGCAATTGTAGTCTAAAACTTTATTATAGCATTGAGGTACACTCTTTTTAATTATTAATACTTTCTGTAAACTTCCTATTTTCTCAAACTAGAAAATCTTTCTATCAGGTATAAATTATTTTCACATTTCAATGTGAGAAACTTGTAGCTAATATTCAATAAGACATTGAGTATTACTAAGTCTTTTATTAAAACCTTTGACAATTAGTTTTTTAAGGCATCTTTATGGTCATAAATTTTCCATCTTAACCATTACTGAGTGCACAATTCAGTGGCATTAATTAATGCATAATGTTATACAACCATCATCTCTAGTTCCAAAACATTCTCACTATCCCTAGCAGAAACTCTGTAACCATAAAACACTAACTTCCTGTTTCCCATCTCCTAGTAACTTCTAGTCTATTGTCTATCTCTATAAATATGCCTATTCTAGATGTTTTATATTAGCAAACTCATCCAATATTTGCCCTTGTGCTAGCATGATGTTTTCAAGGTTCATTTGTGTTTCAGCATATATCAACACTTAACTCCCTCTTGTGGCTGAATAATATTTCTGTGTGGCACGGGTGTGTGTGTGTGTGTGTGTGTGTGAATATTGCACAACCCATTTATTCATTCATCTGTTGATGGACACTTGGGTTGTTTTCACCTTTTGAGTATTGTGAATAATGCTTCAATGAACACTGGTGTGTAAGTCTCTGTTTGAGTCCCTATTTTCATTCTTTTGAATGTATACCTAGGAATAGAATTGCTGGGTCATATGGTAACTCAATAGTTAACCTTTTGAGGAACTGACACATGTTCTTCTGCAGTGATCAAACCATTTTATAATCCTGCTAGCTGTGTGTGAGGGTTTCAGTTTCTCCACATTCTTGCCAACGTTGGCCATTGTAGTCATCATAGAGCACATCAGGTGTTATTTCATTGTGATTTTGATTTGCATTTCTCTATTATCTGATGAGGTTGAGCATCTTTTCATGTGCTTGTTAACCATTTGTTTATCTTCTTTAGAAAAATGTCTATTAAAGTCCTTTGTCCATTTTTTTAATTGGATCATATGCCTTTTTATTGTTGAGTTATAGGAATTCCTTATATATTCTAAATATTAAATCCCTATCCAATATGTGATTTATAAATATTTTTCTTCATTCTGTAGGTTGTCTTTTAACTTTCTTTGATGCACAAAAGTTTTTAATTTTGATGAAGCCCAATTATCTATTTTTTGTTTTGTCACTTGTGCTTTTGATACTGAAGAACTCACTGCCAAATCCAAAGTCATGACGATTTGTCCCTGTGTCTTTATCTAAGAGCTTTATGGTTTTAGTGCTTATATTAGGTTGTTAATCCATTTTGAATTCACTCTAGTATGTGATAACTGTTAGAACAAGTGTATCTGGTGTGTTCTCTACAGAACAAGCATAAAGGAATGCCTCGCTCATCTCCAAATAACATTTGTGGTACAGAGAGTGAACAAACCAAAGCATGAACACAACTGTTCTAGTTACTAACGCTTGCCTCCTCTCATGTGTAAAAGAGGATATTTTAAGGAAATGAATGACAAATCAAATCCTTGGCATTTGAGAAAAAAATTCTTAGAAACCCAGAATAATTGTTTCTTGTTCAGCCTTTTGCTATCATCCTTCCACCAAACCCGATTTTTACCCACACATCTCAATTCTATCCCACGTGTCCTCCTGTGCACATGTAGAGAGTGTATATGTATATGCAAGGGCATGGTGGCAGTGATGGTGGAGCAGACTCAGGGCAAAAAAGCAAGTAAATGCTTCCCAAGAAAGGAATAGAGAGGGGCATAAATATATGCATGAGAATGGGGACGCCTTCTGAAGCTAGCCCTGGAGCGTGATTAAAACACCTTCACATAGCTCAGAGTCATAAAAAAATTTATTGATGACTAACAGCTAAATCAGTAGTTTTCAGCCCTGGTCAAATATTTAGAATCAGCAGGTGAGCTTTTTTAAAATATCAACGTGCAGGAGATGTCCTGAAGATTCTGATTTAGCTGATCTGCATGGGATCCAGACATCTGTATTTTTTAAAAGCTCTCTCAGTTATTCTAATGTGTAGCCAATATTTGCCCAGCAATCCAACAGTCATAGTTCCACAACTCTTTCTTTAAGGCATTTGGAGAATTTGATTGCAAAGGATATCATCACGGCAGGCTTCATGAGTAGGTGGCAATTCACCTGGCACAGTGTCAAAGTCACCATGCATGTCTCCCCAACCACAGTGCCTTACCCTGCACATTAATGCCTACAATTCCACCACTGGAGTTTCTCTCCCTTGTCCCAACACTTTAATTTTTAAAATGGAAATATTTCTGAGATTGCCTCATCTGTCATCTACACCTTGAAACAAATAGGTTTACCAAATGATTAGAAAAACTGCTAATAGGAGAACTGATAGCTGACAGGAGTGGGATAGTTTTTCCCTATTCACAAATAAAGCTTTAGAAGGAAAACTGGGAGATGACAATGATGGAACTTCTTTACTTTACAATTCTGACATGAGTTCCAATATACTATGACCCATTAAACTTTGCTTCTTGTTTGTGAATTTCCTAGGGCTAATTTTTATTGGTTATTTCTGAGGAAAATAATCCCACTTTGTTGACAAATTAACCACCTTTTAGAGTTTTAAAAACTGAGATACACAGAAATTAAACATCTTTTCTAATGTCTCATAAATAGTGTTCTCTGTGTTTGACAGTGTAAAAGAGGTTTGACCAGGAGTTAACCCAGGAAGAGTGAGTCATCTAAGATACTTGTCCCAGCAGATCTGTGGGAGGAAAAAATTCTAAGTGTGTGTGTGCTTCTACTTACATATTTTTATTCAAGACCTGGAGTGAGTGGTAATGGCTGCTTTGCACCATTGAGTTTGGGATTAGTCAATATTGATTTTTGTTCATAACAAAGTTTTTCCTTAAAAATACTCTGACCTGTTTTGGGAATTCATTCAAATTTGAGCACATTATTCATTCATTCATTTGACTATGCTGGATGTTGGGAATTCAATGGTGAGGAAAAACAGACACAGCCCCTTCTCCTTCGGCGCTTACACACTAGAGGGAGAACAAACGTTAGTAAATCGATCAGGAAAATGGCTGTATAATTTAAAACTGTGGTTTATGTGATAAAGGAAAGTTACATGGCTCTAGAAAAGTGTATAGCTGGAGGACCTGACTGAAGTGGTCAGAAAGATAGGGAACATTAAAAATAGGGAGAGGCTCATGTGCTAAGGTCCTGTAGCAACAGGTGAGTATGATATTTAAGAAACTAAAGGAAGCATAGAGAACTAGAATGGTGGAAGGTGAAGCAAAAGAAGTAGGAAAGGGTGATATCACATTGGAGTTCTGGCCTTTATCCTAAGAGCAATGGGAAACCCTGGATGGGTTCAAAACTAAAGAAGGACGTGACCAGGACCAAATTTTAAAAAGCATTACTCTAGATGTAGTGCCAAGGATACACTAGAGTGAGAAGGGGAAGGGTGAGAAAGCTAAGGACAGTTAGGAGGCTATTACTGTAGTGCAGGCAAGAGATTAGAAGCTTGGCTAAAATGGTGGTGGCAGAGACCATGAGGCAGTGGGAATGGGGGATGAGTGAGGGGGCTTTTTGAGAAATGAGATATCCAAATGGCAGGGCTGTTGGGGTGATGGAGTGAGAGGGTGAGGATGCCTTTGAGGCTTCAGGCTTATTATATGTGTATAAATGCATGCTGACCGTGCCATTCAATGTGGGTAGGAGCACTGGGAAAGGACCAAGTTTGGAGAGACCATGAATTTCATTTTCAAATATTGAGCTAGAAATGATTTTAGTACAAAAAAGAATTTTATATTGAAAACCCATTTAGAATCTAGTAGGACCCCCTTAATTCACAGTAATAATCAGAGATACATCAAACTTGATCACATTTTGCAAATTAATAAGTAAACAATTTTAAATTAAGGATGCTGTACTTCATCTTGCTGCTTTGCCTTAATTATTAATGACATCATTTAGGAGTGTGTTAGTAAATATGTTATATTTTTAGAAACAATGAAGTCGTGGTAATGGGAGGCCACACTTCTGCAGTCAAGCTAGTAAATCCTGGCTGAGGCAAACAGAGGAAGCAGAAGGGGGTGTTTTTCTGGAGAGATTTATTGAGCTAACTGAACCAATGAGGTTCATTGGTATTTATGAATGGTTCATTAGTGTAACTATCTGAACACAAGGTGAATTCAAATTAAATGATAAGGCTTCCCAATAATTAATATGTGCCACTCTTTAGAATTTGTAATTAGAGGAAAGAGGCAAAATGAAAGGAAATAGATAAAAGGATAGTTGTTATAAAATTAAACTCCTTGAAAGCCAATTCAGTTTCTTTGTGAAGCAAACAAGACAAAAAGGACCAAAAGAATTGAAAATGTATTTTCTCTCTTAGTTGGCAACTCAACTTCAAGCTAGTTAAGAGTTTCTGGTTTTTATCCTAAGAGCAGTGGAAATTTTCTGAAGGGTTTAAACTAAAGAGTGACATGATCAGGATTTATTTTTAAAAAGAATTACCTTGCACTATTGACGTTTGGGGCTGGATAATTCTTGCCTTTGGAAGACTGACCTGACCTTTGCTTTGCAAATGGTTAGTAGCATCCTTGCTCTCTACTCACTAGTTGCCAATAGCAACGCCCTCCCCAATTGTAATAACCAAAAATACCTGCAGGCATTATCAAAATATACTCTGAGGGGCAAAATTGTCCTGTTGAAGAACCACTGAGCTAAATGTGAAATGCCTGACAATGTCATTTGACAACCATTTGGGGTCTGTTAGCTTTCATTTTGCTTAATAAATGTTTGCTAGGGACCTTCTCTGGTGTGATGTTCAGAAAGGAATAAGACAGTCTCTCTGCTTTTAAGGGGTGTATATGGTAGGGAATGGGGTGGGGAACTGACAAATTTGGAAATTAAAGGATGATAGGGAAAGATATTATATTAGACCAGTCTTGTATCTCTATAAAGGAATACCTGAGACTAGGTAACTGATAAAGAAAAGAGATGTATTCTGGCTCACAGTTCGCAGGCTGTACAAGAAGCATGGTGCCTCACCTGCTCCTGCTGAGGGCTTCAGGGAGCTTACAATCATGATGGAAGGTGACGGGGAACCAGCATGTCACATGGCAAGAGGAGGAACAAGAGGGTGAGGTGCGGAGTGGTTCCAGACTTTCAATCAGATCTCTTGTGAATTGAGAACTCATTCATCACCTAGGGGATGGCCGTAAGCCAGTCACGAGGGATCCGCCCCCATGATCCAATCGCCTCCCACCAGGCCTCACCTTCAATACTGGGAATCACATTTCAACATGAGATTTGGAAAGGACAAACATCCAAACTATATCAGATATCATTCCAAAATAAGATACTAAAGGATGCTTGTTCAAGTGTAGATTTCCATGCTAACTTAGAATTATCCTGTAGCTGGGTTTTTCTCAGGGGCAAGATCTCAGGATCTGACCTATCCATGACTGGGGTTGTCTGTGTTCACTGATGACAGAATTGATATGAAAGAAGAATTCCCAGCAAATTCCAGATGAAATATCCTTTGCATAAAGTCTCTCCTGACCTCTCTGGAATTTTGTCTGATCCATTATAACCTTTCTCTTCTATCTTTCCCTCTCACCTAACTCCATCTAGTCTTACCAACATGCTTCAATTCCATTGAACTTTCAGGGAAAAACAAACAAACTTATCTTCAATACTGCCTGTCCTGCAGAGTATGTATCATTCCATTTCTCATCCCACCCCATAAGAAAGAAACCTCTGCCCTGATACAGACATGATTCTCTCCTGCATAACACTTAACCTATATTGCCAAATTCCACAACTTGTTTTGTGTTCCCTTTAACATTGATGGCCGACCTTCCCTTCATTTCTACTTCTTTCCAGGTGTTCCATACCCTTACTTTCTGTCCCACTGGCATCATTTAGTTTTCTTCTCTGGCTCTTCCCAATGGACCTACTGACCAAATGGCTGACTCAAGTATTTAGTGAATTTAAATACCTGATGTGCTTTAATTCCCCAGTATTTCTCACTTAAAGAAGTGTATTTATAAATAAAATTGAAATAAGCTGTTTATTGCCACCCCCAGAATGTTTTTTTAGATTACATGTGCCAGTGTAAACTTTGCAATCAGGGTGGCTCCTTTTTAGGAATAATACTACTTTTCATTATGCCAAAGACACTATTCTGACATTTCACATGACAAAACACATTCCTGCTTCTGTTCCTGCCTGCTGCAAATGCAGGCAAGTCACTACTCACCCGAAAGCTGCTCCTCTTTGTTTTATTGTAACAACTGTGGAGTAGTTGAAAGAAAAATGAGTTTCTTCTGCCCAAGAAAATTATAAAGAATTTTCAAAGCTGATATTCAGTGTCTTGGGGAAAGTTTTAATTCACCTAGAAAAATACAGAAATGAACCTTTTGTTTTGACATTTGATAGTGCCTTTTGCTGAATATCCCAAAAGACCCAAGCAGTTGGAAGAACTGGATGCGTGCTCAACATTTCTGTGCTGAAGAAGGGGGGACCCTGGTTGCCATCGAAAGTGAAGTGGAGCAAGGTAGAGCACTCAAGGTCCAACCAGGCCAAGATAACCATTTTTATTCAAGTATTTATTAAAATATCCCCCCACCAATACTAACATTCCCAAATCAACATTTAAAATACTGTATTGCAGATGAGACATGAATTTTCAGTTTGACCCATAGGTTTTATTTCATGACATCTGTAAAAATTAGTGTGCTGCATTGCTTATAAACTGCTGGGTTTTGGAGCCTTTCTCTCACCAATAGCAGTGGAAAGAATAAGGATATATTTCTGGCCTATATTTCAAAATGGCTCAAAGAATCTAACGTATAGTCTACATGTAATTGCATGGTAATTACATGTAATTACCATGGTAACATGATTTTTAGATTCCTTTACATTTATCTACATGCTTTTATTTGATATTTAAACAATTTTATACTTTAGTTTAAATATAGTAGATAAATCCTCTTTTGTTTAGACAGGTAATTAATGAACACTGGAAATTGATTTGCTAATGATATGATGAAATCTCAAGTTATCCAGCTAATTTCTGTCAATTTAAACTAAAACAAAAGTGAAAGAAAGCACATTACCTTAACAAGGATAAAGTAACAAATTCCTACAAATGATTCATAATTATGTTTTGCTGGCATTTAAATATAATCAGAGCTATAAATAGGATTCAGTGATTACTCAAATGCTTTCTACAGTATTAAATTAGATAATGTATTCCTGTTTTTCAGCTTTCATTACTATGAATCTTTTTGGCCAGACCACTAACGTGTGGATAGGTTTACAAAATGATGATTATGAAAAATGGCTAAATGGAAAGCCTGTGGTATATTCTAACTGGTCTCCAGTTGATGTAATAAATGTAAGTTTTAACTATTTACTTTTTAGAGATCACTTTGGAAAGATACTTTATTCAAGACTTGTTTACTAAAGCTTTTTTTTAACTTCCTATATTTTGGAGATATAAATTTATATTAGTTTGTTATTAATATATTAATTTTAATGTAATTTTATATAATTTTTTGAAAGACAAGAGTTTCACTCTGTTGCCCAGGCTAGACTGCAATGGTGTGATCTTGGCTCACTGCAACCTCAGCCTCCCAGGTTCGAGTGATTCTCCTGTGTCAGCCTCCTGAGTAGTTGGCATTACAGGTGCCTGGCACCACACCTGGCTCATTTTTTGTATTTTTAGTAGAGCCAGGGTTTTGCCATATTGGTCAGGCTGGTCTTGAACTCCTGACCTGAGGTGATCCATCCGCGTTGGCGTCTCAGAGTGGTGGGATTACAGGCATAAGCCACTGAGCCTGGCCAATTTTATATAATTTTTTTGTGTTCAAAAAATATAATTACTTTACTCATCACAGTAATTGTTTCTTTTGTAGGTTATGAAATAATTTGTGAATACATTTATTAAATGCAAATAAAGAAATAATTGTCTTAATTTTTAAAAATGTTCTTAATAAAAATGTTAATGTTTTAATAATGCTATATGTTATTATGCTCTTGATAACATGTATTATTTTAAAGATTCCAAGTCATACCACTGAAGTTCAAAAACACATTCCTCTATGTGCCTTGATGTCAAGTAATCCTAATTTTCATTTCACTGGAAAATGGTATTTTGAAGACTGTGGAAAGGAAGGCTACGGATTTGTATGTGAAAAAATGCAAGGTAAGATATATTTGGCTTTTTATTCCTTTCACTTCCAAAGTCCATCCTTCTCTTCGATGTTGGTTCTACACAGCTGTGTAGCTAACAGTTTCACAGCTAACAGCGTCAGGCACTTATTCTTTGGCTTTACATAAGTTTAGTTATTTAATCTCCCCTACCCTAGGCTTATGCCCTTTAGTGGGATTATAAGGACTGCCAAGGCCACTTGAGTGATGACCAAATTTATGTGTATCTATCTTAGTCATATTAAATGGCTTGACTGCTTCATTCTGGGATTATGTATCTGTTCAGGTAATTTTTAAAGGTCACTGAGAAAAAATGTTAGGAAAGAATCAGGGAAATAAAGCAATTCACACTTGCTCCTTTTTTGGAACCCTAAAATGGTCTCTGGCTAAATGCGGCATGCAGCCAGTTTCTAGATCTGATGGGCAGAACCCCCAAATGGTTTCTGGTGTGAAATACCAAAGCCACACTATTACAAAATAGCCAACAGGGTCAATGAGCAGTGTGAATGCACTATAACTGACCTTGAGTAGTGTAAATAAAAACAACAGCTCATGTTTTTACTGAGTACTGGGTATCCCTGTCCATACTGCCCGAGAAAGTCATAGTTGATATCCAGAGCTGTGTGGAACTCTGGGCAGCCTAGCAGATAGATAGATAGATAGATAGATAGATAGATAGATAGATGACAGATAGATAGATGATAGATAGATAGATAGATAGATAGATAGATAGATAGATAGATATGCTTACTTGGAATATGAATTTTACTTCTTAGCATGGCATACGTGTAAACTCTCTATCAACCCATCCTCAAAAAAGCAGTGCCAGGGACGCTCCATTTCTGGTTCTCAGTTACCACTTAAACATTATAGTGTTCTAGAACTGAAAGAAGATACTAGATATGTAATAGCAACAGTAGCATGGGAACAGCAGAGCCTTGTAAGGAAAGATATAATATGAGCATGCCAGGTACTTATACGTTTATGATGTACCCAACGCTATGCCTTGAGTGTATGCACAATATGCCATAAAATCCTCAAAACACTTCTATGAAGTAGGTAAAAGCCTCCCATTTTACAGATAAGAAACTTGAGACTTAAAAACATAAGTAAGCCTTGTGGGTGCAATGCTCACACCTGTAATCCTAGCACTTTGGTGGGCCAAGGCGGATGGATTGACTGAGCTCAGGAGTTCAAGACCAGCCTGAGCAACATGGTGAAACCCCACCTCTACTAAAATACAAAAATGTAGCTGGGTGTGGTGGCAGACACCTGTAGTCCCAGCTACTTGGGAGGCACGAGCACGAGAATCGCTTGAACCTGGGAGGCAGAGGTTGCAGTGAATGGAGAACACACCACCGCACTCCAGCCTGGACTACAGAGTGAGACTCTCTCTCTGAGAAAACAAAATAAAACAAAAATAACACACTCAAGATATCTCAGTTAAGCACAATGATTCTATTCCACTACCTTGATGTTGATTTGTTCTTGAAATTTGCCTCTGATCACTTTCTCTCTTTGGTGTTTTCGGGACTGACAGTGTGGATTTTCCTTTGGAGACAGGACAGAACAGTGATGATTGAGAGCACAGGTACTGGAGTGCCCACCACACATGGGTTCCCACCCTTCTCTGTAAATAAGCTTCAGTCAGGTTACTTATCTTCTATGATCATGATTTCTGCAGCTGCAAACTGTGATGATAACCATCTCACACACTCTATGTATATATAACACTTAGCATACTTACACCATATATTTAACAAATGATAGAGTTTTTTTATTATTTCCAAAAATTATTGTTCAGCCACACTAATTATTTATTGTAGCCAACAATAAATATTCAAGTTCTGCTCCTCTTCTCTCTTTGCCAGATAAATATGTGCTTACATTGGGCTTGAGCCCAAAGTCTTTTATCTGCCAAAAAAAATAAGAAAGCTGAATGAGAAGAGACACAAGTGCAAAGCAACACTCCGCAGTTTAGAACTTGGTTTCCAATAGATCTTTCTTTTTCAGGGCAATGGGTGGCAAAACCACGTTGCTCAAAATCACTTGTTTTGAAATTTAATGAAATCAATTACATATGGAGAAATTCATATATATAAAAATACAGATATATAACTCTGGGGAAAAAACGGTCAAATTGGCATTTCGGTAACATATACAAAGAATTTCATTTAATTTTATGAATTATTAGCATTTTAAAACAACTACTTTGATATTATTTTGATTTTGTATAAACAACCATTACACTGGGCACATAGGCTGGGGACAGACTTCTAGCAAAGAGTAAAAATATGATAAAAGTGAGTTCCATCACAATTTATAGAAATTAAGTAGATTTATTTTACTTTGTTTTACCATATGTACGGCTGCTATATTGAGGTAACAGCTTCAGATAAAGGTCAGTTTCCTGATTTGCCATTTTTGCTGGGGGACTATGACCAGAGGAATAGAGTGGAGCAAGAAGCAACATTCATAGGATGCCTTCCGGGTCTCCGTGCAAGTGTGTGCCCTATGTGGATATCTCATTCAGTTCTATCCACACCCCTCCAAGGGAGACCCTAATCATCTCTTGTAGACCACAAATTTGAGGATTAAAAAGGTTAATTTTTCCAAGGACTCTTTACCAGTTAGGGCCAGAAATAGGATTAAGTCCCAGGTCTTGTGATCTACCCATACTTCACATGCTTCTTTCTAACACCAAATGTAGTAAAACCAAATGTAGTACACAGAAGTTCAAGTCACTTTGGATCAGAAGGTACAAAAACTCTTACTTTGTTTTTTGTCCATTAGAGTTTCTAAAACTTAAGTCTATTCTAGTACACAACATAATACAGAACAGAAAGGCAAATGCACATATCAGAGAGGAAACACCTGTTTGTAAAACACAGGCTTGGTTTTCACATGGTCACAGACTCTCATGAACACTCAACCACCAATGATCACATGTGAACAAACCTTGCCTTTTAATTTGTAAACCTTGGCTCTGACAGGTGACATATTAATAGTAACTGTTTATAAGAACAGTGTGTATTTCTAAGAATTTATTAACTTTATTTTTAAATTATTTTTAGAAGTATACATGCAAACATTAAACATAATAGTGACCATCAGTCTCAAAAGTGTAATCAAGTACTTTACCTGATAATATGCAGCCGTAATATTAGGTTTGCAATGCAGCATATGACTACATAACATGTGCCTCTCTGCAATTTATAAGCATTAAGGTCTGCCAAAGCACTGTGGATTAAGCCAAGTGCAGTTAGTGGAGTGAAATCCACCTACAAAGATCATCATCAGTTCACCAAAAAATAGTCAATTTGATAAGGGATGGTCAAAAATGAGAAATCTTCTAGAAATGGTTCAATCTATGTTTATGTTTTTGAAAAATTATTTATTAAATTTCCTAGGTCTTCTCATTTTTTAGCATCACCCACATTTTCAAATAGCGTCCTCATTTTGAAATAGTCAGTTCCAGAAGAAAGCTGTCTGATCAACATGGATCATAGTGACAAGGATCCATGCTAAGCTTTGCCTCCTCCTTTCTCATCCAGATGCTACAAATGACTTTTGTTGCTGTTCTTGTTCTAGATACTTCTGGACACAGTGTAAACACATCTGACATATATCCAATCCCTAATACCTTAGAATATGGAAACAGAACTTACAAAATAATTAATGCAAATATGACTTGGTATGCAGCAATAAAAACCTGCCTGATGCACGGAGCACAGCTGGTCAGCATCACAGACCAGTATCACCAGTCCTTCCTCACTGTTGTCCTCAACCGGCTGGGATATGCCCACTGGATTGGACTGTTCTCCACAGATGTAGGTATCCTAAAGCCCTTGAAACATCCTTGCATAATTAACTTTAGCATCTTCCTCCTCCATGATGTAGCCACTGAAATTAGCACTGAAAAACAAATCCCCAAAATAATAGTAAACATAACGCTTAAGTAATTGGTTTATATGATTATTTGACCAACCTATGAGCAGCCTATGCCTACAAAATAAGAGTGCACACCTCGTTAGGGTAAACATTCACTTGCCTAATTAATACCCTTCAATGGCTCTCTGAAAATTTCCAAGTGCCCCAATACTGCCTTGCATGTGCAGTGGAACACATCTGGAACTCAAGCACTGCATTTAGGAATTTGTGGCAGTTAAAAAATCCCCAAGAAAAATAATGAATCATGTTTCTTGCCTAGAAATGTGATTATTAATTAGTTGAGTACCCCTTATAATTAAACACTTTAGGTTTTATTTTCCTCTAGGGATGTGGTTTAGAGAATATGTTATTTTCATTTTTTAAATAAAAATATTATACACTCAAAGTAGCGAAAAGTAAACTCTAGTCTATCCTGAGCCCTAGTTCTACTCCCTAATATTAGTAATTGTGAATACTGTCTTGTGTGCTATCTAGAAATTTTCCATGTACACATATATGTGTTCCATATACACATATATACTCATGTAATGGAAGAACATGTATATTGTTTTTCAAACACAAATGAGATCCTATTACACATGCTGTCTTTAAACTTGCTTTTTTATTTAATATATCTTTTACAACTTCACATGTCAGTATATAAAAATCTCATTCATTCTTTAGAACTCAGCATGTAAGGATATACCACAACTTATTAAACCATACTCCTGTGAATAGACATTTGGGTTCTTCTCAGGTTTTCAGTTATAAACAATGCACAACAAATATATCTGTGCCAGTAAGATAAATTCTTTTTTCTTTTCTTTTCTTTTTTTGAGACAGAATCTCACTCTGTTGCCCAAGCTGTAGTGCAGTGGCACAATCTCAGCTCACTGCATCCTTCACCTCCCCAGTTCAAGAGATTCCTCTGCTCAGCCTCCCCAGTAGCTGAGAATACAGGCAGGTGCCAACAAGCCCAGCTACTTTTTTACTTTTAGTAGAGACAGGGTTTCACCATGTTGGCCAGGATAGTCTCGATCTCTTGACCTCATGATCCATCTGCCACAGCCTCCCAGAGTGCTGGGATTACAGATGTGAGCCACTGCACCTGGCCGATAAATTCTTAGAAGTAAAATTGCTGAGCACACTTTAAATTTTGACAAGTACTACCAAATTGCCTCCAAGAGTTTGCACCAATTTATATGCCAACAACAGCGTGTGAAAACATCTAGTTTTTCCACATTTTTGCCAACACCAAGTATTATCAAAATTTTAATCCTTGCCCGTGGGAGAGGTAAAAAATAATTATTTTATAATTACTTATTGCCTCATGTAGTACAGAATGTTTTAACTTTATGTAGTCAATTTTGCTTTATGGTCTCTGGATGTTCTGTGACTTAGAAAGGTTTTCCCCGCACCAACAGTACAAAAAAACTTAACCAAATTTTCTTTAACACATTTATATTGTAGATTTTATGTTTGAGAATTTGCTTAATCTGAAATTTAGTTCAGTGTAAAAGACAAGGTACTGGTCCAATTTCACTCTGATTGCTCACTAGAAAATCATAGTGATAGGGAGTCAAGAATTCCTAAAAATCAGAAAAAGATCTTATTTGTGACAGATACTCCTGTTTGTCAAGCTGTATTCACAGATGTCCTAGACCCTCTTTAAAATGGGGTGTGGAAATATAAATCGATGTGGGAGTTGTAGTATGCTCAGATAACATTGGATGATGCTGCCAGCAGTCGTGGCAAAGAAATGATGGCTCAGTTTTCCTCCACAGAATGGTCTTAATTTTGACTGGTCTGACGGCACCAAATCCTCTTTCACTTTTTGGAAAGACGAGGAGTCATCCTTCCTTGGTGACTGTGTTTTTGCTGACACCAATGGACGCTGGCATAGCACAGCCTGTGAATCATTTCTGCAAGGTGCCATTTGTCATGTGCTCCCTGGTAGGTTCAATTCTACTCAACTCAAGAATACACTCTATGTAACTACTGTATGCAAGGCACTGTGCTAAGCAAGGGACATAAGGATGAATATAGTAAGAAGTCTCTGTCTTCACGAAGCCTCTGGTCTGGGTGGTGACATAAAGAAAAGTAGAACTACCAATGATGTAAGAGAGATAGCAAATGTTATGGGGGTTATCAAGAAAAAGAATGTATCGTATCCATTTGGAGAAAGGTAGAAAGGCTTTTTGAAGGACACGGCAGTGCAGATGGGCCTTGATAAATTGTGGCTCACACCTGTAATCCCAGCACTTTGGGAGGCTGAAATGAGTGGATCACTTGACGATGGGGGTTTGAGACCAGCCTGATCAACATGGAGAAACCCCATCTCTACTAAAAATACAAAAATAGCAGGGTGTGGTGGCACATGCCTGTAATCCCAGCTACTTGGGAGGCTGAGGCAGAAGAATCTCTTGAACCCATAAGGCAGAGGTTGTGGTCAGCGCCATTGCACCCCAGCCTGGGCTTCAAGAGTGAAACTCTGTTGAAAGAGAGAGAGAGAGAAGAAAGAGAAAGAAAGAAGAAGAAAGAAAGAGAGAAAGAAAGAAAGAGGAAGGAAGGAAGGAAGGAAGGAAGGAAGGGAGGGAGGGAGGGAGGGAGGGAGGGAGGGAGGGAGGGAGGGAGGGAGGGAGGGAGGGAAGGACAAAAGAAGGGAGAGAGGGAGGGAGGGAGGAAAGGAAATACAAGTCGATAAATGGGTGGGTGTAGATGGGTAATAATAAGACATGGAAAGGCATTCTGAGAAAAGCTGGATGAAAATGTGGAAGGAAGACACGACGGGGCTTGTGTAAAGCAAAGTTGATGTTTGGATTTGCCTGAATGCAGATTAGGTGTAAAGGAGGGGTGGGAAATTAGATGAGAAACATGGGCTTCAAGCATGTATGGAGGAGTTTGAGGATGCATGTTTTTTGTTTTTTGTTTTTTTTTTTGAGACGGAGTTTCACTCTTGTTACCCAGGCTGGAGTGCAATGGCGCGATCTCGGCTCACCACAACCTCCGCCTCCTGGGTTCAGGCAATTCTCCTGCCTCAGCCTCCCGAGTAGCTGGGATTACAGGCACGCACCACCATGCCCAGCTAATTTTTTTTGTATTTTTAGTACAGACGGGGTTTCACCATGTTAACCAGGATGGTCTCGATCCCTTGACCTCGTGATCCACCCGCCTCGGCCTCCCAAAGTGCTGGCATTACAGGCGTGAGCCACCGCGCCCGGCCAGGATGCAGGTTTAAGTCAATGACTGATAGGATTCCAGAGCCATGATGATGATGATGATGATGATGATGATGATATTGTTTGGATATTTACTAGATATCTGGCTCTGCACTTTATAGAATATCTCGTTTACACTTAAAGTTCACCTGGTCTACCCCTTGATTAAACATAAAATGTAAACTCAGAGCATTAAATAGCTTCCTGAATATCTCACAGCTGTCCATCACCAGTACCAAGAATAGAAATCAAGTTTCCTACATAGAATTCCCTAACACAGGCTGGCCTCCTTTTAAATATCTCATTTAGTAAAAGTGCTTGTATTTACTTACATTCTGGGTACTGTATCAAATAACATGCAAATTATATATCGTTAGATCAAAACAATTCAGGATTAAAAGTAAATGATAGCCCCCTATATCTTGGAAAAGCTAATTTTGCTTCTGAAACACCATAAAAGCTGTCCTTCCCGTTTTCCCTTTTTTTTTTTTTTTTTTTGTTAGCATTTGCCTTTTCTTGGAATTGTGACCTTTCAATAACAATGCATTTATTGAATGCTTTGTGAGGCTCTTACTCATTTAAACTTCTCAACTTGTAAGGAAGGTGGCCATGTGGCTCATACCAGTAATCCCAGCACTTTGGGAGGCAGAAGCAGGAGGACCTCTTCAGGCCAGGAGTTTGAGACCAGCTTGGTTAACACAGTGAGACCCCTTCTCTTCAAATAATAATAATAATAATTTTTCAATTATCTAGGGTTGGTGGTATGTGCCTGTAGTCCGAGCTACTCAGGAGGCTGAGGCTGGAGGATCACTAGACCCCAGGAGTTTGAGGCTGCAGTGAGCTGTGATTGTGCCATTGCTCTTCTGCCTAGGTGACAGAGCGAGACTTTGTCTCTTAAAAAAAGTTTTTTAATTTAAAATATTATTTTTAAAGTTTTTGTTGCTAGCTCTCTTTTATAGCTAAAGAAACCAAGTGCAAGGTAACATGCCCATGGCCACACAGCTAGAAAGTGGTGGAGCCAGGATCACAGCATGGATGTGTCTGACTCTCACGCTAGCTCTCTCAAATAAAGTCCCCCTGGAGTTCCCTCATTTATTTTATGTTATGCTATGTTATGATACTTTATTGAATGCATTATTTTCTTTCATAGGTTTATTAGTGGGTAAGGACTTTTCAAATCTGTGATACACAACACTGCATGAAGCGCATACATTTGGAAATCTCTTGCCAGTATCAGTCAGCTGCCACTCTCTCTGGGAGTCATAGCCCCTGCTTCTTCCAACCTTTAGGATGCTAATTGTAAACATGAAAGACAGCCACCCTCACCCAGGCAGACCCAAACCAAGCCTCCAAAGCTGTGCATTAACATATCTTGTTATGTTTAGGTAAAGATTATTTCTGTCAGAAATGCTATAAGCTGGTTCTAGTTTTATAATCATTTACATGAAACCCAATCTTTTAGAGTATTACCATGAAAATCTTGTTACTTTTATTTATCTTGGTCTTTTATAGAATGTAATGTAATATTTATCTCAATAAATAAACCCAGTCACCACTCTGAAATCATAACTGATTTTTCTTCACAGAAACAAGACCATCTGAACACCCAGAGTTGTGCTCAGAAACATCTATTCCCTGGATAAAATTTAAAAGTAATTGCTACAGTTTTTCTACAGTCCTAGACGGTATGAGTTTTGAGGCTGCTCATGAATTTTGCAGAAAGGAAGGTAATTGTTTTTGTGATGGTAAAAATGCTTTCATGTGCTCCTACTTGCCAATTCAGTAAACAGTGTGGATTTCTTTATTCATCCCATTATTTAGTGACTTTAGGAGCAACAAAAACTATTGAAAAAATAAATACTACTGAAGTTGCTTGTTTGGAGGACAGCTACTATATGAAACAATGTCCAGTATAGAATTTGGAAACCTAAGATGATGTCTCAGCACACTGCACTTTCCGAAGGAAACGTTCCTTTTGCATGCATTTGCATTATGCATTTTGAATGTTCCCTAAAATTAATATTCTATGCCTTAACTTCTGAAGTGCAGCTTGTATCTTTTTTAAAATGTGGTTTTCTTTAAATTTTTTAATTTAAAATCTCTTATTTACAAGGAAATTTTCACTTTTCAAAACCTGTGCTTTGCAAATAATGGTATAGGAAACATATTTTCAAGTATATTTACATGTAAACACAAATATTCCTTTGCTACTTGTCTCTCTTATAGGATCTAATCTTTTAACAATCAAGGATGAGGCTGAAAATGCATTTCTCCTAGAAGAGCTGTTTGCTTTTGGTTCTTCTGTCCAGATGGTTTGGTTGAATGCTCAATTTGATGGTAACAGTAAGTGATTTGGGTAGAGGAGAGGACATAAATAAATACATGGTTGTTAAAGCTGATGATAATGGCATCTGTGAGCCAGAAAACTCTCCTTGGATACATTTGCTGTTAAAAAATAGCATGAAGCCTAAAGCCATTTGGAATCTTCCAAAAACAACATTGGAATGCTTTTCTCTACCCTTTTGTCTTTCTCTACCCTTTTGTCTTTTGAAACAATCCCGGAATACCAAAAATAAAAACTAAGAAACAATAACATGTTTACCTTTATCCTTAGCAGGAAGATGCTTGGCTGAAACTTTGTGTTCACAGACTTAGTCATAGCATACCAAAACCATATTTACTTGAAAATATCCCTGGTTTCTAAATGTTATAAAAGCACAACAGAGTTATGAAAATGTTTCCATGATAAACTGTGCTGTTAGGATTCTTATTTGCTACTCATAAAAACCAGAGTTTGTAATAAAATGGAAGCATAGTATTATTTTCTTTATGTAATTGATGGTTATTGAAAGGTACTTTCGAAGAAAATTATTTTAATTGGTATGGAGAGCCTGTTACAGTGGCGTACCAAGGTAGGGGGTAGCCTACCCTTTCAAGGAGGAATTTTTAATCACCAACATTGTTTAGGATTTCAAGCAGATGGTGATAATAAAAAGCAGACCGACTTTTAGTTAGTTTTATTGTTAGTTTTAAGTTATTTTCCGATGGTACACTCCCCCTTATTGCCCACATATGAGATGAACTCTCCTACTGCCCCTAACCTCTTGGTACATGGCTGGCTTGCTATTAAAAAAACTCACTGTAAAATCTTTTTAGAGGCCGGGCGCAGTGGCTCATGCTATAATCCCAGCACTTTGGGAGGCCAAGGCAGGCAGATTATGAGGTCAGGAGTTTGAGAACAGCCTGACCAACATGGTGAAACACTGTATCTACTAAAAATACAAAAATTAGCCAGGCGTGGTGGTAGGCACCGTAATCCCAGCTACTCAGGAGGCTGAGGCTGGAGAATCGCTTGAACTCAGGAGGCGGAGGTTTCAGTGAGCCAAGATCATGCCATTGTACTCCAGCCTGGGTAACACAGCAAGACTCTATCTCAAAAAAAGAAAAATATTTTTAGAAAGCCATTTTGTAATGATAAAGATGTTAGGACTTGAAAGGATTTTTCTTTACTCGATTAGTTTTGTTTATCAAATGATTTCTTTAAATTGATTATAAATATATAGAATATTTCAAAATTCAAACTCTCACATTAAGAAACATGATAACCTAAATGAACTAGATTAGAACACTGTATCTAAAATAAAGAGGCGACTTTATTAATGCCTACCTTTTGCTATTGAGTTCATGACTATATTTACTATATTTACTGAGTTGAACGCATCAGTTCAAGAGTCTCATTAAATTCAGGGGCTGCTTTTTATGGTTAACTCCAGTCTTAGTATGTTTGATAACCATGCACATGATTCATAATGAGTCAACAATTTTCCCACAGATGAAACCATAAAGTGGTTTGATGGAACTCCTACAGACCAGTCAAACTGGGGCATTCGGAAGCCAGGCACAGACTACTTCAAGCCCCATCATTGTGTTGCCCTGAGGATCCCTGAAGGATTATGGCAGCTATCCTCATGTCAAGAAAAAAAGGGCTTTATATGTAAAATGGAGGCAGGTAGGTAAAGTCAGAGAGTAATTCTTCATTTTGATTCTATCTTAACTAATGTTGACCAACCTCTTTAGTATTTAAAGATTTTAAAATCCAAGTTTTGAGAGTATTTACATAGATGCTGACATTATTGTCGTGTTCTGTACCAAACAAGTCAGAGAATATTGCAGCTCCTTCTTTCTGCGATATGGAAAAAAATCCTTATAAATCAACTTAAAGACTGATTTTTCTTGTGTCACCCTGGTTGATCACCTAAAGGGCAAAAAAGCAGTTTCCCTCAAGCAAATAGAACTAGGAATGTAAACCAGCAACTTTCATTCAGGCAACTGCTATTCAGAATTTTTAAGATTTATATTTGGCCTCAGGAAATATAATGTAGGCTTATGTATATTTGTTGCGGACAAGGAAATGTGATTCTCTGCTGCAAGCATAATGCGTCATAAAAGTCACATTTTAACTTAATCATAAGCAACATACTTAGTGTTTAGTAATAAAAAAACAAATTTTAGAAATCTAAGCTGGAAAATTCTAGTCAGTTGCAAACAACTGAAGAGTTTTTTAAAACAGGGTGTTAAGGAGGATCACTGATGGCGGGAAAATGTCTATAATAATTACAGCAGTTTCTAGATGTCCTAAGTATTATAAAGGAGGGATTGATGTGGCTTGGACTGCTAGAGAAGGCTTCCAACATGAGGTTTTTGGATCCCAAAGGATGAGGAGAATTATAGAAGTTGGAACAGAAGAGGAAAAGGCCCAGTGTGATTAAAGGCAGCAGCTAAGAATGTGTTTCAGTGAGTGCAAACAGCTCACATTAGGGGGTGATGAGAATAAAATTGGACAGTAAAGTAGGATACTTTCACAGAGTGCCAGGCTGAAGAGCTGAACTTCATGGTGGAAGAGACAGACCCCCTATGTGTTCTGTAGACACCTGTGATGAAGCAATAGAACTCATGAGGATATGAAGAGAAACATTTGTAATTTAAGTGATTGATACAGGAATGAAAGAGGAAGGGAGAAATAGGAAGATAGAATCACTGGCCTTGGTGACTGATTCAGTGCTGGGAATGAAGGAGAAAACACTGCAGATTTGGGCACCAGTGTTTGAAACCCCCACAGTGTGAGTCTCAACTCTGTGTGAAAAGCATGGCTAAGCCTAATAAATAATGTGCCCAAATTATCACTAGCCTTTAAATATCAAAAACACCTCATGTCTTACAGAACTTGAAAGCTTCCTATAATGCAGATAACACCTGTTTCATCCTTTGCAACAGCTTTCCAAGGTAGTGGAGCAATTAAAATATCCCCATTTTGCAGATGGGAAAAGTGCCTGTCCAAACTGAGGCTACATCAAGGACTACAGAGAAAACTCCCAGTTTCCCAAGTGCTCCTTCCATGCTGCCCACTGCTTCTATCCTAAGGACAAACACTCTTAACAGTCTTTCTCTAAAATGTATCTTTAAAGTGATGATTATCCCAAGTACACTATACAAATTATATGACTGTATTCAATTATCACTTGTATCCTAAAAATTTGTGCATCTGATATACATCAATTTTAAAGAAGTATCTTCATAAAAACACAATAATGCATGTTTTCAACAGTTCAGTGCAACATTATATGGTATTCTTTTTATATTACAAGAACAAGTCTGGGCTGGACACGGTGGCTCACTCCTTTAATCTCAGCACTTTGGGAGGCAGAGGCAGGCAGATCAGTTGAGGTCAGGAGTTTGAGACCAGTCTGGCCAACATGGCAAAATCCCATCTCTACTAAAAATACAAAAAATATCTGGGCATGGTAGTGCATACCTGTAATCCCAGATACTAGGGAGGCTGAGGCAAGAGAATTGCTTGAACCCAGAGGGCAGAGGTTGCAGTGATTGTACCAAGATTGTACCATTACACTCCAGTCTGGGCAACAGAATGAGACTCCATCTCAAAAAAAACAAAAAGTCTGTTTTATAAAAATCTGGATTTGTTATTGGTAACAGTGTTGATTCTTTCTTTTTTCATGTCTATCAGAGTGAATGAGCATCAGTAGGACATCAAGGCACTTTTTTTTTTTTTTTTTTTTTGAGACGGAGTTTCGCTCTTGTTACCCAGGCTGGAGTGCAATGGCGCGATCTCGGCTCACCGCAACCTCTGCCCCCTGGGTTCAGGCAATTCTCCTGCCTCAGCCTCCTGAGTAGCTGGGATTACAGGCACACGCCACCGTGCCCAGCTAATTTTTTGTAGTTTTTAGTAGAGACGGGGTTTCACCGTGTTGACCAGGATGGTCTCGATCTGCCGACCTCGTGATCCACCCGCCTCGGTCTCCCAAAGTGCTGGGACTACAGGCTTGAGCCACCGCAGCCGGCCCAAGGCACTTCTTTTACTCACAAACCCGTTTATTCATCTTCCTCTAGTTCATTCTCTGGATCTTTCTCTAGATCAAAAATAAGAGTTCACATTTTGATATAACATCTACTTAAAAGATGTGTTTTTACAGTAGAAAGTTTTAAAACAGGAACTCTTAAGTTTTTGGATGGAGAAGTTGTTGCTCATTCCCCAAGATCCATGAGATCACAAAGGTGAGAAGATGCTGATTTTAAAATCCTTACACAGATACAGGCAGATTATCATTGTTGAACAAACTCCATATAAGATCCCAACAAAACTGTGAGTTCTTGTATGCAGGGCCTATATTTTACTCTATATTTATTGCAGCACAGTGCTGAGACTGAATGGAAAGTTCTTGGCTTTAAAAAAAAAAAAAAGTGTGTGTTTGTGAGCACTAATAACGATGATTACAGTAAATCAAAGCTCAACAAACTTTTTTTGTAAAGGGCCCGCTAGTAAATATTTTAGGCTTTGGGAGCCATATGGTCTCTGTCACACGCCATTGTAGCACAAAAGCAGCTATGACAATACATCAATGAATGAATGTGGCTAAGTTCCAGTAAAACATTTTTTATAAAAACAGGTGACCCGGTTTGATCCATGGGCCATAGTTTGCTGACACCTGCTGTAAGCAATGACATTTTTGCTGAATGTTTAAAAACTCATTTTAATTTTTGTATTTGGTTTTAGATATTCGCACTGCAGAGGAGCAGCCAGAAAAAGGTACATTTGAAACCATACAGAACATTTTGATTTTTATTAGAAATAAGATAGAAAGCAACTGTATGACAGTATCTATATTAATTCATCGTCACTGAAGTTTTCCTTTTTAAAAAAAAATCTCCTTTCAGGACCAAGTCACAGCATAATTCCTCTTGCGGTAGTACTGACACTGCTAGTCATTCTGGCCATTGTCACACTTTCCTTGTGCATATACAAGCAGAATGGTGGCTTCTTCAGAAGACTTGCAGGGTTTCGGAATCCTTACTATCCTGCAACCAACTTTAGTACAGTACATTTAGAAGAAAATATTCTCATTCCTGATCTTGAGAAGAGTGAACAATAATAATGAGGTCAGAGAATGCCGCAGCCAGCGGGTGAGTAAAGAAGACTAAACAGGAGTCTCATCTGCCTTTCCCTTTACTGCCCAGATGCCATTAGAATGTGAATTGGGTCACTATTTTAATTATTCTTGAAGTGATTACTGGTTTGAATTTTAACCAAATCAGATGGGTTTTGATTTATTCATTTCCCTAAACTGTGATCCATTCTTAAAAAGGGGAAATTATGCATTGGTTATTATTCAGAAAGACAAGAACTATTAAAAGAAACTCCCTATTGAAAACTCTCAAACCAATATGAATAATAGTTTTTGCATTAATGTGTCTCTACTAAAATTTGGGAGAATTTTAAAACCAATCTGGTATCTATTCAGACATTTACACACACTCATTGCATTAAGAAAGACAGAAAGAAGCAAAAAAAAAAAGTTAATCTCATATATGACAGGAAAAGGAAAGGGCTTCTGAGAGGATTCTTAGTTGTTTCTTTTGAATTCACTTTTAATAGCAGGAGTTTGGAAAATACTTATTTCTATGCTTAAGGGTCACAGATTCTGGGCTCTCAACTGATATTTAAGATGACATTCATTTTTATTAGGTCTAACGTCTCAAGCTAAAGGAGAAAGAAAAACATCTTCCTTAAATGGCAAAGACCTTCATTAGCAATATACTTTCATAAACAACCATATAGCTAATATGTGGCCTTAAACCTTCAGTTACTAAATGATGATTTAGTTGGATATTTTAAACTGTCTTATAGATAAGCTTAAAGTAATATATTGAAACTTTAACAGTTTTACTGTTAAAACTCATGGACTTTCTGAAAAACTACAGATATGAAATAATATATAATACTCTTAACAACTGGAAGATATCAAATGTAACTTGGATTTAAAGGAGAAGAGCTGAAGATCTGAATTATAGTCTCATTAGAACCAGACAGAGGATTTTTGAGAAGTACTAAATAAATTAGTAATCTAGGTATCTCTATTATGTAAATGATTTTAGGTGTTCTATTTAATAAACTATTTTATGGAAACCATCTCCTTTTATATTAGTCTAGTTAGTATAGATGGTAAATAATGATTATAATACTGTCTGTAAATAAAAAATTACAGATCTTATTTTTCTTTATTAATTTCTTATAAAGAAAACAGCTTGATAATCAATATCCAAAAATTTACTCATTACAAAAGTGTTTATTGAATTCTATCAAGAAAAAAGTGTGCTGGGCATGATGGCATGCACCTGTAGTCCCAGCTACTTGGGAAGCTGAGGGAAGAGGATCAGCTGAGCCCAGGAGTTGGCAGCTGCAGTGAGTTGTGGTCACACCACTGCCCTCCAGCCTAGGCAATTGAATGAGACCCCCAACTCATAAAAAGTACCATTCTAGAAACAGAGGTGCTAAGGTGAGCAAGTTGGGGTGAGGTCTATCTTTTCATGGCATTTATTTTCTAATGAGGGAAAACCGACAGTAACTCAGTAAAGAAATGCATATGCAGAAAATAGCGAGTGGTTACGAAAATGAAGTAAGGTTCCATGATAGAGGGAGGCTGGGGGACTCTCAGGGCCTCCTTAAGGAGTGTGCATTTTAATTATTACAACCAACTGCCCCAAAACAGGGGCCATTAGTCACAAGGGGGAGCTCTGAGAGAAAGTATGAATGAATTTCTAATAGGCAAACCATCATCATTAGAAATCGAATTTGAAGAGCATACCACTAAGAATGAATCCTTAGTGGTTAATCCAGCTTCCAAAAAGCAGCTCTTTTGGAAGAGAATGAGCTTTCCTACTGCCGTATAAGTGTTTAAACACTGGGAGAGTCTACCTCCATAATTTTTTTAAAAGTATTAGGACTTCATTTTTTAAAAGATGTTATCTTATGTGGCAGTTGCATATTTATGACTCAAAAGAATAATTGGCTTGAATTCACCACATGATATAAAAGCCCAATTTAACAATCTTTTGAGTGATTAAAGTTCTATTCTCTTCAATGGACTTGGTAAAACCTGCTAATCAACCAGACTTCCAGTCAAGGTATATAGCCACATATAATAATTTGACAAAACACGCCATTAGGAAAGTGATTTTGCAGAACAAAACTGTATTGTTTGTCAATGCTCCATAGTTTGATGTTTAGTATTGAACAACATCTCCAGAGAATCTGGACCCATGGACAGATCACACACTTCTTGCTGTTACTGAAACTGCAGAAATAGTACTGAAATATTTGGCTATATTCATATATATGCATTTTTTGAAACTTTTTTTCACATGTATGTTGTTGTTATTGTTGTTTTAAGACAGAGTCTCCCTCTGCCGCCAGGCTGAAGTGCAGTG
Organism: Callithrix jacchus; assembly: GCF_049354715.1. Taxonomy (NCBI): domain Eukaryota; kingdom Metazoa; phylum Chordata; class Mammalia; order Primates; family Cebidae; genus Callithrix; species Callithrix jacchus. The sequence goes on from NC_133507.1 coordinate 69,891,028, forward strand.
GCGCGATCTCAGCTCATTGCAACCTTCAACTCCCTGGTTCAAGCGAGTCTCCTGTCTCAGCCTCCCGAGTAGCTGGGACTACAGGTGCACACCACCATGCCCAGCTAATTTTTGTATTTTTAGTAGAGACGGGGTTTCACCATGTTGGCCAGGATGGTCTCAATCTCTTGACCTTCTGATCCGCCCACCTTGGCCTTCCAAAGTGCTGGGATTACAGGCGTGAGCCATCACCCCCGGCCTCACATGTATTTTTAATCCGAACTAGATTTTATAGCTATAAGATGAAAAGGAAAAAAAAGTAGCAGGTAATGGGTATTTTATACACTATTTGGGTGATGGTTACACTAAAAGCCCCGACTTTACCACTACATAATGTATTTATGTAACAAAATTACACTTGTGGCTGGGCGCGGTGGCTCAAGCCTGTAATCCCAGCACTTTGGGAGGCTGAGGCGGGTGGATCACGAGGTCAAGAGATCGAGACCATCCTGGTCGACATGGTGAAACCCCGTCTCTACTAAAAATACAAAAAATTAGCTGGGCATGGTGGCGGGTGCCTGTAATCCCAGCTACTCAGGAGGCTGAGGCAGGAGAATTGCCTGAACCCAGGAGGCGGAGGTTGAGGTGAGCCGAGATCGCGCCATTGCACTCCAGCCTGGGTAACAAGAGTGAAACTCCGTCTCAAAAAAAAAAAAAAATTACACTTGTACTCCTTACATTTATGCCAAATAAGTAGCAGGATCACAAATTTACACATAGTTAATATGCCCCTACAAAAGTCCATTTTTTTTTTGACTAACCTGAATATCTTTTTTTTTTTTTTGAGACATAGTTTCGCTCTTGTTACCCAGGCTGGAGTGCAATGGCGCGATCTCGGCTCACCGCAACCGCTGCCTCCTGGGTTCAGGCAATTCTCCTGCCTCAGCCTCCTGAGTAGCTGGGATTACAGGCACGCGCCACCATGCCCAGCTAATTTTTTGTATTTTTAGTAGAGACAGGGTTTCACCATGTCGACCAGGTTGGTCTTGATCTCTTGACCTCGTGATCCACCCACCTCGGCCTCCCAAAGTGCTGGGATTACAGGCGTGAGCCACCGCGCCCAGCCCTAACCTGAACATCTTTATAGAATCTGGGTAATGGAAATTCTTGGATTTTTCCAATTAACAGTGTCTTGGGCTCTTACAATCACAACAGTCTTCTTTCAGGTTAAATATTTCTTCTCTTGAAGGATCCACTCCTTACTAAGGATAAGGTTAAACTGAATGTTTATTCAAACATTCAGTCTTTTGAAGTTTCTTTCTTTACTCTTCGCAAAATGGTGGTTGGATATATGAGAACTTGTTGTGTCCTGGTAGTGTTGAGGGCAGAAGGTGGTAACTGACTGTGGTTGTATGTTATCCGGTGTCCACTGAGAATAGCTGTCTGGCCTCACTCCTGGGCATTCTGCTGGCATCTGCTGAGAAGTCTGTAGTTGCTTTAATCTGTAGTCTGTTCTCTTTGATTTGGCTTCATTCTGGCTGTCCCTGGTGCTGCCATATCTCTCAAGAATTGGCTGTGTCTCCTGTTGAATTCCCATCTGGACACTGCAGTTCTTGGCTACAAGGCAGTCACTTCGCTCCTGCAGTGGTGAGATCCTACTGGCCACCATCAGCTACTCTTTTAGTACAAGGAGGCGAAATGCCATACCAAACAATCCCACAGTCTTGGTAGCTTAACACAGCAAAGATTTATTTCTCACCCACACCTGCATAGGCTGGCAAGAGGACTTTGCTCCATTCAGTTATTCATGGGTCCATGCTCCTCCTATATAGCCAGCCCTCTGTCTCCTAAGGTCTGGAGTACTCCATGGGCCTCGGATCTGTGGCTGACAGGAAGATGTTAACTTGAGACCCATCTTTATGGAGCTTCCACAGGCTGTTGAAATATATCCTCTAAGTCAACAGTCTTCAAACTGGGGACACATGCTTAAGGTGTTGAGAGAAAGGCTGACGCATAGTCTGCTTATCTGACACAGGATGGGAGTTACTGGAAGACCATGCTCCATGCTCAAAGCAAGGAAGACCTCTTTGAAGCACCAGAATTAGACCAGACTTGCTGGCTCTAGCTGCAGCATTTTCCTCTAACTGTTTACTCACTGTATCTAAAGTAGAGCACGCTCTAAACCTCCCAAGGAAATGCCAGACCACCACAGCTATAGATCATCTGCTTGATGCTTCACTTCCTTTTCACCCCCCACATCCCTGAGCACATGCTTCTCTGTTTAAACACTCAATAAACAGTGTAGGTCTCCAGTGCTCAGGGCCTTCCCATCCTCCTACTTGCGTTGGCCCCCTGGGAGCCCACCTTTATGCACTCTTACTTTTGTCTCTCAATGTCTTTGTCTCCACCAACCCTCGTTACTTCTTAGGTTGTGTCTGGGCTGGATCCCCAACATAAGGAATACAGGAGCATGTGTATTTTAAGAAACTTAATTCCCAGAATCTTCATGTATATTTTTTCTTAAAACTGATTTGCCTGAGAGCACTCCTGGTTCTTCTTTCCCACCTCTTTTTACACAAATGCCTTTCTCTACTTTTAAAAAGAAAAAGAAATGACTTTCATTTCTGATCTTACTATGGGAAAATTCTCCATGGCTCCAAAGAAAAATATTCAAAATATTGATGTCAGTGAAGCTTCTTTTAATTAAAAAAAAAAACAAAAAACCGTAAACTCATTATGTAGGTCCTCATATCTTTGTCTGTGTTAGGGCATTTTTCTGTTAAAATTGAAGTGATGACTTACAAATGAGTTATTTTGCCCCATGTCCATATTCCGAATTAATATGTATTATACCTTTAAACAGCTGGAGTGCAAACTACCTTCATTGGAAGATTTATCTCATCTGTTCCCTGACTATTGTCAAAGAATATGCTACAGAAAAAGTCTGGTGAAAACAAAGTGAAGAGCATGTTGCTAAGAACCTAACATCTTATGTTATCCAGAAGAAAGTCCCAAGACTTGATTTATCTTAGATTTCCATGTGAGTTGTGGGCATGAGTATTAACAAGCTTATTTAAACTGAAAAATGAAATCAGAACTTTTCTGAAAATTTTTTTTTAATTTGGCTCATTGGTTTGACAACAAGGATTGACTTTACCAATTAAGTTTTATGGTGAACATTTTGTATTAATTTAATGAACTAAATCTGCTCCTCTTGTGTTCTGATTAAAGCTTGTAACATGATAAAGACATTTTAATAGAAAAATAGTATTGACCAAACTATAATGAATTAATATTTTACTTTTCCCACCCTTCATTTGTATATCAGGTAAAGCGTGGTGCCTGTAAGTGAAAGAGTAATAGACATAATGAACAGTTATTTGAAAAGTTTTAGTAAAGCCTTTTAGTTTTATGTCTAGTAAATTGACATGAATCATTCTAATGACTGGGTAACAAATCATTTTGCAAATAGCATGTTTCCAGTTCTTTGCTTTAAGGAAAACTGAAGGAGGACATAACCAAGCAGCTAGTTGATAGATAATAAATCATTACATCTATTTAATGTAGAATCACTGTTTTTTGGCAACTGGGAGAAAGGAATTCAAGTAATAGAGGGATATTGTTATAACAAACGTCATTTTATTCTCATCTACTTATTTATATCAACAAAGTTTATATGTTAGACAGGATAAGTTAGAGTATGCTGTGGAAACATCCCCTGTAATATTAATGATTAAAAACAAAAGTCAGAAGTTAGTTTCTTGGTCATGTGAAGCCTGTTATGATCAGGACACTTGCCTCCAAGCAGTAACTCACAGATCCAGGCTGTGTCCTACCTGCAGAACATGGGCCTTCCAATGCTGCCATGGCACTAGAGATCTGTTAAGTTCCCAGGTTTAGGAAGCAACACGTGGCACTTCCACTCGCATGTCACTGGCTGGAATGAGTCACATGACCTAACCTAACTGAAAGGAAGTCCAAGAAGTCTTCTGCTTTGTGTGCTCAGGAAGGAGAGGATAACTGACTGCAGTTAGCACTAGCAATCTCTACTAGAGTTTCTCAGCGGGTATATGTACAAAAAAAGAGAACAGAATTGATGCTGAACCTTGATGCATACTAGCAATTTTTAATTAATACTAATTAATTTTTATCTATGATACATCCATTTCATTAAGAGATCCATTTGCTATCATTTTAGTTTGACATATACTAATCTTATTTTAATCTCTGTACCATATTTATCTTGTTCTGATCAATTGCATACTAACAATAATTGGAATGACAACTCAAAATAGAAGAAAATGTATAATACATAGAGCCTATGTTCACAGAGACTTCTTAAAAAATAATTTTAATTTATATACATATTTTTACTGCAGCAAAATATGACAAGGTAATGAATAAAATATTTCACAAATAAAAGTATATTTCATTAGGATAAAATTCTGTGGGGGAGTTGGAATGGAATTACAAGATTGAAAGAAAGTAATATCTCTGACTTGCTGAAGAGGTTATTTGTGTGTATTTCTATTTTAAAATAGATTATGATAGAATTCAAATTGTTGTAGTGTCTCCAGTCAAAGGAACTTAGGCTTCTTGAGAAAGTCGCTGATTCCAGGTCTATGGTAGGAAAATACAACATGAAACTGGAATATCTTGTGATGGCAGAAAATAAGGAGGTGCTCACAAAAAGATGGGGCATATCTGAAGGGTACAGGGACAACCTGAAGGAGCTCCCCAATGGAAAAGTGGGAACAATTGGTGCAAAAAAAATTATAATACCAGATTATAATCCATAAAATAATTATCCAACAAATATGGATATTTATTGTATGGGTTATAATCCATGTGCCCATACTGATGTAAACAATTGAATGAATGTCCATACTAATGTAAACAATTGAATGAGTGAATGAATGAATGAATGAATAAATGAATGAATGAAAAGGAGAGAAGTAACAGTTCTTCTCTACAGTAGAATTCCAATTACTAAATGTAGAAGAGATGGAAGAAACAAAAATCTCTGTTAGGAAAACACAACAGTAATAACTGTTGTTGGCAAGATCTACCAGTTGGTGCTAAAGTTAATGGGTGAATGTTTGAGGAAAAAACAATATTTGCATAACCTTAGAGTATTTCCCCCAAGATAATCACTAATTACAAAGGGAAAGTAATAACTTTACATTAGAGAAACTTCTTTAATCAAGGGATCAAGGTTAACAGAAACAGTAATAAGCCACATCAGCATCATGTACCCCCTGGTATGATGCATTGAGAAGGTCACATGACTTCTTTGGTATCCTCCCCAATATGCATAATCTAAATTTAATTATGAAAAAACGTTAGACAAATCCAAGTTAAGGAACATTTCACAAAATAAATGATCACTTCAAAAATGTCCAGGTCATGAAAGATAAGGAAAGATTGAGGAAATGTCAAGGATTGGAGACACTAAAGAGACATACCAACGACGTGCAAGGTGAAATCCTAAATTGGATCCTGGAACAGAAAATGGACATTATGGGGAAATGGGAAAGCGAAGTCTGTAGTTTAATTAATAGTATTGTGCCAGTATCAGTTTCTTTGTTTTGATCATTGTACCATGGTTTTGTGAGATGTACCATTAGAACAAGCCAAGGGAGGCTGTACAAGAACTTTCTGGAATAAATTGGCAATTTTTCTATAAACCTAAAATTGTTTCAATATAAAAAGTTAACGTTTTGCTATGATATTAGGTTCCATTGGATATATTAAAATGGTGGCAAGGCCCTTTTATTTTTAAACATCATGAGTAATAATATTCTGAAAATTGCATCCTAATTATAAAAAATGTTGGCTGTCAACTTAGAAGTTTGTGAAGTGATATGCCTTCTTTCACAATTCTAAATTTATATGTAAGCCAAAAAGTTTGAGGACTACTTTCTCTTTTTTCTCTCCTGTCTCAGATGAGAAGCAGGGCAAAATCCTGTGTGTCTCCAGCCTACCTAACACACCATCCGCTTCAGCATTAGGACCCAGACACATCTTGCTGCAGGCCACGCTGACTTTCATCTGCTGCTCGTTTTAATCTGCAGTCTTCTTTTGTGTCACTTCCCTATCTCATCAGCACTTCTAATTCTCATATTCCTGCTTATCCCCTACAACCTTATACCTTAGTATTAATAGGGTATGGCAGGGAAAAACTCACTTAGTTTCCATTCTATTCTTAGAGAAGAAAAATTGGGAGACATTTGCAAAATGGCATGTACATCAGAATTATTGCCAACATTTATAAGAAATTTTGTAGGGATTATCAAGATACATGGTTGAAATATTTATTCCCTCTTTCCCTACCTTTCAAGGATTTAGAGCAGGGGTTGGCAGGGCCAAATCTAGCCTGCAGCCCATCTTGAAACTAAAGTTATTGGAACACTGCCATCCCCATTCACACACATATTGAGCATGACTGCTTTCATGCTTCCATGACAGAGCTGAGTGGTTGCAACAGAGACCGAATGGCCTACAAAGCCTAAAATAGTTACTTTCCGGACCTTGCAGGAAGTTTGCCAACCTTTGATTTAGAAAGTGAAAACCTAAATGGGGAAGTCTTACATACTTTAACGTATCTTAGCAAGCACTGTTATGTTAATGTATATGGGCAGCACCTAAAATATATTAATAAGCAATTCTGGTCAGTAAACATTTATTTAGATCCTACTGTGGTCCAGAAAGTGTCCTGTACTCTGAGGCTATAAATAGTGATAACCCCCCATCTCTTCCCTCATAGAACTCAGTCTTGGGGGAGAGGAATATGTAAATAATAAGTGCAATACAATGTGACATAAATAATATCAAGAGGAAGAGAATCAGAGAAAAAGGGAGGGGGGCTGATTAATTCTGTCAGAAGTAGAGAAGGGCTTAATAAGCAATATGTATTAAACTGTAGGAAATGTTAGAAAAAACAGCTTTCTTTAATATTTTTTGCGCTAGAAAGCAAGTTTTTAGCTTGAAGTCAAAATATTTTTAGAGAAAAATTTTAAAATATGCCTAATATCTGAAATTCTGGATTTAAAAAAGTGAAAATTCACATGTGCCTATAATACCTAATGATGAATTCTAATTGCAGAAAAACGCCAGTAACTAAGACCACAAAATGAGCCCAGTGTATACCGGTGACCTTCTTTACTCAGAGTTAATTAACACAAGCACTTGTTTCTTGCAGAGCACTTTGCTGTAATTTAGAACAAATTAAGGGAAAAAAATCATTCAAGTGCTGTTTTCTGCACACCATGAAGTAAGCATGATGGACCAAAGTTAACTCATTTAAAATATTATTATCCATTTCTTGTAATTATGAAAAGCAACACCATCTTTTTTCTTCAAAAAAAGACATCCTGATCTATGCTGTTTTCAACTTGTTTCCTGTGCTTCTATTTATTAATGGAAATTGATTTTTCAAGATTAATATAAAACGTGTTACCATTTCTCCTGTTAAGTCTCTTATGTATATTAGATTTTAGGTATATGTTCCTGGATATTTTTCCAATAAACATTTCTAATATAATACAGCAAATTGTTAAAGGACCATTTTTGATGTTTTTTTCTGCCCCTCCCCAACCCTGAAATTGTGGCTTTATTGTCTCCACACAGTGGTTTGTGACTTAACTTGAGTTCCTTGAGTCCCTACTTCTAAGAGATTATTTAAACTTCACTCTTTACCTTCTTAGAATATAGAGCACAGTAGGAACTGGACACCCAACTCCTAGATTTAGGAATCAGTGGGTTCTTGCCCTTGTAGACATCAGGACTAGAGGGACGGAAAGACAGAGAACCTGAAGGCAGAACAAGGAAAAACTCACAGAAAGAAATTGGGAGGAGTGGAAACCTAACAAGAAATGTTGCCTCAGTGAGTCACAAAGGGCTTTGGAGTTCCTGGTCCAAAATGTGATTCTGCGGAGGCCGAGGATAAACTTGTTCAAGACAGAGCATGTGTTATTAGATGTAGTGTTCACCCAAGCCACTGGCATGGGGAGTCCTCAAGCAAGGGCTCCTCTAATCAGACAAGGAATTGTTTCCTTCTCTTTTACTCCAGATGACACGTAAAGGTACAAAAGAAAACCAGTCTCTGCACACCACCTAACAAAGGGTGCATCTGAACCAAGCAGAGCCTCCTGGCCACAGGGAAGGAGCAGAAAGTTTGGTGAAACTGGTGCTCAAGGTAGAAATTCCCTGCGGTTGCTGCTGCAACTTATACTAAACATCCCAAGCGAAGTGAAGGGAGAAAACAGAAATATTGAGCCAGAAGGTCTACTTGCTTATGCATTGCTTTAGAAGATAATCTGTAATGGCATATTAATAAGTGAAGTTAATGTTACATTTAAATAATAACCTATATTTGTTACAAAATGTAGTTTCATGGATGGTAGCCATTATAATTATGTTATTGTCATTACTCATATTTACATTTGAATCACTCTTACCTGACTTCTTTGGTCAGGAAATCAAAAAAGTTAAAGGAAGGAATTGTAAGAATTGTTTTAACATTAGTTTAAACATTTTCTTTCCTATTAGAAGACATAAACATACGTTTATCAACTAATCTTTTGGTGTGGGGACAATGTCTTTTTAATATTCCTTCCTACTGGTTTTATGCATAAAGCACATCTGTAGGTGTTGTTCACAATCTCCCGTTTTTAGTAAATGAAAATGAAACCCTGTCTCTGCAAAAAAAAAAAAAAAAAAGCTAAAAAAGTTAGCAGAGTGTAGTGGTGCATGCCTGCAGTACCAGCTACTTGGGAGGCTGAGGTGGAAGAGGCTGAGCCTGGGGAGATTGAGACTGCAGTGAGCTGTGATCGCACCACTGCACTCCAGCATGGAGGAGAGTGAAAGCCTGTCTCAAAAATAAAGATAGCTGTAGACCAATTTGAGTGCAAGCCCTAAATTTATAAAATTTGTAGTTGTCTTGCTCAATAATAGCTCACTGCAATGTCAAACTCCTGGACTCTAGCAAGCCTCCTGAGTAGCTGAGCCTGCAGGCACACACCACCATGCCCAGCTTATTATTTTAAAAAAATTTTTTAGAGACAGGGGTCTCACTATGCCCAGGCTGGTCTCAAACTCCTGGCCTCAAGCAGTCCTCCCTCCTCACCCTGGTAAAGTGCTGGGATTGTAGGCATGAACCATTGCACCTGGCCCTATTTTATGTTTTATAATTAAACTATAAAGTTACAATATCTAGTACAATTGGCATTAAGGGATTTGGGAACAAACACAACCAACTGATGCTAAGAATATGAAGGAACCCATGGGTGGAGCAGCCTGGATGACCTTATTTCACAGGTAGCTTGGCTGATCCCACAGCACAGGTAAGTGGAAAGCTACAGCTTCAGCTGTTCCTGTTTGAGAATTATTCCGCATACAGGAAATAAGACTTTCCCTCAGAACTGAACTTTGAAATCCACACAGAAGAGATCTGAGCATAAATAAGCAAGAAAGAGGGAAAATAGGTCCCCAGGGCACCCATCAGATTGGAACTTGATTTAACATGTCTGAAAAAGGAAATCAAGGAGGTGCTGAGGAAGGGATAAGAAGAGAAACAGTCCCCTGTGGAAGCAGGCTCAGAGGCAGGTGTCCTTAGCAGATTTGGGAGAAGGAACTTGCACTTCCAAAGCCAAGGCTCCTAGGGATGTGGCTAAACGGCTGTAGGGTTCCAAGGGCATCTCTGTGGTGAGGTGGATACATTATTAGGTTATCTGCTGTAAGCACAACTTCCTTTGTTTCATTTCCATGTTCACCAAAAATCTCTAGTTAGGATTTAGGTCCTTCGTGTAGGTGTGTCTGACATTAAGAGAAAGTCTGACTTCAACTTTGAGTATATTAGACCCCTAGAAGGATCTAATAATTCCCAAGGGTTTTTGGGGAACAGGTTGTTTGGTTACATGAGTAAGTTTCTTAGTGATTTCTGAGATTTTGGTGCACCCATCGCCCAAGTAGTGTACACTGTACCTAATGTGTAGTCTTTTATCTCTCACCCCCTTCCCATCCTTCTTCCTGAGTCCCCAAAGTCCATTGTATCATTCTTATGCCTTTGTGTCCTCATAGCTTAGCTTCCACTTATGAGTGTGAATGTACAATGTTTGGTTTTCCATTCCTGAGTGACTTCGCTTAGAATAATGGTCTCCAGTCCCATCCAGGTCACTGTGAATGCCATTATTTCATTCCTTTTTACGGCCGATTAGTATTCCATGATATGTATATACTACAATTTCTTTATCCACTCGTTGATTGATGAGTATTTCAGCTGGTTCCACAGTTTTGCAATTGTGAATTGTGCTGCTATAAACATGTGTGTGCAAGTATCTTTTCTGTATAATGACATCTTTTCCTCTGGGTAGACACCCAGCATGGGATTGCTGGATCGAATGGTAGTTCTACTTTTTAGTTCTTTAAGGAGTCTCCACATTGTTTTCCAAAGTGGTTGTACTAGTTTACATTTCTACCAGCAGTGTAAAAGTGTTCCCTTTTCATCACATCTCCATTAACATCTATTTTTTTTTATTATTATGCCCATTCTTGCAGGAGTAAAGTGGTATCACATTATGGTTTCAATTTGCATTTCCCTGATCCTTAGTGACGATGAGCATTTTTTCATATGTTTCCTGGCCATTTGTGTATCGTGTATCAGTATCTTCTTTTGAGAATTGTCTATTCATATCCTTAGCCCATTTTGTGGCGGGATCATTTGTTTTTTCTTGCTAATTTGTTTGAGTTCCTTGTAGATTCTGGATATTAGTCCTTTGTCAGATGTGTATATTATGAAGATTTTCTCCCATTCTTTAGGTTATCTGTTTACTTTGCTGATTGTCTCTTTTGCTGTGCAGAAGTGCTTTAGTTTAATTAAGTCTCATCTATTTATCTTTGTTTTGTTGCATTTGGTTTGGGGTTCTTAGTTGTGAAGTCTTTGCCTAAGTCAATGTCTAGAAGGGTTTTTCCAATGTTATCTTCTAGATTGTTTATGGTTTCAAGTCTTAGATGTAAGTCCTTGATTCATCTTGACTTGATTTTTGCATAAGGTGAGAGATGAGGATCCAGTTTCATTCTTCTACATATGGCTAGCCAATTATCACTGCACCATATGTTGAGTAGCGTGTCCTTTCCCCACTTTTATTTATTTATTTATTTATTTATTTATTTATTTATTTATTTATTTATTTATTTTTGGTTTGCTGAAGATTAGTTGTCTATAAGTATTGTAAGTATTGGCTGTATTTCTGAGTTCTCTATTCTGTTCCATTGGTCTATGTGACTATTTTTTTGCCAGTACCATGCTGTTTTGGTGACTATGGCCTTATAGTGTAGTTTGAAGTCAGGTAACATGATGTTTCCAGATTTGTTAGTCTTGCTTTGGCTATGTGGGTTCTTTTTTGGTTCCATATCAATTTTAAGACTGTTTTTTCTAGTTCTATGACAAATGATAGTGGTATTTTGATAGGAATTGCATTCAATTTGTAGATTGCTTTTGGCAGTCTGGTCATTTTCACAATGTTGATGCTACCCAACCATGAGCATGGGATGTGTTTCCATTTTTCACGTATGCTTTTTTCAGCAGTTTTGTAGTTTTCCTTACAGAGGTCTTTCACCTCCTTAGTTAGGTATATTCCTAAACATTTTATTTCTCCTAGTAAATTAACAAACTGACATTATGATGTCCTCCTCAGTCTCCTATATGATTTTGTTGGGGCAGTGACAGTTCTGGAACATTGCTATAGAAGATGCACAGGTGTGGGCAGTCTCATCAGAAAGGGGATCTAGACCTGAAGAACTTGTCCTGGTGCAGTGATTCCACAACAAGGACACCAGGCCTTCTTAGATGGCAGAACAATTGTGCATTGGCGTTACAACACCAACCTCAGTTTTTGTAGGTGTTTAGCTGAGTGAGCCAAAGCATGGCATCCCCTGGTCCAGAAAAGAGTGTGTTTCTGTGGCTTGAAACCAGGAACCAGGCCTGGGACATAATGGTGTCCCAGGGGACATAATACTTAAAGCTCCAGCAGATCTCCACACAAGCCCTTCTTTTCTTTGAAGACAACTAGGCTACTTCCACCAGCTCTCATCTCTCTTACTTCATGGTAGTATTTGAGGGATCGCAAATCTATTTCAAGCACAGTTTTACAGATGACAAAAGCAAGACTTAGAAATATTCTTAGATTTTACCAGCAATACCTGGCTAATTTGTGGTACTACATGATAACTAATCAACTGATTCCCAGTTCTGATCTGGGTGGCCTGTAGCCTGACTGTCCCCAGAGCACTGCAAGAAAGAATGTAGGTTGTGGTAGACCAGGGATAATGAAAGAGGCTATGCTATCAGACCATAAAAATCAGGGAAAGGCAAATAGGCTTCTCATCTGACCCAGATGCCTTGAAAAGTGAGATATACTTGTAATTATATACTGGAACCCAAATAAGTCTGTGGAATAGAATAGAAGCCCCAAGGAAAGCTCTGAAAGTGGGGAATTGAGGGGAGGGAGTACAGAAGGGGGAATCAGGAACCCCAGAGGAGATACACAGAATGCCTAACAAACAATTAAATGCAAAGTTCCCCATATGATTTTACTGATGGATCTTAGGAATGGCAAAACTTCCTCCTACGGTCCTGGATAGTAGCAAGAAGTGGGTTGCATCTGTTTTGCTCCATGTTTCTAGAGACTGATGCATTCTTATAAAAAGCTAGTGAGTTGCATCCAATCTGATCAAAGATATAAACAAACAGCCCTGCAAATCACCTAACCCCAGGAAAAAAGAAATTTAAAAGAGTCTTTTTTCAGTAGTAATGACTGGAAAGTAGAAAAATGTGAAATGGAAAGTAGAAAAATAGAATACGATCATTGAGTTTAGATCCAATTGGTCGCATGTATATAAAATACAAATGCCAAGCCTTTTAGCATCAGTTTTATTCCCCTGTCCTCACTCCCAGTCCTGGAGTCCTGGGGTGCTGGCTATTCCTCCAAAGCCACACTCCACCCTTCTTCACCCTGCTTTGTGCCTCAGATGATGCCCTTTGGTGTCCTTGCCCTCTAGTTTCAGTTAGAGCCAGCCCAGTGGGGACTGGGAAAGGAGATTTGAAGGTGGAAAATAAGAAAGCTTGGAGATTTGGTTTCCCATAGCTCCCTCCTTGCCTTGCTGGAACCTAACACTGGCCACATTCCTCCACCGGGGCCACAGTGCCAGTCACCTGCTCCTCTCCATAGCTTCAATGTTTTCCAGGTCCAGGAACAGCAAACACACTGCCTCTTTAGGCCTGGGGTGGTGTAGGCTCCCTGCTACATGGAGTTAGTGGGGTAGGGGTAGTTCACCAACCCTTGTTACTTCCCTTAACCTTCTCATACCTTTATAAATACAGTAGTCCCTTTATTAAACTCTCTGCAGTGACTACTTCAAGTGAGCCACCCATTTCCTGGAGAGCCCCTACTGATACAGCAAGCTTGCAAACATAGAACATGCTTTTGATATTGGAATGGTTCACTATTTAGCCATCTTTTTTCTCCAGCTTTCCATTTCATTTTGTGGGAAGCTTTTCTAACACAACAACATAAAATTCCAATTAAACACATGTTCAGCCCTGCTAGACTCTGAGAGCAAGCGTAGTAAATCATTCCCAAGTAAGCCATTTTTGATCTAAAGTAAGAGTGGACACTAAAAAAAGGTTATTATAAGCCCAAACTGCTAAATTATACTTTCATGACTGAACACAACTGTAATCCATATTATTATTTTAAATTACACTATAAAAAGCAGTCATTTATCGCCTTTCCAAAACACAGTGATAATATATTACCAAATTATCAAGGGTTCTTTATTAAATCTCTTGAATTTGATTTATAATACATGAGGTAGCTTATCCTTGAGAAAGATCTACTAAAAGGTATATTTAGTCTTAAAGTGAGTGAAATAAAATTTCCCTCTAATCAGCTGCCAGAAGCTTCCGCTTCAGTGCTTTGTTGATACTGGTGTCAGCAGGACATTAAAAGCTTGAAGCTTTTTACGTTTGATCAAATACCAACATTATGCTGAAGCAGAAGTATTAATTCATAGAGTAAAGCTTCCAGAACCTCTCCAGCTCTCCTTCATCCTTCCTCCCCCCATCAAAAGGGTAGCATCAAATCAGGGATTCAGGGACAAATGATAGACGGGCATTTTTTCAGTGTTTCATGTACACAAAACCACTCTAGAACCCAAGGGAGAGACAAGCACTAAAACATACTTTTCTAAAAATGCCAGTCACATTTAAGAAAGGGGAAAGTAACTGGTGTTGAAAAATAAGGTGACCTGGTTATTATTCTCATCTTATAATGAGAAATGGAGCACCAGGAAGGGTCAGGAATTTGCCCCAAACTTTCAGCTAGTGTTTGGGGAAGCTGGAACCCTTGTCAATCAGATCATATTACTACAGTCCCTTCCCGAACAAAATCTCTCAACAAAGCAATAGGAAGCCTCCAAGGTTAAAGAAAAAAATCACTTTTATCCACAACTTTAATTCTTAGAAAATAAGAGTTAGCACCATTATTTTTAACAGGTATACAGGTAAAAGGAACTGAAAAAATTCATTACTGGCATGGGGGCAGATACAAGAAGGATCATTTTGGTTGGTTTGAAAATCACATATCAGGGAACTGTGGAAACAGAAGTTGTCCACATCGTATGGCCCAAGTCCTTACTGCAGTAAATGTATTGGACAACGTGGGGCACCACAGGAGTAGTATGTCCCAGACCAGACAGGAAATGGAATGTACCATGACATACAACCAAATGTTACTCTTAATGAAATCTAGGATCTAATCGATTGTTCATACTGGGGTCTGGAACAGATTTTTCCTGGGAGCGAAAAAACGACATGACCCAAAATCAATTTCTCATGTTTTTATTTCGTTTTGCTTTATTTTTTCACCATGACCACCCTTAGTTTTTCACCATCACCATCCACCCCCAGAGTAAAAGAAGATTGTTTTCTAGATAGATGGTCTTCCCTTAGCAATATTGGCATGGATCAAGATTTGGTGCCCAAAGTATTCAACAATAGGTAACTTCTTTCAGTTTAAAGATTCTGGCTGGTCCATTACATAGAATTTCATTTTTGTGAATCTTTGAAGACTATTGTACTTGATATTTGACATTCATTTTGGCCGCTTTCATCTTTGAACACCTTTCCTGACAAGAAGCTATTTCCCAGCTTCCGTTGCAGCTCAGGAGCAGACATGGGACATAGGCCCCACCAATGGATCTATACAAGTGAGACTTCTATTCAGTAGCAAACAATATTGTCCTAGTCCGAAGAGTAGTGCCTACAGATATCAGATCCTAATCCCTGGAATCTGAACGTTACCTTATTTGGCAAAGTCTTTGCAGATGAGATTCAGTTAAGGATGTTGAGATGAGGAAATTATCCTGCATTATCCAGGTGGGCCGCACATGCAATCACATGTATCCTTAAAAGAGGGAGGCAGAAGGAGATTCAACATGTGTGCAGAGAAGGAGGTCATGCAAAGATGGGGCAGAGAGGGATTTGAAGATGTTGGCCCCAAAGATTCTGGTTATGCAGCCACAAGCCAAAGAATGCTGGTACCCCCAGAAGCTGGAAAGGAAGAAATAGGTTCTCCTCTAGAGCCTCCAGAGAGAGAGCACAGCCCTACCAACACCTTGATTTCAACCCAGTGACACCTGATTTTGGAGTTCTGATCTCCAGAATTGCAAGAGAATAAATATTTGTGGTTTTAGGCCACCAAGTTTGTGGTAATTTGTTACACATTGAAAACTAACACAAACATAAAGAAGTAGACCCCATACAGAATGCATTCTAACAAGGTTGGTAGCAGCCACATACAGCTATCAGAAGCAGCAGTAGCAAAGTTTCCAGGACTACCTTCTAGTTCACAGTGCTGCAGAGTCAATGCCCACAAGGTCTGGCTGTGCAGTGCTCCAGTATAATTTGTGCTTTGCTTTTGCTGTGTTGTCTGTGACCCTCTCTACAATCCTGTGAGCTAGAGTATACTGTTAGGAATTACTTTTCTGCCTGAACTATAGTGCATTCTGTTTTTTGCAACTGAGAACCCTGTATAAAAATAATTAAGTTAGCACTATCTTCAACATGTTGGGCCATCCTTACTTATAGCAGATCGTGTGTAGGGCATCTCCTTCTCCCCAGATATTTATCCATGTGAAATCCAGTTAAGCTAAGAAGTATGCAAAACCTTGTGGTGGAAAAGGAGGTGATGTCAGAAGCATATTCAATTCAATTAAGATAAACTGATTGAGTCATTGTATTCAACAAAAATAATGATGAATGAAGCCCAATCCCTGTCTCTAAGGATGCTAATGGGTACTGTAAACATTGTAGAATATTGTAAATGAATACCACATAGTTCCTGCCCTGCTACCTCGCCCTGTGGTTTAGTAATAGAGCATGCCTCCCCTTCGGGCCTCACGAACCCAAGTGTGTCCAGGGACCGGCAGCATCACTCAAGAACTTGTCAGAAGTGTATTAATAGACTCTCAGACCTTAACCGAGACCTATAAATCAGAATCTGCATTTTAACAAGATGCTCAAGTGATTCATATGCATTTTAAAGGTTGGAGGCTCTTTACAAGGGGATAAGGAGGAGGACATTTTGGAGGAGATGAACCTGAGTTGGGACTTGGGTTGAACTAAGAGAAAGACACTCTGAGTAAAGAAAATACCCTGAACATAGGCATGAAGGTGGAAAAGTATGGGACATGATCACAGGTCATAAGGTGTTTTTAAAAATTCTATGTATGAGATAAACAAAGGGGAAGTCGTTTATTTAGAATTTGGTTGTGAAAGGTCAAGGTGGAGTTTCACTTTAGCCTGAGGCATTGAAGGTGTGCAGAGGGGCAGGTGGGAGGGTGACATGACTAGGACTGTGTTTTAGGAAATTTAAACTGACCACATGTTGTCAAGTTGATTCCGAAGGACAGCTAGAAGTAGGCGCTCAGAAGAGAGCATATTGCAATTGTTTAGGCAAGAACAAGGTAGTGATAGTACATGAAAAAAGAAGAATATAAGGGTTACTGGGCAGGAAAACATAAACAGAACTTAGAACTGTTTGTTTGAGGATGTAAAAGAGTCGATTTAAAATTTGAAGTCTGGATGTCCAGCAAGGAAGACAGAAATCTGGAGAAGAAGTAGGTATATCAGCAAGAGGCAAATTGGTGAGTGTTTCAGTCTTGTTGATTTTCATGGGTCAGAAGACATGCATGGGAAGTGCGTTGGAAATGTGAGATTAAACCAGTGCTCAGGAGAGAGGTGGAACCTGGGAAAAGATTTGGGATGAATTGGTGCAAAGGTGATAACTGACACCCAAGAAACAGATTAACTTCCTGGCTAAAAGAATGTGGATGGAGGGGGAAAAAAGAGCCAGGAAAAGAACCATAGGGGATACTCTCATCTAGGAGATGGAGGAAGAAAATGTGCCAGCCAGGGATCCTAGAAGCAAATCACAGAACACCCAACTCTGGCTCACCTAAGCAGAAACAGGATTTACTGATTGGATATGGGCTTGCTCACACAGAGCCAGAGCTGGAGAACCAGGCTCAGAAAACAGGAGGCAGGCAGCCCAGAGCTGCTACATGCTGACGCCAGCCACAGGAGCCCTTTGGTGCAAATGCAACCAGCATGCTGCCTGCCGGGGCTGATGCTGCACCCACCGCCTGAGACAGCGCTCCTTCCACCTCCAGAAATTATTTCTGACTGTCCCAGGCTGGAGCTTCCGACTTGACAGGGTGCAGGTCACATGCCAGGTCTCCAGCAGGAAAGGAGCAGAGGGGAGTGAGAGGGAAGGAACGGCCCTTACCACTGTCCTCCAGGTCCTGCCTGCCTCCTCAGCCCTAGCCCTGATGATTTTCCCAAACAGGCTGAGATCCAGAGGCCGAGCAGCAGAAATTGACAACTGTTCAATAAAGCAGTGAGGAAAGTGTGAACCACAAAGTATCTGAGACAGGTCTCAATCAATTTAGAAAGTTTATTTCACCAAGGTTAAGGATGCACCTGTGACACAGGCTTCAGGAGAGCCTGATGACATGCCCAAGGTGGTCAGTGTACTATAGTGTATTATAGCTTCCTTTAATCACTGTAGGAAGAGATAACATGTCAATCAATACATGTAAGATTCACATTGGTTCTATCTGGAGGGTGGGACAATGCAAAGCAAGGGGGCAGGGCTTCCAGGTAGATTTAAAATTTTCCTGATTGGCAATTGGTTGAAAGAGTTATTATTGGTAGAAAGCAATGTCTGTGGTTGTGGAGACCTTGGTTTTATCATGTGGAGGAAGACTCCAAGTAGCAGGCTTCAGAGAGAACACACTGTAAATGTTTCTCATCAGACTTAAGGCCTGTGTTGATGCTGGTGCTGGAGGGGTAGAATCAGGCATGTCTAGCCCTCTCTTCCCTCATGGCCTGAACTAGATTTTCAGATTAACTCCAGAATGGCTTTGGCTGAGAGAAGGGGTCTATTCAGTCAGTTGCAGGGAGCCTTTGAATTTTAGTTTGTATTACAAAGGAAAGACCAAGAGGAATCAGGAATGTGGTCTCATTGGTGAGAAGAGAGCAGTGGCCATGTGGTCACTGGTGTCCACTGCAACTCAGAGGCCAAAGAAGGTGCGGACAAATGCTTCACAGATCAGTCAACCAAAGTCTCAGGCAACTTTAAAAGGAAATAAAGTCAGTCCACTGGTAGGAAGGTAAAAACCAGACTTCAAAAACAGGGATAGACAGGCAGAGTATGGCAACAACATGGAGACTGTATATAAATGATTCTTTCTAAAAAGTGTGGCAGTGGGAGGAAAGATCAACAAGAAAGTTGTAGGACAGGGGACATTTGAGCCTATTTCAGGCCAATAGGCAGAAATCTGTGAAGAGAGGGACTCAAAATTCCAGAAAAGAGAATTAAATACAATCCTTAAGGATATGGGAGGGATGGGGAGCAGGGAGAAGAGGGTTGTGGTGGAGGGAAGGGTCCAGAACAGAGAAGGAGATGAGGACAAGCAAATCCCGGAGTAGCTCCTTTAATACAAGTTAATATTTAAAGGTGTTTATCATAAACAAGTGTGATGCCAAAAACTGTGGGGTATTCAAACATGGGGAAGACAGGTCATGACTTCAATGAGCTGATGAGAGTAGCTGACCTTCATCAGAGTAGATGACCTTCAATGTTCGTTCAACCTTAAATATGCTAGAACTTAATATTTTTAACTGCAAATATCAATAAAAAACAAGTGAGAACTTAATAAGGTCAAATGATACAAATAGCTATGGGAGTTTAGAGGAGGAAGCAGACACTTCCAGTTGGGAAGGTTTCAGGGAGGAAACAGAATCTTAAAGGATAAGGAGACTTAGTGGGGACAAGGAGCATTTGGAGGGTTTGCCAAAGAAAACAAAAGGTACAAACTATGACACACACACGTATGCAAACTGGATGTCAGAGTAGACATTTATCAATTGTGAGGCTTCCCAGTACCTGAATCTCTTGTTTGAGGTTCCCCATCTTATGAGGCACAGCTATAACTCTAAAAACTGAAAGGTCATATGCTCACTTTCCCTATCATCTTTAGGTCACAGGGGGCACAGCTTGGCTTTCTCAATTAGGAACACTCAGGGGCCGGGCATGATGGCTCACACCTGCAATCCCAGCACTTTGGGAATCCAAGGCAGGCAGATCACAAGGTCAGGAGTTTGAGACCAGCCTGCCCAAAGGGGTGAAACCCCATCTCTACTAAAAGATACAAAAATTAGCTGGGAATGGTGGCTTGTACCTGCAATCCCAGCTACTCGAGAGGCTGAGGCAGGAGAATCACTTAAATCCAGGAGGCAGAGATCACAGTGAGACAAAATCGCACCATTGCACTCCAGCCTGGCAACAGAGCAAGACTCACTCTTAAAAAAAGGAAATAATACAACAGAAAAAACACCTAGAACATGCTCCCAACCTTTCTAGTCCTCAACAGTAAGAATGTGAAAAGCACGTCATATGAAAAGAAATTATTATCTTAAATAAGGGATAATTACAACTTCTCAGTGTGGTACGGAAAGTTCCAAGCCTAGTGTCTGGAACGTAGTAAGTATACATTCAATGTAACCTGCTACTACTTATTCCTTGAAACTCTACAATCTGGTTGCTCCACTTCCACTGTTGACACTGCTCCCATCAAGGCCCCCAGTGACCTAGTTGCTAAAGCTGATGAATGTTTTTCCATTTTTAAGACAGTATTTTATTTAATCTCTTCAAGGTGTTTCATACTGTTGACGCCTCCCTCTTAAATCCAGTCTTTTTTTTTTTTCTTTTTTCCTTTTTTTTTTTTGAGATTGAGTCTTACTCTGTCACCCAGGCTGGAGTGCAGTGGCATGATCTCAGCTCACTGCAACTTCTGCCTCCCGGGTTCAAGCAATTCTCCTGCCTCAGCCTCCTGAGTACCTGGGATTACAGGCATCCACCAAAGCGCTGGGCTAATGTTTGCATTTTTTTTTTTTTTTTTTTAGTAAAGTCAGGGTTTCACCATGCTGGCCAGGCTGATCTCGAGCTCCTGATCTCAGGTAATGTGTCTGCTTTGGTCTCCCAAAGTGCTGGGATTACAGATGTGAGCCACCACACCAGGCCTAAATCCAGTCCTTAAAGTGGGGCACAATAGTTGATCCACTTGGGTGTGGGAAGAAAACACTACAACTTCTATTGATTATAAGATGTACCATTATTTTACATATTATTAAGAAGGAAAAACACTGCTAATTAAATGACATAGCTTCCTTTTGTCACTTGCAAGTTTAGTTAATATTTATTACAAGAATTCTTTTAGATGTAAACATAAATGTATTTAAACTTACAATAATGACAGTATGATTCATTGTGACTAAGTTCACTTATGGGGAGACACTGACAACATCATCACAGCTCCCTTATGGACAAACAATAAAATGGAGAAAATAGGCATTTTACAGTAGGAAAAATATATTTAGTTTATGTCTAAATTTATAAGAAATTAAATTTTACTAATAGTTATATGGATTAAAAATACGTATAATTTATAAGTAAATATACATAATGGGATTTCCTAAAAAAAATACTTTACTGATTGGGTGTACAATGTAAAAAGTTTGGAGACCATTAAATCAATTAAGTCAGCCATTAAATCAATGGTCTCCAAACCTTTAAATTCTAATACTCCTCATGGTTTCTTTCTCCACTCTGACGCCTTTTTCTTGGCTGCCTTCATGCCGCCTCTTCCTCTCTCTTTTCCTGACATGTTAGTATTCCAGATTCTTCATTGTTTAGACACTTCTAGAACTTTATCTACTTTCTGTGCACTGATACTGCTCAAATCTCTGTCTCCAACATAGATCTCTCCTGAGTTCCAGACTGAAGGGATTAGTAAAATTTTTTCATATTCATACAGAGGATATCTAAAATTCATCAAATCTGTAAAAAAAATTGCCTTCCCTTAAATCTTCTCTTCCTCCTGAAACCCTCATCATAGCAAATGGCACCATCACCTACCAGTTGCCCACTTCAGAAGCATGGAATTTATCGTTGCAACAGCCATTTATACTTCTGGATATTATACCTTCCAATAGCACTAGAATATGTCACCTGCTCTCCTTCTCCTCTGGTACTGCTCTAATTTAAGCCTTGGCTGAAAAAGAAAATAAGTTATAATAAAGGCCAATAGCTCCACCTACAATGCAAAATGAAAATGAAAAAATAATTTGCATAGTTAATTCATCATGCTACAGTTACCAAGATCATCAAAATGCTCCAAAACAAAGACATCTGCTGTGAACGGGTATGTGCCAGGGCTCAACACAATATTGTTTTAAGCCCATAATTACCTGGGATGCTGAATTGATTGTTTTTATCCCATAATTTGGTGTCTAGTGACTTAAGTGTCTGGCTTCTAGAGAAAATCCCATTACTGTTTGGCAAACTATTTCAGACTGGATTGATTAGCCATGAAATGAATGCAAGAGATTTGCACAGTTTAAACATGCACTTAATAGTTTAAATATGAGATGACATTGACAGCTTTCCAAATAGTGCTGATACTCTAATAGAGAAATTCACTAACATATATCAGTATAATCCTTACACAGTTTCATTACCATTTCATTTTTTCCTTTATACTTCCATAATTCTCCATTTTTAACTTGACTGTATTCCTAAATTCTTCATCCTGACAATTAACTATGGCAAATACAGCTAAGCTACAATGATCATCAAGGAACATCAAGGAATTGCTGACTTTATTCTCCTCTTCCAATTTTTTTTTTTGAGACAGTCTTGCTCTTGTCACCTAGGCTAGAGTGCAATGGCATGATCTCAGCTCACTGCAGCCTCTGCCTCCTGGGTCCAAGTGATTCTCCTGCCTCAGCCTCCCAAGTAGCTGGGATTATAGGTGTCCACCAGCACAACCAGATAATTTTTGTATTTTTAGTAGAGACAGGGTTCCACTATGTTGGCCAGGCTGCTCTTGAACTCCTGACCTCGTGATCTCCCCACCTCAGTCTCCCAAAGTGCTGGAATTACGGGTGTAAGCCACCATGTCTGGCCAGTCCTCTTCCAATTTTTACACTGTAAATGAAGACAAGTGTAGTTAGAAAGTGCACAGTATACAATTTGAAGAGAAATGTAAAGAATCTCAATTGTACATAGACTGATCATCATTAAAATGAGAAGTTTCTTTAGAATAATCTGGGAGTCTTACTGTACCTCAAATAACAGGTATAGCTCTAACCTTTACAACAGCAGTTTATTATAGTCTATATCCTAGTATGATTTGTCTTATCTCTCCTCTATCTCATTGTTATTGTCCTAGTTACCATTCTCAACATCATCTCTTGCCTGGACTTTTCTTATAGCTCTTGCATTCTTATCAGCTTTAAAGGTATCCACAACTGCCAGAGTTTTTGTGTAGTCTCTTTAAATTTTACATCTGATTATATCTTTTTGGGTCAGGGAGGCCAAAACTCTCCAATGGTCTGCAATGTGCAGAGGTAAGGATCATGCCCCCTAAGGTTGCACACAGGAACTTTCCTGACATGGCTCCACCTTACCGTCCAGCGTCACCTTTGGATGCTACTGTACAGGCAGACCTGGCTCCACGGGTAGGCATCCATCCACTGACAGCTCCCAAGAGCACCACACTGTGTCATATCTTCATGACACTACATATGCAGTCTTGCAACCAGAAGGCCCTTTACCCCACATGGCAACCTTCCCAAACCCCTAGTGTCAATGTGCCACCCCACAGCCTTCCACTCTGGAAAATCTACCATGACATACTCAAGAAAACTTAGCCACTCCGTCCCTTAAGCTGTGACCCTGACTTCAATATGTCTCTTTTGTTGCATGAAATCGTACCAAATCATAAATGCTCCTTAATATATCTCATTTTCCATTAGCCTCAGAGCCACTTGAAGAAAGGGCGATATCTTGTCTATTTCTTATAGCTCCAATACTAACCTTAATAGCTAACAATAATAATAAATATCAGTTATTACACACTAGAACTATGTTTCAGGTGCTGATCTAAATGCTTCCTTCATTTAATTCTTACAATAACTTTATGAAATAGCTATTATTGTTAGCCCCACTTTATATGTAGGAAAAGCAAAGCATAGAATTGGTGCTCAATAAATGTTAATGAATGCTGTCGCCTTTTTAAAAAAATGTAATGTAGTCATATCATATTACTCCTGGGAGCTCCCAGATACTATTAACAACTGGAATTTGATGTCTTGCTGCAGGTAAGGTGTATTCAATGACATGGATACAGCTATCTGCTTTTAGAAGAAGCTAGATTATCTGCCATGCTGAAGGTCCACGTATACTGGGCTTCAAGGTTAATTGTGTTGTTTTGTTTTTATTTTTGTTTTCACATGCTGTACTGGCATTGTAAATCCCTTTCCCCTTCCCCAGTCTCATGTGGACCTAACCATTATCTACATGAATGGTTACATGAAATACTACTTGGACATTTTCTTAAAATGGCAGACACATAGATAAAGTTACTAGGCCTGAGGAGAAAAAATGCTCACCTCAATATCACTAAGTGGACAGTCCTTTCACTAATTTAATGTTTTTATACTTTAAGTCCTCTCTCTGGCAAGTCACTACTAAGACAGATTTGAGAGTTACTCTAGATTATAAAAAATAGTTGTTCTGTGGAACCATAGTTTTGCAATTTTCAGCTATTTTATCATACATGAGCATATGAACTTAGATAGATTTAACCAATATAGGTCATTTCCAGAAAACATTTGCATGAACATAATAAATGAGGAGTTGGGGGCTGGGTAAAAGTCCAGAAGTGGAAGCACTTATAGTACAAGCGTTGGCACCAATTCACATAGTTTGTAGGCAACTGCTTACTACCCACCATGAAGCTGACTCTTCCAGTGAGGTAGAGGAGTGTAACAAACACCCTCTATTTCTACCAAGACATCCATAGCCCATATTGAGAATCACAGAAGGTTGAGTTCAGTAATAATGTATACCTCTCCTGACCTAGACAAGTAAAGAAGAAACAGAAGGAAGCAGAATAATAAAGTAATTGAACCCAAGGATTTGATCATCTGGTTCTTTGGGGGAGTCATGCCTGCTGGCCTTACTTAATATTTAAGGCATTCTGTCATTACAAAAGGCAGTGATAGAATAATGAATGACCACTACCCAAGGGGAATTAAAGAGTGCAGCTGAGCGAAACCAGGGCACACTCCCCCCCCCACACACACACACAACAGTACACTTTGGCTTCTATTCCTTTTAACTGCTTCAGCTTCTTCACGCTCCTAGATGCTGCTGCTTTATTAATTTTTGCTGTGTATCTCATACGCAGAATCCCTCAGAGAGAGGATTTGATTAGTTCCAATAATCACAGTAATCCCTGCTGAGCAACCTCTCATACTGGGCCTATAGAACCCAATGACAGAGCTCCATGCAGATCCCCTCTGATGGCTGCTCTCTTTGTGTACTTCCCTCTGGCATGCTTTTACTCCCAACAGCCAGCACCTGCATCTCTTTGTCAGAGGGCTACCCTCAGACTCCATGAGGCAGCTTCTTCTGCATGCAGAGATAGCAGATAGTGCCTGGGAATTCATATTCCCCCAGGTTCAGCATTAGCTAATGATAGACAAGGATAGAAGTATAAATACCTGGGCTCCCTCAGCCCTGGTGGAACTGTCTATGATGTGACCCATGTGTGTTCGGACCCACTCCCTGTGGAATTGAGACAGTTACCTTCCTTAGGGCTCTTCTTGATTCCACCCTTGTTTGTCTTACTTTTCTTTCCTGTCGCATGTTCCCCACTACCCTACTAGTTATTTTCTGGGAATATATCCTACCTCAAGAGTCCTGTGACAGCCAGACAAACTTCCTGGATTTTATTTGCAGATTCTTTTCACCAGGGGCTGTTTATACAAATCTTTATAAGAGTACCTGCTTCTGGGGAACCCATCCATCTCAGAAAAGGCCATTTCATATTCTACTAAGCCATTTAGAGATTGGCTTGTCTTTAAGGCAAGCACTCATACCTCATCCAATCAGCTATGATAAGTGTTGCAGGGCCATGTGGAACAGAGAATTATAATATGTGCCTCATCAGGGGCTTTGACCATGGGCCATGGCAAAGTCTCAGAGTAAAAGAAGCACAAGGCAAGAACCAGAGATGTCTCAAAATAATGCACTCATATTCATTTGGATAGTGTCTGCTGGGCATGAGAATAGCAAAGTGATAACAAGTGCAGGCAACAATTGTGAACTGAGTGTGTCAAATTAAAGAAACTGAACTGCTCTCTGTACCCAGCATGGAAATGAAAATGATAAAGCAGAACCTTAAAGTATAAGACAAGAATATAAGAAACAAACCTGGGAGTATAACTTCAATAGGAAACACACACACACACACACACACACACACACGTGCACACACACACATAGAAAACTCCAGAAATCAGCCTTTCTCACTGAGAACAATGTGAGATTGAACCACACTTAAGAACCTTAATAATATATTCTTAGTTTTTCATTAACTCACAGGGGAAGTCTGACCACCCATGGGACAGAAACCTGTTACAGCTATTTACAAGGTAGCCAGGGTACACTTTTATTTATGATTGTATTCTGTTTTTAATTTCTGAATTGTTAGGTATCTATCTTTCATTCTACAAATTGCATAGAGTAACCTGATAGGTAATTTATACATTACATTATTTCACTGTAAGAATAACAAAACACTAAAAAATCCTTTAAACCAAATAACTATTTAACTCACTTATAGATGTCATCATCTGCTAACAACATTATAAAACACCAAACAATGGATGAAGTCACAAAATATACAAGGCGTCGTTGAAGGAATCAAGGATAGAAGGATCCGTAGATTCTACTCAAATTCACTTGTAATGACCTGATATAGCTCAGTGGTCCAGACCCTACTCCCCAAAAGAAAGAAAGAAGAAAAACCCAGTGTCCTTCATGGAATAAAACAAACGTTTCCGTTTTTATTCCTGAATGATCTTCCATTGTTACTGAAAGGTATTCTTTTACTTGCATTAAAAGGAATTGTGCCAGGGAGGAGGGAATAAAAACATAAGACTTGGTGCCAGCTTCCACGTGGATGATGAGCATGCACATAATTGTCATACAAAGGAAAACCTGTCAGGCATCCTCATTCTAACTGATAGAATAAGGGTTGGCTTCATGGAGGAGGTCTATGTGAACTAGACTTCAGGGAACAATATAATTTCCAAAAAGAAGCAGTAGGGAATAGGACGCTCTAAAGGCTTATTGCAGTGATTACCATTGTCACTATCTCAGGTGAAAGTAACCCCTGCAAGTCTTAGCATCTTTTTATTTCTGAACTTTTCATTCATCTGTTTTTAAGAAGAGAAGCAGGAAGCCTGATTGGCTCTTTTTCTTACAAAAGAGAGCAATTATGTTATTTTTGGAAAATTTCTCACAGCTATCTTATCTCCGTTTCCACCACTAAAATTCAGACTTCCATTATTGTTCCACTTTGCAAGAGTCCTGATCGATTTCTCTATCTCTTGTCTCCCATCAAATTACTACCACTTTCAGACCAATATTATCAAAACAAGGCTCTCATTATGTCAGTATCTCCACTCAGAAATCTTTAGTGAGACCCAAACAACTGCCAAATCCGGTACCTATCTCCCGTTTAGCATTCAGACAGATGCCAAAGACCAGGCTGAAGAAAGAGCAAGGCCGAGATCACAAAGAACGAAAGACCAGCATCATTAAGATGTTATCTTTCTCAAATTAGTTCTTAAATTAAATGCAGTTCCAGTGAAAAGTCAAACAGGTTTTTCATGAAAGCTGGACACACTGATTCAAAAGTTCAGATAGAGGAGCAAAAGGGCAGGAATAGCCAAGGTAATTTTGAAGAGGGAAAACAAGTGAACTGTTTTCCTCTACCAGAAATTGAGACTTATTCTAAAGGTACAGTGTATGAAAATATTATGCACTATTGGTGCAAAGATGGGTGGGAAACATTTTAACAGAGCCCAGATATTGTCCCATTAATTTATGGATGTGTATATATGACAGAAGAAGCACTACTAATCAATGTAGAAAGTATAATTTGGGATAATTAATTAAACATTTAAAAATTCCTATTTTTCATCATAGAGCCAAAGGCACCCTAGGTGGATTAAAAATCTAAATGTGTAAAGGAAAATTTTTTAATGTTTATAAGAAAATATAGGAGAATCATTTTATAATCTTCAAGTAAGAAAGGAATTCTTAAACAAGAGTGAAATGCATCATCATAAAAGAAAATACTTACACAGCTGAGTAAATTAAAGCTTAAAATGTCTGTACAATAAAAAAATACCACAAAGAAAAAAGACAGGCCTCAAATTCGATGGCTTGAGCCCAGGAGTTAGAAACCAGCCGAGTCAAAATGGCAAAACCTTGTCTTTACAAAAAAAATACAAAAAATTAGCTGGACATGGTGGCATACAATTGTAGTCCTGGCTACTTGGGAGAATCACCTAATCCCCAGAGGTCAAGGCTGCAGTGAGCCAAGACCACACCACTGCACTTTAGCCTAGGCTTTGGTGTGAGACCAGGTCTCAAGAAAAAAAAAAGGATTAAAAAGAATGGCACATCTGTATAGGGTACTTAGTATTAATGGAGCTTGCTGGACTGGAAGTTGTTCTGGGTAAGTCAATGAGTGACTGGAGAGTGAATGTGAAGATCTAGGACATTACTGTACACTGCTGTAGACTTTATAAACACTATACAGGCTACACTAAATTTATGAAAAAATTAAAATAAAAAAATTAAAAATAAAAATACAACATTTAAAACATGTATAGGGTCTCTATTTCTCTGAGTTATGGAGAGGGAGAGACTAAAAATATTAGAGAGAGGAGGAACACAGTTGGGAGTACAGAATTTGCTTTGTTAAGAAAGGAGGGATGTGGGGCACATGCATGCCTATATAATCCCAGCACTTTGGGAGAACAAGGTAGGCAGATCACTTGAGCCGAGGCATTCAAGACCAGCCTGGGCAACGTGGCAAAACCCTGTCTTCACACACACACACACACACACACACACACACACACACACACACACAAATACAAAACTTAGCCAGGTGGAGTGGCGCATGCCTGTAGTTCCAGCTACTTGGGAGGGGAGGGTGGGAGGATTGCTTGAGCCTGGGAGGTCTAGGCTGCAGTAAACAGTGATTGTGCCACCGCACTCCACTCTTGGCAACAGAGAAAGACTGTCTCAAAAAAGAAAGGAAAAGAAAAGGGGGCTAAGATTGATTCCAGGGAGGTGAGGATGGTTCAATAAACATGATATATCACATCAACAGAGTAAAGGACAAAAACCATATGATGATTTCAGGAAATGCAGAAAAAGCATTTGATAAAATTAAACATCCCTTCATGAAAAAATTCTCAACAAATTAGGTATAGAAGGAACATGTCTCAACATAATAAAGGCTATATATGACAAACCCTCTGCTAACATCATAGCGAATGAGGGAAAGTTGAAAGCTTTTCCTCTAAGAACTGGAATGAGACAAAGATGCCCACTCTCACCTCTCTTATTCAACATAGTACTGGGAGTCCTAGCCAGAGCAATCAGGTAAGAGAAATGAATCTAGAATATATAAAGAACTCAACAGGGAAAACACAAGTACTTGATTTAGAAATGAGCAAGGGATCTAAATAGGTATTTTTCTCAAAGACATACAAGCATCCAAGAAACATGAAAAATGCTCACATCACTAATCATCAGAGAAACGCAAATCAAAACCACAATGAGATAACATCTCATCCCTGTTAAAATGGCTTCTATCCAAGACAAACAATAACAAATGCTCACAAGGATGCAGAGAAAGAGAAGACTTGTACACTGTTGGTAGGAACGTAAATTGGTATGACCATTATGGAAAACAGTATGGAGATTCCTTGCAAAACTAAAAATAGAACTACCATATGATCCAGAAGTTCCACTACTGGATTCCAAAGGGATGAAATAGGTATGTCGAGAGATAGCTGCACTCCCATGTGTATTGCAGTACTAGTCAAAATAGCCAAGATATGAAATCAACTTAGGTGTCCTTCAATAGATGAATGGATAAAGAAAATGTGGCATATATACACAATGGAATATTATTCAGCCATAAAAAAGAAATAAAATGCTGTCATTTATGGCAACACAGATGAACCTGGAAGACATTATGTTAAGTGAAATAAGACAGACATGGCAAGTTAAAAACTGCATGTTGTCACTCATAAGTGAAAGCTAAATGAGTTTATTTAGAAGTCAAGAATAGGATAATGAGGTCAGTCACAGTGGCTCATGCCTGTAATCCCAACACTTTGGGAGGCTGAGGTGGGCAGACCACTTGAGGTCAGGAGTTTTAGAACAGCCTTGCCAAGATGGTGAAACCCTGTCTCTACTAAAAATGCAAAAATTAGTCAAACGTGGTGGCTGGTGCCTGTGTTCCCTGCTACTTGGGAGGCTAAGGCAGAAGAATTGCTTGAACCCAGGAGGCAGAAGTTGCAGTGAGCTGAGATGGTAACATTGCACTTCAGCTTAGATGACAGAATGAGACTCTGTCTTAAAAAAAAAAAAAAAAGAGTAGGACAATGGTAACTAGAGGCTGGGAAGGGCAGAGAGGAGGAGAACATTTGGAAGGGGAATACAGAGAGGTTGGTGAATGTATACAAAATTATAGCTACACAGGAGGAATACGTGCTAGTGTTTTATACTACCATAGGGTGACTATAGTTACAATTATTTATTACATATTTTCAATAGCTAGAAAAGAGGATTTTGAATATTCTCAACACAAAGAAATGATAAATGCTTGAGGTGTTAGGTATGCTAATTACCCTGATTTGATCATTACACATTGTATACAAGTATTGAAACATCACACTGTACACCATAAACATGTACAATTATTATGTATCATTTAAAAGTAAAGAAAAAGAAAGAAATTTTTAAAGAGTGTTGGCTCTTCCTCCAACATTGAGAAGCAGATGAGACTAATAGAGAGATGGTGGACTCACATCAGGTGGCCTTGAGCCTATCAGCAAAGTAAGCCCTGAAAGAAGTTCAAAGGGAGTTGGAGCTCGGTCTTGTCTTGCAGAGGAAAAGGACTGGATCTTCTGCCTCATAGAGATATTGGGCAGGTCAAAAAAAAGCCCGTGAATGGCAACATTGATAAGTACAGTTGTGTCATGCTATTAGACTTCTCAGTGTTAAAATTTTGTAGTAGGACTCTATTACCCTTCAAAAAATGTTTCTAAAAATCAGGAATTCAGCATTCAGCTAACAGGTTAGGTGGTCCTGAGCCTTGACACTGGCTTGTGAGTCCACCTGGTAGAGGGTCACATCACACTCTGATTTCCAAAACTAGAAAATCTGACCTTCTCTATCTTATGGTAAAGTTGGGAAAATAATGGTCCTCAAGTGCAAACCTGATCAGTATCCCCAAGGAGCAGAGACTCCTGGGCTTTGATTATTTATCATTCTAACTGTTGTTTTCTTGGAAGAGATCTCAGCAATGAACTGAATTCATCCTGAGGAAAGAGCCTCCAATTACATAAGTAAAAGGCAAACACATCATCCCAGTTCTTGTCTCTTTGCCAAAACATAATGAACATGTGTCTCTGCCAAAGTCAAAAACTTATGTCTTCACTACATTTCTCACATCCAGAAAATCTTCTTTACCACTGAAATTATTTTCTTATTCTCCAAAACATGCACATGGGATGAAAATGCTTCCTAGAGAATTCCTCCACACTGGTGATATTACATTCCTACCCAAAACACATTACTGATCCTTGTAGTACACTCCTACCAACAATAGCATTCTTTCGACCTGTGATCCACCCTTGCATGCCCAAATTTCACTTCTACCCTTATCAGAAGCAGGTAACTAGCCCTAAGACATTCTCATTGGTACTTCTGCAATCTTTCCATCAGTATCAGAGGTCTACATCTAACCTCTCTAATTCTTCTCATATCTACAGTGGTCACCAAAACTTCTGTGCCTCAGTTTCCTTGACTATAAAGGGAGAGGAAAGGGAATGGACTAAGTGAATGAGTCAACCACATCTGCTTCTTGTCCAGTCTCTGCTGTCACTGTTCTGTAGATAACGCTAGTTGAGCATTTGCTTACCTGAAAATTCTTTCTAAAATCTGTGGAGAAAATGCAGTTAATTCTAATAAGATGGGTTGCTCAATTTTGTGTTTTGTTTTTGTTTTTTAAGTGGTTAAATTATAAGCTTATAGTTGCCCTTTGGGGTCTATATCCATGACTACAGTCCTCAAGAGTTTACTTATGACCAAGAATAAATGCAGATCTTAATTGTTGTGGTGTAGCAAGAATTGCTTAAAATTTATTCTTAGACAAAGCCCTTATCTGGGCCTCCTGGGTCCTTCTTATTACACCTGGGACAATCTGTGGGCATTGTCATAACTGCAGTTTATATGAATCCTACATGGCTCTCCTCATGCCACAACTCCTCATGCGGTTGAATATGTTCCATGTGTTGTTTCTCTAGTCCACATCTAACTCAATTTTGGATGCTGTCTCAAGGTACAATTCTTTTGTATGTAAAATCAAGATCATCAACATTCAATAAGGAGAACAAAACCCGTGCTAGGTAGTACAATTGATGAAATTTAATATAGGGAAATAACAAGTTACAGAAGTATTGGAAGAGCTAAAAATAAGTGCTTATGAGGCTACCCAGAAAGCAACAACCACGACAAGCTACTGCCATCCATGGGGCTTGAGGGACAGGGAAGGGATTTTCTCAGTTACAAACCAGGGATATACTGTAGGAACTAGAATGTTGGAGAACCCAAAAGGATCTGGTAGCATGGGAGGGGTTGCCTGGTGGGAGTTGGAACACAAAGGCTGGGACATCCAGGCAGGAGCTAGAACCACAAAGAGGCACAGCCACTGCTTGGTCTCCTCCCAAAGCAGAGAGGAAAGAAATATTCTAGGTTCTCCTCCCCCCAGATGGCCATCTCAGGCCATTCGCTGACCCTAAGCAGAAGGCAACAGGCAAGGGGGTCTGGAAGGTACAAGGTAGCCATTTGGAAATCAAAGCAGAAAAGGGCAGAGAATGGATCTAAGAGAAAACGGGCAAATAACATGTATAAGAATGTGAAAAGGAAATATAAATAACCAGTACACAGAGGAAAATATGTCCAACCTCATTACCAATCAGGGTAATACAATTTTAAATCACTATGAGATACCACTTTATGTCCCACCAAAAATGTTACAACGCCAATGTTGATGAAAATGTTCAGCAGTGGGAGTACTTATACACACCAATGGGAGTGTAAATTGGAGAACACATTGGCACTGTCCAATAATTTTAATGCTACCATACCCTATGCTCCTGGAACTCCATTTCTAGGACCATACCCTCAGGAAACTCTTGCAATGCACACCAGGAGATGGGTATAAAAACTTCATGGGAGCATTGTTCAGGACAGCAAGATACCCAAAGGGAAACTACCCAGCAAGAAACTACTCAAATGTCCCCCAAGAAGAGAACACATAAAGTGTGTTTTATTCTTCGAATGGAATGCTACTTAAAAATGAATGAACTGGAGTGCAGATTCAAGATGGCACGGTAAGAACAACTCAGGATTGCAGCTCTCAGTGAACACGCAGAGGGTGAGTCAAAGCCGCATTTCCAGACGGATCTTTGTTGCCCACAGAATGGGGAAATACCCAGGTGTAGGAGAGACATGGGATGCAAGTGCAGCTGTTTTGGCTATTGCAGCTGCTTTGGCCGGCCCTACAGCGCAGCGGCACTCCACAACACTCCACACAAAACACACTGGTCCAAGTGCCCTGCTAAACTGGCAATCTGAGATTTGGGAGGGCAGATTAGCATATCCATCTGATTAAACGGGGCTTGGACAGTGAGACAGACAGGAGATTCCTGGGAAGTGGCATTTCAGCCAGCGCAGTGGCTCACTGCATGGGAAATCACACAGATCCCGTTGCCCTAACAGCAGGCAACTGAAACACCTGGGAGAGAGCCATCTGTTCAACTAAAAAAAAAAGAAAGAAAGGCGCTCTGAGGCAGGGAGAGCCAGGCGAGCAGGCTTGGTGGGTTTCACCACCACAGGGAAAAAAAGACGGCAATTCAAAATGCTCCAGGTGGAGAATTTCACTGCGGGCACAGCTGAACCCAGGACGGTGCAGCTCAGTGGGGGAGGGGCGTCCGCCATTACCGAGGCAATCCACCCCTACGGAGGTACACTCCCATTGCTGACACAGCCTGCCGTTGCCAAGGCAACCTGCCGTAACAGAGAGACTCCGCCACAGGGTGGAGCCCGTGGCACTGGGGCGGAGCCTGCGGCAGAGCCCGTGGCTGCAGGGCAGAGCGCACAGCAACAGGGCGGACCCCATGTCAGCAGGGTGGAGCCTCGGCAGGCAAATAGTGACTAGACTGCCTCCTAGCTGGGCAGGATAGTGCAACGGACACTCATAAAGAAAGCCCCAATTCCCCGAGACAGATTATCTGAGGAAAAAAAGGGGGGTTTAAGAGTTCTGCTACAGCAGACATAAACGTAGCAGCCTAACAGCTCTGAATGAAGAACGGAGCTCACAGCTCAGCACTTGAGCTCCTACAAAGTACAGACTGTCTCCTCAAGCAGCTCCCTGACCCCTGTATATCCAGAGTCATCTCAAAAAGGACTGATCAGACTGACACTAGGCAGGCATCAATCTGGGACAAAGATAGCAGAAGAAGAAACTGGTAGCATCCCTCACTGTTCTGCAGCTGCTACAGGTGTACCCCAGACAAGCAGGGCCTGGAGTGGACCTCAGCAGTCATACAGCAGAGGGGCTAGACTGGTAGAAGAAAAACCAAGTAACAGAAATACCTTATCATCAACAATCTGGGCATCCACTCAGAGACCCAATCGAAAAGTCAGCAACTACTCAGACGACAGGTGGATAAATCCACAAAGACGGGAAGAAACCAGTGCAAAAAGGAGGAAAACACCCGAAACCAGAACACCTCGCCTCCTAGAAAGGACCAAAACTCCTCACCAGCAAGGGAACAAAGCTGGACAGTGAATGATGAAATGATGGAATCAGACTTCAGAATGTGGGTAATGAGAAACTTCTGTGAGCTAAAAGAACATGTTCTAAATCAATGCAAAGAAACTAAGAATGTTGAAAAAAGATTCGAGGAAATGATAACAAGAATGGGCAACTTAGAGAGGAATATGAATGAATTGAAGGAGCTGAAAAACACAACACAAGAACTTCGCGAAGCATGCACAAGTTTCAACAGCCGAATTGACCAAGCAGAAGAAAGAATATCAGAAGTCGAAGATCAACTCAATGAAATAAAATGAGAAACCAAGATTAGAGAAAAAAATGCAAAAAAAAATGAACAAAGTCTCCAAGAAATGTGAGACTATGTGAAGAGACCTAACCTACGTTTGATAGGTGTACCAGAAGGGGACGAAGAGAACAATTTCAAGCTGGAAATACTCTTGAGGATATTATCCAGGAAAATTTCCCCCACCTAGAAAGGCAGCCCAACACTCAAATCCAGGAAATACAGAGAACACCACAAAGATATTCTGCAAGAAGAGCAACCCCAAGGCACATAATCGTCAGATTCACTAGGGTTGAAATGAAGGAGAAAATACTAAGGGCAGCCAGAGAGAAAGGTTGGGTCACCCACAAAGGGAAGCCCATCAGACTCACAGCAGATCTCTCGGCCGAAACTCTACAAGCCAGAAGAGAGTGGGGGCCAATATTCAACATCCTTAAAGAAAAGAACTTTCAACCCAGAATTTCATATCCAGCCAAACTAAGCTTCATAAGTGAAGGAAAAATAAAATCCTTTGCAAACAAGCGAGTACTCAGAGATTTTGTCACCACCAGGCCTGCTCTACAAGAGCTCCTGAAAGAGGCACTACACATAGAAAGGAACAACCAATACCAGCCATTCCAAAATCACACTAATTGCTAAAGAGCAGCAACAAAATAAAGAATCTGCATCAACTAATGGGCAAAACAGCCAGCTAGCATCAAAATGGCAGTATCAAATTCACACATAACAATATTAACCCTAAATGTAAATGGGCTAAATGCACCAATCAAAAGACACAGACTAGCAAATTGGATAAAAAAACAAAACCCATCAGTGTGCTGTATCCAGGAAACCCATCTCACATGCAAGGGATGGAGGAAGATCTACCAAGCAAATGGAGAGCAAAAAAAAGCAGGAGTTGCAATTCTTGTCTGATAAAATAGACTTTAAAGCAACAAAGATCAAAAGAGACAAAGAAGGTCATTACATAATGATAAAAGGATCGATACAACAAGAAGAGCTAACAATCCTAAATATATATGGACCCAATACAGGAGCACCCAGATATATAAGGCAAGTTCTCAATGACTTACAAAGAGACTTAGACTCCCACACAATAATAGTGGGAGACTTTAACACCCCACTGTCAATATTAGACAGATCAACCAGACAGAAAATCAACAAGGATATCCAGGGCTTGAACTCAAACCTGCAACAAGCAAACCTGATAGACACTTACAGAACTCTCCACCCCAAATCCACAGAATATGCATTCTTCTCAGGACCACATCACACCTACTCTAAAATTAACCACATAGTAGGAAGTAAAACACTCCTCAACAAATGCAAAACAATGGAAATCATAACAAACAGTCGCTCAGACCATAGTGCAATCAAGTTAGAACTCAGAAATCAGAAACTAACCCAGAACCACACAGCTTCATGGAAACTGAACAACTGGCTCTTGAATGTTGATTGGATAAACAATTAAATGAAAGCAGAAATAAAGAAGTTATTCAAAACCAACGAGAGACACAACATACCAGAATCTCTGGGACACATTTAAAGCAGTCTCTAGAGGAAAATATATAGCCATAAGTGCCCATATGAGAAGAGTGGAGAGATCCAAAATTGACACCTATCATCAAAATTGAAAGAGCTAGAGGAGCAAGATCAAAAAAACTCAAAACCTAGCAGAAGACAAGAAATAACTAAGATCAGAGCAGAACTGAAGGTGATAGAGACACAAAAACCCGTTCAAAATCAATAAATCCAAGAGCTGGTTTTTTGAAAAGATCAACAAAATAGACAGACTACTAGCCAGGTTGTTAAAAAAGAAAAGAGAGAACAACCAAATAGATGCAATAAAAAAACGGTAAAGGGGAAATCACCACAGATTCCACAGAAATTCAAACCATCATCAGAGAATATTACAAACAACTCTATGCACATAAACTAGTAAACCTGGAAGAAATGGATAAATTCCTGGACTCCTGTGTCCTCCCAAGGCTAAAGCAGGAGGAAGCCGAATTCTACCAGACACACAAAGAGGAGCTGGTACCATTCCTTCTGAAACTATTTCAAACAATCCAAAAAGAGGGAATCCTTCCCAAATCATTTTACGAGACCAACAATATTCTGATACCAAAACCTAGCAGAGACCCAACAGGAAAAGAAAACTTCAGGCCAATATCCATGATGAACATAGATGCAAAAATCTTCAATAAAATATTGGCAAGCCGATTGCAACAGCAAATCAAAAAACTTATTCATCATGATCAAGTAGGATTCATGCCTGGGATACAAGGCTGGTTCAACATACGGAAGTCTATCAACGTAATTCACCACATAAACAGAACCAAAAACAAAAACCACATGATTATCTCAATTGACGCAGAGAAGGCATTTGACAAAATTCAACAGCCCTTTATGCTAAAAACCCTCAATAAACTCGGTATCAGTGGAATGTATCTCAAAGTAATAAAAGCTATTTATGACAAACCAACAGCCAATATCATACTGAATGAACAAAAACTGGAAGCATTCCCTTTAAAATCTGGCACTAGTCAAGGATGCCCTCTTTCACCACTCCTATTCAATATAGTACTGTTCTAGCCAGAGCAATCAGGCAAGAAAAAGAAATAAAGGGTATTCAAATAGGAAAGGTGGAAGCCAAATTGTCACTATTTGCAGACAACATGATAGTATACCTAGAAGACCCCATCGCCTCAGCCCAAAAACTCCTGAAACTGATAAGCAACTTCAGCAAAGTCTCAGGATATAAAATCAATGTGCAAAAAATCACAAGCATTCCTATACACCAATAACAGACTTAAAGAGAGCCAAATCAAGAACGAACTGCCATTCACAATTGCTACAAAAACAATAAAATACCTAGGAATACAACTCACAAGGAACGTAAGGGACCTCTTCAGGGAAAACTACAAACCACTGCTCAACGAAATAAGAGAGGACACAAACAGATGGAGAAACATTCCATGTTCATGGTTAGGAAGAATTAATATTGTGAAAATGGCTTTACTGCCCAAAGTAATTTACAGAATCAATGCTATCCTCATCAAGCTACCATTGACGTTCTTCAAAGAACTGGAAAAAACCACCATGAACTTCATATGGAACCAAAAGAGGGCCCGCATAGCCAAGCCAATTCTAAGCATAAAGAACGTAGCAGGGAGCATCACACTACCGGATTTCAAACTATACTACAAGGCTACAGTAATCAAAACAGCATGGTACTGGTACCAAAACAGAGATATAGACCAATGGAACAGAACAGAGGCATTGGAGGCAACACAACATATCTACAACCATACAATCTTTTATAAACCTCACAAAAACAAGCAATGGGGAAAGGATTCCCTGTTTAATAAATGGTGTTGGGAAAACTGGCTAGCCATGTGCAGAAAGCAGAAACTGAACCCCTTCCTGACACCTTACACTAAAATTAACTCCAGATGGATTAAAGACTTAAACATAAGACCTGGCACCATAAAAACCCTAGAAGAAAATCTAGGCAAAACCATCCAGGACATAGGAGTAGGCAAGGACTTCATGACCAAAACACCAAAAGCATTGGCAACAAAAGCCAAAATAGAGAAATGGGACCTAATGAAACTCCACAGCTTCGGCACGGCAAAAGAAACAGTCACTAGAGTGAATCGGCAACCAACAGAATGGGAAAAAATGTTTGCAGTTTACCCATCTGACAAAGGACTGATACCCAGAATTTACAAAGAACTCAAACAGATTTACAAGAAAAAAACAAACAAGCCCATTCAAAAATGGGCAAAGGAAATGAACAGACACTTTACGAAAGAAGACATATATGAGGCCAACAAACATGAAAAAATGCTCATCATCACTCGTCATTAGAGAGATGCAAATCAAAACCACATTGAGATACCATCTCACGCCAGTTAGAATGGCGATCATTAAAAAATGTCTCCCATCTGGGAGACAACAGATGCTGGAGAGGATGTGGAGAAATAGGAACACGTTTACACTGTTGGTGGGAGGGTAAACTAGTTCAACCATTGTGGAAGACAGTGTGGCCATTCCTCAAGGACCTAGAAATAGAAATTCCATTTGACCCAGCAATCCCATTACTGGGTATATATCCAAAGGACTATAAATTGTTCTACTATAAGGACACATGTACACGAATGTTCATTGCAGCACTGTTTACAATAGCAAAGAGATGGAACCAACCCAAATGCCCATCGATGATAGACTGGACTGGGATAATGTGGCACATATACACATGGAATATTATGCAGCAAACAAAAATGATGAGTTCGTGTCCTTTGTAAGGACATGGATGAATCTGGAGAACATCATTCTCAGCAAACTGACAGAAGAACAGAAAACAAAATACCGCATATTCTCACTCATAGGTGGGTGATGAAAAATGAGAACACATGGACACAGGGAAGGGAGTACCAAACACTGGGGTCTATTGGGGGAAGAGGGGAGGGACAGCGGTGTGGGGGGAGCTGTGGAGGGATAGCCTGGGGAGAAATGCCAAATGTGGGTGAAGGGGAGGAAGGCAGCAAAACACACTGCCATGTGTGTACCTACGCCAATGTCTTGCATTTTCTGCACATGTACCCCAAAACCTAAAATGCAATAAAAAAAATAAATTTTTTAAAAAAATGAATGAACTATAACTACACACACCAACACAAATGATCATCAGAGACAGAATTTGAGCAAAAAGACAAGTGGCAAAAAAAAAAAAACTTTGAAATGATTCATTTACATGAAATTCAAAAATAGGTAAAATTATAGGTTCTGTTTAACTAGTGAATCATATAAGGGAAAAGTGTAAAGAAAGAGTGAGAGTCAGAGGAGAGTGAGAGGAGAGGTTACCTCTTTGTAAGGAGTAAGGTGAACATGATCGCAAGAGGCCAAAAAGCGTAGCTATTCATTTTTAGGTATGATTTATCTTATAATTTAAAAACATAACTTCAGAGGCTCTAAAAGCGCATGTTCCCCTCCTCCATAATTGTGATTGGGAATAAAATATTACTAACACTCACACACTCATTCAAGTTCTATAGTTATATTTCCATCTCTTCACTTGTGGCTATTAACCTTGCCTAGGTTATCAATCTCCTCTCCATTGTTCCACATTTATAAAATGAGGATTATAGGAGTACTTATTTTGTAGGATGATTCCTAAGCAAGAGAGTACATGGGAAATGCTTAGCACATGGCCGGGCGCCCAGTGGGTGGCAGATGTTTGTAATTTGTTTACACCATTGTCTCAGCTTGCAGCATCCTCATTGCCTTTATCTACTGAATGCTTCTCATCCAAGGACATCCAATTCAGTGCCTGAAGACTGCTAATCCCACCCAAGCTAATTTTCCCCTCTTTTAAATGTCTAGACTTTCCATTGCCTGCATCATTTATGAGGCATTACTATATATTTACTTATTCATTCATGCAGCAAATCATGTGCCAGGTATTAAGGACACAGAAGTGAATGAAGCAGCCATAGTCACTGTCTTTATGGAGCCCACAGCCTGGTGAAGGAGATACACATTAAAAAAATGAGCAAGCACAGAATGATCTACTGGAGCCCTGCTAAGTGCTTTCAGGAAGACGTGTGGGAAGCCTGAAGAACCTGTTATAGAGGAAGCTTACCTAGACCGCAGAGTCAAAAAAAAAAGAAAAAGAAAAAGAAAGATTTCTTTGAGGAAGTAACATCCAAGGTGAGGCCTGAAAGACACATTGCTTTTTATTGTCACCATTGACAATATTTATAAAGAATCTGTAACCTAGGTGGAATAATCAGTGCACATGTCCCAGAAGAAAAAATTGTGGCTGGAGGTATAAATGTCAAATGCAGGTGAACAGAATGCACAGTGTTATGTGGATGTTTGGAAGAAGGTTAACCCCTTGATAGAAGGATTTTACATAAAATGTCAGATCTAAACAGAAAATTCAAGAAAGGTTAGAACTAAGACAAGTAAAAGGAAAATGGCATTCTGGATATGCATATATGGACTGAGACAGAAAAGGCAAGACAGGTTCAGACAGGTAGCTTGGACCAAAGAGTGACATAGGAAGGGAGTAAAGAGAAAGTGTCAGATTGTAGAGGTACTTGCTTTTTATCTTGGAGTTTTCTTTTTGTATTGTGGGCATCTCTGAGATGCTCATGAAAGCTTTGGACCCTTCCTCTTCTTCCTCAAAACACAGTGCATTTATAAAGCTGCATAAAATCTCAGGGTTACATAATTCCCCTTAACTAGCATTTAGGAAATCCTGCTATATGCAAATAGCACTGAAAGAATTTGAGTAGAACAGGGGCATGTTCCAAACAGTGTTTAGAAGGATTCATTTGCCAGAGAGGATAATAACTGTTGGCAGTGAGGTTAGTTGAGAAATTATTGCAATATAATGCAAGCAGGAGCTTATATGGCCCTAAGCTAAGGTGGTGGCCCTAGGAATCCATTCATTGATTAACATTTATTGAGAGCTTACTCTGGGACAGGCCTGTGCCCAGTGTTGAGGATGTGATAATGAATATGGCAAGACCACTGCCCTCAAAGAGCTCCAAGCTGGGCAGGATCAGAAAGAAAGGCAGGCACCTACAGAGGCAGAGGGGATCAGAGCAGTGGCAGTTTCTCCTACTCAGAACTTCCCACCTTAGAATAAAGTCAAGACCCTTCCCACAACAGACATAACTCACCTTCCTGCTGTCATTTCTACTGGGGCCCCCACCACACTCACTTTCATCTCTCTCACAGACACACCCCTTGCTGGTCAGCTACCCTGGACTCTTGACTTATCTTCTGATGCTGGTTGTATTTTCTGGCCTCTGCTTTGTCACTACTTTTCTCCCACCAGCTGTACCTGCTCTAGCAAAGATGCTGCCTTCCTTCAAGCTTTGTCCGGGTCTCCCCATTTATTCTGCCCTGTGTCACTCTGTATGCCTGTATTAGGGTTCTCTAGAGGGATGTATATGAAAGGGAGTTTATTAAGGAGTATTGACTCATACGATCACAAGTTGAAGTCCCACAATAGGCCGTTTGCAAGCTGAGGAACAAAGAAGCCAGTCCAAGACCCAAAACCTCAAAGTAGGGAAGCCAACAGTGCAGCCTTCAATCTGTGGGCAAAGCCTTCAGTCTGTGTCATGGGAGATCCCCTGACAAACCACTGGTATCCAGGAGCCCAAAACTTGAAGAACCTGGAGTCTGATGTTTGAGGGCAGGGAGCACCCAGCACGGGAGAAAGATGAAGGCTAGGAGACTCAGCCAGTCAACTTCTGCCTTCTTTTATTCTAGCCATGCTGGCAGCTGATTGGATGGTGCCCACCCAGATTGAGGGCAGGCCTGCCTCTCCCAGTCCACTGACTCAAATGTTAATCTACTTTGGCAACACTCTCACAGACACACTAAGGAACAATATTTTGCATCCTTCAATCCAATCAAGTTGACAATATTATCCACCACAGTGCCTCAGTCTCCCCAGTACTCATGGGAGGGCAGGGATGTTGTCTTTTTGTCCTCCTATCCCATGGCATTCCCAGATCTTGTGTTGGTTAAGTGCTCACTATATCTACACAACTGAAAGGGCAGAACCTGGGGAGAGGACAGAACCAGGGCAGGTTTGGGAGCCGATCTGTGAAGCTTTGGCAGTGGGAGTCAGGAAGAGCAACCTAGGTCTTTGCATCCTCATGCAACAAGGATGGAGGCCACCTCAAGTACACATTATGTGCTCAGCGACGATGGGATTTGAAAGTATAAAACATTCACTTTCGAGCAATTTAGGTCATTAAGAATTTGGCATAATGATAGCAGTGTCCACAAGAAAAGCGTAAGTAGGACATGAAATTTCTGGTTCTGCATAACAGACTTCTACATTTCTACCAGCTTCTTATTATTATCATTAAATTATTAAGCAAAGAGCTTACTCTCAAAGGTCAAATTGTTATAAAGCATAAATCATCCTTGGAAGTGTCGTTGTTCACTCTGGTAATTCTTGCTTTTAATTCTTTAACAACTATGAGTAGAACTGTAGCGTACCATTATTCCACCTTTGTTTGCACTATCAAAATACCCAAGATGTTGCCAAGGACGACTGAATTCTTAGACTTGACCGCAGCCACCCACAAGACAGGTGCTCACTTCCTCCTCGGGGGAGGAAGGGATCGTGGGTCCCTTTCCAGTCCAGGCTGGAATGGAGAAGTCTTCCCTGACCACGGTGCTCTAGGCAGAGGACAAGGTCCTAAACTGACTGAACCCACCCACCAGGACGGTGCCAAGTTTCAGTAAGGACCGCATCTTCCCAGCTTAGCTGATGAAGAGGCGGGGACCGAACCCTCCAGTGCAGTAGCCTGGTGGCGCCAGGCTCTCCCACAGACCTGCACTTCCCTCTTCCTTGCGGGTCCCACCCCACGCAGATATCCAGCGCCCCGCCCTCTTAAAGCCCCACAGCCGGCCCGGCCCACCCCGGGGCAGAGGAGACGCACTTCTGATTGGCCGAGGGCGGGGTGGGCGGGGCCTGCGCCCGGGCGTCCCCAGGTGCCTGGACTTCGGCGCTGGCGGGGCGGGTGCCGCGTGCGCCCGAGGACCCGGCCAGACAGCTTGCGCCGGCTCAGGATGAGAACGCGCTGGGCGACCCCTCGCCGCGCGGTGGTGCTCCTCATACTGCTCCTCTGGTGCTTCGAGCTTGCAGAGCCGTCTGCCCACGCAGGTAACCGCGGGCACGTCCACCCCGCAGTTAGCTGGGGACCCCGACGCCGCAACTCTGCCGCCTCTCCAGCCCGGGGAAGGGCTGCGCCCCCGGGACAGGTCACGGCTGCTTTGCTTGGGGCGGAGTGTAGGGAGCTCTGGTGCCGGACGGGTGAGCTAGGGGAGGTCCGGCGGAGGAGGCGCCCCAGTGCCCTCGGGGGCCCTGAAGAGGGCGCGGTGGGTGTGGGAGGGCAGCGCCCTTCTGGTGCTGAGGGGATGGGCGCGGTCCACCGTAGAGGAGGCGCACGGAGGCTTTTCCGGGCGGGTACCCTGCTCCGTCGTCTCTCTTCTAAAATATTGCTGCAGTATGAGGGTCCCCATCTGCCCCCTGCGTCCTATCCCACCGGTTCTCGCCCTTCCTTCGCCCCTTGGTCACATTGGCCACAGTGTCAAGAGTAGCCTCCATCCGCAGCGCCAAGGATTCCCAACGATTCACGGACTTCACTGCATCCATGGTGCACGTCAGAAAGAAAGATTAAGTAAACCATCTCCTTCGAAAGTGACCAAGGCCAAGAGTCAGCTATGATGCCCTCACCCGCCGCCTAAAGCAGCAAAACTTTCTTCT
Organism: Callithrix jacchus; assembly: GCF_049354715.1. Taxonomy (NCBI): domain Eukaryota; kingdom Metazoa; phylum Chordata; class Mammalia; order Primates; family Cebidae; genus Callithrix; species Callithrix jacchus. The sequence continues at coordinate 69,935,226 of NC_133507.1, forward strand.
CAATGGTTTATCAGCCCCAAACGACCTTGCTCCCCAAGGCTGACAGCCCCACACTGAAGTGCAAGTCGCCTGCCTGGGGACCTGCTGCCTCTCACTGTGGAAGCAGGACCAGAAACAGGCACCCTTCATTGATGTTCAGGGTAGTGCCAGCCCCATCCACTACACCCCTTGGCAACAACCATATACTTTTACTTTCTCTTTTTGCCTGGGCGAGAGGTGTGCAGAGGACTTTGGTTCTTGGTTGGGCTGTATCATGGGGGCATTCAACTGTCACCCCCCACCGGCCGCTTCTGTTATCGTGCCTGTTTGAGGAAGGAAAAGATGGTTTAGGCAGTTTTAAAAACACTAAATTGTTGGTGGTTCTTATTTTCTTTTCAGCTAAGCTACCAGCTGGTTTAAACTTCTTTGGAGTGATGGGAAGAGATTACTCAGAGTGTGAGTGGCATCATCCTATCTACAGCAAGGACCTGTAAATGGACCCTGCTCTGAGTCACACTTCTTCATTCTCCTTTGACCCTGTGTGCTAGGAACTACCAAAAGAATCATTAAAAATAAGATCCTTTTCTTTTGCCTTGGGAATTTTTCTGCCTGCCCCACAATCCAAGGTGGAAAAGTTCACTGCAGCAACTAACTACAGTGAAAATGCGGTAACCTTTCAGTCACTAACCTCTTAGTTCCCATCTACATTTGCTTCAGTCCTGTTTTTATCTCCTTCACAAATTTCAAGATTTCCTTAATCCTTGCAATCACTGCCCTTTCTCGTTGACCCAAAGCAAAAAGCACCAGATTTAACTCTGTTCTTCCTGTGCTAGGTCCCCACAGGTTTTGTTATCCTGTGTCCTTCCTTACTCCTAGCAGCTGCTCTGATAGATTTTCTGTCACCCTTAGACCAGACCTGTGGCCTTGTTAGGGGAAGTACTGGAATTTAGAACCCCTAGCCATTTGGCTCAATTGTTTGGCAAGAGTGTCTGCTTCATGATGCTAGTGATGGCATGCACCTCATCACATGTGCATGACTAGGCTTGTGCAGGTGGCCTCGATCACCCAAACACTGAAGGAGCACCTCTCTGTCCTTGGGGAGATGCCAGGTGCTTAGTTTACATTTTGGCCTGCTTGGAAACTTAACAGCTTGAAGTAAACCAATCTGTCAGGGACTCCTGAGGTTCTCATGAGCCAACACCACCCAATCGTGCTTGAAGACTTTCTGACTCCCAGTTCATTGCCATGGACCCAACTGTAACTTTCAGGACCTGTTTTTGAACTAACCTAGATTTCTGATTCTCTCCTGTTGCACCTACCTGTACATTCTGAACACATGGTAGAGACTCTACAAAATGCTTAATATGTGATCTATGTACAGTCCCTCTGAAATTATAAATGCTGCCATCTTCATCCTTCTTGTTTTCCCAAGCTATTTCCCTATCCATTTGTCTGTGGTCATAAATGTCAATATCTAGCTTCTCTTTGGAATATGTGAAGCTCTTTTGTCTAAGGCTTATAAGGCAGGAATTATTTACTGATCAGACAATAATAAAACACTGAGATATTATTTTCGTTAGATGGATGTAAAAATACTAAAATTTCATTTTCGATTATTATAATGTTATTTAGCCATTTTCTCTCAAACACCATTGGAGAATTTGTATAAAATGAAGCATATACAAAATGCATCTAGGGAGTGATGAGGCTGTTTTTCATCAACTTCTGCCTTTAGATTTGTTCCAAGATTATATTTGGAGGTAAATATTAAACCTTCATTGAGGACTGGTATAACATTGTAAAGTGAACAAGATACAATAAGAAGCTATCAATACTCTATTTTATAAAATAAGTTTTATAAAATCTCTGTAATTATAAGGGATTATGTTCACACTTTCTCAGTCCTCCTTCCCACTCTTCAACCTACTATCCTGATAAGGGTCATAAGACTGAGGCAGATTGAACAGCTCCTGCTAAGGGTAAAGAAAGATATGGAGAAACATCATGAAAGGATAGGATTCTCCCTATCTAATGCGTGCTTACATGTACATTATATATGGAGACTAGTGAGTTTCCTTTAAGTATATCAATAATTAATATCTATAGTAAGTGACCACTGTAAGTGTCAAACATTGAAATTGCATATTTGGTTCAAATGAGGGGTCAGTCTGAGAAAAATATCTATATTCAGAGATGTAGTAGTTTGTTAGGAAGCTTGGCAGCTCCACTTTCACATGTGGCTCCTCCACACCTCTCCTATAGTGTTTTAGAGTTGCTATAAGGTTGTTAAGTGCACAGGTGTCCAGAAGTAAAAATGTGTATAAAGTAGAAAAGGATAATTCTTTCTCTTCCAAAAAATATGTATAAAACAGAACTGTAACTTCAGTGGACATGCCTGATACAAGTGCGATTATAATGGCTTGAAATGGGCTGGGTGCAGTGACTCACACCTGTAATCCCAGCACTTTGGGAGGCCAAGGTGGGAAGATTGCTTGAGCCTAGACATTCAAAAACAGCCTGAGCAACAAAGTGAGACCTTGTCTCTACCAAAAATCAAAAAAGTTAGCCAGGTGTGATGGCATGTGCCTGTGGTCCCAGCTACTCGGGAGTGTAAGGTGGGAAGATCACTTGAGCCTTGGAGGTTGAGGCTGCAGTAAGCTGTGATCACCACTGCACTCCAGCCTAGGTGACCATGTGAGACCTCCCTTGTCTCACAAACAAAAGAATGACCTGAAATGCTACGAGCAGTAGCTGACATAATAAATTCATGGACATCTCTTCAAGAATAATGTGCAACGAATGAACCTACAAGGCTAAGGATACTATCTTGTGGAAGCAGAGGATGTTAGCACTGGAAATGGCTTTTGATATCTTGTACTGGACTGCTTTCATCTTGTATTTGAAGATACAAAGACACTGGGAGATTGTAGCTTCCCCAAGTTCTCCCAGCTAACTGGTAGCAGAGGTAGATCTTTAATCTAGGACCCCTATCTCCTGCTCTTTCCACTGTACAAAGAATCCATTGGATTCTACAAAAACTTTGAAAAATCTAGAACTGCAAACTGCAAAGGAAGGCAAAGCTGCTGCTTCCCAGTTCACCTGTTTGGGATAGAGTGCACAAACTAGAACTGGGAAAGAGAGCGGCAAAACTACAGGGCAGGAGAGGGGATGTTTCCAACAACGTGATAGCCACATCTCCTGCAGGAGGAGACTTCTTTTTTCTTCTGTAATTTTTGATACTTTGGAATGCAAGATTTATTTTGGAGAGGGGAGAGACAATGATTTGGAAAATATGTAGATCGAAGCTCTGAGTAGCTATTGAATTGTGGGATGAGAGAAAGGCCATGAGAGAAAGTGTAAACAGTAATCTTATAAGATAGTACATTTTCCTTTTTTTGTTGACTGTCCTCCCAGCCTGTGTCCATCACGTAGAAAATGGCAGAGGGATGTCAAAGAAGAAAGTGTGGGGGATGTGGCCAGGCACGGTGGCTCATGCCTGTAATCCCAGCACTTTGGGAGGCCAAGGCAGGTAGATCACCTGAGGTCAGGAGTTTGAGACTAGCCTGGCCAACATGGTGAAACCCTGTCTAAAAATACAAAAATTATCTGGGCGTAGTGGTGGGCACCTGTAATCCCAGCTACTCGGGAGGCTGAGGCATAATAATCACTTGAACCTGGGAGATGGAAGTTGCAGTGAGCTGAGATCGCACCCCTGAACTCCAGCCTGGACAACAGACTCCATCTTAAGAAAAAAAAGTGTAAGGGATGAAAGGTTCTATGGCAAACATCCTTGGCTGCAGCCCTGTGGAATTCTTTTAAAATTCAGATTTAAAAGAAGAAATAACTTTAAGTTTTAAATAATTTTTGTTGTTCTTGTTGTTTCTCTTGTTGCTTCTGATATTTAAAAAAAAATTCATCCAAAGTTCAAGCTGCAGTCAGAGTTAATTTTATAGTTATCATTTACATGGTAAAATTCCCCTCAAGTCACCAGTCCCTGGTATGGGAATTTTTAACTCTGAAAGCCTTTGAATTATTACTAAGAAAAGCATCTGATGTTAGTGAAACCAGTGACTGTGACGCTGGTATCAAAGTGAAAGTGCCTTTTGGGAACCAAAATTTTATAGGTCTTTCTGCTGAACTCTGGTTCATTGACAGTGATTGCTTAAGCATGTGTAAAATATTTCAGCTTTACTCTTAACAACATGATGATCTGTGCTATAACTTGTTTAACATGTTCCTTTGTTAAAAAAAAAAAAAAACAAATTGTCTGATTATAATTTGTGGTAACAGATGTCAATCTTATTCCACAAACTCAGGAGTGCAAGAAAAAATGCTTTACTTTATTTTCAGAAAACTAGATTCAATTTTATTCTGAACTCCCATTCCACAAGGTTGCCAGAACTTCAATAACTGTCCTTACTGGGGTCTTTCCCAGCTCATGCAAAGTGCCAGGGAGCTTCCTTCTTTAGACATTCGATCCCACTGGTTACTTCTGGGTTTTCCATTGTCCAAACCCACAGGATCTTGAATCTTGTGGCTCAAGACTCATCAGTCATCACTCTGGTAGTTCCTGGAGTTTGGGGTTCAGCTTTCTTAGGTGATCTACATGGTCAGTCCCTCCAGCCTTTCCCCAGGTCCTGTCACTTTCCTGAGGGTGCCACAATGGAGCTGGCCACAGGTTCCCCTACCCTCAGAACCCAGACCTCTATTTCTTCCAGTTTCTATACCCCACTGTTCTGCTGCTCCCTCAAAAGTTTCCCCATTTCCTCTGAGATACCACAATGAATGTAGGCCTCCAAAAAATATGTAGGGGGAAGTGACCCTTAAATTTTCCTTTTTAGTGGCAGGAGAGCACAGAGGCCTCACTACATACTTGGATCTGAAGAAAGGAACATATAGTGAACATGCTGTGTTAAGCATCGATTTTTCATGTAATAATTTACCGTGCCATAGTAGCTAACATGGAAGCAAGGCAGAATTATGGTCCCAGATAGACTCGGACACTTTTCATTGAGATGAAAAAAGAGCTTTGTTTGTCTTATTAAATGAGAAGGGAAAAAAATCCTTCATGGAATAGCAACAACAAATATACCTGCTACTCTACATGCTTTACATGGATTAGCTGCTTTCATGCTCACACCCACCATATGAAGTAAGTTCTATTTTCCAAGTGAGAAAACTGGAGCCGAGATTAAATGATTTGCCCTGATCCTATGACTAATAAGTAGCAGCAGCAAAATATGGGCCTAGGCTGACTGGGCTCCAGATTCCATGCTCTGACCGACCCCACATACTGCAGTGCCTCTCTGGTCACCACTTCCCACCTTGCATAGTCCACTACAGCATATAAAGGGTGGGAAAAATCTGAGGGTGGCAACAGTACAGTGGTGCTCGGACTCTCCTCAGCAGGCAGGGAGCAAGGTACTTCAACCACATAATCCAGAATCTGTCTGTTCATCTGACTCAGGTAATGACCCCTTCACCATTGTCCATGGAAACACAGGCAAGTGCATCAAGCCACTGAATAGCTGGATAGTAGCAAAAGACTGTGTTGGAACTGGGGACATGTTATGGAAGTGGGTGTCCCAGCATCGGCTCTTTCATTTGAAATCCCAGAAGTGCCTTGGCCTAGATATTACCAAACCAGTGGATTCCTTGCGAATGTTCAGCTGTGACTCCAGTGCCATGCTGTGGTGGAAATGTGAGCACCACTCTCTGTACGGTGCTGCCCAGTATCGGCTGGCTCTCAAGAACGGGCATGGCACAGCAATCTGGAATGCATCTGATGTCTGGAAGAAAGGAGGCTCAGAGGAAAGCCTTTGTGACCAGCCTTATCATGGTGAGTATTAGAGAGGGACTTTGACAGATTTGCGGTTCGTGACATTGAACATGCACAATTTAGTAAAAATAGAGTTGTACATTGGTAATGGCAGTGAGCAAGCTCTTCAGTTCCAGGCACTGTGCAGTTACTTTGGGTGACATTCTTACATGTCCATGATATTTGCCCCTACTTTGCAGGTAAGGCTAGGAGAGGTTAAGTGCCTTATCTGAGGTCACACAACCATGTTGTGATAAATCTGGGATTTCATCAGATAAACATGTACTTCCTCTGATGGTCTTCTGAACCCTAGAGGAAAGGAAATATTAGATTAACAGGAAATCTTTTTACAGGCTAAAAGTCAAATGATCTAATAATGTTGATCTTATTCTAAGTTTTAAAAGAAGAAGAAAGGCCAGGTGTGGTGGTGCATGATTATAGTTCCAGCTTCTTGAGAGACTGAGGCAGCAGGATCACTTAAGCACAGGAATTCAGGGATGCAGTGTGTAATGATCACGCTTGTGAATAGCCACTGCACTTCAGCCTGTGCAACATAGTGAGACCCCATCTCTTAAAAAAGAAAAGAAGGAGAAGGAGGAAAAATGTATTTTCCCTTGCCTACATATTTTGATAAAATGGGAAAACTTTGAGTGGATTTTCTTATTTATTTTCATTTTTGGCATGGCAACCAAATTTTGATGTTTATATTTATGGTTCAGCATTTTAAGAGTAGAGTTTTTCTGTTGCTTCCAAAAATAACTTCACGAATATTGTCTTGGGAGGAGCTGGCCATGGACTTAGCTTGGAGTCTAGAGACTGGATTGTGACTAATTTCCAAGTTAAAGAATGAGTAGATTTATTTTTTTAACCACTAAGTGTAATTGGCTATCACCCAAGCAAATATTTTTCATTATGTTGCTCTAAATTACACCAAGTATCAATAGGCATATAATTATGTCATCTAAGTCCTATTATTTTCCCTTGTCTTTCTTTACAAACTCCTCTAGCTTTACAATGGCTTTCTTCTTCTCTTAAAGCTAATTTAAGCTAAATTTGGCTTCAAAGTCAGGATAGCAGCTTCGCTCCCATACTTTCCATTATCCATCCACACACGTTTTTCTTTCTAGTCTATTTCCTAGTGAAGATGAAGAAATTATTCCGAGAATGTCAAGTTCTACTGTTATAGAGAAATATTAGAGAATTAGAGATGGAGGTTTCCTTTTCGTCAATCCCTGACCTTTGAATAGTTCACAGTCTGTTTCTGTGAGCCAGCTTCCTTCTAAAAGTAAAGCAGTTGCTTTCTGAATATGACTTAAAGGTAAATTCAAATTCTGTGCCACAAAAGCCCTTCTCCAACTTGCCAACTAAGAGAAAACACAGAGCCAAACAAAATGCCTTTTGAATTGGATTTAACTTGTTTTATTGTGTTTGTCCAGGGACCAGAAAGGATCATTTTCTTGGCAGGGTTCTTTTAGTCTCTTGATCTAATTCTTTTGATGGGCATAGTTGTAATCTTAAACTCCCTCAGTCTCCGGAGTGTCTTCATTTCAATATAACTGGTTTTCATTTTTATCCTATGTGTTTTATTTACGCATTTCTAATGTTCTTCTGAGATGGGGACTGTGGGTTTCACTCAGCTGCCGAGTGATCAGTGGCATAAAAAAGGTTAAGAACCCACCCAGGGGACCATTCAGAGAGAGCTAAGCAATGCCACCAGCATAGCCCACAGGCATAAAGTGTTTCTTGACCTTTTCAAATACAATATTTGAAACATGAAAGACTTTTTTAAAAGCATATGTAATTATGACTAGTTAAGGCATACCTCAAGTTTGAGCTTGCACAGAAACCAGGGCCAGACCTGCCACCTCTTCTGTTTCTGTCTAGGTGACTGGTACCATCTATGTTCTACATGTCAGAAATCAGGGCCGGGCGCGGTGGCTCACGCCTGTAATCCCAGCACTTTGGGAGGCCAAGGCAGGTGGATCACGAGGTCAAGAGATCAAGACCATCCTGGTCAACATGGTGAAACCCTGTCTCTACTAAAAATACAAAAATTAGCTGGGCATGTTGGCGCATATCTGTAGTCCCAGCTACTCGGGAGGCTGAGGGAGGAGAATTGCTTGAACCCAGGAGGCGGAGGTTGCAGTAAGCCGAGATCGTGCCATTGCACTCCAGCCTGGGTAACGAGTGAAACTCCATCTCAAAAAAAAAAGAAAAGAAATTAGCAAGGCACCGTAGAGGTTTCAGGCTTTCCTCGTCTACCACTCCAATATAATTAGATATGAAGTCCTGGCAGTTCTCCCTTTTTCAATTTATGTATGTCCCTTCTTGTTCTTAGGTTAGGCACTGCTGTCTTAATTTAGGTACTTTCTCTAGGACTCCTCACTTAGACTCTTGATACTGGTTGTTATCCTTACCTTCTTATCTAGCAGTATAGAAACAAAACATACAAGATACCCTAGTCCCAACAAAAGGAAGTCCAAGGTTACCTAGCTTGTTGCAGGAAAACGTGGGCTCAAAAACCAGTATTCCATTCCCCAAACATAGCTTCTTTCTTTCTCCATCGGCTTTAGCAGCATAAAAAAGGTTTTCACTTGTGACACAAGAACATTAATTTATCATTGTGCCTTGGGTTGCCTCTCACCCCAACTCCCATCCTGTGTGTAACATGTTTATCTCAGAGAAATCCAAAGTTGTATAAATTTGGTTTATACAACTAGCTAGCTGGCTTTTGACTAGCACCCAGGTAGATGTACATTTATATCATTAAGATATCTTGATCTCACTAGAACTTTTCAAATTTTGAATGTTTGGTGAATCATGTAGAGGAAATGGACTTTTCATGGTAGGGTGGCTGCAGAATTCTGGGCAACTCTTAGAACTCTGCCAACAACCTCTTTATCCATTGAAACTATTTTGTCTCATGTTCCTGATGACATTAATTTGCCAGTTTTCTGCATAATCACCTCATCTCACAAATGTGTACCTATTGCATAATAAGCTGTTGTTTTAAGGATGTTGTCACCATAAATTCACACATTCAGAAAAGATCCTTTACAGGAAAGCCTGTCTTGCTAAGGAAGCCCATGGAGATCCCCATCAGCAAAAATGCGTGGGAGCAAAACTTAGTGAATAGTTAGCATAATTTAGCTGCTTCTGGTATGGTGGTTATATGCCTATCATTCTTCAAAGCATATATTGTGACATAGAGAGCTTTTTAATTGAAGCCCAGCTTTGAGCTATAAAATCTAATTTGAAACTTGAGAAGCCACTTGAAACTTGACAGCCACTGATGTCACAAGTTGTCCTTATAGGTCAAGACTAATCAGAGAGCCCATTCTCATCTCTGTCACTTGCAGATGAATGCCTGAATGTCTCACTTGACTACACTGCAAAAATGGGGATTTCCCAGACAAGTAAAATACTTCCCCTATGATCTCACAGGTTTATGATAAAGATCAAATGACAGAAATGTATACCAAGGCATTTTGTATTCCAAAAATCAAAGGTTTTAGAATAAAACTGGTGGTTCTACAAGGAACAATCCTCTGTTCAGGGACTGTCCTCTTAGGTTTGTCATATGGAAAGAGAAATTGGTCATGAGCTATTGGGGGTTTTGAATGTAGTTAAAACCAAAACATAGGTAATAAGCAGAATCCACATAAAATATACTCTTTAACAGAAGTACCCTTTTGAAAACTATTTATATGACACAGGAAAACAAAACCAGTGATTTTTAAAAGACTATTTGCCAAGAAAAGCATCCAGATTATTCTTATAGAATGTATTAAGCAGAACTACAGTAAAAGTTCTGCTTAATACATTCTAAGCTGTTAAATGGCCTCATGCTTCATTTAGATGAACACTTGAGAATAATAAAGAAAGTAGAATCAAATACTGTCTTAAGCACACTTTTAAGCAAATCTGTGAGACATTTTGAGGAACTCTAATTGCCTGGTAAAGGTTGATAAGATCTGATTTCTATGACTTACCTAATGGCCATTATTTGATCTGTTAATGACCGGGGCTTTTCACAAATTGAAGATTTAGAAAAAGGTGACAAAAGAGATACAGGGTTAGCTGTTCTATAAAAATACTTTTTAAAGAGAATTGGTATTGATATAAGCATTGAGTGTTCTTTCTAGCATTTCCAGGCATATTTGAGGTTGGAATTATTTTCCAGTTCCTCTCCATGTACCAGGGAAAGTAATTAAAAGAAAAACTATGTCTACTACCTCACTGGCCACCAGCTGGTCCCATGACTGCCCCGTTAAAGCTGCTGCTGCTTCTTTCACAACACAATTACAGTGCCCTGTTCTTCCGGAGGAATCAACACACAAATTCAGCGGCTCTTCCTCTTACTTCCTCAAAAACCGCAGTGTCAATTCTACCTCCAGTCTCTGAACAATGGGACTGTTCATCCATCTCTCTAACTCCACAGGTGGTTCCAAAGTCCACACCCACCCTCAGTGGTTCCCAGGTATTTTTCTGGCTCCAGCACTTTCTGAAGAAAAGAAAATAGAGGTAAATTTAACCTCAGCCAGGGCACCCTTTCTGGTGAAGTGTTCTGTTGCCCACAGCAGAGTTAGTAGACCCTCACCTGATCAAACCAGGCTCTTTCAGCTCCTCATCACACCACAATAAGTGAAGCTTCACATGGATGATCACTGAGTGCTATCCCCAATTTGCAAAAGCAGAAACTGAGGCTACTAGAAATTGGATAGCTTGCCCACAGATACCCTGTGGGTCGGTGGGGAGCCAGCATTCAAGTCCAGACCTGACAGCACCCATGCTCTGAATTCCTACACTCAGGCTTTCCTCGTCCACCACTCCAATATAATCACTCAGATATTCTAAGTGAAAACAACAGTATTTCTTTTAAAAATGGTTTTAGAAATTAGCAAACTGAAGCTGACTACCCAGTTTTTAACTCTCTTTTCCCCAACTTCCTTTCCAACACAGAGATCTATACCAAAGATGGGAACTCCTATGGGAGACCTTGTGAATTTCCATTCTTAATTGATGGGACCTGGCATCATGAATGCATCCTTGATGAAGATCATAGTGGGCCATGGTGTGCCACCACCTTAAATTATGAATATGACCGAAAATGGGGCATCTGCTTAAAGCCTGGTATGTATGGGCTGGTAAACTTTATGTAGAAAGGCAGTACATTTATATGAGGCAACAGGGAGAAGGAAGAGTTCAAAGTGACTCAAAAGTGACTGGAAAAATATTATCCCAGATAAGGAGTATATGTTTGGAGAAGAGAGAGGTAATGTGTAGGTATGATTTGCCTTCAGAAGCAGGCCAGGAAGTGAACCAAGGTGGATGGTGTGATGGAGGAGGAGGAAGGAGTATTCGACAGCACAGGCACCTCAGGGAGAGGAAGTGTGGAAAAGGCATGCCCAGTTAGGAAATTGCTGCTGACCTTTAGTAGTCTCGGAAGACTAGAGGTGGTAGAAGCTGGGTTGTAGTAAACTGAAGCATGAACAGAAGGAAGTAAGCCTCATAAGTTTCATGGAGAAGAAAAAGAGACTGTTGGCAAAGGACAAAATTGCAACAACTTTATGTAGTTACGATCTCATTTGGCTTTATTGCAATTCTAGAATCAGGCAACACTTCATTTCATAAAATAGAAGACTATAAGGGTTCCAGTTCATTGAACAGAGGGGATTGGCTTTGTGGACAGAAATAGGGCTAAAGAAAACAAAAACAAAAAGCAAAGAGTGGATTGGTTATTTCAAAGTAACTTTCCGTGTAAGATGTGGACAGGGAAACAGAATAGAGAAATAATTGATTGGTTAACATCAGATGACTTCAGGTTAAGGATTAAAACACAGGGAACTTCATTATCGGGTCAATTAAAGATTGAAACTGGCCTGTTTGGGAAATTAGGCGGTTCGCTTTTCTGATTTCTCAAAAGGTCAGATAAGAACTCCATTTCAGTATGGTGACATGGGACTTTGGCATGGGTGACTCCATTTTGATTTTTGACTCCTAGATCAGGAGCTTAGTCCAAAACAGTGACTTCCTATAATGTTTATTTAAAAGAGCAAAGGATAGTTTGAGGGAGAGATCAGTTGAGAAACACTGTTCAAATGGTGAAGTCTTAAGTATATTTATGGCCTGAAGAGCAGGAAGGAAAAGGGATGGATCTTCCTGGGGCTCTCAAAATTGGTGACACTGTTCCTTCTACCTTTCTTGTTTATTGGTCAGAGTGCTTTTTCTCATTACTTTTTACTAGAAGCAAACTGTTCAGGATTTGTTAAAGAATTTGCTTTTCTTTCGAAAGACAGAGACCAAAGTAGCAATTACATCATTATCTGGCACATAACTGAGATACAGTTTCTCACCAATTAGGTGAGAGTTACAGGGGATCACAGCAGCTGACATGTGATAGGTATTCACAAAATATTACTTAATGGACAATAGATTGAAAGAATATAGCAAAGAGAAAGGAAAGAGCTCCAGACCTAAGTAATAATAGTTAATACTTAACAAGGCTCTGCCAGGTGTCAGTTATTGTTTCAGGCTCTCAATATACATTAACTCATTCAATTCTCACAGCAACCCTCAAAAGTACCATAATTTAATCCCCGTTCTACAGATGATCACAGTGAGGCAAAAGGGAGGTACATAACTTACCTAAGATCACACAGCTAATAAATATCAGAGCTAGGATTCAGACCCAGGAAGCCTGGCTATGAAGTCCTTTCCCTAAACAGCTATACCATCCTAACTCATTGAGTAGCTAGCCAGGTGGTATTAGTAATGCTGATCCCTCCTTCAGGAATCAGCTTCAGAATGCAGAGTTCTATGCAACTTGAAGAGATTATACTGGGTTAAGACTTCAGATTTCAGGGTGCACAGAATCACCTGGAGAGTTTATTAGAACACATGTAACTAGGGCCCAGAGATTCTGATTCAGTAGATTTTTGGTAGGGCCCCTAAAATTAGCAAGTTTCCAGGTAATGCCGATGATGCTGGTCTGGGGACCACACTTTGAGAATTATCTAGTTTGAGGCCCAGCCTTCTCAACACCTGTAACCTACCTACTAAAATAGAAAAAGCCAGTACTTACTTCAGCTGTAATTGATAATAAGCAGAGTTTGGTCATCCAGGTATCAACTTCATTTAACTCTCCTTATTGTTTGGATCAGAAATTTATGAAAAGTTGCTTAGAGGTTATCCAATGCAAACCCCCGTTTCTCAGGTAAGAGGCAGCAGGCCCAGATCAATGAAATGACCTATCAGGCTCAGACCACAGTTTTGTGGAAACTGGTGATGGATTCCTTATCCTCCTTCCCCACTGTACATATTTACCTCCACTGTACCTTGTTGCCTTGAGAGGGATGTGTCTTGGTGCCTTTAGCCTCCGTGGGTGTTATGTGTGTGTTGGGGGTTTGGGGGTGGTGTTAATGCATTCATATGCTTCCTAGAGTTACTTTTTATTGGAGGAAACAAGACTGTGAGTTTCTCAAACTTGAGGGCTTGTAAATCATGGGGGTCATGTTGTATAGCAAACACACTGCCATCCCACTGCTGGAAGCTTCTGGATTTACAAGTGTAGGGCCTCAGTGGTAACAATGAACCTTTAGACCGTGTTCTTGCAAATCCACCCTATTTTGTTTTTACCAAATGTTGGAATCCCTGTTGCTATTTATGCCATAGAAAAATGGCTGAAGAAGCAGGATGTGCCACTCAGAGGATCAACAAGACCTGTGCCCTTGATTATAGCTCTGCCACAGTCACCTCTAGATCTTGTTCCTGTCTGTGAAATGAGGACATTAGACAAGACGATCTCTAAAGGCCCTTCCAGCTTATAGGGTCATGAGTATAACATCTGATATGTAACTGGCTATAGGAGACCTTTTGGAAAGTCTCCCAATTAGAGCCTGGGATACACTTGACACAGCCTGCACTGGACTTCCCCTCTTATTGGGAGTATATGGGAGTACATGGGAAACTCTGAGTATATTTTGAACCAGTTGTCTCAAAACTTTTATATCTCATTCAGGAAAGATCTTGCAGGTTCTTTGTCTAAAATTATATATACTCTACAAGCATATATGTATAGTGATTATAGGCACATATATGCACACATATGCATATAAAATGCATATATAAAGTGAATTATATATCATATATTCAATTCTTTATTAAAATGTTAAAGAGAAGCTTGGACTTAGTTTCCCAAATAAGGTACTCACTTGGGCTCAATTTCTTGGCCATTTAAGCAGCATGTCTGTGCACACACATACACAAACAGTGGTTTCTATGCAGACTGTGGGAAAACCCTCTGCAGTCTGCCACTATGTTCAGATGAGCTTTGTTTTTCATTAGCTCAGTGTTCACAACATGTGCACACTGAGATTTGTATTTCAGGCAGAGGGCAGGCAGGGACATGGGCAAAAACACAGCATTGTAATTGATAGGGATAAAAGGAGAGTAGAAAATAAGAAAGAGTGGAAGCTTCAACTAGCCTGAGTAATTTGCTGTGTTATAATTCCAATTTTATTGTGATCAAAATATGGTCTAAAGGAGTGATGGCAGTCTCTATTTGGGCATATCCTAAGAGTATGCAAATCGACTTGCAGTATTTGTAGCATTCTAAGTAATAGAAAACATTATGTCCTTACTTTGTGATCACTGATGTATCTTTTTATCAACAGAAAATGGTTGTGAAGATAATTGGGAAAAGAATGAGCGGTTTGGAAGTTGCTACCAATTTAATACTCAGGCAGCTCTTTCTTGGAAAGAAGCTTATGTTTCATGTCAGAATCAAGGAGCTGATTTACTAAGCATCAACAGTGCTGCTGAATTAACTTACCTTAAAGGTAGATTTTACTTGCATGTGATAGAGCAAAGTGGCTAAAATTGTAAAGATGCTTCTTCTTCTGTTTTCATATCCAGATGTGTTTCTTTGTATGTATCTTTTCTAGCCTCTCTTGGAATTTAAACTTCAACACTGAAACCCATAAGCAAAAAAGTAGTGAATGTAATCATATTTCCCCATTGAGAAATGCATCTTGTGTTGGAAACTAAAGAGAGACTAATGTTCAGAAAACAAGGTTGGATAGGAAGATTAAACTGCTACCCTAATCCTAAATGAAAGGATTTTTTAAAAAGTGAACAATTAATCTCTTTGAACACTGAGAAGTAGAGAATTCATGGAAGGGAAGGAAGATGGTTAAGTTATACTAGGTGGCCTCAGTAAAAGTCCTCAGGGACAAGGAGTGTTTTACTAAATCTTAAAGTGAATTTAGTAACATGGACACAGAGTGGGTAGAACTTTGTCTTGTTTGGGAGATGGTAGTGGTAATTTTTAAATTTTTAATTATGAAAACAAATTAATAAATAAGAATAGATAAAAACTTTAAAAGACCATTTATCCTTTCATAAGAATTTAAGGATCACCTTGTTAATTTCAGTAGCAAACCCTATTGGAACTTTGATTGGAATTGTATTGAATTATAGATTCATAAAAAAGGAATTGGCTGGCTGTGGTGGCTCATACCTGCAATGCCAGCACTTTGAAAGGTAAAGGCAGGAGGATTATTTGAAGCCCGGAGTTGAAACCAGTCTGGGCAGCAAAGTGAGACCTCATCTCTACAAAAAAAAAATGTTTTTAATTGGTTGTTGGCATGTGCCTGTAGTCCCAGCTACTCTGGAGGCTGAGGTAAAAAGATCACTTGAGCCTAAGAGATTGAGGCTGCAGAGAGGTATAATGGCATCACTGCACTCCAGCCTGAGGGACAGAGCGAGACCTTGTCTTAAAAAAATAAATAAGTAAAAGGTATTGCTATTTCAATATTGTCTTCTCCACCATGAAAATTATATGCCTTTCTATTTATTTAGGACTTCTTTTATGTACTCAGTAAAATTCTGTAACACTTTCCAGAGTCTTTTATATCTTTTGAAAGAAACTATATAAACAGAAATTTTATTATATTTAAAAATCAAGAAACCTAAGTTACTGAGTCCCTTATTATTTATTCTTTGGATGAAAGACAAATAATAGTAATATATGATGATGAAGTGCCAGACAGACTACTTCGTATACTTTTTATACATTATCTCATTTAATCCCAGCTAACTACCTTATGAGGTGGAC
This sequence comes from Callithrix jacchus, assembly GCF_049354715.1. NCBI lineage: Eukaryota > Metazoa > Chordata > Mammalia > Primates > Cebidae > Callithrix > Callithrix jacchus. The sequence goes on from NC_133507.1 coordinate 69,951,140, forward strand.
ATTATGGTTATGCCATTTTGCAGATGAGGAATTCGAGGCTCAGAGAGGAAATATAACTTGTCCAAAGTCACCCACAAGTATTTAGCAGACCCTAAATTTGAACAGTCAGTTTGACTGGAAAACAAATTGTATCAGACATATAAATGGATTCACCTTTTATAAGACTGTAAGTTCTTTGCAGGCACAAATGGGTCTCATGGGTTGTTTTTACTTTTGCACAAAGCTTTATTGCTATATATTAAACAAACATATATTATCTAATTCAGATACATCCTGTCACACTATTTTATAATAACTGGAACTATTTGATAAATACTTACTATAAACAAACCCTGCTTTCTCCAGATAAATCCATTAATCATTACTACAACCTCATTAAACAAATGTTTTATCACTAGATAAGGAAATTGATACTTAGAAGTAATATACCCAACATTATAGTATCAGATTGGGATTTGAATATCAACATATAGAATTGCAGAATTTTTTTATTTATTCATTTATTAGAAACAGAAATAGAATCTCACTCTGTTGTCCAGGCTGGAGTGCAGTGGATATTCACAGGTGTGATCAGAGCACACTATAACCTTGAATTCCTGAGCTCAGTCTTCCAATTAGCTAGGACTACAGGAGCACAGGATCATGCCCAGCTTACTTTTTTATAATACTACTTATCCCTCTTAGCTATCTTTCTTTATCTCTTTTTATCATTAAAAGGCCACAGGTATTTTGTCATTCTTTTTTGGTTACAGCTTCATTCAGACCTCCTTTCTTACTCGTAGCTTTACCCTTTTCCTGTATTGTCTGGCACTTGAATATCCAGATCTTTAGAATGAAAATCTGCCAAAGAAGCCAAATGGGCTACTGTTTGGCATTGGAACTCTATTCCAGACCTCACTGAAGCCTTACAAAAAAATATTGTCGAGAATGGAAAGTGCCAACCAATTTAACATTAGTGCCAATAGAATATTAACATTTGCAAAGTGATGATTTCAATGAAGGAGAAAAGTGCCAAAGTGTGACAACCAACATCCTACCAAACAATCTAATGATGCATTTAGAGGAGCAATTGTTGCATGATTCTTTATGCATCAGTTTTCTTTAACAATTTATGAAAGTAAAGGAACATGGTAAAGAACCTTATTGTACCCTACTCCTGGCCAGACATGCCCCACATTTAATATATATCATAAATTTTAAAAGTATATCTGTTTCTAATGTTTCAAGTTCCTCTTCCAGTATGAAAGCTTCTTAGGCATATCAATATGCCTAATTATGACTGTTAGTTTCCCAAAACCCAAGAAAACTGTGTTTTAACCTCCAAAACTCACAGTATCCAGGAGGTTTTCCAAGATGACGTGGTAGGAACAACTCAGGATTGCAGCTCTCAGTGAAGGCGCAGAGGGTGAGTTCTAGCCGCATTTCCAGACAGATCTTTGTTGCCCACAGAACGGGGAAATTCCCAAGTGTAGGAGAGACGCAGGAAGCCAGCACAGCCCTCCCGGCTAGTGCAGGCCGCTGCAGCACAGTGGCATCCCGCACAAAACGCACTGATCTGAGTGCCCTGTTAAACCGGCAATCTGCGATTTGGGAGGGCAGATTAGCATATCCATCTGATTAAACAGGACTTGGACAGGGAGCCAGGCAAGGAGATTCCCGGGAAGCAACATTTGAGCCGGTGCAGTGGGCCCCTGCATGGGAAATCACACAGATCCCGGTGCCTTACCAGCAGGCATCTAAAACACCTCGGAGAGAGTCAACCACTTAACTTAAAAAAAAAAAATAAGAGGGAGAAAGGGCTCTGAGGCAGGGAGCCAGGTGATCAGGCTCGGCAGGTCCCACCCCCACAGGGACAAACAAAACAGTGATTGGAAACGCTTGGGGTTGAGAGATTCACTGCAGGCACAGCTGAATCTAGGACGGTGCAGCTCCATGGGGGAGGGGCATCCACCACTACTGAGGCATTCCGCCCCTACTGAGGTACACGCCCAATACTGACGCAGCCTGCCATTGCCAAGGCAACCCGCCAAAACAAAGAGACTCACCAACAGGGCGGAGCCCACAACAGCAGAGCAGAGCCCATGGACAACAGGGCGGAGCCCAGGACAGCAGGGCAGAGTCCACAGCAGCAGGTCGAAGCCCACAGCAGCAGGGTGGAGCCCACAGCAGCAGGGACTGAAGTGGACCTCAGCAGTCATACAGCAGAGGGGCTAGACTGTTACAAGGAAAATTAAGTAACAGAAATACTTCAGCATCAACAATCTGGGTGTACACTCAGAGACGCAATCGAAAAGCCAGCAACTACTCAGACGACAGGTGGATAAATCCACAAAGATGGGAAGAAACCAGTGCAAAAAGGAAGAAAACACCCAAAACCAAAATACCTCACTTCCTACAAAGGACCAAAACTCCTCACCAGCAAGGGAACAAAGCTGGATGGAGAATGACTGTGACGAAATGACAGAATCAGACTTCAGAAGGTGGATAATGAGAAACTTCTGTGAGCTAAAAGAACATGTTCTAAATCAATGCAAAGAAACTAAGAACCTTGAAAAAAGATTCGAGGAAATGATAACAAGAATGGATGACTTAGAGAGGAATATGAATGAATTGAAGGAGCTGAAAAACACAACACGAGAATTTCGCGAAGCATGCACAAGATTCAACAGCCGAATTGACCAGGCAGAAGAAAGAATATCAGAAGTCGAAGATCAACTCAATGAAATTAAATGAGAAACCAAGATTAGAGGAAAAAGTACTAAAAGGAAGGAGCAAACTCTCCAAGAAATGTGGGACTATGTGAAGAGACCTAACCTATGTTTGATAGGTGTACCTGAATGTGATGAAGAGAATGAATCCAAGCTGGAAAATACTCTTCAGGATATTATCCAGGAAAACTTCCCCAACCTAGAAAGTCAGGCCAATATTCAAGTCCAGGAAATACAGAGAACACCCCAAAGATATTCTGTAAGAAGAGCAACCCCAAGGCACATAATCATCAGATTCACCAGGGTTGAAATGAAGGAGAAAATACTAAGGGCAGCCAAAGAGAAAGGTCGGGTCACCCACAATGGGAAGCCCATCAGACTCACAGCAGATCTCTCGGCAGAAACTCTACAAGCCAGAAGAGGGTGGGGGCCAATATTCAACATCCTTAAAGAAAAGAACTTTCAACCCAGAATTTCATATCCAGCCAAACTGAGCTTCAGAAGTGAAGGAAAAATAAAATCCTTTGCAAACAAGCGAGTACTCAGAGATTTTGTCACCACCAGGCCTGCTTTACAAGAGCTCCTGAAAGAGGCACTATACATAAAAAGGAACAACCAGTACCAGCCACTCTAAAAACATACCAAATGCTAAAGAGCAGCAACAAAATGAAGAATCTGCATCAACTAACAGGCGAAACAGCCAGCTAGCATCAAAATGGCAGTATCAAATTCACACATAACAATATTAACCCTAAATGTAAATGGGCTAAATGCACCAATTGAAAGACACAGACTGACAAAATGGATAAAAATTCAAAACCCATCGGTGTGCTGTATCCAGGAAACCGAGCTCACATGCAAGAATAGACAAAGGTTCAAAATAAAGGGATGGAGGAAGATTTGCCAAGCAAATAAAGAGCAAAAAAAGCAGGAGTTGCAATTCTCATCTCTGATAAAATAGACTTTAAAGCAACAAAGATCAAAAGAGACAAAGAAGGTCATTACATAATGGTAAAAGGATCGATACAACAAGAAGAGCTAACAATTCTAAATATATATGGACCCAATACAGGAGAACCCAGATATATAAGGCAAGTTCTTAACAACTTACAAAGAGACCTAGACTCCCACACAATAATAGTGGGAGACTTTAACACTCCACTGTCAATATTAGACAGATCAACCAGACAGAAAATCAACAAGGATATCCAGGGCTTGAACTCAGACCTGGAACAAGCAAACCTGATAGACATTTACAGAACTCTCCACCCCAAATCCACAAAATATACATTCTTCTCAGCACCACATCACACCTACTCTAAAATTGACCACATAATAGAAAGTAAAGCACTCCTCAGCAAATGCAAAACAACTGAAATCATACCAAACAGTCTCTCAGACCATAGTGCAATCAAGTTAGAACTCAAAATTCAGAACTCAAAATTCTGAGTTAGTTCTCAGAACCGCATAGCGTCATGGAAACTGAACAACTGGCTCTTGAATGCTGATTGGATAAACAATGAAATAAAGGCAGAAATAAAGAAGTTATTCAAAACCAATGAGAATGAAGACACAACATACCAGAATCTCTGGGACACATTTAAAGCAGTCTCCAGAGGAAAATATATAGCAATAAGTGCCCATATGAGAAGAGTGGAGAGATCCAAAATTGACACCCTATTGTCAAAATTGAAAGAGCTAGAGGAGCAAGATCAAAAAAACTCAAAACCTAGCAGAAGACAAAAAATAACTAAGATCAGAGCAGTGATGAAGGAGATAGAGACATGAAAAACCCTTCAAAAAATCAATAAATCCAAGAGCTGGTTTTTTGAAAAGATCAACAAAATAGACAGACTGATAAAAAAGAAAAGAGAGAAAAACCAAATAGATGCAATAAAAAACGATAAAGGGGAAATTACCACAGATTCCACAGAAATTCAAACCATCATCAGAGAATACTACAAACAACTCTATGCACATAAACTAGTAAACCTGGAAGAAATGGATAAATTCCTGGACACCTGTGTCCTCCCAAGTCTAAACCAGGAGGAAGCCGAAAATATAAATAGACCAATAGCAAGGTCTGAAGTTGAGGCAGCAATTAAGAGCCTACCACACAAAAAAAGTCCAGGTCCAGATGGGTTCACAGCCGAATTCTACCAGACACACAAAGAGGAGCTGGCACCATTCCTTCTGAAACAATTCCAAATAATCCAAAAAGAGGGAATCCTTCCCAAATCATTTTATGAGACCAACATCATTCTGTTACCAAAACCAGGCAGAGACCCAAAAAGAAAATAAAACTTCAGGACAATATCCATGATGAACATAGATGCAAAAATCTTCAATAAAATACTGGAAAGCCGATGGCAACAGCACATCAAAAAACTTATCCATCATGATCAAGTAGGATTCATCCCAGGAATGCAAGGCTGGTTCAACATACGCAAGTCTATAAACGTAATTCACCACATAAACAGAACCAAAAACAAAAACTGCATGATTATCTCAATTGACGCAGAGAAGGCATTTGACAAAATTCAACAGCCCTTTATGCTAAAAACCCTCAATAAACTCGGTATCAGTGGAATGTATCTCAAAGTAATAAAAGCTATTTATGACAAACCAACAGCCAATATCATACTGAATGGGCAAAAACTGGAAGCATTCCCTTTGAAATCCGGCACTAGACAAGGATGCCCTCTTTCACCACTCCTATTCAATATAGTACTGGAAGTTCTAGCCAGAGCAATCAGGCAAGAAAAAGAAATAAAGGGTATTCAAATAGGAAAGGTGGAAGCCAAATTGTCTCTATTTGCAGACGACATGATAGTATACCTAGAAGACCCCATTGCCTCAGCCCAAAAACTCCTGAAACTGATAAGCAACTTCAGCAAAGTCTCAGGATATAAAATCAATGTGCAAAAATCTATACACCAATAACAGACTTAAAGAGAGCCAAATCAGGAACAAACTGCTATTCACGATTGCTACAAAAACAATAAAATACCTAGGAATACAACTCACAAGGAACATAAGGGACCTCTTCAGGGAAAACTACAAACCACTGCTCAATGAAATAAGAGAGGACACAAACAGATGGAGAAACATTCCATGTTCATGATTAGGAAGAATCAATATCATGAAAATGGCTATACTGCCCAAAGTAATTTACAGAATCAACGCTATCCCCATCAAGCTACCATTGACTTTCTAACAGAACTGGAAAAATCCACCATGAACTTCATATGGAACCAAAAGAGAGCCCACATAGCCAAGTCAATTCTAAGCAAAAAGAACACAGCGGGAGGCATCACACTACCGGACTTCAAACTATACTACAAGGCTACAGTAATCAAAACAGCGTCATACTGGTACCAAAACAGAGATATAGACCAATGGAACAGAACAGAGGCATCGGAGGCAACACAACATATCTACAACCATACAATCTTTGACAAACCTGACAAAAACAAGCAACGGGGAAAGGATTCCCTGTTTAATAAATGGTGTTGGGAAAACTGGCTAGCCATGTGCAGAAAGCAGAAACTGGACCCCTCCCTGACACCTTACACTAAAATTAACTCCAGATGGATTAAAGACTTAAACATAAGACCTGGCACCATAAAAACCCTAGAAGAAAATCTAGTCAAAATCATTCAGGACATAGGAGTAGGCAAGGACTTCATGACCAAAACACCAAAAGCATTGGCAACAAAAGCCAAAATAGGCAAATGGGACCTAATGAAACTTCACAGCTTCTGCATGGCAAAAGAAACAGTCACTAGAGTGAATCAGCAACAACAGAACGGGAAAAAATTTTTGCAGTTTACCCATCTGACAAAGGGCTGATATCCAGAATTTACAAAGAACTCAAACAGATTTACAGGAAAAAAACAAACAAGCCCATTCAAAAATGGGCAAAGGATATGAACAGACACTTTACAAAAGAAGACATACATGAGGCCAACAAACATGAAAAAATGCTCATCATCACTGGTCATTAGAGAGATGCAAATCAAAACCACATTAAGATACCATCTCACGCCAGTTAGAATGGCGATCATTAAAAATTCTGGAGACAACAGATGCTGGAGAGGATGTGGAGAAATAGGAACACTTTTACACTGCTGGTGGGAGTGTAAATTAGTTCAACCATTCTGCAAGACAGTGTGGCCATTCCTCAAGGCCTTAGAAATAGAAATTCCATTTGACCCAGCAATCCCATTACTGGGTATATATCCAAAGGACTATAAATAGCTCTACTATAAGGACACATGCACACGAATGTTCATTGCAGCACTGTTTACAATAGTAAAGACCTGGAACCAACCCAAATGCCCATCAATGATGGACTGGACTGGGAAAATGTGGCACATATACACCATGGAATACTATGCAGCAATCAAAAACGATGAGTTCATGTCCTTTGTAGGGACATCATCGAATCTGGAGAACATCATCCTCAGCAAACTGACACAAGAACAGAGAATGAAATACCACATATTCTCACTGATAGGCGGGTGAGGAAAAATGAGATCACATGGACACAGGGAAGGACGTACTACACACTGGGGTCTATTGGGGGGAATGAGGAGGGACAGTGGCGGGGGGAGCTGGGGAGGGATAGCCTGGGGAGAAATGCCAAATGTGGGTAAAGGGCAGGAAGGCAGCAAAACACACTGCCATGTGTGTACCTCTGCAACTATTTTGCACGTTCTGCACATGTACCCCAAAACCTAAAATACAATAAAAAAGAAAAAAAAACAATAAAGGCTTACTTAATCTAGGGTATTATTAAAAAGAAAATGCATTATGATCCCAGCCAACTTGCAAAAAGAAAATAAATAGAGATAATGTAAATTTAAATTTAATATTATTTTATATCAAAAGGAAGAAGTCACTGGAGTTTAAATTCAGAATTTATTAGTTCTGTAAACCAGTCTTGTTTTAAAACGTCTTTAAGCCTTATCTGAGTCACATGAGGTGGTATCTACTGTATTATCTTGTATTTTCTTGGCTGCACATGACCACATTCACTGGTCTATAGTAGGCATTACTTGTTTTATATTAATAACATACTAATAAATCCAGATATCTGAGTGACTTCAGAGGACTTATACTTTGATTGAAAAAAATTCTAGCTAGCTTCACAATGGATTGAAAGTTTAAAAAAAGGGAAAATTTCCTTTGACAGTCTGTTTAACAGTTTGAAAGGGATTATAAGCATTTACACACACGTATACACTAATAACATGGTAAAAATCCATTAAATAACTAATAATAGCAATATGAATATTATAATAAGAAGAATAGGAAATTGGTCAGTATTATAAAAATTGATCAGGGCCAGCTGGGCATGGTGGCTTACACCTGTTATCCCAGAACTTTGGGAGGCCAAGGAGGGCAAATCACTTGAGGTAAGAGTTCAAGACTAGCCTGGCCACCATGTTGAAACCCTCTCTCTACTGAAAATACAAAAATAAGTCAGGCATGGTGGTGATGCCTGCAATACCCCCTACTTAGGATCTGAGGCATGAGAATCACTTGAACCCAGAAGGCAGAGGTTGCAGTGAGCCAAGATTGCACCACTGTACTCAACCTGGGCAATACAGCAAGACTCTGTCTCAAAAAAAAGAAAAAAAGCCCCAAACAAACAAAAAAAGAGAATTGATTAGGAATGACATAAAAAGGCCTTTTCATGGCTTAGACATCTGAGCAAAAAATATGAGCCTCCTAATAATTACTAATTAATGAAACTTTTACTTGTTATGTTTCCCTTAACATTTCTTTTTTGAAGAGAACATTGATATATGTCCTGTACTATTGATAATTTGTAATTTTTAACCTGTATTTACTCGAGAAAATAAAAGCAAATGATAAAAAAAAGCTGTATATTTATAAATTATAAATGGAGTATCACTGATGTGCCAAAATTATATCTTTGCTCTGAAGGAGATCAAAAAATAGATTTAGATGCAATTACATTAAAATAATTACAAAGAATTAAAAAAAAACTCACAGTATCCAAATCTGGAAAACAAATTTTTATTAAGTACCCCTTTACTGAAAACTACTATGTGTAAATATTGATCTAGGAGTAATGACTTCCTAAGCAACATTGAAATTCCTTACCATCATTTACACATTCCCTTTTCAATACACATGAACTTATACCAGCTTGATTGCATCCACTTTATTGTGGGCATATGCACATTGGGTCACATATCAGAAATTGGCTTCACTACCTAACTTATATCTGCTTTCTATATATATATATATATTTTTTTTTGAGACAGAGTCTCACTCTGTCGCCCAGGATGGAGTGCAGTCGCATGATCTTGGCTCACTGTAACCTCCGTCTCCCGAGTTCAAGCAATTCTCCTGCCTCAGCCTCCCAAGTAGCTGGGATTACAGACATGTGCCACCACACTCAGCTAAATTTTGTATTTTTAGTAGAGATGGGGTTTTACCATGTTGGTCAGGCTGGTCTCAAACTCTTGACCTCAGGTGATCCACCCGCCTTCTATCTTTCTTAATTGCTGATGGCATCTGGTCGTCAAGTAATAAATTTGAATGATCTGTCTCGACTGTAGTGTGTGTGTGTGTGTGTGTGTGTGTGTGTGTATGTTTGTGTGCATGTGTGTGTGTGTGTGTCTCATTCTGTATCTCCAGACTATACATACATATACATACATAAACAGCTGCTATACATATTTCTGACCCAGTCCCAGAAAAACTTGATCATTTGAGGGATCCATGTCTGTATCCTTCTACTAAACTGAAATTCTCATGAGGGCAGGGACTTTTTCATTATGGTTTTTATATACCTAGAACCTGGCAAATTATGTGTATGCATAATGAATTTAAATTGTTGCTTTGGAATACAGTCAGATCTTCAAAATCTAGAAGTACAATGGAAACTGCTTTTGATAAGTTCTATATTAATAAAAGAGGATTAAAAATAGATAGTGAGACAGCTACTCTGAGAAGCTTATGTTCTTACCTTAGATGAAAGGGAACTTGACAAGCTAATAGGAAAGTAGAATTGAATTAACTTATTAGCCTTTGGGTTTCTCAATAGTCTGAAGTTTCTTGTCTAACAGCATTGCCTGCCTTTGATGCCTAGATAGCATCCTACAGGAATTGCTGCCTTACAATCAAAGTCTGCAGATTTGTTTGTTATTAGTAGAAATGTAGGTCTAATTTAGATAATAACTTAGGCAACTTTGTCACTTTTTAAAATTTTTAATTCTTACAGAAAAAGAAGGCATTGCTAGAATTTTCTGGATTGGTTTAAATCAACTGTACTCTGCTAGAGGCTGGGAATGGTCAGACCACAAACCATTAAACTTTCTCAACTGGGACCCAGGTAACTGCTCTTTCCCCACCCCCTCTGCACAGAACAAATCTTCAAGAAAGCAAAAGTTTCTCACTTACCAATAGCTTAGAAACGTTTCAAAATCTTGGCAACTCTTACTATGGTTACCTCTCAGAAGAATTTTTTCTTCCTAAACCATTCTTTTTCTGAGAACTGTTCACTAAGAAAATAAATTTTTTAAAAAATAAACCATTCTTAAATATGGTACTGTTATAGCCAAACTGAACTGCACCGTGGGCAACTGAGCCTTTGAACCTATGAACTCTATAACCATCCTGCATTTTTATTTAAGAGCAGAATGAGTCCACCACATGGCCTAGGAGCCATTCTGTATCCCTAAAGGACTTGGCATGTCTATGACTCACCCCTGCTGTATTTCATCTGCAGCTTAACTCTAATATAAAACATCCCCTCATTTTCAAACTCTTGGGGTCTCCCCACTACAGCACCCAAGTACTGACAACATAATGGTTGTATTTTATAATACAATAAATACCTCAAAGAAAGTCTTGTAGGGAATAAAAACAAACAAAATGCCACAGAGCCTGAAGACTTTCTCCCCAAATGAAGGATTAGACAACTTTGAAAAATAAAATAAAATCTTAGGCAAATTGTAGAACCTAAAGTTAACACTAATTTCAGTACAATACTGCTCTGCATACATATGGGAAAACTGAGTTAGTCACTTTAATTTTGGTTGCTAAACTTCCTTATCAGTAAATGAAGTAATACTCTTATTATTTCAGTAAATAAAATCTTTAAAGATAATCTTTAACACAAGGCCTTAATAGCATGACAATGACAAATTAATATTTTTACTTTATGGAGTAGCAAATTAAGAGCTACTAACCATAGAATATGACCTGGAAGTCATTTGGGGAAAAAAGGTTTTGTTTTGTTTTTGTTTTAAAATTTTAGTGTTTTCCCCTTAGATCCTATATTTTAGAAGAAAGACATATTTAAGCACATAATTATTTATTGAGGCTTACACATTTTAAGTATACTATGAGTTCCCATAAAAGCATAAAATTAGGAATACAAATTATTGTTTCTGACCACCATCCTGACCCTAATTTTCTCATTCTAATGCTTTGAAAAATGTTCCATTTTAAGATAGGCCCAGTGCACCTACCATAGGTGGATCCAGCTGTGCAAGAATGGATGCCGAGTCCGGTCTGTGGCAGAGCTTTTCCTGTGAAGCTCAACTGCCCTATGTCTGCAGGAAACCATTAAATAATACAGTGGAGTTAACAGGTATCTTCCTCACTTACTCATTCAAATGGGCCTTAAAATCATAGTTTTGTGAAAAAAAAGTAAATCATTTCTGACAACCATTTTCACCTGTCCTTCTCCTGATACTGACAGTATAGAAAAGTACTTGATTTTTGACCCTATGGTTAGATATTATCAACCATATATGAATAAAGCTTTGGTTGAGGTAATAAAGAATATTAAATAAAAATATGTATGTGCCCAGGAGAAGGCAGAGATATTTGAGATAGGAAATATACTTCTGTTCGTGTGTGGCTCTTTTTTCTCCAGGGCAGTGGTTCTTCAAGGGTGGTCCCCAGACCAAGAACATCAGCATCACCTCTTCCTGTTAGGAATGAAAGCTCTCAGGACCCACTCTGGATTTGCTACAACAGAAACTCCCAGGATGGGGTCCAGCAATCTGTGTTGTTTTTTTTGTTTGTTTGTTTTGTTTTTTTGAGATGTAGTCTCCTTCGTACAGTCTCAGCTCACAGCAACATCTGCCTCCTGGGTTCAAGGGATTCTCCTTGCTTAGCCTCCTGAGTAGCTGGGATTACAGGCATGCACCACCACACTTGGCTAATTTTTGTATTTTTAATAGAGAGAGGGTTTCACCATGTTAGGCTGGTCTCGAACTCCTGACCTTGAGATCCTCCTGCCTTGGCCTCCCAAAGTGCTGGGATTACAGGCATTAGCCACTGCACCCAGCCAGCAATCTGTGTTTTAAGAAGCTCTCCATGTGGTTCTAATGCATAGTCAAATCTGAGAACCACTACTGTGCATGCCTCCATAATGAGGCAAAACCTATGGACTCAGGAGTAATCCCAGGCTTCTCCACCCTGTGTTCCACAGCACCTGGCCCTCTTCTATCCTTCTCTGCCAGGCAGGTCTTTGCATCCAAAAATCAAGTTAAAAGGAGAGGTGCAGAAGGGCAAAATGTGTACAATGAGGGGCATTTTCCAGGGAGCTTGAGGATGAAAGAGACTCAAGAACAGCTGAAGTTTTTGAGGAGTAGAAAGGTTTGAGTCATTTTTGAAAGAATGGAGAAGAGGAGTGCCTTGACTGTCAAGCATAGGGCCTGATGTGTACCTGGTATTTAATTACATCCTCACCAAGTGAGAGAAACTCATACTCAAACCTGGAGGAGTGTATTAGTCCATTTTCATGCTACTGATAAAGACATACCCAAGACTGGAAAGAAAAAGAGGTTTAATGGGCTTACAGTTCCACATGGCTGGGGAGGCCTAACAATCATGGCAGAAGGCAAAGATGAGCAAGTCATGTCTCCCATGGATGGTGGTGGGCAAAGAGAGAGAGCTCGTGCAGGGAAACTCCCCCTTATAAAACCATCAGATCTTGTGAAACTTATTCACTATCACGAGAACAGCATGGGAAAGACATGCCCCCATGATTCAATTACCTTTCACCAGGACCCTCCCACAATACATGGGAATTTAAGGTGAGATTTGAGTGGGGACACAGCCAGACCTATCAAAGGGAAAGGATTGATTCTGATTGGTTTGTTGTTTGCACAACTCATCATATTCTGCCCTCCAGAGGAGGTATTGACTGGCCTCTAAGGTTGCTTTAGCTAGCACTGACCAGTCCCATGGGGTCATATGGAAGCTGTCTGCTATGGCCTCAAATAATCTTTTTGTAAATGGGCTAGTGACTCTGTATTCTCTAATGCTTTTTGTTGTCTCTTTATAAGTGTCTAAAGTAATGGGTTCATATACCTGGTTGCCTTGTTGATCTTGCATCACCGGGCAAGCCAAGACCTCCCTTTCTCATGCCACTTGCCTAAGACAGAGTCCCAGTCTTTTTTCCAATTTATTGTGGGAGAGGGCTCGGGGAAAATGTCTGCCTCCTCTGTGGCACCTTTAGCTGATAACAGCGGGGCTGAGGGAGGAGGAGGTGGTGGTAAGATAGATGATGGTTCTTCCTCCTTTCCCTTTTTTGGCTCTTGTGTAGAGTGGGGCCAAAGCAGCCTTAACTAAGGCCTGTAATATTAAAGATATTACTGGGACCCATTGCCCTTGTTCATGACGTCACTTAATATTTCTTCCCACTTGCTCCCAGAGTTCTAGGTCTAATGTGCCTTCTTCTGGGAACCATGGGTTTTGGAAAACTACAGTTTGCATTAGATCCCTTAACTGGGCCTTTGAGATCGAGGCTCCACTAGCTTTAAGCAGCTGTTTCAATACTTTTATATACAGTTGCTGTTGAGCTGATAACTGTTGTCCCATGATAAAGCCCTAGCTTGAAAATCCCCTTGAACTTGGAAATCCCCAGTGGGTACCAATTACTTATTGTGCAGTCATTTCACTTTCGTTTTCGAAGGTTTGTCACAATCTGTTGCAGCACTCCTCACACAGGGCACTACCTGCTGGGTCCATCCCGCAGACCCTGGCCAACAACAGATAAATGGAGTACTCAGACACAAGTATGCAGTGTAAGAGTAATTAGGTGACTGCCTGGCTCTAGTGGCCAGAGAGCAGCCCTGAGAAACTGGAGCTGCTTGCTTTTATTCAGTGCAGGCACAATGATGAAAATCTGGAGGAAACACAACCTGTAGGTAATTAGCATTTATTGTTCCCCTTTCAGGGAACTTCACTCGGGGATGATCAAAGGTCAGTTCCTGCTGGGCGCGGTGGCTCACGCCTGTAATCCCAGCACTTTGGGAGGCAGAGGCGGGTGGATCACGAGGTCAAGAGATCGAGACCATCCTGGTCAATATGGTGAAACCCCGTCACTACTAAAAATACAAAAAATTAGCTGGGCATGGTGGCGCGTGCCTGTAATCCCAGCTACTCAGGAGGCTGAGGCAGGAGAATTGCCTGAACCCAGGAGGCAGAGGTTGTGGTGAGCCAAGATCGCACCATTGCACTCCAGCCTGGGTAACAAGAGTGAAACTCCGTCTCAAAAAAAAGAAAAAAAAAAAAAAAGGTCAGTTCCTGGTCAATATAAGTAAACAAGTCTATTTAAGATAAATTCCCCTACATTCCCTTGTACCTACTCCTTGCCCTCTGCCTCAGAGTTATAGAATAGCTGCCTTCAGCTATGCTCCCCTGGGGCTCTGTGTCCTTTCCCTATAGCTTTTCCCACTACTATGACCAATACCCAAGGAAGGATGATTTTTCAGTGTCCTGCTTTAAGGAACTGTGAGTGAAGTGAATAAAGCATCCAAATGTCTTGTCATCTAAAAAGGAGCTTAGAGCAATTTTTAAGGAAAAACTAGATATAGAATAAAGATTGTAAGGGGATATTTTAAGATAATAGGGGAAATAGACATTTATCTTCCAAGTTGATTTAAACAAAATTTAGTCCATACAACAAAAGGCATAATAGAAAATCCAGCACAAACGAAAATAAACTAGAGCAACTGATGATAGATTAAGTAAATATCTCACAGTAGCAATTATTAAGTAAATCATGATGTTTCCACATGACTGAATAATATGCATTTACTAAAATAACTGTGCCAGCAGGAAAATACAAAGAACAAAACCAAATGATATGCCTACTTACCATTTTAATCTCGTAAAAGTATGTATTCATTGAAACAAAAATTAGACTATGAAAATGATTGTATTAAGTTCCATTATGGGTGATATTTTTCCTCCATTCTTTTATCATAATTATAAAATATAACAATAATACATGCTATTTCAGAATATTAAAGTTAATTGACTTATCTTGCAAGTGTAAGAGGCTAGCTGAATCTGAATCACTTTAAAAAAAAAGTCAGTAAAAAAAAACAAGCTGTCCACATTTTTAAGATGCTGTGTTTTCTTACAACAGATATTTCAAATGGTTCTGAATCAGTGAAGTCTGAGTAACCAACTCACTTTCTGGTAGAAGTATTCTGCAGGGTTTTATACTTCATTCTTTTTTTCTAATCTGGAAAGATTAGACCTTCACTTGTGAGCTTTATCATGGTCAAAACAGAATCACTAATTCCATAAGGACCATCTGTCTAGCAGAGGGGAGGAAAGAAGTCTACGGGTAACCTTTGCCCTTTCCCTCCACTGCTGCCATCTCTTGGATGCAAAATGTGTAAATGTCTTATTCTGTCCTTTAAATCTCTGCCTGTCCTTTGTTCAACAGTGAGCATTAATCTACATCCTCTTGCTAAGCTGACCGTGCAAGAAAAGGAGGCTTGCCTTCTTATAATCTTCTCAAGGACAAGACTACGGGGAAACCTAACAAGTTCCATACCCAGAAAAAGATTTGTCAGAAACTGACTTAAGGCACACTTTTCTACTGTCTACTTGGACTAAGGGCAATCTCTCCCTTGATTGTGTCCAAACCTTTTAATAGTCTGCACTCAGCCATATAGCACATTGATATCATGTTAAAAAGTCACATCATTTTCTGAATCCCAGTGGGAATTCCTATGATGCCATGTATACCACATTTATGTGGTAGGCACCACATAAATTCATGACACTGTAGCATCTGAGATCACATTCCCCAGTTTTCCAGAAGACTCATTATTCAAGAAAAAAGAATTTGCAGTGTTATTGATTCAAAATAGATGTATTTTTACTGGAATATAAATAGCTGTTTTTCCCCCAGATGTCTGGACATACTCAGATACCCGCTGTGATGCAGGCTGGCTGCCAAATAATGGATTTTGCTATCTGCTGGTAAATGAAAGTAATTCCTGGGATAAGGCACATACGAAATGCAAAGCCTTCGGTAGTGACCTAATCAGCATTCATTCTCTAGCAGATGTGGAAGTGGTTGTCATAAAACTCCATAATGAGGGTAAGTTTTTAAAAATATCCTATTTGAGAGGTTGAAGACATTTTAAAGCATCCTGGTTTTAGACTCTTGGTGAGAATGAAAAGCTTACAGACTGATCTCACAGGTCAGCACTGTCAGATAGGATTGTCTATAGTGATGGAACTGTTCTACAATCGGCGTTGTCTAGTATGGTGGCCCCAAGCAACATGCAGTTTTTGAGCACTTGGCATGTAGCTAGGGCAACTGAGGAACTGAATTATTACTTTTACTTCATTTTATTTTTGTTGTTTTTTCCAGCTTCAGCCTTTCTGTTGTAGGACTTTTACTTCATTTTACTTAAGTGGCCCCATGTGCCTAGTGGCAACCAATTTGACTACCACCACTGATTGAATGATTTCCCTCTTCTCATGAGCTAAATTCTATTTAAGTTGTGCCAAAAACTTAAGTGATAATTACTTCACTTTTGTAATTATTTGAAAGCTAAAGACTGGTAAAGGAAAATATACTAGACTGACAGTATTATAATCTCTTCCTAGAATTCACTAATAATAGCTAAGAGTAGGAACCTACTTAGTGCCAGCCTGGTGCTCCTTGCTTCACTTGTGAAGGCAGCAGAGTCATACCAGAGCAGCAGTGGACAGTATTTCCATTCAAATTGGGATAGGTATGATTGTATTTATAGAATTTCATTCATCCCATAAAGCAGAGTTTATCTACACCAGATATCAGGAACACCCAGCCTGCAGATGTTCTACCCATGTACTTTACTTGCACAAGTGACTTGAAAAGCTTTCATTACCCAACCTGCCTGCCTTATCAACATATTAATAATCAACTTAAGAGTACTAAAAAGGCTCTTAAAGCTCCATATCAGAATGTAAAAATTCGTATAACAATGTACATATTAAAGTATGAAATTGAGCAAAACCAAACAAAACATTTTTCTTTTAGATGCCAAAGAAGAAATATGGACAGGCCTTAAGAACATAAATATACCAACTTTATTTCAGTGGTCAGATGGTACTGAAGTTACTCTGACATATTGGGATGAGAATGAGCCAAATGTTCCCTACAACAAGACGCCCAATTGTGTTTCCTACTTAGGAGAGGTAGGAAACTCCTCTGGTTTATTTATATTCTTACTGTTATACCTAATGATAACATTAAGATTTCTTTGGTTGGAATGTTTGTGTATAAGCTGGAAAAGAAAATAAAGGTAAGGGCCCTCTAGATCACGGGTACAGGACCACGAACGATTACCTGTTAAGAACTGGGCCACACAGCAGGAGGTGAGCAGCGGGCAAGCAAACATCACTGCCTGAGCTCCACCTCCTGTCAGATTGGCAGCAGCATTAGAGTCTCATAGGACAGTGAACCCTATGTGAACTGCACATGCAAGGAACCTAGATTGCACGTTCCCATGGAACAATTTCATCCCAAAACTATCCTCCTCCCCACCATCTGTGGAAAAATTGTCTTCCACAAAACTGGTACCTGGTGCCAAAGGTTGGCAAAAAATAATCTAGAGTCTAGATTATCCTTCTGGTAGCTACTTTGAAAAGGTGAATAAAAGCAATTACTAAATAACCAACCGACATCCTATCTGAGAGCATCTCTTTTGGTCCCAAACAGATACAGAGAATCCCTTTAGAAGTCAGATTCTTATGCCAGACTGATTCCAGCAACTTGCTTTCTCTCAGAACCAGAGCCTCAACTCACCTTTCTGTCATCAGTGTGATATTGGGCAGATAGCCACAACTTAACCTGAAGAATCCCATCTTCCAAATTCATGTTCAGATTGTTTTATATCAATACTACTTTGAGAAGTGAAAAAATAATTTTATTTAAAAATTAGGCCTAACTTTTTCAGAAAACATCTTATTCCTGTAGAATGCCTAAACATTTTTTTTTTTTCGAGATGGTGTCTCACTCTGTTGCCCAGGCTGGAGTGCAATGGCACAATCTTGGCTCACTGCAACTCCCCCTCCCCTGTTCAAGTGATTATCCTGCCTCAGCCTCCTGAGTAGCTAGGATTACAAGCATGTGCCACCACGCCCAGCTAACTTTTCTATTTTTAGTAGAGTCAGGGTTTCACCATGCTGGTCAGGGTGGTCTTGAACTCCTGACCTCGTGATCCACTTGCTCCCTCCTAAAGCACTGGGATTACAGGCGTGAGCCACCATGCCCAGCCACCTAAACATTTTTTGAACACCCTTTATTAATAATCCAAAATAGGCTGTGTCTTGAGCAGAAAAGATATATGTACCTCTTTGTTTCATTTGTATCACTTTCCTGTGGACTCCTAATTGGTTATATCGCTCAGACATCTAAAGAGATTTAAGTGGAAACAACAAATGTTAAGTGTATTTAAAAGAAATTTAGAAACGTGTCACATTTGGTGCTCTGTTTAAAAAGATATCAAACGTGATAGAAGAACATCAGATTATGGAAAGGGGTTCCCATGGGCAAGAGTGAATTGATGACATACCTAGATAGCATTCCAGTGTTCAAAACTGACCCTTATTACAATCAACTTAGTAAAATTTAATTAGAAGAAAGCAAAGTGATTTACTCAATTTAGTAAATTAATGCTAAGTAGCATATTTGAAAGAGGTAATTTTGAAGTCTAGGCTGAAGCAGAGTTGAAAGAAACTTTTGATCTAGAATTCGTGGAGAATACTTATTCTAACTACCATCATCGTTTTACACATGAGGAAACTGAGAAAGGGAGGTTGATGATGTGCCTAAAAGTTTCCAATTTTGGCCATGCCATAGGAAAGAAGACTATAATGCTGGCAACAGTGGTCTGAAATCTTCTCTCTTCAACTTCTATACTAAATGTCCTTTGATGATTTTATTGTTACTCTTATAAGAAAATGAAATTTATCCACAATGTGACCTTGAGGTGATGCTGAGGTAACTGGCTGTGAACCATCACTTTGCCAGCCTGTTGAGTAGCATTTTCTAGGAGTGTGTTCTCGCATTTGATGATTTGTTTGTATTTCTCTCTCTCTCTCTCCCCCCTCCCCCACCCACACAGATTTTGTGAATTCAGTTCTGAATATGCTGTAAATCATTTCCTTTCAAGCAAATGTTTTTGTCTCCTTTCAAAGCTAGGTCAGTGGAAAGTCCAATCATGTGAGGAAAAACTAAAATATGTATGTAAGAAAAAGGGAGAAAAACGGAATGACACAAGTTCTGATAAGATGTGTCCTCCAGATGAGGTAGGTAAAATCCCTGTGTAAATTTTCCCAAGCGGTATTACAACTTCTTGGTTAGAAATGGTAGCTAAGACTTAAACAATTCAGACTCATAAAATAGAATAAACTACTAGGTTCTGTTCACTTACATTAGAATAAGCCAGAAGGCAGTAAGTCATAGCATATTGGCATTCTTACAGGATGAAAAAGAGTTACTTATTTGAAAATTTCTGTAAGTATTTTTAGGATTACCATCCTCAAGGCTGATATCTTTACTTCCCCCACTAATATTATTAATATTCAAAAATAATTCATTCAGCAAATATTATACTCTTATGATGAGCTAGGCACCAAGGATAAAGAGAAGTAGCCTATGCCTTTTATTGACACAGGCTCACAGGCTTGTGGAGGTTATCTGTGAAATTGCATCCCACCCTCATCACATGTATGAATTCAATGGCCATGTCCTCAGTTTCCACAAGTTCTAAGATGTTATCAGTGTAGCAGAAACATGTTTGTCAGAGGGGGACACTATCAAGTCCAGAAAACAGTTTGACAACATTTTCCTCTGATTTAGGGCTGGAAGAGACATGGAGAAACCTGTTACAAGATTTATGAGGATGAGGCCCCTTTTGGAACAAACTGCAATCTGACTATCACTAGCAGGTGCGACCATCAGTAAACTTGTTCTCATAAACTTTCAACTCTTAGTTCTTCTGCTAAACAGTCTTCCTAGGAAAAAGGTGTATCTTCAAATAGAGTCAGTCATTGTGAAACACTTGCCAATTTGATTCTCTTTTTGTAGATTTGAGCAAGAATACCTAAATGATTTGATGAAAAAGTATGATAAATCTCGAAGAAAATACTTCTGGACTGGCCTGAGAGATGTAGATTCTCATGGAGAGTATAATTGGGCAACTGTTGGTGGAAGAAAGCAGGCTGTAACCTTTTCCAACTGGAATTTTCTTGAGCCAGGTGTGTCTTCATCTTTAAAGTAGTAGAATACTGTTGTGACTAATGAAAGGCAGCATTCCTCCCAAAGATGTTCTTCACTTACTTTTGAAATGTGAGGTATGTGATAATCTTTAGGATTGTAATCTATCTATGGAATCATAAATAGAAGCAGTGGCTAGGTCTTCCCTATTATGTCCTCAGGAATAATTCAATGAAAGAAGTTCAAAAACTTAGTTCTCCCAAACCACCATCTAATGGCTCAGAGCTAGAACCACCAGTGTGAGTTTTTAAATCTTTTCTGTGTAAATCTCAAATAGAATCTAGAAGTTCTCACCTGAAACTCTTTACATTTTCATCTGTCTTCTCCTTAACCTTTCTTCAAAACAATATGTTTTCTTCCATTATTCTCAATGGGTAAGAATTATGGAGGCTATATTGTGTGTATTATTTATTTCGTTTTTGTTCGTTTGTTTTGAGATAGAGAGTCTCACACTGTTGCCCAGGCTGGAATGCAGTGGTGTGATCTTGGCTCACTGCAACCTCTGCCTCCCAAGTTCAAGTGATTCTCCTGCCTCAGCCTCCCAAGTAGCTGGGATTATAGGTGCACACCATCACACCCGGCTGGGTTTTGTATTTTTGTAGAAATGGAGTTTTACCGTGTTGGCCAGGCTGGCCTCAATCTCCTGATCTCAAGTTATCCACCCACCTCAGTCTCCCAAAGTGCTGGGATTACAAGTGTGAGCCACCGCGCCTGGCCTCTTACTTATTTTGAAAGTTGGTTCCTCTTTCTCCAAACAGCCTAAAGCATTGACCATAATTTGCCATAGAATCAGAATACCTGAGCTGGAAAAGACATCAGAAATACTTTTAGAGTTAAGAAAACAAAGACTTTAAAGGGTGATTTACTTGACAAAGATCATCTGGTTATTGAATTAATAAACTCTAGAGTTCCTGATTTTTAAGCCAGTGGCTTTGAATAAGAAAACAATCTAAAGCTTTCTACTTTTCACCCATTGAATTATTTATATTTTATTGCATTGGTCTAATGTGATCAGGAAGACTATCTTTTATAACACAGAGATTAGAAAATATGAGCTTACAGTTGAACATGAAATTTGAAATAGAAAATGCCCACAAAAGTTATGACACATCGTCATCACCATCAACATGAGTGATGTTGCTGGTAACAAAGTCATCGTTTTATGTACAGAAGAAGATGGAGTATACAGATGTTGATCCTGGTTAACTCTCATCTTAAATTAGGAACACTCTAATAGATCAAGCAAATAGATTTCTTTTTTCTTCTCTGGGTTTGTTTGTTTTTTTTTTTTCTGAGACAGAGTTTTGCTCTTCTCACCCAGGCTGGAGTGCAATGATGCAATCTCAGCTCACTGAACCCTCTGCCTCCCTGGTACAAATGATGCTCCTGCCTCAGCCTCCTGAGTAGCCAGGATTACAGGCATGTACCACCATGCCCAGCCAATTTTGTATTTTTAGTAGAAATGGAGTTTCACCATGTTGGCCAGGCTGATCTCAAACTCCTGACCTCAGGTGATCCACCTGCCTCAGCCTCCCGAAGTGCTGGGATTACAGGCGTGAGCCACCGCACCCTGCCAGATTTCTTTTCTAGACACTCAGACATCTCAGAGTAAAGGTCAATGACTAAGTCTTGGTGGTTGGAGAGGTGCTTGGGAAGTAGCTACCATGACTGCTTCCTCCATTCTATGGCTAGAAAGGCTGCATGAAGCTCTCTTTATGATAATTCCTCCCATCCTCAGCCAACTTCATCTATCATGGGCAAATCGATAGGGGGACAGAACAGGGAAAAAAGCACACCCATTCAGGGTAGCAAGGCAATTATTTTTCCCAGTGTCTTGTTCCTCTTGCTGTTTGTGTATAAGAGACCATGTGGCTTCTCTGTTTGGTGGGATAGAAGTTGTCCTCACTACTTTTCAATGTATGTGACTCTTCTTGTCTTCTGACTGCTTTGGGCAGTGTGGTATAATGGAAAATGGAACATGATCCTTTGTCAGACAAATCTGGATTCAATCCCAACTCTACCACTCACTAACTGACTATGGGCAAGTTACTTAGACTTCATTTAGAAAATGGAACTGATATTACAAAGTACTTTTTAATACTGTTATGAATACATAAAATTATGACTGTCACAAAATAAATAGTAAACAAATATATGTTATCACATACCTCCTTCTACCTTTATTGCACCAGCTTTTCCTTTGGATCAGAATCTGAGAGTTGTATTTTGAGGTTTACTAAGTTACTTAAAAACTGCTCAAAGTTGTTAAGCTAATTTGAACCACTCTCCTAAGCAGCAGTACTGCTTAGGGTACAGTTCTAGAAACAAAGCACCTGGGCACAAACCCAGGGGCAACCACTTACCTAATTCTATCACCTTGAACAAGTCACCTAATTCTCAGTGTACCTCAAATTATGACAATAGAATCTCCCCTATAGGTTTGTTCTGAGGATTAATCTTTTTAGAAAAGTACTTTAAAAATAATAAACACTGTCATTGTTATTCTGAACAACACATTTCTTTCCTCTCTGTGTTCCTTTTTTTTTTTTTTTTGTATTCCCTCTCTTCAACATTGCTGAAACAAAGAGTAGAAACACTAGAAAATGTTTGAACTTTAACATTTTAATTTTTAATTGAGCTTTCCACTTCAATCCCAGCTTCCCCAGGTGGCTGTGTGGCTATGTCTACTGGAAAGTCTCTTGGAAAATGGGAGGTAAAAGACTGCAGAAGCTTCAGAGCACTTTCAATTTGCAGGAAAATAAGTGGACCCCTTGAGCCTGAAGAAGCAGCCCCTAAGCCTGATGAACCCTGTCCTGAAGGCTGGCAGAGTTTGCCCTCAAGTCTTTCTTGTTATAAGGTAAAGTAACATTCTCACTCTATCCTTCAATGAAGTTATTTTTCTACTATCCTAGTTCATGTCCTTGTATAAATTATGCTCTTCTCCATAGTACTATGTCACCTAACTAAAGTGCTCTGGAGCACAGAGTCCTTGGCAGGGCATTGCTGAACCTCTGGCATGAGGTAGCTCAGGCCCACACTCTGCATGTGTCCTACCCAAAAGGGCAGGGCCAAAGCCAGAACTGGCTCCTTCCCAAGGTCTTATTTCCCCAGTAAGTTGGTATACTGTATGCCATACTGTGATACTCCCACTGTGCCTATGATCCTCATATTCATCTAATTTTTGTCAAATTAAGAAGTCCAGCACTTCTTATGATAATATATATATATATATATATATATATATATATATATATATATATCTGTGTATGTATGTATGTATGTGTGTGTGTGTGTGTATGTATATATGTGTGTGTATGTATTTATTTATTTGGGTCTGCATCAGTCAACTAGTCCCATAAGCCAACCATTAGATGCCACCCCAAAATTTGGTGGCTATGACAACAAACATTTAGCCTCACATTCACATAGATCTCCAGGCCAGCTAGGGTTTAACTGATCTAGATTGGGCTTGAATGGTGACCTCTGCTTCCAACTTCAAGTCAGATGTGCTGGGCTCCAGTCCTTCATCTAGGGCTCAAGCTGAAAGGGCAACAGCTTTCAGGGGCTTGTTGTTCTCATGGTATATCATTGGAGCCCAAGAAAGCAAGCCAACCATATAAGCACATTTCAGGCCTCTGCTCACTTTACCTCCACTAATATCCCATCAACACAGTAAGTCATATGGCCAAGCCCCATATCAAGATACAAAGAAGTATATTCCACCCACCAAAGGGCTGTGGCAAGACCATCTAATTATAATACAAGGAACAGAAGAATTGGGACAAATATAATTCATCCTGTCATTGTGTCATCATCTCTTCTCCTCCTCCTCTTCTTTCTCTTTCTTCTTTCTTCTTCTTTTGAAACAGCCCAAGTTCCAGATTTAGTTTTGCCACCTTCTGTCAATGTTCACACACCAGTGCAGACTGCTCTTTGGTCCTTCCTCATCAGAAAATAGTTCTATTTTTGTGTGGGTCACAGTATCTTACATTCAAAATTTATATTGTTAGCACATTTCTTTGCCAAAGCCTACTCCCAAAGCATTTATATGTAGCCTTTACAGCCTTGCACACTGGTTCATTATATCTTTCAAGGTCCTAGGAATACAAGAGAATATGGCTCTTGTTGGAACAATTCCTGGAGGAAGACCATCCATCTGGCCACAGGGACTGGCCCAGGGCTGGTCTTTAGTTGAACTGACACTTTCAGCAGGACCTGTCTGTGCCTCAGTATATGTGCTTTACCTACACCTTCATTACCCCTGTAAGAATTCATTTCAGGGGCACACACACAACAGTAACTGACTTTAACACTGTGGAGTACTTTATGATTATGACTTTAACACTGTGGAGAAAACAAATTAACATTATATTTTACTAAGGTATTCCATGCAGAAAGAATTGTGAGAAAGAGGAACTGGGAAGAAGCTGAACGATTCTGCCAAGCCCTTGGAGCACACCTTTCTAGCTTCAGCCATGCGGATGAACTAAAGGATTTTCTTCACTTTTTGATGGACCAGTTCAGGTAATAATTTTAGAATGAGAATTTCTTCTTTTTTTAATTATTGTACTTTAGGTCCTGCAGTACATGTGCAAAGCATGCAGAATTGTTGCATAGGTATATACATGGCAAGGTGGTTTGCTACCTCTCTCCCCACTATATCTGGCATTTCTTCCCATGTTATCTCTCCCCAGCCTCTCCACCCCTGCAGTCCTGCCCCTAGTCCCCACCCCCAACAGACCCTAGTGTGTGATGCTCCCCTCCCTGTGTCCATGTGTTCTCATTGTTCAACACCTGCCTATGAGTGAGAACATGCAGTGGTTGTAGAATGAGAATTTCTATGCTGAATTTGATGTCCTCTAGATAGTCAAAATTGACATGTTCTTACCCTCTCTCCCTGTTGGAAAAAAAATTTACATGCTTTATTATCTAAAAGGTCATTTGGTACTTAGCAGTCATGCAACATCAAGCACTCTTAATGTGCAGACACCAGGAGGAATCTAAAGATAAATGAGATATATTTCCTACCCTTTGTTTAATAAAGTCCAACAGCAATGTATGGCAGAAAATCTAGAACATGGACAAGGAAGGGCCTTGAGAATTCAGAGAAGGGGGAGAGTGTGCTGGGAGTATAATTAGGAAAAATGTCATAGAGAAGGCTGATTCTTGGAAGGTAGGTATTATTTCAAAAGGCAAGATAGGAGAAGGAAAAGGAGCCAGAAAAAAAAAAGAGAGAATATAAGCAAAGGAACTGAGAACAGAATGTACAGATATGGTCAAGGATAAATGAGTCATACAAATTAGTTAGAAAATGGGATTTGGATATGAAATTGGAATGTCCTTGTTTGCCAGGGAAGGAGTTTGATCTTAAGTCAATAAGCACAACTAAACAAAAAATCAAGGTGCATGTGTATGTATTTATGCATATACACATATACAGAGAGAGGAAGAGATTTCACCATGTTGGCCAGGCTGGTCTTGAACTTCTGACTTCAGGTGATCCACCCACCTTTGCCTACTAAAGTGCTGGGATTACAGTTGTGAGCCACCACACCCGGCTTATTTTTAGTTTTGATTAAGTGCGAGTCTGCAAATTTGTTCAATAATAAAGTCCAACTCTGTACTGTTGAAAGAGACTTAAAACAAAGCTTGCCAATTAGTACTTATCCAGCTCTAAGACTATAATGATCTTTTCCTGGGAGAAAGAGGCCACAGAGTATTACAAAATTGTGAAATTCTAATAAAAATCATTTAAAAATTTAAAAACTTAATTTTTTTTAAGTTTTAAAAATTAAAGCAGCTAGCAACATTTTCATTGTGCAACAAATAAGTTAGTGCTGAGTAGCTGGTGGCCTCCTGAAATAGGGCCTGACTCTCCAATTTGCCATGGTCTCTAATTTATTGCTTCTTGACCCCACTTCACTTACTTATGTTATGTGCTTGTCTCATATTTACTCAAACAGCAATTGAGTTAATAATCACAAATCATGGCATGTGATCATCTTAATAGATGCTGAAAATGCATCTGGTAAAATGTACTATTCATTCCTGGTTTAATACATAAATATATACTTATATTTAGTAAATATAACTAATATATAAATTCGTATTTGAATAGAAGAGTAGTTCAAACTAGTAGCTATATCACACTTAATGACAAAGCATTGGTAAGTGCATTTCCCTGAAAGTCCAAGAAAGGTAAGGATCCCTGTATCATCACTATTGTTAATCTTGGTTTGAGATTCATCTTCTGTACATTAAGATAAAAGCAATACTATAATGTGTAAATGTTTATAATATATTAAGCAGAAGAAAAGGTAAATTATCGAAGAGTAAAAATATACTATTTACATTTAAAACTAGACTGCAAAAATACATCAAAAAGGGTAATGGCTATTATATCTCTAGGAAGTAAGATTTTGAATGATTTTTAAAGTGTTTTCTTTGGGCTGGATGTGGTGACTTATGCCTGCAATCCGAACACTTTGGGGCCTGAGGTGAGAGGAATGCTTGAAACCAGTTCAAGACCAGCCTGGGGAGCATACGGAGACCCTGTCTCAAAAAAAAAAAAAAAAATTAGCTGGGCATAGCAGTACACATCTGTGGTCCTGGTCAGATGGCTGACCAGGAGGCTGAGTCAGGAGTTCAAGGATACAGTGAGCCAAGATAGTGCCACTGCACTCCAGCTTGGGCAACAGAGTGAGACCCTGTCTCTAAAAAATAAATGAATGAAATGTTTTCTTTGAAATTTTCCACATAACATTTTCCAGATTTGCTTTTTGTTTTGTTTTGTTTTGTTTTATGAGACAGGGTCTCATTTTGTCACTGGAGCTGAAGTGCAGTGGCGTGATTACGGCTCACTGCAGCCTCAACCTCCCAGATTCAGGTAATCCCCCCACTTCAGCCTCCTAAATAGCTGGGACTACAGGCATATGCCACCACAACCAGCTAATTTTTGTATTTTTTGTAGAAATGGGGTCTTTCCATGTTGCCCAGGGTAATCTCAGATTCCTGGGCTCAAGTGATTCACCCTCCTTGGCCTCCCAATATACTAGAATCACAGATGTGAGCCACAGCACTTGGCCCAGATGTGCTTTAAGAAAGCTTCTGCTGTGTTTTTCTCATTAGAGAATGTAGTTTCACTACAGTGTACTGGGAGCCTAATGTGAAATACAAGACCTGTGTTCCATAAGTATTTATTAAGTGTCTATCGTAGAACCTCAGGTATTCTAGATTTCACTGTCTAGTGTTAGAAATTAATACACAAAATTTCATTGCAGACTGACCCAAGGCAATTTGTATATATTAAATATTAACTGTTGGGTTCTTTTTGAGGTGAGTGTTAGCTCTTCCCTCAAAGTTGAGAATAGATTATAATAAATACAAAATTCAGACCAAATTCTTCCACACATAGATATTTGCTATGCAAACATTCATAGAAGCAGACCCAAAACATTTTATACAACCTGTTTTGTAAGCTTCACAACATCCCAGCAATCTGTCCTTTTGGTATTTTAACTATCACCTTGATTTAACTATCACAGGTTTACTTGAAGCAGGTGTGACAGCATTCTGGCGAAGCATTCTGTTCCCATTGTAGTCAGTATCAGGCCATCACAATCACCTGACTCAATGACTGGGTGTGGGGTTGTTTAGAATCAAGCCCTACTAAGATAAGGGCTGTGGCCTCACAAGATTCTAATATACTCTTGAGAAGTGTGAGAGTTGCTCTAAATATTTTAGCTAATCCCTGCATCTCAAATAACTTACATTTCATTAATGAGAGCCCATTCCTACCATCATGCCAATGAACAAGCTTCTGATTTCACTGACATTAATCTAGTTCTCACATTCGCTCTGCTCAAGCCTCCAGCATGACTTTGGTGATCATGGAAGTCCTCATGGTGGCCAATTCTGGAGCATGACCTTTCTAATATGCCACCAATTCTTCCTGACATGTAAATTTCAAGCAGGACAACTTAACACTCCTTAGGTCTCAAGCTTGACACACACAATATCATACCGTCCAGGTAATGTATTTTTAAGTAAATACTGACATAAGCTCTAGATTCCAAGCAAGCGGTTAGTAACTCTAACTGGAATGAGGAGCTATGAATAAGTACTAAGCAATGAGGTTGTAGATATTTGTGAGAAACAATAAGAGAAAACATTGGAATATCATATATGATAGAAATGACCATTAAGAGCATCCATATACAGAATGAATTACACGAGAAACAAAACTAACATGAAAGGAACTTTTCATGATTTATTTCTTTGTTTGGAATCACATTTGTTAAGCACTCCATTAAAAAATTAATACAAGTTGGAAGGAACGATCCAAGATGGCCGATCGCTAGCATCCCGGGATTGCAGCTCTCAGGGAAGGCACGGAGAACTAGAGGATGCCACACTTTCAGACATATTCTGGTCACTCATGGAGCAGAAGATCCCCCAGTGGGGGAAACACAGGGGTGGCCAGCGCGACTCTCGTGGCCGGCGCAGCGGTTCCAACGGCACCTCGGCGCGGCAGCTCTCTGAGCAGAGTAAACAGGTTTGGAGGACCCGCACAGGTCCCCAGCAGGACACCAGAGCCCGGCACAGTGGCTGCGATGCCACCTCGGCGCGGCAGCGCTCGGCGCAGAGTAAACAGGACCAGTTCCCCTTCTGACCGAGGTTTGGAGCCCCGGGAAGGCAGAGTCACCTACTATGGACACAAGAAGGAAGCCAGACAGGAGAATCCTGGGCAGAAAAGCACCATCAGTTTTAACGCCGCTGCTCTGGCCCTGGGAACTAACAACCTGGACATCCACTCAAGAGACCTAATCTGAAAGTTGGTAATTTCAAAGATGACAGGAGGATAAATTTACAATGACGGGAAGAAACCAGCATAAAAAAGCTGAGAATACTCAAAGTCAGAACGCCTCTCCCTCTAAAGATGATCACAGTTCCACATCAACAATGGAACAAGGCTTGATGGAGAATGAGCGCATCCTGATGACAGAATCACTCTTCAAGGAATGAATAACAACAAACTTCAGTGAGTTAAAAGACCATGTTGTAGCCCAACGTAAAGAAACTAGGAACTTTGAAAAAAGGTTTGATGAAATCCTATTGAGAATAGACAACTTAGAGAGGAGTATGAGTGAATTAATGGAACTGAAGAATACAATACAGGAACTCCGAGAAGTATGCACAGGTTTAAACACTCGAATTGTTCAAGCAGAAGAAGGGATATCAGAGGTCAAAGTCCAACTTAATGAAATAAAACGTGAAGAAAAGATGAGAGAAAAAAGGATAAAAAGGAAGGAGCAAAGTCTCCAAGAAATGTGGGACTATGTGAAAAGACCAAATTTATGTTTGATAGGTGTACCTGAATGTGATGGAGAGAATGAATCCAAACTGGAAAATACCCTTCAGGATATTATTCAGGAAAATTTTCCTAAACTAGCAAAGCAGGTCAACATTCAACCCCAGGTAATACAGAGAACACCACAAAGATATTCCTCAAGAAGAGCAACCCCGAGGCACATAATCTTTAGATTCACCAGGGTTGAAACAAAGGAGAAAATACTAAGGGCAGCCAGAGAGAAAGGTCAGGTTACCCACAAAGGCAAGCCCATCAGACTTACAGCAGATCTCTCAGCAGAAACTCTACAAGCCAGAAGAGAGTGGGGGCCAATATTCAACATCCTCAAAGAACAGAACCTTCAGCCCAGAATTTCATATCCAGCCAAACTAAGCTTCACAACTGAAGGAAAAATAAAATCTTTTATGAACAAGCAAGTACTCAGAGATTTTATTACCACCAGGCCTGCTTTACAAGAGCTTCTGAAAGAAGCATTACACACAGAAAGAAACAACCAGTATTAGCCTTTCTAAAAATATACCAAAAAGTAAAGAGCACCAACATAAAGAAGAATTTACACCAACGAATGGATCAAACAGCCAGTCAACATCAAAAGGCAGTAACCCTAAATTTAAATTGACTAAATCCCCCAATCAAAAGACACAACTAAAACCCAATGGCATGTTACATCCAGACCTGTTTCACATGCAAGGATACACAAAGGGATGGAGAAAGATTTACCAACCAAATGGAGAGCAAAAATAAATAATAAATAAATAAAAAGCAGGAGTTGCAATTCTCTTATCGGATAAAATAGATTTTAAAGCAACAAAGATATAGTGGTAAAAGGATCAATGCAACAACAAGAGCTAATGGTCCTAACACCCAGATACATAAAGACTTAGACTCAATGAGACAGAAAATTAATAAGGATATCAAGGACTCGAACTCAGATCCAGAACAAGTAAACTTAATAAATATTTATAGAGCTCTCCACTTCAAATACACAAAATATACATTCTTGTCTATACCACATCACACCTACCCATAAGCTTAAATGAAACATTGATTGGCCATCATTAATACCCAATTTTTTTCAAAATAAAGCAATATTTCCATTTACTCTCCCTCTTTCTCTTCCTCTTTCTTCCTCTCCTTTACTTATTATTTTTTTTCTTTCCTTCTCTCAAAGAAAAAGAAATCAACTTGTAAACCTCTAGATCCAGGTCGGCAATGTCTCTCTCATTGCTTGATTTCCTTCCTTCCGTTCCCTCCCTCCCTCCCTCCCTCCCCACTTCCTCCCTTCCTTCCTTCCTTCCTTCCTTCATCCCTTCCTTCCTAAAAAAAAAAAAAATTAATACAAGTTCATTATATAAAATTTGGCAAATATGAAAACAGTTAATGAAGCAATCACCTCAAATCCTAGCTCCTGATTATAAACATAGTAAACATTTAGTGTAAACCCTTTCCATTTACTTACATCTCTGCACATATAGCTTTTACAAATCCTATTTTCTGTAGAATATACTATGTTTAAATTTTTCTAATCATAGAAGTAATGATCATAGAATTTAGAAAACAGAACAGCACAGAGAAAAAACAAATCTCCATAATCCCTTCATTCATAGGAACTGTATTTTGTTTGTACTCTGATCCTAGCAGCTAACACAATGCCATAGTAAGCAGACTATGCTGTTTGCTTAATAACTTCTCCATAATAAAGAAATCATTTGCCTGTGCTGTGCTTACTGACCATATTCTAAAACCAAAATTGTAACCATAGCTTAAAGGAAAGAAAGAACCAAACCCATTTATATTATAAAATAATTCTAAAGCTTACTCCTTGAATCCCTTGGCTCTTTATTGCGGAATTGACCTTTCTCTGCAAGATATTCATTGCCCAAATTGTGTATTGCATGCCAAGGAGTTAAGTCAGATTATGCTGTACCTCTCACAATCTACGTTCCACATCTCTATTTGTATTTCAATGAAAAGGATTTGTGGTGCACCAAATCATTAAGGCTCTAAGATCTTTGCAACTCTTAATGGCAGCCCAACAGGGAAAGCCACTGTAGGGCAAAAATAGCCATAGGATTAGAGAAGAAAGCCTTGTTTGCAATGCCATTGCTGCTGTGTACACTACCTCCTGTGATGTAGCATGAATGGATTTAGACATAAATCTAAGGCTTTGCAGAATAAGCACCCTCATCAAATAGTATTTATTGGGGGTTATAGCTGAGATACTGTTTTCCTCAGCAACCAGATGCAGCAGGAAATTTGATTGAGAATAGGAATTGTAACACAATTACACATATTAACTTTTATGCAATCTCTTTTTAACCTAATAGTTTTAAAACCATACACTTAGTGCTTGGAGCAGCAGGAATTTATAAAGAGAAAAAGGGAATCTCAGTTGACTTGATTACCCAGTTATGATCAGGTGCAATTTTTTTGCCCTCACATTTTCCGTGAGGGCAAAAAGTCAACATCGGAAGTGTGCAGTGATTAATGTGATATCCAATTTCTTCTTCCTTTTGTCTGCCTGCAGCTAAACTATGAAACCAGGAATTAGTTACAATTGAGGAAATATTTTCCACTTCTAATCCCATACACACATACAAATATCTATATATATATATACACACACACACACAAGTAGCTATTATTTTCTGTATTTATGACATGCTAGTGAATTCTTTAAAATAAAGCTGAAATCTATAAATTTTCTGTGTTGAAATGAAACTCAGTTTCAGAAAGTAGTAGAGATTAGAAATTTTGGACAATCAAGCAAACTCTTTTCTCTGGAAAACTGTCCTCTGAGGTGCAGTAAAGGAGCCAGAAATGGGCTTGAAAACAGAGACATTTCTCAGTTGAAGGAAGGGGAGCTATTAGCTGAGAGAAGACTGGATAGGGGCTTGAGGAGCTTAGAAAGTTGAGGACAAACCTCTAAAAAGGCCACCAGTGGGAGCCTCTGCAATGCAGGTAACAAATGATCTTTGATCATCTTCCTGGTTGTATTGTGGATTGTGTAAAGAAGATAAAATTGCTAATGTTTACTTTAGGGAAACACAAAATTCTACACGAATACCCCAGGCCCAAATATATAACATGCTAAGATTTGGGAGAAATGGAGTTATTCCCCCCAAGTAAGTATGAGCAGGAAAACTTAACTGCCTCTTTATTTTAGCTGTCTGGCTTTAATTGTGCTGTATATGGCAATTGTCTAGACCCTGTGGTTTAGAAATCCAGAACTCAGGCAGTATGATGGAAGCCTATAAGAAAGATTTGATGAGCTAAAGGCATAAACTGTAAATTCCTCTTGTAGTTACTGAATTTAAACTGGACTTTATTGTCTCCACTGGATATATCTTAAATCCACAAACTGGTGGATCTTTCTCTATGAAAGAAAACAGTATAATAATAAAAACCAAAAGAGGATGGTCCTCATTCATATTCCATTGCATTAAGTCAAAAGCCTTTAGGTTAAAATATGAAGGAATGTTGAACAAAGGTAAGAAACAAAGAAAAACAATTATTTATTAAAAATAAGAAATGAGTTTAAAATTCTTTGCTTTAAGCCTTGGATTCACTAGTATATTTTATTAAAATTCACTTATTATATTTCTCTGTAGACTTATAGTTATATGTTCAATATATTCTGCAGAACTTGAGAGTATGGATTGTTTCTCGATTTGGAATCTACCCCTTCTCTAAAATATATTCTGCATTATGCTTACAGGCATATTACATTTATATATATGTATACATGCAGATGTACTGATCATACGTAACATGTGGCAACAAAAGGTTGATTATATGGAATATTATTGGTTGCCTAAAAGTATAATAAATTTTAGGAAATATTTTCAAATGGAGTTAGAGGCAGAGAAAAATTTCTATTCTTATATCATGTCTACTTATGCTGGATATTTATTCCTGGCTAGAGCATAAATGTATTGGAGGGGAAAGAATTACTTACATGTGTGTTCCTGCCTCTATATGCTTGTGTAGATCATCTTCCTTGGAAGGCCTACCCTTCTTCC
This sequence comes from Callithrix jacchus, assembly GCF_049354715.1. Taxonomy (NCBI): domain Eukaryota; kingdom Metazoa; phylum Chordata; class Mammalia; order Primates; family Cebidae; genus Callithrix; species Callithrix jacchus. Next base: position 69,984,815 of record NC_133507.1, read on the forward strand.
TCTTGGCCAGTCTGAATACTGGCATTCAGATCACGGCTAGACAGAAATGTTAGCCATCCCTTGAAGAATAGCTTTTGTCCTACCAACCTCACAAAGTCTTTCTTCATTTTCTGCGGTCCACAGTGACTTCTCCTTTCTCTGAACTTTTGTATAACCTAAAATGTATACAATGCATTTGATAGCTTTCATAATTCGTCTTTCCTTTTTTGTTCATAATATATCTTATCTCTCTACTTTATATTACATTTGAGGGTAGATATTAGGTCTTATACTTCTCTGTGTCCTCATTGCACCTAGCTCAGTACCTTTTACATAAAAGTATAATAAATATAAGTGATGAGTATAATCACTTATATGATTCTTTTTTTTATTACTTGGTCATTTTTATTGCATTTTAGGTTTTGGGGTACATGTGCAGAACATGCAAGATAGTTGCATAGGTACACACATGGCAGTGTGTTTTGCTGCCTTCCTCCCGTTCACCCACATTTGGCATTTCTCCCCAGGCTATCCCTCCCCATCTCCCCCGCCCACTGTCCCTCCTCATTCCCCCCAATAGACCCCAGTGTGTAGTACGCCCTTCCCTGTGTCCATGTGTTCTCATTTTTCCTCACCCGCCTATCAGTGAGAATATGCGATATTTCATTTTCTGTTCTTGTGTCAGTTTGCTGAGGATGATGTTCTCCAGATTCATCCATGTCCCTACAAAGGACACGAACTCATCATTTTTGATTGCTGCATAATATTCCATGGTGTATATGTGCCACATTATCCCAGTCCAGTCTATCATCGATGGGCATTTGGGTTGGTTCCAGCTCTTTGCTATTGTAAACAGTGCTGCAATGAACATTCGTGTGCATGTGTCCTTATAGTAGAGCAATTTATAGTCCTTTGGATATATACCCAGTAATGGGATTGCTGGGTCAAATGGAATTACTATCTCTAAGGCCTTGAGGAATGGCCACACTGTCTTGCACAATGGTTGAACTAATTTACACTCCCACCAGCAGTGTAAAAGTGTTCCTATTTCTCCACATCCTCTCCAGCATCTGTTGTCTCCAGACTTTTAAATGATCGCCATTCTAACTGGCATGAGATTGTATCTCAATGTGGTTTTGATTTGCATCTCTAATGACCAGTGATGATGAGCATTTTTTCATGTTTGTTGGCCTCATGTATGTCTTCTTTTGTAAAGTGTCTGTTCATATCCTTTGCCCATTTTTGAATGGGCTTGTTTGTTTTTTTCCTGTAAATCTGTTTGAGTTCTTTGTAAATTCTGGATATCAGCCCTTTGTCAGATGGGTAAACTGCAAAAATTTTTTCCCGTTCTGTTGTTGCTGATTCACTCTAGTGACTGTTTCTTTTGCCATGCAGAAGCTGTGAAGTTTCATTAGGTCCCATTTGCCTATTTTGGCTTTTGTTGCCAATGCTTTTGGTGTTTTGGTCATGAAGTCCTTGCCTTCTCCTATGTCCTGAATGGTTTTGCCTAGATTTTCTTCTAGGGTTTTTATGGTGCCAGGTCTTATGTTTAAGTCTTTAATCCATCTGGAGTTAATTTCAGTGTAAGGTGTCAGGAAGGGGTCCAGTTTCTGCTTTCTGCACATGGCTAGCCAGTTTTCCCAACACCATTTATTAAACAGGGAATCCTTTCCCCGTTGCTTGTTTTTGTCAGGTTTATCAAAGATTGTATGGTTGTAGATATGTTGTGTTGCCTCTGATGCCTGTGTTCTCTTCCATTGGTCTGTATCTCTGTTTTGGTACCAGTACCGTGCTGTTTTGATTACTGTAGCCTTGTAGTATAGTTTGAAGTCCGGTAGTGTGATGCCTCCCGCTGTGCTCTTTTTGCTTAGAATTGACTTGGCTATGCGGGCTCTCTTTTGGTTCCATATGAAGTTCATGGTGGATTTTTCCAGTTCTGTGAAGAAAGTCAATGGTAGCTTGATGGGGATAGCATTGATTCTGTATATTACTTTGGGCAGTATAGCCATTTTCACGATATTGATTCTTCCTAACCATGAACATGGAATGTTTCTCCGTTTGTTTGTGTCCTCTCTTATTTCGTTGAGCAGTGGTTTGTAGTTTTCCTTTAAGAGGTCCCTTACGTTCCTTGTAAGTTGTATTCCTAGGTATTTTGTTCTTTTTGTAGCAATTGTGAATGGCAGTTCGTTCTTGATTTGGCTTTCTTTAAGTCTGTTATTGGTGTATAGGAATGCTCATGATTTTTGCACATTGATTTTATATCCTGAGACTTTGCTGAAGTTGCTTATCAGTTTCAGGAGTTTTTGGGCTGAGGCAATGGGGTCTTCTAGGTATACTATCATGTCGTCTGCAAATAGAGACAATTTGGTTTCCACCTTTCCTATTTGAATACCCTTTATTTCTTTTTCTTGCCTGATTGCTCTGGCTAGAACTTCCAGTACTATATTGAATAGGAGTGGTGAGAGAGGGCATCCTGGTCTGGTGCTGGATTTCAAAGGGAATGCTTCCAGTTTTTGCCCATTCAATATGTTATTGGCTGTTGGTTTGTCGTAAGTAGCTTTTATTACTTTGAGATAAGTTCCATCAATACCGAGTTTATTGAGGGTTTTTAGCATAAAGGGCTGTTGAATTATATCAAAGGCCTTCTCTGCGTCAATTGAGATAATGATGTGGCTTTTGTTTTTGGTTCTGTTTATGTGGTGAATTACGTTTATAGACTTGCATATGTTGAACCAGCCTTGCATCCCCGGGATGAATCCTACTAGATCATGATGGATAAGTTTTTTGATGTGCTGTTGCAATTGGCTTGCCAATATTTTATTGAAGATTTTTGCATCTATGTTTATCATGGATATTTTCCCAAAGTTTTCTTTTCTTGTTGGGTCTCTGCCTGGTTTTGGTATCAGGATGATGTTGGTCTCATAAAATGATTTGTGAAGGATTTTCTCTTTTTGGATTATTTGGAATAGTTTCAGAAGGAATGGTATCAGCTCTTCTTTGTGTGTCTGGTAGAATTCGGCTGTGAACCCATCTGGACCTGGGCTTTTTTGTGTGTGGTAGGCTCTTAATTGCTGTCTGGACTTCAGACCTTGTTATTGGTCGAGTCATAGTTTCGGTTTCCTCCTGCTTTAGGCTTGGGAGGACACAGGTGTCCAGGAATTTACCCATTTCTTCCAGGTTTACTATTTTATGTGCATAGAGTTGTTTGTAATATTCTCTGATGATGGTTTGAATTTCTGTGGAATCTGTGGTGATTTCCCTTTTATCGTTTTTTATTGCATCTATTTGGTTGTTCTCCCTTTTCTTTTTTATCAGTCTGGCTAGTATTCTGTCTTATTTTGTTGATCATTTCAAAAAACCAGCTCTTGGATTTATTGATTTTTTTAAGGGTTTTTTGTGTCTCTATCACCTTCAGGTCTGCTCTGATCTTAGTTGTTTCTTGTCTTCTGCTAGGTTTTGAGTTTTTTTGATCTTGCTCCTCTAGCTCTTTGAATTTTGACGATATGGTGTCAATTTTGGATCTCTCCACTCTTCTCATGTGGGCACTTATTGCTATATATTTTCCTCTGGAGACTGCTTTAAATGTGTCCCAGAGATTCTGGTATGTTGTGTCTTCGTTCTTGTTGGTTTCGAGGAACTTCTTTATTTTTGCCTTCATTTCATTGTTTATCAATCAACATTCAGGAGCCAGTTGTTCAGTTTCCATGAAGCTGTGCGGTTCTGAGTTAGTTTCTGAATTCTGAGTTCTAACTTGATTGCACTATTGTCTGAGAGACTGTTTGTTATGATTTCAGTTGTTTTGCATTTGCTGAGCAGTGCTTTACTTCCAATTATGTGGTCAGTTTTCGAGTAGGTGTGATGTGGTGCTGAGAAGAATGTATATTCTGTGGATTTGGGATGGAGAGTTCTGTAAATGTCTATCAGGTTTGCTTGTTCCAGGTCTGAGTTCAAGCCCTGGATATCCTTGTTGATTTTCTGTCTGGTTGATCTGTCTAATATTGACAGTGGAGTGTTAAAGTCTCCCACTATTACTGTGTGGGAGTCTAAGTCTCTTTGTAAGTTGTCAAGAACTTGCCTTATATATCTGGGTGCTCCTGTATTGGGTCCATATATATTTAGGATCATTAGCTCTTTTTGTTGTATCAATCCTTTTACCATTATGTAATGTTCTTCTTTGTCTCTTTTGATCTTTGTTGCTTTAAAGTCTATTTTATCAGAGACGAGAATTGCTACTCCTGCTTTTTTTTTGCTCTCTATTTGCTTGGTAAATCTTCCTCCATCCTTTATTTTGAGCCTTTGTGTATCCTTGCATGTGAGATGGGTTTCCTGGATACAGCACACTGATGGGTTTTGGTTTTTTATCCATTTTGCCAGTCTGTGTCTTTGGATTGGTGCATTTAGCCCATTTACATTTAGGGTTAATATTGTTATGTGTGAATTTGATACTGCCATTGATGCTAGCTGGCTGTTTTGCCTGTTAGTTGATGCAGATTCTTCATATTGTTGATGCTCTTTAGCATTTGGTATGTTTTTAGAATGGCTGGTACTGGTTGTTCCTTTCTATGTGTAGTGCCTCTTTCAGGAGCTCTTGTAAAGCAGGCCTGGTGGTGACAAAATCTCTGAGTACTCACTTGTTTGCAAAGGATTTTATTTTTCCTTCACTTATGAAGCTTAGTTTGGCTGGATATGAAATTCTGGGTTGAAAGTTCTTTTCTTTAAGGATGTTGAATATTGGCCCCCACTCTCTTCTGCTGGTAGGGTTTCTGCCAAGAGATCTGCTGTGAGTCTGATGGGCTTCCCTTTGTGGGTGACCCGACGTTTCTCTCTGGCTGCCCTTAGTATTTCCTCCTTTATTTCAACCCTGGTGAATCTGACGATTATGTGCCTTGGGGTTGCTCTTCTTGCGGAATATCTTTGTTGTGTTCTCTGTATTTCCTGGGCTTGAATATTGTTGTGCCTTTCTAGGTTAGGGAAATTTTCCTGGATAATATTCTGAAGAGTATTTTCCAGCTTGGATTCATTCTCTTCGTCACATTCTGGTACACCTATCAAACATAGGTTAGGCCTGTTAACATAGTCCCACATTTCTTGGAGACTTTGTTCATTCCTTTTTACGCTTTTTCCTCTAATCTTGGTTTCTCATTTTATTTCATTGAGTTGATCTTCGACTTCCGATATTCTTTCTTCTGCTTGGTCAATTCGGCTGTTGAGACTTGTGCATGCTTCGCGAAGTCCTCGTGTTTTTCAGCTCTTCAATTTATTCATATTCCTCTCTAAGTTGTCCATTCTTGTTATCATTTCCTCGAAACTTTTTTCAAGGTTCTTCGTTTCTTTGCATTGATTTAGAACATGTTTTTTTTGCTCATGGCAGTTTCTCATTATCCACCTGCTGAAGTCTGATTCCATCATTTCATCACACTCATTCTCCATCCTGCTTTGTTCCCTTGCTGGTGAGGAGTTTTGGTCCTTTGTAGGAGGCGAGGTGTTTTGGTTTTGGGTGTTTTCCTCCTTTTTGCGCTGGTTTCCTCCCATCTTTGTGGATTTATGCACCTGTCATCTGAGTAGTTGCTGACTTTTAGATTGGGTCTCTGAATGGATGCCCAGATTGTAGATGATGAATTATTTCTGTTACTTAGTTTTCCTTCTAACAGTCTAGCCCCTCTGCTATATGACTGCTGGGGTCCATTCCAGGCCCTGGTTGTCTGGTGTACACCTGTAGCAGCTGCGGAACAGTGAGGGATGCTACCAGTCTCTTCTTTTGCTAATTTTGTCCCAGAATGATGCCTGCCAAATGTCAGTCTGATTAGTACTTTTTGAGGTGACTCTTCGGATATTCAGGGGTCAGGGAGCTGCTTGAGGAGATGGTCTGTACTTTATAGGAGCTCAAGTGCTGAGCTATGAGCTCCATTGTTCATTCAGGGCTGTTAGGCAGGTGTGTTTAAGTCTGCTGCAGCAGAACTTATAAAACCCCTTTTTTTTCCTCAGATGCTCTGTCTCGAGGAGTTAGGGCTTTCTATGTGAGTATCCATTGCACTCTCCTGCCCAGCTAGGAGGCAGTCTAGTCACTATTTGCCTGCCGAGGCTCCATCCTGTTGCCGTAGGCTCCGCCCTACTGCTGTGGGCTCCGCCCTGCTGTCATGTGCTCTGCCCTGTTGGCAGAGTCTCTCTGTTATGGCAGGTTGCCTCGGCAACAGCAGGCTGCATCAGCAATGGGAGTGTACCTCAGTAGGGGTGGAATGCCTCGGTAATGGCGGGCGCCCCTCCCCCACCGAGCTGCACCATCCTGGATTTAGCTGTGCCCGCAGTGAAACTCTCAACCCCGAGCGTTTCGAATCGCTGTTTTGTTTGTCCCTGTGGGGGTGGGACCTGCTGAGCCTGATCACCTGGCTCCCTGCCTCAGAGCCCTTTTTCTCTTTTTTTTTTTTAAGTTGAATGGTTGACTCTCTCCCAGGTGTTTCAGTCGCCTGCTGATAGGGCACTGGGATCTGTGTGATTTCCTGTGCAGCGACCCACTGCGCCGGCTCAAATGTCGCTTCCCAGGAATTACCTGGTCTGGCTCACTGTCCAAGTCCCATTTAATCAGATGGATATGCTTATCTGCCCTCCTAAATCTCAGACTGCCGGTTTAACAGGGCACCCAGACCAGTGCGTTTTGTACAGCATGCCGCTGCATTGTGGCGCCGGCCAAAATGGCCGCACCAGCCGAAAGGGCTGCACTGGCATCATGTGTTTCTCCCACACTTAGGAATTTCCCCATTCTGTGGGCAACAGAGATCCATCTGGAAGTGTGGCTTGGACTCACCCTCTGCACCTTCACTGAGAGCTGCATTCCTGAGTTGTTCCTACAGCGCCATCTTCTTTTCTCCTATCACTTATATGATTCTTAATATATTTCTCTGGTATATTTCTTTGGCACATAGACAATACTTTAAACTTAGTGGGCAGTAGGAAGTCAACTATGTTTCAAATATTGTTTGATAAAAATTTAGCCAAATAGTTTGTTCTGCATTTTAAAGAATAATATTTGATAGTGTTACAAACACTTTACAGAAATGCCATTGTTTCTTTTGACTGTATCTAAAAATACCATCTAATATTCAAGCACTACAATAAAAGCCTTGGAATAATTTCCATTTTTTTCTTCTTAAAATTCAAAGTAGAATAGTTTTTGCCTTTCATATGAAGAAAACAGCTTAAAATGTTGTTTTAAAAGTATGGTACTTTTTCTGTAGCTACCGCATATTAAGGGCTTAGTTTCATTTCTTTATGTTGCTTGAAACTATGCTTTTCAGTTAGTGACAAGTCCTTCTGAATAAACTTACTTATCTAAAGCACTTTAGATATGTAAGTGCTAAATATTTTTGCCAAACATTGTCCTCATATTTTTAACACTTGCTTTTTACGCAGTGGCCAGCACTGGCTGTGGATTGGTTTGAATAAAAGGAGCCCAGATTTACAAGGATCCTGGCAATGGAGTGATCATACACCTGTAAGTTAAAATTTCATTGTTTTAGATAGAATGGAAGCACTATTTGTTTGTTAAACAATACATCCTCTCCTAGAATTTATGTGGAACCACAAAAGACCCTGAATAGCCAAAGAAATCTTGAGCAAAAGGAATAAAGCTGGACCTGTCCTCAGAAATACCCTACAAAGTTATAGTGAGCAAAACAGCATGGTACTAGCATAAAAACAGACACAAAGACCAATGGAACAGAATGGAGAGCCCAAACATACATCCACCTATTTATGGACAACTGGTTTACAACAAAGATACCAAGAACCACAATGGGAAAAGGACAGTCTCTTCTATAAATCGTAGTGGGAAAACTGGATTTCCATATGCAGAAACATGAGATTAAACCCTTATCTCATACCATATACAAAAATCAACTCCAAATGAATTAAAATCTTAAATGGAAGGCCCCAAACTATGAACTACTAGGAAAAAACATAGGGGGAAAGCTCCATGACATTGGTCTGGACAATGATTTTTTTGGATATGAACTTAAAAACACAGACAACAAAAGCCAAAATAGATAAAAGTGTATTACATCAAACTAAAATGCTTCTGCACAATAAAGGAAACAATCAGAGTGAAGAGACAACCTACAGAATAAGAGAAAATATTTGCAAATTATACATCTGATAAAAGACTAATATCCAAAATACAGTCATGCATCACTTAACAATGGGATACATTCTGAGAAATGCATTATTAGGTAATGTTTTTGTGCAAACATCATAGAACATATGTCAACAAACCTAGATGGTGTAGCCTTCTACACACATAGGCTACACATCTAGGCTCTATATTGCCCCTAGGCTACAAACCTGTAGAGCATGTTACTATACTGAATACTATAGGCAATTGTGGCACAGTGATAACATAGAAAAGGTACAGTAAAAATATATTATAATCTTATGGGAACACATCTTCAAGGGATGGCTAACATTTCTTTTCAGCCATGATCTGAATGCCAGTATTCAGATTGGCCAAGAAAAAGGATAGATCTTCCAAGGAAGACTATCTACACAAGCATATGGAGGCAGAAACATACAGGTAGGCCATCTGTGGTTGACTGAAAGATCATTATGCAGTGCATGACTGTAGATAAGGAACTGAAACAAATCAATAGCAAAAAAACAAATAACCCGATTGAAAAACAGTCCAAGGATTGAATAGACATTTCCCCAGCGAAGACATAAAAATGGCCAACAGTCATATGAAAAATGCTGAACATCACTAATCATCAGGGAAATACAAAATTAAAACCATAGTAAGTTATCACCTCTCACCTGTCAGAATGATTATTATGAAAAAGACAAATGATGCATGTTGGTGAGGATGTAGAGAAAAGGGAACCTTTGCACACTGTTGGTGGGAATGTAAATTAGTACAACCATTATTGACAACAGTATGAAGGTTTCTCAAAAAATTAAAAATAGAACTAACCACATGATCCAACAATCCTACTACTGGCTATATATTCAAAGGAAGTGAAATCAGAATGTTTAAGAGACTCACGGGGTTGACTGCAGCACTATTCACAGTAGCCAAGATATGAAATCAACCTAAGTGTCCATCAGCAGATGAACAGATGAAGTGAGTGTGGTATATATACACAATGGAGTACTACTCAACCATAAAAGGGAAGGAAATCCTGCCATTTGTGACAACATGGATGACCCTAGACGACATTATGCTAAGTGAAAGAAGCCAGGCACAGAAAGACAAATGCTATGTGATATCACTCAGACGTGGAATCTAAAAAAAAAAAAATGGACCTCATGGAACTAGAGAGTAGAAAGGTGGTTTCCAGGAGCTGGGGCAGATGAGGTGGGGGATTGGGGAGATGTTGGTCAAAGGTTACAAAGTTTCATTTAGATAGGAAGTTCAAGACATCTATTATACAAGAAGTTGGTTATAGTTAATAATATTTTATATCCTTGAAAAATGCTAAAAGTGGATGTTAAGTGTTACCACCACAAAAATGATAACTATGTGAGATAATACATTTGTTAGTTAGCTAAATTTCATGAGTCCACAATGTATATATACTTCAAAACATCATGTTGTATATGATAAATGCATATACTTTTATCTGCCAATTTAAAAAATAAATATATCCACATATCATACAGCCATTAAAATTATGTGTCTTTATTGAAATGAAAATAGACTCACAGATAGGCAGTAAGGGAAAAACGAGTTACAAGTCTTATTTTTAAAAACCCACATGTATTGTTTCTCTATATATAGTCAAAAATAATGAAGATATAGTAGTCATCTTTGGGTAGTATGAATGATTTTTTTCTTTTTGAGATAGGGTCTCATTCTGTCACCCAGGTTGAAGTGCTGTGGTGCAATCTCAACTCACTACAATCTTCACCTCCCAGGCTCAAGCAGTCTTCCCACCGCAGCCTCTGAAGTAGTTGGGACCACAGGTGCATGCCATCATGCCCAGATAATTCTTGTATTTTTTGTAGAAATGGGTTTCACCATGTTGCCCAGACTGATCTCAAACTCAGCTCAGGCAATCCACCCACCTCAGCCTCCCAAAGTGCTGGGATTACAGGTGTGAGCCACCACACCTGGCCACAAATGATTGTTGAAAACAATATAAAGCTGTCTCTTTATACTGTTTATTTTCATTGCTATAGTGAGAAGCTTATATTTTTATTATCTAAAGATGTAAGAGTTATGCAAAAAATATATCTCTTTTTAGGGAGACAAGGTGGGGACGACAGGGTCTCACTGTGTCACCCATGCTAGAGTGCAGTGGTGCCATTATGACTCACTGCAGCTTCAACCTCCTGGGTTCAATCGATCCTCATGTCTCAGCCTCTCAAGTAGCTGGAACCACAGGCACATGCCACCACATCCATTTAATTTTTGTACTTTTTGTAAAGATGGGGTTTCACCATCTCTACAGGCTGGTCTCAAACTCCTGGGCTCAAGCCATCTGCCAATTGTGGCCTTCCAAAGTGCTGAGATTACAGGCATGAGCCACTACACCTGGCCAAAAGTATCTTTATTGGAGGAAATTCCCTATTATTATTCCACATGTTTATATTATCCTAAGGAAGTATTTAACGTAACATTTATAGGAACAAAATTATTCTCAGATATTCAATATGTGCTCCAAATTATCATTGTGTCACCTCATTTTTTATTCTTTCTAAATGTAAAACTCCTTGAGTTTATATTCAAATTGGAGCATGTCTGAGATTAGTTAATCAAATAATGAACATTTCAACGCATGCAAAAAAAAAAAAAGAAATATTTTGCAAGCTTGTTTCTCTATGACTCCAGGAGTCAACTTAATAATATACCATTAACCTTCATTTCTGAAACTGTGGCTTCCTTTGTTTGGAAACTTATGACATTATGACATTTGCTAAGTCCTCTCATGATTTAGCATCACAATATAAAAAAGAGATGAAAAAGTTTTCTTTCTGTGGCATATGAACACACTTGAGTGATTAAGGCTGCCTAAATTACATCTAAATTGCAAATATTTATACATCAGTCTTAAATTCTCAAGCCTCTCTTGTCTTTTCAGGTGTCTACTGTTATCATGCCAAATGAGTTTCAGCAGGATTATGACATCAGAGACTGTGCTGCTGTGAAGGTCAGTACAATGCTGGAAAATCTGCATATTTAAAAAAATAAATCCATCATCATACACAGTCAAATAACAGATCCATGGAGCGCCTTTGCGTGTAGAGCATGATGTTAGATGCAGTAGGAGATAAGCCCACCCATGGCCTGCCCCTCAGCAGCCTAACTTACACTTCATTTGAGAGGATGAAATTCATATTTAAGAAAACTTCCTTCATTACTATACAGTAATAAGCTCTAAATTAGTAGGCTGAGGAAGGTTAATGAAACTCAGAGGAGGAAGTGATTCCCGTGGCCATTGTCCAGGAAGATGTGGGACTTGAACTGGGACTTTAAGGATGGATAGAGTTTCTACAGATGGGATAGGGTGAGGCTTTCTCATGCAGGGATGGTATGAGAAAGTGGCATAAAATAAGGTGGGAGTGGAAGGCAGCAAGGAGAACAGAATATAGATCATGAAGTTTTTATTGGTGCTGTCCTTGATAACAATATTAGGAAATTAGGTTGATGCCAAGTTAAGGTATTTGTATACTTCTTGATAGACAACAGGGCATTTGTTTAAGTTTCTGAGTAGGGAGGGTCATGTGAACTAAGGAGGATATGAGGAAGATTCATCTTGAGACAGATGTCAAATGCAACAGTAAGATTGGAAGGCATAAAAGACCAGTTAGACATCTTCCTTCACAGAATGCATTCATGTATCTATTTCATAAACAGTCCAAGGAGTCCGTGAGGCACTGGGGGATAGAACAGTGACAAGGTACAAAGCATAGCCATTGTCTTCACAGAACTAAAGTCTAGTAGGAAATAAAGACAAATAAGCAATTAAGACACCACTGAGTAAGGACTATGACAGGTGAAATACAAGTTTTATGCAACAAGAATATTATGAGACAATAATAATAACAGTGATGGTGATGGTGATGGTCCATGGTAGTGGTGATGATGATGATGGCAGCAGCTAACACTGATTAACTCCTCTATGAGCCAGCCACTGTGCTAGGCATGTCACATATGGCACTTAACACATAAGCAATCTTGTGAGGTAGGCACTGTTACTGTATTCATCTCATACAGGAACTTGAGCTGTAATTTACTCCCACTTACATGGAGTAAATTTAAACTGAAAGAATTGAAATTTAAACCCATGTGTGTCTGGGTCTGTTACTCTTAACCACCATGCTATATGATCAGGCATTTATAGAAACAGAAAGGGTACTGATTTATGGAGAAATTTTAAGATTTTGTTTAGATATTTTGAATCCAAACTAGCTGAGGTATATGCTATGGTAGGTTGAGATCAAGAGTCTTGAGTTGAAAGGAAAATGTATATTTTAAAAAAAGAAAGTGAAGGGCCAAGAATTGGTTTTGGAGGAACTACCAACATATAGAGTGAAAAAAGATCAAGATGGAGGAGACGTCGCCCAGACTGGAGTTCAGTGGCACCATCTTGGCTCATTGCAACCTCTGCCTCCTGGGTTCAAGCGATTCTCCTGCCTCAGCCTCCTGAGTAGCTGGGACTGCAGGCACGTGCCACCACACCTGGCTATTATTTTGTACGTTTAGTAAAGACAGGCTTTCACTATGTTGGCCAGGATGGTCTCAATCGCCTGACCTTGTGATCTGCCCTCCTTGGCCTCACAAAGTGCTGGGATTATAGGCGTGAGCCACCACACACAGCCTTCATGACGTTTTTATAGAATTCCCAATTTAACACAAGAAAAGGTGAAAACTTCATAGAAGCTTATGGGAACACTTGTACAATAAACTGTATTCTAGGTAAATAGAGTTTCCAAGTATGGAGAGATTTGAAAACCTGCCAAATAAATAAAGAAATACTAATGCAACCTGAATCAGGAACAAGACCATCCAGGGCAGTGTTCTGTAAGAAAAATCTTACCTCACCTGCCAGAGAACCTCCAGAAACTTGGCCTTAAGAGAAAATAGTGCAAGAAGTGAGGGATGTCTCTCCCAAGTCATGCTTCCTCTCTCCTTTTTCTCCTACTTGCTGGCTGGAATTGGCAGTGAGCCATCCTGGACCATGTAGAGAAGGGCAAAATCCTAGAAATGGCATATGACAACCAGAGAAGGAGCCTGGGCCATTGAGGCTGGACTTTTATGTCATTTTCTGATCTGATTTGATCACAGCTTGGTACTTGGATATCTCTAAAATAAATATCCTAACAAAAATTGTCAGGCGTGGGGAAGAAAGTCTGCATTGGATATAAACATGACTTTACAGCATATTTCCTTTCTTAGCCCCTTTGAAGACTCTTGCTCAGGGTATTACTGTTTACATATTCCATTCATTCATGTGTTCATTTATTAAACAAATACATTAAGTGCTAGAGCTAACATAGAAATCAAAATCATAGGGCTTACAGCTTAGTGTTCCGTAAGGAATGTATCAACTTCAAACTATTCTGCAATCCTTTTCCTCTTTTAGGTCATTCATAGGCCATGGCGAAGAGGTTGGCATTTCTTTGATGACAGAGAATTTATTTATTTGAGGCCTTTTGCTTGTGATACAAAACTTGAATGGGTGTGCCAAATTCCAAAAGGTAAGTGGTAGTTAATCCTTTTCACAACCTTCTCATGTTAATATTGTGAATGCTCAGCTCAAAATACTTAAGGGAGCATTTTGATCTGTAATTCTAATGTCTAAAAGCCTATGATGATGCAATTAATATGTGGAGCACCCCTGCCTGACTCTGGCTTCTAATAGAAGCCTAGCCTATTGAAATTTGGTGATACTTTACTCTTTGATCATGGAAGAATTTGCATGGAAGATAAAGTTTAAGGCTCATTTAGGGAGATTAGATTTTGGATGAAATAGTATTTTAAGCAAAAGGAGAAACATAGAATCATTTTAATTTTTTATTTTGTTGCAAAATGAAAAAATAAAGATAGGAAGAAGAAGGCAGGAGTCAAGTAATAAAAATTTGGCAGGTCCCTGTAAAGTTTAGAAGAAATTTTCAGTCAACTACAAAACTGCTAATACTTTTATGTAAACTCAAATTTGAGAAGCCAGTTAGATTGATAGTACAGCCTTTGATAACAGAAAGGAGAGGGGGAGGAACATAGATATAATTTTGCTTCACTTTTTACCAGGAAAATGTGAAATATTAAGAAAAATATTAGGAAGCTTTTAATTCTCAAATTATTATTATCATTTTTTAAGATGTAGTCTCAATCTGTCTCCCAGGCTGGAGTGTGGTGCTGCAATCTCGGCTCACTGTAGCCTCCACCTCCCAGGTTCAAGCAATTCTCCTGCGTTAGCCTCCCAAGTAGCTGGGACTACAGGCACCTGCTACCATGCCAGGCCAATTTTTGTATTTTTAGTAGGGTCAAGGTTTCACTATGTTGGCCAAGCTGGTCTCGAACTCCTGACCTCAAGTGATGGCCCACCTCAGCCTCCCAAAGTGCTAGGATTACAGGCGTGAGCCACTGCACCCAGCCTCAAATTATTTTTAAGCAGACATTAGCCATATTAAATTAATTAGCAGAAAACATCTAGAAATTTTTTAAATAAATTTCTGAACCAAATGTCAACAGATCATTGAAACTAAAGGTATATCCTACAAGTTCTCAAAGAACCCAAAGATCACATCATGGAACTGCTTATTAGAAGATTATTCTTTTTCCTAAAATAGTTAAAAGAGCTTCAGATGTGACATCAGGTATTGGCGAATCTCTTCACAAAGGCAAACTGTCAAACCATTTATAAGAGAGAGAGAGAGAGAGAGAGAGAGTGTGTGTGTGTGTGTGTGTGTGTGTGTGTATGGGTTTTTCTAAAGGATAAATTATGCCTGAGTTACTCCTGATTATTTGATTAAACTCAAAAAAGGGACAAAGGAAACCCAGTTTGGATATCCTTTAAACAAGTGGAAAAGTAATTCGCACATAATTAATTCAGACAATGTCTGTTTTGAAGCATTAGTGTGAGCCTCCCATTACTCTCTGGCATTTGTTAGCATTCCACAGACAGTGCCATTGTTCCAACCAAGGTGCCCTCAGTGTGAGCTGCTGTTCCCACCTCCTGTTTGAGCAGTGGAGCAGACCCCAGAGTTTAAACAAGGGCAACCTTAGAGATGGCAAATTAGTCACCACAGGAAATAGTATAAAGGGCATTTGGAGGTATATACATATATAAACATATATTTTTAACAAGAGAGAAAGGAATTAACTCAGCAAATATAAATCAATTAATCAAACAAATACCTCTTCTAAGTAATTCTACCTCCATTGTCCCCATGCAGAAACAAAATAAAAAACTAAACTCCTGTTCTCAGCCTATTCCCAATTACCTGAAGAAATCCATGATTGCTTGCTCCAGGGTTTAAATGTTATGTTCACTCTTTTTTGACAGTACCTAAATTTCTAAGTTACGATGTGATACATTCACCTGGTTAGATTTTTTCTTGGTTATTAGAGCAGCCTAAAGTTTACCCAACTTGTATTAATCTGTATTTTCTGGTTTTCTTAAAGAAATTTTCCTCTTATGTATCCTAAATCACCATGCCTCTTCTCTGGCTCTTGCCTTTTTATTACTTGGTTCTAATTAATCCTCTCTTCCCTAAAAGAGATATTTTGGTGACCTGTAAATATGAAGTAACCTTAATCCCTGAATAGTTGTACTTTTTAAATATTCTTTTTTTAATTGAGAAAACTATGTCAAAAATAAGGCTCATAAAATTGTTTTTAGGAAAATTATCTATGATGCCATTACCCAAACATAGCTATTTTTATTGTAATTCTTGATACCTTGTACACACATACATGTTTGTAATCTTGTATAAAAACATACCTAGCATCCTGCTTTTCTCACTATTTAAAGATATGTAAAGGTTAGACATAGCTTTCCCTCCCCCACACATAAATAATCAGAAGTCTTTGACAAGATTACAGACAAGAAACTGTATACATTTTGAACTGACTTGCAGCATTATCATTGGAAATTATCCAATATGAATAGAATTGGCTCAGAGAGAGAGAGACCAAAGATGCTGGCTCTGCAGGCAATCCTCTGAGTTAGGTCTTCTGTTGCCTGAGGCCCACATGCCACACCAAAATGAAGAACAGCTATTTGACTCTGTAATTTCTAAGATTAAGCAAATGATGTCTCTGACTTGAAGCCAGTGTGATCTGTGGTCAGAATGAAAAGGGGGAGGAAAGCAAATAGGCTCCCATGAGGAACTGCTCTGTGCCTGGCCCTGTGCTGGCCGCTTCCTCCAGGGCATCACAGGTGACCTTCATTCTCTGTGAGTTAGGTGGCCATCTACTTTTCATAGAGGAGAAAATCAAGACTCAGAGAGAGTTAAGCAACTCATCTGAAATACCACAGCAGCAAAATGTATAAGGGCATTTGCACACTGACTTGCCCAGCTTCCAAGCCTGGAATTCTGTGTAGCATGCCTTATTTCCTCCATTTTCATCTGGGAATCCTGAGTGATTTTATTATTTTCCACTCAGTTTTGTCTCATCTTCTCAAAAGGTTCATCACTGGAGCATTGTACATTGTTTCCAAGGATATCATGGAAGACAATGAACTCTCTCAACCTAAGTTTACAGAATAGTTATTCTTTTCATTAGATTGAGAAGTGGTTCTAGAAGGATGATTATTTTGGTTCCTATTTCTTATTGCTTCTGTGTAACACAAATGATATCATTATTTACTTTCTAATTCTTAGCTATATTTTATCCTTCTGTACTTCTTTTGTGACCTCTGTGACACAAGGCAAAAGACTGCTAGAAGTACTTCATTCATATTTAACAGATCTGCCTTTTGATTGCTCCTAAAGCAGCTTTAGCATCAGCCCCACAAAATACAACTAAAGTGATCAAAATGTGAAGTGACTTGGCCAGAAATGGACAAGCCTCAGCAATACTGCAAGGCCTTTTGAGCTACATTAAAGGCTCTACTTATAGTACACCCTGATCTGTCATTGAATACTAATGCCACTTGCTCTCTTCCTCATATAGGCCACACTCCAAAAACACCAGACTGGTACAATCCAGGTGAGTTAAGAAAACTGAAATTTAACCAAACCTGCTTTTACCTTTTCACTAATGCATTTAGTTAACTATTCAAGTGCCAGCTTCTTCTCTATACATCTTCAAGTGAAATAAAATTTCTCCAGGCAAGGAAGGTGAGTGACTAGTATGGGATGAGGTGATGAAGGTGGCTTTTTCCTTCACTGTGAGTGCAGGGGAGTGGCAGAGTCACTAGCTCAGATATCTCTTGTTTCATAGAGTCAGTACTGCCCTAGCCAGAGAGGGCCAGTAATCTGAATTACTTTATACTTTTGAACATTTTTTATACTTATACTTTAATTAATTTAATAAGTTAATTGAACATTAACTTATACTTTCGAACATTAACTTATGCTTGGAGGACACAGTTTGCTTTGCATAGTCATAACTCGAATCTTTTTCTTCTGCTGCTTTAGAGCGTGCTGGGATTCATGGACCTCCGCTTATAATTGAAGGAAGTGAATATTGGTTTGTTGCTGATGTTCACCTAAACTATGAAGAAGCTGTCCTATACTGTGCCAGCAATCACAGCTTTCTTGCTACTGTAACATCTTTTGCAGGACTAAGAGCCATCAGAAACAAAATAGCAAATGTAATTTAAAATAATATATTTTAAATGTATTTCTTATTTTTATATTTATTCCATTTAAAAATATTTCAAAAATTTTACCAGAATCTACAAAAGTTAAATTTTCCTTTAACGTAAGATTTGCCTTACAACATCCAAATTTGTTTCATGTTTGAAAAATTAAGTAGAATTGCTTATGTTTTAAAATATACAAGATTAACAATAAACATCACTTCATAAGGTAAAATATCAGTAGATAATATAAATGATTCTAATTCCCTGTCATGTTTTTTACTAAAAGTCAACTTTATAGTTAACTTGAGTTTTTGTTTCTGCTACTAAATAACTTTACAAATAGCTTTTGGGAAGAAAAATAATTTCTGTATTTTAAAATTTATAATTAATTGCAATAGGATACTGTATGCCCACTTAAAGTATTAGTCTAATTAATATATGCTCTTAATTACAGCTATTGTATTTCCTGTACCCAAAATGGGATCTTTAAATATACAGAGAGTTTTCAACTACTCTTTGGCAAAAGGTCCTGGCTTGTATAATTTTGAGATCCAAGAAAGGAATGTCTAGAAATTATAGTGGTTAGTGGTTATAGTAAGACAAGGTGTTTGCACCAAATCCCTCAAGAAAGCTCAGCACCTATAAGAATGGATTTTGATTTGTTTTTCAGATATCTGGTGCTGAACAGAAGTGGTGGATGAGAACTAGCGAGGAGCCAATAGATCATTATTTTTCATAGTAAGTGACATCATTGATTTTACCTTTGTAAAGTTATCACTTAAAAGAAGCAGTTTCTTTTACTAAATGGATTTTTATTTATAAATCATTTGAACACTAACCCATAAACGGCCTAGATTAGAGAAACCAAGTCCTTTTGTATGTTGGCATCAAGAAAAAAGGAGTATAAAATAATGGTATTAACATTAAATTTAGAAATAAAATAACTTACAGTAAAAAGAAAAAAACTGGAACACCTAATTACATTATGAGCTGTGAAATTTGTCATTTTCTTTCAGCTCACGATATCCATGGCACCGCTTTCATGTGACATTTGGAGAGGAATGCTTGTACATGTCTCCCAAGACTTGGCTTATGGGTAAAGTTAATTCTAACTCCTCTAATGCTTATTATGTAATATGTGAACCTCAGGTTCCGTTTCTAGCTTAATCTTGTTTTCCTTTTGATTATATGTTTGGTAACTTCATCTTACCGTGATTTATTATTAACAACAATAGTCAAATTCCCAATGCAAATAAAAGCACTTTTCACTGTGAATACTTTAACTTCTTTATCCTTAAGCAGTTACTTAGAAATAAACTTACCACTTTCCTAATTGATAAATGTCTAAGCAAATTTTCAAAGATAAGCAGGCAGCAGTTCTAACATATAGTTTAGGTTAGGTCACCTTCCCCTGATTACACTGCCCCTTCAACTCTCTTCCTACCTCCTGCCTTCATTCTGGGACAATATGGTAGTTTCGCAAATGTGTAATGTTTTAAAACAGTATTGGCATGCTGTAAACTATTGACAAAAATAATCACAGAAGACAGAAATGGCTAGAGAAGAAAGGGAACACATTGTAAGCATTTGGGAAAGATTGATTTCAAGAGCCTTTCTTTACTACTGGGTTGCTTTTAAAATGTGGTAACCGGGTGCAGTGGCTCACGCCTGTAATCCCAGCACTTTGGGAGGCTGAAGCAGGCAAATCACTTGATGCAAAGGAGTTCAAGACCAGCCTGGCCAACATGGTGAATTCTCGTCTCTACTAAAAATGCAAAAGTTAGCCTGGTGTGGTGCCATGCACCTGTAATCCCAACTACTTGCGAGGCTGAAGTACGAGAATCACTTGAACCTGGGAGGCAGAGGATGCAGTAAACCAAGATCACACCACTGCACTCCAGCCTGGGCAACAGAGTGAGACTCTGTCTCAAAAAAAAAAAAAAAAAAATTCTGACTGAAAAATGCTGACTGAAAAATTCTCACCATAGTAATCCTTGCTTTTCATTTCTCAGACTTAGGTAAACCAGTAGACTGTAGTACCAAGTTGCCCTTCATCTGTGAAAAATATAATGTTTCTTCATTAGAGAAATACAGCCCAGATTCTGCAGCTAAAGTGCAATGTTCTGAGCATTGGATTCCTTTTCAGAATAAGGTAAAAAGAGAATTGCTACATTGTGCAACAATGATTGCTTCCATGCTGGTTGTATGGCCTATGACAGAATGGCAGCCCTTTAGTGTGACAACATCACTGAGATAGACTCTGCATGTTTTAGGATCCCACCTGGCCCCCTGTGTCACCAGAAACTGTGGAGGATATCAAGAGTTAACCCTTAAGTTGGTCATGCCTACAGCTCTTTTAAAGTGCAGCGTTTCTATTGTTGGTACTAACATTTAAATTGCTAAAGTTGATCTGTTAATGGATTGGGATGCCTTGAATAGTCAGGACTATCTCTATGGTATTGTAGGACAATGACTTAATTTCTGGCTTGTTTTCTTTTTCCCCTCAAGGAGAGCATCCAAGTAGCATCTGCCAATCAAATTAGACCAGCATTTCACAAACTACTTTTTGGGGACTATACATATGTGACAAAATATTCATCATTGATCTTGCCTCCAAATGGGGGTTTTATGATTAAATAGGTTTGAAAATGCTGCATTCTGTATCTGCCTCTTTGAGATGCATAATCCACGTTGGTATATGTATCTATTAGGAAATGCATTTAGCTGCTGAAGAAAGGTTGCTCCAGTATGTTAAAACATTTATTCTGTCACATTAAAATCATTTGAAGATAAACAGGTTTGTGTGGAAACACCATGAAGTCTTCAAAATCAGACTTCTTTTATTTTTGCTCTGCCATTCTTGATTTAAGGCATCCAAGCTAAAACTCAGGGTGTTCTCTCTAGGGTCTTTTCTAGAAGTAACCCAATGAGTTTATCTATATTGGGTATCTTGGCTCATTGGCCACTCCAGTCTATAAGAGAGCTGGAAAAAAAATTTTGTAGAATGTTTCAAGGAACACAATTTGGGACATACCACTCTACACTAAAGTGATCATAATGTCAAGAAGGAAAAGAAGAAATGTATCTGACAGCTGAAGGCATCTATAGGGAAGTTAGGGGTACATTTTAACTTTTGAAAATTAGGACAATCTTTATAATTCCTTAAGGCAATAGTACTATGTTAATTTGCATAGATGACATAACTTTGAAGTAAAATGTCCTGCCAAGAAAGAGATGAATTTTTAAACAATGTTTCTTGATATAAGGAGATGAAGATTAAGGGCACAGATTAGGAAATCAGGTGGAACAGAGTATACTGACCTTACTATTGTGTGGCTATTTCACTTATGGGTCAAGTTATTTAATGTCCTTGTGCCTCAGTTTCTCTCTTCATTGTGAGAATTAGATGAGATAATACACGAACTGCTTACACATAGAAAGCACTCAATAAATGAGAGATCTTTAAATATGTATATATTTAAATGTAGATATAAAGATATATATATTTTAAAATATATATTTAAAGATAATATGAATAGATATAAAGATATTTAAAGATATATATTTAAAGATAATTATAAATATGTATATTATATTTATAAATATATAACAATATATATATTTATTTATATATTTTTATATATTTATATTTATATATTTATAGATATAAATATTTATAGATATAAGATATAAAGATACATTTTAAAGATAATTATAAGTATTTATATTAGATAATTATAAATATTTGTATTATATATTTATAAATTACATAATTATATATTTATTATATATAAATATATTATATTTTTATAAATATATAATATAAATATTTATATAAATAAATATATAAATATTTATATTATATATTTATAAAAATATAATATATTTATATTATATTTTAATAAATATATACTTATATAAAATTATATATTTATATATTTATATTAAATATATGTTTACATTTATGATATATATTTATATTAAATATTTACATTTATAATATATATTTGTATTAAATATATTTATAATTATTTTAAATATATGTCTTTATATTTACATTGTATTTGCTATATATTTAATATATAAATATATTAAATAGTTGGATTTATATATAAATATATTAAATATATATATTTATTATCAAATAATATATTAAATAATATATTAAATATATAAATATATATTTATATTTATATATTTAAATCCAACTATTTAATATATTTAATATATTCTTTACATATATATTTAAATATTTAATATATTCTTTAAATATATATTTAAATATATATGTTTAAAGATCTCCTATATATTTCTATATATCATATCTATATCATGCATATGTATCATATATATATATATATATATATATATGTGAAAGTTTGAAGATCACTCTTAAGTTGTTTAAATTGAGAAGGTAGCTTGATCCCAAGAGCTCAAGGTTACAGTGAGCTATGATTATACCACTGCACTCCAGCCTGTGTGACAGAGAGAGACCCTGTCTCTTAAAAAAATAATTAATGAGAGCATAAACTTGAATTCTTATGGTACTACATTGCAAATTACCATATCTCACAGACCAAAAATTAGCAGCCCTCTAAAAGATGAAACATTTACTTTCTATGTGAGTGTTCCTGTATCTGGAATCTCATGCTTCACATATGCCTTTGTTTGCAGTGTTTTCTAAAGATCAAACCCAAGTCTCTCACATTTTCTCAAGCAAGCGATATCTGTAACTCGTATGGTGGCACTCTTCCTTCAGTGTTAAGCCAGACTGAACAAGGTACTGAAATTATTTGGGAAACATGTTTTATTCTGATCTGGGGCCAGGTTGGATTTAGGAGGCTATGGGAATTAACATACAAAATTATTATTAAACTTTTTAATGGAACAGATAAAAGACTATCTTGATAGTTAGATAAGCAAAAGATATTCATTGACATTTTTAGTATATCTTTGATTTGAATAGATCAAATGCTTTTTAAAAATCTCTTTCTAACAGATTTTATTACATCCTTGCTTCCGGATATGGAAGCTACTTTATGGATTGGTTTGCGCTGGACTGCCTATGAAAGGATAAGCAAATGGACAGATAACAGAGAGCTGACATACAGTAACTTTCACCCATTACTGGTTAGTAGGAGGCTGAGATTACCAGAAAATGTAAGTTTTTTAAATCAATATTCTTCATACCTCTGTGAAATATTTGTCTTTCATACATTTTTGGACTAAGAGCAAAGGCCTACTGTATTCCATTTACATGAAATGTCTAGAATAGGCACATCTAAGATAGTAAGTAGGTTATTGGTTGCTAGAGGCTAAAGAGGATGGAAGGATTGGGAGTAGTAGCTAAAGGGTATGGAGTCTCCTTTTGGGATGACAAAGATGTTATAAGATTTATGGGGTGATGGTTGTGTAACTCTGTGAATATACTAAAAACTATTGAATAGATACTTTAAATGAGCAAATTGTCTCATATATGAATTATAGCTCAGTAAAGCTGTTACAAGAAGAACAGGTGCCTCCCCACCCTTCTGGTGGATGCACTGGTTTTCCACAGTAGCATCAGATTCCACAGCACTTCTTTCATAACCATGTAAAACCATCAAGTAGTACGTTGTAAATGGAAGCAAATACAGGTGTTTTGCTTTACATTTTGGGACTTTGGGCTCTCAGCCTCCGTCTGCTGAGGTAAAAAGTATAAAATTGGTAACTCGTAATCACTTTTCCCCAAGAGCTAAATATAAAGAAGTCAGAGAAGGGAAGAGGGCATTATATTGACAGTAGTTATGCTGAAACCACAGTATTACAGCCCACTGCTTCTGTTCTCTTTACTTTCTGGATGCAGATCACCCTTTGCACAAAGGGCAAAGATTGAGAAATTAACATAAAAGTCGAATTAACATAAAAGTCTAAAACATACAAAAGTATGTCTTAGACAGTAATCAACTAATGTTCCTGACATAATGTTACTTTGCTCAAGTTGATATTGGTAGCAAAGGAAATTCTGAATCATGAGTAACTATGTACAACACAAATATCAAAATATTACTTGGTTATAGAATATGTGGAAGTTAGAGTAAACACAGCAATGAAAAATGTCATTTTTTTCATTGACAGACCAAAAAATAAGTAGGGGTCTCAATCGTAGTCTCTGATAAAACAGAGTTTAATTCATTTCCAACAAAAGAAAGGATATCAGGGATTGAAGATCAATTCAATGAAATAAAGCGAGAAGACAAGATTAGAGAAAAAAGAGTGAAAACAAATTAACAAAGCCTCTAAGAAATATGGGATTATGTGAAAAGTCATACTACATTTAATTGGTTTACCTGAAAGTGAAGGGGAGAATGAAACCAAGCTGGAAAACACTCTTTAGGATATTATCCAGGAGAACTTCCCCAACCTAGGAAGGAAGGCCAACATTTAAGTTCAGGAAATACAGAGAACACCACAAACATGCTCCTCAAGATGAGCAACCCCAAGACACATAATCATCAGATTCACCAAGGTTGAAATGAAGGAAAAAATGCTAAGGGCAGCTAGAGAGAACACTCGGGTTACCTGCAAAGGGGAACCCATCAGACTAACAGTGGATCTCTCAGCAGAAACCCTAAAAGTCAGAAGCAAGTGGGGGCCAATATTCAACATTCTTAAAGAAAATAATTTTTAACCTAGAATTTCACATTCAGTCAAACTAAGCTTCATAAGCAAAGGAGAAATAAAATCCTTTATGGACAAGCGAATGCTGAGAGATATTGTCACCACTGGGCCTGCCCTACAAAAGCTTTAAAGGAAGCACTAGACATGGAAAGGAACAACCAGTACCAGCCACTGCAAAAACATACCAAATTGTAAAGACCATTGACAGTAGGAAGCAACTGCATCAACTAACAAGCAAAATAACCAGCTAGCATCATAATGGCAGGATCAAATTCACACATAATAATATTAACCTTAAATGTAAATGGGCTAAATGCCCCAATTAAAATACACAGACTGGCAAATTGGATGAAGAGTCAAGACCCATCAGTGTGCTGTATTCAGGAGACCCATCTCACATGCAAAGACACACATAGGTCCAAAATAAAGAAATAGAGGAAGATTTACCAAGCAAATGGAAAGCGAAAAATAAGTAGGGGTCTCAATTATAGTCTCTGATAAAACAGAGTTTAAACCATCAAAGATCAGAAGAGACAAAGAAGGGTATTACATAATGGTAAAGGGATCGATGCAACAAGAAAAGCTAACTATTTTAAATATATATGCACCCTATGCAGGAGCACCCAGATTCATAAAGCAAGTTCTTAGATTAAACTCCCACAAAATAATAGTGAGAGACTTTAACTTTAACCCCACTGTCAGTATTAGACAGATCAACAAAACAGAAAATTAACAAGAATATCCAGGACTTGAACTCGGCTCTGGACCAAGCGGACCTAATGGACATCTACAGAACCCTCCACCTCAAATCAGCAGAATATACGTTCTTCTCAGCACCACATTGCACCTATTCTAAAACTGACCACATAATTGGAAGTAAAATAATCTTCAGCAAATGCAAAAGAGTGGAAAGCATAACAAACAGTCTCTCAGACCACAGTACAATCAAATTAGAACTCAGGAATAAGAAACTCACTCAAAACCACTCCACTACAGAGAGACTGAACAACCTGCTCCGAAATGACTACTGGATAAATAATGAATTAAGGCAGAAATAAAGACATTCTTTGAAAACAATGAGAATGAAGACACAATGTCCCAGAATCTCTGGGACACACTTAAAGCAGTGTGTAGAGGGAAATTTATAGCACTAAATGCCCAACAGAAAAAGCAGGAAAGATCTAAAATTGACACCCTAATGTCACAATTAAAAGAACTAGTAAAGCAAGAACAAACAAATTCAAAAGCCAGCAAAAGATCAGAGCAGAACTGATGGAGATAGAGACACAAAAAACCCTTAAAAAAAATCAATGAATCCCGGAGCCTGTTTTTCGAAAAGATCAACAAAATAGATAGACTGCTAGCCAGACTAATAAAGAAGAAAAGAGAGAAGAACCAAATAGATGCAATAAAAAATTGATAAAGGCAGTATCACCCTCAATCCCATAGAAATACAAACTACCATCAGAGAATACTATAAACACCTCTATGCAAATAAGCCAGAACATCTAGAAGAAATGGATAAATTCCTGGACACTTATACCATCCCAAGACTAAACAAGGAAGAAGTCGAATCCCTAAATAGACCAAAAACAAGATCTGAAATTGAGGCAGCAATTAATAGCCTACCAACCAAAAAAAGTCCGAGACCAGACAATTTCACAGCCAAATTCTACCAGAGGTACAAAGAGGAGCTGGTACCATTCCTTCTGAAATGATTCCAAACAATAGAAAAAGAGGGAATCCTCCCTAATTCATTTTATGAGGCCAACAGCATCCTGATCACCAAAATCTTGCAGAGACAAAACTAAAAAAGAAAATTTCAGGCCAATATCCCTGATGAACATCAATGCAAAAATCCTCAATAAAACACTGGCAAACAGAATCCAACAGTACATCAAGAAACTTATCCATCACAATCAAGTCAGCTTCATCTCTGGGGTGCAAGGCTAGTTCAACACAAATCAATAAACATATTACATGACATAAACAGAAACAAAGACAAAAATTACATGATTACCTCAATAGATGCAGAGAAGGCCTTCAATAAAATTCAACAATGCTTCATGATAAAAACTCTCAATAAACTAGGTATCAATGGAACATATCTCAAAATAATAAGAACTATTTATGACAAACCCACAGCCAATATCATACTGAATGGGCAAAAACTGGAAGCATTCCCTTTGAAAACTGACACAAGACAAGGATGACCTCTCTCACCACTCCTATTCAACACAGTATTGGAAATTCTGACCAGGACAATCAGGCAAGAGAAAGAAAGAAAGCGTATTCAAATAGGTAAAGAGGAAGTTAAATTGTCTCTATTTGCACACAACATGATTGTATATTTAGAAGACTCAATCATCTCAGTCCAAAATCTCCTTAAGCTGATAAGCAATTTCAGCAGTCTCAGGATACAAAATCAATATTCACAAAACACAAACATTTCTATACACCAATAACAGATAAACAGAGAGCCAAATCATAAGTGAATTCACAATTGCTACAAAGAGAATAAAATACCTAAGAATACAACTTACAAGGGATGTAAATGACCTCTTCAAGGAGAACTACAAATCACTGCTCAAGGAAATCAGAGAGGATAAAACAAATGGAAAAACATTCCATGCTCATGGATAGAAAGAATCAATATCATGAAATTGGCCATATTGCCCATAGTAATCTATAGATTCCCCATCAGGCTGCCATTGGCTTTCTTCACAGAATTGGAAAAAAAATACCTTAAATTTCATATGGAACCAAAAAACAGCCCACATAGCCAAGACAATTCTAAGCAAAAAAAAAAAACAAAGCTGGAAGCATCACACTACCTGACTTCAAACTATACTATAAGCCTACAGTAACCAATATAGCATGATACTAGTACCAAAATAGACAAATAGACCAATGGAACAGAACAGAGGCCTCAGAAATAACACCACACACCTACAACTATCTGATCTTTGACAAACCTGACAAAAACAAGCAACAGGGAAAGGATTCCCTATTTAATAAGTGGTGCTGGGAAAACTGGCTATATGCAGAAAGCTGAAAGCCATATGCAGAAAGCTGAAACTGGATCCCTTCCTTACACCTTATACAAAAATTAACTGAAGGTGGATTAAATATTTAAATGTAAGACCTAACACCATAAAAACCCTGGAAGAAAACCCAAGCAATACCTTTCAGGACATAGGCATGGGCAAGGACTTCATGACTAAAACACCAAAAGCATTGGCAATAAAAGCCAAAATAGACAAATGGGATCTGATTAAACTAAAGAGCTCCCACACAGCAAAAGAAACTGTCATTAGAGTGAACTGGCAACCAACAGAATGGGAAAAAATTTTTGCAATCTACCCATCTGACAAAGGGCTAGTATCCAGAATTTACAAAGAACTTAAACAAATGTACAAGAAAAAAAAAAACATCAAAAAGTGGGCAAAGAATATGAACAGACACTTCTCAAAAGAAGGCATTTATGCAGCCAACAAACATTAAAAACTCATCATCACTGGTCATCAGAGAAATGCAAATCAAAACCACATTGAAATACCATCTCACTCCAGTTAGAATGGCGATCATTAAAAAAATCAGGAGACAACAGATGCTGGAGAGGATGTGGAGAAATAGGAACACTTTTATACTGTTGCTGAGAGTGTAAATTAGTTCAACCATTGTGGAAGACAGTGTGACGATTCCTCAAGGATCTAGAACTAGAAATACCATTTGACCCAGCAATCTCATTATTGGCTATATACCCAAAGAATTATAAATCATTCTATTATAAAGACACATGCACATGTATGTTTATTGTGGCACTGTTCACAATAGCAAAGACTTGGAACTAGCTCAAATGCCCATCAATGATAGACTGGATCAAAAAAATGTGGCACATATGCACAATGGAGTACTATACAGCCATTAAAAAGGATGAGTTCAAGTCCTTTACAGGGATATGGATGAAGCTGGAAACCATCATTCTCAGCAAACTGACACAAGAACCAAAAACCAAACACCACATGTTCTCACATAAGTGGGTGTTGAACAATGAAAACACATGGGCACAGGGAGGGGAACATCACACACTGGAACCTGTCAGTGGGGGGCTAGGGGAAAGGTAGCAGGAGGGTGGAGAGCTAGGGGAGGGAAGCATTAGGAGAAATACCTAATGTAGATATGGGGTGATGGACGCAGCAAACCACCATGGCACATGTAAACCAATGTAACAAACCTGCTTGCTCTGCATGTGTACCCCAGAACTGAAAGTATAACAATAATTTAAATTAAGAAAGAAAAGAAAACATGACACATATACTCCATGGAATACTATGCAGCCATAAGAAAGGATGAGTTCATGTCCTTTGCAGGACATAAATGAAGCTGGAAACCATCATTCTCAGCAAACTAACACAAGAATAAAAAGCCAAACACTACATGTTCTCACTCATAAGTAGGAGTTGAACAAGGAGAAATCATGGACACAGGGAGGGGAACATCATACACCAGGGCCATGGGGGTGTGGGGACCTATGGGAGGGATAGCATTAGGAGAAATGCCAAATGTAGGTGACAGGTTGATGGATGCAGCCAATCACCATGGCATGTGTATATGTAAAACTTGCGTGTTCTGCGCATGTACCCCAGATCTTAAAGTGCAATTTTTTAAAATGTCAGCCCTAATCTTAAACTTAAGACAGTTTAAACTTTTAAGCATAATCTATAATAGAAAATACATTCAAATCACCATCTAGTACATATATATAGGTATAATATTAAATTGAAACAAAAGTTTCAAGAAACAGTACTTACCCTTAGAGTTTATGCACTCTAATATTTTCATTCTCTTCTATTTTGTTCTATCCTCCTGTCTTATCCTATTCTTTGCTGTCCAATCCTACTATCTCCTATTCTGTTCTATTTCATTATCACAAATATTAGCCAAAATCCACTTAAGTGATTTCATGATCTACTAAATGAGTCTCAACCATATTTGAGCCCTAGTCCAGGGAATTACAATGAGTACTTTGGCGTCTTTCCTTTTTTTTTTTTTCTCGAGTGAGACTCTGTCACCAGGCTGGAGTGCAGTGAAGTGAACTCAGCTCACTGCAACCGCTGTCTCCTGGGTTCAAGTGATTCTCCTACCTCAGCCTCCAAAGTAGCTAGGATTACAGGTGCCTGCTGCCACACCCAGCTAATTTTTGTATTTTTAGTAGATACAGGATTTCACCACGTTGGCCAGAATAATCTTGATCGCTTGACCTTGTGATCCACCCACCTCAGCCTCCCAAAGTGCTGGAATTACAGGCGTGAGCCACCGTGCCTGGCCCAGCATCTTTTCTTTTAAGGCATTTCCATACATTGTTTTCTTCATATAAGTGAAATTATCGTATATACACTATTACTCTGCTTTTCTCAGTTTGTATTATATCATAAGTAGTTTCTTCAGCCATTAAAAGATCTACTTGATAAGCATTTTAATGGTTGCACAATATTTCTTTTTAAAAAAAAATTCTGTAGGTTATTAGAGAACAGGTAGTGTTTGGTTACATGAGTAGGTTCTTTAGCAGTGATTTGTGAGATTGTGGTGCACCCATCACCCAAGCAGTATACACTGCACTCAGTTTGTAGTCTTTTATCCCTCACCCCCTTCCCATCCTTTCCTCCTGGGTCCCCCAAAGTTCATTGTGTCATTCTTATGCCTTTGTGTCCTCATAGCTTAGCTCCTACTTATTAGTGAGAACTTATGATGTTTGGTTTTCCATTCCTGAGTTACTTCACTTAGAGAATAGTCTCCAATCTCATCCAGGTTGCTGTGAATGCCATTAATTCATTCCCTTTTATGGCTGAGTAGTATTTTGTCATATATACATATATATTCCACAATTTCTTTATCTTTATCCACTCGTTGATTGATGGGCATTTAAATTGGTTCCACATTTTTGTAATTGTGAATTGGATTGCACAATATTTCTTGATTGATATGCCATCGTTTACCTAACCAGTGCCGGGTATTAGATTGTTTACAGTTTTACACAATCATAAATAGTGCTGCAATGAACACCTTTGTGTATAATCTTTGCCTGTATTTCAAATTACCTCAAGAAAAATTTTGGAAGTCATGTAGCCAGATCAAAGGATATAAGTAGTTATAAAGCTCTGATTACCAGCTTGCTTCCAGAAAGACTTATGAATTTACTTTCCTATTCACACCATATCATGATTCCCCTTCTATCTTTACCAGCACATTATTAATTTCTAACATATATCAAGTAGTTAAGATGTGCCAGGCACTCTACTAATGTATCACATGCATTATTTCATTTAATTTGCCCACTAGCTATGAAATAGGGATGTTACCTGTGCCCCACCTTAGAAATGTGAAGACAGAGTCAGTAACTTGCCAGAGATCATGCAGCCTATGCATGCAGAGCCAGGGTTTAAATCTGGGTCTGGGTGGGTATGGTGGCTCACACTTGTAATCCCAGAGACTCTGGAGGTTGAGAGGGGGACAATTGCTTGAGCCCTGGAGTTCAAGGCTGTAGTGAGCAACAATTGCACCATTGCCTTCCAATGTGGGCAACAGAGCAAGATCCTCTCTCTAAAAAAATTTTTTTAATTAAAAGAGAAAAAAGGCTGGGCGCAGTGACTCACACCTGTAATCCTAC
Source organism: Callithrix jacchus (assembly GCF_049354715.1). Taxonomy (NCBI): domain Eukaryota; kingdom Metazoa; phylum Chordata; class Mammalia; order Primates; family Cebidae; genus Callithrix; species Callithrix jacchus. Next base: position 70,015,865 of record NC_133507.1, read on the forward strand.
CACTTTGGGAGGCCAAGGTGGGCAGATTGTCTGAGCTCAGGAGTTGGAGACCAGCCTGGGCAACACGGTGAAACCCCATCTCTACTAAATAATGTAAAAAAATAACTGGGTGTGGCAACATGCACATGTAGTCCCAGCTATTCGGGAGGCTGAGGCAGGAGAATGGCTTGAACCCAGGAGGTGGAAGTTGCAGTGAGCTGAGATCACATCATTGCACTCCAGCCTGGGCAACAGAGTGGGACTCCATCTCCAAAAAAGAAGAGAGAAAAAATATTTTTAAAGTTCCTTAGTCTGCAGAGCCAATGTCCTTTGCCTGTCTACAATATTACCTTTACTGAGCACTTTGCTTTTTAAAATTTTTCTTAATTTGGTAGTTTGATAGCATGTTTTTATTGATCTTTCTCTGATTTCTAATGAAAATAAACTTCAATAAGTTAAATAGTCATTCATAGTTCATCAAGTGTGAGTGTTCTTTTTCGTTGCAAATTTATCTATCAAACCCTTCATGTGTTTCTCACTGACTTTATTGACTTCAGAAATATCAAATATGCTGACCCAGTATTTCTTGTATTTATTGCAAATACTTTTCTAAGTTTTTTTGAGTGAATGCAAAAAATATTACAGAAATAAATTTTGACTATTTTTAATATGTTCAAATCTGTATATTTCCTTTTATTTTTCCTCTATTGCTTTTAGGTTAGAAAGTCCATCATGTAAATTATAAATATTAGTTAAACATATGCCCATATGGTCTTCTAGCTTTGTTTTAGAGGTTTCTTTTTTATTTATTTATTTTTATTTGAGTCAGAGTTTCGCTCTTGTTACCCAGGCTGGAGTGCAATGGTGCAATCTTGGCTCACCACAACCTCCGCTTCCTGGGTTCAGGCAATTATCCTGCCTCAGCCTCCTGAGTAGCTGAGATTACAGGCACATGCCCAGCTAATTTTTTGTATTTTTAGTAGAGACGGGGTTTCACCATGTTGACCAGGATGGTCTCGATCTCTTGACCTCGTGATCCACCCGCCTCGGCCTCCCAAAGTGCTGGGATTACACCGTGCCCGGCCGGTTGCTTTTTTTTTTTAATACAGGGTCTTACTCTGTCATCCAGGCTGAAGTGCAGTGGTACATTCATAACTTACTGTAACCTGGTCTCAAGTAATTTCGCCTGCTTGAGCCTTCCAAGTAGCTAGGACTGCAGGAGTGCACCACCATGTGCAACTAAATTTTTTAATTTTTTTGTAGAGACAGCATCTCATGATGCTGCCCAGGCTGGTCTGGAACTCCTGGCTTCAAGTGACCCTCCTGCATGGTCCTTCCAAAGTGCTGGGATTACAGGCAGGAGTCACTGCATCCAGCCTCTGTTTTGTTTTGTTTTGTTTTCCTTTCTGATAGCATATTATGTCCACGGTATATGATATGTGTTGTCAGTGTATACTTAATTCTTTTCCCTAATCCTAGCCACTTGTTCTAGTATCATTTATTGTATATACTTTCATTTGTTAAAAACAACATAGACCTGGGATAGCACTTTGGGAGGCTGAGACAGGAGGATCACTTGAGCCCAGAAGTTTGAGACCAGCCTGGGCAACACAACAAAACGCTGTCTGTGTTTTTTTGGTTTTTTTGCAAAGAGAAAACAATGTATCAATATAGGATGACTCTTTTATCATATATTAAGACTCTGTGTATATATGTATATATATGTGTCTGTGTATATATTTATATTTTATAATATTTAGATCAGTGTGGTAGCTATTTTTAAATATTTCTCATATATATAATGTGTGTATGTGTGCATGTAACATATGAATAGAGTCAGCCCTTCATATCCGTGGGTTGTGAATCTGGATTCAACCAACTACAGATGGAAAATATTTGAGAAAAAAAAATTTTGTAACCTACATTCTCCTGTATACTTAAATCATCTCTAGATTACTTATAATACCTACTACAATGTAAATGATATGTAAATAGTTGTTATACTGTATCTTTTAGGGAATAATGACAAAAAAGTGTACATATTCAGTATAGACAAAAAAAAAAATTTCTCAAATAGTTTCCATCTGCAATTGGTTGAATCCAGATTCAGAACCCATGGATGTGAAGGGCTGACTATATTATATGTTATGTACACACATACACACATTATATATATGAGAAATTTTTTTTTTGAGACGGGTCTTGCTCAGTCACCAGGCTAGAGTGCAGTGGCGTGATCTCGGCTCACTGCAACCTCTGTCTTTCACGTCCAAGTGATTCCCCTGCCCCAGCCTCCTGAGTAGCTGGGACTATAGGCGTGCACCACCACACCCAGCTAGTTTTTTGTGTTTTAGTAGAGATAGGGTTTCACCATGTTGGCCAGAATGGTCTCTATCTCCTGTCCTCGAGATCCACCCATCTCGGCCTCTCTCTCTGAATTTTTCATTAGGTTTTCTTGGGTTTTGTAATTAGGTAAACATAATATGCGACCAACAGTGCCCCTCTTTCCTGTAGTTACCTCTCTCATTTTCATTTCATGCCTCACTACATATGCTAGAATTTTCATAATTTCCATGCCAAATACCAGGAGCAGTAGTAGCCACCATCCTAGACTTGCTCTGGACCTCAACAGGACAGTCCTGCATGGTTAAATATTTTGTTGACTCTTGGTTTAAGATATCACATTCTATAACTAGCTTATTTAGAATGTTTAATCAGGAATGAGTACTGGGTTTTCTAAAACTTGTTTCCAGCATTTGTTGAAATTGCCATATAGTTTTTTTCCCCGTTAGGCCTGTTTCTATGTGGTATATTTTAGTAGATATTATATTAAACCATTTTTATATTCTTGTTATAAAATCTGGATGCTCGGTGTGGAATAATGTTTTACTATTCTACTGAATTATATTTCTTAGAATTTTACTTGGGAATGTGTTCATCTCTCTTCATGAAGTTAATTTTTATGCTATATTATCATTTTTTTTCTGATCATGTTAGCCTCATAAAAACTGGGTAGCTTTCCATCTTTTCTGTGTTCTGAAATTCTGGTTCAGCCTGGGGAATTATCTTTCCCTGAAAGTTTGGAGGAACGACCTACAAAATGTTAGAACACTTTTCAGAGAGCATTTTTTTATGTTTAAAACATTTTAAATTATTCCTTGTTTATAATTGACTCATAATCATTGTACCAATTTATCATGTGCAGTGTGATGTTTCAATACATGCATGCATTGTATAAATGATCCTATCAGGGTAATTACCATATTCCTCACTTTAAACATTGATTATTTCTTTGTAAAGATAACATTCAAAACCTTCTCTTCCATCCTGAATTATACACTACATTGTTCTTTTCAGAGATCATACTCTAATGATAAAGGAGTTTGGTGCAGCAGTGAAGGGCCCAAGCTCTGGAGTCAGATTGCCTGGGTTTGGATTCCAATTTGGCCATTTATTACGCCTTTGAAAGTTTACTTAACTTTTCTTAAGCCTCAATTTCTTATCTGCAAGCTCTGATACCATTGCACTACCTCCTAAGGTCAATGTAAGGATTATGTAAGATAATTTATTTAAAGCTTTAAATATAGTACAGATAGTAAAAAAAAAAAATAGCCATTATTAATTTTCCATTTCCTTCAGAGTTGTTGGTACATTTTGGTGTTTCCACTTTTCCTTATGACAATTATGTTAATTAGTATTTTTCAAGAAAGTTATCTATTTAATTTAGATTTTCAAATGTATTGAAGTTGTTTATGATATTTTTTAAATCTTCATTATCTTTGCTTGTATTTTTATTTTGCAGTATTTAGATTTTTACAAAAACATATGCATGTTATTGTTTTGTCCACTCTCTTCTCCGCCCTCTACCTCTATTGCTGGCCTGTGTTATGAATACTATTTCTACATTTTTCTATCCCATTTTGGGGGGGGGGGTTCTATTTTTGTTCATTTTCCAATATCCTATACTGAATTCAGTTCATAATTCCTTTTAAAAAAAGAGAATACATTTAATAATACACATAAAGTTTTTTGCCATACCTCTTTTGCCTCCACGGAAAGTTTTACCCATACCTCTTTTTTTGACATTTCTCATTTTATTCTTTCCTATCATTATTTTAGTTCAGTTTTGGTTTACTATTTACTGAGTAGCATTTTGTTTTATCAGTATCTCCTGGCATAAACTTACTTTTCTTATTTTTCTAAGTGTGATATGTTTCAAATATACAGAAAAGTATAGGGATAATATACTTGGAATACATTTTCATATCTAATGTTATCGATTCTGATCAGAAAATGAAATCTAGATACTTTTGTTTTAATATATGGATATTTTTATAGTGGACTAGTATAGGATCAAAGCTTTAAGGTATATTCTGTTATGTGGTACACAGTTAGTTGTTATAAAAAGTATATAAAAATCTAATAAGTTGAATTAATCATTATGATTTTGCTTACTTGAACTGTAGTCAAGTGTTAAATATTACTGGAGGTGTTTTGTCTTATTTATAACAGTTTATCTGTTTTATCAAGATTGCCACTATTCTGTTTTTTTATAAAGTTAATTGCCCTTTATCCATGCTTTGAAAGTTTATTAAGATTTTCTATTCAGGCGGGTATGGCTCATGCCTGTATTCCCAGCACTTTGGGAGGCTGAAGAGGGCAAATCACCTGAGGTCAGGAATTTGAGGCCAGCCTGACCAATATGAAACTGCATCTCTACTAAAAATACAAAAATTAGCCAGACATGGTGGTGCACACCTGTAATCCCAGCTACTTGGGAGGCTGAGACAGGCAAATTGCTTGAACCTGGTAGGTAAAGGTTGCAGTGAGCTCACATTGTACCACTGCATTCCAGCCTAGGCGACAGAGGAAGACTCCCTCTCAAAAACAAATATTTTCTTTAAAATGTCAGTCAGGATGGGTGCTGTGGCTCACGCCTGTAATCCTAGTACTTTGGAAGGCCGAGACAGGCAGATCACAAGGTCAGGAGATCGAGGCCATCCTGGCCAACATGGTAAAACTCCGCCTCTATTAAAAAGAAATACAAAAATTAGCTGGGTGTTGTGCTGTGTGCCTGTAATCCCAGCTACTCGGGAGGCTGAGGCAGAAGAATCGCTTAAACCAGGGAGTCAGAGGTTGCAGTGAGCTGAGATCACGCCACTGCACTCCAGCCTGGCGACAAAGCGAGACTTTGTCTCAAAAAAAAAGAAAAAAGAAAAGAAAATGTCATGGTCAAATCCTTTATGGAATTTTCTTATAGGGGGACAAATTCAATCTAGAATCTAAATTTTTCTTGCTAAGATCTTCAGACCATTGTTACATAATTGCTTGTATATATTTGCCTTTTTGTTTAGTTTTTCGATGAAGAGTCCCGCTACCACTGTGCCCTAATACTCAACCTCCAAAAATCACCTTTTACTGGGACATGGAATTTTACATCCTGCAGTGAACGCCACTTTGTGTCTCTCTGTCAGAAATATTCAGGTACCAATTATTATCTAGATAGCTATTGTACTTTATGCTATTAGATATATATAGTCACTTTCTATAGGGAGGGAGGGGAAAATGGGTTAAAAATTTACCTATTGGGTACAGTGCTTACCACCTGGGTCCAATACACCACATAACAATCCTGCACATGTACCACTGTATCTAAAATGAAAGCTGAAAAAAAATTAATACTATAAATGAATACATATTAATTTATAATCAAATGCCTTAAAATTTTATCATGGCTAAATCCTTATTGGCTTAGTGAGTCAGATTATATCAAATGGAATGTGATTTTTTAAAAAGATCATTGCCCTAATTAATTAATTGTATCTGATGGAATTTGTTAATAGCAGTTATCCTATTATAGTAATTGCATTTTGTTCTTTTTTCTACTCTGGCATTTTTTAGATTTTACTTTTTATTATGGGAAAAGGAGAAGAAAAAGCTTCACATTTTTAATTGAGTGAAGTATTGTGCATTAAGTCTAGTAATAGTATTTGCTGTCAAGTTTAGCATTAAAAATAAACAAATGGGCGTTTGAAACATTATAAACAGATCAGGGTCTATGCATTTCCATAATCCAAATAAAAGTAGAATGCATACTTAAAAGTAGGAACCACCATATTTTGAAAAAGATATTGTTTAAAAGGTATTACATTATTTTTCATTCATCACAATGTGTTCTTAACAAATGATTAAGAAAAAATTTTGTCATGTAATGAAAACTGTATGTGCTTTGGCAGAATTTTCTTTTTTTTGCTAAATTAATCTTCACCCATTTTTCTCATGTTTTTTACTGACTGCTTTATTAGCAAAGTACTATAAAGCAGTAATTCAATTACATCCTCTTGTGGGTGGTTTCTTAATTTCTTCATGCTAGCTCTCCCACATGAAAACTTTGTAAGGGGATACTTAATACAGTTGTTTCCTTGTTGAAGTAGTTCAAACAAAGAGGTATTTAGCACCAACATGACATGATAATACTGGTTACACTTATTTGCAGGTTTTCTCTTTCCTAAATCAGACAAAACAGAATTTTGTTCTGATTTTAGAAAACATTGCAGCGCATACATTTTACTTAAGATATACAGTAAGATCTACCTAATTTTATCACCCAAAATCCAAAATAAATAAATAGGTAAATAATATCTAAAGTAGATTGGTATGGGGAGAAATTTGAAAAAAAATTCCCGTAACTTGCAGGCTGAGGGGAAGGGCTTGTTGTTGTTGTTTTCTTTTACATACAGAAGTTAAAGGCAGACCGACCTTGCAGAATGCTTCAGAAACTGTAAAGTATCTAAATAATCTGTACAAAATAATCCCGAAGACCCTGACTTGGCACAATGCTCAAAGGGAGTGTCTGAAAAATAACATGCAGCTGGTGAGCATCACAGACTCTTACCAGCAGGCATTCCTCAGTGTGCAGGCGCTCCTTCAAAACTCTTCCTTATGGATCGGACTCTCCAGTCAAGACGTAAGTTTTCAGTCCCAACTGCCAGGACTGGGTGATGGAAAGTGACATTTTTTATTATGGGTAGCATCTCTCATATCAGACTAAAACAAACAGGGAGTTTTTATTTTGTTTTGAGACAAGGTCTCACTCTGTCACCCAGGCTGGAGTACAGTGGTGCAATCAGACTTCACTGCAGCCTTGACTTCCCAGGCTCAAGCGATCCTCTCACCTCAGCCTCCTGAGTAGCTGAGACTACAGGTACACATCACCATACCTGGCTAATTTTTGTATTTTTGGTTTTGCAATATTTATCCAAGCTAATCTCAAACTCCTGGATTCAAGCAGTCACCCACCTCGGCCTCTCAAAGTGCTGGGATTCTGGAGTTTGTGACCAGCCTGGCCAACATGGTGAAACCCTGTCTCTACTAAAAATACAAAAATTAGCCAGTTGTCACGTTGGGCGTCTGTAATCCCAGCTACTCGGGAGGCTGAGGCATAAGAATCACTTGAACCTGGGAGGCAGAGGTTGCAGTGAGCTGAGATCATGTCATTGCATTCCAGCCTGGATGACTGAGTGAGATTCAATCTCAAAATAAATAATAAATTAATAAATAAATTAAATAAACCCAGATCAAGCCGGAAGTTCGGGAAGCTGCTTACCCAGCCCTCATAGTCTCAACTGTTTCATAGCATTGCCTTTATTTGCTTTATCTTCAGTGTTGGAAATTCTGTGAAACGCATTGTTGTGTCTGTTGTGAGGAAGCAGTAAGTGATTACATTTCCTAGTTTCAGTCACCCTAAATCTTTTGAGACAAAAACAACATTGCAATGTAGAAAATTTGTCAAGAATAGTAAATTAAAACAACAAAATTAAAGTCACCTGTAATCCCAGTACCTAAAAATAAACATGATTCAATATTTTGACATGGCTCTTTCAAGTTATTTTTCTATGTATACATTTTTATATTTTAGACAACTGGGGTCAGACTATTTTGTAACTCCCTGCCACCCACCACTTAATGATTTCGGTCTTATTTCTTATCTTATTTTCAACCTTTACCTATGATTCTCTTTTCTTTTTTACACAAAATTTTAACATATTCTGTGTAGCTGTTTATATATCCTAATAGCTGCCTAAGTTTTTTGAACGTGACAAAATGTTAATAAATACTTTATATTGAAAGCAACAAGAAGATATTGAAAGCTTTTAAACAGAGTAGTAACAATATAAGACTTTACTTAGGTAGAAGACACTGTGTGGAAGTTTGAGGAGGATCAAGCCACTGGAGAGAGGAAGAGCAGTCATTTTTCTATAAATTCATGTAGGAAATGATGTTGGCCTTTGCAGTGTCTCAGGTGCAGCAGCTCTGGGTTATGTAAAGTGCAGTGTGTTCATGCAGTGGGTCACTCAAGTGAAGAAATAAAAATACATAGAATTTGAGGATGTCAAGAAGGCTTGGAAACCTGAACACAGGCATCCCAAGTCAATGACAGGGCCAGGAGGACAGAGCAAGACTTGGGACATCTTAGTAAATGGCAGGGAGGAGCAAGGCAGCCAAGTCCACAGTGAATGTCATGAGGAGTCTGCAGTGATACAAAGGAAATAATCCTCAAAGGAAATGACCAAAGGACATAAAAACATCTACTCCTTTCTCATAACCCTGTGGTATCTGAGAATAGAATATCAAATAGCCTTCCCCTGTGCGTGCTGAAAGATTATTCTCTTATAAAAGCCATATTTATATATTTATTTATTTAAGATTCAGGGGTTATATGTGCAAGTTTGTTCCAATATATATACTGTGGGATGCTGAGGCTTGGGCTTCAATTGAACCTTCATCCAAATAGTGAACACAGTACCCAATAGGTAGTTTTTCAACCCTTGTTCCACTGCCTCCCTCTCCACTTTTAGAGTCCCCAGACACTAACATTCCCATCTTTATGTCCATGTGTACCCAATATTTAGCTCCCACTTATGTAAGTAAGAACATGCGGTATTTGGTTTTCTGTTCCCGCATTGATTCACTTAGGATAATGTCCTCCAGCTATATTCATGTTGCTGTAAAGGACATTATTTTGTTCTTTTTTATGGTTGCACAATATGACATGGTCTATATGAGCTGCTATATTTTCTTGATACAATCCACTGTTGATGGGCATCTAGGTTGATTCCATGTCTTTGCTGTTGTGAATAGTGCTACAATAAACATATGAGCGAAGGTGTCTTTTGGTAGAATGATTCGTTTTCCTTTGGGTATATACCCAGTAATGGGATTGCTGGGTTGAATGGTAATTCTATTTTTGTTCTTTGAGCAATCTCCAAACTACTTTCCACAGGGGCCGAACTAATTTATAATCCCACCAACAACGTGTGAGCATTCCCTGGTAAAGCCAGGCTTAAATTAAGATCAAGAGTTTAATGAAAAGACATTTGTAGTCTTAATGTTTTGTATTCAGTAAAGAATAGAAGGTGTGGGATGAGTTATTTAGATGGAATGGAGATTCCAAAGGACCAGGGACAGAGGTTAGTGGGGAAGAAATGCTGGGCAGGATGGATGAGTGCAGGCAAAGTCACACTACCGAAGGGCCACTCTGGAGGCCACAATGGCTTAGGCATTAACTGGGTTAGGGTTAGGGTCTAGGATTACAGCTGGCTCTGGTCATGAACATTTCAGAATGAAGCAGCTAGTGGTGTTGAGGCTTGACTGTGTTGTTGTTTGTGGTTCACTAAGGAGACTGTGTGGCTTCATTCAATATTTCAAATAAACTAGTGATGTAGACTGCCTTGGGCCTCAGGAAAGCTTAGTTTAGTGGATCTGTTAGGCCAGCACCAGACCCACCAGTGAGTATGTAAGGCCTGGTGGTCTGGCAGCACCATGGGGAAGCTCAGAGAGGCCTGTACCCCACAATCCATCTCTAGGTACAGGTTGCATACCTTTAGTTTCTTCATCTCTAGGTACAGGAGATGGATTGTGGGGTACAGGCCTCTCTGAGCTTCCCCATGGTGCTGCAAGGACCTTCCCAGGGTATAAAGGCAGACATTCACAGACTTCTAGCACACAGTAGAATCTAGTGAATGAAGAAGCTTCTCTTCCCAATGACAAGTAGGAAAACTTCCAGCCCCATGAAATTAAATGTCACACTCTTTTCATTGATGGGGAATGGAAATTTGGAGAGGTGGGCACATGAAAGCTAGCAAGTGACTGAATTGGAATTCAAAACCAGGTAGGCTTAGCTCAATAGGCCCTATTCCCCTCTTCTGCTGCGCCGGGTTGTCACTGATCCAATCAGTGCCTGTAGTGATCTTCCCCCAGTTTAGCTTTCTGATTTCCAAGAACAAATGGTTCCAATTATGTGTGAGGCAGCACAGCATAATGGTTAGGACATAGACTCTAGGGATTGACAGCCTGGCTGAGAAACCCAGCACTATGGTTTGTATTCTGTGGAACATTGCACAAGTTGCATACCTTTAGTTTCTTCATCTTTAAAATGGAGATAATAATAGTACTTCTCTTATAAGGTTGTTACAAGGATTAGTAAACCAATATTTATAAAGCACAATGCTTGTTACATAGCAAGTGCTATGTAAACATGTATTAAATATAAAAGGAAATTAAAAATCATTAGATTGACCATGACAGTCAAAATAATACAAATGGATAACATGAATATTGCCACTTTAAAGGTATTTCTGCTCCTTACAGGATGAACTCAACTTTGGTTGGTCAGATGGGAAACGTCTTCATTTTAGTCGCTGGGCTGAAACTAATGGGCAACTTGAAGACTGTGTAATATTAGACACTGATGGATTCTGGAAAACAGCTGATTGTGATGACAATCAACCAGGTGCTATTTGCTACTATGCAGGAAGTATGTAAATTTCAGATATTTTAATTCTTAAATTATTAACAGCCTTATAAGTGGTAGAATTTCTGGGGAGTGGTTTTGTAAAATCTGGTTTTGGAATTGTGAAGAAATTATAATCATGTCTTTGTATTCAAGGAGAATTATATATTAACTATATTATTATTAATGAGTTTTTTAAGCATGTTTTATTTTTATGTCAGTTGACAATGGGGATTAACACTTTAAAGTCCCATTATTACTCTACCTCTTTCTGAGTATATTTATACCTATAGAAAGCTTACATTTGTGAGAGTTCTTTTGTGATTCATAATATCACCAACTAACATGACTTTTATGAATCACTCTTAAGATTCTGTTGGTTGTAAGTAACAGCAACCATCTCAAGGTAGCTTAAAACAAGGGGAAATTTAGGATCCCCAAAACAGGGATAAAGCGGAACCTATAATTGGAGATGAGTTGCAAATTTCTAAATTTCACTTTGTAAATTAGAGAAAATCTCATAAACTTAGCCTGAGTCAGAGGAAAGTGTTTTTACAACTGTCAAGGTCATATTTGTCTGTTTCTGGTAGAAAGAAGATGCTACTTCATGGATGAAGGAATTATCGTGATAGGGGAGAGATACTGAGTGATCTCTACTGCATATCAAACCAGTTTAATTTATTTGAGTGGAATATGTCTATATTTGCATCTTTGTGAATGTATGGCTTTTTAATAAAATGGAAGATTATAATCAGATATTATAGATATCAGATTTTAAATCATATTTCTGTTTGACCTGGTTAAAGCAATAACTTATTTAGAACATCAAGTGTTTCATTTAAATAAATGTTCCTATAAAATTAATAGTGTCAGTAGACAGAAACTGAAAATGAATTCTCAAAGTTATAGTTAGGTGACTTTTAATAATAAATATGTTTGTACAGTATCTCTGGGGTGTCCCTTGTACTTGACATTTGGTAATGCAGGAAGAGAGAAACTGCATTTAACCTAATAGCACCTCATTTTTCACATTCTTCCATGCCACAGCAGGGGTAAGAAAATTGTGTCACGTAATTTCCTTCCTATAGAAAGCTGGCTTTTTGTATGCTATGTCTGAGTATAAACAGAGAACAAGCTTCACCAGGATATTACTTCTTGGCTTCCTGAGTATTTCCTAAAAATCAAGCCTAATGACTGTGAACAGGATTTAACATACTTATCTCAAATTAGAATTCTTGCCATTAACTCTTTTTCTAGATGAGACTGAAAAAGAGGTCAAACCAGTTGACAGTGTTAAATGTCCATCTCCTATTCTAAATACTCCATGGATACCATTTCAAAACTGTTGTTACAATTTCATGATAACAAAGAATAGACATACGGCAACAACACAGGATGAAGTTCAGTCTAAATGCCAGAAATTGAGTAAGTATTTTATTAGTCTGTTCTCACACTGCTATAAGGACATACCTGAGACTGGGTTTAATGGACTCACAGTTCTACATTGCTGAGAAGGCCTCACACTCATGGCAGAAGGCAAAGGAGAAGCAAAGGCACATCTTACATGGCAGCAGGCAAGAGGCATGTGCAGGGGAACTGCCCTTTTTAAAACCATCAAATCTCATGAGGCTTACTCACTATCATGAGAACAGCATAGGAAAAACCCAGCCCCATGATTCAATTACCTCCCACCAGGTCCCTCCCATGACATGTGAGAATTATGGGGAAGCTACAATTCAACATGAGATTTGGATGGAGATGCCGCCAAACCATATCAAGTATACTATACTCTCCTTACTTATTGTATTTTGCTAACTAACAAAATATTTCCTGTGTTGTAAATATTTCTAATTAGCACTAGTAACTAGATGTCAAGAATATTCATCTCCTAATATCTACATTATCAGTGACAAAGTGTTAAAATTTGTGTTTAGTTAAAATGGAGAGTATAGGCATAACTCCTTTCTTTACTCATCCATTCAAGAACTAGTCTATGTTTGTATGGAAGGTGGGTTCTCCTTTAAAAGGAAAAGAAATAGGCACAGTGGCTCAGGCCTGTAATCTTAGTTCTTTGAAAGGCTGAAGTGTGAGGATTGCTTGATGCCAGGCATTCAGGACCAGCCTGGGAACATAGTGAGACCTTCTCTCTACAAAAATTAAAAGCATGGCAGCACATGCCTATAGTTCTAGCTACTTGGGAGGTTAAGGAGGGAGGATTGTTGAGCCCAAGAGGTTGAAGCTGCAGTGAGCTGTAATTGCACCACCTGCACTCCAGCTTGGATGGCAGAAGGAGACCCTATCTCCAAAAAAGAGGAAGGGGGAAAGACATGACAACACAAGAGAGCAGAGTACTGGACATTAAATCAGGCTATGCTGTGGGGAAGTGAAAATTGGTTAGTTGGAGTGGTCAAAAGCTTAGATATGCCACAAAGCAGCAGCTGTGATTAAAGGAGTACACATTTCACACTTTCAGCTCTCAAGAGTCTTCAGATAATTCCTATGAGAGCCACTAAAGATTTGTGACTTCTGAATGATGGAACTGTTGGAACCAATGGAACTATGAACTTTGTGGACGTTCCTATAGAAAATATCAAACCATTATTCCCAAAAGTTTGCTCTGTATAACACTAGTCTTGAGAGATGTTCTGCAAAAAATCCTTAGAAGAAGGATGAAAAAATAACCAACGAAAAAGAAAAACGTTGAGAAATACTAGACACCGTAGCCTCCTGTTGGACATTAACAAATGTACATTAACATATACTTTAAGAAATACTGGTGTAAATAAACTAGTTTAACTTTGTTTAAACCACTGATTGCAAACTTTTTTTTAATCCCTGTAGATCTTTTCTGCAACTTTCTTGTTAATTTTGTGAGGAACACCCTTTGGAAAATATTAAGCCTTTTTAACCCTCATAGTGATAACCAAGGAAAAGGAAGATCTGTCTTATAGCCCAGCAGTCCCCAACCTTTTCGGTACTGACTTATACCAACTGAAAATTATCTTTAAATAGGGGGAAGTGAAGCGAATTAATGTTTTATATTCTCTACTCAACTACTAGTTTTCTATTATACCATAAGACAAAATTTGACATCAAAACATTTGAAAACTCCTTAATCTATTCATTTTAGTAAAATGGATATTTTTAATTTATATATCTTCTAATTTTCCAATACTGTTTAGGTTTTAGAGTATTATATTAAACTGGGAACTAAAATGTTTTAAATCTATCAAATAAAATAAAATGTTCTGGATAAGTGATTATTACAATGATTATTTTTTATTTAACAGATCCAAAAGCACATATTCTGAGTATTCGAGATGAAAAGGAGAATAACTTTGTTCTTGAGCAACTTCTATACTTCAATTATATGGCTTCTTGGGTCATATTAGGAATCACTTATGAAAGTAAGTTGTAAATCCGTCAATTTTCTATTTGTTTTTGGACTTCATTATAACCTATTTATCAAGCTATAGTTCTTCAAAGTACATATCTATCAATACATGAAAGTATAATTATGTACTTGACTTACATAAATACCAAGGCAATTTTTGTGTCTCTGCTCTGCCATTAACATACCTTTATCATTGAATTTAAAGTCAAATGGTAGAAAATAATTTTCTGAATTAGTTTGTTCTCACACTGCTACAAAGAACTACCTGAAACTGGGTAATTTATGAAGAGGATTGAGTCACAGTTCCACAGGCTGTACAGAAAGCATGGCTGGGAAGCCTCAGGCAACTTACAATCATGTCAAAGGCAAATGAGAAACAAGCACGTTTTACTATGGTGGAGCAGGAGACAGTGAAGGGGGAGGGGCAACCCACTTTTGAACAACCAGATCTCATGAGAACTCATTATCACGAGATGTTCACCTCCATGATTCAATCACCTCCCACTAGGCCCCTCCTCCAATGCTAAAGATCATTAATTCAACATGAGATTTGGGTGGGGACACAGAGCCAAACCATATCAATTTTCTTTTTGTCACTCTTTCGTCTAGCAACTCAAGACTAACTAAAAATTATCAACATCTCCTATAAATCTTCAATACTGATTTTATGTTTCCACTAACTGTGAGATGAGCGAGAACAGAATCACTCTTCTATTAATGTTGCACCTTTGGGTTTATAACCCTGGCTTGGGTTATATTGGCTTAATAAGCATTAGAAAAATGAGACACATGTCCAGTCACAGTGGCTCACGTCTGTAATCCCAGCACTTTGACTTAATTTACATCGAAAAGTCACTGTTTTGGGTTACTTTCATATACTTATAGAATATTTAATTGTTTATTTGGCACCTACACAAAGAATTTTGCTTTTTAAAATATTTTTGGCGGATTCAAGATGGCACTGTAGGAACAGCTCAGGATTGCAGCTACCAGTGAAATGCAGAGGATGAGTGGACACCGCATTTCCAGACGGATCTTTATTGCCCACAGACCAGGAGATTCCCAGGTGGAGGAGTCCCATGGGTCACCAGCACTGCTGTTTTGGCCAGCGCTGCAGCACAGTGGCTCTCTGTACAAAATACACTGGTCTGGTTGCCCTGTTGAACTGGCAATTGGAGATCCAGGAAGGCAGATTAGCCCATTCAGCTGATTAAATGGTACTGAAACATAAAGCCAGGCCAGGACATTCCCAGGCAGTGACATTGTTTCAGCCAGCACAGTGGGTCGCCGCACGGGAAATCACACAGATCCCGGCACCCTTTCAGCAGGCAACTGGAACACCTGGTAGAGAGTCAACCGTTCAACTTAAAAAAAAAAAAATGGGCTCTGAGGCAGGGAGCCAGGTAATAAGGCTCAGCGGGTCCCACGCCCACAAAAACAAACAAACAAAAAAACAGCAATTGGAAACGCCCAGGGTTGAGAGTTTCACGGCAAGCATAGCTAAAACTGGGACGGCCCAGCTCTGTGGGGGAGGGGCATCCACCATTACTGCGGCACTCCACCCCTACGGAGGTAGTCTGCCATTGCTGATGCAGCCTGCCGTTGCCGAGACAACTCACCATAACAAAGAGAGTCCGCCATTACAGAGGAGGGCCAACATTGCCGAGGCAGTTCTAACCACACCCATACAAACAGGACTGCAGGGAAATACACACAGCAGCAGGGCAGAACCAGCAGCAGGGCGGAATCCACAAAGCTTCTGCAAAGCTTCAGCAAAGCCTCTGCAGGCAGTGACTTGCTGGGCAGGACAGCCCGGGAAAAAAAAAAAAAACAGCAATATAACAGATACTCATAATTAAAACCCTAACTCCCCGGGACAGAGCACCTGGGGAAAAAAATGGGGATTTATGAGTTCTGCTGCAGCAGACTTAAACATACCTGCCTAGCAGCTCTGAATGAACAATGGAGGTCACAGCTCAGCACTTGAGCTCCTATAAAGAACAGACTGTCTCCTCAAGCAGCTCCTTGACCCCCGTATATCCAAAGAGTCACCTCACAAAGGACTGATCAGACTGACACTTGGCAAGCATCATTCTGGGACAAAGATAGCAGAAGAAACTTGTAGCAACCATTACTGTTCTGTAGCTGCTGCAGTTGATCCCCAGGCAGGCAGGGCCTGGAGTGGACCTCAGCAGTCCTACAGCAGAGGGGCCAGACTGTTAGAAGGAAAACTAAGAAACAGAAATAACTCCATCATCAACAATCTGGACGACCACTCAGAGACCCAATCTGAAAATCAGCAACTACACAGACGACAGGTGGATAAATCCACAAAGATGGGAAGAAACCAGCACAAAAAGGAGGAAAACACCTGAAACCAGAACACCTCGCCTCCTACAAGGGATCACAACTCCTCACCAGTAAAGGAACAAAGCTGGATGGAGAATGAGTGAGGTGAAATGACGGAATCAGACTTAGAAGGTGGGTAATGAGGAACTTCTGTGAGCTAAAAGAACATGTTCTAACTCAATGCAAAGAAACTAAGAACCTTGAAAAAAGATTTGAGGAGATGATAACAAGAATGGACAACTTAGAGAGGGATATGAGTGAATTGATGGAGCTGAAAAACATAACACAAGAACTTCACGAAGCATGCACAAGTTTCAACAGCCGAATTTACCAAGCAGAAGAAAGAATATCAGAGGTCAAAATTCAACTCAATGAAATAAAATGAGAAGGCAAAATTAGAGAAAAAAGTGCAAAAAGGAATGAACAAAGTCTCCAAGAAATGTGGGACTATGTGAAGAGACCTAATCTACATTTGATAGGTGTACCTGAATGTGACGAAGAGAATGAATCCAAGCTGGAAAATACACTTCAGGATATTATCCAAGAAAACTTCCCCAACATAGCAAGGCAAGCCAGTATTCAAATCCAGGAAATACAGAGAACACCACAAAGATATTTCTCAAGAAGAGCAACCCCAAGGCACATAATCGTCATATTCACCAGGGTTGAAATGAAGCAGAAAATGCTACAGGCAGCCAGACAGAAAGGTCAGGTTACCCACAAAGGGAAGCCCATCAGACTCACAGCAGATCTCTTGGCAGAAACCCTACAAGCCAGAAGAGAGTGGGGGCCAATATTCAACATCCTTAAAGAAAAGAACTTTCAACCCAGAATTTCATATCCAGCCAAACTAAGCTTCATAAGTGAAGGAAAAATAAAATTCTTTGCGAACAAGCGAGTACTCAGAGATTTTGTCACCACCAGACCTGCTTTATAAGAGCTCCTGAAAGAGGCACTACACATAGAAAGGAACAACCAGTACCAGCCATTCCAAAAACATACCAAATGCTAAAGAGCATCAACAATATGAAGAATCTGCATCAACTAATGAGCAAAACAGCCAGCTAGCATCAAAATGGCAGGATCAAATTCACACGTAACAATATTAACCCTGAATGTAAATGGGCTAAATACACCAATCAAAAGACACAGACTGGCAAACTGGATAAAAAGCCAAAACCCATTGGTGTGCAGTATCCAGGAAACCCATCTCACATGCAAGGATACACAAAGGCTCAAAATAAAGGGATGGAGGAAGATTTACCAAGCAAATGGAGAGCAAAAAAAAGCAGGCATTGTAATTCTCATCTCTGATAAAATGGACTTTAAAGCAACAAAGCTCAAAACAGACAAAGAAGGACATTACATAATGGTAAAAGAATTGATACAACAAGAAGAGCTAACGATTTTAAATATATATGGACCCAATACAGGAGTACCCTGATATACAAGGCAAGTTCTTAATGACTTACAAAGAGACTTAGACTCCCACACAATAATAGTGGGAGACTTTAACACTCCACTGTCAATATTAGACAGATCAAGCAGACAGAAAATTAACAAGGATATTCAGGACTCGAACTCAGACCTGGAACAAGCAAACCTGATAGACATTTACAGAACTCTCCATCCCAAATCCACAGAATATATATTCTCCTCAGCACGACATCACACCTACTTGAAAATTGACCACATAATCGGAAGTAAATCACTCCTCAGCAAATGCAAAAGAAAGGAAATCGTAACAGTCTCTCAGACCACAATGTGATCAAGTTAGAACTCAGAATTCAGAAACTAACTCACAACCGCACAGCTTCATGGAAACTGAACAACTGGCTCTTGAATGTTGGCTGGATAAACAATGAAATGAAGGCAGAAATAAAGAAGTTCTTCGAAACCAACGAGAACGAAGACAGAACATGCCAGAATCTCTGGGACACATTTAAAGCAGTCTCTAGAGGAAAATATATAGCAATAAGTGCCCACATGAGAAGAGTGGACAGATCCAAAATTGACACCCTATCATCAAAATTCAAAGAGCTAGAGGAGCAAGATCAAAAAAACTCAAAACCTAGCAGAAGACAAGAAATAACTAAGATCAGAGCAGAACTGAAGGAGATAGAGACACAAAAAACCCTTCAAAAAATCAATAAATCCAAGAGCTGGTTTTTTGAAAAGATCAACAAAATAGACCACTAGCCAGATTGATAAAAAAAGAAAAGAAAGAATAACCAAATAGATGCAATAAAAAACGATAAAGGAAAATCACCACAGATTCCACAGAAATTCAAACCATCATCAGAGAATATTACAAACAACTCTATGCACATAAACTAGTAAATCTGGAAGAAATGGATAAATTCCTGGACACTTGTGTCCTCCCAAGCCTAAACCAAGAAGAAGTCAAAACCATGAATAGACTAATAACAAGATCTGACGTTGAGGCAGCAATTAAGAGCCTGCCACACAAAAAAAGCCCAGGTTCAGATGAGTTCACAGCCGAATTCTACCAGACACAGAAAGAGGAACTGTTACCATTCCTTTTGAAACTATTCCAAATAATCCAAAAAGAGGGAATCCTTCCCAAATCATTTTATGAAACCAACATCATTCTGATACCAAAACCTGGCAGAGACCCAACAAGAAAAGAAAACTTCAGGCCAGTATCCATGATGGACATAAAAGCAAAAATCTTCAATAAAATACTGGCAAACCAATTGCAACAGCACATCAAAAAGCTTATCCACCATGATCAAGTAGGATTCATCCCAGGGATGCAAGGCTGGTTCAACATACACAAGTCTATAAACGTAATTCACCACATAAACAGAACCAAAGACAAAAACCACATGATTATCTCAATTGATGCAAAGATGGTCTTTGACAAAATTCAACAGGCCTTTATGCTAAAAACCCTCAATAAACTAGGTATTGATGGAACGTATCTCAAAATAATAAAAGCTATTTACAACAAACCAACAGCCAATATCATACTGAATGGGCAAAAACTGGAAGCATTCTCTTTGAAATCTGGCACTAGACAAGGATGCCCTCTCTCACCACTCCTTTTCAATGTAGTACTGGAAGTTCTAGCCAGAGCAATCAGGCAAGAAAAAGAAATAAAGGGTATTCAAATAGGAAAGGTGGAAGCCAAATTGTCTCTATATGCAGATGACATGATTGTATATCTAGAAAATCCGATCCCTTCTGCCCAAAATCTCCTGAAACTGATCAGCAACTTCAGCAAAGTCCCAGGATACAAAATCGGTGAGCAAAAATTACAAGCATTCCTATACACCAATAACAGACTTAAAGAGAGCCAAATCAAGAATGAACTGCCATTCACAATTGCTACAAAGAGAATAAAATACCTAGGAACACAACTAACAAGGAACATAAAGGACCTCTTCAAGGAGAACTACAAACCACTGCTCAACGAAATAAGGGAGGACACAAACAGATGGAGAAACATTCCACGTTCATGGTTAGAAAGAATTAATATCGTGAAAATGGCCATATTGCCCAAAGTAATTTGTAGATTCAATGCTATCCCCATCAAGCAACCAATGACCTTCTTCACAGAACTGGAAAAAACCACCTTAAACTTCATATGGAACCAAAAGAGAGCCCATATAGCCAAGTCAATTCTAAGCAAAAAGAACACAGCAGGAGGCATCACACTACCTGACTTCAAAGTATACTACAAGTCTACAGTAATCAAAACAGCATGGTACTGGTACCAAAACAGAGATATAGACCAATGGAGCAGAACAGGGGCCTCGGAGGCAACACAACATATCTACAACCATCCGATCATTGACAAACCTGACAAAAACAAGCAATGGAGAAGGATTCCCTGTTTAATAAATGGTGTTGGGAAAACTGGCTAGCCATGTGCAGAAAGCAGAAACTGGACCCCTTCCTGACACCTTACACTAAAATTAACTCTAGATGGTTTAAAGACTTAAGCATAAGACCTGGCACCATAAAAACCCTAGAAGAAAATCTAGGCAAAACCATCCGGGACATAGGAGTAGGCGAGGACTTCATGACCAAAACACCAAAAGCACTGGCAAAAAAAAGCCAAAATAGACAAATGGGACCTAATCAAACTCCACAGCTTCTGCACGGCAAAAGAAACAGTCATTAGAGTGAATCGGCAACCAACAGAATGGGAAAAAATGTTTGCAGTTTACCCATCTGACAAAGGGCTGATATCCAGAATTTACAAAGAACTCAAACAGATTTACAGGAAAAAAACAAACAAGCCCATTCAAAAATGGGCAAAGAATATGAACAGACACTTTACAAAAGAAGACATACATGAGGCCAACAAACGTATGAAAAAATGCTCATCATCACTGGTCATTAGAGAAATGCAAATCAAAACCACATTGAGATACCGTCTCATGCCAGTTAGAATGGCGATCATTAAAAAATCTGGAGACAGCAGATGCTGGAGACGATGTGGAGAAATAGGAACACTTTTACACTGCTGGTGGGACTGTAAATTAGTTCAACCATTGTGGAAGACAGTATGGCAATTCCTCAAGGACCTAGAAATAGAAATTCCATTTGACCCAGCAATCCCATTACTGAGTATATATTCAAAGGACTATAAATTGTTCTACTATAAGGACACATGCACGCGAATATTCATTGTAGCACTGTTTACAATAGCAAAGAGCTGGAACCAACCCAAATGCCCGTCAATGATAGACTGGACAGGGAAAATGTGGCACATATACACCATGGAATATTATGCAGCAATCAAAAATAATGAGTTTGTGTCCTTTGTAGGGATATGGATGAATCTGGAGAACATCATTCTCAGCAATCTGACACAAGAACAGAAAATGAAATACCTCATGTTCTCACTCATAGGCGGGTGATGAACAATGAGAACACATGGACACAGGGAGGGGAGCACTACACACTGGGGTCTATTGGGGGAATAGGGGAGGGACAGCGGGGGGGGTTGCTGGGGAGGGATAGAATGGGGAGAAATGCCAGATGTGGGTGAAGGGGAGGAAGGCAGCAAATCACACTGCCACGTGTGTACCTATGCAACTATCTGGCATGTTCTGCACATGTACCCCAAAACCTAAAATGCAATAAAAAAAAAAGAAAGAAAAAAAACATTTTTGACTTTTCAGTAGCAGAGCCATGAATAGAAATTACCGTAAGTCACTGTTTTTTGTTACATTGATATACTTAATAGAATATTTAATTATTTATTTGGCACCAATGCAAAGAATTTTGCTTTTTAAAACATTTTTGACTTTTCAATAGCAGAGAGCCATGACTAGAAATTACTATGAGAAACCACAGTATGTCAACTGAGAGATCTATTAAGCCAAGTGAAAATGTGACTTTTTCACATATATTGTTCAGAAAATTGATAAGTTTGAAGTTTGGAAGAGGGGAAGAGGAACTGAGAGACATGAGATGATATACAGCAGCCAACAAGAGCCACATGGTGTGTGCAGTGCTTCTAATTTGCCATTGCTGCAGACAGATGTTTAGGGGTCTTGCCTTGGGAGATTGTAATCAGTGAAAAGTAGAAATAACCAGGACAACATTGGGTATGTGCAGGTAGTGATGGCATCACTCTTTATACCAATTTATAATTTTAATAGACCTAGCACCTTTTTTTAAAGCTTTATTGCAACCATCACTACCCCAAAAAGAAACACAATACATATTAGCATTCCCTCCCCGTCTCCCAGTCCTCAGCAACCACTGATCTACTTTCTGTCTCTACAGATTGCCTGAATATGAAATTTTGGACATTTTATGTAAAAGAGAGCATACAATGTGTGATTTTTATATGTGACTGGCTTTTCCCATTAGTATAAAGATTTTAAGGTTTATTCATATTGTAACATGTATCAGTACATTATTCCTTTTTGTGACTAAGATTCTATTCTATAGATGTAATACATTTTATTTATCCTGTATCCATTTATGGACATTTAGGTAAATTTTCATTTATGGACATTTTAAGTCATTTTCAGTTATTATGTATAATCCTTCTCTGAACATTCACTACAAGTTTTTGTGTGAACATGTTTCTATTTATCTTGGGTAAACCCCTAGGAAAGGAATTGCTGCATCTTTTGTTTAACCCTTTAAAGAGCTACTAGGTCGTTTTCCAAAGCAGCTATACCAGTTTCCATTCCCAGTGAATAAGAGTACTGATTTCTCCATATCTATGCCAATATTTGTGTGTTTTTCATTATAGCCATCCAAGTGAGTATGAAATGATATCTCACTGAGATTTTTTTTTTTTTTTTTGGAGACAGAGTTTCACTCTTGTTACCCAGGCTGGAGCGCAACCTCCGCCCCCTGGGTTCAGACAATTCTCCTGCCTCAGCCTCCTGAGTAGCTGGGATTACAGCCGCGCACCACCATGCCCAGCTAATTTTTTGTATTTTTAATACAGACGGGGTTTCACCACATTGACCAGGATGGTCTCGATCTCTTGACCCCGTGATCCACCTGCCTCGGCCTCCCAAAGTGCTGGGATTACAGTCCTGAGCCCCCATGCCCAGCCCCTCATTGGGATTTTAATTTCATTTCCCTAATGGCTAATGATGTTAACCATCTTTTCATGTGCTTATTGATATTTGTATATCACCTTTAGAGAAATACCTATTCAGATCTTTTGCTTATTTTTAAAATTGAAACTTTTTATTGTTGAGGTGTAAGAATTCTTTATATATTCTGGATATAAGTCCCTTGTCTGATAAATAATTTGCAAATAATTTCTCCCATGACTTACAGCACAAAAGCATTTTCATTTTGTCATCTGTGCATATGTTAGAAGGCTTTGCTTATTCCAAGGTTCTGAAGACTTACTCCTGTTTTCTTTTTCTTTCTTTCTTTTTTTTTTTTTTGCGACAAAGTTTTGCTCTTGTCACCCAGACTGGAGTGTTGCAGTGGCATGATCTCAGCAAACTGCAGCCTCCACCTTCAGGCAGTTCTCCAGCCTCAGCCTCCCAAGTAGCTGGGATTGCAGGTACCCACCATTATGCCTGGCTAATTTTTGTATTTTTAGTAGAGACAGGGTTTCACCATGTTGGCCAGGCTGCTCTCAAACTCCTGACCTCAGGTAATCCATCCACCTCAGCCTCTTAAAGTGCTTCAATTACAGGTGTGAGCCACTGTGCCCAGCCTCCTATGTTTTCTTCTAAGGGTTTTATAGCTGTAGCTCTTGCATTTATGTTTGCAATCTACTCTGAGTTAATTTTTGTGTGTGGTGAAAGGAAGGAGTCCAACTTAATTTTTTTTTTTTATTTGCATGTGGATATCCAGTTTAGAAGACTATTCTTTCCCCACTAAATTATTTTGGCATCCTTCTTAAAAATCAGTTGACCATAAGTATGCACAATTCTGTAGAGTTTATGTCCAGAGAAGAGATTTCTGTGGCTAATTTTATAACTTATTAATCATGTTTTAAATAGATAAAATAGTTATGTTAATTTCCATTGCAACTACATATATATGAGAAAATAATATTTTTGTATTTAAATAGGTTTTTGGGGAACAGGTGGAGGTTAGTTACATAGATAAGTTCTTTAGGGTTGATTTCTGAGATTTTGGTGCACCCATTACCTGAGCAGTGTACACTGTACACAGTGTATAGTCTTTTATCCCTCACCTCCTCCCACCCTTCCCCCAGAGTCCCCAGAGTTCATTGTATCATTCTTATGCCTTTATGCCTTTGCATCTCATAGTTTAGCTCCCACTTGGTGAGAACACACAATGTTTGGTTTTGGTTTTCCATTCCTGAGTTACTTCACTTAGAATAATGGTCTCCATTTCCAAACAGGTTGCTGTGAATGCTATTATTTCATTCCTTTTTATGGCTGAGTAGTATTCCATGGTACATACATACCACATTTTCTTTATCTACTCATTGATTGATTGAAATTTGGGCCGGTTCCATATTTTTGCCCTTGTGGATTGTGCTGCTATAAACATGCATGTGTAAGTGTCTTTTTCAGACGTGACCTCTAGAAAAGAATAACAAAAATAACAAAATGTTATTCCTGAAGGATGGTGGAATTATAGGTCAATATTTATAGTTTATATTAATATTCAAATTTAAAATAAGCATAATTTACTATTATAATCAGAAAATATCTTAAAGGGTTATACATAATCATACAACCTTTTAGAAGGTTGGGAAAAGATGAAATCTTAACTGCATAACTGTAATTCAAGTCTTGATTTAATCTCTAAGCATAGGAAAAAATGTTTCTTCTCTAGATAATTCTCTTATGTGGATTGATAAGACCGCACTGTCATATACACACTGGAGAGCAGGAAGACCAACTATAAAAAATGACAAGTTTTTGGCTGGCTTAAGTACTGATGGCTTCTGGGATATTCAAACCTTTAATGTTATTGAAGAAATACTTTATTTTCACCAGCACAGCATTCTTGCTTGTAAAATTGAAATGGGTAAGTATAGTAATATAGGGTTTTCTTTCACTCCAGGGAAAGAATATAAGGCTATTAGTTCCACCAGTGAGAATCATACAATCGAATATTTCCTCTGTATACAGTCCTGTGCAAGGTGCTACAGAGGTTACTGAGGAAGTAAAAGACATGGGTCCTGCTGTCAAGGTTTTGACCCTAGGAGTAAAATGTACTTGGGGAAGCAGTATTAAATTCCTTAGAAATGTTTTATGTAAATTAGTCTTAGATTATTTGATACAGACCTAAATTGTAGGGAAGTCAAAACTGATACATTGGAAAAGAGGGGGAAAAAAAAAAGAAAGCCTTCAAGAAGAGGTGAAACTTGGTTGGGCTTTGAAAAATGGATAGAGTTTATATAAATAAAGTATTTGGGGGAAGAGTTTTGTCATTCCAGGCAAAGTGAATGTCTCTCAACCTTGCCTCATCTTTAAATAAATCTAATTTTCAATACATGTTAGTTTTAATTTTTTCACAGCTTAAAAACTGTTAATTATTACCACTGTGCCCTAAAACTGTCATTACTCCCACTGTGCCCTAAGCTGTCTGCTCACAGGGAGCCTGTAACAGTGGTGTGCTGGCTAATCAGCTAACTTCACAGTGCCATGGTCAATTCCGAAGACTATGTCCACCAGCAGCCTCCAGGGATTCCTTTTTATAACCTTGGAGTCCATGTAAACTTTTGAGACTTTTTAGAAACTAGTCTCTAGCCCCAATTTCTAGGCCTTCTGGTTCCGTTTTTTCCCATTCTTGCTCAGCAAAGCATCTTGTTCTCGATCAAGCTGGTCTCTTCTCTCTTCTTTGTCCCAGGCAAGTTGTACGCCCATCCTCATACTTGCACCTTTATGTTTTCCTCCTGCCAAGAAGTTTTTCAACTTCTTTCTTTCTTTCTACATCTTTAATAAACTTTCCATTTTAGGATAGCTTTACATTTACAGAAAAGTTGCAAAGATAGTACAGAGAGTTCTCATCTATCCCACAATCAATTTCCCCTATTATTGACATATTACTTTAATATGGTACATTTGTCACAACTAATAAACCAATATTGATACATTATTATTATTAATGAAAGTCCACACATTATTCAAATTTCCATAGTTTTTATTTAACATGCTTTTTCTTTCCAGGATCCCATCCAGGACCCCACCTTATCTTCAGTCATCCCTCCTCCTTAGGCTCCTCTTCGCTGGGTGGTTTCTCAGACTTTTCTTATTTCTGATGGCCTTGAAAGTTTTGAGGAACACAAGTCATGTATTTGATAGAATGTCCCTCAGTTTGGGTTGGCTGATGATTTTCTCATGATTAAACTGTGGTTATAAGTTTTAGGGGAAAGACCAAAGATGTCTCATCACTTCACATGGGCAGTATGCACTATTCTTGTGACTTATCACTGTTGACTTTAACCTTGGTCACCTGGCCCAAGGTAGTATTTGTTAGGGTCTCTGCTGTAAAGTTACCCCTTTTCCTCCTTTCCATACTGTCCTCTTTCTAAGGAAGTCACTATGTTGAGTTCACACTTACAGGGTAGAAAGTTATCCTCCACCTTCCTGTGAGGGGAGTATCTACACGAATTACTTGAAATTCTACTGCACAAGATACTTGTCTGCTTTCTTCCATTTTTCTTTCCCTTTTTTTTTTTTTTTTTTTTTGAGATGGAGTTTCACTCTGTTGCCCAGGCTGGTGTGCAGTAGTGTCATCTCAGCTCACTGCAACCTCTCCCTCCTGGATCCCAGCTATTCTCCTCAGCCTCCCAAGTAGCTGGGATTACAGGTGCACACCAACATGCTTGGCTAATTTTTTGTATTTTTAGTAGAGACAGGGTTTCATCATGTTGGCCAGGCTGGTCTCAAATTCCTGACCTCAGATGATCCCCCCCACCTCAGCCTCCCAAAATGCTGGGATTACAGGCATGAGCCACCTGTCCCCAATTTTTAAATTTATTCAGTCATTTATACCCTCATCATTGTGGTTTTGTTGTTATTTGTTTATTTGTTTGTAGCACTTCCATACTTTTTCCTTCTTTTTATTCTTAATTTCCTCCAATCCTCTGCATCTAGTATAGATTCATGGTTATTTATTTTATACTTTGGATTATCATCTAACGTACTGCGTTCTGTAATATTTTGCTCGAGTCTTTCCAGCTTTGACCATTGGGAGCTCTTTCACTTGGCTTTCATGGCCTTTAAAATATCCTCATCATTGTGGCTTTGTTGTTTGTGTTTGTTTTAAACACTTCCTTACTTTTTGTTACCTTATTTCTTTTTAGTCTTAATTTCACCTAACCCTTGAGACCTGGTTTGTCAAGCAGTCTTCCTGACTCCTCTCATTCAAATGAGTCTCTACTCAATTTCATATACCCTACTGGTTAACAGTTTTGCTATCATTTCAGCCATTGTTGTTTCTTTCCCCAACTAATACATGAGCTCCTTAAATAAAAAAAACGATGTTTATGCCTTTTTAAAATAGACCAATTGGAGATCTTTAAGAGCTTAAGATATGTGTCATTGCAATAAGAAAAATAAAATATACATTTGACCTCCCTTATTAATAAGAAATCCAATTTTATTTCACTATTGAAATGATTGCATGTTGTCTTATCCAAAAGGTATATTTGAAATAATTTAAATTTTAATCACCAGTGCTTTTAATTATTATAGTTGACTACAAAGAAGAATATAATACTACACTGCCACAGTTTATGCTATATGAAGATGGTATTTATAGTGTTATTCAAAAAAAGGTAACATGGTATGAAGCGTTAAACATGTGTTCTCAAAGTGGAGGCTATTTGGCAAGTGTTCACGACCAAAATGGCCAGCTCTTTCTGGAAGATATTGTAAAACGTGATGGATTTCCACTCTGGCTTGGGCTCTCCAGTCATGATGTAAGTCTTGCTTCGTTTTCCAGAAGCTTTTCAAATCTGCTATTTTGAGGGTTAGAAACTTGAGCATAAAGTATTAATACAAAGTGCAATATTAGATTAAGTACTGGAACTCCATTTGCATAGCATAGTGCTTTCTTACCTTTTACAACACAGAACAAATAGAAAAATTTTACTGTAGAATGCACTAGGGCAAATGATCAGGCCATGCCAAGGGCCCAGTGAATGAATATCTCAACAACACCTCTATAGCCTATCTGGAACAGACAAATTGGAAAGCTGGTGAAAATGAAACCACATAGAATCAGAAACCTCTGAGTTTCAGTACAAATAGTGGATCTTCCATTTATGTGCTGGGTGATCATGAGCAAGTTATTTAATCTTTGCAACCTTATTTCCTCATGTAGAAAATCAGGGTAATAATAATTTCATTGAGATTTTAACACAAAAGTTTATACTTCTCCACGTGGTTAGGACTAATAAATGTATACTTTCTTCCTACTTTTCCTCTAGAAAATTATACTGCTTAAGATTAATTATGCTAGTAAACACATATGTGCCACTATTTGAATCATATTACTTATTTACGTACTAATAATGAGGTCTTGTATACAAAAAATTGTCATCTATTGAGACTATAGTTGTAGTTCTAATTTAAATAATCTTTAGAACAAAGTAGGGAAGATTTTTTTAAAAAGAATAGCAAGATTAGGGCTGGGCATGGTGGCTCATGCCTGTAATCCCATCACTTTGGGAGGCCAAGGTGGGTGGATCACAAGATCAAGAGATCGAGACCATTCTGGCCAACATGGTGAAACCGCGTCTCTACTAAAAATACAAAAATTACCTGGGCATGATGGCACACACTACTTGGGAGGCTGAGGCAGGAGAATCGCTTGAGCCCGGGTGGTGGAGGATGCAGTGAGCCAAGATTGCGCCACTGCACTCCAGCATGGCAACAGAGCGAGACTCTGTCTCAGAAAAAAAAAAAAAAGAATAACAAGATTATAAATTCAAGGAAAAATAAAAGATAGTCTTCCCATTTTGAGTTTCTTGGGAAGTGTTTATCTTTTCTAGACCCCTGCTGCTTAGTGGCCTCTGTAATGTGAAAAATGTAGCCAGAGACAAAGCACAAAACTATAAAACATAAAAAACAGTATTCAGAACAATATGAAGGTGGGGATTGTAAATCTGTAATTGTGACAAATGGATGCCATTTGCATGTTGTTTAACTTCAAGTGTTATGTAAACTCATCCTTAAAAATAAATCTAGAGACAAGGTATAATAACTCTGTCTCTAAGTTTAAAGTCTTCCATAAACTGTGTCAGAGCAAATGTTCCACATCAGTGCATTGGAATTAAAGCTCTGATTTTAAAGTAGGTTCAGACCTATAATACTATAAGCAAAGAAGTAATATTCCATTATAATATTTCTTAAAGTATATATGTTGTTGTTTGTATTCTTTTTGAAGTCATACATCTGGGTTAGGGTTATCTCTATTCTTCTTAAAACAGGGAAGTGAATCAAGTTTTGAATGGTCTGATGGTAGCACATTTGACTACATCCCGTGGAAAGGCCAAACATCTCCTGGAAATTGTCTTTTCTTGGAACCAAAAGGAACTTGGAAACACGAAAAATGCACCTCTGTTAAGGATGGTGCTATTTGTTATAAACCTACAAAACGTAAGACTTGAATTTGAATAACAGTATGTTTACTAAAATGTGACATAATTCATGCACATAATTAAATTCTCAGTGGAATTTTTTATTTAAAAATTTATTCACAAATTCTGTGAAAATAATTTTGAGGCTGGGCGCAGTGGCTCACACCTGTAATCTCAGCACTTTGGGAGGCCAAGGCAGGTGGATCACAAGGTCAGGAGTTCAAGACCAGCCTGGCCATCATGGTGAAACCCTGTCTCTATTAAAAACATAAAAATTAGCCGGGTGTAGTAGCGGGCGCCTATAATCCCAGCTATTCAGGAGGCTGAGGCAGGAGAATCACTTGAATCCGGGAGGCAGAGGTTGTAGTGAGCCAATACCATGCCATTGCACTCCAGCCTGGGCAACAAAAGCAAGACTCCATCTCAGAAAAAAACAAAACAGAAAATCATTTTGATATGTTGTAAATGGAAACAAATACAGTATAACCACCCAGGGAATTTGTTCCCAAAGACTTTCATTTGTTCTGTCACCAGATAACTTCTACCCTAGAATTTGTGAATTCTAATTTCATTTAGCAATGTTTTTCAAAGGCTGAGATGCTTCTTTCAAGAAAAGGGTCCTGCAGGATATAAAGTTGGGAAATACCTCATGAGATTTACCATATTAAAGTTTCTAAGAGTTTTTTTTCTTTTCTCCCCTCATCTCCTCTTCTTTCCTTTCCTTTTCTTTTTTTGACTGGGTTTTTTGCTCTGTTGCCCAGGCTGAAGAGCAGTGGCATGAACATGGCTCATTGCAGCCTCAACCTCCTGGGCTCAAGCAGTTCTCCCACCTGAGCCTCCCAAGCTGGTCTTGAATTCCTGGGCACAAGCAATCCTCCTGTCTCAGCCTCCCAAAGTGCCAAGATTATAGCTGTGAACTCCCATGCCAGGCCAGAGGTTCTAAGAGACTTTCTATAAAAATGAAGTCTGTTTAACTTTGTGTAACCCAGCATTTTCCAAACTTATATGATCCTTAAAATTTAAGGGAAGAGCCCCTTCCATTAGAGGCTGGACTTAGGGTCACCCCAATGGATAAAGCATGAACCTTGAAGAAGATCACAAAAAAAAAACCAAACTACCAGGGGTGGCAGAGGCCTGCAGGACAAGCACGGAGGTAGTAGCGTTGGTTTCTGAAGCCTCTGGTTCTCAGTGCTGGCCATGTTTTCTGCTGTGAAGAATCTTGAATAGCACATTCAACATTTGAACAGATTCAGCAGAAGAAAATGTGAAAACTTTAGAGAAGCAGGTTAATAAAAGAAAGGGAGAATATAAAGAATGAGGAATCAGGGTACAATCAAGAACTGACTTCTCAGTTGTTAGACACAGAAAACAAATGTAACTTTTTAGAAAAACAATTGGAATACATAAGAAATAAGGCATGCAGAAGTGGAAATACCTGTAAAGAGAAACAGACTTTACAGGATGGAGAATAAGGTGACCAGACATAAGTTATGTGCTCTCCTAGGTTGAATAGTGGCTCCTCCCCAAAGATTCTTGTCCAGTCAGAACCTTAGAATGTGACTTTATTGATAAAGTCTTTGCAGATCTAGGTAGTTGAGTAGAGGACATATTGGATTATGGTGGGCCCTAAATCCAATGACTAGTGTTCTTATAAAAGGGAGATACAGATACACAGAGGGAAGAAGGCCAGGTGATGTCAAAGGCTGAGATTGCAGTGACAGAATGACAAGCAGTGACAGAGTGGCAAACCAAGCATTGTTGGCAACCACCAGAAGATGAGAGAGAGGCACGAGACAGATTCTCCATTGGAGACTCCAAGGAGAACCAATCCTAACACCCGCTTCAATTCAGACTTCTAGCCTCCAGAACTGTGAAAGCATACATTTCTGTTGTTTTAAGCTACCAATTTTATAAAACTTATTATGAAAGCCCAAGGAAACTAATGCAAGAGCTAACTTTAAAAACTGGATCTTCAAAAAACTAGAGAATAACAAGCATTAGTGAGGATGTGGAGAAAATGGAACACTTATGCATTGCTGGTAGGAATATAAAACAGTGTAACCACTGTGCAAAATGGTGTGACAATTCCTCAAAAACATATTCATAAGATGACTATGTTATCGAGCACTTCAGTATATACTCAAAACAACTGAAAGCAGGGATTCAAACAGGTGTTTGTACAACCATGTCATAGCAGGATAATTCATAACAGTCAAAAGATGAGAGCAATGCAAGTGTCCATGGATGGACAAATGGATAAGAAGCCTTAAAAAGGAAGGAAATTCGGTGAGTAGGTGCACTGACTCACACCTGTAATCCCAGCACTTTGGGAGGCTGAGGCAGTGGATCATGAGGTCAGGAGTTCAAGACTAGCCTGGCACACATGGTGAAACCCCATCTCTACTAAAAAAAATACAAAAATTACCCAGGCGTGGTGGTGTGCCCCTGTAACCCCAGCTACTCAGTAGGCTGAGACAAGAGAATCACTTGAACCTGGAAGGCAGAGGTTGCAATGAGCCAAGATCACACTGTTTGCACCCCAGCCTGGGCAGTAGAGTGAGACTCTGTCTCAAAAAAAAAAAAAAGGAAATTCTGACACATGCTGCAATATGGATGAACCTTGAAGACAATATGCTAAGTGAAATAAGCGAGTCACAAAAAGACAAATACTGTATGATTCCATTTATATGAGGTAGTACCCAGACATCAAATTTATAGAGACAGGAAGTAGAATGGCAGGTACCAGGAACGAGAAGGAGGGAATATGGGGAGTTATTGTTTAGTGGTTATAGAGTCTCAGTTTTGCAAGATGAAAAAGTTTTGAAGATGGATGGTGGTGATAGTTGTACAACAGAGTTCATTCATTTAGTGCCACAGGACTGTACACTTAAAAATGGTTAAGGCCGGATGCAGTGGATCATTCTTGTAATCTCAGCACTTTGTGGGGCTGAGACAGGTGGATGTCTTAAGCCCAGGAATTCAAGACCAGCATGGGAAACACAGTGAGACTCCATCTCTACAAAAAAATTTAAAAGTTAGCTGGACACAGTAGCACATGCCTGTAATCCCAGCTACTTGGGAAACGGAGTCAGGAAGATCTACTGCACCCAAGAATTAGAGACTGCAGCGAGCTATGATTGCACCACTGCATTGCAACCTGGGTGACAGCGTAAAACCCTGTCTCTAAAAACAAAACAAAACAAAAATGGTTAAGATAGTAAATTTTATGTTATGTGTATTTTACCACAATTAAAAAATGGATCTTTTTGAATAGGAATGTAACACACGTACCATAATGCAGGGTCTTGCAGAAAAAAACAATGAGAGTTGGAAGCAAAACATCATGAAGAACAGGAAGAAAAAAAAATGTATGCAACCCAGTTGAAGACTATACTAGAAACAAATAGACCGAAGATAAGGCATCTCCTTATGTTGCCAGTGCAAGAAGTCTTTCTCTTTTTTTTTTTTTAATTTTTTATTGCATTTTAGGTTTTGGGGTACATGTGCAGAACATGCAAGACAGTTGCATAGGTACACACATGGCAGTGTGTTTTGCTTCCTTTCTCCCTTTCACCCACATTTGGCATTTCTCCCCAGGCTATCCCTCCCCCCCTCCCCCTCCCACTGGCCCTCCCCATTTCCCCCCAATAGACCCCAGTGTTTAGTACTCTTCTCTCTGTGTCCATGTGTTCTCATTTTTCATCACCCACCTATGAGTGAGAATATGCGGTGTTTCATTTTCTGTTCTTGTGTCAGTTTGCTGAGGATGATGTTCTCCAGATTCATCCATGTCTCTACAAATGACACAAACTCATCATTTCTGATTGCTGCATAATATTCCATGGTGTATATGTGCCACATTTTTCCAATCCAGTCTATCATAAATGGGCATTTGGGTTGATTCCAGGTCTTTGCTATTGTAAACAGCGCTGCAATGAACATTCGTGTACATGTGTCCTTATAGTAGAACGACTTATAGTCTTTTGGATATATACCCAGTAATGGGATTGCTGGGTCAAATGGAATTTCTATTTCTAAGGCCTTGAGGAATCGCCACACTGTCTTCCACAGTGGTTGAACTAATTTACACTCCCACCAACAGTGGAAAAGTGTTCCTTTTTCTCCACATCCTCTCCAGCATCTGTTGTCTCCAGATTTTTTAATGATCGCCATTCTAACTGGCGTGAGATGGTATCTCAATGTGGTTTTGATTTGCATCTCTCTGATGACCAGTGACGATGAGCATTTTTTCATATGATTGTTGGCCTCATATATGTCTTCTTTCGTAAAGTGTCTGTTCATATCCTTTGCCCACTTTTGAACGGGCTTGTTTGTTTTTTTCCTGTAAATCTGTTTGAGTTCTTTGTAAATTCTGGATATCAGCCCTTTGTCAGATGGGTAAACTGCAAACATTTTTTCCCATTCTGTTGGTTGCCAATTCACTCTAATGACTGTTTCTTTTTCCATGCAGAAGCTGTGGAGTTTCATTAGGTCCCATTTGTCTATTTTGGCTTTTGCTGCCAATGCTTTTGGTGTTTTGTTCATGAAGTCCTTGCCTACTCCTATGTCCTGGATAGTTTTGCCTAAATTTCCTTCTAGGGTTTTTATTGTGCCAGGTCTTATGTTTAAGTCTTTAATCCATCTGGAGTTAATTTTAGTGTAAGGTATCAGGAAGGGGTCCAGTTTCTGCTTTCTGCACATGGCTAGCCAGTTTTCCCAACACCATTTGTTGAACAGGGAATCCTTTCTCCATTGCTTGTTTTTGACAGGTTTATCAAAGATTGTATGGTTGTAGATATGTTGTATTGCCTCTGTTGCCTCTGTTCTGTTCCATTGGTCTATATCTCTGTTTTGGTACCAGTACCATGCTGTTTTGATTACTGTAGCCTTGTAGTATAGTTTGAAATCCGGTAGTGTGATGCCCCCCGCTGTGTTCTTTTTGCTTAGAATTGACTTGGGTATGCGGGCTCTCTTTTGGTTCCATATGACGTTCATGGTGGTTTTCTCCAGTTCTGTGAAGAAAGTCAATGGTAGCTTGATGGGTATAGCATTGATTCTGTAAATTACTTTGGGCAGTATAGCCATTTTTATGATATTAATTCTTCCTAACCATGAACATGGAATGTTTCTCCATCTGTTTTTGTCCTCTCTGATTTCGTTGAGCAGTGGTTTGTAGTTTTCCTTGAAGAGGTCCCTTACATTCCTTGTGAGTTGTATTCCAAGGTATTTTATTCTTTTTGTAGCAATTGTGAATGGCAGTTCGTTCTTGATTTGGCTTTCTTTAAGTCGGTTTTTGGTGTAGAGGAAGGCTTGTGATTTTTGCACATTGATTTTATATCCTGAGACTTTGCTGAAGTTGCTTATCAGTTTCAGGAGTTTTTGGGCTGAGGCAATGGGGTCTTCTAGGTATACTATCATGTCGTCTGCAAATAGAGACAATTTGGCTTCCACCTTTCCTATTTGAATACCCTTTATTTCTTTTTCTTGCCTGATTGCTCTGGCTAGAACTTCCAGTACTATATTGAATAGGAGTGGTGAAAGAGGGCATCCTTGTCTAGTGCCAGATTTCAAAGGGAATGCTTCCAGTTTTTGCCCATTCAGTATGATATTGGCTGTTGGTTTGTCATAAATAGCTTTTATTACTTTGAGATACGTTCCATCGATACCGAGTTTATTGAGGGTTTTTAGCATAAAGGGCTGTTGAATTTTGTCAAATGCCTTCTCTGCGTCAGTTGAGATAATCATGTGGTTTTTGTTTATGGTTCTGTTTATGTGGTGAATTACGTTTATAGACTTGCGTATGTTGAACCAGCCTTGCATCCCCGGGATAAATCCTGCTTGATCATGATGAATAAGTTTCTTGATTTGCTGTTGCAATCAGCTTGCCAATATTTTATTGAAGATTTTTGCATCTATGTTCATCATGGATATTGTCCTGAAGTTTTCTTTCCTTGTTGGGTCTCTGCTGGGTTTTGGTATCAGGATGATATTGGTCTCATAAAATGATTTGGGAAGGATTCCTTCTTTTTGGATTATTTGGAATAGTTTCAGAAGGAATGGTACCAGCTCCTCTTTGTGTGTCTGGTAGAATTCGGCTGTGAACCCGTCTGGACTTGGGCTTTTTTTGTGTGGTAGGCTCTTAATTGCTGCCTCAACTTCTGCCCTTGTTATTGGTCTATTCATAGTTTCAGCTTCCTCCTGGTTTAGGCTTGGGAGGACACAGGAGTCCAGGAATTTATCCATTTCTTCCAGGTTTGCTAGCTTATGTGCGTAGAGTTGTTTGTAATATTCCTTTATGATGGTTTGAATTTCTGTGGAATCAGTGGTGATTTCCCCTTTATCATTTTTTATCGCATCTATTTGGTTGTTCTCTCTTTTCTTTTAAATCAATCTAGCTAGTGGTCTGTCTATTTTGTTGATCTTTTCAAAAAACCAGCTCTTGGATTTATTGATTTTTTGGAGGGTTTTTCGTGTCTCAATCTCCTTCAGCTCAGCTCTGATCTTAGTTATTTCTTGTCTTCTGCTGGGTTTTGAGTTTTTTTGATCTTGCTCCTCTAGCTCTTTCAATTTTGACGATAGGGTGTCAATTTTGGATCTCTCCATTCTTCTCATATGGGCACTTATTGCTATATACTTTCCTCTAGAGACTGCTTTAAATGTGTCCCAGAGATTCTGGCATGTTGTGTCTTCGTTCTCGTTGGTTTCGAAGAACTTCTTTGTTTCGGCCTTCATTTCGTTGTTTATCCAGTCAACATTCAAGAGCCACTTGTTCAGTTTCCATGAAGCTGTGCGGTTCTGGGTTGGTTTTTGAATTCTGAGTTCTAACTTGATTGCAGTATGGTCTGAGAGGCTGCTGGTTATGATTTCAGTTGTTTTGCATTTGTTGAGCAGTGCTTTACTTCCAATTATGTGGTCAATTTTTGAGTAGGTGTGATGTGGTGCTGAGAAGAATGTATATTCTGTGGATTTGGGGTGGAGAGTTCTGTAGATGTCTATCAGGTTTGCTTGCTCCAGGTCTAAGTTCAAGCCCTGGATATCCTTGTTGATTTTCTGTCTGTTTGATCTGTCTAATATTGACAATGGGGTGTTAAAGTCTCCCACTATAATTGTGTGGGAGTCTAAGTCTCTTTGTAAGTCTTTAGGAACTTGCCTTATGTATCTGGGTGCTCCTGTGTTGGGTCCATATATGTTTAGGATCATTAGCTCTTCTTGTTGTATCAACCCTTTTACCATTATGTAATGGCCTTCTTTGTCTCTTTTGATCTTTGTTGCTTTAAAGTCTATTTTATCAGAGATGAGAATTGCAACTCCTGCTTTCTTTTGCTCTCCATTTGCTTGGTAAATGTTCCTCCATCCCTTTATTTTGAGCCTTTGTGTATCCTTGCATGTGAGATGGGTTTCCTGGATACAGCACACTGATGAGTTTTGGATTTTTATCCAATTTGCCAGTCTGTGTCTTTTGATTGGTGCATTTAGTCCATTTACATTTAGGGTTAGTATTATTATGTGTGAATTTGATCCTGCCATTTTGATGCTAAGTGGCTGTTTTGCCCGTTAGTTGTTGTAGATTCTTCATTATGTTGATGCTCTTTAGCAATTAGTGTGATTTTGGAATGGCTGGTATTGGTTGTTCCTTTCTATGTGTAGTGCCTCTTTCAGGAGCTCTTGTAAAGCAGGCCTGGTGGTGACAAAATCTCTGAGTACTTGCTTGTTCACAAAGGATTTTATTTTTCCTTCACTTATGAAGCTCAGTTTGGCTGGATATGAAATTCTGGGTTGAAAGTTCTTTTCTTTAAGGATGTTGAATATTGGCCCCCACTCTCTTCTGGCTTGCAGAGTTTCTGCCGAGAGATCTACTGTGAGTCTGATGGGCTTCCCTTTGTGGGTGACCCGACCTTTCTCTCTGGCTGCCCTTAGTATTTTCTCCTTGATTTCAACCCTGGTGAATCTGACGATTATGTGCCTTGGGGTTGCTCTTCTTGCGGAATATCTTTGTGGTGTTCTCTGTATTTCCTGCAATTGAGTGTTGGCCTGTCTTGCTAGGTGGGGGAAATTTTCCTGGATAATGTCCTGAAGAGTATTTTCCAGCTTGGATTCATTCTCTTTGTCCCCTTCTGGTACGCCTATCAAACATAGGTTAGGTCTCTTCACATAGTCCCACATTTCTTGGAGACTTTGTTCATTCCTTTTTGCGCTTTTTTCTCTAATCTTGGTTTCTCATTTTATTTCATTTAGTTGATCTTCAACTTCTGAAAGTCTTTCTTCTGCTTGGTCAATTCAGCTATTGAAACTTGTGCATGCTTCGCGAAGTTCTCATATTGTGTTTTTCATCTCCTTTAATTCATTCATATTCCTCTCTAAGTTATCCATTCTTGTTATCATTTCCTCGAATCTTTTTTCAAGGTTCTTAGTTTCTTTGCATTGATTTGAAACATGTTCTTTTAGCTCACAAAAGTTTCTCATTATCCACCTTCTGAAGTCTAATTCCGTCATTTCGTCACAGTCATTCTCTGTCCAGCTTTGTTCCCTTGCTGATGAGGAGTTTTGGTCCTTTATAGGAGGCGAGGTGTTCTGGTTTCGGGTGTTTTCCTCCTTTTTGCGCTGGTTTCTTCCCATCTTTGTGGATTTATCCACCTGTCGTCTGTGTAGTTGTTGACTTTTTGATTGGGTCTCTGGGTGGACACCCAGATTTTTGATGATGAAGTATTTCTGTTACTTGGTTTTCCTTCTACCAGTCTAGCCCCTTCACTGTACGACTGCAGAGGTCCACTCCAGGCCCTGCTTGTCTGGGGTGCATCTGTAGCGGCTGCGGAACAGCGAGGGATGCTACCAGTTTCTTTTTCTGCTATCTTTGTCCCAGAATGATGCCTGCCAAGTGTCAGTCTTTTGGATATAGAGGGGTCAGGGAGCTGCTTGAGGAGACAGTCTTTACTTTGTAGGAACTCAAGTGCTGAGATGTGAGCTCTGATGTTCATTCAGGGCTGTTAGGCTGCTATGTTTAATTCTGCTGCAACAGAACTCATAAAAAAAGCCGTTTTTCTCTCAGCTGCTCTTTCTGAGGGGGTTGGGGCTTTATTTTTGAGTGTCCGCCGGGGTTGTCCTGCCCAGCTAGGAG
Organism: Callithrix jacchus; assembly: GCF_049354715.1. Taxonomy (NCBI): domain Eukaryota; kingdom Metazoa; phylum Chordata; class Mammalia; order Primates; family Cebidae; genus Callithrix; species Callithrix jacchus. The sequence continues at coordinate 70,054,527 of NC_133507.1, forward strand.
GCAGTCTTGTCCTGCCGAGGCTCTGCCCTGCTGGTGTGAGGTTCGCCCTGCTTCTGCAGGCTCTGCCCTTCTGCTGCGGTCTCCGCCCTGCAGCCGCCAGCTCTGCCCTGCGGCGGAGTCTCTCTGTTGTACCAGGTTGCCTCGGCAACGGCAGGCTGCATCAGCAATGGGCGTGTACCTCAGTAGGGGCTGATTGCCTCGGTAATGGCGGACGCCCCTCCCAAACGGAGCTGCGCTTTAAGGGAACCTCCTAACAGCGAGCGTTTGGAATCACCGTTTTGTTTGTCGCACTGTGCTACCCCTAACGCTTTGTCCTGGGCTGGCTCACTGTTCAAGTCCCATTCAGTCTCAAGTTCAGCCCTCTCAGGTCTCAGGTTGCCAGTTCAACAGGGCACCCGGAACAGTGTGCTTTTGTGCGGAACTCTGTGGAGCGCCTCTGCACCCCGGCGCAGGCCACAGCCGCACCGGCTACTGGCTACACCAGTCGAGATCTCTGGCTGGCGTCCCGTGTTTGTTTTATATCTGGGAATTTCCCCGTTCTGTGGGCAAAAAAGGTCCGTCTGGAAATGCGTCCCTGACTCACCCTCTTTGCGCATCCAGCGAGAGCCTCAATCCTGGGTTGTTCTCACAGCGCCATCTTGAGTCCTCCCCTCAGAAGTCTTTTTCTTTAAAAAAAAAAAAGGTCAAACCATTCAGAAAAGTTCCCTGTCCTAACGATGCCATCATAGCCACTGTTCAACAAGTTTTGTATCAACAATTGAGCCCAGTGCAACAGCGGAGTAATCAGCAATATATCTTTGCCCAACCAACTATTTCCATAAGGCAGTAAAAACAAGAACTTACTAGTAACATTTGTTTTCAGCAGCAGCATTAGTGAGGAGTTGTGAGAAGTTTCATAGATTGTATAGATGCATTTGGCAAATGTACATTGATCTGCAGCAGCTGGGAAACTTACCCAGGAGTCCGACTGCTGAAGACTTAGTACTCAAATTGGTAGCATTTGTGGGAAGAATGGAGGCAAAGCCAAACAACCAAAGTTCAAAAAGATCATGTCTGGTTTCTAACAGAAGATAGAGAAGCAGCAGAAGGAACTAAGGGCCACTAAATACTCTCTTGATGAAGAAAGAAACAGCAGCAGCCATCCTTCTCTAATTGCAGAGACCACAAATAAGGACTCTACCAAGCAGAGATTTGGAGAAAAAACCAGGAATAGCCTTTACTTACTGAAGGACATGCAGATTATACAGAATGCATTACAAAGCAATAGTTTGGATTGAGATTTCTGACTGGTCCAGGTCAAATATTTGATTCAGATCATCTGTACCTCACTAATACGACCTTGACAATTTACTTTCCAGTTTTCATACACTCTTCTTTTGGAATTAAAAACAGGTGTTGCCGGGCGCGGTGGCTCAAGCCTGTAATCCCAGCACTTTGGGAGGCCGAGGCGGGTGGATCACAAGGTCAACAGATTGAGACCATCGTGGTCAACATGGTGAAACCCCGTTTCTACTAAAAATACAAAAAAAAAAAATTAGCTGGGCACCGTGGCGCGTGCCTGTAATCCCAGCTACTCAGAAGGCTGAGGCAGGAGAATTGCCTGAATCCAGGAGGCAGAGGTTGCGGTGAGCCGAGATCGCGCCATTGCACTCCAGCCTGGGTAACGAGAGCGAAACTCCGTCTCAAACAAACAAACAAACAAAACAACAACAACAACAACAACAACAACAAAAAACAGGTGTTAAAGGGCACAGGCTGCATTCACCAGGCTGCTTCTGTTACTTAGCACAAGTAGAAATCAATTTAAATAGAAACCAGGGTATTTTTTGAGAGCTGAGAAGCCACTCCTACTCTTTTTCTGTTTGAGTGATGTTGCGGTGCTGTTGTTTTATGCTACATAAAACAAATTAGCACTTTTTAAAAATATTTTTTAAAAGTTCTTTTTATGACTAAGTAAAACTAGATTTATTTAGATTATCAAAATAAAAAGAAATCAAAGGGGCCGGGCGCGTCGGCTCATACCTGTAATCCCAACACTTTCAGAGGCTGAGGAGGACGGATCACTTGAGGTAAGGAGTTTGAGATCAGCCTGGCCAAAATGGTGAAAACCCATCCCTCCAAAAAAAAAAAGAATCCAAGGAAAGAAATAATTTTAATTATTATTTCAGAGTAGTTTCAGGTCTGCTTGTCTTGTCTTCTTTTTCTAGTCTGTCTTTCTCGTTTTTACTTTAGTCCAAATCAGTCTTAGAAAGCTACATCATTTTCCACTTCTATTATCTAGGTTTTTTAAATGATATTCCAAAAAGTTAATTAAATTATGTATTTATAGAATGTGGGCTGTGGCCTTCTCTGGTTTGAGTTAAATGTTTCTTTACCACAAGAGCAACAGTTTGAATCAGGGACATTTAATTAGATTTTGAAAGGTGGTCAATTTTTTCTGTGCATTGTTACAACTGTGTCTAATACTTTTATAGCTAAAAAGCTGTCCCATCTTACATATTCATCAAGATGTCCCGCAGCAAAAGGGAATGAGTCACGGTGGATCCAGTACAAGGGTCACTGTTACACGTCTGATCAGGCATTGCACAGTTTTTCAGAGGCCAAAAAATTGTGTCCAGAACGTGGTGAGTTATAATTTGTTGATTTTCTTATGACTCAATAATTAATTCTTAGAATATTTCTTAAGGATATAATTTGAAGCAATAATTATATTTTTGAAAATTTTTAAAAGCATTTTCCATTTCTAATAGCACTGTAAACTAACTGCCCAGTGGTAGGGAGATGGTAAAGTATCTTATGACATAGGAACTCAATGAAATATTGGAATAGCCATTAAAAATGCCTGTAATGCCAGCACTTTGGGAGGCTGAGGTGGGTGGATCAAGAGATCGAGACCATCCTGGCCAATATGGTGAAACACCATATCTACTAAAAATTCAAAAATTAGCTGGGCGTGATGGCACGCACCTGTAGTCCCAGCTACTCAGGAGGCTGAGGCAGAAGAATCGCTTGAACCTAGGAGGTGGGGGTTGCAGTGAGCTGAGACTGTACTACTGCACTGCAGCCTGGGCAATAGAGCAAGACTCCATCTCAAAATAAATAAATAAAATAATAATAATAAATTTAAAATAATAAAATGAAAGTGGCTAAGTGAACTGTTAAGTAAAAATACAAATGACTTTAAATGGTTTTACCTATTGCTAGATGTGCTTATAAAAAGGGATTAAGAGGTAACGTTTTTGTAAAGTTGGCTAAGTAGTAAATAAAATTTAGAGTTGTTCCATTGCTTAGTTATGAATACATAAGCCTAGCCTCACCAGGATAATGAGTCAAAGCAGTATGGTTGTCCAACCATTCTGTGATAGAACTGACCCACATCCTCTGACCACTATAAAGAACAGGGCTTTCTGTCTTCAGATTTAGCTATTTTAGAAAGAATAGCAATGATTGGCTCTCCCCCATGACAAATTTAATCCATAGTCAAACTGTAAAATGACTTCTAGGGAAACTACCTAGAGTATTTCAAAGACCAAAACTTGTTTACCTGCATCCTTGGGTAGCAAATTCACCAGGTAGATGGATGGCATTTATCTAATTTATTTTGATAGCTGTTGTAGAGATACTTGACTGATTGAAAAGTCTTCTAGTTACTGGGAAATTTTGCCTGGGAACCGTTGTGCATTATACATGTATACACATAATGGGAACTGTTGTAAGCTATATGGATGTTTTGAAAGTCAGAAACCTCTTTCTCCTAAAGGAGAAGATGCAATGCTTTACTGTAAATATAGTGTGTAAGTTAAGCATTTAAGACTTGGAGGCATGAAGGTCTGAGTTCAAATCCCAGCTCCCACATATCCTGGCTAAATGACATTGGGAGGTTACATAACTCTGTCTCTTTTCTCATCTGAATAGTGAGAGAGGTCTCACAGGTAGGCAGTTCCAGGACCAAAAAAATATTGACAGATTTTGAAGAAACTCAAAATTACACGTGTTTGGAAGTGATTTTTTTAAGTACTTGTAAACTTTTGACCTAAATACCAGTTTTAAAAACTGTCTCTGTGTAAGGCTTGAGTTTATCAATGATCTTGTTCATAATATATATTTTTTTCAAATGGCTAGTTGAGAATAAACTACTTCTCTAGTTAGCATAAAGCTAATTGAGAATTTGTTTTCCTTCAACAGATCACTCTGCGACTATCGTTTCCATAAAGGATGAAGATGAGAATAAATTTGTGAGCAGACTGATGAAGGAAAATAATAATATTACCATGAGAGTTTGGCTTGGATTATCTCAACATTCTGTTGGTAAGTGAAATAATTGTATGCATGCAAAAAGAGTTCTAACTCAACCTAAATAACAAGTCAGCCTTGGTAAAGAATGTTAGGTGGTGGCTAATTTAAATGTCTCTTCTGGATAAATAAGCTAGGTCGGCTGGCGTTTCTGAATGCTTATAAATTTTGAATGAATCCTGAGTTAACATGGCAATGACGGAAACCACTAATGACACAGAAAATCATGCTTAATAATGTGGAATCATTCTAGAGGCTTATTTCTGAGATCCTTGGATCAACAGCAGGATATTTTCTTCCCTATGTCTGTGCTTTCACAAGGAACCCATGCCTTCCTTCTCTTAGAGTTCTAGTGCCTGTCACTGCATGAATTTGCAGCTTATAACTTTGTTATTCAGAAAGGTATCTTCTTGTTATACCCTTCTCTCCAATAATATTTTTACTATCAGTTAAAATTAAGTCTTAATAGTAGCCTTTAAAAGGTGTCTCAGTATTAGGTTGGCGTGAAAGTCATTGCAAGTTTTGCTATTAATTTTAATGGTAAAAATCGCAATGACTTTCACACCAACCTATAAAATTGCAGATAATTGAATAAAAAAAAATTTGTGGAAGGACTTTTCAATGTGGAGTAGTAGATACAGGGTTTGGGTGAACCTGAAACTGGTAGAAATAAATTAAGAGTACAAATATGACACAAGAGAAAGCTCTTTACACTATGCAAAGTTGAATTTTAAATTATTAAAATAAATGTGAATTCTAAAATGTTAAGTATTTGTTAAAAAAATAGGATTCAAAGTTGTCCATCTAAATTAATTCTAAATCGTGTTTATACTGTCACACAAGGTGGTGCCACTTCAGCTGGAAAGCAAAAATGGAGTCGCGGTGGGGGTGTGGGAAAAGGATGGGGGTGTGGGAGAAGGGTGGGGGTGTGGGAGAAGGGTGGGGGTGTGGGAGAAGGGTGGGGATGGAGGGCCCTGCACTCTTCCTATTCCACCAGCATATCTTTAACCATATAATTTTTAAAAATTAGAGTAGAGGAAGGATATGGGTCCTTAGAAATCTCTGCCTCACAAAATAAATGTGCAGGCATTCTGTACTTTAATCAAAACACCACATTCTCTATCCGTGTTGTCCAATATAACTTTCTACAAAGAGAGAAATGTTCTATGTCTGCACTATCCAACATAGTAGTCACTGACCACATGTGGCTACTATGAAATGTGACTAGTGCAACTGAAGGACTGATTTTTTTAATGCATTTTATTTTAAAAAGTGGCTATCATATTGGACAACACATTTCTGATGAGTTACAGGAACCCCATGCTTGTAACCTACTGGTTTAGTGGCAGTAAACATAGCTGTATTTAATTTCTTTCTTCAGACCAGTCTTGGAGTTGGTTAGATGGATCAGAAGTGACATTTTTCAAATGGGAAAATAAAAGTAAGAGAGATGTTGGAAAATGTAGCATGTTGGTAGCTTCAAATGAAACTTGGAAAAAAGTTGAATGTGAACATGGCTTTGGAAGAGTTGTCTGCAAAGTGCCTCTGGGTAAGTATGTAACCTGTCCTTAGGAAACTTTTTGCAGAGCGGGTCAGGAATTAAATATACAATCCAATCATGTACAGAATTTTGTACTTGGTCTTGAAGTACTTAGTCCTTTAAGTATATCCAGATATTTTGATTGAGTCATAGAGATTTTCCACTGAAAAATAGATTACAAGGGACAATAAACGCATGTGATGTCTAGGGCTCCAGTCTATACATAATTCTTTCCTAAGAAAAACAGAAGTTGCCAGGGTGTTAGGGAAGTCATTTTTTAAAAGATTTTCTGGAGATGTATTTTATTCTATAGTTTGATTCTATAAAAGCTTACAGGTCTATTTCTGCAGTTAATTTGCTTCCTTTCTTACTAATCCCATAAAACTCATGGTTAATTTTAAAACAATGCAAACTGGATTTCATTACTGAAAACATTCAGAGTGTCTATAAAAAATTACAACTTGAACTTACATTTCATTATGAATTGATACATAAAATTACCATGAAAATATTATATTAACTTCATTTCTGGAGAAAGAGCTCCAAAATTTTCACAGTAACATTTTTAAAGATCTCGCATAAAAATTTTGCTTCTGGTATGTAAATATTAAAGATAAAATCTCAATTCTACATATGAGTATCCATGTATACATACATTGAGTCAGTGAATAGAGTGTCTACTATATGCCATGCCCTGTTCTGCACACCAAGATGCACCTGAAAACAAGACAGATAAGGTACCTGTTCTCACACAGATTACCATCTGGTGAAGAAAGACAGATAAGTAAACAGGTCAATTTTTTAAAGAGAGAAAAATATCAAATAGTTATGAACTGTATGTGATGGAGATTAGGTGGATAGCTACTGTAGATTAGGATACCAGGGAAGACACCTAGGAGCAGAAGACACTGAAGCTGAGATCTAAAAAATCAAGCCAAGCAAATATCAAGGGAAAGGGCATAACAGACAGAGGTACCAATTAGAGCAAAGAGCCTAAGGCAGAATGAGTTTGCTGAGCACTCAGGGAAGAACTAAAAGGTAGGCAGGTGCCAGACATATAGAGCTTTGGAAGCAAGGCTTGAGTTCTGGTTTTATTCTGAGTGGAATGGAAAGCAACTGGAAGATTTGGGGGATTAGGTGGGAGCAAAGTTAGGGTGTTGTAAATCGAGAGTTCTATGTTGGCCATTTGAGTTATCCATAGAGAGCTGAGATGTGTAGTGTGCATAGCAATGGTATTTAAAATCATGGGACAGAAAGAATCCATCTGGGCAGCATGCAGAGAAGAGTCCTGGAACAGCAGCTGCACTAAGTGAAGTCATCTTAGAGGCTTAAATCGTTTTGAAACAAATAATAGTTTATTTGGCCCCAGGTAAATCAAACACAAAAATTTAGGCCGTGTGTGGTGGCTCACACCTATATCCCAGCACTTTGAGAGGCTGAAGCGGGTGGATGACCTCAGGTCAGGAGTTCAAGACCAGCCTGGCCAACATGGTGAACCCCGTCTCTACTAAAGATAAAAAAGATTAGCCATGTGTGATGGCACACGCCTGGAATCCCAGCAACTCGGTAGGCTGAGGAAAGAGAATCACTTGAACCTGGGAGGTGGAGGTTGCAATGAGCCGAGATTGTACCATTGCAGTCCAGCCTGGGTGACAGAGTGGGACTCCCTCTCAAAAAAAAAAATGTTTATAGTTGTTAGCAATTTGCTATCAAAGTAGGATAATATTCAGTTAGTGATATTTCCAAACTGGTGTTAGGAAGGGAATGTGCGAACAATCATAGTGCATTAATGTCTTTGAAAGAAAATTTTCATAGCAATGAAGATTTGAATGAAAAGGAAAACACTTAAATTTGAAAAGAAAGCACGTGTTTCTTTTGATCTGATGATGAGTTTGAATTCTATGTTAGTGCTATGAAACAATCAGATTTATTATGTCTGTACACAGCTTACAGGTTTACGTGTGTGTCTGTTCACATCTTACACGTTTACGTGTGTGACGCAAGCCATAATGTATAAAATCAATAATGATCACTTTTGTATTCTCTCCTCTAACATCAAATCTTCTCCTATTCCAGGCCCTGATTACAGAGCAATAGCCATCTCAATTGCCACACTAAGTATCTTAATTCTCGTGGGTGGACTGATTTGGTTCCTCTTCCAAAGGCGCCGTTTGTACCTGGCGGGCTTCTCATCAGTTCAATATGCACAAGGAGTGAATGAAGATGAGATTATGCTTCCTTCTCTCCAAGGAAAGAATTTAGAAGACTAAATTCTCCTAAAAGTTTGCTAATTTGCACTAATGTGTTAGGAAAAATTAGTCACTTAAAATGTGCCCAGTGTCAGTATTTACTCTGCTCCAAAGTAGAACTCTTAAGTACCTTTTCATTTGTTTAGATCTTAAGCATGTGCTGGTATCCACAGTTAATTGCCTGCTCAATGTCATGTTTATCATCCTAATTAACAGAATGGGGAGGACTCCAAAGCTGGAACTAAAGTCCAAATTGTTTGTAAAGTAATATGTTTAATGTGCATTTTCTCTCTTTTAATGTGGTTGGTAATTAGGATATGTATATTTTAATAGAATTTTTAACAAAACTTCTTAGAAAATTAAAACAGGCATATTACTAGGTGACACACCCACTTTTTAATTTTTAAGAGCATCTGGCCAAATGCAGAATTAGTATCTCAAAGTAAAAATCTAACTGTAAATTGCATCAACATTGTTTCAAAATAGTCATTTTTAGCATTGGGGGAAAAAGAAACAATAAGACATGCTTACTTTTTTTTTTTTTTTTTTTTTTGAGATTTGAGTCTCTCTCACCCAGACTGGAGTGCAATGGCATAATCTTGGCTCACTGCAATCTCCACCTCCTGGGTACAAGCACTTCTCCTGCCTCAGCCTCCTGAGTAGCTGGGATTACAGGCATCTACCACCACACCCGGCTAATTTTTTAATTTTTAGTAGAGATGGGTTTCACTATTTTGGCCAGGCTGGTCTTGAACTCCTGACCTCAGGTGATCTGCCTGCCTTGGCCTCCTAAAGTGCTGGGATTACAGGCATGAGCCACCGCACCTGGCCTCTGCTTACTTTGTATACAGCAAAATGATTCCTCTTGGCAAAATGCTTCTTACATTATTCCAAAGTTATTTCATACCAATATTATGTAAATATGAAGAGTTTTTTCCTGTTTATAATTGTTCATAAAACAATGACTTTTAAAGATTTAGTACTTAACATTTTCTGAAGTTTGGGAACATTATTTTTAGATTGAGTAGGTACCCTGTAGCAGTGTGCTTTGTATTTTCTGATGTATTACATCTGACTGTTTCTTTTGTAAAGGGAATCAACTAGGTATAAGACTGACAATTTTATAATTTATGCACTTCACATAGCATGTCAACTTTTGACTAAGAATTTTGTTTTACTTTTTCACATGTTCTGAACAGAGGAAGGGTCCATGAAGGAAAGTGTATGAGTTACATTTGTAAAAATGAGAATTTTTCAGTGAAACTCTAAACCTTGTGATGACTACTAAATGATTTAAAATTATGAGTGATTAAGAAAACATTGCTTCATGGTTATCACTTCAAGGTTTGACGCCTAGATTATATTCTTAGTGACAGCATCCACTGGAAAAGGTGAATATTTTATTCAGCATTTAACTTACTTTTGTACTTTAGAGTATTTTTGTATAATCCATAGATTTATTTTTACGTTTAGAGCATTTACACTATGATAAAGTTGTAAATAATTTTCTAAGACAGTTTTTAATATAGTCTACCATTGTCCTGATTTCTTACTGAATTTGTTAAACTAGTTTTCTTGTCCGATGATCTGTATACAATTTTAGTCATTAAGATTTTCTTCAAAGAACTAAGCCAACTTGATGTGAAAAGCACAGCTGTATATAATGGTGACATCATAATAAAGTTGCTTTATCTTTTAAGTAAAAGTGCTGGAATTGATCCTTATTGAAAAAAACATCTCTAGATTGGGTTTTTTATGTTAGGCATATAGTACAACAAGAAATAAATTGTCCGCCTATTGTAAATCGAGGTATTTGCTCAGAGATTTTGTGTGAATTTTTTTTTTTGAGATGGAGTTTCTGTCACCAAGGCTGAAGTGCAGTGGTGGGATCTCAGCTCACTGCAACCTCCACCTCCTGGGTTCAAGTGATTCTCTTGCCTTGGCCTCCCAAGTAACTGGGACTATAGGGGCATGCCACCATGCCCAACTAATTTTTTAGTAGAGATGGGATTTCACCATGTTAGCCAGGATGGTCTCCATGTTTGACCTTGTGTTCTGCCCACCTTGGTGCCCCAAATTGCTGGGATTATAGGCATGAGCCATGGCACCAGGCCTTTGTGTGCATTTTTTAGAGAATAAAGAGGCTGGGCATGGTGGCTCACACCTGTAATCCTTCTTGGCACTTTGGGAGGCCAAGGCAAGGGAATCATTTACACCCAGGAATTCAAGTTCAGCCTGGGCAACAAAGCAAGACCCCATTTCTACAAAAAATAAAATAATTAGCCAGGTGTGATGGCACCCATGTGTAGTGCCAGCTACTCAAGAAGCCAAGGCAGGAAGATCCCATGAGCCCAGGAGTTGGAGGCTACAGTGAGTTACAATCATGCCACTTAACTCCAGTCTGAGTTAAACAGAGAAAGACCCTATTTTGAAAAACAAGTCAATATTGATTCAGTTGCTGATTACTGGAGAGGTAAAGTCAAATAAAACTGGATTCTAGGAATTGGGAAACCAATGACCATCTTAGCCAACAGAAATGTAGCAGAGTGGTGAAGCCAGAATTCAGATGGGAGTGAGTTTAAAAGCAAAAGAGGAGGCCAGGCACAGCGGCTCATGCCCGTAATCCCAGCACTTTGGGAGGCTGAGGTGGGTGGGTCACTTGAGGTAAGGAGTTTGAGACCAGCCTGGCCAACATGATGAAACCCCATCTCTACTAAAAATAAAAAAAATTAGCCAGATACGGTGGCATATGCCTATAATCCCAGCTACTCAGGAGGCTAAGGCAGGAGAATTGCTTGAACCCACGAGGCGGAGGCTGCAGTGAGCCGAGATCGCGCCATTGCACTCTAGCCTGGGTGACAGAGCAAGACTCTATCTTAAAAAAAAAAAAAAAAAAAAGATGAAAATGTGAAAGAGAAATTAGCAGATGAGGAACATGAGATTTCAAGAAGTATGATGGAGACCAAAAGGAAAAGGATTGGGCCATAGCTAGAGGGAAATAAGGGGTTTTTTTCTAAAGGGGAAAGAAAGAGGTTCACAAGTTTAGAAGCTGAGAGGAAAAACAGAGAGTAGTTGATGATGCAGGGGGTAGAGAGAATCTTTAATGGAGGATCTTGGAGAAGAGAAATGAGATGGGCAGTCCTGAGCAGAAAGAGGAACTGGTGTGGGTGGGCTGGGGAAGCATGCATGCCTTCCTCTCTGAGGCCACAAGGAAAGATCTACAGACAAACATTTGAAGATGCTTGTCTATACCTAATGGTCCCCATTTTCTTGTGTACTAGAAGACAAGGTCTGCTGAGAAAGATGGGTAGCAGGTGGGGGTCTTGTTAAAAGTTTTATAATTTTTTAGAGACAGGGCCTGGCTCAGTTGCCCAGGCTGGAGTGCAGTGGTGCAACTCTAGCTCACTGCAATCTCAACCTCTGATATTAGATTTGGTTTTTGTTTTTTCTGGGAGACAGGTGATTTCAATATGTTATCTAGGTTGGTCTCAAACTCCTGGGCTCAAGTGATCCTCCCAATTCAGGCTCCCAAGGTGTGGAGATTACAGGCATGAGCCACCACACCCAGCCTGGGATCTTAGCTTGGAAACAGTAATAAAAATTTGAAATACCCAATAAGAGAAATGGGAGAGGACAATGATCAAGGTGAAATAAAGTACAAAGTTTGCAGAAGACGCATACAGGGCCCAAATGAAATTCAAAGCCATATTGTTTATAGTGACAGCCATCCAGAGAACTGATTAATATCCTCCACCTGTTCTCAGTTAACTTCGGTAAAGTTGAGGGAAAAGAGAGCATGGGCAGGGAGTGGTGGCTCATGCCTGTAATCCCAGCACTTTGGGAGGCCGAGGCAGGCAGATTACTTGAGGTCAGGAGTTTGAGACCAGCCTGGCCAACATAGTGAAACCCTATCTCTACTAAAAATACAAAAAAATTAGCTGGGTGTGATGAGAAACACTTGTAATACCAGCTACTCAGGAGGCTGAGATACAAAAATCACTTGAACCCAGGAAGCAGAAGTTGCGGTGAATTGAGATGGTGCCACTGCACTCTGGCCTGGGTGACAGTGTGAGACTGCATCTCAAAAAAAAAAAAAAAAGCATGCAGAAGAAAGAGGATATTGCAGGTTCTGAGTTGGCCAGATGAGCACACCAGAGGAGCAAGCGGACAGAGGTATCCAGGCTGGGTGGAGAAAGGGAGAAATAAAAGGCTGAGAAAAATGCAGTCAAGGAACTGAAGCCTGGCATGAGGTCAAAGAGGATCTAAGTTGGAGTGAGAGTGAAGGAAAAATTAAGGGAACGAGGTGTAACTGTAGAGTAAATTGGAAAGTGAAATGTAACAGTGCCCACATACAGGCAATAAGTAATCTGTTTCATCAGGGTAGCATAAAAAATGAGGCAGTGTGCACCAGAGTTAGCAACAAAAAAAAATTATCTCTAATCCAAATGACTTAAAATGACACTGCATTGATAAGAAATCCACATTGATAAAATATACTTTGGTGCCTGAGGTGGGGTGGAAAAGAGAACTTTTACAATTACATTAGAACTGTTCATTTTAATTCTGTAGTTAGGAGGGCAAGAGTCCTCAATCAAGATGTGTCAATATTCAACTGTAGGGTAACTTTGGAAGGATTTGCTCTGATCTGGGGTTTGGTATAAAATAAACCCATTATTGCCAGCTTGAGAAGAAGAATGAAAGTAAATAAGTTAAGCAAGACCTTAATTGTTTGGCAAAGGGGCAGAACCTGGAATAGCAGGGAGAGTATAGCAGAGGAGCTGGGCTCTGGTTCATTTGTTGGCATTCTCTGTGAGTCTATGGGGGAGTCATGCCCCTTCTTCAGGTCACTCAATTTCCTTACTAGTAAATGAAGATGAGCCCTACCACTTCTAACACTCTATGACTCTCCTTATAGACCCGTTTGGTCAAATTTCCTTGGTGTAACCACTTAATTTCAGGCTGGATTATCAGAAGTGTTGAGAGGGTTAGAAAGAGTTGGAAAGGGTTAGAGTTTATTTTTTAAAAAATATACTAATTTTTGAGCAGTTTTAGATTTAAAAAATGTAGCAGAAAGTACAGAGTTCCCATGTACCTCCTTACACATAGCCCCAGTTTCCCCAATTATTAACATCTTGCATTAGCAGGTACATCTGTTCCAGTCAAAGAGCCAATATTGACACATTATTAACTAAAGTCCATTGTCCACACTACATCTTTGTTTTGTGCATTCTATGGGTTTTGACATATATATAGTGATACACATCTGCCATTACAGGGTCCTACAGAATAATTTCATGGCTCTAAAAACCCTGTGTTCCATCTGTTCATCCCCTCTTTTTCCCCACTCCAACCCTTGGCAACCATTTATCTTTGTACTGTCTCCATAGTTTTGCCTTGTCTAAAATGTCATATAGTTGGAATCATATAATATATAGACTTTTTTGATTGGCTTCTCTTAGCAATACATATTTGAAGTTCTTCCGTGTCTTTTTGTGGCTTCATAGCTCATTTGTTTTTAGTACTGAATAATATTTCATTGTTTGGACATGCCATTGTTTATTCACTTATTGAAGGATATCTTGGTTGCACTAGGTTTTGGTAATTATGAATAAAACTGCTATCAACATTCATGTGCAGGTTTTTGTGTGTGTGTAAGTTTTTAACTCATTTGGATAAATACCAAGGGGTTGTGATTGCTAGATGGTATGGTGAGAGTATATTTCGTTTTGGAAGAAGCTTCCAAACTGGCTGTACCATTTTGCATTTGCACCAGCATTGAATGAGAGTTCTTTTTGCTCCACATTTTCAACAGCATGGTCTTGTCAATGTTTTTGGATTCTGGTACCTAACAGGTATGTAGAGGTATTTCATTTTTGTTTTAATGTGCAATTCACTAATGACACATGTTCAGCATCTTTTCATCTGTTTACTTGCCATTATGTAACTTCTTTGATGAATGTGTATTCAGATCATCTGCCCATTTTTTAAACTGAGTCATTTATTTTCATGTTGTTGAGTTTAGACTTGATTTTATAGAATTCTTTTGCCAATGACATGAGGCTTAAACAAGCACCCTTGCTTGACCCTGTCTGGTGTTGTCCAGAGGCCCTCATGGGGGAAGTATAACTGCACAGTTTATGCATACATTGTACCAAACATAGCTGAACGACTCTTCATCCAGGTGCTGGTAACAGAGAAATTATCTAAGAGACATAGTCCACCGAGAAGAGTCTGAAAAGGAGGATTCTGACCATTAGATCCAGAAGAGATGGCTGGCAAACGCCACCTTAACCAAGTGGTTCAAGTTAACGTTACCAGTGATGAGATATCGGCATCTTGTCTTTCTCGAGCAGGGTCATCACTTTTGGGGTACTCTTGCCAAAAAATGCGCAATCCAGTCAGGAGGAAACACCAGACAAGACGAAACTGGGAGACAGTCTACATAACGGCTGGCCAGTACTTTAAAATGTTTCATCGTGAAAGAAAAAGAATGACAGAGAACTGCCCTAGATTAAACGGAAACTAAGGAGACACGACATCTCAATGCAATGTATGATCCTGGTGAGATCCCAGAACAGAAAAGGACCCTTAGAGGGGCAATTAGTGAGATGTGGTAAGTGCTGTAGATTAGCTAATCGCATTATCCCAGTGGGAGTGTCCTGTGTTTGATCACTGCACTGGCATTATGTAAAATGTTAATCTTTAGAGAAGCTGGCTGAAGGGTTACGGAAATCTTCTGTGCTGTGTTTACAACATTTTCGAAGGTCTTAAATTGTTTCAGTTCAAATGAAAATTTAAAAACAAAATTAGAAGTTCCAGAAGGCTGCACAACAGCCGCTCCTGCGACCCGGAGCCCCCGGGTCGTCCTGGGTGAGAGCTCCCCGCCCCCCGCCCCCCGCCCCCCGCGCCCCCGTCCACGCTCCGCCCGGTGGGGATTGAAACCGCACCCGAGAAGCGCCGCCCCCGCTCCCGCCCCGCCCCGCTCCGGCCGCCCCGCCGCTGCCGCCTACCCGCACCAGCCGTCATGCTCCGGGCCACGCTGCCCGCGCTTCTGGTGCCGCTGCTGGGCCTCGCCGCTGCTGCCGTCGCGGGTAAGCGGGTAAGCGGGTAAGCCGTCCATCGCCGGGACTGCGCGCGACCGGCTTCGCCCCCTGCCCAGAGCACAGTCTTCGTGCCCGAGAGCCCAAGGGCGGCCTGCAGACGCCGCACCCGGCCGGGCATCCTGCCCTTCCCTACACGCCCGTCCCCCGTGGGCCCTGGCTCCGGTCACCTCCCACCCTCCTGCCCTCGGGGAAGGGAGGTGGCCGAGAATACGCGAGGGCCCTGTCTTCCTCGGAGTCCATGTCCTCAGCGCAGACCTCACTTCGCTGGGAGGGAACCCCAAATAAGGCCGATTTGGCCGGAGAGCTGAGGGGCTTGGAGTCGTAGGACGAGCGCCGTTTCTGGGCCATTTTGGGCTGAAACGAGAAGCGGGGAACTTGGTGGCGATTTCCCCAGCTGGTGCGCAGCCGGGTTTCGGGTGCTGGGATGAGGGTGGGGGCCGGGGGAAGCAGGCCCTCTTTTGCAAGCAGTGCTGTTTGTCCAGTTGGTTGGTGTTCAAGCTGTTGAAACAGGGTAACAGTTCAGCCAAATAACCCCTGGATGGAAGAGGAACGGGAACAGGCGAAGCTTAGATTTCACTGAAATCAAGGGGTTTTAAAGTTCTAGTCTGCTGTTGTGCAACTGACATCTGAAAAGTCACACACGTGATCAGTGATTTACCAAATGACTCGTGAGGAAGATGCACAATTCTATTGACTGTGTGTTTTAAAAAAAAAAAAAAAAGAAAGAAAACAAGTTTCCGTAAAAGCATGTCAAAAATATGTGACTGGAGAGACTCTGGGGAAGACAGACTTCCAAAAACACCACTGACTGAACAATTCCAGGAATGAAAGAGCAAAATAAAGAACTAAATGCATACTTGTGTGGGCTTAAATAAAGTGATTATACAAGAGATTCCTGCCCTCTGAATTCACTGCCTTTTTATGTTAAGTGCCTGCTCCAAGCCTGCTGACAGGAATATTTCAGTGGACCTCAGTGTTGAAGGCAGCAGCAGCTCAGAACTTGGGTACAAACCCAAGGTTCCTTTCTTGAAGCTTTTGTGGACCAGCATTTATGATTGGTTATGCCATCTGCTGCCTGTCAGAGGGGCAGGAACAAGATGTGCCCATGTTCACAGTGTTCAGGCTGGGTAATTAATTTTGTCTAAAGCAAAGCTGGGCTGCCTCTGAACCCTACTGCATGTCCTCATCGTGCAAGCCAGTAACATCTCAACCCCCATGTAAACCACTCTCTGCAAGGCTGGGCATTTGTGCTTTAGGCTAGTCAAATTTTCTTGTCAGATTTTCTTTCTGTCAGACTTTTAAAGAAAATCAGTTTCTAGATTTTGGTATGTCTCTTCTTCAGTGAAGCTGTTTTGACCAGCAACAGAGGGCATATTTCTCTTTGGAGATTTTTGTGCATTTCCTTTGATAAGTCCAGTGTGGATCAATAGGCTTTTCAACAGCTTTAAAAAAGTGCATGTTGAATAAATTAATGCTGTTAATTAATCCGCTCCTCTAAGTCAGGAAGCTTTAAGGATTAATTTAGAAATGAGCATGAGCTTTGCCCTAGCTAGTTAACCAACTTATCTGCACTTCAGCAAAACAGAGATAATACCTCACGGGGCTATTGGGAGCATTAAGTGGGAACTCCACGTCTAGTCCCTATTACAGGCGTGGTTCATCTTGGTTTCCTTCCCTTTATTCTCTTCATACAAAATGAAGGGTAATTGTCTAACCAGAAAACATGTAAATACCACCTTATGTGTATTGGATGTTTATGGTTACTGAGCACATTCATATATATGCTGATGTTATAAGGCTGAAATCTAAGTGCGTTTTTCATAATACCTTACAAATCTCCCATCCAAGCAAGATCAGGAGTCCTATTTGGCTTAGAACTACGTCAAGAAAGAGTTTGTTGCTGAATACCAAGATCTTAATAGAAAAGTTCTTATGATGTTGCATAATAAATATGAGTATTGCATATAAATGTGATGTTGAAATGGAAATAATTGTTATTGCCTGTCATTTTGGAGGTCATTAGTGAAGTGATCTAATGTTGTTCTTAGCTATTATTTTGAAAATCACAATGGACAAAACATTCTTTAAATTACTGAGTGAAAATCCATGGCATCCCTTTAAAAAGTTTTCCCATAAGGATGCTTAAGCACAGATTATCAGTATGTGTTTATTGGGTCAGTGGTTTCCTCCACCTGGCATGAGATGAGTGAACAAGGATGTTCAGAGTAAGTCCTCATTCCGCGATCATCATGTGGATCAGAGTCTAGGTTTCCAATTTTGAAT
Source organism: Callithrix jacchus (assembly GCF_049354715.1). Taxonomy (NCBI): domain Eukaryota; kingdom Metazoa; phylum Chordata; class Mammalia; order Primates; family Cebidae; genus Callithrix; species Callithrix jacchus. The sequence continues at coordinate 70,071,995 of NC_133507.1, forward strand.
TGCCATGTCCTACAAGCCTTAGATGAGGTGCCTCTGCCTTCCTCCCTGATGTCATCTCTTAACATTCTTCTTGACATTCACTCTGTGGATACACAGAGTAAACAGTATCTGGGTACTGGAGTACCAACACCTCTGCTCCTTTTGTGCACACCACCTTCCCCCAGTCCTTGGCACAGCTGCCCTGACCACCATTCGGATCTCTGTTCATGTGTCAGCTCCTGAAGCCTCCTGGAACACCCACGTCCTCCTTCATATCTCCATGTTTTATCTTTTCCAAGCCTTTCTGAATGCATCATGTTTATTCATCTGTCTTGCTTGTTGCTCCTCTTACCAGAAGGAAGCTCCATAACAGCAGGGATTTTTACCATCTTGTGGATTTTTGTTTTGTTTTGATTTGTGTCTCCTCACTTATTTTAAGTTACAATAAAAGGATAAAAAAAATAGGTGAGTTATTTAAAAGTAGATGGGATAAGTGGATTGCAGTATTTTTCAAATTATGTTACCTCTGCTCGGTACTCATTTCATAATTGAATTCAAAGCCTTAAATCATCTTAATCTATTGATGCCCTCTCCTCTCCTTTTCTCTCCTCTCCCTACTCCCCTCCTCTCCCCCGTCCCCTCCCCTTCCTGCTCTCCTCTCCTCTTTTTTTTTTCTCCCCAAGACAGAGTCTCTCTCTGTCACACAGGCTGGAGTGCAGTTGTGCAATCTCAGCTCACTGCAACCTACGCCTCCGAGGTTCAAGGAATTCTTCTGCCTCAACCTCTTGAGTAGCTGGGGATTATAGGCGCGTGCCACCACGACTGGCTAATTTTTGTATTTTTAGTAGAAACGGAGTTTCACCATGTTGGCCAGGCTGATCTCAAACTTCTGACCTTGTGATCTGCAGCCTCAGCCCGCCAAAGTGCTGGGATTACAAGTACAAGCCACCATGCCCGACCTGATGCCACCTTTTCTGACTCTTGTGTATGGCACGGTGATGTTTCAGGGGAAATTATCTCAGATTAAATATTAGAGTATTTTTAAATTAATTATGAAATGCTAATGTTTATCTTCCAATGAAAAGGTGAATTACAATTAGGTATTATTTCGGGACTTCCTTTACTGTTGATAATCTTTTAACAAGTTGCTTATGTGTTGAAAACTAGTTTTGCAGCATGGTTACTACTTTCCACAATTTTTCATTGTGTATATCATGTATTTCATTCCTTCTGTGGGTTTTTTTCATATATATATATTTTAGAGATGGGGTTTCACCATGTTGGCCAGGCTGGTCTTGAACTTCAGACCTTGTGATCCACCTGCCTTGGCCTCCCAAAGTGCTGGGATTACAGGCGTGCACCATTGAGTCTGGACCCTTTTGTGTTTCATATATATATATATATATATTTATTTATTTTTTACAAAGGGTCTCACTCTGTCACCCAGACTAGAGTACATTGGTGCAGTCAGGGCTCACTGCACCCTTGACCTCCCGGACTCAAGTGATCCTCCCACCTCAGCCCCCTAAGTAGCTGGGACTACGGATGCATGCCACCATGCTCTACTAATTTTTTAAAAAAATTTTTGTAGCGATAGGGTCTTACTTTGTTGCCTAGGCTAGTCCTAAACTCCTGGGCTCAAGTGATCCTTCTACCTCAGCCTTCCAAAGCTCTGGGATTACAGGTGTGAACGGCTGTACCTGGCCTATTTTAAATTTTGAGGGCAAATCTTTAAGAAAATGGACCAGTGATGCCTAACGAGAAAGGTACAGATTAACAATGGCACACCCCTTCTGTGAACAAATATTATAACAGCCTTTCTGAAGCGGGAAGTGATGGGAGAATATAGAGGTGGATGTCTTGAAAGCTAGATTGGGAAGGGTGATGGAGAGGGGATGGAGTGTCAGAGTACCTCAGTTTCCTTGGGATTCAGAGAGATCCTGCAGCTCAGAGTACAGCCACAGAATCTCTGGATTACTTAGGGACTTGAAACAGCCACTCCCTCCTCCATACATTATAAATGTCATAAATAGCCCCTTATCTTCATCTGTCTCTGCTACAGTTGCCCTTGCAGAAGGTATGTGACTAACTCATATCTTAATGGGAAAGAAGCAAAGGTCTTATTATTGACAATGAAAAACAAAAAGAAGCCTTTGTCTTTTCTTTTGTTAACATTTAGAACAAGCATGTCCCAAGAATCACTTCCTCATGTTGTACTTTTTTTTTTAGAGAGAGAGCGAAAGTGAGCACTTATAAAGGAACAGAGAGTTCTATTAGGTTTGACTAGTAATGCAAAGTATTCCTGTGGATATGATGTTATCTTCCCTTAGCATGTGATAATTTTAGGCAGAAGATCTATATAGAAACTTTTGGAGTTATGCTAAATACAACTTTTAAAATATTCATGAGGCTCCTAAATTTTGGTATATATTAAATACTTATAAAATTATAAAATCCCTAAGAGTCATTTAGGCTCACTATTAATAACAACCTATCTTTCAGGACTGCTGTGAAGAAATAAGAGTAATAGAAAGGCCCTTTGCAGAGAGCTCAGTGGGCATGTTTTTAATTATATCAGGATTATAGCAAAGATACTTAGCATTGAAGACAACTTAGTTTAGCCTTTTGCTTGTGAGGTGCATGAATGTCAACAACTCTCCTCACAGGAGTTATCCAGCCTCTATTTGAGCACTGTTCTTCTGAAAGTAAAAATATGTCTTTTAAGTAGTGCTTAAAACTTGTTTCTGGGGCACGCACACTGATCTATAGCATGAGAAAAGGGATTCCATGTTGAATTAACTGGAGTTACTGCTAATGCTGAAATGAGCCTAAGGAGAAGGCAGTTGAAAGTTTTGGAGAAGTGAGCCAACAGTCTGTTTTCTATTTTTCTATACATAGCCTGTTAAAAAAATTTTTTTGGTCTTGTCACATACAGATGCTCCTCCACTTAGAATGGAGCTATATCCCAATAAACTTGTAAAGTCAGAAAATCATAAGTTGTCCATGATTAAGTTCAGGGCCATTCTGTATTGCTTACTTAGTCATTCAGCAGTGGTCTTTGAGTAGATGGTTATCATCATCATCATCCTCATTCCCATACTGTGCAAACCCAGTGGCTTTGTGTTTGCTGCTCCCTCTGTTCTCCCAAAATATCCATGTCCATGTGACTTTTTCCCCTCTTATCTTTTCAGACACACACACACACACACACAATTGGCTCTCTGTTTCTCTGGAGAACCCTGACTGATACAATAAGCAATAGGATAGTATGGAAATTAGACAGTGTGACAATCAGGGCTGGGTTGGATGAGGCATTGAACATCTACCTTAGCCCACCTTTGAAACACTCTGGGAGAAGCTACCTGCCATGTCATAAGGACCCTCAAGTACCCCTGTGGGGAAGTCCACTTGGTGAGGAACTGTGGTGTCCTGCCCACAGCCAGCACCAACTCACCGCCCATATGAGTGAGTGTTCTTGAAGCTGACCTTCCAGCTCCAGTTCAGTGTTCAGATGGCTGCAGCCCTAGCCAGCATCTTCACTATAGCGTCGTAGAGACCCCAAGCCAGAATCACCCAGCCAAGCAACTGCTTCTGAATTCCTGACCCAGAGAAACTGTGTATAATAACTGTATTTCTTGTTTTAAGCTATTTTTTTTACATAGCAATAGACCACAATATACCATCTAACATATTGTTTTATTATTTTTCTTCCTTTTACATTTCTGCCTCAACTAGAACATAAATTTCCAGGAGGGCAGGAATTGTTTTCCTTTTTGTTCACTGTGGAATCACATTCACCTGGCAAAATTTTTTAACAGCAACCCCCTCAGATAGGTACTGTTATCATTCCTGTTATACAGATAAGGACACTGGGACACAGTAAGCTTAAATAACATGTCTAAGATTGCGTAGTCAGAGCCAGACTTTTCTCCACAGCCTAATGGGCTTAACCAGAGTCCTGTATTGACCCACTTCTATGCATCCCTTCCAGTGTTATGTTCAAGACAGAAGGATAGTTATTATTGAGAATACAATTAGATCTCAGACACAATCTCTGTTGTCATGCAGTTAACAACCATTTGGGAAAACAGGATGCATATCAGATAGCTGCTATGTAACGCAGGATCTAATGAGTGCCATGTAAACAGGTATAGGCTGTCAGAAGCTGTTCTTCGTTTTCCAAAGAAGAATAACTACTCATAGTTCTTATGATCTGTGCCATGTTATTCTCAAAACCCTAGCCTCAACTAAGTGGAATAAGGATAATTTCCTTAGTCAAAAGCTGACTACTCTAGGCTAAGCATCAGCCCAAGATGGGGCCTAGTATATGAACTCTAAGCCTATTTGACTGCTGAGATGGTATCCTCAGCTTTCTTATTAGCCATATAGATGTACAATAAATCTATCATCTGGTAGCCTGAGCATGTCTTTAGTCCTTGTTACAAGAAAAGGCCTCTCATGTTTAAGGCAGTTTAAAAGTCTTATAGATGTTCAAAGGAGTCATAGGTTGGAGGAAGATAAGGGTTAGACACTTCATGGAGAATCGACACTTGAGCTGCCATTGAAATAGGAATATCCCTTAATCAGTGTTTTAGAGATCATATCTCCAGATCATTTTAATTCATAAGTATAAGAACTACATGTTTCACAGCATGCCAGGAGCAAAAGAAAAAAATAAAAGAACTATAAGTGTACAGATAAGTAATCTGTAAGTTTTGCTTGACTTGGGTGTTGACTATATTTTTGTGAACTTACTAGACATTTTATTTTATATAAATGGTATTTCAAAAATTAATTCATTGTTGCATATTGTCAAGTTATTTGTTATAAGTAAGAAAACACTATCTGTAGTTTTGACTAGAAATAATACAAAGGTGCGTTTCTGAACTAGTGGTTCAATGATTGCCAATGATTTATAAAAGTGTTTCAGGTGTCATCCAGTGTGGTAATGTAGTTTCCAGTTCAGTTTTTTTAAATTCCATAAGATAAAAGAAAAAGAGCAATAAAAGGAAGCAGAAGAAAGTAGAAGAGGGAAAAGAAGAAGAAAAAGAATCATCAAAGTTGCAATTTAGAGTCTCTGCCCTTTTGACTTTCAGTTTGTGTTTTATTCTGGAAATGACTGCTTGTGTCCTCTGTCATGTCTCTGGCAGCAGAGAGGGGAAGGAGGGAAGAAACCTGCCTTTATACCCTAGTTCACTCATTCAATGAATATTTATGGAGATCTTACTAGTACCCGTAACTGCTTTTTATCACCCGCCCTTTGCTTGGATATGTTTTTTCTTTTTTCTTTTCTCTGTGGCCACCTCATATTTATCCAGTGAGATGTAGCTCAAATATTGCCTACTTTTTTAAATGTTCACTTATTCTGCAAAGTCATAGACTTCTTCTATATCTCATAGCATTTTATCTATCCTGTCTTCATAATATCTGTTATGTCTGTCTGTCTGACTCTTCCATCAGACTGACCACTTTAAGTGTAGGAGACTTTTTTTCTTTCTCCTCACCTCTTAGCACTAAGCATTATACCTGACACATAGGAGTTGCTCAGCAAATGTCTGATATGGATGATAGGTAGCCTATCATTTGTTGATAACTTGTTTAAAAGTATAAAAGATGGAATTTTGCATCTGGCTACCATGGAGTAGGAGACTAACACTCCCATTAAGAACAACTAGAAGATCTAGATTAAATTCCTTAAGAATCATATATGCTGGCATCAGAGAGCTGCTAAGGCAGTTTGCTGAGCTGAGCCCAAAAGTCTGTGTATTCTTCTTAAGAGAGCTGGTAAAATCTTAAATAGCTAAAAGCAGAGCAGAGTTTTTGGCAATCTCATGGTGCTGAGGAAACAAAAAATATGAGTCTTGACTCACCAAAGAGGAGGTGGCTCTAGTTAATATCCAGGCTTTCAAAGATCTGTAGGCGCCGGGCTTCACAAAGACTAGAACACCTCTTCACATGGACTCAGTTCCTGCCAATAAGAAGCCATTCTAGAGGAAGATGACATCACTTAGAGGTGCTACAATTTTTCATACAGTGTTTGGCATTAGATAGATAGCTACCAGACAGAACAAAAAAAAAAAAAAACGGCTTAAGCGGGTGTGAGGGTACCAGAGAGGAGAGTAGAAAACAGACTTAATAGGTGACCTTGAAATTAGAGTTACCAGAAATGGACTTTAAAATAACTGTGATAAATTAAAGAATATAATTACTATGATTAGAATTTTAAAATATAATCAAATTGAAATTTAAAAAATATAATCAATTTGAAATTCTGTAACTGAAAAATCACTGACATTATAAACTCAATAGATGGGATTTAAAAGCATGAAAACCTGAAGTGGGCTCGGCACAGTGGCTCACGCCTGTAATTCCAGCACTTTGGGAGGCCGAGGTAGGAGAATTGCTTGAGACCAGGAGGTAGACCAGGCTGGGCAATATAGTGATACCCCTGTCTCTACAAAAAAAATAAAACAAACAAATTAGCCATCTGTCTACTAGGGAGGCTGAGATGGGAGGATCATTTGAGCCCAGGAGTTCAAGGCTGCAATGAGCTATGACCGTGCCATTGTACTCTAGACTGGGTGATGGAGAGAGACCTTGTCTCAGAAAAAAGAAAAAAAAAAGAAGTTACCCTTACTGTCAGTTAAGTTACAATTTAAGAGAGCATTAAAAATAAACCAAAAAGAACGAGATTATAGTATAGAGTATTAACAGTATTGAAAAGAGCAAAAGGGAAATACCGGACATGATAAAAAGTCTAACATGGATGTACTTTGAGTCTCAGAAAGGGAGGAGAGAGAGAATGGAGCAGAAGCAGTATCTGAAATGATAATGGCCAATAACTTTTCAGAAGTGACCAATGAAAATAACAGATTTAGAAAGTGCATTGAATTCTTAGCAGAATTTAAAAAAAAACTAAAACAGGAACGATCCAAGATGGCCGATCGCTAACATCCCAGGATTGCAGCTCTCAGGGAAGGCGCGGAGAACTAGAGGACGCCACACTTTCAGACAAAGTCTGGTCGCTCACGGAGCAGAAGATCCCCCAGTGGTGGAAACACACGGGTCGCCAGCGCGACTCTTGTGGTCGGCGCAGCAGTTCCGCCGGCACCTCGGCGCGGCAGCTCTCGGAGCAGAGTAAACGGGACCGCTTCCCCTTCTGACCGAGGTTTGGAGCCCCGGGAAGGCAGAGTCGCCTACTACGGAAACAAGAAGGAAGCCCGACAGGAGAATCCTGGGCAGAAAAGCACCATCAGTTTTAACGCCGCTGCTCTGGCCCTGGGAACTAACAACCTGGACGTCCACTCAAGAGACCTAATCTGAAAGTTGGTAATTTCAAAGACGAGAGGAGGATAAATTTACAATGACGGGAAGAAACCAGCGTAAAAAAGCTGAGAATACTCAAAGTCAGAACGCCTCTCCCTCTAAAGATGATCACAGTTCCACATCAACAATGGAACAAGGCTTGATGGAGAACGAGCGCCTCCTGATGACAGAATCACTCTTCAAGGAATGGATAATAACAAACTTCGGTGAGTTAAAAGAACATGTTGTAGCCCAACGTAAAGAAACTAGGAACTTTGACAAAAGGCTTGATGAAATCCTATTGAGAATAGACAACTTAGAGCGGAGTATGAGTGAATTAATGGAACTGAAGAATACAATACAGGAACTCCGAGAAGTATGCACAGGTTTAAACACTCGAATTGTTCAAGCAGAAGAAGGGATATCAGAGGTCAAAGTCCAACTTAATGAAATAAAACGTGAAGAAAAGATTAGAGAAAAAAGGATAAAAAGGAATGAGCAAAGTCTCCAAGAAATGTGGGACTATGTGAAAAGACCAAATTTACGTTTGATAGGTGTACCTGAATGCAACGGAGAGAATGAATCCAAGCTGGAAAATACCCTTCAGGATATTATTCAGGAAAATTTTCCTAAACTAGCAAAGCAGGTCAACATTCAACCCCAGGTAATACAGAGAACACCACAAAGATATTCCTCAAGAAGAGCAACCCCAAGGCACATAATCGTTAGATTCACCAGGGTTGAAACAAAGGAGAGGATACTAAGGGCAGCCAGAGAGAAAGGTCGGATAACCCACAAAGGCAAGCCTATCAGACTTACAGCAGATCTCTCGGCAGAAACTCTACAGGCCAGAAGAGAGTGGGGGCCAATATTCAACATCCTCAAAGAACAGAACCTTCAGCCCAGAATTTCATATCCAGCCAAACTAAGCTTCACAACTGAAGGAAAAATAAAATCTTTTATGAACAAGCAAGAACTCAGAGATTTTATTACCACCAGGCCTGCTTTACAAGAGCTTCTGAAAGAAGCATTACACACAGAAAGAAACAACCAGTATTAGCCTTTCTAAAAATACACCAAAAAGTAAAGAGCACCAACATAAAGAAGAATTTACACCAACACATGGATAAAACAGCCAGTCAACATCAAATGGCAGTAACCCTAAATTTAAATTGACTAAATTCCCAATCAAAAGACACAGCCAAAACCCAACGGCATGTTACATCCAGACCCGTTTCACATGCAAGGATACACAAAGACTCAAAACAAAGGGATGGAGAAAGATTTACCAACCAAATGGAGAGCAAAAATAAAAAATAAATAAAAAGCAGGAGTTGCAATTCTTGTATCGGATAAAATAGATTTTAAAGCAACAAAGATATAGTGGTAAAAGGATCAATGCAACAACAAGAGCTAACGATCCTAACACCCAGATAGGAGACTTAGATTCAATGAGACAGAAAATTAATAAGGATATCAAGGACTCGAACTCAGATCCAGAACAAGTAAACTTAATAAATATTTATAGAGCTCTCCACTTCAAATACACAAAATATACATTCTTGTCAATACCACATCACACCTACCCATTAGTTTAAATGAAACATTGATTGGCCATTATTAATACCCAATTTTTTTCAAAATAAAGCAATATTTCCATTTACTCTCCCTCTTTCTCTTCCTCTTTCTTCCTCTCCTTTACTTATTTTTTTTTTTTCTTTCCTTCTCTCAAAAAAAAAGAAATCAACTTGTAAACCTCTAGATCCAGGTCGGCAATGTCTCTTTCATTGCTTGATTTCCTTTCTTCCCTTCCCTCCCTCCCTCCCTCCCTCCCCGCTTCCTCCCTTCCTTCCTTCATCCCTTCCTTCCTCCCTACCGTCCTTCTTCCCTTCCTTCCTGCCTTCCTCCCCCCCCAAAAAAAAAAAAAAAAAAACTAAAACAATAGCATACCACTGTAAAACTCATAAAAACCAAAGACAAAGAAAATCTTTAAAGCTTCAACAAGAGGGAAAAGCACATTACTGTCCAAAAAGCAATAGTGAGACTGACAGCTAACTTCTTAGTAGAAATGATGAAAGCCAAAACAACAAAACTATAGTCATTCATTGCTTAGTTAACAACAGGGATACATTTTGAGAAATGCAGGTTTTCATTAGGCAGTTTTGTCATTGTGCAAACACTGTAGAGTGCACTTACACAAACTGAGATGGTATACCTACTACACACCTATGCCACATGCTGGAGCCTATTGCTCCACAGTAACATGCAGAACTTACATGGCTGTGTTACTACTATACTGAATGCTGTAGGCAATTTCAGCACGACATAAGTATTTGTGTTTCTAACCATAGCGAAAGCACAGTAAAAATAATGGTATTATATAACCTTATGGGGACACTGCTGTATATGTAGTCTATCATTGATCAAGATGTCATTATATGGTGCATGACAATGTGTATCTTAAAGATAAGCTGTCATTCTACAATTTCATATTTGCAAAGATAGCCATCAAACATGAAGACAATATAAAGAGCTTTTTTCTTTTGAGATGGAGTCTCGCTTTGTCACCCAGGCTGGAGTGCAGTGGTGCAATCCTGGCTCACTACAACCTCCACCTCCTGGGTTCAAGCAATTCTTCTGCATCAGCCTCACCAGTAGCTGGAATTACAGGCACCCACCACCACACCCAGATAATTTTTTTGTGCTTTTTAGTAGCGATAGGGTTTCACCATGTTGGTCACACTTGTCTTGAATTCCTGACCTCAGGTAATCTGCCTGACTTGGCCTCCCAAAGTGCTGGGATTACAGGAGTGAGCTGCTGTGCCCAGCAAAGACATTTATTGGATATCAAGAACTGAGGGAGTTTCCAGTAGACCTACACTTAAAGAAACACCAACAAGATTTCTTTAAGCAAATGGAAAATTATCCCAATCAGAAACACAGAAATGCGAGAAGGAATGAAGAGCAACAGAGATTTCATTTAAATCTTAAATGAAGATTTAAATAGGTATTTAAACCTAAAGGAACACTGGCCAGGCAAAACAGTAATAAAACAATAAGATAAAGGAAAGAAAGTCAATGAAATTAAAATATTGTATGTTTCTGGGACTGCCTACAAAGTGGTAAAAGTACTGACTGATTTTGGGTATTAACAAAGGAAAGTCACATATTGTAATTTTCAGGGTACCTACTACAGAAAAATAATTAAAGAATATATAATTCACAAGCTAAAAGAAAAAGGATCAATGTAAAATGTTTAATACAAAAAGAAGACAATAAAGGAGAAAAAACATCAAATAAGTAGGACAGGTGAAAAACAAATAGTAAGATGGTAGATATAAACCCCAATTCATCAGTAACTACATTAAATATTACTGGAAATACTTCAATTAAAAGACAGATGATCAAGCTGGATTTTAAACAAATACTTGCTGCTTGCAAGTATTATAATTACTTTGAAAAAGTGTTTGGCAGTACCTGTGAAAGCTGGACATATCCACACTCTATGGCCCCAGCAATCTACTTCTAGAAATGTACTCACAAAAAGTATGCATAGGATGTTTAAAGCAGCATTACAATAGCCACAAACTAGAAACTACCCAAATATTCATCAACAGTAGAATAAATAAATTCTTAAATAAGTCTTAAATAAAATGATTGTAAAAGTAACATTTATCAAAAGAAGCCAGACATCAAAGAGTACATAATGTATCATTCCATTACTATAAAGTTCAAAACCAGGCAAAACTAATCGATGGTGTTACAAGTTAGGTTAGTGATGACCTTTGGAAGAATGGTGAGCAAAAGGGGTTAATGTTCTGTTCTTCATTCCTCTGATAATTATATGGGTATGTTTACTTTATGAAAAGTCACCAGAACATTAAAGAAAAAAGAAAAAAAATTCACCAACTTGTGTATTTATAATTTGTGCATTGCATGCATGTTTTATTTGAATAAAAAGTTTACTTTTTAAAAATTTATCAGGAAAGGTATTAGAATTGGCAGCAAAGTCAGTTCAGTTGTATTTTAGTACTTAAGAAAGTCAGCCAGGCACGGTGGCTTATGCTTGTAATCCCAGCACTTTGGGAGGCCAAGGCAGGTGCATCACCTGAGGTCAGGGGTTCAATACCAGCCTGGCCAACATGGCGAAACCCCATCTCTACTCAAAATAAAAATTAGCTGGGCGTGGTGGCATGCACCTGTAATTCTAGCTACTCGGGAGGCTGAGGCAGTAGAATCACTTCAACCCTGGAGGCAGAGGTTGCAATGAGCTGAGATAGTACCACTGTGCTCCAGCCTGGGTGACAGAGTAAGACTCCAACTCAAAAAAAAAGAAAAAGAAAAAGAAACTTAATGTGCTTCAAGAAGGAAAGGTTGAACCCACAGGAAAGAAGAGTGTCTGAAGATGTTGAAGAGATGATAAATTAAGCTATTTAAGGACAAGTAAGAGCATTCATTCATTCAGTTGAATAGTTTAAGTCTTTATTACAATCCAAGAGATGTTTGAGGTGTTAGGAATTCAAAAATTAAAAAGGCTCAGTCTCTATTTTCAGAGTGGTCACTGTCTAGGAGAGAAGATTCGAATGATGATGTATGTAAAAGCTACATATTTTAAATACTTTCCTGTACTAGTGAGGCACTGTGCTGTGCAGGTTTGCAGCATCTTACCTGATACAACAATCCAGTGAGTTAGATGTTATCTCTTTTTTCCTGAGGAAACACAGGAAATAATAGAAGTTGTCCAAGGTCTCACCACCAAAATGAAAACAGAAGTCTTTCTGACTTTAAAGCCATGTTCCTGCTGGTACTTTACAATTCCAGTGGATGGTGGATGGTGAAATTACATGCATAAGTCAAAATCAATTCTAGTGGGGATGCCTTGGAGAAGGTGGTATAGATGGCCTGGGCCTCAAAGGATGAGCAGACAGAGAATAATGTGGAGAGGATCTACCTGCTCCATGTACAGACTTTCAACCAAGTGTCTTTTTTTCAGACCCTCCTCCTACCAAGTTATCTGGCATCTCCAATTCCTGACTCTTTTCTGGACTTCTTTGCTTTGTAAATGTTGGTATCATGTAATTGTATAGCCAGATTGCTTTAATTTAATGTTTCATAATGAATGTTTTCCCAAAGCAAAGTGCTTGTTGCAAAACACTGTATCTTTAAGCCAGCATAGTGGGAGAGTTCTGGATTCCTGCCAGAGTTAAACCAAGGTAGTTATGTGTGTAATTCAAGTGCTTATGAAACAGCTGGAAGGAAAAAGAAACTTGGATATAAAATAAATTATTGGTGGGCACAGTGGCTCTTGCCTGTAATCCCAGCACTTTGAGAGCCCAAGGTGGGAGGATTGCTGAGCCCAGGAGTTCAAGAGCAGTCTGGACAGCATAGTGAGACTCTATCTCTACAAAAAAATTAAAAAATTAATTGGATGTCATGGTGTATACCTGTAATCCCAGCTAATCAGGAGGTCAAGGACGAATCCCTTGAGCCTGGGAGGCAGAGGTTTCAGTGAGCCAAGATCATGCCACTGCACTCAAGCCTGGGTGACAGAGTAAGACTCTGTTCTCAAAAAAAAAAAAAAATGTCTGATACAGTAAGTACGAATATAAGGGACACACTGCTTCCTTTTAAAGGCAAGACCAGTATGTTGAACATTCCACTTCTGCTCAACTCTCATTATCGAGAAGTTATAAGACTTCGAAGCAATCTAGCTTGGCGGCCATGTGCTCTGTGCTATATAACAAGCTGAGGTCAGGCTGGGCATGGTGGCTCACGCTTGTAAGCCCAGCACTTTGGGAGGCTGAGGTGAGTGGATCACGAGGTCAGGAGTTCAAGACCAGCTTGGTCAACATAGTAAAACCCCATCTCTACTAAAAATACAAAAATTAACTGGGCGTGGTAGCAGGCCCCTGTAATCCCAGCTACTTGGGAGGCTGAGGCAGGAGAATTGCTTGAACTGGGAGGTGGAGGTTGCAGTGAGTCCTGATCTCGCCACTGCACTCTAGCCAGACTCTATCTCAAAAAAAAAAAAAAAAAAAAAAAAAAAAGCAGCTGAGGTCAGTACTGGGAACAATATTCTGAGCTCAGTAAAACTGAGAGTGTAGAATCAACTTAGATTAATGTAGCTAATTGGTAAATTCTGATCTTTGTGGTAGGGCTTGCTTCTACTTGTTTATATTAAAAATGTAATGCACAACTTAGGCTGGGCATGGTGGCTCACACCTGTTATTCCAGCATTTTAAGAGGCCAAGGCAGGTGGATCGCTTGTGCTCAGAAGTTTGAGATCAGCCTGAGCAACATGGCAAAATCCCATCTCTGTAAAAAATACAAAAATTAGCTGGGCATGGTGACACTTACCTGTAGTCCCAGCTACAGGTATGTGCCACTATGGAGTAAACACTTGCAACCAACCCCATGGTAACCTCATCAGAACTTATGTTCATAGTGAGGAAGATGAAATTTTATTCCTCATCTACCTTATACAAGTTGACCTCCAAATTCTTGGTTTTGCCCAGATGTATCACAGCCCAGACTTTAAACCAGTTAAGCTGAGGTGGGAGGATCCCTTGAGCCCAGGAGGCAGAAGTTGCAGTGAGCTGAGATCGTGCCACTGCACTCCAGCCTGGATGACAGCACAAGACCATGTCTCAATAAAAAAAAAATTTAAAAAAAGGCAGAACTTAAACATAAAATGTCTATATAATGCTAATGAATTAAATTCCAGAGTCTAGGCTTAAAAATGCACATCTTTATAATAAACAAAAAGAGACCAAGAGAGAAGTGAAGGAGATGTCCCTTTACAGCAATACAGGCAGAGTTATAGTCCTATTTTATCAAACTGCCTCAAAGAATCTACTTTTGAAACTGTTATATGCTGCAAAGATAACCTTCAAAGAAAAGTCTGATTGGCTGTCTTCTAGATAGTTTGTTACCTTGGTAATAACACTAATTTACATGTCTGAATTCCTGAACAACCTAAAAACTTTTATCTTTCCTCTGTAAAGTCGAAGAGAATTCTCTTTTCACATTTCTCTTTTCCCATATATTTAATAGAGAGAAACAAATTCCTGTTACACTGGTTGATTTCTTATTTTAATAAAGATTTAACAAAGGAAATTGCTTTTGTGTGTGTGTGAAACTTTAATATCTAATATCCTTATCTTTGGGAATTTATGTAATTCTTTTTCTCAAGTTATTTAACATAGTTTTTCTTTTTTCTACATAGACTGTCCTTCATCTAGTTGGATTCAGTTCCAAGAGAGTTGTTACATTTTTCTCCAAGAAGCCATCAAAGTAGAAAGCATAGAGGATATCAGAAATCAGTGTACAGACCATGGTAAAAGGCTTATTTTTTTTTGTTTCTTTTTTCACAAATTAGTAAATAACGTTCATTAATTTCTTTAAAAATTGATTTTGTCATGTCACTTTTAACTGGGCCCTGAGATTTAATATACAACTTTTATTTGACAACACACAGCTACAGGCAGTGGAATTGGGTATATATTTAATCCTGGAGTTGGAAGACAGGTGTTGGAGAATACTGTCCAAAGCTGGGTCTATTTAACATGCATATCCTATGCCAGGCACTGTGCTTAAGCACAGCATATACTTTACTTGGCTTTAATTATCATAACAAACCTATCAAGAGCTGTATTATTATCATTTTATTGAGAGATGAAAATTAGGTTATTTGTTCACCGTTACACAGGAAATAATTGACAAATAATTTTAACCCAGGTTTGTTGGATTTTAGGCTTAGAGTTCTTAATCACTTAGTTCTGCCTGGAAAGTGCTGAAGTCAGATTACATGGGACATGAATTAAGACTGTAGTAAAGAAGAGTACATTAAGGAATAATTATTAAAAGGCTGTTTGCTACAGCATACTCTCAGCATTCTGTAGGAAATAGATTTATAACTTCACATTCTAAAATATTTTAAATAAAAATGTCTTTTTTTCTTGAGATAGGATCTTGCTCTGTCACCCAGGCTTGAGTACAGTGGCGTGATCATAGCTCACTACAGCCTTGAACTCCTGGGTTCAAGTGATCCTCCCATGTCAGCCCCTTGAATAGACAGGACTATAGGCATACACTAGCTATTCTGTTTGTTTATAGAGACAGGGTTTCACTAGGTTACCCAGACTGGTCTGAAACTCCTGGCCTCAAGTGATCTTCTTGCCTTGGCCTTCCAAGGTGCTGGGATTACAGGTGTAAGCCACTGCATCCAACCAAAAAAAGTCAATTTTAAAAAACTGTGCTTGGATACTATTTATATATTTATGGGCAATTTTGGACTATTGAGCCCAAAATGTATCCTTTTGTTGAGTCTCTAATTATTGTGACACTTGTTAGCTCAAACTAAAACTGTGATGTGATTAGCATCTTTTTCAACCCAAATATCTAACCTGGTGATATGAGAGTCCTGATTCTTTAAAGGTGCTTTTTATTATTGTTATATTCTTCAACAATATAACATTTGGAAGAATGTATCATATTGTATTAGGGATACCTTAATCAAAATCATATACATTTATTATAGGAGGAATAAATGTAAGCACAAAAGTTATTTAATCTCATTAAAGTGCCACATAGTACTTAATACATATATGTTGTTTCCCTTTGAAAAAGTCTTACCTGAACGTAGACTCTGTGAAAACAAGATGAAATTTCCAACATGCCAATATGGTTTTATTTCAAGGTAGTTGAAATAAAATAATAGCAATTTTGTTGGTCTCAAAAGATTTTTAAAACAAGTTTTCTCCTGCGAGTATTTTCTTTCCCTCCTTCCTCCCTTGCTTCCTTCCTTCTTTTCTTTTCATTCTCTACTCTCTCTGTCTCATTCTCTTTCTCTTTCTCTTTCTTTTTCTTTTTCCTCTTCGACAGAGTCTCAGTCTGTTGCCCAGGCTGGAGTGCAGTGGGACGATCTCAGCTCATTGCAACTTCTACTTCCTGGGTTCAAGCAATTCTTCTGCATCAGCCTCCTGAGTAGCTGGGATTACAAGCATGTGCCACTAGGCGCAGCTAATGTTTTTTGTGTTGTTTTGGTAGAGACAGGGTTTTGTCATGTTGGCCAGGCTGGTCTCAAACTCCTGACCTCAGGTGATCCACCCACCTTAGCCTCCCAAAGTACTGGGATTACAGGTGTGAGCCACGATGCCTGGCCCCTACAACTATTTTCTATCCCTTCAAAACCTCCATTTATATTAGGTATACTGAGACATAAACATAATTTCAATGACATAAATCTTTAGAGGCTGAGAGCCAAGGCATGTTCCTATACCCTTATTAGCTTGTATGAACCATAAGATCAAAGTTTATTGTCCAGCTCTAATATATATAAAAAGTTAATTATTTTTATATGGCTAGTGATTTTCACTGATTCTGGAATATGCTGACTTTTTTCTCTTTAAAATAATTTCAGGAGCAGACATGATAAGCATACATAATGAAGAAGAAAATGCTTTTATATTGGATACTTTGAAAAAGCAATGGAAAGGCTCAGATGATATTCTACTGGGCATGTTTTATGACACAGATGGTAAGCGATATTTACCTCATGGGACTTGACTTTTTTCTTCTTTTTTTAATGTAGTAAAACTGATGGCTCTTCAATTCTCTAGTTCAAGTTGATGATTCCTGTGGCCTCCAGGTGTTACATTTTCAGTGTGCACCTATGATCGAACCACAGCTTGTTCCTGGATAGCTCAATGAGTTACACAGAGGAAAGCCACAGCTGATTCTTGTCTGGATTAAAATGTGGTTCTAAATCTCGGTATTTTTGTAATATGGCATGATTGTAAAAGTTAGTGTCAGCAACTAATAGGCTAAGGATAGACTAAATTATCATGGTTCTATTAAATAAATGTATTTATCATCACTATAGACAAATATAAAGTACATATGTAAATATTTTCAAATGAAGTGAAA
Source organism: Callithrix jacchus (assembly GCF_049354715.1). NCBI lineage: Eukaryota > Metazoa > Chordata > Mammalia > Primates > Cebidae > Callithrix > Callithrix jacchus. The sequence continues at coordinate 70,089,206 of NC_133507.1, forward strand.
TTACTAAGGTTACTACTATTTTAACTATTTTTCTTGACTTTCTTCCCATGAGAATATTATACATATACTTTTTTTTTGCAAAAATTGGATTATCTTCAGAACCCTCTTAAATTGATACCTTTGATGAATTGACTATACACAGGATATACTTCTCCTTCTAATTTTAATCATACAACCAGATGTTTAGACCAGACATACCTTATTAACTTTCCACCTTTAATTCTATACCCTTTTTGGCTTTGAACATCTTTTAAAACTGTCATAATGTTGAAAATATTCCTTAATTGACAGATGCGAGTTTCAAGTGGTTTGATCATTCAAATATGACATTTGATAAGTGGACAGACCAAGATGATGGTGAGGATTTAGTTGATACCTGTGCTTTTCTGCACATCAAGACAGGTGAATGGAAAAAGGGAAATTGTGAAGTTTCTTCTGTGGAAGGAACACTATGCAAAACAGCTAGTAAGTATGACCGAAGGTGTTTTTCCATTCTAGGAGGAGCAGGAAAAGTAGGGCCAGTTTTAAAATAATTTTATTTGAGATAAGTGTGCCTCATTAAATAGATTAAGGCTGGGCATGGTGGCTCACACCCGCAATCCCAGCACTATGGTAGACTGAGGCGCTGGATTGTTTGAGTACAGGCATTCAAGACCAGCTTGAGCGAAAACTCATCTCTACAAAAAATACAAAAACTAGCTGGGTGTGGTGGCATGCGCCTGTAGTCCCAAATATGTGGGAGGCTAAGGTGGGAGGATCAGTTGAGCCTGGGAGGTTGCAGCTGCAGTAAGCAGTGACTGAGTCATTGTACTCCAGCCTGGGCAATAGAGCAACACTCTCTCAAAAAAAAAATTGGGAATAAGACCTCAGAATGTTTTAATAGGATGGTTTACTCTCAAGTCTCTTGGAACTCAAATTGTAATTCTCTTACATTTAGGAGGTAAGGCCAGATCACATGAAATAGGCATACTTTTAGTCTATCTGCTTAGTGTTTGCAAGAGATCAAAAATTTCTTGTTGTTCAAAGGAATTATGATAATCTCTTTACATGTGAATTGAGTGAGCAGAAGTGGTGAAGAATAATTATGTATAAGTCCAGAATCCTCATGTTACTTTACAAAGAATTAGATTCTCCATAAGAACTAAACATCCTTTGTTTAGACAAATAATAACCACATCATAGTTTATAATTTATTTATTTGGAATTAAAATGTTGTCTTCTGACCCATCGGAAGATTTTTTTTTTTTTTTTTTGAGATGGAGTTTTACTCTTGTTACCCAGGCTGGAGTGCAATGGTGCAATCTTGGCTCACTGCAACCTCCGCCTCCTAGGTTCAGGTAATTCTCCTGCCTCAGCCTCCTGAGTAGCTGGAATTATAGGCACGCACCACCATGCCCAGCTAATTTTTTGTATTTTTAGTAGAGTCGGGGTTTCACCATGCTGACCAGGATGGTCTCGATCTCTTGGCCTTGTGATCCCCCCGTCTCGGCCTCCCAAAGTGCTGGGATTACAGGCTTGAGCCACCGCACCCGGCCAAGATTTTTTAATGAACAAAGTTACCCTGGCCCACAACAGTATTTTGATGTTATTTGTTAAAACACTACACAAAGTTTGTTGTTCTAAGTTTTAAAAAGTAAATGTTTTCTCATTAAAGAAACCTAAATTTTCAAAATGTGGGCTGAGCACAGTGGCTCATGCTTGTAATCCCAGCACGTTGTGAGGCTGAGGCAGCCTGGTCAACATAGCAAGACCACCATCTCTCATCTTCACACTTGAGAAATCAGTGTGAGCCAGTATTGTGATAAGAGTTTCTGTGAAAATATTATGGGAAATAGTAAGTTGAGCTAACGGGTTAATTAGTACAGGAAGGGTATAAGCAACATTTTTGGGGTATGAACCTGATAGCTTATTTAGCTGACCTTACTTTAGGATGTGGTGTAATAGGTGGCACAGAGAATTTTTGGATTCGCAGGTAGGTTCAACTGCTGTAGTTCTAGAAATAAGAGGATTTTAACCTGTATTATTTATCAGAGTAATTCTTTTATCAGACATATTTCCTATGTTTGGGGTGGGATGCTGGAAATTAGAACAGGCATTGAGATATTTCATATGCAGAATGCTAGTATAAGTGGTAGAAAGTTTTTTCATAGAAGATATGTGAGTTGGTGATCATATGTGAAGATATGTGAGTTGGAATTGAGGATATGCTGTTTGAATTCATAAAACAGAGCAGTTAAGGCCAGGTGTGGTGGCTCACGTCTGTAATCTAGCCTTTGGGAGGCCAAGGTGGGCGGATCACATGAGGTTGGGAGTTCAAGACAAGCCTAACCAACATGGAGAAACCTCATCACTACTAAAAATATAAAATTAGCTGGGCGTGGTGGCGTATGCCTGCAATCCCAGCTGCTTGGGAAGCTGAGGTGGGAGAATTGCTTGAACCCAGGAGGCAGAGGTTGTGGTGAGTTGAGATCACACCATTGCACTCCAGCCTGGGCAACAACAGTGAAACTCTGTCTCAAAAAAAAGAAAACAGTGTGGTTACAAGGAAGGTCTGGGTAATGAAATTTGTGGTATAGAGTTCTGGCAAATATATGGTGTGTAGTGCTCCTAGGAAAATGGTAGTTAGGGCATTTATTACAATAATATTCATGTATTCTGCTATCAAGAAGAGGGCAGATGAACCTGCGGCATATTTGATGTTGAAATCTGAGACTAACCGACTCCTGTTAGATCAAAAGGGGCTCAGTTAGTTTCTGCTAGGGTGGAAATAAATCATATTATGGCTAGGGGCCATGATGGCAGGAGCAATCAGAGGAATTCTTGCGCTTGATGAGTGCATTCAAGTTAAATGAGCCACTTACCAGTAGAACTGATAGCAGGATAATAGCTAGGATGACCTCATATGAAATTGTTTGGGCTACAGCTTGTAATGCACCGATGAGTGCATAATTTGAATTGGTTGCTCATCCTGATCACAGAATAGAGTAGATGGCTAGGGTTGATGTGGCTAGTATCAATAGGAGGCCCATATTAAAATTAATTAGAGGATCTGGTATAGGGAGGGGAGTTCATAAGAGGAGAGTGACAGAAATGGCAAGGGTTGAAGCAATAATAAAAGGGGTACTAGTAGATACTGAGAGTTGTAGGGTTCTTTGGTGAAAAGTTTTATTGCATCAACGAATGGTTGGAGCAGTCCTTAGGGACCTATAATGTTAGGCCTTTGCATAGTTGTATATGGCCTAAGATTTTTCGTTCCATGAGTACGAGGAATGCTATAGCGATTAGAGTGGGAATAATAAGTAGGAGAAAGTTAATTATAGGCATGTTGTTAAAAAGAGAAGTTGAACCTCTGATTATAAAGTTTTAAGTTTTATGCAATTGCCAGGCTCTGCCATCTTAACAAAACCTGTTCTTGGGTAGGGTGTGTGATGATTTGTTAGACTAAGATAGCATCATCTATGGGGCGAGGATGCTTTATGAAATGGGCCCTATTTCTCTTGTCCTTTCATACTGGGAGAAATGTTAAATAGACAGAAACCGACTTGTATTACTCCGGTCTGAACTCAGAACACGTAGGACTTTAATCATTTAACAAACAAACCCTTAATAGCGACTACATCATTAGGATGTCCTGATCCAACACTGAGGTCATAAACCCTATTGTCTATATGGACTCTAGAATAGGATTGCACTGTTATCCCTAGGGTAACTTATTCTGTTAATCAAATTATTGGGTCAAAGTGTGTTAACTCACTTAGATTAATGCAGTCTTAGTTTAAGTTGTTTGGAGGTTGAATTATGCTCCGAGGTCACCCCAACCAAAATTTTTAATGTAGGGACCGTAGGCTAGGGTTATAGGCTTTTTTGAGTTTTAAATTTTATTCATGAATTAGAGCTCCACAGGGTCTTCTCATTTTACTTGTTTATATCCATGTCTTCATGGATAGGTCAGTTTCACTGATTAAGAGACAGCTGAACCCTCGTATGGCCATTCATACAAGTCCCTATTTAGGGAACAAGTGATGATGCTACCTTTGTACATCAGGATATCACTGTTGAACATTTGTCACTGGGCAGGCAGTGCCTCTAATACTGGTAATGTAAAGGTGATGTGTTTACTAAACAGGCAGGGTAAAATTTGCCAAATTCCTTCTACTTTTTGTAATATTTCTTTAGAGCATACCTGTATTGGATTAACAGTATAAATAATAGGATGCTTATTATATCACTTACTAGTATTAGGCTGTTAACTCTCTGTTGAGATTCACCCAAAATATTAAGGGAAATATTAGGGAAGTTTTAAGATTATAGTCTCAAACCCTTTGGAAGGCCAAAAGGTTTTAATGAGACCAGCTGAAGGCAGCCAATTCTTATCTTAGAGCATTAGATCATAGGGTACAGATTAGGAATAATAGAAACTTTCCCAGTTAAGTCTGTTTACTCCACATCCCTTTGTCTCTACTCTGTTTACTCATGTAAACTTTGTGCTGGATGGCCCTCTTAGGGGGAGGTCAATGAGGAATTACCATTAATGGTGTTTACTCTGGTCCCTTGAAACCAAAACCTTGTATCATTTATAAAATCACTCTTTTAACCATGTTAATTATCTACAAGCATGTTAACTTACTATCTCTGTTATTAAATCTATACTGAATAAATGTGAGGAGGAACAGGGAGTAGTGGTCAGTTAGTTGCAATCACCCTCTGAAAGCAGCTGATGACCATCCCTATCCCACTCAAATTGCTGTACTGGGTGTGTGAGTGTATTTCATTCATCTGTCAATTAGTCACGGTCTACAGGACAGACCTCTGCAGGTGGTGATCAGTGTCTCAGGTGGTGACCCCGATGTGATCAATGCCACAGCTGGTGCCCGGGTGTGAGGAACGCCAATGTGTTCAACATCTCAACTGTCAGTAGATTATTCCAGTCTGATGTAAGCTTATGCAATGGAGAACATCTTGTTACTTATATTAACATTATTGCTTCTAGTAAGTAATAGATTAATCTAATGTGATGTCAGGAATTCAGTAGGGTGATGAGAATTTAAAATAGTTAAGGTGTTGACTCTGAATGCTTTCTTAATTGGTGGTTGCTTTTGGGCCAATTATGGTGATAATATTTTTTACTCTCTGTAGGAAGGTTGTTTCCTAGGGTCTAAAGAGCTGTCCCTCTTTAGATTAACAGTTAAACTTACAGGGAGATTAAGTAATTCTGTGGGTAAGTTTAAAGTTGAACTAAGATTCTATCTTAGACAACCACCTATCACCAGGCTTGGTAGGCTTGTCACCGCTACTCATGAATCTTCCCACTATTTGCCACATAGGTGGGTGTCTTTCAGCTCTTCTTGAGTAGCTTGTCTGGTTTCAGGGAACTTGGCTGTGGTTCTCTGTGTAAAGTTATTTTCTAGTTAATGTATTATGCAGAAGGTAAGGGTTTGTCTTTGCTTTTTAATGGTTTTCTTTCATCTTTACCTTATGGTACTGTCTATTGAGCCAGGGTGAAAATTTCTATCAGCTATACTTTTGTCTAAGGTGAATGGTTTGATTAAGATGGTTTAATAATATTTTTAGTGAGGTTTGAGACTAGAGTTGGCTCAAAGTGATCAGGTCAAAGTGGATGCTTTTTTAAGCTACACTTTGATTTGTCCAAGTGCACTTTCCAGTACACTTACCATGTTACAACCTCTCTCCTCTATATGTGCATAGAGAGGTTTTAGTAATAGTAATTTCTAGGACAATATTTGAGGAAGGTGATGGGTGGTGTGTGTGCTTCATGGCCTTATTCAACCAAGCACTCTGCTGCTCGTTTACTGCTAAATCCTCCTTTAGCCTTTAGATTTCATAAAGGTTGTCATGAGATTATCTGGGTAAAGAAAATGTAGCCCATTTCTTGCCACCTCATAAGCTACACCTTGACCTAATATTTTTATGTATATACTTGTGTTTATAGTCTTTTTAGGGTTTGCTGAAGATGACGGTATAGAGGCTGAGGGCAAGAGGTGGTGAGGTACATTGGGGTTTATCAATTATAGAACAGACTCCTCTAGAGGGATATAAAGCACTGCCAAGTCCTTTGAGTTTTAAGCTGTTGCTTGTAGTATTCTGGCGAATGGTTTTGTTAATTTAACTATTAGAGTTTAGGGCTAAGCATAGTGGGGTATTTAATCCCAGTTTGGGCCTTAGCTATTGTGTCTTCAGGGTATTAAAGCCACTTTCATAGTATATTTTATTTCAGCTGGAGTTTTTCACAACTTAGATGGAGCTTAGCTTTACTGAGGGCAGATCTTAAACACTCTTTACACTGCGTTTCATTAGCTTGGGTTAATTGTATGGCCGCGGTAGCTGGCACGAAATTGACCAACCCTGTGTATCAGTAGTTAAGCTTTCGTTTCTTACGAAAGATTTATCACTGCTGTTTCCTATGGGGGTGTGGTTGAGCAAAGTGTTTTGAGCTGCATTTGTGTGTGCTTGATACCTGCTCCTTTTGATTGGGTTGATCTAGAGGGCATTTTCACTGGGGTGGGGATGCTTGCATGTGTAATCTTACTAAGAGTTAATAGAAAGGGCCAGGACCAAACCTATTTGTTTATGGGATTGTACAGACCCATCTAGACATTTTCAGTGTCTTGCTTTGAATAGTTAAGCTATGTTAACTGCATAAATACTTAAGCATAAAATTAAAATATGAGAAGGAAAGAGGTAAGTATAAATAGTCGTTTACAGTTCTGGTAATTCCGGGTCTTTAAAGTTGAATTGGCAGAGGTTAGGCTGAGAGGATTATTTATAAGTAGAATATAATTGATTTAGGATGTGATACATGGGGTAGCACTTTCAGAGGTGTATGCTTCAGTATTGGGGTGGAAGTTTAGCTATTGTATTTATTATATAAATGGAGGCTTAATTTAGTAGGACGGTCTTAAGATTTTTAGGAAAATTACATCAGTTGAGGGATAGCTGTTGGGGTATTTTAAAATATGATTTCTGGGCTCTGACTGGGTTGCATTTTAGTCTCTTATTTTTGGGGTTTGAGGATACATTTACCTAGGTTGATGGTAAAGTCAGAGATGGGGGGAGGGTGGGTTGTGGATTTAATCGGAAATTGTTTGTGAAAGTGAGTGTATGTGTGTGAGCGTTTCTCTACAAAAAAGTTTGCTTTTTAAAAAAACGTTTCAAAATATGAATTTGGAAAAAAATCAATATGAATTTGGGGTGTCTGAAACATGATAAAGGCAACCATTTCCCCATTTTGCATCTTTAGTATTTTCCCCTTCTATTTCCCCTGTAAACCAAAACTCCACATCCTGCTCTATTTCCTTTCTTTACATGTGGAATTATGTATATTTCTTTCTTTCTTTTTTTGAGACAGATACCACTCTGTCACTCAGGCTGGAGTGCAGTGGCACGTTTGCGGCTCACTGCAGCCTCTGCCTCCCGGGTTCAAGTGATTCTCCTGCCTCAGCCTCCTGAGTAGCTGAGACTACAGGCACGTGCCACCATGCCCAGCTCATTTTGTATTTTTAGTAGAGATGGAGTTTCACCGTGTTAGCCAGGATAGTCTTGATTTCCTGACCTTGTGATCTGCCTGCTTCAGCCTCCCAAAGTGCTGGGCTTACAGGCATGAGCCACCATGCTGGCCTATGTACGTTTACTTGCTACAGCAGGATCCTTGACTGCTATTAGTTTTACAGTGATTATCAAAATATTTATCATAGTTTATTGGTAGTAGTATTCAACTTCAAATATTTTTTTTTAATTGGTTCTTTTCAGTTACTGCACCTCAGGGTGCCATTACATAAGCAAAGTTTGTAATTAAACTATAACTTCAAAACATCAGAAATGGTGAGTACCTCCATACTAAGGTAGTTAGGGTCACAGTTGTTTACTTTTGTGACATTTGTTTTCTAGACTCTCCAACCAGAATGCTCTTACTTCCTTTACCTCATTATTGTCTTTTCCTCAAGATCCTGTATTCTTTTCCACCAGACAAGCTAATGCATTTTGTTAGGCCTTTACATCTTTCTTTAAAAACTAAGTTCAAAACAGACAACACAGACAATTAATGAGGCAAAGAAATAAGGATTTTAAGCTAAGAATATATTGATAGTAAGCTAGTAATAAAAGGGTTTATTTTTAATGATTGTGAATGTGTTTAAAGTGAATCCTATAATAAAGCATAATTAAATTCTAATTTTTATTTTGTCTTTTAGTCCCATACAAAAGGAAATATTTATCAGGTAAGTAATGACTTGGTCTTTAAATTTTTCCCACAATTAAAATGTATCAAAATTCTGGCACATTAAAATACTATTACAGACCCCTTTTAAAAATTACATAATATAAAGTAGAACAATTTTTATAAGAATATAGAAGGGTTTCTGAGCTTCGTAATAAGACTGAACATTTTATTCTACAATATGTAACTTTCTCTGGCTTCTTTTACTCAGGCATTTTTTAAAGATTCATCTGTGTTGTGCACATTCACTGAATTTTTTTCCTAAGCTTCATAGTATTTTATAAATATATCACATATTGTCCATTCTTTTGTTTATGGATATTTTGATCACTTCTGGTTTCAAACTAATTTGAATAGAGCTGCCTATGAACATTCTCGTATATCTTCTTTTGGACCTATGTTCTCATTTTCTTCAACTATATTCTAAAATGTAGAAAGCTGGGTCATAGGGCAAGCATATATTTAGATTTATTAGAAACCACCAAATAATTTTTCAGAATGGTTAAATCATGTTACATTCCTACTGGAAGTGTGTACAAGTTCCATTTGCTCCGTGTTCATCCCATGATGATACTGTCAATTTCTTTAATTTTAGCCATTCAGATCAGGTATGTAGTGATCTTCTTGTGGTTTTAATTTTCATTTACCTGACAATGATGTTGAGCAATTTTCACGATTATTCATTTGTATATCTTTTGTGAAAAGGCTTTTACCCATTTGCGGAGTTCAGTGGTGTGAGCTTGACTCACTGCAGACATGACCACTTGGGCTCAAGCAATTCTTCTACCTCAGCCTCCCAAGTAGCTGGGACTACAGGTGTGGGCTGCCACCCCCAGCTAATTTTTTTTTTTTTTTTACAGATGGGGTTTCCCCATGTTACCCACGTAGTCTCAAACTCCTGAGCTCAAGTGATCCACCCACCTCAACCTCCCAAAGTGTTGAGATTACGGGTGTGAGCCGCCATATTATTTTTATCAATTTGCCTTTATTACTGGTAGGATTTTTTAAAGCAAATTTTGTTTCTTTAAATTTGGATATCAGCTGGGCATGGTGGCTAACGCCTGTCATTCCAGCACTTTGGGAGGCCAAGATGGGTGGATCACCTGAGGTCAGGAGTTCAAGACCAGCCTGGCCAACATGGTGTAACCCTGTCTCTACTAAATAATACAAAAATTAGCTGGGCATGGTGACAGGCACCTGTAATCCCAGGTAATTGGGAGGCTGAGGCAGAGAGAATTGCTTGAACCCTGGGAGGTAGAGGTGGTTGCAGTGAGCCGAGATCGTGCCGCTGCACTCCAGGTTCAGTGACAGAGCGAGACTTTGTCTCAAAAAAAAAAAAATTTGGATGAGTCTTTTGTCAGTTTTCTATTTGTGGGTTATTATGATAGGACTATGATAGAGAAGGAAAGAAGTGCTGAGCTTGTGTGTATACAGGAATTACATCCTCATTGATCTATAGGAGAAAGATAATATATAACAAGTGTTAGTGTTATATGCAGCAATTAGAACTCTTGTGGTGGGAATGTAAAGTGCAGCCTCTGTGAAAAACAGTGTGGTGGCTCTTCAAAAAAATTAAAATAATTACCATTATGATCCAGCAATCCCACTTCTAAGTATGGATTTCAAATAACTGAAAGCAGGGACTCTTTGATATCTGTACACGTATCTCTTTGATATTTGTGTATCTATGTTCATAGCAGCATCATTTGCCACAGCCAAAAGCCGGAAGCAATCCAACTGTCCACTAATGGATGAAGGGATAAACAAAAAATATTCTGCACATACAATGGAATATCCTTTAGCCTTAAAATTCTGACACATGCTATAACATGCATAAACCTGAAGGACATTAGGCTAAAGAAAATAAGCCAATCGCAGGACAGGCACAGTGGCTGATGCCTGTAATCCCAGCATTTTGGGAGGCCGAGGTGGGTGGATCACCTGAGGTAAGGAGTTCAAGACTAGCTTGGCCAACATGGTGAAACCCCATCTCTACTTAAAATAGTAATGATAATAATAATTAGTTGGGTGTGGTTGTAGGTGCCTGTAGTCTCAGCTACTCGGGAGGCTGAGGCAGAATTGCTTGAATTCAGGAGGCAGAGGATGCTGTGAGCAATCTTGGCAAACGGAGTTCTCCTTCATACCAAGTGTAAACTGGAAGATTCCTTTGGGAAGAATGCTTTCAACAGAATTAAGGTGTCCATAGTTGGATGCACCTAGTGTGGCAAGCAGACAGGAAAGGGGAAGTTAGTCCAAGCTGGGTTCAGCAAAGGTTACTGGAGAGGATGCAGGAGTTAAATCTTCAAGAAGTAGACATCAGGCAGGAGACAGAAGACAGGTTATCTGAGATGACAAATCAGGACCGAGGTAAAGAGTTCAATTTTTGCTGCCATTTATTAAATGGACTTGGGCAAGTCATTTAAACCCTGTGCCTTGTAATTAAATGCACAATTGGCCCTCAAACTGACCTGAGGTTACAGCCCAACAAAATGTGTCACATCATTTTTGAGACGTGGATATTGTATATTTCAGGCCTCAGATGATCAGTGTTACAACTAGGGCATGAAGGTAGCAGTTAGATAAATAGGAAACAAGAGAAAAATGTGTAGTCTTGAAAAGAGAGGAAGTCTACAATTTCCAGATTGGATGACTGGGCAGTGGTTGTTTGCAAGAATTCAGGTTAGATTTGGGAGTAAAGTGGGGCTACACACATATTTATCTAGGGATTTACATAAGACTTGAATGGTTGAGATCAACCATGGAAAGCTTCGAGTCCACAAAGATGACTAGGAAGTAGCTGTCTGAAAAATAGAAGAGGGCAATGTCAGGGAAGCCAAGTGAGGAGACAACTTCAAGGCTGGACAGCTAACAATCTAGTTGCTGCTTCAGGTTGAACTAAAACATCCAACTGTTTATGCATTTAGTCATACAGAGATCATTAGTAACCTTTGCCACAGAAATTTCAAGAAAATGGATTAAATGGGCTTAAAAAATGACAGAGAAGTGAAAGCTTCTCTGTTTCGATGTTTGCTGTTTCCTCAAGTAAGGAACATTGTTGGGCTAAAAAAGATTTTTCTTAAATTTCGTTTCTTTAAATTCATGGTAAATAGCTATTATATGCTTGGTCAGGCAAGCGATGGTTTCTTCCTTTCATTAATTACATAGATAATATATTTCCTAATGTAAAACATCCTGACCTCCAGATAGAAACTATATTGTCTTAATAGACTCTCATCAGCTGCCTTGACAACTGACTTTGTCATACATTTTAGTAGTATGCAGCTAGCTAACTAAAACCCATGGAGGCAACTTTGGCCAACAGTCACTTGCAGAATTGAAAATACAAGCATATATACTTACTGTGTCCCACCGATCTGGATGCTGTCCAGTTCTTAGGATACCAGGTCTTTTAATTTTTAAAACTATATGATTGAGTCTGTAATTCTCAATTATCATATTTCAGACTTAAGTTTTTGTTTTTCTATATTACTATCATGTAATCACTATTCAAAGTAGATGCTACTGATTATGAAGGTGTTATTGTACAATCATTAGTAGACTCAGTGTGTTCACATTAGTAATGTTAAGGTTCTACATCGAAAATCAGCTATGTTAATTTTAATAACACTAGGGGGCTGGGCACAGTGGCCCACACCTATAATCCCAGTACTTTGGGAGGCTTAGGGGGCAGATTGCTTGAGGCCAGGGGTTTCAGACCAGGGTGGGCAACATGGCCAAACTGTCTCTACTAAAAATACGATTATCTGAACATCGTGGCACATACCTGTAATCTCAGCTACCTGGGAGGCTGATGCACGAGAATCATTTGCACCCAGAAGACAGAGGTTGCAGTAGCCAACTAATGGAAGAAACCCATTTGGAATCAGTTTACAGAATCTTAGCTTTTTTCATTTCAATGTCTTTAATAGTACCACCACCAAACCTGCCCTCACACCTTACCAAATTTTGTTTCAGGATTAAAAAGATAACTCACTTGTGGCCATTTCCTCACTCCTCCCAAAAAATCCTGTCAATATTTGAAAAATATCAATGGCTCTCCCTCACTTTAACAAATAATTTTGGTCAGATTTCTCTCACTAATCTTAGATTCTTCCAGGTCTCATTTTAACAAGTACCAGAAGGAGTATTATGAATATATTTAATAATCAAAAATCTGCCAAAAAATAATTCTGAAAAATTTTCACGTTCTTTAGTCTATTACTATATATAATACAAGTACCTGCCCAAAAGTATTTTCATCCTCCTGACTTCTAAACCAAGTGATTTTCCTCAATTTATTAGACTGGATTCTTACAGAAAGATAAAAAGGGTTTTGAATGGGCAAGAACTACAAAGTTTCCCAAGAACTTTAGGGAAACAAAAAAATCAAATAATGCAGAGACAAGGTACTTAACTGCAATTCTTGGTGTTTTTTCAGTTAAACAAATCTTAAATTCCCAAAGCCAGGTGAACCATTAAACCTCAATAATGTAACACAATATCTAAATACTACAATTCCTAAAGGGAAGAGTAAGTCTGAATTTGTAGTGTTAGATCAGAAAGTAAAGCCAAGGAAGACAAACTGGAGCATGGCGATTTCCATTTTAGGATCTTAAGTAGAGTGGAGAAGCACACAACTTCATAGAAAATTTGAGTAATGTTCTTCAGGCTAAGAAATATAAATCTTGATAGTAATAAATGTGAAATTTTTGTTTTCTCACCAGTGTGGGAAATTCTAAACACAGAAAAATGTTTACACTAAGTTGTTCTCCCCAAAATATACTTGCAACTTGTGTATCTGAATCTCCCATATATTGTCTTTTCCTTTTCAGATAACCACATTTTAATATCAGCATTGGTGATTGCCAGCACAGTAATTTTGACAGTTTTGGGAGCAATCATTTGGTTCCTGTACAAAAGACATTCTGATTCTCATTTCACCACAGTTTTTTCAACTGCACCCGAATCACCTTACAACGAAGACTGTGTTTTGGTAGTTGCAGAAGAAAATCCTGTTGAATTTGACTAAGCTTTTGGTAATCCTGCACTAAGATATCAACAAAATGCCTTGGACGAGATTCTTGGGAAGGATTTTAATATAAAACTTGACATTGGATCTTACAACTTTAATGGTATTCCTTATTCTAGTAACATTATTTTTATGTATTCATCTGTTGTGACAAAAATCTTTAGGTTCATTATAAAATCAGGTTTTAGAAATGATCTTAGATCTAATGTAGTGATTTTAACCACCTTGTCAAATGCAAAATGTCACTTGAAGGAAAGCTTTAAGCCCAAGAAGCAGATAAAAATAAAAGCCCAGCCTATTTGTCTCACCTGATGTATCTTCCCTATTTACTTATATGTTTATTAGTAAATATGAAATGGGGAATAAGTGATTTTAAGTACATCGCATACATTTAAATAATCTTTGATAATGGTTACTTTGGCAGGTAATTCCTCTAGAATGTGTATCTCCTTTTATGATTTAGATGAAGAAAATTTTACAACTTTTATAACACCCCTTAACACATACATAATTTTAGTTTCATTACTTTTATACATACCATTTAATCACGATTCAAGTTTTAATGGAATTTTATAAATTTTTTAAAACTAAATATGATGGCTGTGTCCAGGAAGGCATGGAGAAAGCTGGCAATTAGGTTAACACTTATATATCACAGTGCCACTTTAAGGATTTCTCTCCTGCCAACATACCTTTTGTACCTTCCCCTATACAAGATGTATCTCATTCTCCTCAAGCATTTATAAATTTTTCTTTCAAAGACACGAAAACTGTAAGCAAAAACCAAAGAAAAACAATGAGTACAACTGTGGTGACGATGATCAAAGTTTTTAGTACATTTATTGTACATTTTAAGAAAAAGGTGAAAATCATTTGGGGAGTAAAAGAAGAAGCTGAGTGATTTTCCTCACCATCAATAACTCTACAACAGGCAAGAATGTATAGATTTCATGTAAATTAGTCATCTATCACTTATCAATGGGGACAGGTTTTAAAAAATGCATAGTTAGGGCATCTCTGTGAACATCAGCATCAGCGTGTACTTACATAAACCCAGATGGTATAGCCTATTTTGTTCCAAATGCGCACAATATATTACTGTGCTGAACACTACAGGCAACTGTAACAGTTAAGTATTTGTGTATCTAAATATAGAAAAGGTAAAAATATGGTCTACTATAGGAACACTGTTCTATACGTGTTCCATTGTTGTCTGAAGTATACTGTTTATAAGTCTGAAGCTCAAAAAAAAACAATCCCTCTCCTGAATCCACACTCCATCAATTATGTTATTTTCTTATGGGGAGATACACTATCTCACTAGCTTGACTAATGGCAACAAAGTCCCAGCTTGTGTAATCTCTTTTTATTGACCACATAAATCGAAAACACACCTCATAACAATTAATGGCACTAATGAGACATGAGTAACTAAAAAGTGACAGAAAACTATCAACAGTGTGGCTATCTGGTATTGAAAATGCAGGCATTACACTGTCTGTTACACAATCATGCTCTATAAGAGCTTTACATTTCCTAGATTTTCTGTATTGATAAAGATGTCTATTTTATTATTACACAATCATGCTCTATAAGAGCTTTACATTTCCTAGATTTTCTGTATTGATAAAGATGTCTATTTTATTATTGATAGGCTATCAATGTCAATCAATAGTGAACATTACTCTGGAATTCCTGATTTTCCTACCCAAATTCTACCACACCTTGAAGAACCACAGGCACAGTAAAAACATGGCATATTATGGGAACTAAGAGTTCTAAGGAGTTCTTAAAGGAGTGGTAGAATTTGGGTAGAAAGCAAGTCCAACTTAAAACCAAGTCTCAAACATTTAGAACTACAATGTCCGATAAACCACTAGCCACATGAGGCTACTGAATTTAGTTTAAAATCCAGTCTCCCAATAACATTAGCCACATTGTCAAGTGTCCAAATAACAGGTGGTTAGTGGGTACTATACCGGTCAACATAGATTACAGAACTTTTTCATCCTTTTAGGCAAGTTTTATTGGGC